>NC_138084.1:29353210-30553210 GCF_964212035.1 Myotis nattereri
ATGCAAATTCTGCAAGAATTTCAAAAGAGTTTACTAGTACTATCTACTGGAGTGAAAGGCCTTGGTATTGGAAAAATAACAAAACAAAACCAAGACAACATTATTGTGGATCAGCAGTCTTCCTATTTCTCCTCTGCCTCAGGGCACACTGTTCTATTACATCTCCCATGCTCCCCTGCCAGAGACTGGGACACGGGGCTCAGTTGGCCAATGGAGGTCTGACCTCCAAGGAGACCGGGGGAGTCTCCGGGCGAGTCTCCATTCTCTCCAGACCTGTGGATGTAGAAGGCCAGTGGGCACTGAGGCCCTAGGCAACAGTGGAGCCACTAGGTTGGGAAGGAGCCTGGGTCCCTGCATGGAAGAACACCTGCTAACAGCTAAATGGACTAATGTAAAAGGGAGAAATATGTCTTGTTGTGTTAAGCCACTGAGATTTAGGGGATGTATATTATAGCATTAACTCCTTTGCCTAACACCCACCTGAAACACTGGATGTCTTACACCTGAGATGTGTATATCTCACTGCTCAGTGTCCATCCTGTTCATTTAAATCACAGGAAGAAGCATCAGGATTTTGCCCAATATTTGTGAAACCGATTCGGATGTGCTATTTCTAATGTGGCTATACAAACATTTGGGAAAAGAAATGAAGTTAGGGCAAAATAATCTAACAGTCGCATTCCTTAGGCCCCAAATAACATGATCAGGTTTCTTAGCTTTAAAAAAAATTAAAACAAAACCTTTCTTTTCACCTCCAAGCTATGGCCTTCTCCTCTCCTTTCAGAGTCCACTTAGTTCTTAGCATCTCAGCATCTCCCACCCGAAGCCACCTTCTAATCATAAACTCTCTGGTCTTTCTTCAGTTGTTTTTCTAAACTCTCCTTCGTTCCTGACCACTGACTGTTTCCTCTTTGAAATTAATTCTTCTTGAATTCCATGACGCTGTACTCTCTTGATTATCCTCTTACCCAACCTCCTCCAGTCCTTTCTTCCTCCTCCAGTTCTCCAAATCCATATTTCTCCACAAGGTCACATTCCTGCCCTTCTCCTCTCTCTCACACATTTTTTTTGTTTGTTTGCGTTGTCACCTTTGGTCTCTTTTTCAAATTGATGTTCTCATTTCAGGGGGGCAGCTCTCTTTTTCATTCTCATCCCAATTTTCTTCTTCTCCCTTGTAACAATCTCATCATCCGTGCAGATGACGTTGGCCTCTTTCTGGCTGCCTTCTAGACTTTTCCACTGGATAGCCTGCAAGTATCTCAAACAGCAGGCACCAACCACCAAACTCATCCCTTAGTCTCTCCGCCTGTTTTCCTTATCTTAGAATAGCACTGCCATCCTCTCATTCACTGGGTTCAACACCTCAAAGTCACCTGTGATTCCTCTCCCTCTCCCCGACATTCACTCAGTAATCTGGGCCTGCCGGATTGCTTCTGTGCCTTCAATACTTCTAGCCTGGACCATTATTAAAAGCTTATCTCTAACATACTTTATCAGTCTGGGTCCAGTCAGAAAAACAGAAACCACACCAGTTGTGTGTTGTTGTTTTTTAAGAGAAATAAAATAATAGAGGGAATTGGCTAAACAGCAGCTAATATTTTTGAAAATGTAAGGAGGAACACACTGACCTAACACAGAGGTAACTGCAGGAAGCGTCTACCACCTCTGGGGTGGGGAGACAGAAAACAGGTGGAGGAATCCTAGTTTGGATGCCTCGAGGAGAAGTCTCCCAGGGACTAAGTCAGACCTCTGAGGAGAGAGCCCTGCCTGGTTACTGCTGGTGCTTCTAAGGGGTATAACAGGACTGCTTTGGGGAGTGGGAGGTAAGGCAGACACTGATTTTCAGGTGTCACTGTCAGGGTGAAGGGCCATTGTTCAAACAACACTGAGAGGAATAGCCGGCAAGTACAATGGAATAACTCCTTTCTTCCCCTCTTTCTTCCAGTTTACTGTCAGAATTTAATAGAAAGTCAGCTGGCAAGGAGATAGTTTTCAGAATTCTGGCCCCAGAACAGGCAACACAGAGGACAGAAGGGTGAATTTGGTGCATTTCCCTACCACTACCACAAGTTAGTCTCTCTCTCTCTCTTCTCTCTCTCCCTCCCTCTCTCTCTCTCTCTCTCTCTCTCTCTCTCTCTCTCTCTCTCTCTCTCTCTCTCTCTCTTCAGTCTATTTCCCAAAGATTTCTAAATAGCCAGCATTTATTGATCATTTACTATGTGCCTGTTAGAATTCTAACCACTTTACATGTATTAACACATTTAATCCTCTCAACATTTGGAGGTATATGCTATTAGTATCCACATAATACAAATGAAGATACTGAGGCATGAGGATATTAAGTCATTTGCCCAGAGTACAAGTAGCTTGTAACTAGTAGATCCAGGAGTCGAACCAAGGTGTCTAACTATAAAACACTGATTCTCATACCTTTTTTTTTTTTTTAAACTTTCACACTGTGTACTTGAGGGAAAAGCCAAAATAGAATGGTGGAAAGTAAGATTCCTTAATTAAAAATAGTTCTCAAACTACAGCATGTGCACGTAAGAACCACCAAGGAACTTTGAGACAATATGGATTCCAGAATTCACTTCTCAGACAGTAATTTGGAAGGTCTGAGATGAGGAATTTAAACTCTGAACACTTAATCCTGGATGCCACACCCCGACCTGTGCCCAGCCTGATTCTGATGTAAACTGTCTATGGACCACAAGTTGAGAAGACTTACCTGGCAGTGGTTGATAAGAGAGGAAGAGAAGCTATAACTTGAAAAAAAAAATCCTTCCATAGGTTCCCATTGCTCTTGGGGTAAAAGGTAAGTTGAGAATCAGTTTTCAAATACAACTCTTGATCACATCATGTCCTGCTTAAAACCCTTCAATTCATTCAACAAGCTATTCCACAGATTAACTCAAATAGTTATTGAACACATATGTGTCAGGCAGTATTCTAAGTGACTGGGACTCTAGAGTGGTCGTCCCACTTAGTGTCTATGTAACCTTGGAGAAGATACAACTTCTTTAGATATCATTTCCTTACCTGCAAAGGCTCTGTAGGAGAAAGAACGAATCTGGTTAGAGTACAAAGCTTGGTGCAGAGTGAGCACGGTAAACAAAATAATGTTCTGTTGTTTATTCAGAGCCTCAGAAGTTACATGAGGATTTTAGCTTTTACCCTAAGAGCAATGGGAACCTATGGAAGGGTTTTCAGCAGGAAAGTGACATATCCAAGGGTGTATAATATACAATACCAAGAATTAAAGTCAGTATTTCCTCCAGGACAAGGGAAATTAGCAATTATAATCACACCAGTCTAATATTTTCAGGTTACTTAGTGAAAATAATTCATCTTTAAGACTTCTTATGTTCAATTTTCTAAGTAAGATGGAAAACTAAATTAAATCTTGCTTATTGGTGTTAACAGTGATCTCAACTCATGACTAGAATCATGAATCAGTTTGTTTTATACGTACCTTTCCTCAATTTAAGATTTGAGAAATGTTAAGTGTCAGAAACTACAAAAGAACTACAAAAGTTTTTTTTATTAAGTGTGAAAGCAAAACAGTATATCTATTTAAATATTTTTACATATTTATAGATAAAACAAAGACAAATAATTTATCAAAAATTACAAGTTTAAAGAACAGACTATTTTGAAACAGCCAATAAAGTATCTGAAAATAACACTTTTTATCCATAATTAGTGAATATTATCCCCCCCAAAAGTAACTTGCATTTGTAAAAAATATAAAAGTTTTTTTTTTAGATGTCTGCCAAGACTGCTCTTGCTAACTCTAAAAAAAGTATAATGCCTTTATCGACAACTTCTGTTTTCACCAAATGGCTTTAAAAACCACCTGTGTTTCCTCTGGGCTTAGGTGAACTCTAAATCTTCACTTTTACACCACAGGGCGTGAACATAAACATAAACACAAACAAATCAGAGTGAGAGCTTTGGGCTGCTTTGCTTCATACTGAGCGAAGAACTTTTTCCTTAGCTGGGTGAAAGACCATGGTGTATTGTGACGTCCAATCTACTGCATAGGGCTTCACCAAGCCAAAGCAGCCACACTGAAAGAAATCTGCAAGGTTCTGGGTGAACCCAAGGCTGCAAGAAAGGAAGAGAACATGTCTTACTACGTTTCCTGTGTAGCTCTTGACAAACGTTCATTCACACCATAAACATTCACTGAGATTGTACAATGTATAATGTCCTTTGGAGCTCCTACAGGAATCCAGAAGTGAATCAGTTACTGGGCTTATGGGACCTTAAAACAGAAGCCTAGTTCCAGTTCTGGAACTGAATCCCTAATTTCAAGAGTCCCTGGCTTCTGCCCAGAAACCAAATAGCTTCATTTTGGGTCTCCCACTCACTGGGACTGGTCACTGCCATCAGTAAGTTTCTTTCTTTCCTTCCCACTGCCCTAATTCACTTTGATTATCTCAAAGCCCAGAAAAAAAACAATCAACAAGATGGGTTTTTTCTAAACCTATATAGCTCTCTAAATGATGCCCATCTCAATTCCTCCCAGTTCACTTTACATCCTGGAGATTGTCTAGTCCTCCAAAACACTATTGATATAGTCATAGCCCTTCCTTCCATCTCCATCATGCTCGCCCCACAACTTTCAAGGCTCAGCTGAAAATTCCACCTCTACCACAAAGGCTTCCATACTTTAGTATTTATCCCTCTGGTTAAACCACTAAGAAAGGGACTTTATTAATATCACTGCCAGTCTGAAACAATCATCACCAGCTTAATACCGCTCTCCGCTCTCTATCACTTTAGCCACCTCTTCCCAATAAAGTCATTTTCTTTCCTCTTTAAATACACATCAGAGTCACATCCCAGGCTCTGATTTCCTTGTCTAACAGCCTAACAGTTTCATCTTGTACCACAAATGTGCTTTAAAATAGACTGCTCATGAGATATGCAGTGAGTGCTCAAATCCCTGGAGGACTCTGGGTCACCTCCATAGCATTCCCAGCCTCCAAGACCCCTATACATGTGACAGGGAGATAAGCTTCAAAGCCTGATCCTTCATATCTTAAGATGACGACCTTCCTATACAAACATTCTCATTTTCAACTGAGGACAGGTTTTATACAACCAACACTCTAGGAAGAACATACCCCAACCTCAAAAGCTGGCTTCTCCCTGACACAGGTGGGCACCTTAAACATAGGGCTGAAATAATTACTGGTGATAGAAAGCCAGGTTGAAGATCTTGGCAAAGTTCACAATCTAACGCTTTGTACAGATAGCCTTATGGCTGCCTTTCTCAGCCACATGCTTAATTATCTCACATTGACTTCATGCCAGCAATATGCAACCTTGTGACCATGTGGCTTGACTGCAGAGATTCCCCATCTTGGCAAAACTTCACAGTCACTTATTATTTGTGCTGAGTCCAATAGACTAAATCCCAAATTCTTACCACCTTGGGGCTCATGACCTTACCACTCATCTCCACTGAGGCTTCCAAGAAAAAAGAGGGTCAACTCTACCAGATAGCAAGTCAGAGGACACCAGCATGGCCAAGGGTGGTGACACTGGATTGGGCAACCAATGGCTAGACTAGCATCTTCCTTAGGACTCAGTGCAAAGCACAGATCTCACTTACTTGTATGGTGTCCTCCTGAGGGACAATGGCTGCTTCATATGCCTGCTCTGCTTCAGCAGGCTGGTTCTCTCATGGGAGGTCAGGCCCAGAAAAGCAATCTGAAAACGGTTGGGAGGTACATGAAAAATACCACATCAGGGCTCCATCACTCTTAGCAGTGCACCATGGGAAACTGGAAAACATGCAGTACCACCCCCCCTAAAAAAAACAAGTCAGTATCACCTAGACTTCTCACCAAAGGTCAAGGTGAAGGCAGAGACTCAGCAGCGCTAAGTAGACTCTCCTATGTAAATCTAGTAGCTGGGCTTTCTTTTTTATTGTCTTATTTTATTAACCTTCAGGAAAGCACAGTACACTGACTTAATGAGAGTCATGAAATAACTGCTTTAGTAATTACTTCAAGCCATGGCTTATGGCCATGTTTAGATTCTCAATAAATTCAGCATGCAACTTTTAGATAAATAAAATAATATAAGCTCCGTATCAATGCAATTATTTCAACTTGCATATTCTTCTTAGTATCTCTTTGAAAATAGCCAAGTGAAAAAGTTAATAATCTTAAGTAAAGAATATTTAAATCCCTATATTTGGAGAGAGTTAAGAATTAAGGTAACTTGAAAACTCCCAAGTCATTAAAAACACTACTATTGCCCAGCAGGTGTGGCTCAGTGGTTGAGCATCGATCTATGAACCAGGAGGTCACTGTTTGATTCACAGTCGGGGCACATGTCCAGGTTGTGGGCTCAATCCCCCCTGGGGGGTGTGCAGGAGGCAGCCTATCAATGATTCTCTCTCATAATTGGTGCTTCTATCTCTCTTCTTTCCTCTCTGAAATCAATAAAAATATATATTTTAAAAAATACTACTATTTACTGAGTTATCTCATTTAATCCCCCCAAAAAACCCAAACATCAAGTTCCTTATCTTTAAAACAGAGATTATCATCTTCATTAGATTGTTTAAGGGTTTGAGATAATATATTTAAAATACCTAGTGCAGAGGCTTACAGGGGTGAAGCAACTGGTCCAAGGCCCCACAGCTTAGAAAGTGGCAGAACTGGGACTGACACCTCGGTCAATGTGAGAACAGAGCCCATGGTCCTAACTAGCAGTCGACAGTCTCAGTATGACTGGCCACAGTCAAAACCATAACTCACCAGAGCCCTCAGGAACTGAAAGGCTTCGAATAACTGAGCTGTTTTGTTTATTAAGAAAACTTTGCTCTGAATTCCTATACTTGAAAACTATCCAAAGCATTGAGTCCATTTTCCTGCCTTAGAAAATATACACAAATACATTAACCTTTTTTTGTTTATAAATTTAAGAATA
Organism: Myotis nattereri; assembly: GCF_964212035.1. NCBI lineage: Eukaryota > Metazoa > Chordata > Mammalia > Chiroptera > Vespertilionidae > Myotis > Myotis nattereri. Next base: position 29,360,162 of record NC_138084.1, read on the forward strand.
TTATAGTCTCACATACTTGTACTTATTCTAAGAGTCCATAAAAGGAGGAAGAAAATTAGAATTGATGCCTCAAGTCTTAGGTTCTACATCTAACTCCTCTTGCTGGCCCTATGGCCACAAGCAAGGCATTCAGCATCTTTAGGTTTAGTTTGCTCATCCATATAATGGAGGAGATACTACTCTGGCACAGTCTGCATCTCAAATGTTTGTAAGGAAACAGATGGGAAAGTGCTTTGGAATATGTAAAGCAAGTATAAATATTAGGTATTATAAATGACAGTAATTCCTGTTAATAATCGCAGATGCTGATATCCATTCTTAGCACTAGAGTCTGTAGATATCAGAGGGATAGGAATTTAAGATGAATGTTCAGAAACTTCAGTTCAGTCAGTTTTATTAGCTTAATTCCTTTCCTTAGCAATCTTCCCTTTTAAAATTTTCTTTATTATTATTATTGTAGAATTGATTACTTCCCCATAAAAGTGGAACGTATTTTGCTTTCATTGAATAATGCTCTAATTATCTCAAGTCTTACAGTAAATGACGCAGAGGCGCAGACTGATCAGGGATGGAAACGCCATAGAAAGCTGAAGATGACTACTGCCCTGGAGCCTGGACTTTCTAATGGCCATGACCTTCTCTGGAAGTGCAATTACCATGTCCACTGGTTAGTGGTGTGTATTTCATTTCTTCTCCACTTCTATCCACTTAAGCACTGCATAATAATGATAACAGGCTTGGAAAAGTGAGGGAGAATAATCGCCTCATGCTTGCATGCTTTACGGTTTATACCATGCTTTCAAACACCATACATTTTCACTGCATGATGGAAAAAGCCCTTAAATGGGACTGTCAAAAGACCTAAGTTTCCCGTTCAGATTTTCCTACTCATTGGATGACCTTGAACAATTCAATTCACCTCTGTACCTGTGTAAAATAATAGGTTAGATAATTCCTAGGGCCAACACTTAACAATTTATCATTCTAACTTTAAACCCTGCTGTGAGAGTAGACAGGCATTATTATCCCCATTTCACAGACAAGGAAACTGAAATTCAGGAGTCAAATAACATGCCTACACCCACAGAGAACGTGACAGTCACTAGAAACTAAGTCTTCTGATTTGAAATTAAAGTCTTTCTACCCTAATACAGGTTATTGGAAATATTACCCAAAGGCATTATAAGAAGAGAAATAAATACCTGAAAGAGTTGATTTACTAATAAAAATGATGACCATGAGAAATGGAAAGTTGCCAGCAGGAAGATATATAAAACCCAAGGGGAACAAGCCACAATCTGATTGAGGTAGGTCCATAGTCCATCTTCTCTGAATGTTGTGGCACAATGATTTGACCAATCTGTGAATTCACAAAAAGGAACACATTATTTAAAAAGACAATAAATTGCTGATCATTATGCAGGAAGATTAAAAACCACTGAAGTTTTTTAGGGAAAAAAGAAAGGAAGACATAATGGCCCAGATCAGAACCTGACTTCAAGATTTTATCTCCCAAATGCCAGCTCTTCTAACACAGATGAAAAACGGTACCTCACTGTTAATTATGGCTATGATAACAATGCATTGGTAGTCAGCAGTGAAGAAAAAAAAGCAAAAAAGGTCAACGAAATCATCATTAAGATCAGCATATTCAGCATAAAATGCACTGGCCAGAGAAGTTAATTGTTCAAGAACTCAGGAATGATTATATCCTATCTAATAAAGAGGGAATATGCTAATTGACCCTCACACTGTTGCAAATATGGCAGCGCCCTCAGCCAATAAGGAGGGAATATGCTAATTGCTGCCACACCCTCAAAGATGGCAGCGCCCACAGCCACAAGATGGCCAGCAGGTGAGGGCAGTTGTGGGAGATCAGGCCAGCAGGGGAGAATAGTTAGGGGCAACCAGGCCAGCAGGGGAGGGTTGTTAGGGACGACTGGGCTGGCAAGGGAGTGGTTAGGGGATGATCAGGCTGGCAGACAGAAGTAGTTAGGGGCAATCAGGCAGACAGGCAGGCAGGCAGGTGAGCAGTTGGGAGCCAGCAGTCCCAGACTGTGAGAGGACTGTCCGACTGCCGGTTTAGGCTTGATCCCACAGGGGCTAAATTTCATGCACTGGGCCTCTAGTTTAATAGATATTTGTCTTAGAAAATTCTCTATCTTATCCATGTTATAGCAAGATATGGGCCATCACAGAACTAAATATAAACTCTTATTAAAGCCATTGTTGTGGGCACAAGAAATCCTGTAAGCACCTAGATACCACTGGAACACAAGCTAAGAGCATGCAGTTTCCGAGCGTACTTCTGCACTGGCACCGTAATTTATCCTGCAGAGGGAAAAAGGCCAGGTGAGGAAATGCACGAGAAAGATGCCCCAAGAAAAGTACAGAAAGAGAGTAAGATTCATATGATCACAGCTCAGTTTTTCCCATAGGAGAATTTATTTATATGCCAATTAAAAGAGGACTTCACTGTGATCTTCAGAAAACTGACCCCTAACCCATATAGCTAAGACAGTAGTGAGGTGAAAGTAGGTAGGAAGCAGGAGAAACAAGGAAACAGACCTTTAAGGTTATATAAAGCCAATGACTTTTACAGGCACCATGACTGTTAATAAAGGGCAAACTATTTTTGAAATGAGAAATCTGTAGATTTGTACCCGGAGGTTTCATAAATGCCTCTGACAATTTGATCAGCAGTTTTAGGCAATTTCCCAGAGCAATACTTAAGAGCTCCTGGGACAGGAAGGATATATGAGTCCATGACTTCACTATCAACCGACTGTCCATTTTTGTCCCAAATATCTATATATTTTTTTGTATCATTTAAGTCCCAGCTATCTTTCATGGGTATATGCCAGAAGCATTCTAACAGCAATCATTACAGAACAATAATCAAGGTAACAAGGCAAATTACACTCTTCAGAGCTTCTCACTGGGACGGCACAGAAAGAAGCATCCCATGCACCTGGTATGACATAAGAGAATGTAATTTCCACCAGCAGGCAGCAAAGACAGCTGAGTAGGAAGAGTATTGACTTTCTTTCAGCTTATGGTCTTCCACTGGGAATTATTTCGATAACACAGCATGACCTCAAACTAAAGATTCCATAGAACTGATTTCAGATTTAATATAAAAGATATACTGTAAGTGGCCATGTACATTATCTGATATGCAATATAACACTTTAATATGTACTAACACATTCACTGGCTAATGAGAGGGAACTCCTATTGTGGTTCCAAGTCAATTTTTTTCATCTTTAGATCGCTCGGATACTTAGAATGTTCTTTCTAGCAATAATCTAAGATCTTTCTCCCTGTAACTTGTACAATGCAGACACGTTGAGTTACTTATTGTCCACCCTGAAAACAGACCTCTCAAGATGAAATGGATGGTGCCTGTACAGAGCCAAAAGGAGCTGCAACTGGATCACACAGAGAGGGTGCACAGCAACAGGAGTGTTAATGGTAAACAAAAAAGGTGGGAAGACAGGGAGGACGCATTAGAAAAATGGAGCACTTTTTTTTTAAGTTCATTTTTCCTGTATGTGAAATGATAAAAGATACAATGTCCTCATTCATTGTAAAAAAAAAAAAACCTGTCAAAATATAAATGGGATAAAAGTAACCAGATATGTTCAGCTAGTTGTAAGTGAATGTAAAGGTGAGACTGTTCCTAAGAAACAAAACGTTATATACAAATTCGTTCAGAGCCAGAGGATACAGACAAAGAGGAGGGAAGAACTAATGCATGTCATAAGAAAACAACTTGGAAAGAATGAATGTAATGGAAAATCACTTCTGTCCTTATCAATACAGTCTTATGCTGGACAGACACACCAAACAAAGGGGACTATTTTTAGTGGAGAGAGAAGGAGGAGAGACAAGAGTGGTGTAAAATCTGGCTCCTTTTCCCTAGGATCAAGTCCAAGGCACATGCTGGTCCATGGGCCAGCTTAAAAAGGTTTTCCAGGAACATGCTTTAATGTCAGGCCTTCAAAGGGCAGCCCTTTCAACAGAAAGAAGCACTGAAAAAATCTTTTATTTTCTACACCACAGGACATAATCTAAGAAGTTTCAAATTCCAATGCGCAGGATCCCTGATGGCCTTTGGCAAGAACTGAGATCAGGGATCACAACCTTCTGACTATAAGACCCATTTGAGATGGTGACAGTTATATTGAGCCACAAAAGCATTCCCAAGTGATGTCAGGTGGGAAAGGGGCTGGCAAGGTAATTGAAGTCCTCTCCATGCCTATAGCAGAGCAAGAAACAAACCATTTCACATAGATATTAGCAACCTCTAAAAATGAAACCCCAGACCAAACAGAACTTATAATACTGAATGTTTCTGGGGAGGGGAGCTGGGAGGCTGGGGGACAATGTAGAAGCAACTATCTTTCAAAAACTAAAAATTTTAACTAAAGAAAACCAGGAGGGCAGGGAGGACTTAGGGAGGGGTGGAGCATGGGATGATAAAGGAAAAAGAAAAAAAAGTAGGAAAAAACTTTCCTAATGTCTTCCTGAATCGTTCCAGATTTTAGTTCAAGCAATAAATTAGTATTTTATTGGCAAAATACAAGACTTGAGCATAAATATATGCTCAACAGGAGGGGGGATGGAAATAGAAGCTCTAGAGCCAAACTCTCCCAAAGTTTTCACAATAAATACACAACAGAGTCAAAATAAACTACAATAACAAAGTCAAAATAAATCACAAGCACTACAGGTTTTTCCAGTAAGGTAACGTATTCCAAGGTTTGAAAAGCAGTCATGCATTCTTAGGAGCTACCAAAATCCTTCTTGCTACAACTTAAAAGCTGTTCTTAGTTGATCACCTTGGAACAGCTGGCGTCACTCCCTACATGAGATGCCCAGAGATGGCCTTTACACTGCTCCTAAAAAGTCATTTTCCTTGCTCAGGAATGCAGAATAAGTGATCTAATATTTTCTTCCAAGTTATTATTTCCAACCTTTCAATGATTGGTACAGTTATAAGTTGTGACCTGAGATTTATCAAAGGAAATGAGCTTTGAGTTTTGTTCCAATGTGACAACCTTCCAAGTCCCCCAACCTGTCTTCCTCCAATCTCCCCCTGCCTCCTTTTATTTACTTACCACTCCACTTGCTTTTGTACCTGAGCAGCTGATTTTTCCTCCTTTCACTGGATGATAAATCTGCACTTGCCTTAAATAAATTTGTATTTTTTAACACTTTTCTAATTTATCAAGATCATTTTAGAGTAAAATCTTTTCAAAGGTATTGACAACTAACCTCTCGTAGCATTTCCTGCAGCTTCCCAATGCCAAGAATCTTACCAACATCCATTTAGATTTTATTAGGGTATAGTTTATAGTCACCTAGCCCAAATGTGATATATAAGAGTTCACAAGGACAAGTGTATGTAGATGTGGGTACATGAGCTTGCTGTAAGAAAAATTTATACTTACACATGAAAGATTCATATATAATCCAGTTACACACAACGGAAAGGAAAAATAAGAAGAATATGTAATAGCGATGGTTGCCGAAACCTACATAAAAAAGAAAATCAACATATTTAATATTTTCGTACAATTATGTTCCAGACCAAGAGCCTATTAACCACTTCCTGTCCACAGCCTTCACAAAAGTAAAGAAATAAGCTGTTGCTGTGCTTTTAAGTACCATTAAATCAAAACCAAACATGTCATGGTCAATTGTCCATGTTAACTGAACTAATATTTATTCAATACTTAAAAGAGGTTTTTTGTTTTTGTTTTTAATACAACAAAGTTTACTAAACATATACAGCTCTAGGATGGCCTATACCAGTGATGGCGAACCTATGACACGCGTGTCAAAGGTGACACGCGAACTCATTTTTTGGTTGCTTTTTCTTTGTTAAATGGCATTTAAATATATAAAATAAGTATCAAAAATATAAATCTTTGTTTTACTATGGTTGCAAATATCAAAAAATTTCTTTATGTGACACAGCACCAGAGTTAAGTTAGGGTTTTTCAAAATGCTGACACGCCGAGCTCAAAAGGTTCGCCATCACTGGCCTATACTGTGCTGGAGGGAGAAGCAGGCAGGAATTGGGGAAAATCATACCCTGTCTCTCCCTTTCTTCCATGTGATAAGCTTATACAGGTATTGCTTCTAGACAGCCGGCTTCTGGCTGAGCAGCACTCCCCCTGTGGAAGCGCACTGACCACCAGGGGGCAGCTCCTCCATTGAGCATCTGCCCCCTGGTGATCAGTGTGTATCATGGCAACCGATTGTTCCGCAGTTAGAGAAGATTCTCTGACAAGCAAGAGCTACAAAATGGATTCCCTTCTACTTTTTCTATGAGTCACACACATAACTAAATATAAGCTTAACTTTATGTGGTAATTGAAAAATTTTCACCTATGCACCGTCCAGTCCACAGGCAGTGTTGGTCGTATCGAGCCACACAGGATTTGCACACAGGGCAATGGAGTGACCTTAGTGGCTTCCTTACCTAAGTGGGCAATTAAGAGAGGACCAAGCAAAAATCAGTCTCTCAAACTGGTAACAAATCACAAACAAAATCTTATTCCTAAATCATAAAGACAGTGGCACAAATCATCCTAAATATCAGACCATCAATTCATAGAAAGGCTCTGGAATGCCTTTGTAATATTTACAACTACATGTCCATTTTGTCAAAGCCATCACTAAAGGGGACCTGAATTCCAGGGCTACCAGCACTGACTAATGGGATGAGGCAGTACCATACAGCACAGTGGGCACTGGACTGAGGAGAAGGTAAAATGAGGTACATTTCTGGCTCTGCCAATAATTGGGAGAAAGTTAATTCTCCGTTTAGGCTATAATACCTAAACTGCAAAATGAGAAGTTTCACTAAGTGGTTCTTGGGTCACCATGAGCCTCTGGCTCCAAGTTAGTTTTAACATATGCTTCGTGGCAGGAAAAAGCAAACAAAACATACAAAGAGATTTTTAATCATAGACAACGTCAAGAGATCATAAACATCATTCCCCATATGTTCAAGGCAGAAAATTGTCCTGACAGTAATGCAAAATTAGAACCTGGTAGAAACAAAGGTGTAGAAATATACCGCAAAGATTTGATAAATGTTTACATGAGCAATGTAACCAAGAATTTGCTTTTACTATGGGAGAACATTATGAAGAAAAGGCTCACTCACAAGACACGATGTACAAAATGTCCTGAAGTCCAGACAGCCAGTCTCTGCGAGGGTGATGATATTCTGAAAGATATGCAGTTTGACCTTACATTTGCATTTACTAGGGAATGTATAATGCATGGTCATATACCATAATCACAGCTCTCTCCCCAAACTGAAGTAGCTAGCAGAGCAATTTGGAAGATTTGCCAACACATCATTCTGTGCCTGAAATAATGTAATTTTTTTCAAGGCTGTATTTTCAACTACAGCCAATAAATTAGAATGCACAAAAATTATACCCCCTTCTCTCCATCAATGGCAATGACCTCCCAGTTATAATCTGTTGGAGAAAAATAAACACAGACACTCCTAAAAAGAAACAAAAACTACCAGCATACAACAGAACTGATGGTTATAAGCACCAAGAGCTCAGTCTTTGAGGAACACGGGGTTTAGGTAACAAAGATGACACTCTCCCCAATTTCTAAACATTCACAGGCAATGGAAGACATGCCATGTCATCTGACAACTTCATATCTTAGTCAATAAGGAGGAGGACCCTCCTGCCCCCCGCCAGCTCCTGCCTACTCCATGCATTAAATGAGGGACTTTAATTATATGATCATTATCTAAGCGTTACTATAAAAAAGCAGAAGACCATATCTGCCAACAGAAATTACATCTGAAAAAGTCTTGGTGAGGTATTACTTTAAAGAAATTAAAAATATATATTTCTTTAATTTTCATATAAACAAATGAAAAAGTATGACAGTAGAGAGATATTATTTTGCTGATTCATACATTCCACATTTAATATTATTAGGTGCCAGGCACTAGACAGTCATGACAGAAACCAACATGGCTATGAAGTTCACCCTCCTATTTTAAAATCAGTAACATTACAAAGAAAGCTCACCGTTTTCCTTTCTTCTTCAGAAGCCTTAGTGAAGCCTGGATCCGTTGCCCAAGTCTTATAGAAAAAATAGAGGAAGCCTATCATGCTGAAAATAAAAACAAAATAGAAAGGAGTGCCTGCCAGATGTTAAAGCCAAGTTAAGGAACATATTGGACCTCCCATAATTATGACACAAGCAAATTTCATCATTGGTGCCTAAGACTCTCTCTTCTCTGCATTCTATCCTCATCTTCCTTTATGTAACACATCCTGCCCCCATAGCTGGCTCCATCCTATGTTCTAATCCTATGGGAATTTGGTCATGGTTGACAAATTAATCCCTTGTCAAATAGTTGAAACCCACATGAAATATTGATAGGAAGAGTTGCAATACATGAAGAGCATCCTGAAGAATGAAAAACATTCAAGATCCAAATAAATTAATCTCTAATGGTATAATGTGGCTCTCCTGAGAGCATCCAGAAAAATATTTTCTGATCATTCTAACCAAATCATTCAAAGAAAAAAGCCACTTGGTTCAGAGATTTCAACTAAAACTATTTTTTTATATATTAAATGCTTGCAAAAATTTCCTACTGCAAAGTTTAATACCTAGACATAAGTGATTTAGACTGAGTTAATTTAAAACAAAAGAAACTGCTCTCCCTGCAAAGTGATTATAAGTCAAATATTATTTGGGAAAGGCACATGATATAAACTGAGATAAAAATTGTTTCAAGTATAAATGAACAGTCCTCACTACAAAATCTTTGTATAAAAATTAAAATTTTGCTCCAGTAAAATTGTGTGCAGTAATCAACCAATACGCCAGTAATAAACCAACGTCCTTGCCCAATTTAAATCATTATTGACACAGTAGCTTTATTTGCCTTCCAGGGTGTTGCCAAGACGTCTGGTGCCAAACTTCAGAGTAGAAAAGGTGGTCATAAAATAAGACTCTTAAACACTTGCTGCTCAAATTGTGAGCCTTGGACCCACAGCAATGGCTTTACCTGGGAGCTTGTTAGAGGCAAGAACCACAGACCTTACCCCAAAACAGCAGAATCACTCTGCTGTAACTCACAGAAACCAGCACAACCACATCTGGTTCAGGTCAGAAGGAACGAATCTTATTGGTTTAGTTTACTAGTTAATCTGTAGCTAGGCCTGGCTTTAAGAAAGAGATAGGGTACAGAAAATTGTGTGAAATTGAATTTTAACAAATATGCTTACTTAGAATTAATTAAGAACACTATTTAAAAGTCCACAGGACAGATCTTTTGTTAAAGAATCCCATCCTTCTGCTCCCCCTGCCCCAGAAAATCGTGATCAACATATATGACACATTCCCAAAAACACACCAATGAATCATATGATTACCCCTCTTATTAAACTAACTGAATTTCTGCTCTGAATAACTTACAACTCCTCTCCCTCTAAGTAAAGTGAATTGCACTCTATCTCCTCACATAAAAGCCAAACATTCCTTGCTTCCACGCCCTTGCTTTGTGTGCTTCACTGACCTCAAATGCTCCCCCCTCTCCACCACCGCCCCTTCCCCGTCTAATTATAAAACCACACTTTTAGCATGTCCAGGTTCTAAACGCCTTCCAGACCTAACTTACACCCCCTTCCCTTTGTAGGTCATTCCCTACAGAGGCTTCTCCCTCTTATCGGAATCTAAGAATGCTTATTCTATGGCACTTATACCTCAAATTATAGTTATTTGTAGACATCTCAACCTTTCCAGTTAGCTTGTGACTCCTGCAGTCAATAAGTTTCTCAACTTGGACTAACTGGCTTTATTTCCTTAAGAATTCTTTAGATACTTCAGCTCTACCCTATAGATCTACCCTACAGAAGCCTATTCCTCATGCTCAGTGAGTGCTCATTCTACACAATGCACTGGTTTCCAAATGATAGATTTCCAAATGCGAAGGCAGTGCTCAGGCTAAGCAGCAACATTATTCTTCACAAAACACTGTTCCTTACACAACATTGTTCCTGGTCAAGTTCCTGTTTATGCTCCTGCCTGCCCTTTTCTTTTAAAAGAACAGAATTGAAAACAGAACAAACACACTTCAGGTGTGTGCTGACCAGTGCAGAGGACAGAGAGACTGCTGCTGTCCTTTGCTTGGACACTCAAAGCCTCATAACCCTATTGGCGGATACGCTGGCTTCCGTGACAGCGCATCACTACCCACACCCGGCTTTTAGTCAAAGCCCCTGGTTCTTGTTCACTTGACCTGAAGCTATGTCATTTTCACACGTGCTTGTACATATTCTCTGAAACCCAGTACGGGACTTCACATGAGTTTATGCCTCTTAAACTTTACTCAGCTATAGCCAGAATCTTTCATCTTTAGTCTTTAATCTTACTTCCCAACTCATTAGTATGATCTTACCTCCTTCACTTGATACTGTCTCATAAAAACCATTATTTCCTGAGCCAAAATAAACTGATCATCTGAGGAGCTAACCTAGAGCTGCCCTTAAAATTAATTTCAACATGCAGCCTTCTACACAGATTTTATTTATAAGACTAGTTAATAATAATAATAGGTATTATTTACAGAATTCCAATTACGTAATGGGGACCATGGTCAGCAATTTACAAACATCATAGCACAGTAGTCCTTGCAGCCACCCCACTATTATCCCCAGTTTAAAGAAAAACTGAGACTCAGTGAAATTAAATAACTTGTCCAATGGTACATAATAAGGAAAAGGGCCAAAACTTAAATTCATGCTGATTCCAAAGATGGTCCTCTTTCCACAGTGCCCCAGACCCTCTTCCCACATGGCAGCTGTAGAAGCAGAAGCCCCCACACAATCCAGACTTGGCAACCTGAGACAAAACTAGTTTAAACACTCAGATGAGCCTTTACAGGGTAGCGCTTTAGTTCATACCCATGGCAGTTCAAACAGCATTTACCATTCAGCTTGAAAAACACCGATCCGACAGCGAAGTGTGCCACCTACTGACTGACATTCTCCCACCAGTAACAGGCTCATATGGATGCCTGGATCAAATGGCTTTATGCTGAACATGTGAGTAAAATATCCCATCTCGTCAACTCCAACATCTTAACATTCTGTCTGGCTACGGAAATCAGTTCTTCTGATGTAATGGCATCTTTTCAAACAGTGAACAGTTTGTAATTAAACTCAGCTGCATACCAAATTCTTCAACTGAGGTTTTTAAACTACAGTAGAATTACATTGTTGTTAATATTGATTCTATAAACCTGAAATAATTGTAAAGAATAACTACAGTACTTTTTGTGCAAAAATTGAAATAATGTAGTTGCTCACAATTTTAAAAATTCATCAAGAAACACAATTGTAGAAAAACCAAGATGGCGGCATAGGTAAACATCTGAGTTAGCTGCCTCGAACAACCACTTCACAAATACAACTAAAAGACGGAACGGACATCACCCAGAACCACGGGAAAGCTGGCTGAGGGGAAATTCTTCAACTAGAAGGAAAGAGAACAGCATTTGAGACTCAGAGGAGGCGCAGTGCGGAAAATACAAAGGTGCGGAGGTGCGCGCGGAGCGGGCTGGTAGCTGAGGGCGCGGTTGTCGTTTTCAATCAGGAGGGAGTCTCAGATTCTGAGCTCCAGTTCTGGGTGAGTCTCTAGGGACCCAGACTCAAACGGGAGAAGCGGGACTGTCTGGCTTCGGTCGGAACGCGAGGGCAGCTTTCTCTCCGAGGTCTGCAGCGGTTGCTGGGACTCTGAGAGGCAGAGCCTCTGGGGACGGGACTGAGAGCAGCCATAACTGCTCCCTCTGCCCGCTCTGTTGATCCTGTGTGACCCGCCCCGCCCAAGCCCTGCACAGTGTCATTCACTGGATAGCCTCAGGCAAAGGCTAGATTAGCACCTCCCTAGAGGACAGAAGTTTTCCCACTGCAGACACAGCTGATTCTCACAGCCAGTTGGCCTGGAGGTCAAATCCCCCTAGTATTAACTACAACAATCAAGGCTTAACTACAACAAGACTGCGCACAAAGACCACTAGGGAGTGCACCAAGAAAGCATAAAAAATGTGGAGACAAAGAAACAGGACAAAACTGTCAATGGAGGATATTGAGTTCAGAACCACACTTTTAAGGTCTCTCAAGAACTATCTAGAAGCCGCCGATAAAGTTACTGAGATCCTCAAGAAATCTAATGAGACCCTCGATGTTATGATAAAGAACCAACTAGAAATTAAGCATACACGGACTGAAATAACGAATATTATACAGACTCCCAACAGCAGTCCAGAGGAGCGCAAGAATCAAGGCAAAGATTTGAAATGCGAAGAAGCAAAAAACACCCAACCAGAAAAGCAAAATGAAAAAAGAATCCGAAAATACAAAGATAGTGTAAGGAGCCTCTGGGATAGCTTCAAGCGTACCAACATCAGAATTATAGGGGTGCCAGAAGAAGGGAGAGAGCAAGATATTGAAAATCTATTTGAAGAAATAATGACAGAAAACTTCCCCTACCTGGTCAAAGAAATAGACTTACAAGTCCAGGAAGCGCAGAGAACCCCAAACAAAAGGAATCCAAAGAGGACCACACCAAGAACCATCATAATTAAAATGCCAAGAGCAAAAGACAAAGAGAGAATCTTAAAAGCAGCAAGAGAAAGAAACTCAGTTACCTACAAGGGAATACCCATACGACTGTCAGCTGATTTCTCAACAGAAACTTTGCAGGCCATAAGGGAGTGGCAAGAAATATTCAAAGTGATGAATGCCAAGAACCTACAACCAAGATTACTTTATCCAGCAAAGCTATCATTCAGAATTGAAGGTCAGATAAAGAGCTTCACAGATAAAGAAAAGCTAAAGGAGTTCATCACCACCAAACCAGTATTATATGAAATGCTGAAAGGTATCCTTTAAGAAGAGAAGAAGAAAAAGGTAAAGATACTAATTATGAACAACAAATATGCATCTATCAACAAGTGAATCTAAGAATCAAGTGAATAAATAATCTGATGAACAAAAAAAAAAAAAAAAAGAAACACAATTGTAAAACTGTTTACTCCAATGCCACATGGGTTGTTAAACAAACGAACAAACAAACAAAATCAGCCATCTCTTCTCAACAGTATGTCAATTACCCGAGAATTTACCAGCCTTGGGATCTCTGTGCTGTTACTTGATGGTTATGTGTAAATTTAATTATTTTTATATCACATAATGATATCATCTAAGCTTTCATTAAATGGTGGCAATAAGGTTAGTGCTTAAAAAGCTGCCCCCAAATCAGTAATTATGAGACAAAGGTTAAATTAATAAAGTCAAATGAACTCCATGGTATGCTGTACCATTCATTTAGATTAAAGGAATCTGAAAAATATTAGCAATAATGCTCAGAAATAAGAAGCACCATTAAAGTAGAAACGTGCTATAATGAAAGTAGATGTATACACTCTAAGAGTTCATATGCCTCTCACTTTACAAATGAAAAAATATTCTTAAATTTGAGTGTATGAATCTCTCCCATAAGTACTACTCTTTCTTTTTAAAATGCCATTACCAGAAATAGAAATAACAGAGAAGTTAAAGGAATATGCTTAAAGGTACATTTCTATTCACCACATTCCTTCTCCTACCTGTAAGGAAAACAAGTTTATAATGGGTTTCTAGAATCCTTGGAAGGGAATAAGGGATACTGGAAAGAAGTAGGAAGATGGAAAATTGGAGGAAATGCCTCCCTCGTACTGGGAGCTATAAATAGCTATAAACTAAGAAGTAATCCCTGTTCCTACTTCTAGGTGACTAGATTTTGGTCAACCCTAAAAGCACAGCACACCCCTACGCTGGACTTGGTCTGAGCCCTGCTCTTCAAGTGATAAACCTACTTGTTAGGTGAGTTTTGTTGTTGTTGTTTGTAAACCATGGGCTGCCATCCATTAGCAGGCCATGAAAGAATTAAGTGGGCTGTGACCAGCATGTTTTTTAAAAAGAAATCTAATAGGATAAAATAAAATTTCAGAGTAAAACACATATTAGGAATACCATTTTCTGAAATGTTTGCTTCACATATGTTTTGGGTAGCAATGTATACTTATTTTTATTGTGGACTAAGATTCACCACCTAGGTTAATAACACTGTATTGGCCACTGCTGAGGAGGCCACATTTCCCCCAAATCCCTCCATGTAGGCCACCTTGGTACCCAGAAGATTTATTAATAACTATAACCGCTGACCAAGTTAAAAGATCCATCTGACCTTGAAGAGAAACTCAATGCAATACAATAATATTTTATGGACCCAAATAAAATAATATTTCATTCTACTGTTTCCTTCCAATGAGTAATAAATACTAGACACCTACTGTTTCCATTGTGTGCTCTGAGATTATTTTCAAAGTTGAGTAGATTTTCAACACTAAACATATTCAACTAAAATCACTAACTGAATACAAATATTAATTGCATTCCCTGGATCTAGTCTAACATCTATATTTCTAACAATGGCATTACTATTTTTTAAAGGCAAAAAGAGATAGGCATTTAAATTTAAGCTTGAAGGATATGAGGGAAGAATAAGATGAACCAAGTCACAAATATCCAAAAAATGGAACTTAGCAGAAAGACCGTTGGTAAGTACACAAGGCACTTATACCCAAACAAGAACCTAAAAGAGAAAAAGATACACAGGAGGTATTAGTGAAAACAAGTATGACTCACATTAATTTTAGTTCTAAATTCCATTAAATAGTAACAGTGATAATAATGATTCCCTTAAATACCAACAACAGCTTTCACTTACCGCTTACCATGTGCCACTTTCCACAAGGTAATGAGCTATGCATTAGCATCCACCGTTTTACTCATGAGAAAACTGAAGCACAAGGGCTCTCAAGAAGTAAATGTTCTCGTTCTTACAGCTAACTTACACATTACTTCATCCCCAATCACTTTATATTTTCAATGATTCTTTTATTTCTATTGAGACATATCATATTTGTATTTATTTTGGGGGTGGTCACAATCATATGTACAAATAATCCAAAATGCAAATTTTAAATACTTGGAGATTCACCTTCCCATCTGACAAGCTTTCTTCTAGAGCAGTGGTTCTCAACCTTCCTAATGCAGTGACCCTTTAATATAGTTCCTCATGTTGTGGTGACCCCCAACCATAAAATTATTTTCGTTGCTACTGCATAACTGTAATTTTGCTACTGTTATGAATCGTAATGTAAATATCTGATATGTTATATGTGTTTTCCAATGGTAGCGACCCACAGGTTGAGAACCGCTGTTCTAGAGGCTTGCAGGCTATTTCTGAAACATACATCCCTTTCATCCCACAACAGCTTGAGAAGCAGCCACTGGACATAAAAAGATACATAAAGATTAAAAGTGGCACTAGTCATCAGAACACCAACCATCTCACTTGGATATAACAAGAAGCTTGGAAGTCCACACAAAACTTACTCAAATGTTAATATGGTAGTTTCAAAATAAAAAAATAAATAAATCTGTCTTTCACATTACATACTCAATATAGTAAATCTATGCATGAATATCGTTTACCTGGACCTGTTTTTAAATTTATAGGAGGAAAAGACAACAGTTGATGACAGGCATGAAAACGGTTTTTTAAAAGCTATCAAGATCATTAGGATATTATGATAAAATATTTGAGAACTAAAATCCCAAACCTAATATGCTGCCAGAATAGGCCATATGGAGCCCATGTAACCTCCAGGGCATGACCTGACTGAGATTGTGCAGCAAAAATGTGTTTGAACTAATTAAGTAGTACAGTGAACTATCTCATTTGTAAAAGACTGTTTACTTCTGACAGGCATCACATAGCAGCCTGGATCAATAAGCAACTGCCCCTGGAGCCTAATAATAGTAGAAGTTTGCAGCTGCTTACCTCCACGAAATTGGGCTCTACAATTTGTGAGAGAAATAAAAGCAGTATGGATAAAGTGGCCATATGCATTTGTCTCCCATTTGAATTGTGTTAATATGTCAAGCCTGGCATATGAAGCCCTCAACTCACTTATCAAAAACAAAAGTCTTCATATACTTTTTTATAATTTGGGTTTTTATTAAAATAAACAAAATTTCAAATACCCCTATCCAAGATCAGTAAATACTACCCTTGCTTTCTCTCTGGAAAAACAAAAAAGTGATGATTATGATACCTGGTGATTTGGCTTAAATTTTGTTTGGAGACTGAGTCAATCCACTTAGTGAAAAATGAATGACTATTTCTAAGTTATAAGTTTTCTGAATAGCAGACAATTTAGAAACTTCACTATTTTCCATAAATTTGAGCTTTTACTTTATGTTTAAATTCTAATTCACTTCCAGCCAACTGTCCTGCTCTTGAGTGACAGAGAATCCTAAATGGTAAGATTCCTCTAATACTCTGTTTTTTCTTATGACAAAGTAGCATATGCTTATTCCAGAAAAAGCTGGCAGGCATAAGAAGGGCAGAGGAATCTCATGATCACACCCTGAAGAGAGCAACACTATTTACTTTAAGGTCTTTTCCTATGGATCATCATTACAGTTTTCTTTCACTCAGGAGAGGTTTCCTACTTGTATGGGCCTTGCATTCCAGGAAACAGTGGTTAAGTGCTATGAAGAAAACAAATGGGGAATCGGAAGGCCTCACTAAGGAGGTGGTATTGGAACTTGGGCCTGAATGAGACATCTCCAGCTATGCAATCAGAACATGTCAGACAGAGACCAAGTGAAAGCCAAGGCCCAGGGTGAGAGGAGTTTGATGTGTTCTAAAACCAGAAAGAAGGGTAGAGACAATGAAGGAAGGAGATGAAGTCAGAGGGGAGGAAATGAATCACATAATACCTCCTAGGCAAGGAGTTTTGATTTTATTCTGAGTAGAAGGAAAGCCCATGGAGGGCTTTAAGCAGGGAAAAAAGACAGAACCTAATCTGCCTTTTTAAAAGACTATACTGATTGCTAAGTGGGGATGAGCTGGGGGGGGGGGGGGGGGGGGGCGGGGCGGTGGGGGGAGAATAAGAGTTGGAGTCAGGAGGCCAGTTAGGTTTGACCGAGGGTGCCAGTTGTGGAGATGCAGAGAGAAGATCCAATGTAGGCTGAGCAAGAAGGACTTGGTAATGAGCTGGATGTGGGAAGTGAAGAGAAGGGAAGAATTGAGAATGGCATTAATCCAAGGATGATAGCCATTATTCAACGTGAGAAACTGGAAAGGGTAAAAGAGATGAGTGTGTGACAAAATTATTCAGCATTGCGTGTCAGCCATGATTCTAACCATTGAATGTGTGTTGACCATGAGACAGGCATTGTCAAAATTATTATCCTCATTTTATACACGGAAAAATTGAGGCACAGAAAGGTAAAGCAACTTGTTCAAGATTGGCCTGCTATATGAATCTGACTCTTAACCAATGACTATATGGAACCATCTATAATAATAAATGAATAATATGCTAATTAGACCGGACATCCTTCCAGACATCCTTCCTTCCGGACAAAGCCGCAGTGGGCGGGGGACGAGGCAGAGGCGGCCACTGCGGCAACAGGGGGCCAAGGCCCTTGCACAAATTTCGTGCATTGGGCCTCTAGTGTATAAATATTTTCCTAAAAATAGAACCACACCATAGTTACTATTTTATAACCTCCTGTAATTTAACTAGGTTGTTTCCACCAAATAACATTAAGAACAAAAATAATTAGTTCAAAATGAATTTAGATTTAGAAAAGAAAAAAGCAAAATTTCTGAAAAATAGGCAAAAATGCTTCAAGATGCAAATTAGTTAAAAAAATCTCCCCATTACTCACCAAAATTACCATTTCAAAAAGTGAGCTAGGATATTTATTTTCAACTAGTTGTCAATTCAATTAAATTATTGTGTTGACCAATTAGCTTTCAGTCCAAGCACATGCTACCAAAGTCCTTCCTTCCCAGCAACCCTGAGGATGTTTCTATGTGATAAGTAACAGAGCTCAATAAAAACCTGTAATTTCAGCTAGTCAATAATAGAAATAAGCAATCAAATTGGAATGCAATAATCAGCCTTGCAAAGACTAATATACACACCTTGGAAACAAAGATGTCAGAAAAAGCAATGTTATTAGAAGACATCCTTTTAAAAGCCAAGAATCTGAATTGAAGTCCAGTATGTATCCAACAGCCCACATGGTAATCACAGAAAGCATCAGCAGCAGGAAGAGCTATTAAGAGATTCAGAGTTTTAGAACTTTATGGATTTTACCTCCTAAGTATCTAATAATAATTAGTTCATCAGCAGAGCTACTTCTTAAACATATAATAACAAGTAATACAATAGCAGAACAGAGTTTTCCTTCAAAATTGCTGATTGATAAATCTGATGTTTGAGAAATTACAAATCTTGGAAACAATCTTTCAAAAGCCTTACATTTTATAAAATGTTACTTACACATATTTTGTTTTGCTTTCCTCTCCGTCAAGAAATGGTGGTCGTTTAGAAAAGTGTTCATGATAGCTGACATTTAGAAAAGCAATAATTTCTTTCAAACAATATTATATGCCAGAAAGCATAAACCAAGACAAAAAGGCCACACAAAAATCAATACACCCAAGATTTAATGAGGAGAATATAAGAGTTCCAATCTGGGCACCAGATGGTGCCATTCCCTAATAAAGAGGGTGAGAAGGAACAAGTTTTCAGAAAAGATGAGTTTAGCTTAGCACATGTGGAATTTTAGATGAATGTGGACACCTAGTGGATATTCAGGAGGCAGTCAGAAAAGCAGGTCTACCACTCAGGAGGAAACCTGGACTTATCAGCATATAGGGGGTAAAGTCATGAATGAACAACATTCCAAGGACTGTGTGCAGGTACAAAGGGGGAGAATCTTGGCCAACACAAATAATTAAGGAGAAAAAGCTAAGTCCTCGGAGGTAACTAAGAAAGAGTGACCAGTGCGATCAGAAATGCAGGATGAGAACCAGGAGAAAGAAAGGTTCCCCAGAAGCCAGGGAGGAGTTTCAAGACTGGAGTCATTCTTGGTGTCAATGTCACACAGCGGCCAGAGACTGAAACATGTCCTCGCAAAGTCAAAAGAATGAAAGCCTATGAACCAACAGTGTGGCTACCTGCACTGAAGCTGGCACCACATTTTTACAATGCATGACCTTGGCAGCAAACAGAGAAAATATATTCTGCCCTATCTTCTTCAATTTTTACTTCTCTGAGCCATATTCTAAGAATGGATAATTTCAAATGATATCAAATCTTTAAAATTTTTCCAAATTAGATTGCATAACACCAAATGAGCAAATTTAATTTTTAGACAAAAAAGGTAAACTTAAAATCTACAAGCAATTTAACTTCAGAACAGAAATAAGAATTAAATATGGAACTCAAAATTTTAACTCCAGATGTAACACTCATAAATGAGCCACACTATTCATTTATTCAACAATTATTCCAGAGCATATACAGGGTGGGGCAAAAGTAGGTTTACAGTTGTTCGTATGGGAAATACAATAATCCTATTTAATAAAAGGGTAATATGGAAAATACAATAATTCTATTTAATAAAAGGGTAATATGCAAATTGACCCTAATAGCAGAACCACTGGGAATGACTGGTCACTATGACACACACTGACCACCAGGGGGCAGACACTCAATGCAGGAGCTGCCCCCTGGTGGTCAGTGCATTCCCACAGGGGGAGCTCTGCTCAGCCACAAGCCAGGCTGATGGCTACCAGCACAGCGGTGGTGGTGGGAGCCTCTCCTGCCTCCTCAGCAGCGCTAAGGATGTCCAACTGCAGCTTAGGACTGCTCCCCGCTGGCAAGTGGACATCCCCCGAGGGCTCCCGGGCTGCCAGAGGGATGTCTGACTGCCAGCTTAGGCCCGATCCCCCGGGAAGCAGGCCTAAGCCAGCAGGTGGTCATCCCTTGAGGGGCCCCAGACTGTGAGAGGGCACAGGCCGGGCTGAGGGACTCTCCCCCACCCCGAGTGCACAAATTTTTGTGCACCAGGCCTCTAGTTAATAAATAATACAAAATTAAACTCTGTGTTTTGTGTATTCACAACTGTAAATCTACTTTTGCCCCACCCTGTGTATGTAGGCACTATTCTAAGCACCTCAGATACATCAATGAATTTAAGGTCTTTCTCTCATGAAGTTTAAATTCTAGCAGGGAAAAACAGACAAATGTACTAAGAGAATTTTATAATACATAAAAAGCTCCAGCCCTTGTAAGGACTTTGGAGCCTTGTAAGGACTTTGGCTTTTATTCTGAGAGAAAGGAAGAAATGTAGGATTCTGAGCAGATAAATGATAGGATCTGACATACATTTTAAAAGATTCATCTGGCTGCTCTGTTGAGAACAGACTAGAGGTGAGTCAGACAACTGCAATAATTTATATGAAAGATAATGGTGGCTAGACCAAAATGCCATTGGTGGAATGGTGAGCAGGCATTAATGGATATAAACTGAGGGCAGAGTAGCCTATACCTTTTTCTAATGGCCTAGATACATGTTATGACTGAGAAAAGGCACAGGTGATTGGAAAGCTGGAGTTGCCATGTACAGAGCTGTGGAAGGCTATGAATGGAATAATTAGGGAGGGGTGGGGAGAAGATGAGGATTTCAGTTTTGGATGTTGTATGGAGATGCCTATCAGACACTGAACTGGATAAGTTATACAGGTAACTGGGAGATACGAGTCTGGAAAGGTCTGAACTAGTGAAAACATTGGGAGTTACCAATACTGTATATAGATGGCATTCAAAGCCATGTAAATGCATGAAATCACTAAAGGAATGAATGAATACAAATAAAAGAAGTCCAAGGACAAAGTCCTGGGGCACCCTACTGTATGAGGTGGGGGAAAAGCAAAGGAGTTGGCAAAGGAGACTAAAATAAATAAACCATTATTTATTTCTCTCTCCCTCAAATACCTAAATGCAAAATAGGTGTAGTATTCATGATGACCCTCTCCATAGAAATCTGGTGTTAGTTAATTTAGAATCATTCTGAAAGTATAGTTACCTCGCATTTCTGTAGCCACCTCCAAAGTCTGAACTTTTTGTTAGCTCTCATTTTGGCTTCTGTTTTTAGCATGTGAATAATGAGCCGATTTTTACTTTGTAGAGCCATCTCAAGAGGTGTTTCTCCCTAAAAAAAGAAAAAAAAAGTTCAATCACATTTTTTTAAATATTTTATTGACTTTTTACAGAGAGGAAGGGAGAGGGATAGAGAGTTAGAAACATCGATAAGAGAGAAGCATCGATCAGCTGCCTCCTGCACACCCCCTACTGGGGATATGCCTGCAACCAAGGTACATGCCCTTAACCGGAATCGAACCTGGGACTCTTCAGTCCCCAGGCCAACACTCTATAATATCCAAACCGGCTAGGGCTCAATCACATATTTTATATAGCATGGGTACTAGACTTTTTTTTTTTATTGTATGATTCCATTTTTTTTTTTAAATTGAATTTATTGGGGTGACAATAGTTCACAAAACCATACAGGTTTCAAATGTACAACTCAATAAAACATCATCAGCACACTGCATCCTGTGCCCCAAGCAAAGTCTCTTTCCATCCCCATTCCCCTGCTCCTTGCCCATCTCCACCTGGTCTCCACCCCACTTTCCCTCTGCTTGTCACCACCCTGTTGCCTGTGTCTCTGTGTTATATATACATACTTTTTGGCTAATCCCTTCACCTTCTTTTATCCAGTTCCCCCACCCTACTTCTCCCTAACAGCTATCAGTCTGTCTCATGTATATCCATGCCTCTGTTTCTTTTTTTATATATATACACATTTTTATTGATTTCAGAGAAGAAGGGAGAGGGAGAGAGAGAAACATCAACAATGAGAGAGAATCATTGGTTGGCTGCCTCCTGCATGCTCCCCACTGGGAATCGAGCCCACAATCCAGGCATGTGCCCTTGACCAGAACCAAATCTGGGACCCTTCAGTCTGCAGGCTGACACTCGATCCGCTGAGCCAAACTGGGTAGGGCCATACCTCTGTTTCTATTTTGTTCATGAGTTTATTTTGTTATTAGATTCCACATATAAGTGAGATCATATGCTATTTGTCTTTCTCTGACTGGCTCGTTTCACTTAGCCTAATAATCTTTAGATCCATCCATGCTGTTGCAAAAGGTAAGAGTTCCTTCTTTCCCATGGCTGCATAGTATTACATTGTATAAATATACCACAGCTTTTTTACCTATTCATCTACAGATGGGCACTTGGGCTGTTTCCAGATCTTGGCTATTGTAAATAACACTGCAATGAACAGAGGGGTACATTTATTCTTTTGAATTAGTGTTTCACATTCTTAGGTTATATTCTCAGAAGTGGGATCTTAAAATATATCCCCTAAAGTGAGATCACTGGGTCAAAAAACAGTTCCATTTTTAATTATTTGAGGAAACTCCCTACTGTTTTCCACAATGGCTGTACCAGTCTGCATTCCCAACACGAATGCAAGAGGGTTCCCTTTTCTCCACATCCTTGCCAACACTTGTTGTTTGTTGATTTATTGATGATAGCCATTACGGCAGGTGTGAGGTGATATCTCATTGTGGTTTTAATTTGCATGTCTCTGATGATTAGTAATGTAGAGCATTTTTTAAAAACCTCATCAGATTCATAGACTTAACATATTTGTTAGCCAGCTATTATTATTTACATCTATCCTGTAATAACTGAAGTCATATGTATAGCTTACCTTTATGTTAATTTATCAATCTTCTAACTGAAGATATAATAAACTAAGGGAGATAAATACCTGGTCATACCTTAACATTTCGGATATCCAGGCTAGAACCAGCTTCCAAAAGTTTATCAACTGCAGTAACATTTCCTGCTGCCACTGCCCAGTGAAGTGGGGTGTTTTGGTGTATTTTATCAACCACATTGAGAGAAGGATTAAACTTTAAAAGAAATCCAGTTGGTTCTGGCCTGTTTCAAAACAATAAAATACCAAGGGGTATTAGAGAGATGAATGATTTGAGGGGAAAATGTAAATAACCAATCTTTTAAGCTAATATATCAATTAACAAATCAAAATTCTGAAAACTAAGTACCTTCTTTGTACAGAGTTCTATTGTAGTTGCTAATAGAAGAGAAGCACATGCCCCTCAAAAAGATATCTATTGTGTGACTATATAGAAAATATAATTTTCACATCAATACAATGAAATAACTACTTTTGTTTTTCAAACTTTTACTTTCATGCTGTTATTTTATTAACATTTTCTTTTAAATTATACATTTAACTTTGGCCAATATAAAATTCTATGTTATTCATCTAATTAAAAATTAAATGTACAATACTATATTTGAGGAGATAAATCAAAAGCTAACTTCACATTTTCCTTCTAACCTATTATTAAATAAAGTTGGGTATAAATAATATTCTAAAATATGTGTTTATCTTAGAAAGTTATGGACTAAAAGGCAGAATTCAATAAATATTGTTTTATCATCAATACCTCCCTGACCTTCATGACTACTTGAGATTCTTTTAATAAAATAATATTCTACTTAACTTATTCTACCGAGATCTGTAAACACTGTATCTGACTTCAGAGTTATCGGCAAAGATGACAAAAAGCTTTCTAATAAAATTCTACCACTACCCCACCACTCTATGAATGAAAAGGAAATGACATCAGAACTAACTCTGTTCCTAGAAAAAAAGTCTAAAGTAAAATCAAAATCAGAAATTGAGCATAACCTTGGAAATAAACTGACAAAGTGAAAACTAAAGCATATATTTGAGAGAAAAAACACAGAAGATGGACTATATGCTGGTCATTAATCATGTGTTTATAAAAGAAATACACAGAAAAACTTAAATATGCAAGTACTTGATGTGAACATATACACTATTTCCATAGGTCAGTTACAATTAATATTTTCTGAGCAGTCATCAATGTTGGAGATCCTCAACATTCATTGTGTTCTGCAAAGCAGATTTATCATCTAGATTTCAAATTATGAGAACATTTAAACTTGTCTTTGTTATGCATATATATTTTTATTGTTGACAATATTACAGATGTCCTGAATTCCCCCCCCCCATTGCCATTTTTAAAAAATGCATAATAAGAAACGTAAGTCATGTTAATAAGTATATGCTATCAGGGGAGGGCAGAGGTGGGGGAGAAATCAACCAATGAACAACCAATGAACTCATATGCATATATGCAAAACCCATAGACACAGACAGTGGGTGGTGAAGGCTTGTGGGGGAGAGGGGTTGAAGAGGGCAATGGAGAAAAATAAAAGGGACATATGTAATACTTTCAACAATAAAGATTTATTTAAAAAATAATAAATATATGCTATGGAATCTCTATCTGTTCTATAAAGAAATTATCCTATATAATAAAAGGCTAATATGCAAATTGTCCCCTCAGGAGTTTGACCAACCAGGAGTTCAAACGCTTGCTATGACGTGCACTGACCACCAGGGCATGGCACGGAACAAAGGAAGGCCCCAGCCAGCAGCCAGCAGCCAAGGGAAGGAAGGCCCTGATTGGCCCTGATCGCCGGCCAGGCCTAGGGACCCTACCCGTGCATGAATTTTGTGCACCACGCCTCTAGTTTTCTTATAGTAGCTTTCAAACTCTTCCCCTAAGCTATCAGAAAAGAGAAAATTATTTCAATAGTGCTTTTCTAAATATAACTACATAAAAAGTCCATATCACAATCACAGAGGGGAAAATCTTATTTTATTCTTCAGAATGTACTATCATTTCATATAGATTAAGATACTTAAAGTTATATACACAAAAAAAGAAATGGTCAGAAGCAAGAATCAGAATGAGGCAATTCAATTAAACTCACTTACCCAAGTACTTTGTGAGCTGATAGCATGAGAGGTGTCTGCCCATTTAAATCTGTCATATTCACACTCTGTTCAAAAAGAAGGGTCAATCAGCTTAACTGCAGACACAGTCAAAATTCTCTTTTTTTTCTTAATAGAGGTATCTCTTCAATGCATTAGCACTACCACTGTGTCTATAAGGAGGGTTCAAGTATCATTTAATAAAAGAATGTTCTGCTTCACAGCCATAGGATAAAAGTTCATTGATTTATAGAAAATATTTTTAAAAGGTATATCTGAATATGTGATTCAAAGTGTTATATAATATGAATGGAAGAGAGCTAAGGGAAAGAGAGAAATAATAATCACCATCAAATATAAGAGACTTTAGAAGCAAAGACCCTAGAAGTCATCTAGTTTTAGACCTTAACTGGTAGTACATTCACCGGTACTATCACCTTTTACACAAAGTCATTCAGTCTCTACTTAAACACGTAACAGTAATAGTGAACAACTATCTTCTGATTGTATTTTCTTTTATCATATTATGTTTTAAAAGGTAACACATGAAAAATTCTTTTCTATTTTTCTAGAATATAACAAAAAGAAAAAAGAAATCATACCTCCTTTTAATACAATGGGCCCAGGTTCGAGGTATACAATAATGGTTCCAACCAAGCCAAAGAAAGAGTCTCAATTATTGAAGGTCTTTATGGGCCTTGGAGGAGTACAACATGGGAAGGAACCCAAAGAGAAGCAGGAAGGATTCCTCCTCAAACATATTTCCAAAGTGAGCCCAAGGAGGTTATAACTATTCTACTTCAACTGGCTAAGTCTGAGAGAAAGTGCTCATTTACAGAGAGCATAGTCATTCCACAGCATTTGTGCAAACATGTGTCCACGCCTGTTATAGGCGAGTCTGCTAATACATAAACTACTTTGCTAAGAGAAAGCATATCCCAGACAAATATAGCTGACAGTGACACTCCCACTGCCAATAACCTATAATTTAACCTGTGCCATAAATGGATGCCTCTTAAGGCAAGTCATTTTTCATGGAATTACTTTAGAGAACAATAAGAAGCACACATTCAAATTGGTCTCCCATTTAGACTCAAACAATGAAAGCAATGATGGGTTAATTCAGTGATCTGATTACCATTTCTACATTCAGCCAGAAGAAAAATATAGGCTTTGAAGTCATGTTTTTGAAAATCTCTGCAAGAATCATAAGGAAAACTATTACTGGCTTACAAGCTTAAAAACATCTATTACATATTACTGAGCTAAATGACCTGTCCTTTTTGCTCCAATGAAGCTAGAAAAGAATATTCAACAGCTAGACCTACTGAGGCTAATATTTGAATATCTAGATATTTTTCACTTATACTTTAAAAATGAGAACAGACTACTAATCATCTTCTCAATCTCTTCAAATTTATAATAGCTATAGTATAAGATATGTTTCAAGATATACCTGTCCCTTTGAGATGAGATAGGCTATAATGGGCATGTGTTGAAATAATACTGCCAGGTGGATGCTGCTGAATCCTTCTCCATCGATGAGGGTGGGGTCTGCACCATACTGCAGTAATAATATGACCATGGGTAAATGTCCTTGTCTGTAAATAAAGAATAAAAAGTATACTGTATTTCTGTAGCAAAAAATAAAAATAAAAAATTCAGGGAGAAATTGATATCCCTGAGAAATGAGAGATTTTAGTTAGATATAAAAAGTATTTCCTAACAATAAGGTTTTTAAAACTCTGGAGATTTTCTAAATGTCCTTTACTTAGGTGTTCCACACTTAGAACTATCTGGACAGTCCTTCTTGAGGGCAGGTAATAACCTTAATAACCTCCCAATCTACCTTAAACCTTTGTTGCTACCATGTATAAATAATAATATTACAGGACTAATGCTAAAAATGTAAACTTTAAAACCAGTTAGACTTCACTGTTGCTACTTTAAAATAATCATGAGCCAGATACCCTGCAATATAACATTCAGTCTGCTGGTATACTGTAATATTATTCTTAGGAACTAGATATTTTTACACCTGAATATGGATCATTTTCCACATGAAGCTTACATGTGGATGAGTTCACCCTAGATTCTTCAAATTTATTGGCTATGGAGAAAAGATTCAATACCTTGCCTTAAATGAACAATTATTCACTTTAGTTTCAGGTTCATGTCAACCCCATCAACCATACAGAATGGAGTTAAGATGAAAAATTAAGAAATTGTTAGGTATTTAGACAGGCCTATTAACTTCAGCTTCAGATAGCTAATATTTACCAGAGGAAAAAAAATTGATTTATAGTTCACTAAACTACCACTTTTAACCATGTGATCAAGTACAAAATGTATGTATTTTGATTACATAAAAGAAAGTATAAGACACACATTTGAGTTTGAGCATCACATTGGAGGCCCAAGTTAAACACAAAAAACATCTGTCTTTGGAAACTCCTTAAAGCTACATTTGTTTGTTTGTTTGTTTGTTTAATGAAGGGGGGAGGAAAGAAAGCCCTTCAAATGGTCTCTAACTGCAGTTTCCAATATGATGGCTAATAGCTACATGAGGCTATTTGATTTCATATTAGTTAAAATTAAATAAAATAAATTTTAAATTAAATTTAAAATTCAATTCCTTAGTTACATTAGCCCCATTTCATATTTCACATATGGCTAGTGGCTACCATACTGGATAGCACAGAAGAGAATCCCAGAAAATTCTAGTGGAAAATGCTGATCATTAATGTTCAGAAAATAAACTTAAGTCACTTGACTTTGAATAGCAATGTCAGTGTACAAAAAAACCTTTACCTGATGGCCCAGTGAAGAGGAGTTGAATTTAAATCTCCACCCAACTGATCAACCACAGCACCTTTTGAAATATAAAACCTGTTAAAAACAGACATAGATAAACAGATTTAAAACTTAAAATTCATATTGAGAAAGAAAACTTTATTCTTAGTAATAAATGTATTGGAAAACAGAAATTATAAGAACCCTCCCTAAAACCTCACAGATCAACAGAAATCTGAAAGATTCACACAACAGCATCAAACAGAACCCTAGTGAAATATTCATAGCATATAAGTAATTACTCCTGGTGTCATGAGCATTCATTATAACTTACATACTGAGCATGTGATAACTATTCTGCATATTCTAACTACCACAACACTCTGAAAGGTTTATATGTAAAAGGTTCAGGATCACACAGATATGCTACTTAAATTGAAAGAAAAAGTGAAATTATATCACTTTAAACAGCTTAAGATTAGAATTACTATCTGGGAATGAATTTTAAAAATAGTAAAAAATAATTCAAAATCCTTTTAGAAAAGTTAGACATTCTGAATGTTTTGCTTTCTATTTGGAGACACAGATATGATACATTGAATAAGTGAATCTGTAAGGCAAAGAGACATTTTCTTCTGTGGTTTACAGGAATTAGTCTCATTATCTCAAAGTTGAGCTTCGCATATCATTATCAAACAACGCATCAGTTTATTTTCACAGAAGAGGGGTTCATCTGTATGTGTATTTATTTTAAACTTTAGTATAGTTTTATTTTCTCAAACCTCCAAAATTTAATATATATAATACAATTACATGTAATTCACATACATACATATATTTTACATGCTAAGGTATAAAATAAAAAATAATGGTAAGGCAGTATTGCTTTACGAAGAGAAAGTATTTTCTACAATCCAATACATGCCTACTTAAAAATGTATTGCACATTTAGCTTTTAAAAAAGGTTAAATTATTCCCCTATTCATCCATTCCCCCTGGCATTATTAAGCAATGTAAAATATTTCAATGTTTCTTCTATACTACCTGAATGAAACTTTCTGTTCTATCCGGAGAAAGTTTATCTTACACTTTTTCTTTTAAAAACAATGTTCAATTACATTGCCTGAACTTTATCTTTATAATGGGCCCTGTGGCTTTGTCTTCAATTTTCCTTTTTGAGCCAATGACACCCCTGGACTGGATGATCTCCACGGTCCTTTTCAACGCTCAGATAACTGATGTGTGGCACAGTTTCAGGTATTCATTTACAATAAAGGACTATGGATGCTTCAACATTAAAAGTTGCACTTGAAGAAAACACAAATGAAGGAGAGGTCTAGAATTATAAATACACAATTAATACACATATATCCCATCTTACTTTACAAGATCCAGTCTGTTGTTAATAGCAGCCCAATGAAGAAGCGACACATTTTCTTTGTCTGGTTGCCTGACATCATATCCTGCTTCTACCAATTCTTTACATCGTTCAAAAATCCCGTATCTCAAATAAGAAAAAAAAGGACATAATTGATACCATTAAAATAATTTCAAATATCAAAATTTCTTTCTTTTACCAGGTTTTATCTCATCTTTCAGTCAACACAGAAATACATTAACAAAGATACATATCAAGAGGCCATATTGTAAAGCCAAACAACATCCATTTGGAGTTGAACTTGATTTTCTTAAATAAACTTTAACATTCACATTTGCCCTCCTTCAATAAGTTTCATTAGATTCTCCACTATATGCCAGGAATGTATGGTGCTGATTCCTGACTATAATCTCAATTCTTGAATCAAAAAACCAAGCCCATGCAATGACCTCCCAATTAAGGAGAGAGACTAAAATTTGGGATGGGATAAAGTCAACAATAAAATGTAAACATAGCATAAGGTATGTATGGCAAAGGAAGAAATCAGACATTCTGAAGGGGATGAACCATGGTTTATGAACTATGTTTTGCAGGCTGAAGGGAGGGCATTTCAGGCAGAGGGAACAGCATGTACAACAATCAGAGATGTGAGACTGCACAGATGTTCAGAGAAATAGAAGCAATTTAACACTGAGGAAGGATAAAGCATATGGAAGAGCACGGTAAAATATGAGGATAGAATGGAGAGACTGCCTGGGCCTTCTGTGCCATGCTTTGAAGTTCGTAATTCATCTATTGTTCAAAGGGAAACTACTGCAAGCTTTAAGGAGGAACGCTCTAAGACTCGAGTTTTAAGGAAGATCGCGTTAGTGGCAGTATGGAAACTAATTTGCAGAGGGTGAAGCAGAGACTGAAAGACCAGTTTAGAGGCTCTTGCAATAAATACAGGTGAGAGGCAATGAGAGCCTAAAGAGAGGGATGGACCTGAGGAATGTTTAAGAGAGTTATTTAATTGATTGACTATAAGAATGAGAAACAGGAGAGAAGTATATATTTTAAGACCATAATAACTTTTAAAATAATTCATTAGCAATATTTCTTTTAACAAAAAATATTAAGTCCCAACAGACCACATTTAGCACGATATAAAATTAAATCATTTCTACCTCACCAAAATGTGTGTGTGTCCCTATCTATCTGCCTTTATGGCATTTTTAAGATAGAGATAACTATCTTACAATGCTAAATGAAAATATTAATAAAAGTAAATTGTTGATGATACATACATTTTTCATCTTTTAAATGTCAACTTTAACATAAGGGAAAAAATAGTCCCTTTACATGAGAAATATAAGAGTACACACTAATGAGGATTTTCGTGGTTTAGAAAACACAAACACACACATACACGCGCACACACACACACACGCACACACACGCTAGCTTTTGTTTTTTGTGGGGTTTTTTTTTTGCCTTCCCACATCTATCTAAAGATCTTCCCACAATGACTTAAGAAGGTCTAAGACCTCAAAGGAAAGTTTAGGAATGATATAAAATGTGAGATTTTTTAAATATACATATTTTTATTTCAGGGAGTAAGAGCAAGATAGAAACATCAATGATATGAGAAAATCATTGACTGAGGTCGAGCCCGCAACCCAGGCATGTGCCCTGACCAGGAATCAAACAGTGACTTCCTGGATCATAGGTCAGTGTTCAACCACTGAGCCACACTGGCAGGGTTAAAATGTGAGTTTTTAATTTCCTGTGTGCATAGCCTAATTTTTCACATTTATCTTATAGAAATTTACCAGTAGCAGAGAAACATTTAAATGTTTCCATTCTAATTAAAGCTAATATTTATCTTAAGAACATTCTCATCTTCATATAAATATAATAATATAAACAATATCAAATAATATTCATGTAAAGTAGTGGTTCCCAGGGCCTCGAGAATTCATATAAATTAATATTTAGAATATCCAAATAACTGTCAATTATTTTTTAACAAAAATTATATACAGTGGGGCCTTGACTTACGAGTGTCCCGACTAACGAGTTTTTTGAGATACGAGCCATCTCTCGGCCGATTTTTTGCTTTGAGTTGCGAGCTAAAATTCGGGTTACGAGCCAGCTTCAGATACCCCACCGCTAGTTGGCGCAGCGAACGTCACAGTGAACACCACAACATCAGCCCAGCATCACGTGTCTCACTCGTTCACTTTAAGATTTGACATACGAGTAATTTGAGTTATGAGCTCCGTCACGGAACGAATTAAACTCGTAAGTCAAGGCCCCACTGTATTAGTCTACATTAAGGCCAAACAGGCTAATTAATCACCAAACATCCTTGCTTTTGACAACAATTATATCAAGTTAGTGTGGCAACATTAGTTCTTTTCATGCTGATTAGAAGCTCTGATAGTCAGATTTATATTTGATTATTAAGAAAATGTATTAAAAATCAATGTAGCTTGATGGACAAAATATTTCAAAATATATTCAATGGCAAGAGATGGGTGGATGTTAATAATCAATGAGATTCACGAGGATAAACATGCTAGAAATGATTTAATACCCATATCTAGAGATCTTAAGGATCTCCTTTCAAAACATAATTTCATTTTTGGTGCACGCAAAACAACCCACTATATGCTTCACGTGGTCAGGAAGCCTAATTCTACTTTACTGACTTTCTTCTAGCACACAATAGGTACACAGAAAGTACTCAATAAATAAATGTTTAAAATATCCATAAAGGTGTGAGCTGGTATTTTTCCATCCCACCTATATATTTTGGTTGTAGTACATTTTAAAAGACTCAGATTTGTGTTTCAGACTCAGAGGCTAGTTCAGTGATGGCGAACCTTTTGAGCTCGGCGTGTCAGCATTTTGAAAAACCCTAACTTAACTCTGGTGCCATGTCACATATAGAAATTTTTTGATATTTGCAACCATAGTAAAACAAAGATGTATATTTTTGATATTTATTTTATATATTTAAATGCCATTTAACAAAGAAAAGTCAACCAAAATAATGAGTTCGCGTGTCACCTCTGACATGCGTGTCATAGGTTCGCCATCACTGGTCTAGTTTTAGTGTCACTTAAAATGATTCATTCATTCAAGCCAGAAGACAATAAAAGCATTTACTGGGCACCTAATACAAGGCAGGAACTGTGCAAAAGCATGGGGCTACAAAGATGAAAAAAAAACATGCTTTTGCTAAGAAGCTGCTCACAATCTAATGAGACAGACTGGTAATAAACAGCTAAGGTACACTGCGTTAAGTGGTCTGATGCTGCTATAACAAACATACTAGCAATGGAGTAGGAAGTGAGCTGGGTATACACTGGATGCCATGAACTGCACATACATTATTACACTTGAACAGAACATAAAGGTAAAACAAAGAACTGGGAAGACTTACTGAGTAGCTTTTACAATGTCACAGTTACTAGAG
This sequence comes from Myotis nattereri, assembly GCF_964212035.1. Taxonomy (NCBI): domain Eukaryota; kingdom Metazoa; phylum Chordata; class Mammalia; order Chiroptera; family Vespertilionidae; genus Myotis; species Myotis nattereri. The sequence continues at coordinate 29,392,692 of NC_138084.1, forward strand.
TCCTCTATAAGAGGAAGAGCTTCTCTTGCCTTGGCAAGTTCTTTGTTTTCATGTGCACAGACTCCATGTCGACCAAATCCTGGAGGGTGGGGGCCATGGCTGTGATTCCTGCACTGGAGAGTAGGAGTAATTTGACAAAGCACAGGAAGAGAATTAATGTCACATTCAATTACATAATGAAGAATTTGCTACTGTCACCAATATCTATGTTATTAAATTTAAAATATTTTGAGTCTTAGAGTTGAATACAAGGGAAGATTTTCATCTTCATTCTCTTCACGAGGATTAGATGCTTAATATTAGAAAATTCCAAAGTATATGTATGTTTTGTCATAAGACAAAGCAAAGGCACACAAATAGATCTTAATACTTATAGTAGGTGGAAGGTCATGGCTATTGACATTACAAATAGGAAGGTCGCCATGCCTGTTTTGGGAGTTGTGGCAGATACACACTAAAGAGATCCCTAATGAATCAAGTTCTTGAACATGTATAGCTTGAGTCCCACAAGAAGAGGGGGAGATATTTTAAAATATTTGACTAAACAATAGCCAAAAATCTGCCAAATTTAGTGAAAAACTACAAACCCACAGCTCCTAGAAGCTCAAAAAAAAAAAATCAAGCAGAATAAACCTCAAATTCTCATACCAAGGTATATCATAATCCAATCACTAAATAAATAAAGACATAATCTTAAGAGCAACCTTAGGAAAAAGACACATTATGTTCAAAAACAAAGATAAGAATGAATTCAGACTTCTCATCAGTAAGTGCAAGCCAGAAGACAAAAAAAAGCACAATAGTTTTAAAGAGCTGAAGGAAAATACTGTAAGCCTGGAAACACCAGCAAAAATATTCTGCAAAACAGGGATGAAATGTACACTTTTTCAGACAAAAGTTAAGAAAATTGCCATTTTTTAACTGAGCTATTTGTTTCCTTAAAAAGTTTTGAGAGTTCTTTATATTATATATTCTAGACAAAAGTCCTCTGTTAGATATGTGATTTGCAAATAATCCAATCTTACATTACCAGAGATACTATTATTTAATTTCGGGTATCCTTTGTCATTATGTATACAGGCAGTCCTCAGGTTACGTATGTCGTTTCGTGGTTATGTCACCATCTCCCATTTATTTATAAAAAAAGAAAAGTTCCATCATTTCGACGTATGTACATATGTGCTTTATGTTTTTTATTATTTATTTACCACAAATAAAGGTCAGGAATTGTTAGCTTTCTTTTAAATTTTTTTAACTGTTTCACTTCATTACTGCTGTGTATGTGCTCCATGTGAGTGACGTAGGTGCTTATGTAGATGGGTTCCGACTTACAGAGAAAATCACCTTACGTCGCACCATAGGAACGGATCTCCGACATAACCAGAGGACCTACTGTGTACTCTAACATATCTACCATTATACAGTATATATACATATATGCTTTTGTCATTTTCTTAATATTTATTTTTTAAAAACAATGGGATCGCATTCATCAACTTGCTTGTCTCACTTAACCATGTACTATGTATAGCTATGCTGGTCAGTAATAGTTGAATATTATTCAATTGTATAGATCTAGCATCATTTATTCAACCACCTCCCTATTGTTAGTTCTGTAGGTTAATTTCAGTCTTCACTTCTACAAATAATCCTATAATTAACATCCAGTACATTCCTGCCAATCTGATGGCTAAAATATGACACCTTGTTTTTCATTTGTGTGCCCCTCATAGCTAATCGGAGTTTTGGTAGTTTGTTCGTTATGTTGACTAGCTCTCATAATTTCTCTTTGGTGGACTGCCTTTTCACAGTCTACTGTTTTTCTAGTAGACTGTGTATCTTTTTCCATTTGTATGTTAGGAAGATTAACCCTTTGTTTATATACAGATTTTTCATCACAGAAAATTGACTCATTCTAAAGATACAAATTTGTTTCCTCTAATAATGTCTTAAAGCATTAAGGACATCAGCTTCATTTTTCATGTAGGAACTTAGGGAGGATTACACATGTCAATGTAAAGAACATGGGCAATTAAGAGCATTTATTTACTTATTCAACAATTAATTATTGTGTACTTATGATGTACACGGCCCCCACCCTCTGAAGACATGGGTATTTATCCTCCAGGAATTTAAGTCTAATAGTGCAGGTAAATCAGAGACATATGGAAGGCAATATGATTAAATGGCAAAAATGGGCGATAAAGACTAGAGAACAGCATTTTGTTTGGGGGGGGGGGGAGGGACCCTAAATCCAGATCAGAGTAAAACCTAAAAATGATTATATAAACTCAAAGCCTGCTTTCAGTCAATGGTCTCCAAAGTGAGGCAAGTGTACATAAGGCTATATATGCACTGACCCATTAGATAATGGGAAAAATGTTAAAGTTTCTATTCTATTACAATGCCTTTGATCTTTATTTTTAAGAGAAAGATGCAAAATTTTATAAATTTGGCCTCTTTAAGCTTTACTGATTTGAGCACTAAGTTGCCCTCCCAAAATGAGCAAGTGAGTTAAAGTATAAAGAGGCCATGAATTAAGATAATAACAGCATAAGTACGCACAAACAAGAGTACTGCAGAGCTGACACTACTCTTCAGAGCAGGTAATCTTCATTAGTCACACAAAGTAAAAACAAAGACAATCTAAACAAAATGCCAGCTTCCCTCCAAAAATATTCAAAATTACCAAAAAGGGTGATTTGAAGCAAATTTATATTTACTATCCATAATTTAAAACCTTACCATGTGTATATGTTGACCTATTAATGAATGAATATAGTTTAGAAATATATTGTCAAATCTTACAATAACATGCTCCATGACAATATGAATTTGGTGACTGACCCCTGTCCCAAGCCCCCATGTACATCAAATAGAGGGGTGCTGAACTGTTTAAGTCCCAGACAACCATATAACAGAGAATCATCCCCATCGCATAGGGGTTAGAGTTACCCATTGCCAACAAGTGATGATAAATTGCAGTCAGCGCCTGGATGATCTGTACTGTGCAGCTGGATCCCTGAGCTCCCAGCCAGCTTGCAGTGCAAGCTCCATTCATCACTCCATTCAGCTCAAAATTAGTGATATTTTACAAAAATGAAAATTTTGGATCCTACTTTTCACATTAGTGTTTTATTCTAGGGGTACAAGTTCAAAATTGTTTTACTGATAGCAGTGCATGATCAAAAAAGTTTAGAGACGACAGCTCTAAGTTATCTCCTTTGCTCTAGATTTGCTCCTTCCCAAAATTTTCCACAAGAGCTACAGGTGAGACAGGAGATGACCTGCTTTGGGGGAGGTTAACTAACGAGAGACAGTCCCATAAAGATGTTTAAGGAAAACAACCATATATTCCCATCACAAAGATTAAAGCAGTTTATTTATGTCATGATATGAAATCCTTCTTAGAGATTACTCTCTAGTTATCAAAAAATTATTTTTATGGTATTCTCTAGTTGTTTCATTTTTACTACATTGAAAATGCAAACTCCTTGAGAATAAGGTCAAAGTCTCAGATTTCATGTTGGCTTGTATGATGGTGGCTAATTACCCCATTTTTGGCTTCAGCTTCTACATTTGTAAAATGGAAGAAGCAGGTCATATAGCTATAAAGTTCTTTCCAACTCCATGTTGTATGGTAAGAAGAACTGTTACAAGAGTCATTAATGACATGTGCACTGGTAAAGACTTCACCACACAAACAAACATCCTTTTGCAGTGGAAGCTTAACTGCTACATGGCTACCTACAATATTAAGGTAAACAGAACAGATGAAGCAAATTCTCAGGAAGCCAGCAAATTACTGAGTATTCATTAATCATTCATTCAGGGAAATGTAAAGAACACCTACTACCTACCAATCACAGTACTAAGGAACTAGGTAACTAGGTAATCGAGTAAGACACAATTCCTACTACAATCCATTCATTCATTCATCAGATATTAACTGAATGCCTAGTATGTGCCAGGTACTGTTCTAGATGCAGGATATGGCAGTGAACACAACAGACAAGATTTACAAAAAGGAGCGTAGCTAGCTGACTACTCTCCTTCATGGGGATAACAAGATATTATGAAAATCACATCTGTGGTGATTTTTATAGCAAAGCCCCCAACTTCTTTGATACTTCTCCATCACAGGAGAGGTTCCATGTCCTTCCTCACAGAGGAAGCTCAGTGACACTCCACTACTAAATTCTCAGAAGTGATTCCCAGGCCTTAGAAACCGGCAGCTTCCTCCTGTCTCCTGAGATGCTCACTCTTGGAACCCAGCCACCATGCTGTGCAGAGGCCCAGCCACACGTAGGTGACCCTGCTGAAAGTCAGCATCAACTGCCAGACATGTGAGTGACGACAACACCAGCCCTCGGTGCTGAGTCATCCCAGTTCACGAGTCTTTCTAGCAGAGGCCCCAGATACGGTGCAGCAGAAACAAACCATTCCTGCTATGCCATGTCCAAATTCCTGACAGAGTCCATGAGGGTGGCAATAGCTGGTTTACACCACTATGGTTTAGGATGACTTGTTACACAGCAATAGGTCACAGGAACATCTTTAAGATATAAGGGATCATATGATATTTCCATGAGATATCACGAATCAAATCATTTTACTAAGTAGTAAATAAATACATTTAAAGTTACAATAGGCATTAATTTTAGAGAAACCCAAAATCTGCAAAACCGTATGCAAACTCTGATGAGGGTCACTGTTCTGCAAGATTATCAAATAAAACAAAAAGAGAGATCTGACTGATAACCTTTAAAATTTCTCAAGACATTAACAGAAGTACCAGAGTTCAGTTTCCAAGTTCATTCACTGGACAATTATTTACAGAGTACCCACTAGCGCTAGGTATACAGCAGTGAACACAACAGATAAACATCTCTGTCCTCAAAGCCCTTAATTCAGTGGAGGGAAAGAGACAACAAACAAGACAAGTAAGTATGTTAAATGGTATTAAATGCTGAGAAGAGATAAAAGCAAGGAAGGTAACTAGGGAATGTTGCTGGTGATACTGGGGAGGGCTTGCCACACGGAGGTGACATTTATGTCAAGACCTTAATGAGGTGTGGAAATAAGCCATGCGGGTATGAGGAAAGAGTATTCCAGATAGAGCAAATATTAAGTACCAAGGCCTTGAGGCCAGTATGGCCGGGGTTAATTGAGCAAGCAAGCAAGTAATAAAAAATGAGGTCAGAGAGGAAACTGGGAGCCAGATGGTACAGGCCTAGCTTGGAGATACTGGGGGTTCAGTTCCAGACCCCTGCAATAAAGTGAGTATCTCAATAAAGCGAGTCACACACATTTTTTGGTTTCCCAGTGCCTATAAAAGCTATGTTCACACTATAGTGTAGTCTATTAAGTGTGCAATGGCATTACGTCTACAAAAACAATGTGCATACCTTAATTTAAAAACTCCTATTGCTAACAAATGCTAACCACCATCTGAGCCTTTAACGGGTCGTAATCTTTTTGCTGGTGAAGGGCCTTACCTTCAATTTGTAAAAAAGCAGTATCTGCGAAGCACAATGAAGCAAAGCGCAATAAAACAAGGTATGCAAATTGTACTGGCAAATTCTGCCCCAAAAAAACATCAGTTCTCAAGGTGGAACCAGAACCAAATTCAACCAGAGCAGGAGTGTTTTTGTCTGTATTGTTCTGGTTTATCTCTGCACCTGTAACAGTACCTAACTCCCAGTAGAACAAATGAAGTCTTGGCTCTGTTACTTAACGGCTATTAGACTTTTCACAGATGACGTCCATATTTTAAGCCTCAGGCCTAATCTCTAAAACTAGAATCATGATCCCTCCCCACCTCACAGCGTCACAGTGAAGGTCAAGAATGGGGGAATATTTTGCAAACTGTAAAGTACCATATGTAGGTAAGATCTTTACACAACTATGGAAACACTTAGTAGCAATTATTATTAACAACAATGATATCTCTACCTTGCCCCATTAATTTCAACCTCTGAATCACTCTCTCCTTCCATCTCTCACGGAACTGGGGCAGGGCTGCCTTCCCTTCAGCAAGAGGGAGTGGACTTTTAGCCCTTTAAAGGCTTTTGTAAATGAGTGGCAGTAATTAAGATATGATGGTTACTCCTCTCAGCTTTTCCTTGAAACTCTGGGGGGCAGGGGGGGGTGGGGAGGGGGGGATGAGACATAGCTCCCATGTGAAAATTCTACACTCTTTTGGAAAATCCAGTCTGCATGCGAACCTTTTTTATTTTTGCCTGTCAAAATCCAAGAACACCTACTAAGAACGCCTTGACAACTCCCCACGTCTTATTCCTCACGTAAAGCTACATCAGACTGTTGGAAGAAGGAAGGGGCAGGGGGAGCATGAGAAACACTCTCTAGATTGGACTTCTTTGAGAGGCCAAGTAATCCAATCATCCAACACTGCTTGAACCCTGCTGACAACAGAAAATCCACTGCCTAACTCACTCCAACTGGAGACAGCGTCAGTGTTCTCATCTGTATCTAGAGATTGCCATCTTCTCAAGGATGCGTCCATTCTGGAATAAAATAATGCATTTAAAGGCACTTGGCACATGCTCAACATTCACTAAAAGTTGGCTGAATCTGGGTATGCTTCATTTGTTCAACATATTGTGACAGCTACAACATGCATTGGGAAAGGGCCATTTTTCTTTTTCTTTTTTTTCAAAAAAGGACAAAAAATCTTGTTCTCTTGGAGCGAACTTGTACCTCCTGTAACGCCCCCCAGCGGCCCGTTCTGTTCTCTGGAACTACATCTGGCTGCTGGTAGTACCTCCACATTAGAGAGTCCTTTGGGTTCTGCAGGCAGCTATCCCCGCACCTCCCCTCCCAGCCCCCTTTCTCCAGCCTGAACGAGCACCCCGGCCTCTTCCAAGGAGTAAGCAGGGGTGTGGGAACCAGAGCTGCAGCAGGGCTGGGTGGTGCGAAGGCGGGTGCCCCGGCGCCTCTGCCAAAAGGGAAATCAACAGAACCGCACTGACTCCGGCCCAAGGTCAAGACCGGCGGGTCCAACTCAGGTGTGTCACCTGACACCTCTCCCAGGAACAGCCACCCTCCCCTCCCAGGCCCCACAGCGGCCCCGGCCAGGCACCGGGGGAGTACCGGTCCCCGGGGGTGCTGTGGCCCGAGCGAGGAGGCTGGAGGCTTGGCGAAGGCGCTCAACCCTCTGTCCAGGCCTCCTCCTCCCGGTCTCCTCGGAGAAACGCCAGCATCGTCCTCGGGGTTTCCAGGCCCCGCGGGGAGCTTCCTCAACCCACGCCCTCGCCTGCCCGCAGCCGCCGCGCCGCGCCGCGCCAGGCCCCCGGGTCAGCCATCCCCGGCCGCACTCACCTGCGAGCCTAGGCCCGGCCCCTCCATCGCCCCAGTGACCGCAGGGACGCCGCGAAGTGGCGGATGCAACCCGCTGGCCAGCGCGCCGCGAGCCTCCCGTATCCTACTTCCTGCTCTCGGCCCCGCCTCCGCCGCAGCCCCGCTCACGCCTGTCTCCGTCAGTCGGCCTCGGGAAAGCCAATCCCTGCTCTCCTCTCGCCTGGGGGCGGGACTTTCCTGCCACCGGGAAGGCGAGTGGGGAACCGGGAGCTGGAGGCCCCGCCCCCAGTCTGCGGTGAAGTTCCAGCCCCAGGTCAAGACCGCATTCGGAACTTGAATCCCAGCTCCCGCACAGCCTGAGTCCCCGCCCCGCCTGCCGCGTCCGGTAAAGCCCGCTGCCCCCGTCCACCGCCAATGTCTGAATCTAGTAAGGAATCAACAAATGTTAACTGAAAACATTTGCCACTCTCTACTTCTGCCACCTTGGCAAGTCGCTCCCACCATCTGGGGTTCTGTTTTCTTCATACAACACAGAAAATAGATGAATTCCATAGCTCAGGCTACAGGAGGATTGGGCAAGAGGTCGCCACCTGCACTCCCCACGCCTCTTTAATGTCTGCACTGAAGGAGCTGGCATCTAAGATCTGTTCAGCTCAAAAGACAGCTATGAAGATAGGCTAAGCCTTGGTCCCTGACCTTGGGGAGCTCCAGTGGTGCAGTGGGGCTCTCCCACTCAGTCCCCAGAAAACCGGAGCTTTTCTAGCCCGGCACTAACACAATCGTTGTCATTATTCTTTGAAATATCTGTTGCTAGGCTAAACTAGATTAAGACCTTTAGGAGTTAAATTGGGGGAAAAACTGAACGTGTTATGATTCTTTTATTCTATTAAAGCAATACTAAATCACAATATAAATGTCTAGAAATCTAATGAAGTGCTGGTTTTTCCCATGATAAATACTATAATAAATAAAATTGTTAAAATGTGTTATTGTTTTTATTATAACACCCCTGCCTATTGGGCACACCAACCATGAGTTGTCCCAAAAGCCCATCATCATGCCCTTTTAGGGTGGGAACCATTGGTACCCATCTCTGAACTCCCAGGGCCCATCACAGCCCAGGGATATGGAAAATGCTCAGTATAATTTTATTGAGTGGAGGAGCACATGGATAGGTGTGTCATCAACTTCTATGATACAAGGAAGGACAAATTGAGTGACAAATGGAAGTGCAGGCAACTTCTGGAAGAGCCAGAGGAGCAAGCAATTAATTTAGTCAAGCTAGGATAAGGCAAGGCTTCACAGAGGAGAGAGTCTTTGGTATGGCCATTTTGCTTAGCTAATAAGAGCACTGTTTATTGATCACTTCCTATGCATTGGCACCCATGACAGTGTTTTCACATACATTATGTCTAATCTGTAAGATGAGTGTTATTTTTCCCATCTCCCAGAAGAAAACAACTGAGGTTCAGACTGATATCATAAACCCCCAAGTCACTCAGCTGATAAACGGTGAGAGAAGATTCAAACCCATTTCTCTTACTGCAAAGTGCTTTGACTAAAGTGGTTTGGTTATTTCACTTTCAAGGACTGAATTAGAAGATGTTTTGGAACTTGAGGGAGGCTTGATGTCTGCTATTTCAATGCTTGCGCATTAATATCCTAACAGATCAGAAGGTTCTGGAACAAGTAAGTCCTAACACTTCCCTCTGCTTCTTTTATGCCTCCCCTGAGCTACTTCAGATTGGGATAAGGATATGCATTACTAATGGCTATATGAAATCAAACCCAGTGAGGCCTGAAGTGCCATCATTACCTCTCATCTTTGCAAATGCCTTTGGCCTGTAGACATACCACAGCAGAATAGCATGATACATGGAAGCATGTTCCTGGAGAAGACTGCGTGAGCCTGAATCCCAGCTCCAGCACAGAGTATCTGTATGCTCTTGGGCAAGTTGCTCAATTTCTTTGTGCTTCCGTTTCTCATCTGGACTCAGAAGGGTTCCTAATATATGATATGCACTATACTGTATGGGTTAGCTCTTATCATCATCGCCAGCGTCCCCAACGTGAGTGGATGTGGGGGAGAGCACTGAGTGGACCAGCCAAGTGGCGTCATGCAAAGAGTTTAAGATATAGATTCAGCAGACCCATCTTCTTGTCCTAACTTTGCCTTCACTTAACTTTGCCATAACAAAGTACCACAGACTGGGTGGCTCACAACAGAAATTTATTTTCCCACAATTCTGGAATCTAGAAGTCCAAGATCATGTCTCCACAGGGTAGTTTCTTCTGGGGCCTCTTTCCTTGGCTTGTAGATGTCCATCTTTTCTCTGTGTCTTCACATGGTCTTCCTTTTGTGCATGGTATCTGTGTCCTAATCTCTTCTTATAAGACCACTAGAGGCCTGGTGCGAGAAATTCACGAACAGGTAGTGTCCCTACACCTGGCCAGCGATCAGGGCCAATCAGGGCCTTCCTTACAACTGCTGGCCAGGGCCTTCCTTCGTTCCTCATTGCCCCCTGGTGGTCAACACATGTCATAGTGAGAGATTGAACTCCTGGTCTCCCAGTCGGACTCCCAAGGGGAGGTTTTGCATTATGTTTGTGTGTGTGTGTATACACACACACACACACACATACACACACATACACACTGGAGGCCCAGTGCACGAATTCATGCACATTGAAAGGAAATTAATTAGAAGAAATATTTTAGAGGCCATTAGGGGCCATGGGAGGTTGGCTCCAGGGCGTGCCCAGCCCATCTTACCCAGTCCCTATCAGCCAGACCCCAGCAGCAAGCTAACCTACTGGTCGGATTGTCTGCCCCCTGGTGTTCAGTGTGCATCATAGCAACTGGTCGAGCATATTAGGCTTTTATAGAAGATAAGTCATAATGGATTAGGGCCCTCCCATAAGACCTCATTTTAACTTACCTCTTTAAAGAGCCTACTTCCAAATATAGTCATATTCTGAGGTACTGGGTGTTAAGGTTTCAACATATGACTTTGGGAGTGCAAAATGTAGGCCATAACACTGTGTTATCCTGGGCAAATCACTTTCCCTCTCTGTGACGGTTTCCTTATGGGGCTGCGAGTAGCAGCAAAAACACTAATCTGGAATGTCCCGCTCAGCTTCCATCATGTAATTTCCCCAGCAGAGACTAAGCTCTACCTCTCCAATCCCCATAGCACTATTTTTTTTTTAAATCTCTTTTCAATGACATGATTTTCCTAATTCTGCAAATGTATAGTATTGAGTTCCTACTATGTACCAAACACCATTCAGCACTGGGGATTTAATACTGAGCAAGACAAAAACACCTATTCCCTGGCTTCCTGGGGCTAACTGTCCAGCAGCAAGTGACATACTTTAATCAAACAGGCTCACAAATATTGACCTCTTAGAGTCAGCCTTGTCTTCTTGGGTAGGTCTTCTTTCCTCTACTTGGCCATGGGCTCCTGGTGCACATCCATCTCAAGATCTGGCATGTGCTAAAGCCTGTAAGAAGTGCTGTCCAAACAAATGAACAAATGAAGGAATACAGCGAAAGCAATGGTTTACAAAAGGACATCTAAGGCAGTTCAGCTCCCTAAATCACTCTAAGAAGTACTGACTTCACAGTGCTTCACAATCCTTGGCTTTGAAAAAATATTCCGCATTAGGGTTTGCTAATCCTTACTGTCACACTATGGATGGCAACTGACTGTGTTTTTTTACTGAACTTTTGGTTCTGGCCTTGTTTCTTCAATGACCCTGGAAAGGACAGGGGCATTTTTTTGAAACAGGGGCTTTGGTTATAATTATTTCAGCATTGGAATCAAAATGAGCATTTGAAATGTTAAAAAAAAAAACAACACACAAACACACACACACACACACCACACATCTGTCAGCACAAAGCTTCTCTCAGATACCAGTTAGGAAACCCCCCTGCTCTCTGGTACTCAGCTAGCAGGGCTGGGGTGGGGATGAGTGCTCGCAGGGAACAATTCAGGCAACAAATATTTATTGAGCTCCTAATATGTGCCAGGCACAGGCTAAAACATGTAAGTACAGTCTCTATTCTTCTGCATTTCAAGTCTTTTGGGGAGGCAAATACTGATAGAGGTAGGGGTGTGTGTGTGTGTGTGTGTGTGTGTGTGTGTGTGTGTGTGTGTGTGTTTAAAGAACTAGAGACAATGATAAGTGCTAACAAGAAAAAGTACCAAGAATATAACACAGGGACCCACATTAGCCTGGGGGGATAAGGTAGGGTAGAGGCCCTTTTCATAATTTATAACACTAGCTCAAAGGACTTTTCCAATTTCCTGTTTATAAATGGGGAAACAGGCTCCAGGAGGGAAGTGACTTGTCTAAGATCGCCCTGTAAATTAGTGGTGCAGATAGGATTAGGACACCAGCCCTCAAGCAGCCTCAGATTTCTAACTATAACCAGCCTCACAGATTCTCACAGCTGGCGGTTGCAAGATGGGTCAGAGATAGCTTAGAAGTCTTGTGCCATCTCTTATCTCCTATCTATGAAAAGCTTCACAGTTAAAAAGTGTGAGTCTTTCTTTTCATTTTATATACAAATCATCAAGGTCTGGTAATTAGGTACTCTAAGAACTACAGTTAATATGATCTGGGTGTAGAGATCATGGTGCACACCTCCTATATTTTATTTTATATTTTACCTGCCAGATTAACCAGATTCTTATGGGTGTGTGCGGCGGGTGGGGGAGGAGGCAGAAGGAGAGGGATGGAAAAGCAGGAAGTATTCCTACTATATTTTGCTGGTTGCTATTTTGAGTCTTAGTCACCTGCTTGCAGTCACGCATTTAAATACCAACTCCTACGGAAAGTTTTCTGGATGTGTCCAAATTGCAACAGCAATACTCCAGACTAGGTAATAAATCTACTTTGACTCTAATATATATTTTGAAAAAATCTTTTCTCTATCTTTTGCATCCATCTATCATAGCTCTGTATTAATTGGTTTACATATGCATCTCCCCCTGGCCTCTATGCTCCTAGAAGACACTTAAATATCATTTCCTCAGGAAACCCTTCCTAGATTCCTAGAGCAGGTTAGGACCCCTGGTAAGTGTCCCTATTACCTGTCATTCTTCTAACAGCACCATAAAACATTATTTAATTCATGTTTTGAATATCTGTCTTCTCTGTATACCATAAGCAGTCTGGCCCTGTCTCAGACACAGATTAATTCCAAATGCATAGCCAGTACCTGGCCCATGGAGCCACTCAATGTTCAGTTGTTGAATGAATAAACAACCTTATATTATTCATTTTTATTTATACCCCTATTGGCTAGCACAGTGGTTGGCAAACTGCGGCTCGTGAGCCACATGCGGCTCTTTGCCCCCTTGAGTGTGGCTCTTCCACAAAATACCGACTTCTGCGCATGGACCACAAAGTTTCAATCGCACTGTATGTGCGCGCCCGCACGTGGTATTTTGTGATATTTTGTGGAAGAGCCACACTCAAGGGTCCAAAGAGCTGCATGTGGCTCGTGAGCCGCAGTTTGTCGACCACGACCCCAGAGCATCAGGCTAGAGAATGGAAGAGCCCAGGCCCAGAATCTCTGATGACAGTGGCAGGACTGTCTCCTGTGTGACAAGGCTGTGGCCTTGCCAATGCTGTTACTGACAAGAATCAAGTTCAGGGCCTCGGAACTAGCTGCAGGTTCAGGGTCTTTCAAAACTTCATACAGGTATTTTTTCCAAAAGTATTTTCAGATTCCTACCTGCTTGAGGGAATCAAGGTGGGACGTGAGTTTTAGAAGCTCACTTTCTGTGTACACGTAGAAAGAGACCTTTCTACTTTGAGCCTCCAGGCTCTCATCTGTAAAATGGGAATAGTAATAGAATCCACTTCATAAAGTAGTTGTCAGGATTAAGTGGAAGAATGCATGTAGTGTGCATACACTAAGTGCTGTATAAATGTTGGCCGTTACTAGGTACAAAGGCAACTGAGAAAAACTGAAATAGGAGGGGAAACGTGGCCTCAACATTGATCAGAACCCAACTCTGGAATATTCATGACTGTATAGGAAATATAATGACCAAGGTTCCACTGGCCAAAATGTATTCCAAATTTCAAAGAGGACTTTGGTTTGTGACATTTAATAGGAATCATTGTTCTCTCTCCACCACCCTGCCCTACACACTATACCATTTGTGTTGATGAGAAAAGCCGCATGGCCCTCAGCTTTGCCTTCACCAGAGGACAAGACACTGGTTAAATCTGCTGTTAGCTATTGCCTGTCGGGCTCCAATTATAGCAACAGAGTGGTGTCCATGGTAACCAGCCAAGCTGGCTTGCCGTCGTGCAAGTTGTTCAAAAATAGAGAAGAAAGGGCCATGGAAGGCCAAATTGGTTAACTGTCATCTGTTTCTAAATGAAGAAAACCCACACTGTGCTTTGGATAGATGGTGAATCCAGGCAACATCTGGATTTCCCAAGCTAAAGGCACTAAGGTCATTCCTCAGGCCACTGAGTTCCTGCTGAATCTGACCACTGGGCGAGCGGATTGTCAGCAATGGCAGTAGGTGAGATGGCAGGAGTGGCAGAACATTGAATAAAATGTTAGGGTCAAATTCTGCCACTTTTTGGACCTTCTCTGTCTCCCTATTGCCTGCTCTAAAGTTCTTTGTGGGACTGGAGTTGAGCACTGAGACACCTTTAAAAAAAACAAGGTAGCCATGATCTGTCTCTATTTCCCCTTTTGTGTCTCTGTGCCTCTGGGCATCTGTCCTGTTCTCTCTTTAATTCAGGGTCTTCTGCTTACTCGTGTTTTCTGCTTGCTTACAACTTCTGCATGTACATGCCATTGACTCCAGCCTTGACTTTGTAAGATTTTACAGACCCAGCTTTGACTCTGTAAGGTTTGACAAGCAGGTCACTGTTTCTGTGCCTCTTCACTTAAACCAGTGGTCGGCAAACTGCGGCTCACGAGCCACATGTGGCTCTTTGGCCCCTTGAGTGTGGCTCTTTCACAAAATCCCACGTGCGGACACACACGTACAGTGCGATTGAAACTTCGTGACCCATGTGCAGAAGTCGGTATTTTGTGGAAGAGCCACACTCAAGGGGCCAAAGAGCCGCATGTGGCTCGCGAGCCGCAGTTTACCGACCACTGACTTAGACTATTGAAAGAGAGAATCCACTTGGCTCTTATTAATTAGTGGCTTAGATGGCCCTCGGTCACTTATCTACTGTGACCAGTCATCTGTGATGGAGTGGCTTGATTTTGCCATGATCACCAAGAGATTTAGCAAGCACTGTAGGTGGGGACAATTCACAGGGAAGGATACCTATATTACCTGAAATGCTCTGAATCAGGAATTCATTTGCACTTACAAGTAAACACATTCAGCAGGATGTATTAGTTTCCTAAGGCTGCCATAACAAAATACCAAACTGGGTGACTTAAAAGAACAGAAATCTATTCTCTCACAGTTCTGCAGGCTCCATCCTAAATCAAGGTGTTGGCAGGGCCACACTCTCTCTGAAGGTTCTAGGGGAAGATCCCTCCTTGCCTTCTCCTAGCTTCTGGTGGTTGATGGCAATCCTTATTGTTCCTTGGTTTGTGGGCACATCGCTCTCCAATCTCTGCCTCCTTCATGGTATTCTCCCTGTGTGCGTCTCTCGGTGTCCAAATCTCCCTCTTATAAAAACAGTCATTGGATTAGGGCCCATCCTGATCCAATATACTCTCATCTTAAGTTGATTACATCTTCTAAGACCCTATTTCCATATTCACAGGTGCCAGGAGTTAGGAGTTCAACATATCTTTTGGGGTGGACACAATTCAACCCACAATAGAGGGTAAGAACTGTCAAGAGAATTAACTTAATCCCAGTGTGTCTGTCTGAGAGGTCCTGAGAAGACAGCAGTTTCTATTAGGGAGGAGGCAGACTTAAACTAGAGGTAGTTATGGGACTTGAGGCACTTCCTGGAGGGAGAGGCCAGGATAAGGTAGGGTAATGACTACTAGGAGACAGTGATGGGAACTGGGTTACTCAGCAGTTGGGGGGAAAAAAACATCAGGAAATGAGAAAAGATAGACTTTTTCTTATTTCACAAACCATGGCCCAGGACCCACTGAGAGGTCACAGGAATCCAGAGCCAACTCGCAATAACACCTAAGACA
Source organism: Myotis nattereri (assembly GCF_964212035.1). NCBI lineage: Eukaryota > Metazoa > Chordata > Mammalia > Chiroptera > Vespertilionidae > Myotis > Myotis nattereri. Next base: position 29,408,169 of record NC_138084.1, read on the forward strand.
GTGCCTAGTAAATAATAGGTACTCAGGAGATTTTAGTGAGAGAAGGAGAGAGAAAGGAAGGAGGAAGAACAGGCTGAGGAAGAAGAGAAAGATTGGCTGCACCGTGCAAGGGCTCCCATGATACCATTCTCTGCACCATGGCACTCTCCGATGCACCTGTCTCACTGTATTGCAACCTCCTGTCTACCTGTCTGCCTCTGCCGTCAGTCTCTGACTCTGAGTCAAGGATGCGTGTCCTGCACAATTGAACATACAAAGCAGGTGCTTCATTGTTTTCTGGATGTGTTGGGGACAATAAATGACGCCTGTTTTTCCTCCACCCAAGTTCAGAACACGTTATGAGTGACACACACAAAAGTCAGATGCATAGAGATAAAAAATGTCAGCTTTATTAGTGACAGAAACTATTATTAGAGAAAGGGGTTTAAGTCTGCTGGCCAATGGGCTTCTAATACATCACCTAATACATCATCTAATGCATGAGAGAATTACCCAATCACAATTCCTGGTGGTCCTGGACCACTGCAAGCATTGGAGTGTTTGGGCACTTGGTTTAGAGTAGAAGGGGTGCTCCTTGCAGGCAGGCAGTTTCCAAAGGGAAGATCAAGAGGCTGAGCTGAGTGTGCAAAGCTTGGCTCCCAAACTCTCTTGGTAGATAAGTCTCTCCTCCTCTCTTCGGGATGGGGGAAGGAAATGAAGAGGGAGAAATAGAGAGAAGCCAGAAGTATTACTCCAACCTCCCTCCACATGAAAACACAAAGCCAGGGGAAGGAAATTTTCCAAAAGGATTGGTTGAATAAATGAATCAACAAATAAATGTTTCTAATGCTGTTCATTCTTCATCTACTATTTATTTGTCTGCCTCAGTCCATGACTCTGAGTCAAGGGTCTGTACTGGGGAGTCTAGAACTGTTGCAGGGTAGAGACCCTATGCTATAAATAACCACCCTCACCAGGCCTGCCACCAAGGCCCAAAGTGCGGAGAGGACAGTGGACAATAGTATGTTAGTCACTTGCTGAGATATGCCTCAACTGCTGAGTTGACTACAGATGGTCCTTCCTAAGCGACTCCTATGTACCCAGCTGGCATGGATTTTATTGGCTATACCTCCCCAGTCTCAAAAACAGGATACCCATTCCCTTGCTGGATAATATATTGCATTTGCTCAGGAGGGAGAAGTTTGGTGTCGTTGGGCGGTAAAGAAGGTATAGGATGCATCAGCTCAAGTGGGATTCCTTGAGGCTTCTGTATATAAAGACAGCAGTGACTAGAGATAATGTTAGGCCACAATTTATTTAAGCCATGGCCTAACTGAAGGGCTACTGAAGTCCTGCTCATTCTTAGCTCTTTGGTGCCCCAACACAACTTGACCTTGATTCCCAAAGGTAACTGGCAGAGGGCCTAATAAGCCAGATCAACATGCTCTAAACAGTACTTTTTTTCTTACCCAGCCAAGTATGAAATGGCCAGATTCTTAATCCCTCTCAATAAGTGCTTGTTAAAGATTACCTTGATTCAGCAAGTGCATAAGGAAGGCTGGAGCTGAGGCACTGGCTTCGACAAGGTAAACAGTGTGTGTCCCGAGAGGCAGTATGGTCAATGCGAAACCTAGGAGTAAGGTTTCTACTACACATTAACTTGCTACAGACCACTGAACTCAGGTTCTCTAGGCCTCAGGCTCCTCATCTGTGAAATGGGCTGGGGAAGGGCTGGGTTCAATGCCTTCAGCCCAAGCAGAGCACCCAGACTGCTGGCTGGCCACCAGGGATGTCCTGCCTGGTGAAAATCTTTTGACAGTAATTTTTCTGACTGCTCCATGTTTTTTGCATCTTCTTGCAGCAGGTGTTTTCTCCTGAGTGTGGCGTGTGTAGAATATTAAAATACAAAACAAAAGTGTCACGGTGACTCACAATTTAATATTTGCATTGTGATTATCTATGACAGCTGTCTTCTGAATCCTCAGATATTAACATTCCAAACCTCTCCCAAGTCATATTTCATAATCGCTCCAACGCACATCCATCCATGAATAAGATTTCATTATTAAGAATTTCATTTCTCATAATGGATTTTATTTCTAATTTAGGCTTCATGAGCAATGCGCTGAGGTGACATGATTTATTGCTCCCAGGTTGCTGGCCTTGGATACTAATTCTGCCTGTGTACTGCTTTTATGGCAGGGTGAACTTCTGCTTCTTCATCAGCCTATTCCCAAAGGAGGAAAAACTGTAGCCCTAACACAGTCAAAACCAACCAACCAACAACAATAACAAAATCCTAGAATGTGGAGGCAAACATTTCCTTAGAATGAAAGGGTCACATTTGTTCAAAAGGCTATTATCCCATCCATGGGATACTGAAGTTGGACAGAAGAAAACATCAGACAAATAACTGTTCTAGTAGGAAATGAAGCAGACTGATTAATTTTTAATTAGCACCCATATAGAATAAACATTCTTGTATAGTAAATATGCAAGCAATCATAAGCATTAGATTTCTACTCATAATGGAGGTCTTTCTTATCAGCAGTGAAATAATATATATGGAAATGTGTATCATTTGTTATATATACATGTGCACGTGCATTTTCCAGAGCTCAGCAAGATTGTGAAGAGAGGGAAAATTAACACTTACTTAAGGTATTCGTTTCCTGTAGTTTCTATAACAAAGTAACATAAATTTGATATCTTAAAGCAACAGAAATTAATTCTCCCATAGTTCTTGAGGCCAGAAACCCAAAACCAGTATCACTGGGCCAAAATCAAGTTGTTGGCCAGGCTGCACTGACTGTAGAGACTCTAGGAAAGAATCCATTCCTTTTCAGTTCCAACTTCTGGTGGCCACCAGCATTGCTTGGCTTCTGGACCCATCTCCCAGTCTCTTTCTTTTTTATCTTTATACCATCTTCTGCTCGGTATGTATAAAATCTCTCTCTGCCTTAGATTCTCACAGCCAGTTGGCCTGGAGGTCAAATCCCTCCCAGTGTTACCTACAACAATCAAGGCTTAACTACAACAAGACTGCGCACAAAGACCACTAGGGGGTGCACCAAGAAAGCATAAAAAATGCGGAGACAAAGAAACAGGACACAAATGACAGAAATGGAGGAAAGCAAAATGCTGGATATAGAGTTCAAAACCACATTTTAAGGTCTCTCAAGAACTGTCTAGAAGCCGCCGATAAATTTAGTAAGGCCCTCGAAAAGACTGGTGAGACTGCCGATAAATATAGTGAGATCCTCAAGAAATCTAATGAGACCCTTGATGTTGTGATAAAGGACCAACTAGAAATTAAGCATACACTGACTGAAATAAAGAATATTATACAGACTCCCAACAGCAGACCAGAGGAGTGCAAGAATCAAGTCAAAGATTTGAAATATGAAGAAGCAAAAAACACCCAACCAGAAAAGCAAAGTGAAAAAAGAATCCGAAAATACGAAGATAGTGTAAGGAGCCTCTGGGACAGCTTCAAGCGTACCAACATCAGAATTATAGGGGTGCCAGAAGAAGAGAGAGAGCAAGATATTGAAAATCTATTTGAAGAAATAATGACAGAAAACTTCCCCTACCTGGTGAAAGAAATAGACTTATAAGTCCAGGAAGCACAGAGAACCCCAAACAAAAGGAATCCAAAGAGGACCACACCAAGACACATCATAATTAAAATGCCAAGAGCAAAAGACAAAGAGAGAATCTTAAAAGCAGCAAGAGAAAGAAACTCAGTTACCTACAAGGGAATACCCATACGACTGTCAGCTGATTTCTCAACAGAAACTTTGCAGGCCAGAAGGAAGTGGCAAGAAATATTCAAAGTGATAAATACCAAGAACCTACAACCAAGATTATTTTATCCAGCAAAGCTATCATTCAGAATCGAAGGTCAGATAAAGAGCTTCACAGATAAGGAAAAGCTAAAGGAGTTCATCACCACCAAACCAGGATTATATGAAATGCTGAAAGGTATCCTTTAAGAAGAGGAAGAAGAAGAAAAAGGTAAAGATACAAATTATGAACAAGAAATACACATCTATCAACAAGTGAATCTAAGAATCAAGTGAATAAATAATCTGATGAACAGAATGAACTGGTGATTATAATAGAATCAGGGACATAGAAAGGGAATGGACTGACTATTCTTGAGGGGGAAAGGGGTTTGGGGGATGCAGGAAGAGACTGGACAAAAATCGTGCACCTATGGATGAGGACAGTGGGTGGGGAGTGAGGGCGGAGGGTGGGGTGGGAACTAGGAGGAGTGGAGTTATGGGGGGATAAAAGAGGAACAAATGTAATAATCTGAACAATAAAGATTTAATTTAAAAAAAATCTCTCTCTGCCTTCCTTTTATAAGTGTGCACATGATTGCATTTAGGGCACAGACAGATAATCCAGAATAATCTTCCCACCTTAAACTATTTAACTTAATCACATATGCAAAAATTCCCATCCCTCCCCACTTTTGCCATAAAAGGCAACATTCATAGATTCCAAGTATTGGGACAAGAATATCTTTTGAAGGGCCATTTTTCCTTCCTACCGCACTGAGCATTTACTCTGTACCATTTCCTAGTGCTGTGTTCAATGAGCAATGTCCGCCCTGAGCACAGAACTTAAAGGGTGCAGGTTTCCTCATTCCCAGCTCAGGGTTTTTTCCTACTGCATGCTGCTCATAGATGGCTGTAGGAGGATGTGCAGGTATACAGACACAGGTAGGAAATCCACAAGGATAGTTTGAAAATAACATCAAGAGGCACATAAATCTTGTGCTAGTGTTTTCTTGACTCACAACAGCTATGTGGTATGTGTCAGCCTGAAGTCAAGTCTTCAGGTAACCAAGCACCACCAGCTCTGTCTGTTCAAATTATAACCCTTCAAGGACTATTGAATATGCACCCCTCTAGGAAGTCTTCCCTGATAGGACAGCAAGTGCTTTTTCCCAACTCCTGTGCATTTTGTCATATGCATTTCAAGTTTCCCTTAGATAGGGACAGGAACAAGTCATCCCTGTCTCCACAGAGGTTTCATGGGCTTTTACGAAAAAGCCTTTAAGTGAATTCCCTAAAACTCACCTCCAAGATTTCAAAGTTTAAAGCTAACCTTTCCCCACACCCCCAGGGTCAACTGAGAGAGACCAGGCAAGTTGAACCAGCTTCATCCCCTGTTCTGCCATCACTTCCCGACCACATGGGCAAGATAAGAGGAGGCTTGGGAATAAGGATAGGGTTGGCTTTTGGAGAAAGCCATGTTTGAGGAGAAGGTTATCTATCTCCTTTGCTCACCTCCCCAGAGGGAAGTGCACAGGGCTCTTGACTGGTTTTTCTCTCTGCAGCAAAGTTCCCATACATTTGGTTGGGATTGCATTTGGGTGCAAGTAACAGAAAAAGTGACCTGAAGTGCATTGAGCTGGTGGTTGCTGTATTAGGTCCTATTGGGCATGCTCAACCGTGCCATCAAGGACACAGGCTATTTCTTTTTGTCCCACCATCCTTATGTTGGTTTTCATCCTCTAGCTTGTCACTTTATAGATGCAAAAGGGCTTTTTCACTTCCAGGTTTTCTAGTGTTTAACACAGGAAGAAGGGGGAAGAAAAAGGACACTCTCCTTGCAGGCTCAGCCTTCTGCCCCTGCTCCCTACACACGTATTGTATGCTTCCATGGCCCGAACTGGGTCACTTGCCTGCCTAAAGGCCATCATCTGCCAACGGGCAAGAGGTTCTATGTCTGACTTTGATGAATCCAAATGCATCTCTTAGAGCTCCTCTCCTGATAACATGGGATCTCTGCCTGTGCAAAGTAAAGAAAGGGAGCTGTAAAGGCTCCTGGGCAGGCAATGGATAGTTTCTGCCCCACCTTAAGAGAATCAATAGCTATTTTGGTGTCGACAAAAAGAGGACACTGACACACCATTCCCTGACTGGGCACTTGCCAGGTCCCAGGCTGGCTTGCCTGCATCAGTGCCATCAGATTGGGACAAAAGGACACTGGAGAGAGCTGGGCAGGCAGAAAGGGGGAGACAGGCACTGCTCCCTGGACTTCCGGATTATTGAGAGATAAGGAAGATGACTCCCGCCCATGCCAAGTACCTCAGGGTCAGGGACCGAGGTGGACAGGTGAGATGGGGGTTATGGGCTTGTGGGTGACCATCACTGATGCAGTAAGAGTCAGCTTGCATCCGGGGCATGAGTGTAAATTGAGGCTGCACAGTCAAAGGCATTACAGTTTGTAAAAGAAGAAGCATTTTTAAAAGGCTCCACCCTCTGTGTAGTTTCACACAGATTCCTTCAATGCCTTCCCATCACATTTTTCACAACCATCATGTCAACACCGTACCTTTGTATTCAGGGAGCAACTGTCTCTCTTTCCGTTCCCCTCACCCTTCAGTCTAGTCTCTAGCTGCTTCTGGACCCAGTCTGTTAGGAACTGAGAATATGGGCAATGTGGTTGTCAAGTACACCAACTGTAGTAGCAAGCAAGGGCTTGTTCTTAGAAGTTAACAAGACCCAGGTTATAAGCACGGAAGTCCAAGGTCAGCCCCTTCCATGCTGAGGCAGCAATTCCCTGCTGAGAGTCTGGCTGCAACATGTCTAGCTGATTGTAATGCAAAGCAGACTGAGAGGAGAATGCTACTTTATAGATGAAGAAACTGGAGCTCAGAGAAGTGAAATGAGTTGCCTATAGGCAACTGAGAGGTCACAGAACCTATAAGTGACAGAGCTGTCTATCTTGTCCAGGTCTCCTGGGGTCGCATTCTTGGCTCTCTGCCACACCATGCTGCCCTGAGCCTTTAAGAAAGAAAGAGGTGGTCCCCTCCCCTCTTCCCTTCCCTCCAGTATTTTCTGTCTCTAATGGATTTACCACCTTGATACCACATTCAGCTCACTTGGCATCTCTATGGAGAAGCCAGATCTCGTCCTTCAAACCTTTTCCTTCCGAGAGCCCTTATTGCTCATCAGGAGCCTGGGGAGGAGGGACCAGCTATGGGGCCAATAGGAAAATCTGGGGGTTACATTCCCAGAAGTATATAAATTGGTACACATTTTCTGGAGAGTCGGTAGCAATGTGTATCAAAAGTCTTAACAATAGGGGTACACTTTAATTCAGCAATTCCTACAACAAACTTATCCTGAGGAAATAATCAAATAAGTGAATTAAAATACAACCAAGTGCAAGAAAAGAAAAAACAAAGTCCAAAAGGTTTCAGTAAGAGATTAGGTATCTATACAATGCAACACCATGCAATCGAAGTGATGATGTCTGTCCACACTTATTGTTATGTAAATAAACATGATAAATAAAAAATAGGCCATATGTATAGTATGTATAGTCTGATCTCATCCTTTGTAAATACATTATAGTCTGTGTGTGTGTGTGTGTGTGTGTGTGTTTCTATACAGTGTGAACTCTCCTAATTAACATCCAGTCACTTAGCTGACTCACCAGTTGAGTCACTTCTCCCCTTCCACCTGGAAAACATCCGGGGCTGATGCTTGAGCCACTGAGGCTTCTGGATGGAGAGCTGGGGGCCTTTGCACCCATTCACTGCTCTCCCACCAGATAACTCATGTGCTTAGTGGATTCAGTTATGAAGTTCTCTAACCTCTTTATTCCTATTGACTTGTTATTGTAATTTCGTGGTTAAATATTGTATAAATTGAAAATAAATGAGTGAAAACAGAAAAAAAGCAACTTTAAAAAACTAATTTCACTTAGTTTTTAAATAGGGTAAGAGCTATTGTATTGGGAAAAGAACATAGGTTCCTAAAAATTCAAGATTCTTCTCTCAGACTGCTGCACAAACATTTATTTGTTTGTTTGTTTGTTTGTTTGTTTTTTGTTTTCTTTCTTATTCAAAAAAGCCAAAACAAAAATTTGGAGATGCAATGTTATAGTGTCTCTATAAAAAAGTTAAAGGTGAACTCCCTTCAGCAGTGACATAAAAGGCTATATCAAAACACTGATATATTTTCCGTTAAAATTGAAGATTTAAAATATACATTTAATATTATAATTTCTTACTTCAACTTCTTTCTTTTTTTTTGCTTAACCCACTAAATACTAGTCCTAATACTAACACATAAAAAGACTTCTTTTACATATATCTAGAAAAAGAAAGTTATTCCTGATATATCTGGAGGAATATAGTGAGATTCTGGTTGATTTTTACTCTCTTTTTTGTACCTTTCTTCACTTTAAAAAGTAAGTGTATCTATGACTTTTAAAATTATAAAATATCACAAAGTCAGCATCATTTTTGGAAAGGTAAACAGGAACTTCAGGATTAAGGAAATGACATGATTGTCATTGGGGCTATGCTATCTGTCTTCTCCTGATATCTGAACTGTTTGGATTATGGATTTATAAACCCTAATAGTGATGATGAGTTTGGCTCCTTGGTTCCACCCCATCCTAAGAGTCAGGTGATGTCAGCACTCAGACATCTCAACACAAGTAATTACCATAAGAAGGGGGGCAGGACTTGGGCAGAGCAGGGCTTGGGAGGAGAAATGGGCATTCCCAGGTGATACAAACAGAGAACTGTGAGGAAGCCAGAGCAGAATTAGGATGCAAACCCGAGAGGCACAGTTCTGAACTCCTCCGGTTCCTTTCATTCACAGAGCTTGCAGTGATTGTTAAGTCATGTGCTGACAGAAGTCGCCTTGCAGGAAGACGGGCTCAACTTTCTCATATAACTAAAACCACAAGCCTTATTTTTTTATAAATATAATTCTTATAATTATTTATAAGTAATTATTCATTCTTGACTTACAGAAATATCTGTTGAATATTAACTTTTAATCATAATAACTAATCTAAAATTATAATAAAGTTGTTCAAAGTCTTATGTTAAAAAAAAAAGGAAACAAAAATCTGTTCTTTTTTCAATGCCTTTCTACAATACATTGTGTTTTGGTGCTGAAAAGGCTGAGGCGATCAGACATGAAAAAAAAAGAAAACACCTGACAGGTTGAAGTCCTGCCTGTGGAAATAGGGTTATTAATTATGCAAGGATGTTCTGGGGAGATGGAATTTGTGGCAGCTCAAGTAGAAAAGACTTGGAGCTCTTGGAGATAACAGTCAAGGCGGGGGGGGTCACTTATGAAAGTAAATGGCGGTCTCATCACACACAGTCTAGCTGTGACTGGCACAGGGACTCAGCTTAAGGAACAGTCACCATTCAGGCAGGAGCACAGGACCTGCAAAGGAGCAGAGATGAGAATGGATTCCACCTTCCCTTCCAGTGGCTGTTGAGAGCAATGGCAGGCATCTCTCTGAGATTAGAGCCCTGAGATCATTCAATCCCATTCCAGGCAGTACTTGGTGAATTAACCTCAATCTCATGCCTAGTGATGGGCTTTGGAGTCAGCTAGACCTGGATCTGGATTCACCTGCTCGCTCTACCACATCTGAATTCTTCAACACAGAGTTTTAAACCAGTTTAAAATAGAGGACATGCTGGAGGGTACTTGGGCTCAAATTTGGTCAGCATGTCCCTGCAAGGTGGCATGTAAAGCAAGTGCTAGTTAAATGCATGAAGGGCACATCCTCTCTTCTCTCTCATATTTACACATACACAGAAATCAGTGTAACCCACAAGACTCAGAAGTACATCATTTTTCACATTTTTCTAAATCAACACAAATCTTGCTCAGCCCTCACCTATCTGGTTGGCAGAGTCAGGAGATACAATCTTGGTCATTCTGAGGGTTGCTGCATACAATGCCCTGTGATTGTACATGAAGGTGGACCTTGCACAATCCAGAAATTCTGAGGAGGGGCCTAGATCCTCAGACAACTACGCAGATGCTGCTGGTCAAGCCAGTGCATGTCATCCATTTCAAGGTGGTGGCTCTGCTGGTGGTGATCACACCACCTCAGGTACACTTGGCTGCTGGGCCTTCACGTGGCTCCAAGCCATGGTGCTCTGTGCCTAGTCCACCCGCAGCCCCATAGCCCTCCCCCTTCTACCTCCAGGGAATGGAAGGAGGTGGGGCTTCTCAATCCTCCATTAGCCCAGTCCTGTCACCCCAGCTCCCCAGGCTAGGCTTTTGTGCTTTTGAAGGCTCTAAATCCTTTCTTATGGACCCATCTACCTTACTCCCCAACCCGAGAGCTAAAACAGAGAAGTTGTCACCTTCCCACAACCATCCTTGTCAGGGGGAGCCCAGATCTTATAACTGAACACTTGAATGAACTTTCTGGGAGGAGAAAGAGAAAATTTACCCTTCTTTTCTCTCTCTTTTTTTAATTTTCTTTCTCTCTGTGTTTGTTATTGAGTCCATAACAACAAAAAGGATGATATACTGAATAATTTTTCAATAACTCAATACTTTTTAAAATCAGAAAGCCTTTATCAAGTCTTCTAACAGAGCCAAAACAGCCTCTAGGGCAGTGGTTCTCAACCTGTGGGTCGCGACCCCTTTGGGGGTCGAACGACCCTTTCACAGGGGTCCCCTAAGACCATCGGAAAACACATATATAATTACATATTGTTTTTGTGATTAATCACTATGCTTTAATTATGTTCAATTTGTAACAATGAAAATATATCCTGCATATCAGATATTTACATTACGATTCATAACAGCAGCAAAATTACAGTTATGTAGTAGCAACGAAAATAATTTTATGGTTGGGGGGTCACCACAACATGAGAAACTGTATTAAAGGGTCGTGGCATTAGGAAGGTTGAGAACCACTGCTCTAGAGGTTTAATTAATAATCACCTCCCAGTAATTGCTTTCTAGATAGTTTTATTTATTTATTTTTTAAATATATTTTATTGATTTTTCACAGAGAGGAAGGGAGAGGGATAGAGAGCCAGAAACATCAATGAGAGAGAAACATTGATTAGCTGCCTCCCGCACACCTCCTACTGGGGATGGGCCCACAAACAAGGTATATGCCCTTGACCAGAACCGAACCTGGGACCTTTCAGTCCACAGGCCGACGCTCTATCCACTGAGCCAAACCAGCCAGGGCTAGATAGTTTTATTTTTAAGTGACATAACCAATAGCATAAACTTATGATGGTCACATGGCACTTAAAAAACTCTAGAGGCCTAATGGACACAGACAACAGGGCGGTAGGGCATGAGTGGGGGGGATAGGGGGTAACGTGGGGATAAGGACACATATGTAATAACCTAATCAATAAAAAAATTTAAAAAAGAAAACTCTAGAGGCAACATTCTCTTTGAGATCAGGGCCATAGGTTTGAATCGAATTTCATCACTTACCAGTGTGTGATCTTGGACTAGTTAATTAACCACTTTTGAGCTAAACTGTATCACAAAGGCCATTTGTTTACTCTCCTACTCTCAGGCACAGTGCTTGGGATACTGAAGGCATTCAATAAATGCACTGAATTAATGAGCAAACTAAGGGCACCTAGCACAAACTAAAGGTTCCTTCTGCATCTCTACAATTTTGTCAATTTGGCAACATTTCATAAATGAAACCATACAGCATCCAACCTTTTAACATTCACTTTTTGCACTTAAGGCACATGCCCTTGAGACACATCCAAGTTGTTGGCATGTATCAATAATTCATTCTTTTTTATTTCTGGGTAGTGTCCATGGTTGGGATGTACCACAGTTTATTTAATTCTCACCCACTGAAGAGCACTTGGGTTATTTCCACCTTGGGGCTACTACAAATAAAGCTGCTATAAGCCCTTGTGTAAAGGACATTTTTGGTGAACCATGTGCTGTGAATATTTTGTGTGAAATAAGTTTGTGTGAAAAAAATTGTGCTGTGAAGATTTGTGTGAACGTAAGTTTTCACTTCTCTGAAATAAACGCCCAGGATTAAGATTCATGAGTCATATAGCAAGTATATGTTTAACTTCTAAGAAATTGCCAGACAGGTATCCAGAGGGCTGTACCATTTTACATGCCCACCAAGAATATATGAAAGATCCAGTTGCTCCACATCCTCACCAGCATTTGTTTTTTCAATGTGTTTTTTTTTATTTTAGCCATTCTAATAGATGCATGGTGGTATCACGTTGTGGTTTTACTTTGCATTTTCTTGATAACTAGTGATGTTTATCATCTTTTGAAATTTATTTGCCATCTGCATATCTTCTTTGGTGATGTGTCTAAATCTTTTGCTCATTTCCTAATTGGATTGTTTCATTACAGTTGAGCTTAAAGGGTTCTTGGTTCTGAAAACAACTCTTTTGTCAGATATGTAATTTGCAAATTTTCCTAGTCCATATTTTATTCTCTTAACCTAACCACGTCTTTCACTGAGAAAAACTTTTAATTTAATAAAGTCCAATCAGTTAATTTTTTAAATGAATTGTTATTTTAGATCACGAAGATTTTCTCCTATGTCCTCTCCTAAAAGTTTATGGTTTTATATTTTAAATTTAGATCTCTGGTCCATTTTGAGTTTATTTTTGTATAAGGTTTGAGGAGTATAGGTCAAGGTTCATTTTATTGGCTATTGATGTCCTATCCATTTGTTTCTGCCAAGTGAGAGAAGAGCACCAGGTTCTACAGGAGTCCCAGAGGTAAGATAGCACTCAGGGAGGTGGGATGTCTGAACAGTCCCTTGCAGAAAAGTAATCACCCTTACAGGTGTATCTAGAACAAGCTTGATGCTATGGAAACCAAGCATTTCATCAGTGAGTCTTCCTTCTGCAATCCTATTGTGCAATTAAATACTGTTCATACAGGATCCCTGAGGAGACTCCTGCTGCCTCTTACATCACAGCCTCGAGTGAATTTCTGTTTGAAGCAGGAAATGAACATCGGAAATCCCTGTTGCACATGATAACATATTATTTAAGGGTAGGAAAGGGTGTGTCTTATCCGAAGTCTGGTCTCAGAGGTGACAAGGGCCCAAACCAGGAATCCCTTCTATAGCTTCTTTGCCAAGAAGAACAATCTTTCATTCAACAAACATACACTGAGTAGCTACTACATGTCAGGAACTAGGCAATGAAAGATGTAGTGAACAAAACAGATGTCCCCGCCCTCTGGTGGAGTACAGGTAATTATATAGGTACACAATACTTCCAGCAATGCTTCCTGGAAGAAGTGACACTGAACTTGAGACCTCACAGGTGACTAGTAGAGAGTTAAGTAAAGTGGAGTGGAGTGGAGTGGGTGGGAATGATAATAAGAAAGAAGAGTCTTCCAGAGAGGAAAGAGCGTGTGCAAAGGCCCAGGCGTGGGAGTACATGCAGCGGGGTGTGGATCTAAAGCATCCAGTATTACTAGTGTGTAATATCCAAGGGGAAAGGGCAATGGCTACGGCTGCCCAGGTCAGACCATGAAGGGCCTTAAAAGTCACTGTGGAATTTATGGCCAAAAGAAAGTCATGGCCAAGGAATTCAGCCATTTCATGAGGACACCAGAAATCCACTGGAGGGCTCCTAGCAGGGATGTAACAGATCCCCATTTACAGTGTAGAACTTTCTCCAGCACCATGGAGACAGATTGGTGAGAATCTAGGTGACTGGCTAGGGTGTTGGTCAGGAGATTGTTACAAGAGATAATGGGACCAGAATGGGGACAGTGGAGAATGGTTGATGCATTAGCATTGGAGTAGGATCTGCGGCTTACGGGGAGAGGATAAGGTTTTGAGATCACTTTGAGAAATAGGGGCCAGAGTTGTGCAGAGAAACAGAAGTGAGTTGAGGAATCAGTTGCAGTTGGAACCATTGTGTGGACACTCCTACTAAGGAAGAGCGAGCTTATTCCTTCAACTTACAACTAGTTTCTATAATCACGTCTCATTTGACATGGTTCCCATCCCTCCTCTTTCGGTAGTCCTCTACCTCCTATCTTCAATTTAATCACCTGGTGTCAGAAATCTGGATAGAATCCATTCAGCCAGAGAACAGCCAGCCTCCCTTTCTGGAGCCTGGGCATTCTTTCCCAGCACCCCTCCACCCAGTACTTCTGCCCTTGTCATGGAAGTTGCCTCCCTTCCCTGAACATTAGAGCCTACATCCCCCTCAGTGAGATCTGTGGTCACCCTGGGCATTGGGGACAGGACTGGGCTCAGAGCCTCAGATGGGGAAACAGGTTTGACAAGGCCATCACTGACTCACCCCTGACAGTAGGCAAGCTGGGAGCACATGACCCAGCCTCAGACAGAAATGGATTTCCTGCCTTTTTTCTGCTGAGAATCATGACACCAAGGACTAACCACTGACTGGTGTGGGGTGTGGAGTTTGTTAGGAAAACAGAGTTGGGACACTGGTTCTGTTTCGGGAACTATGTAACATTTTTAGGAGAGAGGAGAGAGAATGGGTGGTCAGAGAGAATGCGTTTACAGAGCAGATGAGGTCACAGCTACCAGTAGCCCTTGAAGGACAGGGGAATATCAGCTGGTGAGAAGAATAAGGCGGTGCTGTGGGATGGAAAAGGTCAGAGTGTCTAAGGTGGGCACAGCAGGAAAAGAAAAGAAGATACTGTGGTCAGAGCAGAGACTCTTCATATGAGAACATTGAGAAAACATGCAGCAAATGAAGATTGGAACATATTGGGATGCCGGCCATAGACTTCTGTGGTTTTTAGGCAGATCTGCACTTAATGTGGTTACCGCAGTTACAAGGGGCAAAACAGGTCCCGTAAGGGTAAAGCAAAAAAGTCCGCCTTGGCAATTAGCACTCAGGTCACCGCAGAGCTCACCGTATTGGCATCTGCTCCAACAGGAAAACCCGCATGCCTGTCAATGACATTCTAAACCCTCCCATTTGGGCTGTGGCACCAGCATGACCAAGCCATGCTTGGCAAAGGATGGATCCTGTCTGGCTGTGGGCTGATGGCACGGATGAAACCCAATATTACCTTGGGGAATTGACTGAGTTCCAAGTTCTGAGTTTAGAACTTTGTTTGCCCTATGTTGACCAACCTCCACTGGGATTAAAAGGAGGTGGATGTATCTTTGTCATTAAATACATCATGACAAATTAGCCATTCATTCAAAAATGTGCATGAGCAATTGCTATTTACATTAAATATATAAGTATTGGATGGATGGATGGATGGATGGAGAGATCCAGGACCTGGTTCACAATATTACTTACCATCTGGACATATGAACCAGGATATTTTCAGTTACAAGTGACATAAATCTAAATCTAAGTAGTTTATGAGGGAATAAGATATGCATTGACTTATATATTTGAAAACTCTTCAAGAGTTTTAAAAAAGTCCCTTCTTATCTTGCACTTCTGGTTTCTTCTGTGTTAGCTTCATCTTTAGACAGTCTTTCCCCTACCCAGTGGCCAGGTGCACAATCAGCAGCTCCAGGCTTTCATTCATCTAGTTTAGCAACCCCAAAAGAAAAAGTGCCTTTCTCCCAAGAGTTCTAGAAAAAGTCCTTAAGAGGGTTCTCACTGGCCCAGTGTGGGTCATGTATTCATCCCTGGACAAATCCCATGGCTGGGAGACTGCAACATTCTGATTGGCTGGGCATTCCCACAAAGTCTAGAGGTGATGTCAGCTCCAGCCCTATGGACTGATAGTGAGGACAGGAAGGCATTCCCAGAGGAGAAGGGAATGGATGCTGGGCAGGCAAAAAGCTCAGCCATCCTTTCTCTGGGTAACCGTAAGGCAGTCTCTTTGCCACTTGGAACCTGATTGTCCTCACTGCACAGGCTTCTTGTGATGTGAAAGCCCTTTGACAAGGTGGGGTTATTCTTTTCTCTGGTCATTTATTAGTAGCCACCATGGCTCCTCTGGCTCCTCTTCCTCCTTGAAGCCCTCCCCCAATATGTTGGCCTTCAAATTCCTCCCATTTCTGACTTAGGTCATTTAACTTTTCATGCCACCCATTGGATGACTAATCACCAAGTATATCTGGAGCAGAAAAAGTGCCTAGACTCTTGCCAGACCCAACAAGAAATATTACAATGAATAAAACCTTCTCTTTCCACATAGAAGACTCCCAATGTAGTTAGTGACAAATCTAGCATTGTTTCCTAACTGCTTTGTCTATAAGTTTCATCCCTAAAACAAACCACCGGTTCTTTGTGAGCAAGGCCATGCCTCAGCCTTCTGTCATCTTGAGAGTATCAATCATTTGCTGCTTGGCTTTTTGGCTAAGGTCAAGTGTGGAGAGTACTAGTCAAGGGCCCCTGGAGGCCCCGTCACTGAAATGGTTGGAAGCCCTACCCCATGGGTTCTGACCTTCCTCTTTAAAGGACCCCCATGCTCCCAGCAACCAGGACAGTCCTCCTCTCTGTTGCCTCATACTATGTGCCTTGCTTCCTACACCATCTCATCCTGAAGCCCTCAGTCACCACAACATTGGTACCCTCACGCCCAACTTAACAGTGACTTCCATCTTTAGTTTATAAAGCCATTAGAGCTCTGTGGCCCTGGCTGCCCTTTGGATCTAGCCACTTCCAAGCTGAGGAGGAAAAGATCCTTCTCTAGCTTGTATCACACCATCTTGCAAGGCCAGAAGCAGAGTGGCAGCTTCAAGATATGCTCCTTTATTCAACAAATATCTTCTGAGCATCCACCCTTCTGTGCTCAGAATATGTGCTGGGGAAAGTGGTAAAGAGGCAGGCAGAGTCCTGTCTGTCCTTCAGGAGTTCACAAACCAGCAGGAAAGACTCCCCACCCAAACCTGGGAGAGAAGCTTCTCACACCTCCACAGTGATCCCTTCTATTCATTCCCTGGAAAGTGGATGAAAGGAACCTGGTACAACTGCCCCAAATGGCTTGGTTGTGGTTCAGGGAGTGGGGAGGAAAGGAGAGGAGTGGCTCTCATGATCAGCAACTCAAAATGGTCCTTTATGTCATTTGTGAATCATGTCCCTGGACTTAGCACGTGGACCCAAACTCATTCTCTCCACTTACTGCTAAGGACACAAGCTGGAGCATCTTAGCTTTGGCTTCAGGCATCAGGGCTCTCCAGGGAGGTGCCTGTGCTTACACCAATGTACCCCAATCTTCAGTGGGTATATGCTTAAACCCTTACTTCCCTTGCATCCTTCATGTCACCTAACACAGTCCTGTGTGCTAGACACCAGCTCAACAGACAACTGATGGGTAAGTCTAACGTGAAATGAAGCCAGTCAGATTGAATGGCCCTCTCCTAGGCTCTTCCAGACAGAAGTTGATTTTTGAAAAATGAGGAGCATTTTCTTTTTTTTTTTTTTTATTATTAGTTAAGGTATTACAAATGTGTCCTCATCCCCCACTTTAACCCCCAACCTCCCCCCCACAGAGGAGCATTTTCTGATCCATCTCCTCTTCACTTGAACTCCTTCTGAAGGTAGGCATTTCCCTGGCATAAATCTGTTCTTCTCTCCTTTGAACTCAGAGGTGAAATGACTCCTGGGAACTCAGGGGTGAAATGAAGTCCCCCAGCCACCTCTTTTCTGACATTAAAATCAGTCTCTGTCTTTCATATCCACACAGGAGGGGGGTGGGGCTCCACTAATGAATGTTTGAGAAACCCTTTGAGATCTTGGATGAAAGGCACCTTATAAAATACAATTAAAAATAATAGGGGTCATTACTAGCTGGGCTTGTCCCTGTAGGATAATTAGAGAGTTTTCCTCTGGCAGATTCTGAATTTGCGCAGAAACACAAGGGTTCAAACAGCAAAACTGATCTGAGATTTCAGGGGTCACTGTTATGCTTCCTCCATTCAAAGATCCTGTTCTGGAGTCTCTTCTGAAATCTGAGGTTCATTGCATCAGGCTATAGCTAGAAAGGATTTTTGAGACAATCTGTCCAACCTCCTTATTTGCAGATAAAGCCAGTGAGGTCCAGAGAGATGATGTGACTGGCTCAAAGTTGCCCAGCAAGTGTGAGAGAGCCACAACTCTAGAGCTCCATCCCCTGGACACCCCAATTTGGGGGCTCCTGTAACCACTCCTAATCAATAACACACCCTTTCCAATCTCTACATACTGGTGACCGTCTACGGTGCAGTAGACAATTGGAATTAGAGCCAGACAGCTGAATTCAAATCCCAGTTCTGACACTTATGAAAGACAATAGCTGGCAAGTAAGCCTCATTTTCTTGTGTGTAAAATGGGCATAATAATACCTATCTTGTAGGGTTGCTGGGTGGAGCCAGTGAGCAATGCACACCGAAGCACCTGGCATGGAGCATGTGTTCTGTCAAGGCTGCAAGAATGAGTCTTGGCAGTTCGAGGGCTTTACCTACAGTCTGCTTTATATAGCTACTAGAGGCCCAATGCACGAAAATCATGCAAGGTGCTCAGCCTGCACTGCTGCAGCTTCATCCCGAAGGTCATCCAGAAGGTCGTCCAGAAGGACATCTGGTCTAATTAGCATATTAAACTTTTATTGTTATAGATGTTCAGGCTGTACTTAATGAGCACCTATTATGTGCCAAACACTGCAAAGCTCTCCAGTACTTTAGCTCATTTCGTCAGTATCACATCCAATGAGATGGGCCATGCGAAACTGAGGTTCAGGGAAGTTAGTTAACTTGTCCAAGACCACACAGCTGAAGGGAAGGGAAGCCTGGAAACTGTGCTCTCAGCCACTATGCAGGCTGCCTTCCTTCATGAAAACAAGCATGAACTTTGATGTAACCACACTGAAGCCACCTAAGGATTCTCTGCTGTGACACGGGAGAGGAGGCACGCAGAGGAGTGGGCAGGGACCGGTTGTAGCCTAAGATGATCCCCTGAAGCATTTTTGCTTTCAAGGTTGTGAAAATGAAACTCTTCTCCTTTCATAAGGCTTATGTATTCTGAGGGGCTGCAATGATGCAAGGAGTCAAATGATCTCTCCCAAGAAGGGCAGTCAGTAGCTGGAGCTGAATAATTTGTAACCAAGAACCCTAGATTCAAGTCCTGGATCTGCTCCTTAGAAGCCAATTACCTTTGCTCAAGTCCTTAAGATCTCTGTCTTCGGAGTGTCTTCTGAGGATCAAATGGGAATGAACACGAAGGTACCTTGTCAATTGCAATCTTCTGTACAAATGTAAATCCTTACTGTCACCGCTGCTGCTTAGAAGATTTTTCAATGTAATAAAGAAGGTGGCTGAAGCCCCAGGCTGGCGGACTTCAGCAAGACTGACTCAACACACTTGGCGGGCAGGGGACGGTACACATTCCTTGTCTCCAGAGGACAGCTCTGAGTGCTCTGAGCTCTGAGCTCAGATTATTTGGTTGGGAGAGGGCATTTTAGGGACTCGGCCCTTTGAAATTCAATTGTAAATGTAATGGGTTCCATTTATTTCAGGTTTTAATTTTTTCCCAGCTGAAACCCAAGATGGAGACCTGCTGGGCCACACACCCTTCTTCTGTGTGCATAGAGGAAACCAGGCCCCTGTGACCGCCGCTGGGAGAGGCCAGAATGGAGGAAAGAAGCTTTTCTGAGAGTCGTTAATCACTCATCAATTTCCTCATCAATCAAGACTTTTCCAAATACTTCCTAGAAACTAGAACAACCAGGACTGTATTTTTCTGATTACCCTGCTCAGAATGGCTAACTCTGAGTCATCCTCTCCAGAGATTTCCAAGGTTGACTAACAGAATGACAATGCGTCAGACTATCAGAGCCCAAGGTGTCTGGCAAGTCACCCTCTGCCAGACACGTAACACCCCCAGTGATGGGCACACCTTCACATCGTTAGACACGCTTCAGCCACTGTCTGCCTCCACGGGATTCTCACAGTCCATTTCTCTGGCTACCCTGCTCTGGTCCTTAGAACAGAGGCAGAATGGAAAATGGCATTTTGAATTGTCATAAGCAGTTTAGGGATTGGTTAAAGTCCAGTGTATTGGAGAACATTTTCATGAGGAAATGAAAACCTGATGATTCATTTCAGGGCCATGTGTGAGCTCTGTGATTTTTTACTTCAAAGCACAGCGAGTATTGTGCTACATGGACTCTGGACATTTGGGAGAATTCTTGGAAGCCCTGTGTGTCCTGAGGAGGGAGCATGGACCACCAACTACTCCCACCCCTGCCTCTTTCCTCCTCCAGAACATTGATGCAGGCAGCACCCAATAGGAGGAAGAGTCAGCAGAGGCCTGGCTCACAGGGTGTCTGGGTGCCCTGGGAAGAGGGTTCCTAGATGTGCTGGGCATCTTTTATGTCCCACTTCACATATCCTAGGCTCACCTTTTTCATTTGGCCGTGTGCTGTGGCAACCAGCTGTACCACAGCTACACAGAATATCTCTTACTTTCAGATAGCTACTCATTAGCTGTGTGACCTTGGACAAATTTCTTAACCTCTCTGTGTCTTAATTTCATCACATAGAAAAGGGGGGTGGTGATAATGGTACCTAGTTCATATGGTTGTAGTGAAGATTATATGATTTATTAAGTACAGAGTGCTTTAGCAATGCCTGGCACAGATAGATGGTGCTGTAATTACTATCATCACTATTATTGTCATTACTGTTATTACTCTATCTAGGACC
Source organism: Myotis nattereri (assembly GCF_964212035.1). Classification (NCBI taxonomy): domain Eukaryota; kingdom Metazoa; phylum Chordata; class Mammalia; order Chiroptera; family Vespertilionidae; genus Myotis; species Myotis nattereri. The sequence goes on from NC_138084.1 coordinate 29,428,560, forward strand.
TGGTACTAGAGGAGGAAGATCAAGCTTCCTAGCTCTGAATCTGCTGAGTTGGAGCCTGACTTACCATGGATGGGAGTGGACTTCAGTCCTCAGGCCTGTGGGGTGGGAGTGGGGGTGGGGCAGGGAGGACAGGAACTGCCACTTATCAAAGGTGCGGAATCACAGAGGATACTCCTCACACCTCAGGGAGAAGATGCTCTCGCTATCTCCTTTATAGAAATGAGGAAACCAAGGCTGGAAGAGCTGGTGGGACTTGCCCAAGGTCACATGGCCAGGAATGGCTGACCAGGGCTGCAGCCAGACCCAGTGAGCTTGGTCTCTATGGCCCCATGGGAGAAGGGGGCAGAGGCAGGAAAGGAAAGTGAGTGTCTCTATTACTGCTGCCTAATATTATCTAGGAAGAAGAGAGAGGTGGCAGAGAGGTGCCTCCCAGCTCCCTGTACCTGCCCACAAATACTGCAGGGTATCAACTGTCAGGGCTCTGAGAGAAGGTGGACCCTGGGCACTGCTTCCCTGATGGTCACCTAGGGGCTCAGGCTCCGGGTGAGGTGAGCAGGAGGTAGGACGCCTGTTATAAAGAGCACTGGGCCAGGAGTCAGGACATGGATTTCAGGCCTGGCTCTCCGCACAAATTCCAACACCAAAAGTAGAACCTGCCAGGCAATGGGTCTCAATCAATATTTATTTAATAAGTGGATGAATAAACCAATGAACGAATGGTCTCTGCTCTCAGGAAGTTCCCAACCTAAAGGACAGACCCATAAATATCAAGTTAGAGCAGCGTGTGCTGTGTCAAACCTACGGAGCAGAGCATGGGAGTTACAACTGAGGAAAGTACCCTATAACCAGCTGTATTCCAAACAAGAGCTCGAAGGATATAGGGGATTCAAAGAGGCAGAGAAGAGGGAAGAACACAGAACATAAGGCTTGCGTGCACACAGGATTGGAGGTATTTGGGAGGTACAGGAAAAGACAGTTTGATGCTGTATGGATCCTTCCATTCTGGAACATATTCTGCTCCAGTAAGACCTTCCTCTTCATTCTCCCAAGGCACAACTCCCCACTCCAATCTGTAAATGGGCATGAGCCCAACCCTCCAACACTGGTTTTCTAAAGTCCGGCCCCATCCCAGGAGCTGGTTTAGTACAGTGACCTGTCAGTTCCCAGACCCCACAGGTCTCCTCCATCCAGCAACCACAACAAGGCCTGGTTCCAACCAGCCCTCAGAAAGCTGCAGTTTAAGTGGAACCCAGCCTGGGTCTGGACCTCTGCCCTCCTCCTTGGCTGTCCAACCTGCCACCACAGTGTTCACTCACACACCCTCCCCACCAAGCCCCGGTCTAACCCTAGCAGAGAAGCTGGAGAAAACCAGACTGCTGAGCCTCACCAGGTAGCAGCCGGATCTTAAGGAACCCAGGAGAAAAGGGCGACACGAAGGTCACTGGGGCTCCCTGAAGCCACAAAGACACAGAGAGGAGCTGCTGTCTGCTGGGACCTACATGGCAGAGAGTCTCGCTCTTCTGCTCCTCAACAAATGTCTGCGAGAGCTGAAGAATTATACCAACTAGTTATAATGATCCTCTACAACAGCGGTTCTCAACCTGTGGGTCGCGACCCCTTTGGAGGTCAAACGACCCTTTCACAGGGGTCGCCTAAGACCATCCTGCATATCAGATATTTACATTACGATTCATAACAGTAGCAACATTACAGTTATGAAGTAGCAACGAAAATAATTTTATGGTTGGATCACAACAAGAGGAACTGTATTTAGAGGGCCAGAAGGTTGAGAACCACTGCTCTACAACTTTATGGGGCTTTCCAGTCAACAGCCCACATTTCCACGAGGTGTCTACTCTAATAGAGACGCAACAACAGACATGAAACTGGGGCTCTCAGCAGCACAGCAGCAGTGGAAGAGCTGAGTGCAGCCCACTGCCGGCCCCAAAGATTCCAGTGGCTGATGTGGGCCGCGTAGCTTCAGACCCTGCTGGCCTTGAGGCCCTGGATTTCAAGACCCAGCTTCAGAGGCTTGTGGACGTCTGGGAAAGGAGTAGGGATAATAAAGATGGTGATGGTGAAGATGAGCAGGTTCTGGTCAGTCACAGGATTTTTTACCTTGTGCTAAGCACTCAATTATGACTTTAGTGACTCACAACAACACTATAGGCAGACGTCACCATTTCACAAATGGGGAAACTGAGGTTAGTGACTGAGGGTAAGTAACTGAACTGTTAGTAAGGCTAAATTAGTTAGCAATCCTGTTAGATCCAGGACTTGAGGCTGGGAATGACCGTTTCAGAGGTTAAAGTCATGGACACTGCCCCACACTGTCCTCACTGCCATTCATGAATAACCAGCTAGAAAAAAACCATGGGTTCCCTTCACTATCCTACTATATTTATATATATATAATCTTCACCCGAGGGCATGCTTAGCGCGAAGAAGGAAGAGATCGAAACAATTGAACCGGTAACCTTTCCGTGCACAGGACAGCGATGCTCAACCAACACTATCCTACTTTCAAATGGACCTCTTCCCAAACTTCAGTGGCTTCGGCTCCCTCTTCCCTAGTCTAGCATTACATGATCCCCACAGTAATCATTGACTGCCACCTAGTGGTGCCAGGTGGAATGTCACCAATTTTGTATTCCTTTTTCATCTGATGTGATACTTCAATGACCGGAAGCCTTTGCTTCCCCTTGCTTCAGGCTCCCTAAGAATACCTACAGGCAGACATTATTCCTGTTTTATGAATGGCTAAGTGGATATCACATTGCATAGAAATTAAGGGTTGGGATCCTGAGCATCATATACTGAGCGTGACCAACCTTGACTAGACGTTATATTTGGTTTTGGTGCCACAATAATAATTTTTTTCTTGACTTTTTAAAATAAAATGTTCCTTCTTCCCCTTTTATCTCCCATGCTAGCTCTACCATATATCAAAATTTGGTGTTCAAGTGAATCTGTTTCTGAGCTATTTTTCTAATCTACTGACCTATTTGTCAATCCCTAGGTCTGTGCCATGTAGTCTTAAATACTACAAGTGATGATAAAGTGAAGATCCTTTCTCCGTATGCTTCTTTGTCAAAAGAATGTTATCTATTTTTATGTTTCTTTTAAAATTCATATATCAGCTTATTAAAGATTTAAATAATTCTATTGAGATTTTTATTGGAATTGCATTGAATATACAATAGAGAAATTTAAAATAATTCATATCTTTTCAATGTTAAAAGTTCTTATGCATGAACATGTGCTGTCTCTTCACTCATTTAACTGTCTTTAATGTCATTCAAAAAATTGTAGCCCTGGATGGTTTTGAGCAGTGGGTAGAGCATCGGCCTGAGGACTGAAGGGTTCTAGGTTCGATTCTGGTCAAGGGCACATGCCTGGATTGTGGGCTTGATCCCCAGTGGGGAGCATGCAGGAGGCAGCCGATCAATGATTCTCTCTCATCATTGATGTTTCTATCTCTCTCTTCCTCTCCTTTCCTCTCTGAATTCAATAAAAATATATATATTTTTTAATTGTAAAGTTTCTACACATTTTTCATAGATTTATTCCTAATTACATTTTTGATATTATAAATGAATTTCTTCTTAGATTATGTTTTAAATATTTTTACTAATATATAAAATGTAATTAACATTTTATAATACAGTAATAAAACACTTCCATATTCATCTTATAATCAGTTAGTATAACGATTTCATCTCTCTTTTGGTTAGTGTGTACCTGATGAATCTTTTTCCATTCCTGTAATTTTAATCTCTTTGTGTCTTTATGTTTTATGTACTATTGTTATCAAAGAACCAGATGCCCACACCCTTCACTCCTACATGCTCAGTTTCCCTCCTCGGATCTGGCATAGGAGGGGCTGCGTAGTGTGTTAACTTGAATCAGCCTGAATGTACACCTAGAGCTGACAGCAATTTCAGGAAAGTGCTGGACACAAGGCCTCAGCTCTGGCTCCAGCAGAAACTCTCCAGAGTCCTTCAAAGCCCTGCCTGCCCTTCCTGCTTTTCCCATGTTCCCCGGACACCTCTAAGCCCTCCAGACTGAGCTGTTAAAAAAGGTCTTAGTGAGCCCTTTCTTGGGATAATCCCCTCAAACTGTTGTAGGAGATATGAAGGTCTAGGAGTGGGGAATAGAGAGAAAGGGGTGATATATAAAACCAAGGACACAAAGAGGAAAAGCAGAAATAGTGCTGTGCAGAGATAAACAGAATGGAGACAAAGACAGCACAAATCAGACAGAGTCAGGGATAGACAGATAGAGACACAGACAGAGGCACAGAGAGAACCTCTCCCATTGGAGAATGGTGTGAGCAGAGAGCCAGCACCCTGACACTGACAGAAGGGGCTTCCTGGTTATGTGTCCTCTGGGGACAGTCTCAGCAGCACTTTGGCTGCTACTGTCTATCAGAATTGATCAACCCGGGGGCTAAGAAACACATTTCCTTTCTGGAAAAGGGTGAGATTATTAGCAGTGCAGGTCCCACACCAACAAAATCATCCAATGGAGAAAGAGTCAGGGGGAAGAACTTCTGGGGGAAAGGGGCCTCCTTGACAGTGCACGTGCCCTTGCTGACTCTCAGATTTTCCATCTGTAATGTGGTGATGAAGGTCCCCTCCACCTACGAAATCTGGATCTCTATGAGCTTGGGAGAGATGCTGATGGAGTGAGAGAAACCAATATGGCTCAGCACAATGCAGGGAGCTTCAAGAAAGAGCAGAGCACCAAGGTGTCGTGGGCAGCTGCCTTCCACGGCAGTTTGCTGACAGTTGAATACGGTCATATCAAGCAAGACATCTCAACCAGACTTTCACTCAATCAAACCAAGCTTATAAACAGTGCATAGAAATATCTCCAGATTGTAATTTCAACAGGCACTGGGATTTTTGTCTGTGATATTCACCCCCTGGTTCCCCAGTGCCTACAACAGTGCCTGGCACAAAGTAGACATTTAATAAATATATGTTAAATGAAATTATGTGGTACTTTGTGGTTGGGGGGGCGGGGAAGACATTCTAATCAGGAAAGCTAGAATATTGGTTTTCCAAGCTTTTTTTTATTTCTAGAATCTCCCCAAACCTACACCTCATGTTCCCTGACAGCAGATCAAAATGGATGACAGACAGGAGAACACAGAATAAAAGAACAAACAGAGAGGAAGGACCAGAGAGAGGCAGGAGCTGGCTCGCCCCAGTCAGGCGAACATGGCTCCAGGCTTCTCTCGCCACACATCTAACAGAAGCCCTAGAACTCCTATCTCCACGATCCCCGGATTTTCTGAGAAACCTGGCTGTTGCTTAAACAAGAGCACTTTGACCTAAAAGGCAAAGAAATGGAAAGAAAAGAATTTAACCAGCCTTTACCTTCCTTCTCCTCTGTCCTAGTAGAAAGTCAGCTCAGCTGCCTTGAAGTAGGAGGTTCTTCCTGGAGCTCTTGACCCTGAAATGAATTTCTGGTCCTCTGATAGGGAAGATTCTTGCACAACGTGCTGCCTTATCTGGTGTCACCAAGAGCCTGAGAAGCCATGTGATTTCCTATGCAAGGACTGCAGACAACCATAACTCAGTGAGAAGGGGCACCATGCTCTCATGAGGGAGTTCCTACTTCCTGTGCTCCTCAGCTCATCCCAGCTTCACTCATCTTTCTGACTGTTCTTCCCTTTATCCAGCCAGTAGTCCAAGCTAATCTTAATCATTTGCTCCAGCCCCCTGTGGCTCTGCCACCTATGTCAACCGTCATTCTCATCACCGTAGTCTTCCAGCCTAACCAAGAAGACACAAGAGATTGTAAAATCACTCCCCAGCAGTGTTTTTATAGAAAGGATTCTGTAACCCAGTGACTTTTCTGCCCCACCCCAACCCCAGCATATGCTGCTTCCACTTTCCCAAAGTGATCCTTTATATCACAGTGACCTGCTCCCCCATTCTTTCAATACACTGCTTTCCAAATTTTACAGGAAGTGAGAAACTAATCTAAGGTAACTACAGCTGGGTCTATTTCCTACAAGGGCTGTGCTTCTTAGATGCTGGGTAAATTTTAAACTGGACTTTATCCTGCCCAATAGTCTTTGTCTTCATTTTGTTTTGCTCTTCTACTGACAGATAAGCTCTAAAAGTTCTCGGCCCAGAATGACTACCCAACCCACATCTCCCCACGTCATCTATTCAATCACTAATTCACTCATGCTTGTAGACTCAACGTGTGCACTTAAAAAGAAATATGCTGGTCATTGGGCCAGATACTGTTCCAGGCACTGAGACATGAAGTCATGGTCATTATTCTCCAAGCACTCACAGTGCAAAGAGAGAGCAATATGTCCTGAGATGCTTAAAGAACTACAGGATACATACTTTCATATGGATATGTTTGTGGTTGTGTGAGCAGAAAATGGAGCCAAATAGAATTAGTTTTAGCAAAAATGAGTTGTCATTAATTCAAACGACTGAGAATCTGCAAGAGAAGCTAGCTCCAGCATAGCAAATCCAGAGATCAAATGACATCATAAGGATACTCCCACTTTCTTGGTTTCATTGCATGCGTCGGGCTTTCTCTGGCTGGTGATGGCCACGTGGAGTGGAATGACAACAGACCCTGACACAGGGATGAGCAGCACCCACTCAAAATATATCTGTGCAAGTTTATGTAGTAAAATCAGCCACACACAGAAACACAGAAACCTGAGCACAGGTGCTTCCCCAGTGTGTGAGCCCTGGCATCCGCAGGGAGGATAGCAGTGGGAGTGAGAGTGAGCTTGGCAGACACCCCACATTCTCATCATACCTCTGTCCCCATCACCCCTGCCCCCAGGTAGCCAGAAAGAGATCGCAGCGCCTCCCCACCCCCCAGGTGCCAAGGGAGGTTGGTTGTCGCTGCAACCCAGTTCCCTGTCCCAGCCCGGGGCCAGCCCCAACCAGGCAATCAGGGCCTGCCGCTGGTCACAGTCTACTCGATGATCAATCCAGGGACAGGCCTCCCCCCCTACCTTCCAGCTCCCTCAACCCCGCCCCCTGCCACTGCCACTGGGCCAGCAGTGCCTCCACTGCTGGCCATTGCCAGTGCTGAGCGGCTAATGCCAACCATGCTCCTTACTGCCCCCTGGTGGTCAGTGCATGTCATAGCAAGCAGTCAAACTCCCGGTCGAACCCCTGGTCAAGAGGACAATTTGCATATTAGGCTTTCATTATATAGGATCTTGTCCAAGGTATGCATTATACATATTTTTCCAGATTGTTGTTTGACTTGCTGATCCTGGCCATGCAGGAAAATTATTTTCATTATTTTCATAGTTTTTTTAATCATTATTTTCACTTATGGTTTCTGAGTTTTGTGTTATGGTTAGAAAGATCGTCCCTGATCCAAGATTACAAAAGAATTTTCTCATGTTCTTTTTTAATTTTATATGATTTTCTTATTCATATTTAATATGCAATCCATTTGAAATGTAACAGGGTGTAAAATGTGAAGTATAATGTCTGCTATGTTTTACTCTAAATGGCTTCCCAGTTGCCCATTAACATTCATTAACTAGTTCACCACCAAGTCTTCCATTCTTTTTTTTCTCCCCCCCCCTTTTTATTTCAGTGAGGAGAGGGAGAGAGAGATAGAAACATCAACGATGACTGAGAATCACTGATTGGCTGCCTTCTGCACACACCTTACTGGGGATCAAGCCTGCAACCTGGGCATGTGCCCTGACTGGAAATCAAACCATGATCTCATAGGTCGATGCTCCACCAGGGGGATTATCCTGCCTTTCTCTCCTAAGCCAACTCCTGCAACCTTCCAGCCTCACCATCCCCTGGAACCATGCCTGCCATGATCAGCAGTGACTCTATACTGCATGTCCCAGGTTTAACTCTTAGTCTTCATCTTACTCAGCCTCTCAAGTTGGATTGAAGCTATTGCTCACTCCCGTGTTCACATCATTTCCTCAGTTCAGCCTCAGGATACAGTGCTCTCCTCCTTCACGCCTCCTTCGGTAGCTGCTTCTTTCTACTGCGGTGGCTGGGCCAACCTCTTCTGCCAGGAGGGTGGAGGCCCTAATGCCAAGTCTCAAAACTCTTCTCCATCGACACTCTTTCCCTGGGTGAGCTCACCCAGCTCGTCTGGAATGTACCAACACAGTTCTGTGCGTATTCATCGCTGCATCTTCTCTGCCTGGATCACTGCCTGGCACAGCATAGGCACACAGTAGACTTGGGTAAACACAGAAATGAGTGAATAAGTTTCTCTCATTGTTTCAAATGCTTCATAGTTAACTTTTTGAGGAAATGCCATGTAACTCAATTTGGCTGTGGCATGGGCACATGAAAGGAAGTCATAGGAGCTAAAGCTGAAAACACTGGTCGTCCCCACATCATGTGAAAATAATCTAGCTAACAAATGTCGTAAGGAGAGAGAGAGGGATTAGTGGTAGTGCATGTGGTGTGCTAAATTCCTTATGTTTTATAAGGAAACACAATATACACAGTTGTTGATATTGATATCTCAAAACTAGAAATGGAGTTTATTATGCAAAACCATAGAATAACTTGTAAAGGAGTTAAAAATGGGAAGTGCAAACATCAGTTGCCATTGGGAGATGAGATTAAGAAAGACTTTACATTTCATTTTACATACTCTGGTGTCCTCTGAAATAAGTTAATGTGCATACATTACTCCTGGGAGTAAATGGAAACAGATCAGATGAACCAGGCCATGCAGGGCCCTGAATGCCAAGCAAACTCTTCTTTAGCTATGGAAGCTCACATTGCCTGCTGAGTGGGCCTCCTGAACATGCCCACAGTGGGCAGTGACATGCTGCAGCTCAGCCATTCCTCACTGGAGGGGGACCAGATGGGGTAAGATGGACAGAGGAAGAGATAAGTCACTTGTCCTGAGAAGCATCTCGTGAGGCCCTTGTCTCACATCTCCAGAATCTCACTTGCCAGTGCCCCTTGGGCAGGAAGTCACAGGGGATGCCCAGCATCTAGATAAGCCTCTCTTGGTCATCAGGTTCCACTCCTGCTCCTGCAGACACCTCCTATCCAGGGGTAGGAGAGCATTCTCTGGTGCTTGGCACTCCCTGGAAAGCTCCTCTTCTTCTACTCACCACCTTCAACTGGAAGATGGTGCTCAGGTAAGAATCGGCTCAGAACTATCTTCTCTCAAAGGCAGTTTTGTTTTCTCCCTCTTAGTCCAAATGGTCACGACTGCATCTTGGGGTGGAGTGTGCAAGGAGCCATGGGAACCCATGAAGGAGAGTCCAGAGACATGAAGCTCCCTCAGGGAAGCTGTGGGTGCTGGTAGCTTAGGCTGTGAGGGACACAGGTTCTTTCTGCTTCACAGACATTGTTTTCAAACCTGAATTGTTGTTAATAACTCAGCTTTTACACATTAGCTTACTGTTCAATGGATTTGTTTGTTTGTTATATGTTTGTATCTTTCTTGTCCCAGCAAAAATCACAAGGCACAAACGTATGAGTAATTGAAGAGAGTTTAATAAAGGGACTATGTACAAAGGGGTGAGCAGGAGTAAGGGAAATTGATAAAGGTAGAGAGGCCTCTAAAGATAAGTCATAATAGGGAGCTACTGCTGAAGGGTAGAGGGAAAGAAGGTGACCAGAACACAGGGAGGGCTGTGGCTGTGGCAGTGGTTGTCATTGTGACCATAAGAAAGGCAACTAGACAGGGGCTATGTCCTTAGGCAGAATAGCACCATCATGGCCAACTCATAGCCTGACAGCAGAGAGGCAGGGAGTTGCAACCTGCCTTCCTCCTGCCCTCCTACCACCTGCCAGTGTCTCTCCTTCCTGAGAGCACCCAGGAGACAGAGGTGAGCCCAGTGGTGAGGGAAATAGACATGTCCTCCTAGGACACAGAGGAGGTTAGAGAAGCAGGAAATGAAATTTGACGTCAAATGAAGAGAATACAGACTATTCTCCTCCTGCCTCCAGCAGACACGACATGGTCTCCAACTATGAGTGGAGACATTTGGACTACAGAATATTCCATGCCAGCAGAAGGTCCGTGTTACGTAAACAGAGCCCTGACTCTAGAGTCAGAGAGATCTGGGTTTGAATCCAGGTTCCAGGACTCCAAGGCAGTGAAGCCTTTGGTATTGTATTCTCTGCAAGCCTCCATTTCCCACCTCTGTAACACAGACAGTAATTCTCAGGTAGCAGGTTGATCATGAGACTCACTGATCATGCTCCAGGTGCTCAAGTCTTGTTTCTGTTCCAGTGGCACCAGTGGAGGGTTCTCAACCTTGAATCCATCTGTCACAGCCTGTAGCAGCGAATTCACATCAATAAGTGGAAGAGAACAAACTTTCAAAACGGAGTTCCTAATTCTGGAATTACTGACAGCCATCGTGGCCCTGGTGGGGCTGGCGGAGAACTCCGTGGTGCTCTGGCTCCTGGGCTTCCGCATGCGCAGGAATGCCTTCTCCGTCTACATCCTCAACCTGGCTGGAGCCGACTTCCTCTTACTCAGCTGTTGTATTATACATGCCCTAGAAACACTCATCAGAAACTTCTTTCTCATCTCCGTATCCATCCCGCACTTTTTCATGACTGTGTCAGTGTTTGCCTACATCTCAGGCCTGAGCTTTCTCAGCACCATCAGCACGGAGCGCTGCCTGTCTGTCCTGTGGCCCATCTGGTACCGCTGCCGCCGCCCCAGACACATGTCCGCCATTATGTGTGCCCTGCTGTGGGCCCTGTCCCTGCTGCTGAGCATCCTGGAAGGGAACTACTGTGGCTTCCTGGTGAGGAACATGCATCATGTTTGGTGCCCAGTGTTGGATTTCATCACTGTGTCATGGCTGGTTTTGTTATTTGTGCTTCTCTCTGGGTCCAGCCTGGCCCTGATGACCAGACTGCTGTGTGGCTCCCACCGGGTGCCGCCCACCAGGCTCTATGTGACCGTGGTGCTCACAGTGCTGGTCTTCTTCCTCTGCGGCCTGCCCTATGGCATCATCTGGTTCCTCTTAATCTGGTTTCAAAAAGATTTGGATGCCTTCATTCCTCATTTCTTGGTGGCAGTTCTCCTGTCCTGTGTGAACAGCTGTGCCAACCCCATCATTTACTTCTTCGTTGGCTCCTTCAGGCAGCGATGGTGGAAGCGGAGACACACCCTGAGGCTGATTCTCCAGAGGGCTCTGCAGGACACTCCTGAGGTGGATGAACCTGGAGAAAGCCTTTCTGGGGAAACCCTGGCCATGTCAGGAAATCTGGTGTCCTGATTCAGAGTCTTGCTCTGTTCAGACAGATGTGACTTTGAAAGCCAGCTTTGTCCATCTCATTTGGTTGGATTTCTTACCATGTTTAACCTCTGGGCTCCGGATTTAAAACAATTAACATAATAATCCAGCTCCTGAGGATGAAGTGCGCCAGTGCCTGTTAAAGAAACACAGAGTGTGCCCTAACCGGTTTGACTCAGTGGATAGAGCATCAACCTGCTGACTCAAGGGTCCCAGGTTCGATTCTGGTCAAGGGCATGAACCTTGATTGCGGGCACATCTATCCCTCTCCCTTCCTCTCCATAAAAAAAAAAAAAAACACAATAAAATATATATTTTTTTAAAAAAAAAAAAAAGAAAGAAAGAAACACAGAGTGCAATGTCCCAGGACTGCCTTAACCAGGGCCTTCACCCCATCCCCATGGGAGCTTTGCCATCTCTGGGGTCCAGGACTGCTCTCATATTTGAAGAATTCGACCTACAGCAGAAGATGAGTGAAGTGCAGGAAAAGTCTAATTTCTTTCATCACTGAACTTGATAGAAACTACATGAACATTACATTTTTGACAAGTTTTTGTGGTCATTCTCCTACAATGTCTCTGTAAATTAAATGAATTAAAGTTCAATCGAGCATCAGTGAGCAATCTTTGATGACTTTGGCAGGCCTTGGACTAGCTCTTTAGCATAATAAATGTGGATTGAATAAGTGAATTAATGAATGAACATATGGTGATTTTCAAGTCAAGTTCCTGCTAAATCCCCATTGCCAGATTTGAGCCACCCTCTTTAAGTACATTGTTTTCACCGTTTTTCAACCTTTGCAAGCATGAGCATTCTTTCATGAGCTTATTGGTTACTTGTATTTCTTAAAGTGTTTTTTCAGTTTTGCCAGGTTTTATTAAGTGTTGCCTTTTTTTCATTATTTATTTGTAGGAGATTTGATATATGTCGAATGGGGCTTTGGTTAGTTATGTGCATTGTAAATATTTATTCAGTTGCTGGTTTGTGTATTCATTTTAATAGACTTTAAAATTTAAACCACTTTTTAAGAAAAATAGTACAGAAAGTACAGAAGATTTCTATAACCCCCCATTCCTAATTTCCCGCACAGTTTATCTTGTTACTAACATCTTCCATTAATGTGGTACATTTATTGAAATTGATGCATTTGTATGGATACATTTTTTTTTAGTTTTATTGTTGTAAGTATTACAAATGTTCCCTCTTTTCCTCCATTGACCCCGTTCAGCCGACCCCCCCCTAACCTCCCTCCAAGGCCTTCACCATCTTATTGTCTGTGTCCATGCCAGGGGAGGGCAAACTTTTTGTCTCGAGGGCCACAATGGGTTCTTAAACTGGACCGGAGGGCCGGAACAAAAGCATGGATGGAGTGTTTGTGTGAACTAATATAAATTCAAAGTAAACATCATTACATAAAAGGGTACGGTCTTTTTTTTTTTTTTTTTAGTTGTATTCATTTCAGAGCAGGCCGTAGTTTGTCCACGGCTGGATTAGGCCAATGGTTGGCAAACTGCGGCTCGCGAGGCCCCTTGAATGTGGCTCTTCCACAAAATACCACATGTGGGCGCGCACGTACAGTGCGATTGAAACTTCGTGGCCCATGGGCAGAAGTCGGTTTTCGGCCTGGGCAAGTCTATTTTGAAGAAGTGGCGTTAGAAGAAGTAGGGGTACGTTTGCTGAGGTTGACCCCTCAGATTGAGGACGTATTTTGCAAAGGCCAGCTTAGGAGTACCCTAATTAAGTGAATAACAACATATCTACCTATATAGTTTAAGTTTAAAAAATTTGACTCTCAAAAGAAAGTTCAATCATTTTACTATTGATATTTGGCTCTGTTGACTAATGAGTTTGCCGACCACTGGCTGAGGCATACGAAGTCTTTGGTTGATTACCTCCCATCTACACACCTTCCCCTGCCTTCCCTCAGAGATTCTACACTCTGTTCCATGCTTCCATGTCTCTGGACCCACTCGTCATCAGTTTATTTTGTTACTTATATTCAACAATTTGAGTGCAATTATATGATACATGTCTTTCTCTGACTGACTTATTTCATGTAGCATGAAACTCTACAGGTTCCTCCATGTTGTCTCAAAGGGTAAGAGATTCTTCTATTTTACTGCTGCATAGTATACCATGGTATAAATGTACCACAGCTTTTTCATCCACTCATCTACTGATGGACACTCTGGCTATTTCCACATCTTAGCTATTATAAATTGTACTGCTGAGAACATAGGGTGCATACATTCTTTCTGACTGGTGTTTTGGGTTTCTTAGGATATATTCCTAAAAATGAGATCACTGGGTCAAATGGCAATTCCATATTTAATTTATTGAAGAAACTCCATACTGTTTTCCATAATGGCTGCTCCAGTCTGTATTCCCACCAGCCATGTACAAGGGTTCCCTTTTCTCCACATCCTTGCCAACACTTGTCATTTTTTGCTTTGTTGATGGTAGCCACTCTGACAGATATGAGGTGATACATCATTGTCGTTTTAATTTGCATCTTTTGATGATCAGTGACTTTGAGCATTTTTTCATGTCTCTTGGCCACCTGTATGTCCACTTTGGAAATGTTTCTATTTAGGTCCTTTACCCATTTTTTCATTGTATTGTTTGTCTTCCTTTTGCTATGTTGTATGAGTTCCTTATATGTTTGGATCTTCAGCTGCCCCTAATCTGCTGTGTATTCCTTCCAATGTGTTCTTTATTTGTGTATGTCATTCTTTGTTTCTGACTGTTCTTTTTTCATAGTTGCTATATGTTTTTTCGTGCTGATGATCATGTTTACCATCATTATTATGAACTCTATATCAGATAAATTTCTTAATTTCATTTATAAATTTCCCATTTCATTTATCTATTCTTCTGCCCCGACCCGCGGGACAACAACGGGGGAAAGAAGAGACACCCTAGGAGAATGAAACAAACAAGGGACACGAAAGAATGGAGGCAAGACAGTGCTCTGATCAAGTCTCAAACTTTATTCTCACAGCGGCAGGATATATACTGTTTTAGGGACGGGGGGTGGGTAAAGGGGTCTATGGGCAGTAACCTATTACTAGAGATTTATTAGGCTCCTGATGGCTGTGCTTATCAGCGGAGATGTGTGATTTAGCAGGCTCTGATGGCTGTGTGTTTATCAGTGGAGATGTGTGATTTAGCGGCTGTGTGAGGGTAGTTTATCTTTAACTGCTGGCCAATTTGCAAGACACAGGTGGTTTCTGGTAATTAGGAGTTTCTGGAGGAACCAGAAACTTATAGTTCTTAAGATGGCTTTGTCTAAGCCAATATCTCTAATGGCTCACAACATTCTTCTGAAGAATTCTCTTTTTCTTTCATCTGAGAGCTGGTTTTTTGTTTCCCCAATTTGGCTGCCTATTTGGATTTGTGCCTATGTAGTAGGTAAATCTGCTATGCTTCCCAATCACTAGTGCAGGACAGTGCCAAATGGTGTTTCTGACTAATTAGATCAGGCAAAGACTCAAAGCCTCCAGAGACCTGCCTCTGACTGCACACTAATTGGATTAAGTCTTGAGTAACCCTCAGGCAATTGCCACAGAGTGGTGAGTGGTTTTCCTTCAGTGCTTCTACCTGGAGGCTAATTGCTATTCTCAGTCTCTTAATGGGCCTCAGAAACTCCACACCATGGGGTGAGGGGTTTTCCAGTAGGGTTGGTGAACTGTCTTTCCAGCCAGGCAATAACTACCTGGATAGCGAAGGTCTGCCTGAGAGAGATGACCTCTGCAGTGTGAGGAAATGACTCCACACAGGAAACAGGGCGTCTGCCTTCCAAGCTCTAAACCCAAAATCCCTAACACTGGATTCTGCTCACACATCTCCAGTACACTCTGCCCTCACTCTGCCAGAGCACAAGGTGAATGGCTACAAACAAAATTTTGTGCATTGTCCCTTTAAGAGGGTGACTGCATTTCCAATCATCTCTCCCTGGCTGACAACAACCCTGCCGCTTTACACAGCCAGATGTTACCTGAATATCTTTCTCAGTTGAGGCCCTCTCTGCTGGGGGACCCAGCTTGGGGAGGTGTTCTCAGTGGCAACACCCCACAGCTGAGATATCTTTCCAGAAATTGAGCTCTGTCTGCAGGAACCTGGCCTGCCCTTTCCTGACTCTGCCCTTTTTACCAGTCTCTATGCGTCTCCATTTTCCATCCTTGGTTATCAGGGTTCTCCCCATCTAGTCTTCACTTGATTATTTAGGGTAATGTTGTTTTTTTATTTTGGTTGTAATTCCAGTTTGGTCCTGAGAGCATGTCAGTGTAGCTTGCACTTACTCCCATGCCATTTTTCCCCACTACTTCCTTATATTTTAGAAAGGAACGCAGTATACACAGTTGTTGATGTTGATAAATCAAAAATAGAAACGTAGTTCTATAATGAAAAGCTATAAAATAACTTGTAAAATAGTTATAATGGAAACTGTAAACATTGAGGAATGAGATTAAGAAGGACTTTACATTTCACTTTGCACACTATGGTGTCCTCTGAAGCAAAGTATTATGCATGTATTACTTCTGAAAGTAATTGGAAATTGATCAGATGAGCCAGGCCAGGAAAAACCCTAAATGTCAAACAAACTCTTCTTTAGCTATGGAAGAGTTTGCTTAGAGGGTAAGCTTCCTGCACAGGATCACTATGGGCAGTGACAGATTCCAATGTAAACATTTCTCACAGGGAGGGGGACCGGATGAGGTAAAATGGACAGAGGAAGAGATAAGTCATTGGACTCAGGGCAAATAAGAAACATCTCGTGAGGTCCTTGTCTCACATCTCCAGAATCTCATTTGCCAGTGCCCCTTGTGCAGGAAGTCACAGGGGATGCCCAGCATCTTGATAAGCCTCTTTTGGTCATCAGGTTCCACTCCTGCTCCTGCAGACACCTCCTATCCAGGGGTAGGAGAGCATTCTCTGGTGCTCAGCACGCCCTGCAAAGCTCCTCTTCTTCTACTCACCACCCTCAACTACAAGATGGCGCTCAGGTAAGAGTCGACTAATAACTACCTTCTCTCAAAGGCAGTTTTGTTTTCTTCCTCTTAGCCCACATGCTCATGATTGCATTTTGGGGTGGAGCGTGCAAGGAGCCATGGGCACCCAGGAGGGAGAGTCCAGAGACATGAAGCTCCCTCAGGGAAGCTTTGGGTGCTGGTAGCTTAGATTGTGGGAGATTCATGGGACCAACCAGGTCCTTTCTGCTTCACAGACATTGCTTTCAAACCTGAATTGTTGTTAATAACCTCAGGTTTCACACATTACCTTGCAGTGTTGCTGTTCAAAGGGTTTGTTTGTTTCTTTGTTTGTTATATGTTTGCATCAGGCTTGTCAGAAAAATAACACAAGGCACACACTAACGGGTAACAAAAGAGAGTTTAATAAAGGAACTGTGCGCTAAGGGGGTAAGCAGGACTAAGGGAAGTCAATAAAAGATACAGAGGCCCCTAAAGATAAGTCATAATAGGGAGTTATTGCCATTGCACACCTTGAAGGATAGAGGGAAAGGTAAGTTGTCAGACACAGGGAGGGCTATGGCTGTAGTTGTGACCATTACTGTGACCATAACAGGCCAAACAGACAGAAGCTATATCCTTAGGTAGGCTAACATCACCATGGTCCACTCACAGTAGAGAGTCAGGGAGTTAAAACCTCAATCACCCTCCTCCTGCCTTCCAATCACCCGTTACTGTTACCCTTTCCTGAGAGCAACCAGGAGCCAGAGGGAAAAGGAGCCCAGTGGGGAGGCAAATCAATAGGACACAGAGGAGCTGGAAATTAGATTGGGTGGCAAATTATGAAAACCCATCTATTATTATAGTCTCCTCACAGTAGATTTTCCTAGGACTGTTTGTCTCTCAATGTAATTACTAATAGATAAACCTCTCATTACATCTCATCATTTATTTTACTAGATTCTGTTGGCTCATTTTTATTGGGTGTCATTTTCTTCAAATAATATATCTCTCATCACAAATGCCTTGAGGATGGAATGTACTTTACTTTTTAGGTGGTTATATGTAAATATATTTAAGAATTTATGTTTATCATTTTGGTAGCTCTAAAAAGAAGTGCAAGAGAAGTTACTAGAACTGGACTGATGATTTCAAGGCATCAGACACTTGTGCTCTTTCAAATCACTGCTACCAAGCCCTAGAGGTGACTTCATTCTCATGCAGGGCTCCCAAACTCATCAGCATTCCATCCAGAGGAGAAGAGGGTAAGGAAAGGCACAACCTAAAATTGGTATCATCACTTGTGCTCACCTCCCATTGGCTACCACCTGGTCACATCGTGCCATCAAGCATGAATGAAGGCTGGGATTAGAATCCAATTTCTGCTCTAAAACTCTCAGAACTATTATGTGAGAGAGAAGGAAATGGGTATTTAGATCAACTAACATTTTCTACACCCTGAAGCTCTCTCACGTTCTGAGTACACATGAAGAATTTGCTCAGGTGCTGATTCCACAATGAGACAGGAAACAGTGGGAAAGCCTCAGGCTGGGCTCCAGGAGACCAGGGCTGGCATTGGACCTACTGTTCACCCTGTGATCTCAGGGAAATCCTTTGGCTCTTTCAGCCTCAGCCTCTTCCTGAGTTAAATGATATTATAGCAGATGGTCTCTAAGGAAAATGTGCTCTATGCTGAGGATACAATAGTGAACGACAACCAAGAGAGAGAAAAAAAACAGAAAAATCTAATCGTCATTTTTGAGTTTTGAGTTTTAAAAGGGAAACAAAAGAAAACACATACACTTACAGATAAGACTTCTGATTCTTTCCAGGAATAAAAGGTTCATGATGCCCTGAGGGAGATATCAGAGGTTGTGGTTTCCATCCATCATCTCATTAGTTAAACCAGAACTGTACGAACTAAGACTGATAGATCATTCAGTCCTTGAAACTAACTTTGTGGCCAGTGGTTCCTGCCTCCCTCCACTCTGACACGCCTGTGCTGGGTGCACCTGGAGAGGCTGGAATGATTGAGGAGCCTCTGCACTCTCTGGTCTATTCTCAGCTGGATTCCACCCCCTTCATCCACACTGGATAATCTTCACTCCCTTATTATTTACAAAATTTGCCTATTCTAGCTTAATAAAACACATAAGTGAGTTTCCATTTTAGATTTGTCCCTGAGAGTTCCTTGCTTCTTGCCCCACCATTCCCCTTGTGTACCGGACACACCACCCTGTAAGTGGGACTGCAAGACAGGGGAAGGGGGAACACTCTGACACAGACCTGTGGGATCAGATCCAGGCTCTTCCACTTGTGCACGTGAGAACTGGACCTCCTTCTGCTTCTCTTTTCCTATGTGCCAGATGGGTATAGGCAGAGTACTGGCCTCATAGGGCTATTTGGAGGATTAAAAGAGGTAATACCATGTAAGCACTCATCAGTTGCTACTCTTCACCTATGTGGGAGTAGATTTATGCTTCTCACCTAAATTCTGCAAGAGTTTCTCCCTTTGCATCCAAAGCCCTTTGTAAAATATAACCAAGCACTGCTGAACTCCACCACCACCGTGAGAATTCTCTTACACAAATGCTTTGATCTGCAAAGAAATCTTTACTCCAAATCACATGGAACAACAATAAATAACTTTTATATTACACATATCATCAGAAAATCACTTAATAACCCCACTTTCCATATTTCTGTCTCAACCACCTCTATTCAAACCCTTTGCCCCTCTCCCTCTACTTTGCTAATGGGCTTCTTTCTTCTCTAAAATGCAGAGACATTAAATTCAGTCCTGTGTTCAAGTCTTGTTTTGTTTTCAGGCCCACAACTGAAGCATTTCTGAGCACGAATATGACAGCCACAGCGTGGGAGTCCAACCTCACACCAACGAATGGAATTGATCAGGCCTTCCATGAATCTGATACACAGTTCATGATCTTGGAATTACTGACAGCCATCATGGCCCTGGTGGGGCTGGCAGGGAACTCGGTGGTGCTCTGGCTCCTGGGCTTCCGCATGCCCAGGAACGCCTTCTCGGTCTACATCCTCAACCTGGCAGGGGCTGACTTCCTCTTCCTTGGCTACCAATTTATACATAGTCTATTTTTACTTTTTGACTTTGGTTTTGCCCATGAAGTAATCCGCACAGTTCTCTCTCCTGTGTTAATCTCTGCCTACATCTCAGGCCTGAGCTTTCTCAGCGCCATCAGCACGGAGCGCTGCCTGTCTGTCCTGTGGCCCATCTGGTACCGCTGCCGCCGCCCCAGACACATGTCCGCTGTCATGTGTGCCCTGCTGTGGTCCCTGTCCCTGCTGCTGAGCATCATGGAAGGGAACTACTGTGGCTTCATGAGAATCAATGTAATTGATGGTTGGTGCTCAGCGTCGGATATCATCACTGTGTCATGGCTGGTTTTGTTATTTGTGCTTCTCTCTGGGTCCAGCCTGGCCCTGATGACCAGACTGCTGTGTGGCTCCAACCGGGTGCCGCCCACCAGGCTCTTTGTGACCATCGTGCTCACTGTGCTGGTCTTCATCTTCTGTGGCCTGCCCTTCGGCATTTACTCGTTCCTCTTATTCTGGTTTAATGCCTTACCTCAACTTGACCGGTTTGCAGTACCCCTGTCCTGTGTCAACAGCTGTGCCAACCCCATCATTTACTTCTTCGTTGGCTCCTTCAGGCAGCGATGGTGGAAGCGGAGACACACCCTGAGGCTGGTTCTCCAGAGGGCTCTGCAGGACACTCCTGAGGTGGATGAACCTGGAGAATGCATTCCTGGGAGAAACCTGGCCATGTCGGGAAGCAGTCTGGGGCAGGGATGAGAGCCTCTGTCCTGATCAGTCTGGAGTAACTTTGAGACTCACTGCTGCCCTGCCAGGCTTGGAAAGTGTCTAGTCTTCTCTCAGCCTCAGCCTCAGAATGTGTCAGTGATTCCCCAATCTCTTCAAATAGGTTGTTTTTAATCTGGCTGTTCTAGTTTTTCTCAGAGAAAGCATTCGTCTGAACGTTATACCTCTCCATCGTCCTTGACATTACCAATAAATTTCTCATGTAATCTTCTGAATTTATTTATTGAATGATTTTTCTTTACAATTTTCATTGCAACAGAAAGAATTCCTCTCTGAATCAGACAAATCCAGGTCTGAAGTCCTGGTTCTGCAGCTCTCCTCTCCAAGCCTCTGTTAATTCATGTAAAATGTGGTGAAATCATCTGCTCATAGAATTATAGTGGGGAATAAATTAGAAAACAGATGAAAGGACTCAGCCAGGTGTCAAATATGACTAAATATTTCATAAACATCAGTGGTTAATACATTTGAAGCCTCTAACATATTATTGACTTCTGAGGTAATATTTAATAAGTTAAAAAAAGAATCCCTGTCCAAAACCATAAATAGTCATTCAGAAATTGTTCTACCTGATTGGATAGAAAATGAAGATTCCCTATGTTTCTCTCAGACTATAGGACCTTTACATTCGTGCTTAGTGCTGTGGTTGGGGGCATTCTACAGGGTAAAAGCTTGAATAAATGATGGCCTACCTCTAATCTCATTGGGTTGTCTGGGTTTAGGGAAAATGATATCTTTTGATAAGCACAGTCCAGGAAATTGGGCCTGTGAAAGGCCCTCTGGTAGCATTTGTCCACAGCATCTTCTCTGCCTGGATCACTGCCTGGCACAGTATAGCACACAGTATTAGTAGAGTTGGGTAAACACAGAAATGAGTGAATAAGTTTCTCTCACTGTTTCCAATGCTTCATAGTTAACTTTTTGAGGAAATGCCATGTAACTCAGTTTGGCTGCACATGGGAACGTGAAAGGAAGTTATAGGAACTAAAGCTGAAAACACTGGTTGTCCCCACATCATGTGAAAGAAATCTAGCTAACAAATGTCCTGGGGAGAGAGAGAGGTGACAAGTAGTGCACGTGGTGTGCTAAATTCTTTATCTGCTAAAAGGGAACACAGTTTACACAGGTGTTGATATTGATACGTCACAACTAGAAAGGAGGTTTCATTACACAAAGCTATAATATAAC
The DNA here is from genome assembly GCF_964212035.1 of Myotis nattereri. Classification (NCBI taxonomy): domain Eukaryota; kingdom Metazoa; phylum Chordata; class Mammalia; order Chiroptera; family Vespertilionidae; genus Myotis; species Myotis nattereri. Next base: position 29,449,839 of record NC_138084.1, read on the forward strand.
TCGCAAAAGAGTTAAAATGGGAACTGTAAACATCGGTTGTTATTGGTGATTGAGATTAGGAGAGACTTTACATTTTTATTTTGTATACTCTTGTGTCCTCTGAAATAAACTCAGGTGTATTCATTACTCCTGGGAGTAAATGGAAACAGATCAGATGATCCAAGCCATGCAAAACCCTGAATGCTAAACAAACTATTATTTAGCTATGCAAGCCGACATGGCCTGTTGAGTGGGCTTCCTGCACACACCCACAGTGGGCAGTGACAGGCTCCAGTTCAAACATTCCTCACTGGAGGGGGACCACATGGGGTAAGATGGAGCAAGGAACAGATAAGTCATTGCAATCAGGGCAAATGAGAAGCATCTCGTGATGCCCCTGTCTCACATCTCCAGAATCTCATTTGCCAGTGCCCCTCAGGCAGGAAGTCACAGGGGCTTCCCAGCATCTTCATCAGCCTCTCTAGATCATCAGGTTCCACTCCTGCTCCTGCAGACACCTCCTATCCAGGGGTAGGAGAGCATTCTCTGGTGCTCAGCACTCCCTGGAAAGCTCCTCTTCTTCTACTCACCACTTTCAACTAGAAGATGGCGCTCAGGTAAGAGTCTGCTCAGAACTACCTTCTCTCAAAGGCAGTTTTGTTTTCTCCCTCTTAGTCCACATGGTCACGAGTGCATCTTGGGGTGGAGCATGCAAGGAGCCATGGGCACCCATGAAGGAGAGTCCAGAGACATGAAGCTCCGTCAGGGACGCTGTGGGTGCTGGTAGCTTAGGCTGTGAGGGACCCAGGTCCTTTCTGCTTCACAGACATTGTTTTCAAACCTGAATTGTTGTTAATAACTCAGCTTGCACACATTAGCTTCTGTTCCATGGATTTTTTTTGTTATGTTTATATCTTTTTTGTTCCAGCATAAAACACACGGCACAAATTAATGAGTAATTGAAGAGAGTTTAATGAAGGGACTATGTACAAAGGGGTGAGCAGGAGTAAGGGAAATTGATGAAGATGGAGAGGGCACACCACTGTTCAGGAGAAAAGTACCTCTTGTCCTCATAGAGATGACACACTCAGCCATTTCCAGCACAAGAGGATAGGTCATACTCATACCCCTCATAGGAAGAGAGTGTATTGATTCCATTTATCTTATCATAAAGAACCCAAAATCACGATCTTCTTTCTGGAGGATGGACATTCTCAGTCACTGAGAAAACCCAGAGGTCATGGCTGGGACTTCCAACTTTGAGCCCTTGAAAGGAAATCTCAGTCTCAGGGCAGAAGCAATGGTGAGCTCTGAGTTCTGCTGTCATCCCACATTACCTGTCCAGACTATGCTCCTCCTGCCTCTGGAAGACATGACGTGGTCTCCGACTATGAGTCTAGGTATTTGGACTACAGGCTATTCCCATGTCAGAAGAACGTCCAAGTTGCGTAGAGAGAGCCCTGATTCTAGAGTCAGAGAGAACTGGGTTTGAATCCAGGTTCCAGGACTCCAAGGTGGTGATGCCTTTGGTATCATAATTTCTGTAGCACAGACAGTAATTGCCAGGTAGCAGGGTGCCCATGAGACTCACTGATCATGCACCAGGTGCTCAAGTCTTGTTTCTGTTCCAGTGGCACCAGTGGAGGGTTCTCGACCATGAATCCATCTGTCACAGCCTGTAGCAGCGAATTCACTTGAATAAGTGGAAGAAAACAAACTTTCAAAACGGAGTTCCTAATCCTGCAATTATTGACAGCCATCGTGGCCCTGGTGGGGCTGAGCTGACTTCCTCTTACTCTGCTGTTATATAATAGATGCCCTAGAGACACTCATCAGAAACTTCTCTTTCATCTCCATATCCATACGCACTTTTTCATGACTGTGTCAGTGTTTGCCTACATCTCAGGCCTGAGCTTTCTCAGCGCCATCAGCACGGAGCGCTGCCTGTCTGTCCTGTGGCCCATCTGCTACCGCTGCCGCCGCCCCAGACACCCGTCAGCGGGCATGTGTGCCCTGCTGTGGGCCCTGTCCCTGCTGCTGAGCATCCTGGAAGGAAACTACTGTGGCTTCCTGGTGAGGAACATGCATCACGTTTGGTGCCCAGTGTTGGATTTCATCACTGTGGAGTGGCTGGCTGTTATTTGCGCTTCTCTCTGGGTCCAGCCTGGCCCTGATGACCAGACTGCTGTGTGGCTCCAACCGGGTTCCGCCCACCAGGCTCTATGTGACCGTGGTGCTCACAGTGCTGGTCTTCCTCCTCTTCGGCATCCACTGGTTCCTCTTAATCTGGTTTCAAAAAAATTTGGGTGCCTTCATTCCTCATTTCTTGGCAGCAGTTCTGTCCTGTGTGAACAGCTGTGCCAACCCCTTATTCGTTGGCTCCTTCAGGCAGTGATGGTGGAAGTGGAGACACACCCTGAGGCTGATTCTCCAGAGGGCTCTGCAGGACACTCCTGAGGTAGATGAACCTGGAGAAGGCCTTCCTTGGGGAACCTTGGCCATGTCAGGAAATCTGGTGTCCTGATTCAGAGTCTTGCTTTGTTCAGACAGATGTGACTTTGAAAGCCAGCTTTTTCCCTCTCATTTGATTGGATTTCTTACCGTGTTCGCCCTCTGGGCCCCGGAATTAAAACTATTAACATAATAATCCAGCTCCTGAGGGTGAAGTGGGCCAGTGCCTGCCAAACAAACACAGAGTACAATGTCCCAGGGCTGCCTCACACAAGGCGTTCACCTCATCCCCATGGGAGCTTTGCCATCTCTGGGGTCCAGGAATGCTCTCACATTTGAAGAATCCCACCTACAGCAGAAGATGAGTGAAGTGCAGGAAAAGGCTAAATTTCTTTCATCACTGAACTTGATAGAAACTGCATGAACATTACATTTTGTACAAGTTGTTGTGGTCATTCTCCTACAATGTCTCTATAAAGTAAATGAATTAAAGTTCAATCAAGCCCCCGTGACCAGTCCTTGATGACTTTGGCAGGCCTTGGACTAGCTCTTTAGCATAATAAATGTGGATTGAATAAGTGAATTAATGAATGAACATATGGTGATTTTCAAGTCAAGTCTCTGCTAAATCCCCATTGCCAGATTTGAGTCACCCTCTTTAAGTACATTGTTTTCACCATTTTTCAACCTTTGCAAGCATGAGCATTCTTTCATGAGCTTATTGGTTACTTGTATTTCTTTTTATTTTATTTTATTTTATTTTTTTAAATTTTGTTTTATTGCTTAAAGTATTACAAAGAGTATTACATATGTCTCCTTCCTGCCCACCTTGACATTCCCCTGTCCCTCATACCCCCCCCCCCTACAGTGTCTTGTGTCCATTGGTTATACTTATATGCATGCATACAAGTCCTTTGGTTGATGTCTTACTGCCCCCCGCCCAAAACCCTCCCTGGACTTCCTGCTATAGTTTGACAGTCTGTTAGATGTTGCTCTGCCTCTGTATCTATTTGTGTTCATCAGTTTATAATGGTCTTTATTAACCATAACTGAGTGATATCATGTGGTATTTTTCTTTCATTGACTGGCTTATTTCACTTAGCATAATGTTCTCCAGTTCCATCCATGCTGTTGTAAATGATAAGAATTCCTTCCTTTTTACAGCAGAGTAGTATTCCATTGTGTAGATGAACCACAGTTTTCTAATCTGTTCATCTGCTGATGGGCACTTAGGATGTTTCCAAATCTTACCTATGGTGAATTGTGCTGCCATGAACATAGGGATGCATATATCTTTTCATTTTCTAGGGATATATTCCTAGAAATGGGATCACTGGGTCTAATGGGAGTTCCATTTTTAACTTTTTGAGGAAACTCCATACTGTCTTCCATTATGGCTGCACCAGTCTGCATTCCCACCAGCAGTGCACAAGTGTTCCCTTTCCTCCGCATCCTCTCCAGCACTTGTCGTTTGCTGATTTGTTGATGATAGCCATTCTGACAGGTGTGAGATGGTACTTCATTGTTGTTTTGATCTGCATCTCTTACATGATTAGTGACTTTGAGCATGTTTTCATAAGTCTCTTGGCTTTCTGAATGTCCTCTTTTGAAAAGTGTCTATTTAGGTCCTTTGCCCATTTTTTGATTGCATTTTTTATCTTCCTTTTGTTGAGTTGTATGAGTTCCCTATAAATGTTGGAGATTAAACCCTTATCAGTGATAAGATTGGCAAATATGTTCTCCCATGCAGTGGGCTTTCTCGTTGTTTTGTTGATGGTTTCCTTTGCTGTGCAGAAGCTTTTTATTTTGATGTAGTCTCATTTGTTTATTTTCTCTTTAGTTTACAGGTTACTTGTATTTCTTGAAGTGTCTTTTTCAGTTTTTCCAATTTTTATTAAGTGTCGCCCTTTTTCATTATTTGTAGGAGATTTGATATATGTCAAATATGGCTTTGGTTAGTTACGTATATTGTAAATATTTATTCCGTTGCTGGTTTGCTTATTCATTTTAATAGATTTTAAAATTTAAACCACTTTTTAAGAAAAATAGTACAGAAAGTACAGACGATTTCTATAATGCCCCCCCCCCCATCATTCCTAATTCCCCACACAGTTTCTCTTATTACTAACATCTTCCATTAATGTGGCACATTTATTAAAATTGATGCATCCGTATGGATACATTTTTTTTTAGTTTTATTGTTGAAAGTATTACAAGTGTTCCCTTTTTTCCCCCATTGACCCAGTCCAGCCACCCCCCCTCCTCCAATCCCCCCTAGGGCCTTCACCACCTTATTGTCTGCGTCCATGGGTTAGGCATACATGGTCTTTGGTTGATTACCTCCCATCCACACACCTTCCCCTGCCTTCCCTCAGAGATGCTACACTCTGTTCCATGCTTCCATGTCTCTGGACCCACTCCATCATCAGTTTATTTTGTTGCTTAGATTCCACATTTTGAGTGCAATCATGTGACACATGTCTTTCTCTGACTGACTTATTTCATGTAGCATGATACTCTAGGGGTTCCTCCATGCTGCCTCAAAGGGTAAGAGATTCTTCTATTTTACTGCTGCATAGTATACCATGGTATAAATGTACCACAGCTTTTCATCCACTCATCTACTGATGGACACTCTGGCTATTTCCACATCTTAGTTATTATAAATTGTGCTTCTATGAACATAGGGGTGCATACATTCTTTCTGATTGGTGTTTTGGGTTTCTTAAGATATATTCCTAAAAGTGTATCACTGGGTCAAATGGCAATTCTATATTTAATTTTTTGAGGAAACTCCATACTGTTTTCCATAATGGCTGCACCAGTCTGCATTCCTACCAGCAGTGTACAAACATGCTCATAGAACAACAAGGTAATGTGTAAAACCTGAGCTTATTAACAACAATTCAGGGTTGAAAACAATGTCTGTGAAGCATAAAAGACCTGGGTCTCTCCACATCCTTGTCAGCACTTGTCATTTGTTGCTTTATTGATGGGGGGCATTCTGACAGATATGAGGCAATACCTCACTGTCATTTTAATTTGCATCTCTGCAATGATCAGTGACTTTGAGCATTTTTTATATGTCTCTTGGCCATCTGTATGTTCACTTTGGAGATGTGTCTATTTAGGTCTTTCTCCGATTTTTTCATTGGATTGTTTGTCTTTCTTTTGCTAAGTTGTATGAGTTCCTTATATGTTTTAGATCCTCAGCTTCCCTTAATCTGCTGTGTATTCCTTCCAATGTGTTCTCTTTTGTGCTATGTCATTCTTTATTTCTGACTATTCTTTTTCATAGTTACTATATATTTATTCATGCTGTTGAGCATCTTTATCATCATTATTCTGAACTCTATATCAGATAAATTTATTTTTTTATCTTTAAATTCTTTATTATTTAAGGAATTACAAATGTGTCATCATCCCCCCATTAACCCCACCCCCCACTTTTGCTCTCATCCCCCGGTTGTCCATGTCCATTGGTTTGGCTTATATGCATGCATACAAGTCCTTTGGTTGATCTCTTCCCCTTACCCCCACCCTCCCCTACTTTCCCTGTTGGGATTGATAATCTGATTGCTGTTTCTCTGTCTTTGGATCTGACCCTGTTCATCAGTCTATGTTGTTCTCTATATTCCACAAATGAGTGAGATCATGTGGTATTTATCTTTCTCTGACTGGCTTATTTCACTTAGCATAATGTTCTCCAGTTTCATCCAAGCTGTTGCAAAAGGCAAGAGTTCCTTCTTTTTTACAGCAGCGTAGTATTACATTGTGTAGATGTACCACAGTTTTCTAATCCACTCATCTGCTGATGGGCACTTAGGCTGTTTCCAAATCTTAGCTATGGTGAATTATGCTGCTATGAACATAGGGGTGCATATATCCTTTCTGATTGGTGTCTCTGGCTTCTTGGAATATATTCCTAGAAGTGGGATCACTGGGTCAAATGGGAGTTCCATTTTTAGTTTTTTGAGGAAGCTCCATACCGTGCTCCACAGCGGCTGCACCAGTCTGCATTCCCACCAGCAGTGCAGGAGGGTTCCTTTTTCTCCACATCCTCTCCAACACTTGTTGTTTGTTGATTTGTTGATGATAGCCATTCTGACAGGTGTGAGATGATACTGCATTGTCATTTTGATTTGCATCTCTCGCATAATTAGTGACTTTGAGCATGTTTTCATATGTCTTTCGGCCTTCTGTATGTCCTCTTTCGAAAAGTGTCTATCTAGGTCCGTTGCCCATTTTTTTATTGGGTTGTTTATCTTCCTATTGTTAAGTTTCATGAGTTCCCTGTAAATGTTGGAGATTAAACCCTTATCAGTACTATCATTTGGCAAATATGTTCTCCTATGCAGTGGGTCTTCTTGTTGTTTTGTTGATGGTTTCCTTTGCTGTGCAAAAGCTTTTTATTTTGATGTAGTCCCATTTGTTTATTTTCTCTTTAGTTTCCATTGCCCTAGGAGCATTATCAGAGAAGAAGTTCCTTCAGCATATGTTTGCGATTTCATTGCCTGTGGATTCCTCTAGTATTTTTATGGTTTCCCGTCTTACGTTTAAGTCTTTTTATCCATTTTGAGTTTATTTTTGTGTATGGTGTGAGTTGGTGGTCTAGTTTCATCTTTTTGCATGTATCTGTCCAATTTTCCCAACACCATTTATTGAAGAGACTGTTTTGACTCCATTGTATGCTCTTGCCTCCTTTGTCGAATATTAATTGGGCATAGTGGTTTGGGTCAATTTCTGGGTTCTCAATTCTATTCCATTGATCTATATGTCTGTTCTTGTGCCAGTACCAAGCTGTTTTAAGAACCGTGGCTTTGTAATACAGCTTGATATCTGGTATCGAGATCCCACCTACTTTGTTCTTCTTTCTCAGGATTGCTGCAGCTATTCGATGTCTTTTTTTATTCCAGATGAACTTTTGGAACGTTCGTTCTAGATCTGTGAAATATGCCGTTGGTATTTTAATGGGGATTGCATTGAATCTATAGATTGCTTTGGGTAGTATGGACATTTTGATGATGTTGATTCTACCAATCCATGAACACGGTATGTTCTTCCATCTGTTTATGTCTTCCTCTATCTCTTTTTTCAGTGTCCTGTAGTTTTTCGCATATAAGTTTTTTACCTCCTTAGTTAAGTTTATTCCTAGGTATCTTAATTTTTTTGGTGCGATGGTAAATGGGATTGCTTTTTTAGTCTCACTTTCTGTAAGTTCACTATTGGTGTAAAGAAATGCCATGGATTTCTTGGCATTAATTTTGTATCCTGCTACATTGCCAAATTCATTTATTAAGTCTAATAATTTTTTGATGGAGTCTTTAGGGTTTTCTATGTTCAGCATCATGTCATCTGCAAATAAAGACAGTTTTTCTTCTTCTTTTCCAATTTGGATGCCTTTTATTTCTTCTTCTTGTCTGACTGCAATGGCTAACACTTCCAGTACTATGTTGAACAGGAGTGGTGAGAGGGAGCATCCTTGTCTTCTTCCTGTTCTCAGGGGAAATGGTTTTAACTTTTGCCCATTGATTATAATGTTGGCTGTAGGTTTGTCATATATGGCTTTTATTATGTTGAGTTATGATCCTTCTATTCCTACCTTGCTGAGAGTTTTTATCAAGAAAGGGTGTTGAATTTTGTTGAAAGCTTTTTCTGCATCAATTGATATGACTATGTGGTTTTTATCTCTCAATTTGTTTATGTGATGTATCATGTTTATTGATTTGTGGATATTGTACCATCCTTGCATCCCTGGGATAAATCCTACTTGGTCATGGTGTATGATCTTTCTGATGTATTGCTGGATCCGATTTGCTAGAATTTTGTTGAGTATTTTGGCATCTATGTTCATGAGGGATATTGGCCTATAATTCTCTTTCATTGTGTTGTCTCTATCTGGTTTTGGTATTAGAGTGATGCTGGCTTCATAAAATGAGCTGGGAAGTATTCCTTCCTCTTGAATTTTTTGGAATAGTCTGAGGAGGATATGTTTTAGTTCTTCCTTGAATGTTTGGTAAAACTCCCCTGTGAAGCTGTCTGGCCTCAGGCTTTTGTTTGCTGGGAGCTTTTTGATGACTGCTTCAATTTCTTCCATAGTTTTTGGCCTGTTGAGATTTTTAGAATCCTCTGGATTGAGTTTTGGAAGATTGTATTTTTCAAGGAATATGTCCATTTCCTCCAGGTTGTCTAGTTTGTTAGAGTAGAGTTGTTCATAGTATTTTTTAACAATTCTTTGAATTTCTGAGGTGTCTGTTGTTATTTCACCTCTTTCATTTCTGATTTTGTTTATTTGAGTCCTCTCTCTTTGCTTCTTGGTGAGCCTGGCTAGAGGATCATCAATCTTGTTTATCCTTTCAAAGAACGAGCTCTTGGTTTCATTGATCTTTTGTATTGTTTTTTTGGTCCCTATGTCATTTATTTCTGCTCTGATTTTTATTATCTTCTTTTTTCTTCTCACTCTAGGCTTTTTTTGTTGTTCTCTTTCTAATTCTTTGAGTTGTAGAGTTAAATGATTTACTATCTTTTTTTCTTGTTTTTTGAGGTAGGCCTGTAGTGCTATAAACTTCCCTCTCAGGACTGCTTTCATTGTGTCCCATACATTTTGGATTCTTGTACTGTTATTGTCATTAGTTTCCAGGGTGTTTTTAATTTCTTCTTTGAGCTCACTGGTAACCCAATCATAACTTAGTAACATGCTATTCAGCTTCCAAGTGTTTAAGTTTTTCGGGTTGTTTTTATTGTGGTTTATTTCTAATACTAGAGGCCCGGTGCACAAAAATTTGTGCACTTGGGGGGAGAGGGGGTCCCTCAGCCCGGCCTGTGCCCTCTCCAAGTCTGGGACTCCTCGGGAGATAATGACCTGCTGGCTTAGGCCTGCTCCCAGGTGGCAGAGGCCAGGCCCAATCCCTAGGTGCAGCCCCTGGTCGGGCTCAGAGCAGGGCTGATTGGGGAGTTCGGCGGTGCCCCCTGTCATTCACAGAGCAGGGTGTATCGGGAGGTTGCGATGCCACCCTCAGTCATGCTCAGAGTAGGGCCGATTGGGGGGTTGGGGCACCGCCCCCTGTCACACTCAAGGCAGGGTCGATGGGGAGGTTGCGGCGCCACCCCCTGTCACGCACAGAGCAGGGCCAATCAGGGGGTTGGGGCGCTGCCCCCTGTCACTCACAGAGCAGGGCCCATCAGGGGGGTTGGGGCTCCATACCCTGTCACGCACAGAGCTGGGTCGATCAGGGGGTTGGGGAGCTCCCCCTTGTCACACACAGAGCAGGGTGGATCAGGGGGTTGGGGTGGGTGCCGCACCCTGTCACATTCAGGGCAGGGCTGATGGGGAGGTTATGGCTCTACCCCGTCACACACAGAGCAGGGCCCGTAGCGAGAGGGGAGGTGGGGTTGGGGCGCTGCACCCTGTCCCACACAGAGCAGGGCCGATCAGGGGGTTGGGGCACCGCACCCTCTCACACACAGAGCCGAAGGGCGATCAGGGGTTGGGGAGCTCCCCCCATCAGGCAAAGAGCAGGGCTGATCAGGGGGTTGGGGCACCTTCCCCTGTCACGAACAGAACAGGGCGGATAGGGAGATTGTGGCCCCGCCCCCTGTCATACACAGAGCCGCAGGGCGATCAGGGGGTTTGGGCGCTGCCCCCTGTCATGCTGATCCGAGTGCCGGCAGGCCTTGAGGCTCCGCTGATCCCGATGCTTGGAGGCATATTACCCTTTTACTATATGGGATAGAGGCCTGGTGCACGGGTGGGGGCCAGCTGGTTTGCCCTGAAGGGTATCCTGGATCAGGGTGGGGGTCCCCACTGGGGTGCCTGGCCAGTCTGGGTGAGGGGCTGAGGGTTGTTTTCATGCTGGCTGGTGACTGAAGCTCCCAACTGCTCCTTTTTTTCTTTTTCTTTTTTATTCTGGGTCAGCTTTAGCTCTGAGGCTTGGCTCCAGCTCTGAGGCCTCGGCTGCTGAAAGCAGGTATCTGGTTTGTTTGGGTTCTATAATCGAAACACTGTTTCAAATCCAGCTCTGAGATCCCAGATGGCTGAAAGCAGGTTTCTGGGGTTTTGTTTAGCTTCTATATTTGTAACAATGTTTCAAACTACAAGCTCAGGGGCCGGCAGCGGCAGGCGGGGAACGTTGGAGTCCTCTGTCACTGAAGCAAGCAAGCCTCATGTTCGCTTCCAGCTGCCTGGCTGCCGGCCGCCATCTTGGCTGGCAGTTAATTTGCATATCTCCCTGATTAGCCAATGGAAAGGGTAGCGGAGGTATGGCTAATTACCATGTTTCTCTTTTATTAGATAGAATTATGCCATCGTGATCTGAGAAGATCCTTGTTATGATTTCAATCTTCTTGAATTTGGGGAAACTTTGCTTGTGACCCAATATGTGGCCTATTTTTGAAAATGTCCCATATGCACTTGAGAAGAATGTATATTCCATGTCTTTGGGGTGAAATGTTCTGAAGATGTCAATTAAGTTCATCTGATCTAGTGAGTCATTTAGGATTGCTGTTTCTTTGCTGATTTTTTTTCTAGAAGATTTATCCAGTGATGTCAGTGGTGTGTTTAAATCCCCTACTGTGATTGTGTTGTTGTTGATCTCTCCCTTGTTATTTTCCAGGGAGTTTTTTCTGTATTTGGGTGCTCCTGCATTGGGTGCATTTATGTTTATAAGGGTTATATCCTCTTGTTGTATCAACCCCTTTAGTATTATGAGTGGCCTTCCTTATCTCTTGTTATGGCCTTCGCTTTGAGGTCTATTTTGTCAGATGTAAGTATTGCTACCCCAGCTTTTCTTTTCATTTCTGTTTGCCTGAAAGATATTTTTCCATCCCTTCACTTTCAGTTAGTGTGAGTCCCTTTTTCTGAGGTGGGTCTCTTTTAGACAGAATATATATGGGTCATGTCTTTTTATCCATTCAGCCACTCGATGTCTTTTGATTGGAGCATTTAGTCCGTTTACATTTAAAGTTATTATTGAAAGGTACTTGCTTGTAGTCATTTCTATTTTTGTACCTGTGCTCTTTCTTACCTTTATATTGCTTCTTTTAACAGCATTCCCTTTAGCATTTCTTGCATTGCTGGCTTGGTTGTGATAAACTCCCTTAGCCTTTTTTTTGTCTGCAAAGCTCCTGATTTCCCCTTCAATTTTGATTGTTAGTCTTGCTGGATATAGTATTCTTGGATTCAGTCCTTTGCTTTGCAACATTTTGTATACCTCCTTCCATTCCCTTCTAGCTTGATGTGTTTCTGTTGAGAAATCATTTGATAATCTGATGGGGGATCCTTTGTAGGTGACACTCTCTGTCTCTCTCTTGCAGCCTTTAAGATTCTCTCTTTGTCTTGTACATTTGCCATCGTTATTATGATGTGTCTTGGTGTGGGTCTTTTGGGGTTCATCTTGCTTGGGACTCTCTGTACTTGTGTAACTTTTTCTTCCCCATATCTGGGAAGTTTTCTGTCATTATTTCTTCAAATAGATTTTCTAGTCCTTGCTGCTCTTCTTGTCCTTCTGGCAGCCCTATTATGCGTATGTTACTTCGTTTCATGTTGTCCCAAAGCTCCCTTAGGCTCTCCTCCTGCTTTTTAGTTTTTTTCTCCAGTTGCTGTACAGACTGAGCTTGTTTCTCCACCTTATCTTCTAACTCACTAATTCAGTCCTATGCTTCTTGTAGTCTGCTGTTGAAACCTTCCATGGTGTTTTTGATTGTAGCTATATCACTTTTCATTTCTTCCTGATTCTTGCATAGGTTGTTGATTTTCTCATCCATCCAGTGAATGAATTGTACAACCATTACTCTGAATTCTTTTTCTGTCATGTTGCATGCTTCAATTTCATTAATTTCCTTTCTTGGCGACTCCTCATTTTCTTTCCTCTGGGTGTTGTGTCGTCTCTTCATTCTGATTATCTCCCGATGGTTCAAACATCGAGTTGCGTGGGCCTGAACCATGTGCAATGGGAGCCTCACACCACCCTAGTGTCACTGAAGAGCTCTGGCACTAAGATGTGTGGTTGTTGTGGGTTGGTGGGAACCAGGCTCGCTCAGAGTCAGTGTTGCCAGCGCTCAATGTGGCCTCATGTGTGCCCTTAGAATCAGGGACCCTGCCTGCACCATGATGAAACAGAGACCCCCCTGGAGTGTGTTGAAAATCAGAGTCCCCTAGCATGCGCCAGGAGTCAGAGTTCCCCAAGAATCCAATATCAGAGTCTCTGTTACTTCGCGCAACCTCGCATTGAGAATCAGGGTCCCTGTGTGCCCATGCACCAAGAATTAGAGTCACTGGCTCTTAGTATGAATGCACAGGGAATCAGGGATCCCAGGCGCAGGTGATAAGAAACACAGTCAAGTCACTGGTGCTTGGTGTTTCCTCCTGCCCTGAGAATCGGGGTCCTGGAGCCGGTGCCCCGAGGAACCAGGAACCAGTTCCCAGTGTTCATGCATTAGCTCCCAGGCCAAGGCTCCCTTAGCCTGCACAGAAAGGGACAAGTTCCTGGAGTTCGCACACTTCAGGCAAAGGCTCCCTTAGCCTGCACAGCAAGGGACAAGTCCCCAGTGTTCGCGCACTTCCAGGCCAAGGCTCCCTTAGCCTGCGCAGCAAGGGACAGGTTCTCTTGCACTTCCAGGCTAAGGTCCCTGTAGCAGCACTGAGGACCGGGCAAGGGGTGGGTCTATCAGTTACTATGGCGCTGCCCGAGAGCCTGCGGGAAGGGGGATGGGCTCTGTTACTCATGGATCTGCAGCAGGGATTTCTGAACTCTTGGTGTCCCTGGCTCTGTAGCTGTGGTTGCATGTCTCTGTCCCCTGTGGCTGCAGAGTCCTGGTTTTCATCTAAGACCAGATTGGGTGGTGCTGAGGACAGGATCCTAGTCTTAAGCAGCTCTGTTTCTCAAGATGGCATAGTCTATGTTCCCTTGCTGGCTGCCCAAGAGTGTCCGTACTGGGAGCGGGGCTCCGCTGTCTAAGACTGCCCGGTTTAGCAGCCCCTTAGGAGACCTTCAGAGTCTAACTGTCCCTAGCTCATACACACACAGACACCACACACGTCCACACACTCCTCTATCACTCCCTCCTGGTCTCACACTCTCTCCCTTCCTGCCTTCCTGCCAGTCGCCATCTTCCGAAGTCTGCAGATAAATTTCTTATCTCCTTTTCATTTATCTCTTCTTCTGAAGAATTCTCTTGTTCTTCATTTGGGAGCTGGTTTTTTGTCTCACCATTTTGGCTGTATATTTGGATTTGTGACTATGCATTAGGTAAATCTGCTATGCCACCCAATCCCTAGTGCAGGAAAGGCCAAATGATGTTTCTGACTAATTATATAAGGCAAAGACTCAAAGCCCCCAGTAACCTGCCCCTGCTTGCACACTAATTGGATTAAGTCTTGAGTAGTCCTCAGGCAATTGCCACAGAGTGGTGAGTGGTTTTCCTTCAGTGCTTCTACCTGGAGGCTAATTGCTATTCTCAGTCTCTTAATGGGCCTCAGAAACTCCACACCATGGGGTGAGGGGTTTTCCAGTACGGTGGGTCAACTGTCTTCCCAGCCAGGCAATAACTACCTGGATAGCCAAGGTCTGCCTGAGAGAGATGACCTCTGCAGTGTGAGGGAATGACTCAACACAGGAAACAGGGTGTCTGCTTTCCAAGCTGTAAAGCCAAAACCCCTAACCCTGGATTCTGCTCACACAGCTCCAATTCACTCTGTCCTCCCTCTGCCAGAGCAAAAGGTGAATGGCTACAAACAAAATTTTGTGCATTGTCCCTTTAAGAGGGTGACTGCATTTCCAGTCATCTCTCCCTGGCTGACAACAACGCTGCCGCTTTACACAGCAAGATGTTACCTGAACATCTTTCTCAGTTGAGGTCCTCTCTGCTGGGGGGCCCAGCATGGGGAGGTGTTCTCAGTGACAACACACCACAGCTGAGATATCTTTCCAGAAATTGAGCTTCTGTCTGCGGGAACCTGGCCTGCCCTTTCCTGACTCTGCCCTTATTACCAGTCTCTATGCGTCTCCATTTTCCATCCTTGGTTATCAGGGATCTCTCCATCTAGTCTTCACTTGATTATTTAGGTTAATGTTGTTTTTTTATTTTAGTTGTAAATCCAGTTTGGTCCTGAGAGCATGTCAGTGTAGCTTGCACTTACGCCCATGCCATTTTTCCCCACTATTTCCTCATATTTTAGAAAGGAACGCAGTATACACAGTTGTTGATGTTGATGAATCAAAAATAGAAGTGTAGGTTTATAATGAAAAGCTATAAAATAACTTGTAAAATAGTTATAATGGAAACTGTAAACATTGAGGAATGAGATTAAGAAGGACTTTACATTTCACTTTGCACACTATGGTGTCCTCTGAAGCAAAGTATTATGCATGTATTACTTCTGAAAGTAATTGGAAATTGATCAGATGAGCCAGGCCAGGAAAAATCCTAAATGTCAAACAAACTCTTCTTTAGCTATGGAAGAGTTTGCTTAGAGGGTAAGCTTCCTGCACAGGATCACTATGGGCAGTGACAGATTCCAATTTAAACATTCCTCACAGGGAGGGGAACCAGATGGGTAAAATGGAGAGACGAAGAGATTAGTCATTGGATTCAGGAAAAGTGAGAAACATCTCGTGAGGTCCTTGTCTCACATCTCCAGATTCTCATTTGCCAGTGCCCCTTGTGCAGGAAGTCACAGGGCCTGCCCAGCATCTTGATAAGCCTCTCTTGGTCATCAGGTTCCACTCCTGCTCCTGCAGACACCTCCTATCCAGGGGTAGGAGAGCATTCTCTGGTGCTCAGCATTCCCTGGAAAGCTCCTCTTTTTCTATTCACCACTTTCAACTACAAGATGGTGCTCAGGTAAGAGTCGACTAATAACTACCTTCTCTCAAAGGCAGTTTTGTTTTCTTCCTCTTAGCCCACATGCTCATGATTGCGTTTTGGGGTGGAGCGTGCAAGGAGCCATGGGCACCCATGAGGGAGAGTCTAGAGACATGAAGCTCCCTCAGGGAAGCTTTGGGTGCTGGTAACTTAGATTGTGGGAGATTCATGGGACCAACCAGGTCCTTTCTGCTTCACAGACATTGCTTTCAAACCTGAATTGTTGTTAATAACCTCAGGTTTCACACATTACCTTGCTGTGTTGATGTTCAAAGGGTTTGTTTGTTTCTTTCTTTGATGTATGTTTGCATCTGGCTTGTCAGGAAAATAACACAAGGCACAAACTAATGGGTAACAAAAGAGAGTTTAATAAAGGAACTGTGTACTAAGGGGTAAGCAGGACTATGGGAAGTCAATAAAAGATACAGAGGCCCCTAAAGATAAGTCATAATAGGGAGTTATTGCCCTTGCGCACCCTGAAGGATAGAGGGAAAAGTAAGTTTTCAGACACAGGGAGGGCTATGGCTGTAGTTGTGACCATTACTGTGACCATAACAGGCCAAACAGACAGAAGCTATATCCTTAGGTAGGTTAACATCACCATGGTCCACTCACAGTAGAGAGTCAGGGAGTTAAAACCTCAATCACCCTCCTCCTGCCTTCCAATCACCCGTTACTGTTACCCTTTCCTGAGAGCAACCAGGAGCCAGAGGGAAAAGGAGCCCAGTGGGGAGGCAAATCAATAGGACACAGAGGAGCTGGAAATTAGATTGGGTGGCAAATTATGAAAACCCATCTATTATTATAGTCTCCTCACAGTAGATTTTCCTAGGACTGTTTGTCTCTCAATGTAATTACTAGTAGATAAACCTCTCATTACATCTCATCATTTATTTTACTAGAATCTGTTGGCTCATTTTTATTGGGTGTCATTTTCTTCGAATAATATATCTCTCATCACAAATGCCTTGAGGATGGAATGTACTTTACTTTTTAGGTGGTTATATGTAAATATATTTAAGAATGTAAGTTTATCATTTTGGTAGCCCTAAAAAGAAGCGCAAGAGAAGTTACTAGAACTGGACTGATGATTTCAAGGCATCAGACACTTGTGCTCTTTCAAATCACTGCTCCCAAGCCCTAGAGGTGACTTCATGCTCCTGCAGGGCTTCCAGACTCATCAGCTTCCATCCAGAGGAGAAGAGGGGAAGGAAAGGCACAACCTAAAATTGGTTACATCACTTGTGCTCACCTTCCATTGGCTACCACCTGGTCACATCGTGCCATCAAGCATGAATGAAGGCTGGAATTAGAATCCAATTTCTGGTCTAAAACTCTCAGAATTATTATGTGAGAGTGAAGGAAATGGGTATTTAGACCAACTAACATTTTCTTTTTTTTTCTTTTTTTTTATGTGGTTTTTTTAAATATATATATATGTTGCTGGGGTCCAGCCCCAGCAGGTCCAGGGGTCCCCAAAGGTGTGGACGGAGTTGGCGAAGAAGGAATGACATGGAGACAGCTTTCAGTTGATCAGCAGCCTAGCCAGGATCTCTAGCTAAGTTCTGGTCAGGATCTCCAGAAAAGTTCTGGTTAGGATCTCCAGACAGGTTCTGTGTCCATGTTCTCTTGCTAGGTTCTCCAGCCAGGTTCTGTAGCCATGTTCCCTTGCTAGGTTCTCCAGCCAGGTTCTGTCCAGGTTCTCCAGCCAGGTTCAGTCACCAGGTTCTAGTCAGGTTCTCTTGCCATGTTCTATTCAGGTTCTGTAGCCAGGTTCTGTCTCTAGGATCTTCAGCCAGGTTCTCTCACTAGGTTCTGTCTCTAGGTTCTGTTGCCAGTTTCTGTCCAGGATCTTTTGCCATGTTCCATCTCTAGGTTCTTCTCTAGGTTCTGTGTGTAGGTTCTGTGTCTAGGTTCTGTCCTAACATTTTCTACACCCTGAAGCTCTCTCACGTTCTGAGCTCACATGAAGATTTCACTCAGGTGCTCATGCCACAATGAGGCAGAGAACAGTGGGAAAGCCTCAGGCTGGGCTCCAGGAGGCCAGGGCTGGCATTGGACCTGCTGTTCACCCTGTGATCTCAGGGAAATCCTTTGGTTCTTTCAGCCTCAGCTTCTTCCTGAGTTAAAGGATGATATTATAGCAGATGGACTCTAAGGGACATGTGCTCAATGCCGAGGATACAATAGTGAACAACAATAACCTAGAGGGAAAAAAAAAACAACAGAAAAATCTAATCGTCATTATTGAGTTTTGCGTTTTAAAAGGGAGACAAAAGAAAAAACATACACTTACAGCTAAGACTTGTGATTCTTTTCATAAATAAAAGGCTCATGGTGCCCTGGGGGAGATATCAGAGGTTGTGGTTTCCCTCCATCATCTCATTAGTTCAACCAGGATTGTAGGAACTAAGACTGATAGATCATTCAGTCCTTGAAGCTACCTCTGTGGCCAGAGGGTCCTGCCTCCCTCCACTCTGACACGCCTGTGCTGGGTGCACCTGGAGAGGCTGGAATGATTGAGCCTCTCCAGAGGCAAGAAGTAGCTCCTGGACCCTCTGGTCTATTCTCTGCTGGATTCCACCCCCTTCATCCACACTGGATAATCTTCACTCCCTTATTATTTACAAAATTTGCCTATTCTAGCTTAATAAAACACATAAGTGAGTTTCCATTTTAGATTTGTCCCTGAGAGTTCCTTGCTTCTTGCCCCACCATTCCCCTTGTGTACCGGACACACCACCCTGTAAGTGGGACTGCAAGACAGGGGAAGGGGGAACACTCTGACACAGACCTGTGGGATCAGATCCAGGCTCTTCCACTTGTGCACGTGAGAACTGGACCTCCTTCTGCTTCTCTTTTCCTATGTGCCAGATGGGTATAGGCAGAGTACTGGCCTCATAGGGCTATTTGGAGGATTAAAAGAGGTAATACCATGTAACCACTCATCAGCTGCTACTCTTCACCTATGTGGGAGTAGATTTATGTCTCACACCTAAATTCTGCAAGAGCTTCTCTCTTTTCAACCGAAGCCCTTTGTAAAATATAACTAAGCACTTCTTAACTCCACCACCACCACGAGAATTCTCTTACACAAATGCTTTGATCTGCAAAGAAATCTTTACTCCAAGTCACATGGAGCAACAATAAATAACTTTCATATTACATATACCATCAGAAGATCACTTAATAACTCCACTTTCCATATTTCTGTCTCAACTACCTCTATTCAAACCCTTTGCCTCTCCCCTTCTCCTTGGCAAATGGGCTTCTTTCTCCTCTAAAATGCAGAGACATTAAATTCAGTCCTGTGTTCAAGTCTTGTTTTGTTTCCAGGCCCACAACTGCAGCGTTTCTGAGCACGGATATGACAGCCACAGCGTGGGAGACCAACCTCACACCAACCAACGGAAGTGATCAGGCCTTCCATGAACCTGATACAGAGTCCATAATCCTGCAATTATTGACAATCATCGTGGCCCTGGTGGGACTGGCAGGGAACGCAGTGGTGCTCTGGCTCCTGGGCTTCCGCATGCATAGGAACGCCTTCTCTGTCTACATCCTCAACCTGGCGGGAGCCGACTTCCTCTTCCTCTGCTGCCAGATTATAAAGTTCCTATGTTCAATTTTGTACTTTGAATTTGTCCCCATTGAAATCTGCGAATTTTTCATCGCTGTGTCCGTGTTTGCCTACATCTCAGGCCTGAGCTTTCTCAGCGCCGTCAGCACGGAGCGCTGCCTGTCTGTCCTGTGGCCCATCTGGTACCGCTGCCGCCGCCCCAGAAACCTGTCAGCTATTACGTGTGCCCTGCTGTGGTCCCTGTCCCTACTGCTAAGCATCCTGGATAAAAGTTTCTCTATCTTTCTGTGGAATTTTTTAAGCCCTTCCATATGTCGGGTATTTGATTTCATCACTGTGTCCTGGCTGATTTTGTTATTTGTGCTTCTCTCTGGGTCCAGCCTGGCCCTGATGACCAGACTGCTGTGTGGCTCCCACCGGGTGCCGCCCACCAGGCTCTTTGTGACCATCGTGCTCACGGTGCTGGTCTTCCTCCTCTGCGGCCTGCCCTTCGGCATCCAGTGGTTCCTCTTATCCTGGCTTGAAATATATTTAGAAGCCTTGCTTCATCTTTACCAATTTGTAGTACCCATGTCCTGTGTCAACAGCTGTGCCAACCCCATCATTTACTTCTTCGTTGGTTCCTTCAGGCAGCGATGGTGGAAGCAGAGACACACCCTGAGACTGGTTCTCCAGAGGGCGCTGCAGGACACTCCTGAGGTGGATGAACCTGGAGAATGCATTCCTGGGGAAACCCTGGCCATGTCAGGAAGCAGTCTGGGGCAGGGATGAGAGCCTCTGTCCTGATCAGTCGGAAGTAACTTCCAGACTCAATATTGCCCTGCCAGGCTTGGAAAGTATCTAGTTTTCTCTCAGACTCAGCCCCAAAAATACTTGGGTGATTCCCCAAGCTATTCAAATAGGTTCTTTTTTAACCTGGCTGTTCTAGTTTTTCTCAGAGAAAGCATTAGTCTGAAAGTTATACCTCTCCATCGTCCTTGGCATTACCAATAAATTTATGTGATCTGAATTTCTTTTTTTTTAAATGCTTTTTCTTTTCAATCTTCATTACAACAGAAAGAATCCCTGTCCAAATCAGACAAATCCAGGTTCAAAGTCCTGGTTCTACAGCTCTCCTTTCCAAGCCTCAGTTAATGAATCTGTAAAATGCGGTTGAAATCATCTCCCCATAGGATCATAGTGGGGAATAAATAAGAAAACGGATGAAAGGGACTCAACCAGATGCCAAATATGACTAAATGTTTCATAAACATTAGCTGTTAATATCGTGAAGCCTCTAATACAGTATATTATTGGCTTGGAGGCAATCTACACTAATAAAAGAGAAAAATGGTAATTGACATACGACGATACCCTTTTCATTGGCTAATCAGGGCTATATGCAAATTAACTGCCAACTATGATTGACAGTTAACTGCCAACTAAGATTGGCAGTTAACTGCCAATAAGATGGCGGCTAATTTGCATAT
Organism: Myotis nattereri; assembly: GCF_964212035.1. Classification (NCBI taxonomy): domain Eukaryota; kingdom Metazoa; phylum Chordata; class Mammalia; order Chiroptera; family Vespertilionidae; genus Myotis; species Myotis nattereri. The sequence continues at coordinate 29,470,179 of NC_138084.1, forward strand.
GTAGGCACAATGCAGAGAGGCAAAAGGGAAAGCAGGAAGAAGCCCCCTGTCACTGACAGTGATCGGAAACCCAGGGGGGAGCTAAGAGCTAAACCCTGGGGCTGCCTTTGCCCTGCCCCCCAGCCATGATCGGAGAATCAGGCGCCTTTGCCACCCTGGCCAGTGATAGCAGGAAGTAGGGGTGGAGCCAGCGATGGGAGCTGGACACAGTCGAAGCTGGCAGTCCCAGGAGCTATGGGTCCCTTGCCTGGGCCTAAAGCGAAGCCCACGATCGCGGGGCCGCTGCAGCTGCGGGTCCCTGCTGCCCAGGCTGGACGCCTAGGCCAGAGGCGTTAGGCCTGGGCAGGGGCGGAGCCTGCAACCGCAGGGAGCTGGGGGTCCCCTGCCCAGGCCTGACACCTCTGCCGGAGGCCTCAGGCCTGGTCAAGGGGCCGATCCGGTGATTGCTGATCAGAGGGTGATGAGGGTCAACTCCTCTGGCCGAGGCATCAGGCCTGGGCGGGGGGCTGAGCTGGGGATTGGGGGGATATGATGGTCCCCTTGCCCAGGCCTGAAGCCTGGGTCAGAGGTGTCAGGCTTGGGCGGGGGGTGGAGCAAGCAATCAGAGGGAGATGGGGGTCCCCTGCCCAGGCATGATTCCTGGGCCAGAGGCCTCAGGCCTGGGCGGGGGCCAGAGCCAGTGATCGGGGGGAGATGGGGGTCCCCTGTCCAAGCCTGACACCTCTGGCAGAGGCGTCAGGCCTGGGCAAGGGGCCAATCAGGTGATCAGAGGGTGATGGGGGTCTACGCCTCTGGCTGAGGCATCAGGCCTGGGCAAGGGGTAGAGCCAGCAATCGGAGGGGTCTGGGGGTCCGCTGCCCAGGCCTGACGCCTGGGCCAGAGACATCAGGCCTGGGCTGGGGGCAGAACCAGTGATGGGGGGAAATAAGGGTCCCCTGCCCAGGCCTGACATCTCTGTCAGAGGCATCAGGCCTGGGCAAGGGGCCGATCCTGCGATTGGAGGGTGATGGGGGTCAACGCCTGAGGGCTCCCAGTATGTGAGAGGGGGCAGGCTGGGCTGAGGGACACTCCCCCACACACACACCCAGTGCACGAATTTCATGCACCGGGCCCCTAGTATATAATAAGTGAAAAAAGAAGAAGAAGAAGAATAAAAGAAAAAGAATCCCTGTCAAAATTCATAAACTTTTGTTCAGAATTTTTTTTTACCTGACTGGGTAAAATGTTTAGTGCTGTGATCGGGGGCATTCTATAGATAAAAAGCTTAAATAAATGAGTTGGCCTACCTCTAATCTCATTGGGTTCTCTGGGTTTAGGGAAAATATTCTTAGAGTCTCTACTGCATAAGCGCAGTCCAGGAAATTGGGCTTGTGAAAGTCCTCCAGTGGCATTTGTCTACAGCATGGTGACAAGTTGGCTTTGGGTTGTAGTAAAGAAAACCACGGCCTTTACATTTGAGAAATGATGAGTGGTTATAGTTCTCACCTTGACCAGGGTAGAGTGTAGCACTATGTCCCACCAATTCCAATGTGACCATTGTAACCTCAAGGTGAATTTTAAAATAAAAATTATCTAGAAACACAATTATTAGTAGCATGTAGATAGTAGTTTTGGAATAGTCTGTAAGCCTCGAGATTTTGTACAGATTATTCTGGCTGTGAATTATAGTCAGTTTCATGGCCAGTCCATGAGTTAGAAACATCTGATCTTGCCCTACTCATGTCATTGTATTGGTAAAAACTTAGGTTCATTACAGAATTCTGGACTATTCTCTGACACTGGTTACTCATTTCTCAGAGAACTCAGGCAGACGTGGAGGGTCCGTTATGACAAGGTGACAACAGAGAGGACTGTCTGTTCACAGACAGTGAGGCTGCCCCATATATTGACACTCAGAGAGAGGGATTCACAAATGAATGCTGACTGCTCTGGAGACACTACAGGTAGCTGTGAAAATTATAGTAACTACAGTTTTCCACTTTTCGAACCAAATATATCCATCAGAACTAGGTTTCCCGACGTTTGATCCAATGCTCTTTCCAGTTCATCACTTTCTGATTCTGTGTCCTACAAGCGCCCCCTTCATTTCCAGAAGCTGTACTAGGCTTGGCTATAGGTAAGGGGTCCCTCAGCTGGATGACAGGGTGGTGGAAGAAGGTAGGAAGATAGTGCATGTAGTCTGTGCACCAGGCTGAGTTCTTTGATGTGATGCCACCAACTTACACTGAGAGTGCTTACGAGATTCAGCCCTGTGAGTCTTGTGATCCTTTCAAATGTACAGCTTTGAGGAACCCTGGAGGAAAATTTCACCCCATTTTTTGAACCAAAGACAGTTGGGTTTCACCTGGAAAACTGGTTATTTTTATGTCAGTGGCATTCCTCTTCTTCTTGTCTGCAAGAAAACTTAGAGCTTCTGGATGCTCAAGCCCAGCCATTGCAGCCACAGTGAACACATGTGGCCCCAACCTTCCTCTATAGATCACTTATAACATTGTCCCAGAGTGTCTGGTTTGTATGTCTCCCTCCTCCACCACACTGTGAGGTCTTGAGGAACAGATAGCATGCTTTTGAAAGCCCAGTGATGGTCTTGGCCTGCAATTTAGAAGACGCTAAGTAACAATTTTTCTCAAGCAGCTCCTGCCTGATAATCATGATGTTATCCTGAAAAGACTGCCTGAAGAAAAAAAAAGGAAAAAGAAGAGACTGACTCTGTCACGGTCTCACTGAAGCTCCTGCAGGCATCTCCCACTCAAGGTAACAGAACGTGTTCTCTGGAATCGGTCAATAGGAGGAAGGCGCTTACCTTTCTTCGCAGGTCTCATCACTGCCTCCAAGGAGAAGCGTGGAGGGGAGGAAAGAGTCTGCTCAAGAGCTGCCTCCTTTCCAAAGCCAGTGATGGCTTTTCATGTGACTTCATATTGGGTGGGTCATGCAGGACATAGAAATTTCTTTCAGGAAGAGAGGAAGGATATGAAAGTCCCTCATGGCACTTTTTGGGAGCTGTCATCCACAACTGTCTATTTATGCATTACTTCAACAAACATCATTACAACGTATGTGACCAAGCACTGTACTTCTACATAGAACATGTAGTCTTGAATATATCAAGCATGCATTTTATAGCAAAGTCACTCAATTATTCTCCTGTTATTTCTATAAATAATAACTGAGCTTCTCCTATGCTCCATCCCCTGTGCCAGGCTTTAGAGATTCAAACACAGCATCCCCTCAAGCTATAAAAGGAAGTAGTGTAGTGCAGCGCAGACTGTCATACAATATGGTACATGCCATCATAGGGTTATGTTTCGAGGTCAGAGGAGAAGTCATCTAAAAATTCTAAGTTCTCTTGCCTCCATCCCGAAGAGCCCAATACCAGCCCAGGAGACGCATGACAGTATAGACCCAGGTGGCTCCTCCTGATGGACACCATCCTCAGCAAAAGCTTTACCATTTATGCAATAGCTAGAGTCACTACGCCAAATCTGCCAACAGCCCCCAGTCTACACTCTGACATCCACCAACACACAATTCATGAAGACATTTTTCAAGGAGAGTGCCTGCAGGTGCTTAGGTCACAGGCCTTGCTCCACTACCTATTCCTGAACCTGTTGGTCCAGCAGAGGAAGCCCTGTCTCCACCCAGCCCACTTTAGCAACCAGAGACCCTGGAATATGCAGAAATGCAGAACCTGCGTGTGCTAGATTTGGAGCACTGGACCTGGAGTTTAGGAACCTACATTTTCATGATGACTCCATCAGAAACTTGGGTCACAAGCCCAGTCTAGGCAATCCAAGCAAACAGTGCGATTATGAGGTTGCCTCAGTCTGAACCACATGCCATTTGTGCTCAGGTATCAGTTTTCAAATACGAAGGTAGGCTTTGACTTTACCAGAGATGTGGACTGGAGGTAACTTCTGTTGCAAGTCAGGCTGGAAGTAAATGACATAGAGACTAAAACAAAACAAAACAAAACCATGCCAGTTTGGGTCAGTAGATGGAGTGTTGGCCCACAGGCTGAAGGGTCCCAGGTTTGATTCTGGTCAAGGACATATACCTTGACTGCAGTTTATGGACCGGGTTAGGGTGCCTGCGGACATCAATGTTCCTCTCTCTCTCTCTCTTTTTCTCTGCCTCCTTTCCACTCTATCTAAAAATCAGTGGGAAAATATCCCCAGGTGAGGATTAAAAATAAAAATCAAAACCATTAAACTTTCAAAAAACAAACAAACAAAAAGCCCAAGCCTGTTTGGCTCAGTGGCACTCCCCTTTTTCAGTGCCTCTGGCCCTCACCAGGCAAAGCCTCCTCCCAGGCTCTGACCAGGCCAAATGTTCTTGTCCCCAGGGCTGCCAGACGCAGCCACAGAGGCGCAGGTTTTCCAGCTCTCAGCCTTGCCCCTTGCCTCAGGTCGCTGCAGGGCAGGGGAGAATCATTCAGGGTATGGAAGGCAGGCCTCCACTGCTCTAGAGGTGGACAGGACCTCCTTCCCAGGCCACACTGTCCAGTCTCCATCTGGCTTTCCTTCAAACATTCCTCAATACACCCCTCAGGACCACTGGTCAGAGTGCCTGTCTGACAGCTCCACAGGCCCTGAGCTGCCCTGCATGGCTCCCACCCACAGACTCTCATGAAAAGAACTCCTGAAGAACGTGCTTTGAGGAATGGAAGACATGAGATGTGAAATGCGAAGGTGAGCAAAAACATTGATGTTATGGGAATACATTTGAACAAACAATATTGAAAACAATACCTGTTTAATTTCTTTGGGGGAAAAAACAGAGTCAAAATTCAGTCCTAGAGCCCAGTAGGTTGGGAGGATGGAAACAGAGTTGAGTTTCCCACTGTCTTGGTGCTTGGTATTCATGAGGAGGGCAGACTTCTGGGTTGAGCTGTATGATTTGTCCACTGCACCAAACAAAGGCAGAGGAGGGGAGGGGGGTGACATACAGTCCGCTGGTTAACCCTTGTGTCCAGGTGCAGGGTTCTCACTACAGAAAACGGCACATTTTTCTTCATACACAGGCAAGATCAGGGCTGCTCAGCTCAGAAAGAACACCTTCTCCTAATCTGCATTAGTGTGCTAGAAGTGGACATTTTTACATGGTAAAACTACTCATTTCTTTAGATTTTACACAAATGTGTTAAATAGCTAAGGCAATTGACTGGAAAATAGACAGAGAGTTTAAAACTTCCAGATAAGTTGAGGAGAAAATAAACATGCTCTGTAAAACCCCTGATGTACTGGGCAGTACAGAACTTCCTATGCTCCTCCCACTCTTTTATGAAATCTTCCAAAAATAGGAAGATCAGAGACCTGTGTCTAGTGAGATGAAGGTTTTAATGCCTGCTGAGTAAACTGGCAGGCTGTTGCCCTGACCGGTTTGGCTCAGTGGATAGAGCGTCGGCCTGCGGACTGAGGGGTCCCGGGTTTGATTCCGGTCAAGGGCATGTACCTTGGTTGTGAGCACATCCCCAGTGGGGGGTGTGCAGGAGGCAGCTGGTCGATGTTTCTCTCTCATCGATGTTTCTAACTCTCTATTCCTCTCCCTTCCTCTCTGTGAAAAATCAATAAAATATATATTTTTTTAAAAATAAATAAACTGGCAGGCTGTAGCAGCATGTCCTACCTGTGTGGGTCTGTATAAAGAGGCACATGTGAGCAGCGTCCCTTTTCAGAGATTTGCTTGGAACAGCAAATCACATAAGAATACCAGTTTCGCCTGACCAGTTTGGCTCAGTGGATAGAGCATCGGCCTGCGGACTGAGGGGTCCCGGGTTCGATTCCAGTCAAGGGCATGTACCTTGGTTGCGGGCACATCCCCAGTGGGGAGTGTGCAGGAGGCAGCTGATAGATGTTTCTCTCTCATCGATGTTTCTAATTCTCTATCCCTCTCCCTTCCTCTCTGTAAAAAATCAATAACATATATTTTTTTTAAAAAAAAAAGAATACCAGTTTCCTCATGGGCCCGAAACACACAGTATTGGGCTAAGGGATATATGATCATCTGAGGTGAAAATATCTCAGTGGAGATTCTTTTCTCTATGTGTGTGTACTTTTGGAATATGATTTTGCCAGCTTTTTATTGAGATATATTTGTCATATAACATTATATTAGTTTCCAGTGTACAACAAAATGATTCATTATTTGTGTGTATTGTGAAATAATCATCACAATATGCCTAGTTAGCATCCATCACCACACATAGATACCTTTTTTTCTCTTGTGAGGAGAACCTTTAAGATTTACTCTCTTGGCCCCTTCCCATTATACAAAACAACGTTATAAACTATAGTCACCATGTTTTACATTACCTGCCCAGGCCTTATGTATTTTGTAACTATGAGTCAGTTTTGGGGGGCCTTTTTTCCCCCTTTCTATTAAATTTATTAAATTAATTGGGTAAACACAGAAATGAGTGAATAACATTGGTTAAGAAATTATCTAAGTTTCAGCCCTGGCTGGTTTGGCTCAGTGAATAGAGCATCGGCCCGCGGACTGAAGGGCCCCAGGTTTGATTCCTCTTAAGGGCATATTCCTGGGTTGAAGGCCTGATCCCCAACATGGAGTGTGCAGGAGGCCACCAATCAATGATTCTCTCTCATCATTGATGTTTCTATCTATTTCTCCTTCTCTCTTTTCTCTGAAATCAATAAAAAATATTTTTTAAATAAATTATCTAAGTTTCAGGTGTCTGGTTCTATAATACATCGTCTGTATATTGTACTGTGTGTTCACTACTCCAGTCAAGTCTCCTTCCATCACCATTTATGCCCCCTATACCATCTTCTACCTACACCCAACCCCTCTCAGTGGAGCTGCAATTACCCTTTGCAATCATCTGTAAGTTTTAGCATTCTTTTTTCATTCTAAGAAGCAAAGATTATCTAGGAACTGAGTTGGTCAAATTCTTATTGGTTGTTAGGGTTCTTTCTAGGTAATGGGCAGAAGATATAGAAATATATTTTTTATACATAATGGATATATAAAAATTTGTTATATATTTTCATTTTGTGTCCAAATATTCATTGTAAGTATGTTTTCAGGTGTTTTTTTTTTTTAGTTGATGATGGCCTTATTCATGAAAAAAATTGCTTTTTAATAGTTTTCTTTTTTTTAAAAATATATTTTATTGATTTTTTACAGAGAGGAAGGGAGAGGGACAGAGAGTCAGAAACATCGATGAGAGAGAAACATCGACCGGCCGCCTCCTGCACACCTCCTACTGGGGATGTGCCCGCAACCAAGGTACATGCCCTTGACCGGAATCGAACCTGGGACCCCTCAGTCCGCAGGCTGAGGCTCTATCCACTGAGCCAAACCGGTCTGGCAGTTTTCTAATCAATATATTCATCTATGACCTTGGAGTTTTGTTCGTGGTTTGGAAAACAATCTCCAACCAAGGTTATAAAAGAAATTGCCCCTTTCCTTTCTAATTCTACATTATTTCTTAATACATATGTAAATGTACAAACCTCTTAAATGTAACAGGGTGTAAGAGACATAATTTTATGTGGATTTACATTTGATTCCCTGAGACTTGCTATCTATCTCTCTACCTGTTTGTATATAAACACAACATTGCTGCTTACACTGATGGTACAGAATAGCCTCTAATATCTGTTAAGGCTGATCAGTCTTCATTGATTTCTGTTTTCTCTACAAGTGGTGAGGTTGAATTTAGAGCATTATACATATACTAGAGGCCCAGTGCACAAAAATTTGTGCACTCGTGGGGGGGGGGGGTGCCTCAGCCTGGCCTGTGCCCTCTCGCAGTCTGGGACCCCTTGGGGGATGTCCACCTGCTGGCAGTCAGACATCCCTCTGGCAGCCAGGGAACCCTCAGGGAATGTCCACTTGCCAGTGGGGAGCAGGTCTAGGCTGCAGTCGGACATCCGTAATGCTGCTGAGGAGGCAGGAGAGGCTCCTGCCATCACTGTTGTACTGGCAGCCATCAGCCTGGCTTGTGGCTGAGCAGAGCTCCTGCATTGAGCATCTGCCCCCTGGTGGTCAGTGTGTATCATAGTGACCAGTCATTCCCAGTCTTTCTGCTGTTAGGGTCAATTTGCATATTACCCTTTTATTATATAGAATAGAGGCCTGGTGCATGGGTGGGGGCCAGCTGGTTTGCCCTGAAGGGTGTCCCGGATCAGGGTGGGGGTCCCACTGGGGTGCCTGGCCAGCCTGGGTGAGGGGCTGATGGCTGTTTGCAGGCTGGCAAGCCCCCCAGCAGGGACCCTCACCCCATGGGGGTGTGGCCAGCCTGGGTGAGGGGCTGAGGGCTGTTTTCAGCATGGCCACACCCCCTTCAGGGTGGGGGTCCCCACTGAGATGCCTGGCTAGCCTGGGTGAGGGGCTGATGGCTGTTTTCAGGCTGGTCAAGCCCCCCAGTGGGGACCCTCACCCCATGGGGTTGAGCCAGCCTGGGTGAGGGGCTGAGGGCTGTTTTCAGCATGGCCACACCCCCTTCAGGGTGGGGGTCCCCACTGAGATGCCTGGCTAGCCTGGGTGAGGGGCTGATGGCTGTTTTCAGGCTGGTCAAGCCCCCCAGTGGGGACCCTCACCCCATGGGGTTGAGCCAGCCTGGGTGAGGGGCTGAGGGCTGTTTTCAGTCTGGCCATGCCTCCCTGCGACCCAAGCTCCCAACCTCTCCTTTTGAGCTGGAAGCAGGTATCTGGGATTTATTTATCTTCTATAATTGAAACTTTGTAGCCTTGAGCGGCGCCCAGGACTGTCCAGGGTAGGCGGGAAGTTTGGCTTCCTCCATCACCAGGGGCAACCCATGCCTCCTGCTGGTCCAGCTCCGAGGCCACCACAATCTTAGTTGGGTTAATTTGCATACTCGCTCCTGATGGGCTGGTGGGCATGGCTTGTGGGTGGAGTGGAGTGGCGGAGTGATGGCTAATTTGCATATTTCTCTTTTATTAGTGTAGATATAGATATAGATATATATATATTAGAGGCCCGGTGCACAAAAATTTGTGCACGTTGGGGGGGGGGGACCTCAGCCCGGCCTGTGCCCTCTCGCAGTCTGGGACCCCTCAGAAGATAACAACCTGCTGGCTTAGGCCTGCTCCCCGGTGGCAGAGGGCAGGCCCAATCCCTAGGTGCAGCCCCTGGTCGGGCTCAGAGCAGGGCTGATTTGGGAGTTGGGGCTCCGCCCCCTGTCATGCACAGAGCAGGGTGGATAGGGAGGTTGCGATGCCACCCTCAGTCACGTTCAGGATAGGGCCGATTGGGGGGTTGGAGCACCGCCCCCAGTCACACTCAAGGCAGGGTCGACGGGGAGGTTGCGGCACCACCCCCTGTCACGCACAGAGCAGGGCCCATTAGGGGGATTGGGGAGTTCCCCTCTGTCACGCACAGAGCAGGTCCGATCAGGGGGTTGGGGAGCTCCCCCCTGTCACACACAGAGCAGGGCCCATCAGGGGGTTGAGGAGCTCCCCCCTGTCACTTACAGAGTAGGGCCGATAGGGAAGTTGGGGCACCACCCCCTGTCACATACAGAGCAGGGCAGATCAGGGGGTTGGGGTGCCACCCTCTATCACCCACAGAGCAGGGCCGATCAGGGGGTTGGGGAGCCGCAGCCTGTCACACACAGAGCCGCAGGGCAATCAGGGGGTTTGGGCGCTGCCCCCTGTCACGCTGATCCCAGTGCCAGGAGGCCTCTCGGCTCCGCTAATCCCGGTGCTGGGAGGCATATTACCCTTTTACTATATAGGGTAGAGGCCTGGTGCATGGGTGGGGCTGGCTGATTTGCCCTGAAGGGTGTCCTGGATCAGGGTGGGGGTCCCCACTGGTGTGCCTGGCCAGCCTGGGTGAGGGGCTGAGGGCTGTTTGCAGCTGGTCACACACCCTTCAGGGTGAGGGTCCCCACTGGGGTGCCTGGCCAGCCTGGATGAGGGAATGATGGCTGTTTGCAGCTGGTCACACACCCTTCAGGGTGGGGGTCCCCACTGGGGTGCCTGGCCAGTCTGGGTGAGGAGCTGAGGGCTGTTTTCAGGCTGACAGGTGACTGAAGCTCCCAACTGCTCCTTTTTTTCTTTTTTCTTTTTTATTCTGGGCCAGCTTTAGCACTGGCTCCAGCTCTGAGGCCTCTGCTGCTGAAAGCAGGTATCTGTTTTTTTTTGGGTTCTATAATCGAAACAATGTATAACTCCAGTTCTAAGATCCTGGCAGGCTGAAAGCAGATTTCTGGGGTTTTGTTTAGCTTCTATATTTGTTACAATGTTTCAAACTGCAAGCTCAGAGGCCGGCAAGGCAGGCCGGGAATGTTGGAGTCCTCCGTCACTGAAGCAAGCAAGCCTCATGTTCGCTTCCAGCTGCCTGGCTGCTGGCCGCCATCTTGGCTGGCAGTTAATTTGCATATCTCCCTGATTAGCCAATGGGAAGGGTAGCGGTTGTACGCTAATTACCATGTTTCTCTTTTATTAGATAGGATAATTGTCCTGTTACATCTGTATTTATTTTGATTTTAATCCTATCCATTCTATCCCAAAGGTTAGGGCATTTGTTATCTCCGTTCCAAGGTCACTGCTCTATTGTTCTGTTAAGCTACAAGGAAGTAACTGAAGGAGCTTATCCTAAGTAAAGATTATGTAGCTTAAGCGTGATTGTTCGTAGTTAAGGTGATTAACTACCCGCCTGGAACTTAGTTAAGGGGTTTTACTGATTTATTCCCTTCCTTAGTCCTGTTAATTCCTAACTCCATGGAAAAATCCCCACCTGGGGAAACAATCTTTCTCGGAGAGGTGACCTTGGTTAAACACATAGCACTAAGAAGGGGAGCAAACATATTAAGAACAGTATGCCATATATGACAGGTCCCTTGAAACATATGCTGTGCAGATGTTTCTTCCCTGCAGTGACTGTGTCAAGCAGCAAAAATGGACCAGCTTCAGGCACTCCTCCTTTACTGCCTACTTCTTATGCCTGTGTTGGCTGGGCCCTCCACTTCTCCCAGGGCTCTGGAGGGTACAGGACCTAATGCTGAGTTTCCAAACTCTTCTCCATCAACATTCTCTCCCAGGGTGAGCTCACCCAGCTCATCTAGAATGTATGGACATAGACCATGCGTTATTCTTCCCTGCTGGGAACAGTGACTGGCACAGCATAGGCACACAGTACAATTGTGCCTATGAATGAATAAGTTTCACTCACAAATGAATGAATAAGTTTCTCTCATTTTTTCCAATGCTTCATAGTTAACATTTTAAGGAAATTCCATGTAACTCAATTTGGCTGCAGCATGGGCACATGAAAGGAAGTCATAGGAGCTAAAGCTGAAAACACTGGTTGTCCCCACATCATGTGAAAATAATCTAGCTAACAAATGTCAGGAAGGGAGAGAGAGAGAGAGAGAGAGGTGACTGGTAGTGCCTGTGGTGTGCTAAATTCCTTATCTGTTAAAAGGGAACACAGTATACATAGTTGTTGATATCGATAAATCAAAACTAGAAAGAAAGTTATATTATGCAAAACTATAAAATAGCCGAAACCGGTTTGGCTCAGTGGATGGAGCGTCGGCCTGCGGACTGAAGGGTCCCGGGTTCGATTCCGGTCAAGGGCATGTACCTGGGTTGCGAGCACATCCCCAGTGGGAGATGTGCAGGAGGCAGCTGATCGATGTTTCTCTCTCATTGATGTTTCTAACTATCTCTCTCCCTTCCTCTCTGTAAAAAATCAATAAAATATATTTTTTTAAAAAAAACTATAAAATAAATTATAAAAGAGTTAAAATGGGAACTGTAAACATCAGTTGCTATTGGTGATTGAGATTAGGAGAGACTTTACATTTTTATTTTATACTAGAGGCTCAGTGCACAAAAATCATGCATGATGGGGGCAGTCCCTTCAGCCCAGCCTGCACCCTCTCCAATCCGGGACCCCACAGGGGATGCCGACTGCCGGTTTAGGCCCATCCAGAGATCGGGCCTAAACCGGCAGTCAGACATTCCTCTCATAACTCTGGACTGCTGGCTCCTAATCACTCACCTGACTGCTTGCCTGGATGCCCCTAACTGTCCCCCACTGCCAGCCAGGTCATACCCAACTGCCTCCTCCCTGCCAGCCTGGTCACTCCTAACTGCCCCCCCCGAACCAGCCTGGTCATGCCTTACTGCCCCCCCTGCTAGCCTGGTCACCCCCAACTGCCCCCCAGGCCTAGTAACCCCTCAGTGCTTTCCTGCCAGCCTAATCGCTCCCAACTTCCCCCCCTGCAGGCCTGGTTGCCCTGAACTTCACCCCCGGCCACCCTGGTCACCTCCAACTGCCCCCTCTGCCAGCCTGGTTGCCCCTAACTGCCTTCCCCTGCTGGCCTGGTCACCCCCAACGGCCCTCCCCTCCACCAGCCTTGTCGCCCCAGGCCCCTGCTGTTCATTTGTTTGGTTGTCCCTCACTAACCCCTCTCCAGCCTTGTCGCTCCACACAGCCTGCATGTTCAATCATTTGGTCATCCCTCACTAACCCCCCTCCGGCCTGGTCACTCCACACAGAGTGTTTGTTCAGTAGTTTGGTCATTGCTCACTAATCCCCCTGCCAACCTGGTCGCCCCACGCACCCTGCTTATTCAGTCATTTGGTCTTTCATCACTAACCTCCCTGCCAGCCTGGTCATAGGCAGCCATCTTTGTGAGGGCCTGAGGGTCAATTTGCATATTACCTCTTTATTATATAGGATATTCTTGTGTCCTCTGAAATAAACTAATGTGCATACATTACTCCTGGGAGTAAATGGAAACAAATCAGATGAGCCAGGCCATGCAGGGCCCTGAATGTCAAGCAAACTCTCCTTTAGCTATGGAAAAGCTCACATTGTCTGTTGAGTGGGCTTCCTGAACTCACCCTCAGTGGGCAGTGGCAGGCTCCAGTTCAAACATTCCTCACAGGAGGGGGACCACATGGGGTAAGATGGAGAGAGGAACAGATAAGTCATTGGACTTAGGGCAAGTGAGAAACATCTCATGAGGCCCTTGTCTCACATTCCCCAGAATCTCACTTGCCAGTGCCCCTTGTGCAGGAAGTCACAGTGGCTGCCCAGCATCTTGATAAGCCTCTTTTTATCATCAGGTTCCACCCTTGCCACTGCAGACACCTCCTAAACAAGAGTAGGAGAGCATTCTCTGGTGTTTGGCACTCTGTGGAAAGCTCCTCTTTTTCTACTCACCACCTTCAACTAGAAGATGGCGCTCAGGTAAGAGTCAGCTCAAAACTACCTTCTCTCAAAGGCAATTTTTTTGTTTTCTCCCTCTTAGTCCACATGGTCATGACTGCGTCTTGGGGTGGAGCATGCAAGGAGCCATGGGCACCCGTGAAGGAGAGTCCAGAGACATGAAGCTCCCTCAGGGAAGCTATGGGTGCTGGTAGCTTAGACTGTGAGGAATCCAGGTCCTTTCTGCTTCACAGACATTGTTTTCAAACATGAATTGTTGTTAATAACCTCAGATTTCACACAGTACTTTGCTGTTCTATGAGTTTGTTTGTTATATGCAGGTATCTTTCTGTCCCAGCCAAAAACACAAGGCACAAACAAATCGGCAATTGAAGAGAGTTTAATAAAAAGACTGTGTAGAAAGGGTGAGCAGGATGAGACACCTAAAGATTAGTCATAATAGGGAGCTATTGCCCTTGCACATCCTGAAATGTATAGGGAAAGGTAAGTTTCCAGAACACAGGGAGGGCTGTGGCTGTAGCAGTGGTCGTCACTATGACAGAAAAATAAAAGGCCAACAGACAGGAGCTATCTCCTTAATTAGAGTAACACCAACATGGCAAATTCACAACCTGACAACAGAGAGGCAGGGAGTTAAAACCTCAATCACCCTCCTCCTGTTCTCCAATCAGCTCTTTCCAGGAGCCAGAGGGAAAGGGGGCCAGTGGTGAGGCAAAGAGATGTGTCCTCCCAGGATGCAGCGGAGGGTAGAGAAGCTGGAAATGAAATTTGACGTCAAATGAAGAGAATCCATTTTTCTTATAGCCTCTTCTTAGTTGCTTTACCTGGGACTTCTTCTCTCTCAAGTTACATCAACTTGTTATTACATCTCATTTATTTGATCTGTTGGCACCCTCTACTGGGTGTCACATCTTAAAAATAATATCTCTCATCATACATGCCTTGAGGATGGAATGTATGTTATTTTTCAAGGTGGCTGTATACAAATATTTTTAAGAATTTTAATTTATGATTTTGATAGTCCTAGAAAGTAAAGTATAAGAGATTATTAGAACTTGGCTGGTGATTTCAAGGCATCAGACACTTGCGCTGTTTCAAATCACTGCTCCCCAGCCCTAGAGAGGTGACTTCATTCTCATGCAGGGCTCCTGAAGTCATCAGCATTCCAATCAGAGAAGAGGAGAAGGAAAGGCACAACCTAAAATTGGTTACATCACTTGTGCTCACCTCCCATTGGCTACCACCTGGTCACATGGTGCCATCAAATGGGAATGGAAACTGGTATTAGAATCCATTTTCTGGTCTAAAACTCTCAGAATTATTATATGAGAGAGAAGGAAATGGATATTTAGACCAATTAGCATTTCTACACCCTGAAGCTCTCTCATGTTCTGAGCTCACAAGAAGATTTTGCTCAGGTGCTGATCCCACAATGAGGCAGAGAACAGTGGGAAAGCCTCAGGCTGGGCTCCAGGAGACCAGGGCTGGCATTGGACCTGCTGTTCACCCTATGATCTCAGGGAAATCCTTTGGCTCTTTCAGCCTCAGCTTCTTCCTGAGTTAAAGGATGATATTATAGCAGATGGTCTCTAAGAGACATGTGCTCGATGCGGAGGATACAATAGTGAACAACAAGAAAAAAAAGGCAAAATCCAGACAGATCTAGTCATCATTATTGAGTTTTCATTTAAAAAGGGAGACAAGCCCTGGCAGGTTTGACTCAGTAGCTAGAGCAGCAGCCCACAGACTGAAGGGTAGCGGGTTCAGTTCTACTGGGTGAGCCTGCGCTGGCTGAACCAGGCAAGACTCCACTGATTGGCTCTGTCCAGAGGGAAGAAGGAGCCCCTGGAATCTCTGATCTGTTCTCAGGTGGATTCCACCCACTTCTTCTTCCACACTGGATAAGCTTCACTTCCTTGTTATTTATAAAATTTGCCTACTCTAGTTTAATAAAACACACTGGTGAGTTGCCATTTTAGATTTGTCCCTGAGAGTTCCTTGCTTCTTGCCCCACCATTCCCCATCTGTACCGCACACACTAACCTGATAGTGGGGCTGCAGGCAGGGGAAGGCCGAACACTCTGACTCAGACCTGTGGGATCAGAGCCAGGATCTTCCACTTGTGCACATGAGAACTGGAGCATGTCATTCAACCTTCTTATGCTTCTCTTTTCTTATACCAGATGAGAGTAATCATAGTACTGGCCTCATAGGGCTATTTGAAGGATTAAAAGAGGTAATACCATGTTAGCACTCATCAGCTGCTACTCTTCACCTATGTGTGAGTTGGTTTGTGTTTCTCTCCTAAATTCTGCAAGAGCTTCTCTCTTTTCATCCAAAGCCCTTTGTAAAATAGAAGTAAGCACTTCCTAACTCCACAATCACGACGAGAATTCTTTTACACAAATGCTTTGATCTGAAAAAAATCTGTACTCCAAATCACATGGATTGATGATAAATGACTTTTATATTACACACTAGAGGCCTGGTGCATGAAAATCTTGCACAGACAGGTCCGTGAGCCTGGCCTGCACTCTCTCCCATACGGGACCCCTCGAGGGATATTGGACTGATGGTTTAGGTGGGATGGGACCTAAAATGGCAGGTGGACATCTCTCTTGCAATCCAGGACTTCTGGTTCCTAATCGCTTGCCTGCCTGCTAGACTGATCACCACCTAACCACTCCCCTGCCAGCCTGATGGCCCCTAACTGCCCTCCTCTGCAGGCCTGATCGTCCCTAACCACCTCTGCCTCAGTCCCCACCACTGTGGCTTTGTCTGGAAGGAAGTCGGATGTCCGGTCTCCTGGTCTTATTAGCATATTACCCTTTTATTAGTAGAGAGTAGTGGCCCAACACATGAAATTCGTGCATGTGGGAAGGTGTCCCTCAGCCTGGCCTGCACCCTCTCCAATCTGGGACCCCTCAGGGATGGCCAACTGCAGGGGGATGGCTAAACCAGCAGTCAGACATCCCTCTCACAATCTGGGACCACTGGCTCTTAACCGCTCACCTGCCTGCTTGCCTGATCACCTTAACCACTCTACCTGCCAGCCTAATAGCCCCCAACTGCCCTTCCCCTGCTGACCTGCTCACCCCCAAGTGCCCCCCCACCAGCCTGCTCACTCACAACTGTCCCCCCTGCCGACCTGCTCATCTCCAACTGCCCCCCCTGCCAGCCTGCTCACCCCCAACTGCCCCCCTGCAAGCCTGTTCACCCCCAATTGCCCTCCCCTCCTGGCCTGATCGCCCATTACCACCTCTGCCTCAGCTCTGCCACCATGACTTTGTCTGGAAGGACATCCAGAAGGTCTCCTGGTCTAATCAGCATATTACCCTTTTATTACAGTATTGAAAATCACTTAATAACCCCACTTTCCATATTTATGTCTCTACTACCTCTATTCTAACCCTTGACAACCTCTCTCTCTCCTTCACAAATGGGCTTCTTTCATCTCTAAAATATAGAGAAATTTAAATCAGTCCTGAATCCTCTCCCACCTAGATAGGAGGTGTCTGCAGACATAAAAAGAGTCTTTTGAACACACAAGAGATTTTTGTAGAATGAATACTTAGAAATGAAATTTTCTTTTTGTTACATATGTGTTTTTTGGTGGTGGAGTTAAAAGTGCTGACTTCTGTTTTATATTTAAAATTCTTTATTTAAAAAATTTTCGAGGTAGGGGGGTAAGAGATCAACTAAAGGACTTGTATGCATGCATATAAGCATAACCAATGGACATAAGACACTGGGGGATAGGGGAGGCTAGGGGACTGTCTAGGGCGGGGGGATAAAATGGACACATATGTAATACCCTTTGTAATACTTTAAGCAATAAATAAAAAAAAAGAATTAAAAAAAAAATTTCATATTATACTAGAGGCCCAGTGCATGAAATTCATGCATGGGGGGGAGGTGTCCCTCAGCCCAGCCTGTACCTTGGGACCCCTCAAGGGATGTCTGACTGCCCATTTAGGCCCAATCCTGGTGGGATTGGGCCTAAACGGGCAGTGGGACATCCCTCTCACAATCCAGGACTGCTGACTCCCAACTGCTCGCCTGCTTGCCTGCCTGATTGCCCCTGACCACTCCCCTGCCAGCCTGATCAATGCCTAACTGCCCCCCCTGCCAGCCTGGTCACCCCTAACTGTCCTCCCTTGCATGCTTGGTTCCCCCCAACTGCCCTCCCTTTCAGGCCTGGGTTCCCCCACAACTGTGCTCCCCTGCAGGTTTGGTCCCCCCCAACTGCCCTCCCCTGCTTGCCTGATCACCCACAACTGCCCTCCCCTGCCAGCCATCTTGTGGCCACATGGAGGCGGCCATGTTTGACCACTTGTGGGTGGCTATCTTGTGTGTTGTAGTGATGGTCAATTTACATATTACTCTTTTATTAGGTAGGATTAAATCCAATTTCCTTCTTCCCTTGGGCTCCTCATTGGTTCTTTCATTAATTCATTCATTTGTGGATTAAAATTTGATTGACAGCCCCATTGTGTTCCCACACAGACTTAGGCCCTAAAGACACAACAATGGGAAGAATAATCAATGTCTATCCTCATAGACATGACACACTGGGACATTTCTAATGCAAGAGCTTTGGGGGTCCTCACTCTGTCCTAACAAGGGGTCTCATTCCCTTCATGAGCTTAAGTCATAACCTCCTTCCTCCCTCCTGGGTAGACCACTCTCAGTCACTGAGATTGCCCTGGGGCTTCTGACAGCCTGCTGTCAAACAAAGCCACTCTCCCAGAGCACAAGTACTGGGGAACTCAGGACCCTGCTGTCATCCACAGGACCTGGGCAGACTCTTCTCCTACTGCCTCCAGGGCACATGTCATGGGCCCTATGGTGAGTGCAGAGATTGGACATAGAGGGTCCGTGTTGCAGTAGAAACAGCCCAGGCTCTAAGATTCAGAGATAACTGGGTTTAAATTCAGGATCCAAGACTCCAAGACCGTGTGGTTCAGGAAGAATCTTAATCTCTGGAAGCCTCCATTCACCACAGACAGGGTGGCATGAGGGTCAATGGTCACAGAGCAGGTGCTCAAGTCTTGTTTTGTTCCCAGGCCCACAACTGAAGTGCTTATGAACATGGATAGGATTGTAACACCCTGGGAGACTGACCTCACAGCAACCAATGAAAGTGATGAATATTATACAGAGAACATAATCCTGGAATTGCTGAATGTCTTCGTGGCCCTGGTGGGGCTGGCAGGGAACGCGGTAGTGCTCTGGCTCCTGGGATTCCGCATGCGCAGGAACGCCTTCTCTGTCTACATCCTAAACCTGGCGGGGGCTGACTTCCTCTTCCTCTGCTACCAATTTATGCATAGTCTAGTTTTACTTTTTCACTTTCATTTTGTCGTTAAAGTAATTAGGACAGATCTCTGGCCTGTGTCAAACTTTGCCTACATCTCAGGCCTGAGCTTTCTCAGCGCCATCAGCACGGAGCGCTGCCTGTCTGTCCTGTGGCCCATCTGGTACCGCTGCCGCCTCCCCAGACACATGTCCACCGTCATGTGTGCCCTGCTCTGGGCCCTGTCCCTGCTGCTGAGCATCCTGGAAGGGAACTACTGTGGCTTCCTGGTGAGGAACATGCATCATGTTTGGTGCCCAGTGTTGGATTTCATCACTGTGTCATGGCTGGTTTTGTTATTTGTGCTTCTCTCTGGGTCCAGCCTGGCCCTGATGACCAGACTGCTGTGTGGCTCCCATCGGGTGCCGCCCACCAGGCTCTTTGTGACCATTGTGCTCGCAATGCTGGTCTTCCTCCTCTGCGGCCTGCCCTTAGGCATCCACTGGTTCCTCTTATTCTGGTTTGATGCCTTCCCTCATCTTGACCAGTTTGTAGTATTCCTGTCCTGTGTCAACAGCTGTGCCAACCCCATCATTTACTTCTTCGTTGGTTCCTTCAGGCAGCGATGCTGGAAGCAGAGACACACCCTGAGGCTGGTTCTCCAGAGGGCTCTGCAGGACACTCCTGAGGTGGATGAACCTGGAGCAGAAAGCCTTCCTGGGGAAACCCTGGCCATGTCGGGAAGCAGTCTGGGGCAGGGATGAGAGCCTCTGTCCTGATCAGTCTGAAGTAACTTTGAGACTCACTGCTGCCCTGCCAGGCTTGGAAAGTATCTAGTCTTCTCTCAGCCTCAGCCTCAGAATGTGTCAGCGATCCCGCAATCTCTTCAAATAGGTTGTTTTTAATCTGGCTGTTCTAGTTTTGCTCAGAGAAAGCATTAGTCTGAACGTTATACCTCTCCATCGTCCTTGACATTACCAATAAATTTCTCATGTAATCTTCTGAATTTATTTATTGAATGATTTTTCTTTACAATTTTCATTGCAACAGAAAGAATTCCTCTCTGAATCAGACAAATCCAGGTCTGAAGTCCTGGTTCTGCAGCTCTCCTCTCCAAGCCTCCGTTAATTCCTTGTAAAATGTGGTGAAATCATCTGCTCATAAAATCATAGTGGGGTATAAATTAGAAAACAGGTGAAAAGGACTCAGCCAGGTGTCAAATATGACTAAATATTTCATAAACATCAGTGGTTAGTACATTTGATGCCTCTAATATATTATTGACTTCTGAGGTAATATTTAATAAGTTAAAAAAAAAAAGAATCCCTGTCCAAAACCATAAATAGTCATTCAGAAATTGTTCTACCTGATTGGATAGAAAATGAAGATTCCCTATGTTTCTCTCAGACTATAGGTCCTTTACATTCGTGCTTAGTGCTGTGGTTGGGGGCATTCTACAGGGTAAAAGCTTGAATAAATGATGGCCTACCTCTAATCTCATTGGGTTGTCTGGGTTTAGGGAAAATGATCTTTTGATAAGCACAGTCCAAGAAATTGGGCCTGTGAAAGGCCCTCTGGTAGCATTTGTCCACAGCGTCTTCTCTGCCTGGATCACTGCCTGGCACAGTATAGCACACAGTATTAGTAGAGTTGGGTAAACACAGAAATGAGTGAATAAGTTTCTCTCACTGTTTCCAATGTTTCAAGGTTAACTTTTGGAGGAAATGCTATGTAACTCAATTTGGCTGCGGCATGGGCACATGAAAGGAAGTCATAGGAACTAAATGTGAAAACACTGGTTGTCCCCACATCATGTGAAAGAAATCTAGCTAGAGGAAGAGAAGATGGCGGCGATATAGGCAGACGCGTCCCAGGTCCTGTCCCGGAGCAAATGGAGAGAGCAGCTGAAACTAATAGCATCCACCCCGAATTGGCGAAATTGCTCAGCTGGTGAGACGGTTTGCAGCCGGGAAGAGCAGAACTCCCCTGGAAAGGTAAAAAAAACCAGGGTTTTGGGCAGGAAAGTTTGCCAGACCTCTGAGCCCAGAGAGTCGGAGTGAGACCGCGTGGCAGACAGCCGCGTCCCTTGGGACAGGCACAGCCCCTGACGGGGGAAAGGAGAACCGCGGGATTCCTGGCGCCGCCGGGGGAATTGAGAGCTGGGTTCTGTGATCACAGAGGACTGAGCCTAAAGGGGGCAGCCTGAAGAGCTGACCAGACCATGCAGTCCTGGTAAGAGAAGAAGCTTACAGAAACCGAGCCTTTCCCGTTTCCGCGGCCGGCGTTTGTTTGTTTGTTTTCACTGAATCCTGTTCATGGGACATTTCGGATACACCTGTGCTGAAGAGAGGGAGAGTGTGTGGAGGAGTGGAATCTGGGGAGAGACTGAAGAGAGAGGGGGGCCGGGAGAGGTGGCAGCGAATTGAGTGCTGAGACACCCCTGAGCCCAGGTCTGGGGCAGCCATTCTCTCCGGAGAGTGAGACTCCTCCCCCCAGCCCCCAGGCAAGGAGCACAGCCACACCCAGATTCCACCCTGTAGGAGATCAAGGATTAAAATAATCTGATCAATCCCTGGGAGTTAACAGGGTCTGGCCTATAGAGGGATTTTCAATCCCAGCAACAACACAGCGCCAGTAACTAACTATTTCGCAGCCAGCTCTGGGCAGTGAACTTCCACTGGACAGAGAGGCCCTATAGCCTCAGAGGCCAACCCCAGAACACTGCCACCCAGAGGCTGACCCACAAACTGACTCTTTGCTAAACACAAAATAAGGCAGTCTGGGAAACAAATGCGGCCTGCTTTAAAATAAGGACTGTGGTTTACAACACAGAGGAACAGTGTATCACAGGGAAACCCAACACTCTCCTGAATACCTGGCAGGTCTAAGGCGAGCCACACTGAAGAATAGAAGAACCGAAGGACCTTCACTACTGCAATTCTTTTTTTTTTTCTTTTTTCACCTTTTAACTAAGAAACCAATTTTTTTCTTCTTCTTTTTTTTCTTTTCTTTTTTTTTTTCTTCTTTTTCCATCACCTCATTTTACCCTTTTAACTACTACCTTCTTATTTTTAACCAGTATTATTACTGCTACCATTTTACCATTTTTTAAAGTGCCATTTTATTTTCTCTTTATTTTATTTTGGGATTAGTGTTCTCCATTCTATTTTCATCGTTATATTATTGGTTGTTTCTAGTTTGCATTCATCTCCAGGGAGCTGTTGCTGGAATCTGTTGGGATTAATGGCGGTTCTATAGGAGTATTCTCCTCATATTAAAAGTCTCTTCCCCTCTTCCACTTCATTCTCTCTTTTCGCTCTTTTATTTTCTCTTTTTTTCTTTTTCTCCTTTTTTTTCTTGTCTTTTCTTTTCTTGCTTTTTTTCCCCCCTCCTTTTTCCCAATTTCATTTTTGCACTCCTTTTTTTGGTCCCTACTTTTCTTTTCTTTTTTCTCTTTTATCTTTTTCCCTTCCATCCTCCTTATCCCCTAATTCTCTTAATTCGGGTGGTCACCTTTATTTGGGGTTATTAATATCGTGAATATATTTGTGTATACTGCCGGGTACGTGGTGCCTTGTTGTGTTGTATTTTGTGCCTTTAAATCAACGCAGCAGATCGAAGCTACAGCAACCTCCAGAGCACCACACCCTCTGCTGAGGAACAGCAGCTGTATGTGAAGTCTCGCCCCACCAGCCAGAAGAGCCACCTCAGCTGTGAACAGCACACACCAGAGGAGCTGCTGCCAACTGAAGAGCAGCTGCTACCGCAACCGCCCGAAGAGCAACCACAGACCAAGGAGTCACTGCCACCAAGGGAGCAACCACTGAACGACTCAACGTCTAGATATGTCAGTGAGATCAAACATGGGTAGACAAAGAAACCCCCAAAGGAAAGAGAAGGAGGACTCTCCAGAAAAGCAGCTAAGTAATACAGAGGCATGCAACATGACAGACAAAGAATTCAGAATAAGGGTCCTAGAGTGCATAAACCGGATGGAGGAAAAAATCGACATCCTCTGCAAGAAGCAAGAAGAAACAGATGAAAAAATCGATAACATATGGAAGAAGCTAGAAGAAACAGATGAAAAAATCAACAACTTAAGTAAGACCCAAGAAGAAATGAAGAGTGATATAGCTGCAATGAAAAACTCCATTGAAAGTATCAACAGTAGACTAGGAGAAGCGGAGGACCGAATTAGTGAATTAGAAGACAAGGAAGCAAAACACACCCAAAATGTACTGCAATTGGAGAAAAAAACTAAAAGATAGGAGGAGAGCCTAAGGGAGCTTTGGGACAACATGAAACGAAACAACATACGAATAATAGGGGTACCAGAACAACAGAAGGATGAACAAGGATTAGAAAACCTATTAGAAGAAACAATATCAGAAAACTTCCCTGAGGTGGGGAAGAAAAAAGTCACACAAGCCCAGAGAGTCCCAAACAAGGTGAACCTGAAAAGACCCACACCAAGACACATCATAATTACCATGGCAAATGTTCAAGACAAAGAGAGAATCTTACAGGCTGCAAGAGAGAGACGGAAAGTTACATACAAGGGATCTCCCATTAGATTGTCAAATGATTTCTCAACAGAAACACATCAGGCCAGAAAAGAAATGGACAGAAATTTACAAAGTAATGCAAAGCAAAGGACTGAATCCAAGAATACTCTATCCAGCAAGGCTATCATTCAAACTTGAAGGGGAAATAAGAAGCTTCACAGACAAAAAAAAAAAGGCTAAGGGAGTTTATCACCACCAAGCCAGCAATGCAAGGAATGCTAAAGGGACTGGTATTAAAATAATAAAAAGCTCAGAAAGAAAACAGCCACACACACAAAAAAAGAAATGGCTACAAATAAGTACCTTTCAATAATAACTTTAAACGTAAACGGACTAAATGCTCCAAACAAAAGACATCGAGTGGCTGAATGGATAAAAAAACATGACCCATACATCTGCTGTCTACAAGAAACCCACCTCATTAGAAGGGACTCACACAGACTGAAAGTGAAAGGATGGAAAAATATCTTTCAGGCAAATGGAAAGGAAAAGAAAGCTGGGGTAGCAATACTTATATCGGACAAAATAGACCTCAAAGTGAAGGCCATAACAAGAGATAAGGAAGGCCACTTCATAATACTAAAGGGATCAATTCAACAAGAAGATATAACCCTGGTAAACATATATGCACCCAATGCAGGAGCACCCAAATTCATAAAAAAACTCCTGGAAGATATCAAAGGAGAGATCAACAACAATACAATCATAGTAGGGGACTTTAATACACCACTGACAGCACTGGATAAGTCCTCTAGACAAACAATCAGCAAAGATACAGCAATCCTAAATGACTCACTAGATCAGATGGACTTAATAGACATCTTCAGAACACTTCACCCCAGTGCCACGGAATATACATTCTACTCAAGTGCTCATGACACATATTCAAAAATAGACCATATATTGGGTCACAAGCAAAGTATCCCCAAATTCAAGAAGATTGAAATCATAAAAAGCATCTTCTCAGACCACGATGGCATAATATTAGAAATAAACTACAATAAAAACAACCCAAAATACTCAAACAACTGGAAGCTGAATAGCATGCTATTAAATATTGATTGGATTACCAATGAAATCAAAGAAGAAATTCAAAACATCCTGGAAACTAATGACAATGAAAACACAACAATCCAAAACCTATGGGACACAATGAAAGCAGTCTTGAGAGGGAAGTTTATAGCTCTACAGGCCTATCTCAAAAAACAAGAAAAAATGGTAGTAAATCAGCTAACTCTACAACTCAAAGAATTAGAAAGAGAGCAACAAGAAAACCCCAGAGTGAGCAGAAGGAAGGAGATAATAAAGATTAAAGCAGAAATAAATGACATAGAGACCAAAAAAACAATACAGAAAATCAATGAAACCAAGAGCTGGTTCTTTGAAAGGATAAACAAGATTGACAAACCTCTAGCCAGACTCACCAAGAAGCAAAGAGAGAGGACCCAAATAAACAAAATCAGAAACGATAGAGGCGAAATAACAACAGACCCCACAGAAATACAAATGATTGTTAAAAAATACTATGGTCAGCTCTACTCCAACAAACTAGACAACCTGGAGGAAATGGACAAATTCCTAGAAAAATACAACATTCCAAAACTCAATCAGGAAGAATCTAAAAATCTCAACAGGCCAATAACTATGGAAGAAATTGAAGCAGTCATCAAAAAGCTTCCATCAAACAAAAGCCCAGGACCAGACGGCTTCACAGGGGAGTTTTACCAAACATTCAAGGAAGAACTAAAACCTATCCTCCTCAGACTACTACAAAAAATTCAAGAGGAAGGAACACTTCCAAGCTCATTCTATGAAGCCAGCATCACCCTAATACCAAAACCAGGTAAAAACAACACAATGAAAGAGAATTACAGGCCAATATCCCTCATGAACATAGATGCCAAAATCCTCAACAAAATCTTAGCAAATCGGATCCAGCAGTACATAAGAAAGATCATACACCATGACCAAGTAGGATTTATCCCAGGGATGCAAGGATGGTACAATATCCGCAAATCAATAAACGTGATACATCACATAAAAAAATTGAAAGAAAAAAACCACATGGTCATATCAATTGATGCAGAAAAAGCATTTGACAAAATTCAACACCCATTTTTGATAAAAACTCTCAGCAAGGTGGGAGTAGATGGATCATACCTCAACATAATAAAAGCCATATATGACAGGCCCACAGCCAACATCATACTCAATGGACAAAAACTAACACCATTTCCCCTAAGAACAGGAACAAGACAGGGATGCCCCCTCTCACCACTCCTGTTCAACATAGTACTGGAAGTGTTAGCCATTGCAATTCGGCAAGAAGAAGAAATAAAAGGCATCCAAATTGGAAAAGAGGAAGTAAAACTGTCCTTATTTGCAGATGACATGATATTATACATACAAAACCCTAGAGACTCCATCAAAAAGCTACTAGACTTAATACATGAATTTGGCAATGTAGCAGGATACAAAATTAACCCCAAGAAATCTGAGGCATTTCTATACACCAATAGTGAACTTTCAGAAAGAGAGATTATAAAAACAATCCCGTTTACCATCGCACCAAAAAAATTAAGCTACCTAGGAATAAACTTAACTAAAGAGGTAAAAGACCTCTACTCAGAAAACTACAGGACGTTGAAAAAAGATATAGAGGAAGACATAAACAGATGGAAGAACATACCGTGTTCGTGGATTGGTAGAATCAACATCATTAAAATGTCCATACTACCCAAAGCAATCTATAAATTCAACGCACTTCCCATTAAAATACCAACGGCATACTTCAGAGATCTAGAACGAACTCTCCAAAAATTCATCTGGAATAAAAAAAGACCCCGAATAGCTGCAGCAATCCTGAAAAAGAACAAAGTAGGTGGGATCTCAATACCAGATATCAAGTTGTATTACAAAGCCACTGTTCTCAAAACTGCCTGGTACTGGCACAAGAATAGGCATATAGATCAATGGAATAGAATAGAGAGCCCAGAAATCGGCCCGAACCAGTATGCTCAATTAATATTTGACAAAGGAGGCAAGAACATTCAATGGAGCCAAGATAGTCTCTTTAATAAATGGTGTTGGGAAATTTGGACAGATATATGCAAGAAAATGAAACTAGACCACCAACTTACACCATACACAAAAATAAACTCAAAATGGATGAAGGACTTAAATGTACGACAGGAAACCATAAAAATTCTAGAAGAATCCAAAGGCAACAAAATCTCAGACATATGCCGAAGCAATTTCTTCACTGATACAGCTCCTAGGGCACTTGAAACTAAAGAGAAAATGAACAAATGGGACTACATCAAAATAAAAAGCTTCTGCACAGCAAAAGAAACCATCAACAAAACAACGAGAAAACTCACTGTGTGGGAAAACATATTTGCCAATGTCATATCTGATAAGGGCCTAATCTCCAAAATTTATAGGGAACTCATACAACTTAACAAAAGGAAGATAAACAATCCAATCAAAAAATGGGCAAAGGACCTAAATAGACACCTTTCAAAAGAGGACATTCAGAAAGCCAAGAGACATATGAAAACATGCTCAAAGTCACTAATCATCCGAGAGATGCAAATCAAAACAACAATGAGGTACCATCTCACACCTGTCAGACTGGCTATCATCAACAAATCAACAAACGACAAGTGCTGGAGAGGATGTGGAGAAAAAGGAACACTTGTGCACTGCTGGTGGGAATGCAGACTGGTGCAGCCACTATGGAAGACAGTATGGCGTTTCCTTAAAAAACTGAAAATGGAACTCCCATTTGACCCTGTGATCCCACTTCTAGGAATATATCCCAAGAAACCAGAAACACCAATCAGAAAGGATATATGCACCCCTATGTTCATAGCAGCACAATTCACCATAGCTAAGATCTGGAAACAGCCTAAGTGCCCATCAGTAGATGAATGGATTAGAAAACTGTGGTACATCTACACGATGGAATACTATGCTGCTCTAAAAAGGAAGGAACTCTTACCATTTGCAACGTCATGGATGGAACTGGAGAGCATTATGCTAAGTGAAATAAGCCAGTCAATGAAGGAAAAATACCACATGATCTCACTCATTCATGGATAATAGAGACCATTATAAACTTTTGAACAATAATAGATACAGAGGCAGAGCTGCCTCAAACAGATTGTCAAACTGCAGTGGGAAGGCCGGGGAGGGTTGGGGGGCAGGAGGTAGGGGGGTAAGAGATCAACTAAAGGACTTGTATGCATGCATATAAGCATAACCAATGGACATAAGACACTGGGGGATAGGGGAGGCTGGGGGACTGTCTAGGGCGGGGGGATAAAATGGACACATATGTAATACCTTTTGTAATACTTTAAGCAATAAAAAACAAAAAAAAAAGAAATCTAGCTAACAAATGTCCTGGGGAGAGACAGAGGTGACAAGTAGTGCATGTGGTTTGCTAATTCTTTATCTGCTAAAAGGGAACACAGTTTACACAGGTGTTGATATTGATAAGTCACAACTAGAAAGGAGGTTTCATTACACAAAGCTATAATATAACTCGTAAAAGAGTTAAAATGGGAACTGTAAACATTGGTTGCTATTGGTGATTGAGATTAGGAGAGACTTTACATTTTTATTTTGTATACTCTTGTGTCCTCTGAAATAAACTCAGGTGCATTCATTACTCCTGGGAGTAAATGGAAATAGATCAGATGATCCAGGCCATGCAAAACCCTGAATGCCAAGCAAACTATTATTTAGGTATGCAAGCTGACATTGCCTGTTGGGTGGGCTCCCTGCACACGCCCACAGCGGGCAGTGACAGGCTCCAGTTCAAACATTCCTCACTGGAGGGGGACCACATGGGGTAAGATGAAGAGAGGAACAGATAAGCCATTGCACTCAGGACAAATGAGAAGCATCTCGTGAGGCCCTTGTCTCATATCTACAGAATCTCATTTGCCAGTGCCCCTTGGGCAGGAAGTCACAGGGGCTGCCCAGCATCTTGATAAGCCTCTCTTGGTCATCAGGTTCCACTCCTGCTCCTGCAGACACCTCCTATCCAGGGAAGGAGAGCATTCTCTGGTGCTCAGCACTCCCTGGAAAGCTCCTCTTCTTCTACTCACCACCTTCAACTAGAAGATGGTGCTCAGGTAAGAGTCGGCTCAGAACTACCTTCTCTCAAAGGCAGTTTTGTTTTCTCCCTCTTAGTCCACATGGTCACGACTGCATCTTGGGTAGATCGTGCAAGGAACCATGGACTCCCATGAAGGAGAGTCCAGAGACATGAAGCTCCGTCAGGGACGCTGTGGGTGCTGGTAGCTTAGGCTGTGAGGGACCCAAGTTCTTTCTGCTTCACAGACATTGTTTTCAAACCTGAATTGTTGTTAATAACTCAGCTTGCACACAGTAGCTTACTGTTCCATGGATTTGTTTGTTTGTTTGTTATCTTTATATGTTTCTTGTTCTAGCATAAAACACATGGCACAAACTAATGAGTAATTGAAGAGATTTTAATAAAGGGACTGTGTACAAAGGGGTGAGCAGGAGTAAGGGAAATTGATGAAGATGGAGAGGCCCCGAAAGATAAGTCATAATTGGGAGCTACTGCTGAAGGGTAAAGGGAAAGATAAGTTACCAGAATACAGAGCGGGCTATGGCTATGGCTGTGCAGTGATTGTCATTTTGACCATAAGAAAGGCAACTATTCAGGGGCTATGTCCTTAGGTAGAGTAACACCACCGTCGCCAACTCACAGCCTGACATCAGAGAGCCAGGGAATTCAAACCTGCCCTCCTCCTGCTCTCCAACCAACTGCCAGTGTCTCTCCTTCCTGAAAGCAATCAAGAGACAGAGGGAAAGGGGTCCAGTGGTGAGGAACAGGGACCTGTCTCCCAGGATGCAGAGGAGGGTAAAGAAGCTGGAAATGCAATTTGATGTCAAATGAAGAAAATCCATCTCTTCTTATCGTCTCCCAATAGTTGGTTTTCCTGGTCTGTCTCACTCTCTCTCTCTTCGTATGTTTGAGATCAATAAGATCAATTTCTCATTGTATCTCCTCAGTTTGTTTGTTTGACTCTGTGCACCTATTGGGTGTCACTTTTTGGAATAATCTCTCACTATCATCATAAATGCCTTGATAATAAAATGTAGTTTGTTTGGTGTGTGCTTTTTAAAGTGGGAGTACACTGCTAGTGATAAGTATTTTATATTTATTATTTTGGCTGCTCTAGGAAGAAATCCATTATAAGAGTGAATTAAACTGTGTCCCACTAGACACACCACTGTTCAAGAGAAAACTACTTCCTGTCCTCATAGAGATGACACACTCAGCCATTTCCAACACAAGAGGACAGGTCATACTCATACCCCTCATAGGAAGAGAGTGTATTCCATTTATCTTATCATAAAGAACCCAAAATGTCCATCTTCTTTCTGGAGGATGGACATTCTCAGTCACTGAGAAAACCCAGAGGTCAAGGCTGGGACTTTCAACTTTGAGCCCTTGAAAAGAAATCTCAGTTGCAGGGCAGAAGCAATGGTGAGCTCCGAGTCCTGCTGTCATCCCACATTACCTGTCCAGACTATGCTCCTCCTGCCTCTGGAAGACATGACATGGTCTCCGACTATGAGTGGAGGTATTTGGACTACAGGCTATTCCCATGTCAGAAGAAGGTCCATGTTGCGTAGAGAGAGCCCTGACTCTAGAGTCAGAGAGAACTGGGTTTGAATCCAGGTTCCAGTACTCCAAGGCGGTGATGCCTTTGGTATCATAATCTCTGTAACACAGACAGTAATTCCCAGGTAGCATGGTGCCCATGAGACTCACTGATCATGCACCAGGTGCTCAAGTCTTGTTTCTGTTCCAGTGGCACCAGTGGAGGGTTCCCGAGCATGAATCCATCTGTCACAGTCTGGAGCAGTGAACTCACATCAATCAGTGGAAGAGAACAAGCTTTCAACACAGAGTTCCTAATCCTGAAATTACTGACAGCCATCGTGGCCCTGGTGAAGCTGGCAGTGAACGCGGTGGTGCTCTGGCTCCAGACCTTCAAATGCGCGGAAATGCCTTCTCCATCTACATCCTCAACCTGGCTGGAGCCAACTTCCTCTTACTCTGCTCTTATAGATGCCCTGGAGACACTCATCAGGAACTTCTACCTCATCTCTATATTCATCCCACACTTTTTCATGACTGTGGCTGTCTTTGACTACACTTCAAGCCTGAGCTTTCTCAGCATCATTAACACAGAGAATTGCCTGTCTATCCAGTGGACCATCTCGTACCACAGCCACCGCTGCAGACACCTGTCAGCCCTCACGTGTGCTCTGCTCTGGGCCCTATCCTGCTGCTGAGCATCCTGTAAAGGAACTACTCTGGCCCCCTGAGTAGGGATATACATTGTGTTTGCTGTCCTGTGATGGATTTCATTAATGTGGCATGGCTGATTTTGTTATTTGTGCTTCTCTCTGGGATGAGCCTGGCCCTGATGATCCGACTGCTGTGTGGCTCTCAGCGGGTGCAGCTGACCAGGCTTTACGTGACTTTCGTGCTCATGTGCTGGTCTTCCTCTTCTGTGGCCTGCCGTTCAGCATCAACTGGTTCCTCTTACACTGTTATCAAAAAGATTTCGATGCTTTCGTTCCTCATTTCTTGGCGGAAGTTCTCCTGTCTCATGTGAACAGCTGTGCCAACCCCATCATTTACTTTCTTCGTTGGCTCCTTCAGGCAGCGATGGTGGAAGGGGCAACACACCCTGAGGCTGGTTCTCCAGAGGGCTCTGCAGGACACTCCTGAGGTGGATGAACCTGGACAAAGCCTTCCTGGGGAAACCCTGGCCATGTTGGAAAGTCTAGTGTCCTGATTCAGAGTCTTGCTTTGTTCAGACAAATGTGACTTTGAAAGCCATCTTTATCTCTCTCTTTTGGTTGGTTTTCATACCTTGTTTTCCCTCTAGGCCCCGGAATTAAAACAACCCTATATAATAAGAGAGGAATATGCTAATTAGACGTTATGCCCTGAAGCATAACGACCAAGCATGTCAGGACCAGATCATAAATCACCAGGAGGGTGGGCCAGCAGGGTACAAGAGGGCTGTGGAGAGCTACAGGAGGGGGCAGGGCAGCAAGCTATGAGTGGGAGAGGCGGGAGGGGATGGGGGGCAGGGGGGAGGTATAGGAGGGCAGGCCAGCCGGCGGAGAGATACAGGAGGACAGCAGCAACCTACTGGCTACAAGCAGGTGGCAGAAAGCTACAGGATGGGCAGGGCAGCAAGCTATGGGGGGACAGGGGGAGCTACAAGAAGGCAGCATCGGACAGAGAGCTACAGGAGGGCGGCAAGGACCTACTAGCCCATGGATTCGTGCACAGGGCTACTAGTTAATATAATAAACCATCTCCTGAGGTTGAAGTAAGCAGTGCCTATTAAACAAACACAGAGTGCAATGTCCCAGGACTGCCTCACCCAAGGTCTTCACTCTATCCCCATGGGAGCTTTGCCATCTCTGGGGTCCAGGACTGCTCTCACATTTGAAGAATCCCAACTACAGCAGAAGATGAAAGAAGCACAGGAAAAGTCTAATTTCTTTCATCACTGAACTTGATAGAAACTACATGAACATTACATTTTTCACAATTTTTTGTGGTCATTCTCCTATAATATCTCTATAAATTAAATGAATTAAAGTTTAATCAGGCCCCAGTGAGCAGTCTTTGATGACTTTGGCAGGCCTTAGACTAGCTCCTTAGCATAATAAATGCTGATTGAATAATTAAATTAATGAATGAACATATGGTGATTTTCAAGTCAAGTCTCGGCTAAATCCCCATTGCCAGATTTGAGTCACCCTCTTTAAGTACATTGTTCTCACCATTTTTCAACCTTTGCAAGCATGAGCATCCTTTCATGAGCTTATTGGCTACTTGTATTTCTTAAAGTGTATTTTTCAGTTTTGCCAATTTTTATTGTGTTGCCCTTTTTCATTATTTGTAGGAGATTTGATATATGTCAAATATGGCTTTGGTTAGTTATGTGTATTGTAAAATATTTATTCAATTGCTGGTTTGCTTATTCATTTTAATAGATTTTAAAATTTAAACCTCTTTTTAAGAAAAATAGTACAGAAAGTACAGAAGATTTCTATAACTCCCCCCTCCATTGCTAATTCCCCACACAGTTTATCTTATTACTAACATCTATTAATGTGGCACATTTATTGAAATTGATGCATCCATATGGATACATTTTTTAAAATTGTTATTGTTGAAAGTATTACATATGTTCCCTTCCTCCCCCATTTACCCTGTCCAGCCCCTCCCCCCCCCCCCCCCCCCGCCTCCCCGCCTCCTCAGGCCTTCACCACCCTATTGTCTGTCCATGGGTTAGGCATACAAGGTCTTTGGTTGATTACCTCCTACCCACACACTTTCCCCCGCCTTCCCTCAGAGATTCTACACTCTGTTCCATGCTTCCATGTCTCTGGACTCACTTCATCATCAGTTTACTTTGTTACTTAGATTCCACATTTTGAGTGCAATCATGTTATACATGTCTTTCTGTGACTGACTATTTCATGTAGATGACACTCTACAGGACCCTCCATGCTGTCTCAAAGGGTAGGACATTCTTCTATTTTACTGCTGCATAGTACACCATGGTATAAATGTACCACAGATTTTTATCCACTCATCTACTGATGGACACTCCAGCTTTTCCACATCTTAGCTATTATAAATTGTGCAGTTATGAACATAGGAGTGCATACATTCTTTCTGACTGGTATTTTGGGTTTCTTAGGATATATTCCTAAAAGTAGAATCACTGGGTCAAATGGCAATTCCATATTTAATTTTTTGAGGAAACTCCATACTGTTTTTCTTAATGGCTGCACCAGTGTGCATTCTCACCAGCAGTGTACAAGGGTTCCCTTTTCTCTACATCCTTGCCAGCACTTGTCATTTGTTGCTTTGTTCTGACAGATATGAGGCGATACATCATTGTAATTTTAATTTGCATCTCTCTGATGATCTTGACTGAGCATTTTTTCATATGTCTCTTGGCCATCTGTATGTCCACTTTGGAGAAGTGTCTATTTAGGTCCTTCGCCCATTTTTTCATTGGATTGTTTGTCTTCCTTTTGCGAAGTTGTATGAATTCCTTCTATGTTTTGGATCCTCAGTTTCCCCTAAACAGCTGTGTATTCCTTCCAATGGGTTCTTTATTTGTGCTATACCATTCTTTATTTCTGACTGTTCTTTTTTCATAGTTGCTACATGTTTTCTCATGCTGTCGAGAATCTTTACCATCATTCTGAACTCTATGTCAGATAAATTTCTTATCTCCATTTCATTTATCTCTTCTTCTGGAGAATTCTCTTGTCCTTTCATTTTCAAGTTGGTTTTATGTCTCCCCATTTTGGCTGCCTGTTCAGATTTGTGAGTATGTATTAGGTAGATCTGCTATGCCTCCCAATCTCTAGTGCTGTTTCTGACTAATTAGATCAGGCAAACACTCAAAGCCTCCAGAGACCTGCCTCTGCATGCACACTGATTAGATTAAGTCTTGAGTAGCCCTCAAGCAATTGTCCACAGGTGTGGTGAGTAGTTTTCCAACAGGGTGGGGAAATTGCTTTTACCTAGTGGTTAATATCTATTCTCAGTCTCTTAATGGGCCTCAGAAACTCCACACCATGGGTGAGGGGGTTTCCAGTAGGGTGGATCACCAGGCAAAAACTACCTGAATATCAAAGGTCTGCCTGAGAGAGATGACCTCTGCAGTGTTAGGGAATGATTCAGCATAGGAAATCATGGTGTCTGCCTTCCAAGCTCTAACCCCAAAGCCCTAACCCTGGATTCTGTTCACACAGCTTCAGCCCACTCTGCCCTCCCTCTGCCAGAGCACAAGGTGAATGGCTGCACACAAAATTTTATGCATTGGCTCTTTAAGGGGATACCTGCATTTCCAGCCATCTCTCCCTGGAAGACAGCAACCCTGCTGGTTTACACAGCCAGATGTTATGTGAGCACCTTTCTCAGTTCTGGTCCTCTCTGCTGGGGGGCCCAGCTTGGGGAGGAGTTCTCAGTGACAACCCCCCACAGCTGAGATATCTTTCCAGAACTTCAGCTGCTGCCTGTGAGAGCCTGGCCAACCCTTTCCCTCCTCCACCCTTCCCACCAGTCTCTGTGCAGTCTCCCCTTTCCATCCTTCTTTATCATGGAAAAGGCACAAGGTCTCTCCAGCTACTCTTCAGTTGACTATTTAGGGTGGTTTTTTTGTATTTTAGTTGTAATTCCAATTTCATCCTGGGAGCATGTCAGTGTAGCTTCCACTTACTTCCACATATTTTTTTCCACTAATTTCCTTATCTTTTGAAACAGAACACAATATACACAGTTGTTGATGTTAATAAATCAAAAGTACAAATGTAATTTTATTATGAAAAGCTATAAAATAACTTGTAAAAGAGTTATAATGGTAACTGTAAACATTGGTTACTATTGAGGAATGAGATTAGGAAAGACTTTACATTTCATTTTACATACTATGGTGTCCTCTGAAATAAACTAATATGCATATATTTCTTCTAGAAGTAAGTGGAAACAGATCAGATGAGCCAGACCAGGCAGGGACCTGAATGCCGAGCAAACTTTTCTTTAGCTACGGAAGAGTTTGCTTTCTGGGTGGGCTTTATGCACAGATTCACTATGGACAATGACTGGATCCAGTTCAGACATTCCTCATGGAGAAGGGGACCACATGGGGTAAGATGGAGAGAGGAAGAGATAAGTCATTGAACTTAGGGCAAGTGAAAAGCATCTCCTGAGGCCCTTGTCTCCGATCTCTAAAATCTCATTGGCCAGTGCTCCTTGGGCAGGAAGTCTCAGGGGCTTCCCAGCATCTTGATAAGCCTCTCTTGGTCATCAGGTTCCACTCCTGCTCCTGCAGATTCCTCCTATCCAGGGGTAGGAGAGCATTCTCTGGTGCTCAGCACTCCCTGGAAAGCTCCTCTTTTTCTACTCACCACCTTCAACTAGAAGATGGCACTCAGGTAAGAGTCAGCTCAGAACTATCTTTGTTTTCTCCCTCTTAGTCCACATGGTCACGACTACATCTTGGGTGGAGCATGCAAGAAGCCATGGGCACCCATGAAGGAGAGTCCAGAGACATGAAGCTCTTTCAGGGAAGCTTTGGGTGCTGGTAGCTTAGGCTGTGAGGGACACAGGTTCTTTCTGCTTCACAGACATTGTTTTCAAACCTGAATTGTTATTAATAACATCAGGGTTCACACATTACCTTGCTGTTCTATGAGATTGTTTGCTTATTTCTTTGTTACATGCATCTATCTTTCTTGTCCCAGCCAAAAACACAAGGCACAAATAAATAGGGCAATTGAAGAGAGTTTAATAAAAAGACTGTGTATAAAGGGTGAGCAGGACTAAGGGAAATTAATAGAGGATACAGAGATCCCTAAAGATTAATCAAAATAAGGAGATACTGTCCTTGGACATCCTGAAGTGTAAAGGGAAAGATAAGTTGCCAGAACATAGGGAGGGCTGTGGCTACAGCGGTGGACATCACTATGACCGAAAAAAAATACCCACAGACAGGGGCTGTATCCTTAATTAGAGTAACACCGCCATGGCAAACTAACAGCCTAACAGCAGAGAGGTAGAGAGTTAAAACGTCAACCTGCCCTCCAAACAGCTGTCAGTGTCACCCTTTCCTGAGAGCAATCAGGAGCCAGAGGGAAAGGGAGCCCAGAAGAGGGTAGAGAAGCTGGAAATGAAATTCAACATCAAATGAAGGGAACACATTTTTCTTATAGCTTCTTCTTAGTTCTTTTACCTAGGACTTTTTCTCTCTCACTGTGATTAGATCAATTTGTTATTACATCTCATTTATTTGATGTGTTGGCACCCCCTACTGGGTGTCACTTCTTTGAAATAACATCTCTATTGTCATAGATGCCTTGAATATGGAACATACATTATTTTTCAAAGTGGTTGTATACAAATATTTTTAAGATTTCAATTTATGATTTTGGTAGCCCTAGAAAGAAATGCAAGAGAGGTTACTAGAACTTGACTGGTGATTTCAAGGCATCAGACACCTGTGCTCTTTCAAATCACTGCTCCCAAACCCTAGAGAGGTGACTTCATTCTCATGCAGGGCTCCCAGACTCATCAGCTTCCATCCAGAGGAGAAGAGGGGAAGGAAAGGCACAACCTAAAATTGGTTACATCACTTGTGCTCACCTCCCATTGGCTACCACCTGGTCACATGGTGCCATCAAACAGCAATGGAAACTGGGATTAGAATCCATTTTCTGGTCTAAAACTCTCAGAACTATTATGTGAGAGAGAAGGAAATGGATATTTAGACCAATTAGCATTTCTACACCCTGAAGCTCTCTCATGTTCTGAGCTCACAAGAAGATTTTGCTCAGGTGCTGATCCCACAATGAGGCAGAGAACAGTGGGAAAGCCTCAGGCTGGGCTCCAGGAGGCCAGGGCTGACATTGGACCTGCTGTTCACCCTGTGATCTCAGGGAAATCCTTTGGCTCTTTCAGCCTCAGCTTCTTCCTGAGTTAAAGGTTGACATTCTAACAGGTGGTCTCTAATGGACATGTGCTCGATGCTGAGGCTACAATAGTGAACAACAACAGCCAAGAAAAAAAGACAAAACCCAGACAGATCTAGTCATCATTATTAAGTTTTCAGTTTAAAAAGGGAGACAAGCCCTAACCAATTTGTCTCAGTGGATAGAGCGTCAGCCTGTGGACTGAAAGGTTGGGGGCACATCTCTAGTAGGTGGTGTGCAGGAGGCAGCTAAACAATCTTTCTCTCTCATTGATGTTTCTAACTCTCTATCCCTCTCCCTTCCTCTCTGTAAAAAATCAATAAAATATTTTTTTTTATAAAAAGGGAGACAAGCCCTAGCAGGTTTGACTCAGTGGTTAGAGCAGCACCCATAGACTGAGAGGTAGCAGGTTTGATTATACTGGGTGAGCCTGCCCTGGCTGAACCAGGCAAAAATTGACTGATTGGGTCTGTCCAGAGAGAAGAAGGAGCTCCTGGAATCTCTGGTCTGTTCTCAGGTGGATTCCACCCACTTATTCTTCCACACTGGATAAGCTTCACTTCCTTGTCATTTACAAAATTTGCCTATTCTAATTCAATAAAACACACAAATGAGTTCCCATTTTAGATTTATCTCTAAGAGTTACTTGCTTCCTGCCCCACCACCCCCCCCATGTGTACGGACACACCACCTGGCAGTGGTGCTGCAGGCAGGGGAAGGGCGAACACTCTGACACAGACCTGTGGGATCAGATCCAGGCTCTTCCACTTGTGCACGTGAGAACTGGAGCATGTCATTCAACCTCCTTGTGCTTGTCTTTTCCCATATGCCAGATGGGGCTAAGCATAGTACTGGCCTCATAGGGCTATTTGGAGAATTGAAAGAGGTAATACCATGTAAGCACTCATCAGGGGCTACTCTTCACCTATGTGTGAGTAGATTTACATTTCCAACCTAAGTTCTGCAAGAGCTTCTCTCTTTTCATCCAAAGCCCTTTGTAAAATAGAAGTAAGCACTTCTTAACTCCACCACCACCACCACCATGAGAATTCTCTTACACAAATATTTTGATCTGCAAAGAAATTTCCACTCCAAATCACATGGAGTGATGATAAATGACTTTTATATTACACATAGTATCAGAAAATCACTTACCAATTCCACTTTCCATATTTCTATCCCAATAACCTCTATTTAAACCCTTTGCCACCTCTTCCTCTCCTTTCAAAACGGGCTCTTTCTCCTCTAACATGCAGAGAAATCCTCTCCCACCTGGATAGGAGATGTCTGGAGGCATAAAAAATTCTTTCAAACACACAAGAGCTTTTCACAGAATGAAAACTTAGAAATGGAATTTTCTTTTCATAACATGTGTTTTTTGGTGATGGAGTTAAAAGTGCTGACTTCTGTTTTACATTTAAAATTCTTCATTTAACAAAGTTTTATATTATACTAGAGGCCCGTTGCAGGAATATTCCTGCAAGAATAGGGCTTCCTGTGGCTGGAGCAAAGCAGAGAAGGGAGCGAAACTCGCTGAGGCGGGCTGCGCTCCCGCTTCAAGCCCCTGCAGCTGGTTTTGCCCTCCTGCTCCCAGCCGCTGCCCCTTATGCTCCCAGCCACAGTGGTTGGGCTTGGCCTCCCGATCCCAGTCCCTGGGGCTGGGCTTGCCCTTCCAATCCCAGTGGCTTGGGCTGGGCTTGCCCTCCCACTCCCAGCCAATGCCCCTCCCCTCCAAGCCTTTACCCCTTCCGACCCCAGCTGCTGCCCCTCCTGCTCCCAGCCCCTGTGGCTGGGATTTCCCTCCCTCTCCCAGCTGCTGCCCCTTCTCCTCCAAGCCACTGCCCCTCCCACTCACAGCGGCTGCGGCTCCGTTTCTGTCCTCGCGGCCTCTACTTGGCTCCCCTTTGTACCGCTTGGCCTCCATGTTGTCATCAGTCTTCGCTCGCAGCTGGTATATGCAAATTAACCGCCATCTTTTAGCTTCTATAATTGAAACATTGTATCTTTTGGAGCTGTTGCTTCAGGAGCTCAGAGGCCGGCAGCGGCAGGCGGGGAACATTGGAGTCCTCCATCACTGAAGCAAGCAAGCCTCATGTTCGCTTTAAGCTGCCTGGCTGCCAGCCGCCATCTTGGCCAGCAGTTAATTTGCATATCGCCCTGATTAGCCAATGGGAAGGGTAGCGGTTGTACGCTAATTACCATGTTTCTCTTTTATTAGATAGGATTAAATCCAAATTTCCGTCTTTCCTTGGGCTCCTCATTGGTTCTTTCATTCATTAATTAATTTGTGGGTTAAAATTTTATTGACAGCCCTATGGTTTTCACAAATAGACTTAGGCCCTGGGAACACCACAATGGAAGAGTAATCACTGTCTATCCCCATAAAGATGACACACTGGGACATTTCTAATCCAAGAGCTTTGGGGGTCCTCACTCTGTCCTAACAAGGGGTCTCATTCCCTTCATGAGCCTAAGTCATAACCTCCTTCCTCCCTCCTGGGTAGACCACTCTCAGTCACTGAGATTGTCCTGGGGCTTCTGACAGCCTGCTGTCA
Organism: Myotis nattereri; assembly: GCF_964212035.1. Lineage (NCBI taxonomy): Eukaryota > Metazoa > Chordata > Mammalia > Chiroptera > Vespertilionidae > Myotis > Myotis nattereri. Next base: position 29,509,334 of record NC_138084.1, read on the forward strand.
AACAAAGCCACTCTCCCAGAGCACAAGTACTGGGGAACTCAGGACCCTGCTGTCATCCACAGGACCTGGGCAGACTCTTCTCCTCCTGCCTCCAGGGCACATGTCATGGGCTCTATGGTGAGGGGAGAGATTGGACATAGAGGGTCCTTGTTGCAGTAGAAACAGCCCAGGCTCTAAGATTCAGAGAGAACTGGGTTTAAATTCAGAATCCAGGACTCCAAGACCGTGTGGTTCAGGAAGAATCTTAATCTCTGGAAGCCTCCATTCACCACAGACAGGGTGGCATGAGGGTCAGTGGTTACAGAGCAGGTGCTCAAGTCTTGTTTTGTTCCCAGGCCCACAACTGCAGCGTTTCTGAGCACGGATATGACTGTCACAGCCTGGAAGACCAACCTCACAACAACCGATGAAATTGATCGGGCCATTTATCAACATTATACAGAGTTCATAATCCTGCAATTACTGACAATCATCGTGGCCCTGGTGGGACTGGCAGGGAACGCGGTGGTGCTCTGGCTGCTGGGCTTCCGAATGCACAGGAACGCCTTCTCTGTCTACATCCTCAACCTGGCGGGGGCCGACTTCCTCTTCCTCTGCTACCGAATTATACATAGTCTAGTTTTACTTTTCGACGTCAAAATTTTCTTTAGAGTAACGAACAGATTTCTCTTGCCTGTGTCAACCTTTGCCTACATCTCAGGCCTGAGCTTTCTCAGCGCCATCAGCACGGAGCGCTGCCTGTCTGTCCTGTGGCCCATCTGGTACCGCTGCCGCCGCCCCAGACACATGTCCGCCATAATGTGTGCCCTGCTCTGGGTCCTGTCCCTGCTTCTGATCATCGTGAGAGAGATCTACTGTGGCTTCCTGAGTTGGATTGTGCATTATTTTTGGTGTTCAGTGTTGGATTTCATCACTGTGGCATGGCTGATTTTGTTGTTTGTACTTCTCTCTGCGTTCAGCCTGGCCCTGATGACCAGACTGCTGTGTGGCTCCCATCGGGTGCCACCCACCAGGCTCTACATAACCATTGTGATCACAGTGCTGGTCTGCCTCCTCTGCGGCCTGCCCTTCGGCATCTACTGGTTCCTCATAGTCTGGTTTCCAAATGAATTTAGTGCCATCTTTCATGTTTTCATGACGGTAGTATTTCTGTCCTGTGTCAACAGCTGTGCCAACCCCATCATTTACTTCTTCGTTGGCTCCTTCAGGCAGCGATGGTGGAAGCGGAGACACACCCTGAGGCTGATTCTCCAGAGGGCTCTGCAGGACACTCCTGAGGTGGATGAACCTGGACAAAGCCTTCCTGGGGAAACCCTGGACATGTCGAGAACCAGTCTGGGGCAGGGGTGAGAGCCTCTGTCCTGATCAGTCTGAAGAAACTTTGAGACTTACTGCTGCCCTGCCAGGCATGGAAAGTATCTAGTCTTCTCTCAGCCTCAGCCTCAGAATGTGTCAGTGATCCCGCAATCTCTTCAAATAGGCTGTTTTTAATCTGGCTGCTCTAGTTTTTCTCATTAGTCTGAAAATTATGCCTTGCCACCGTTCCTGACATTACCATTAAATTTCTCATGTAATCATCCTCTGAATTTATTTACTGAATGCTTTTTCTTTACAAGTGGATCAGGAAAGTCTTCTTGAAATACTTGGCCTTGAACTGATAACTATAATTTACTAGTAAGTACCCTATGTCACATTAGCCAGCCACACCAACCTTTTAAGACAGGCAAGGAAAGATAAACAGGAACTGGAAAAATAGAAATGGGAAAAGAGGCAATTTATAGTGTTATCCTAATAAAGCAGGAATATGCTAATTGACCCTCATGCCATCACAAAGATGGTGGTGCCCACAGCCAATAAGGAGGGAATATGCTAATTGACTACCCTGTCCTCAAAGATGGTGGCACCCACAGCTAATAAGGAGGGAATATGCTAATTTACTGCCACCCTCAAAGATGGTGGTGCCCACCGCCACAAGATGGGCAGAGGAGGGCAATTGTGGGTGATCAGGCCAGTAGGGGAGGGTAGTTAGGGGCAACCAGGCCAACAGGGGAGGGCAGTTTTGGGGGACCAGGCTGGCAGGAGAGGGCAGTTTAGGGAAACCAGGCTGGCAGGGGAGGGCAACTGGGGATGACTGGGCTGGTAGGGGAAGGCAGTTGGGGACGACCGGACCAGCAGGGGAGGGCAGTTGGGGGCGATTGGACCGGCTGGGTAGTGGTAAGGAGGTGATCAGGCAGGCAGGCAGAAGTGGTTAGGAGCAATCAGGCAGGCAGGCAGCCAACAGTTGGGAGCCAGCAGTCCCAGATTATGAGAGGGATGTCTGACTGTGGCAGTCAGACATCCCCTGAGGGTTCCCAGATTGCAGAGGATGCAAGCTGGGCTAAGAGACACCCCCCCTCCCACCCCCCAGTGCACCAATTTCATACACTGGGCCTCTAGTTGTTACTAAAAGTACAAAGGTTGTTTAGAAAATGGTGACCAGTGTGCAAATAAGTTTCATTCCCTGTGACACCCCAAATATATGGTCATAGTTGCTACATCTCTCTTAAGAAGGATCAGCCCAGGCTGTGTAGCTCAGTGTTTGAGTGTTGACTGATGAACCAGGAGGACACAGTTCAATTCCTGGTCTGGGCACATGCTCGGGTTGGAGTCTCCGTCCTCCATGGAGGCCATGCAGGAGGCAGCCAATCAATGATTCTCTCTCATCACTGATGTTTCTATTTCTCTCTCCCTCTCCTTTCCTCTCTCTGAAATCAATAAAAAAAAAATTGAAATCGATCATTGGATGAAGTGCAGTGAGTAATGAGCCATGTCTCTTGTGGCCTTGAAGTGTCAGAAGTTGGCATAAGTTTTGCAAAATGAGTTAGAGTCAACTCTACAATACTGTCAAGTCCAGACATCACCAGCAAGGCCACCCAAGCAGGACAGGCCAAAGAGGAAAGTCCTGCTCTCCTGACACTGACTCTAGGATATGTTCAACCCTATAGGGTCTGAAACCACATCTAGAAACAACAGGTGGTGGAACAAGGACAAGGGTTGGGGCAAGTGGGAAGCAAGAAACAAAAGAATGCACCCTCTTCTGGACTACAGTCTTTTTGCCTGCAAAGGCCCCATGGGAGCAGGAGCGATGGTTCATCTTTCAATTAAACTCAATGTTTTATGCCTCATATACAACTTCAACTCTAATTGTTTACAGCTTTGATATGGATGATGGCATAAGAGTTGGTAACCCATTATCAGAAATCTCGTATTTAAATTCTGCATGATATCTCCTACCTCTTTTGAAATGTAGTATCTATAGTATCTTGATATTTAGATCTGAGCTGTTTTCACATCCTGTTATACACGTGAGAAAATAATGCGTATCAACTTCAGAAGCTCTGAAGAGATCAGTGAGTGAAAGTTAGGCCTTTAGCTATAACTGCAAAATTTTATTCATTTTTAAAGAGATATTGGAAGCAAATATGATAAAATTTTAATATACACTTAAATTTAATGGTGGTTGTGTGAATGCTTATTATATTATCTCATGGACTACATGCCTAGTTTACAATCTTCTTTCCAGCATAAACCTTGTTCTCATTCTTGGTAACTGCAATATGCATGTAGGTAGTAAATCCAACAAACTTTCAATCTGATTAATTATAAGACCAACAGCAAGTTGCAAAATTACTGCAGAGAGTTCCTGTCTGCCCGTCACCCAGCCTCTGCCAATGGTGACATCTTACACATACAGAACATTTTCAAAACCAAGAAATTGACCTGGGTAGGACACAATTATTCACACTACACATCTTACTCAGATCTCACCCAGTTTCACATGGGTGCATAATTCTAGGATATTTTATCATACGTATAGATTCATGTAATGACAGCCACATTCAAGATTTGGAACTGTTTCTTTGTCACAAAAGAATCCTCTTGGGCAACTCTTTGTAGACACACCCAACCTGTGCCCCTTCCAAACTCTTGGCAACCACTGATCTCTTCTCCATCTCTATAATTTTGTCATTTCAAAAATGTTGTATAAATGGAGTCATACAGTATTCAGCCTTTGAGTTTGACTTTTTTCATTCAGCACAATGACCTCAAGATCCATCCAAGTTGTTGCACGAATCAATAGTTTGTTGTTCATTTTTAAAATTGCTGTGTCGTATTCTTTAGTATGGATGCATTACATTTTGTTTCACTATTCACAAGTGGAAGGACATTTGATTTGTTTCCAGTTTGATTATTATAAATAAAATTGCTATGAACATCTATATAGAGGTTTTCATGTAAACATAAGTTTACCATTCTCTAAAATAAATGCCAGGAATAATTGTTGTTTTATATGGTAACTATATGTCCAAATTTGTAAGAAAATGCATAGTTTTTCAGCATGGTCATACCATTTTACTTTCCAACCAGCAATCTATGAGAGATCCAGTTTTCCTAAAGCCTTGTCAATATCTGAAGGAATCGGTATTTTTTCATTTTAGCCATGCTAAGGAGTGTATGATAGAATCTCATCGTGGTTTTAATTTTGTATTTCCCTAATGGCTAGGGGTACAAAACATATTTCATATATTTATTTTCCTGCCATGTATTTCCTTTGGTGAAGTGGCTGTTCAAGTCTTTTGCCCTGGTTGAGTCCAACTCTCCATTAACTCCATGCCTGTTTCCAGGGAGCTGAGTGTAACCAGAGAGCAACACTCAACCAATGGTTTCATTTTCAATCTATGCCTACAATCTACAAGTATCCACTTAGCTCTACTGAGTCATCATGTACCTTTTCCATAACTACCCTCTCAATTTCCAAGGGAAACATTTCACTCCACCTCTCTCCTGAAACCCCCTCCTCACTCTTTTATCACTCTCAGATGCTGCCCTCCTGAGAATGTCCCCATCTCCTGACACCAAATCTATCAGCCAAACTGCCTTTGTGCTCACTTTGCTGCCTTTCCTCTCAGGCCAGGGAAGAGCTCTGCATACTCCTACCCTAAACCATCCTTTCCACCTGCAGACAGGTTCCCACCCCTCTTCTCCACAGACAAACTTATACAATTACCAGAGGTCCAGTGCACGAAATTCATGCAAGGGGAAGGAGGATGTCCCTCAGCCTGGCCTGCACCCTCTCCAATCTGGGACCCCTTGGGTGATGTCTGCTGCCAGTTTAGGCCCAATCCCTGTGTAATCAGGCCTAAACCGGCAGTCGGACATCCCTCTCACAATCTGGGACTGCTGGCTCCTAACCGTTTGCCTGCCTGCCTACCTGATCACCTCCTAACCCAGGGGTGGGCAAACTTTTTGACTCGAGGGCCACAATGGGTTCTTAAACTGGACCGGAGGGCCGGAACAAAAGCATGGATGGAGTGTTTGTGTGAGCTAATATAAATTCAAAGTAAACGTCATTACATAAAAGGGTACGGTCTTTTTTTTTTTAGTTTTATTCATTTCAAACGGGCCAGATCTGGCCCGCGGGCCGTAGTTTGCCCACGGCTGTCCTAACCACTCCCCTGCTGGCCCAATCGCCCCCAACTGCCCTCCCCTGCTGACCTGGTCACCAACAACTGCCAAAAGTTTTGGTCTTTTATATTTCTATGAGTAAAATATAACTCTATGTAATTTTAATTTTCATCTCTGTTATTATTATTTTGGTTTCTCTCCATATGTTTAAGAGCCATTTTTATTTTGAGAAGTTGTGAATTTATGACGTATAATCATTTTCTTATTGGCTTGTTAGATTTTGAATTATCATTTTACAGAAACTTTTACAAATAGAGGAATTAGTAATTTTTCTTTTATATGAGTTACCAATATTTCCCCAACTCATTTTTCATCTTTTGATTGTGATGGTTCATGCCATACCAAAAAAATTCTGTATGTTCTCATCCTTATTAATCTTTTCTTTAATGCCTTCTGAATTTTGTGCTACACTTTGAAAGCCTTTCCCAACACTGAGGGGAAAAAAAAACTTTCCTATGGTTTCTCCAGGTACTAATATAGTTTCATTATTTATTTTTAAGTATTTGGATTATATATGGATTTATCCTAATATCAGATGCCAAGTATGTTTTCAACTTTATTTATTTTACTTTGTAATATATTTCTATTGATTTCAGAGATGAAGGGAGAAAGAGGGAGATAGAAACATCAATGATGAGAGAGAATCATTGATTGGCTGCCTCCTGCAAGCCCCACACTGAGGATCAAGCCCACAACCCGGGAATGTGCCCTGACTGAGAATCAAACATGACCTCCTGGTTCATAGGACAATGATCAAGCACTGAGCCACTCGGGCCAGGCCAACTTTAGTTTATTTTAGATGGCCACCAGTGATCCCAATTCCATTCACCAAATAGTTCACGTTACACCCACTACTTTAATATACATTTTTTTTGTCATATAATAAATTCCCATATGTATTTGGGTCTAATTCTGAGACTTTTGTTTCATTGATCAGTTTCCCTACATATGGTTTTCTGGATCCAACTCCTCCTCAACTTCTAATAAACAAACACCCCTTCAAACTTCCTCTCTTTTCAGTCTGCAGCTCAGTCAGACCTTTGAGGATAAGGTCCAGAAGGCTTGCTCCAGTTTATGGTTGTTGTTAACACTGACATTCCATTGCCTGAAATAATGCTGAGGACACATGCCTAGGTCTATATTAGTTTGCTATGGCTGCCATACAAAAGAACCACAGACTGGGTGGCTTAAAAAACAGAAATTTATTTTCTCACAATTCTGAAGGCTAAAATTAGGAGGTTTGTCAGGTTCTGAGGCCTCTCTTCTTGGTTTATAGATGGCACCTTCCCTTTGTGTCCTCACATGTATCTGTGTCCTGACTTTCCCTTTTTATAAGGATGCCAGTCATGTTAGATAATTGCTTATTATAGTAAACTCATTTGAACTTAATTACCTCTCTAAAGACCCTAACTCCAACTAACCAGATAGCTTGAAATAGGACTTCAGCATATAAACTTTGGGGGACACAATTCAGTCTATAATTTTACAGAAGAGGAAAGAAATACAAGCACGCTTCCTAGAAAAAGGGAGGGACCCCATTTATTAACAGTAGTGAACTCCGGGAATAACTTCCAAATCAGAGTGAAGTAACACGCAGAGGCTTCACTTTTTATAACCTTCTGGGGTCTTTGTCTTGAGGGAACTGGTCTTGCAAGGTGTGTCAGGCCATAAAAACTGTGAACAGCCAAAACCGGTTTGGCTCAGTGGATAGAGCATCGGCTTGCGGACTGAAAGGTCCCAGGTTCGATTCCGGTCAAGGGCATATACCTGGGTTGCGAGCACATCCCCAGTAGGAGATGTGCAGGAGGCAGCTGATCGATGTTTCTCTCTCATCGATGTTTCTAACTCTCTATCTCTCTCCCTTCCTCTCTGTAAAAAAATCAATAAAATATATTTAAAAAAAAAAAAAAAAACTGTGAACAATGCTCCCCTGAGGTGGGGAGGGAAAGTCATTATCGCTGGCCCCAGAACAGATCATCAACACCTGGGGGCCTTCCGGTAAGCCCATGAAAGGGGGTAGAACCATATCTGCAAGACAAAGACCCCAGAAGGTTATAAAAAGGGAAGCTTCCGTGTGTTACTTCACACTCATTTGGAAATTGTTCCCGGAGTCCACTAGTGTTAATAAACGGGGTCCCTCCCTTTCTCTAGGAAGCATGCTTGGTATTTCTTTGCTCTTCTGTAACATAATAAGATCTTTATTAAATACTAGAGGCCTGATGCACAAAATTCATGCAAGAGTAGGCCTTCCTTCTCCCAGCTGCCAGCACCAGCTTCCTTTCCAGCACTCAGACCCAGGCTTCCCTCAAAGACCCAGCTTCAACCAGAAGGTCATCCAGAAGGGTGTCCAGTCTAATTAGCATATTATGCTTTTATTACTATAGATTTGCTGAATGAACCCATTAAAGAACTTTTCTGAGTATTTGAAATAGTTTCTAATCCAAATGACATTTAAAAAAATAACAAGTAATTCACCCTGGCCAGTGTGGCTCAGTTAGTTGGAGCATTGTCCCATACGCCGAAAGGTCTTGGGTTCGATTCTAGGTCAGGCCTCAACCTAGGTTGAGGGTTTGATCCCCAGTGGGGTGTGTCCAACAGGCAACCAATTGATGTTTCTCACATCGATGTTTCTCTGTCTCCCTTCATCTCTCTAAAAAAATCAATAAGCATATCTTCAGATGAGGATTTTAAAAGAGTTCACAAGTAACTTAATTTGACTGTAGCATAGGCACATGAAAGGAAAACATAAGAGATAAGAGTTAAATTTTTAATATTTACACCAAATGAAAATATATTTTAAAAATAGATAAAGTAGAAGAGGGAAGAAGAATGTTATGTGTGCTGAACTCCTTATGTTTCAAAGGGATGCCAATTGATCTACTTCTTCATGTTCATAAATTTTAAAAAATAACTTTAAGTTTATGGTTCAGAGCTAATAATAAAGGAAGTAAGAATAGGTTGAACTTTGAAGACTAGGATTCAGGGAGCCTGTTACCTTGTATATACCTCTCTATCGTTTGGAGGGAAATTATACACAAGAATGCATATTGCTGTGATAATTTTAAAAAAAAACACAAAAAGTGGGTTTTGGCCATGGAGGACTTCCAATCACTCTACGATATACTTTATTCTTTAGTTTTAAAGCCTCTCAATGCAAACTCACATTGTTTGACAGTGCTTCCCAGGCTCAGTCTTCAACTATAGGTTCCACAACAGTGACTACCAGGAGGATGACCGGATGGGGTAGGATGGAAGTGGCTGACATGTGAGTGGACATGGGGCAAATGATAAGAAACATCTCAGTAACTAATCATGCTCAAACAGCTCTGGTCTCTGACTTGCCCACAGTCCTTGCAAAGGAAATTGCAAGGTCTGTCCAATATCTTGATAAACCTTGCTTAGTCACCAGCTTTTAATCCAGCTCCCTCATACATCTCCTGATTTAGAGGACAGAGACGTGTCTCTGGCATCACTCAATCCCAGAAAGACTCTCTCCTTCAGCACAGGTCAGCTCTCCACCTCACGCCAGAAGAATGGAAGAAAGGTAAGAATATACACCCAGAACTGACTTATGTCCAAAGCCAGTTATGGTTTTTGCTCTAAGTTCCCATCCCCATGGTTCCCAGGCACCACATGCAGGGGCCCTGGTGCCTCCTTCAGGGAAAAGCAGGAGACATGAAGCTCTCCTCTAGTGTCTTTGGGTGCAACAACTCTGACTGTTGGAGATGCAAATGGGTCAACCAGAAACTTTCTCTCTTCTGATCCATCTCCCCATAGGCTCCCCTTCATTCCAACCATTCAAATCTGGTGTCATGGAGAGAACTCTGCCTCAAATATTAATTTAGGGAGCAAAGTAAAATGTGAGCATTGCTTCCCAAGTTGGAACTGTTGTTAACCCAGATTTCACTTTTTCCTTTTTTTCCCTCTTCTCTTGTGGATATGGCAGAGTACCAGGAGTAAACAGCCCAAACTGGGGTAAATGGCGAGTGTTTCATGAGGGACTATTGAGCGGGTTTAAAGGAAGGTGACAATGCATGGTGAAGCACCCTTAGGTAAGCAATAGAGGGGCACTGTTTCCACCCTGAAGCTTAAAGGGATCCAGGAAAGAGCAAGTGCACAGATAGAGCAGAGCCGTAATCATAGCAGCAGCAATAGGAAGGACCACGAGCCAGGAGGAGGAACAGACCTGGGCCAACACACTGCCCAGAGGGAGAGAGCCAGGAGATGAAAAGGCCAAATCTCTTTTTCCCTGCCCTCCAGTCTCCTGGTAGCTCCATTTAACCAGAAATCAGAAGGACAGGATCTCACTGATGAGATACCGTTACCAGGAAAACCCCTGGGTGGGCTCAGGCTGCCTGTCACTGTCCAATAACGAAAGTAGGGTTGAATCATTTAAGGTGTATAATGACAAGTCTAGCCAACCAAGAAGACAGGGTGCTTACAAGCATTCAAATCCTGTCTTACAGCAAGGTGCAGGGGACAGGATTATAAAGGGGAAAGGACCAGGGTGAGACTGGGAACAGAATGCAGTTACTTGCAGCCCTGGAGGTCTGCAGACATCAGCTATTGTCCTTTAGTCATCAGGAGATGAGATGATGTTGATGAGCTGACATACTGAGCCACTTTGAGCCCAGTTCACGCAGCCACCCTCACACCTGCCCTAGCAAGAGATCACATTCCCTTCATGTCCCTAAAGCATGGTCTTTCTCCTTGGTGCATGGGCTCGTTAGTCATGAGGGTGGACTGTGGTCATCTCTGCTCTTCCTGACTTTGTGCAGCTGAGGGGGAAACTCCAGCTCAGGACAGAACTAATACTTGGGTCCAGAGCCCTCTCCTGGTCTCTCAGATTCTATTCCAGACATTGATCTCCTTCTTCAGAACATTCTGGGAACATGACATCGCCTCCGGACAGTGAGTGGGAGCTGTGATGGGGGGGCATGGTGGGACTACAGAATATCCCCATGTCAGTAGCAGGTTTGTGTAATGCAGTAGAGCAAGCCCAGACTCTAGAGTCAGAGAGAGAACTGGGTTTGAATCCAGGTGCAGGACTCCAAGGCTGTGTGTCCTTCCATAAATATCTTAACCTCTGGACCCTCCTTTCCCGGCTCTGGAACACGGGACAGCAATAGCCCACAGCATGATGGCTCTGAGAATCATTGATCGTACCAGTGCCCAACTCTTGTTTTCTTCCAGGGTCACCACTGCAGGGCTTGAGAGCACAAATATGACTGTCACAGCCTGGGGGACCGAGCTCACACCAACCAATGGAAGTGACCGGGCTCTTTCTAACTGGAACAAAGCGATCCTGACCCCAGCTGTGCTGGTCTTCACCGTGGCCCTGGTGGGACTGGCAGGGAACTCGGTGGTGCTCTGGCTCCTGGGCTTCCGCATGCGCGGGAACGCCTTCTCTGTCTACATCCTCAACCTGGCGGGGGCCGACTTCCTCTTCCTCTGCTGCCGGATTATACAGAGTCTAGGTTTCGTTTTCAACTTTCATTTTGTCATTAGCGTAATTGACACATTTCTCTCAATTGTGTCAACCTTTGCCTACATCTCAGGCCTGAGCTTTCTCAGCGCCATCAGCACGGAGCGCTGCCTGTCTGTCCTGTGGCCCATCTGGTACCGCTGCCGCCGCCCCAGACACATGTCCACCATAATGTGTGCCCTGCTGTGGGCCCTGTCCCTGCTGCTGTGCATCCTCGATAAAAATTTCTCTTTGTTTCTGTTGGGTTTTTTCAGCCCTTCCATATGTCGAGTATTTGACTTCATCGCTGCGGCCTGGCTGATTTTGTTATTTGTGCTTCTCTCTGGGTCCAGCCTGGCCCTGATGACCAGACTGCTGTGTGGCTCCAACCGGGTGCCGCCCACCAGGCTCTACATGACCGTCCTGATCACGGTGCTGGTCTTCCTCCTTTGTGGCCTGCCCTTCGGCATCTACTGGTTCATCATAATCTGGATTCCAAATAAACCTAGTGTCCACTTTCATGTTACCATGGTGGTAGTACTTCTGTCCTGTGTCAACAGCTGTGCCAACCCCATCATTTACTTCTTCGTTGGCTCCTTCAGGCAGCGATGGTGGAAGCAGAGACACACCCTGAGACTGGTTCTCCAGAGGGCGCTGCAGGACACTCCTGAGGTGGATGAACCTGGAGCAGAAAGCCTTCCTGGGGAAAACCTGGCCATGTCGAGAACCAGTCTGGGGCAGGGATGAGAGCCTCTGTCCTGATCAGTCTGGAGTAACTTTGAGACTCACTGCTGCCCTGCCAGGTGTGGAAAGTGTCTAGTCTTCTCTCAGCCTCAGCCTCAGAATGTGTCAGTGATCCCGCAATCTCTTCAAATAGGCTGTTTTTAATCTGGCTGCTCTAGTTTTTCTCATTAGTCTGAAAAGTATGCCTTGCCACCGTTCCTGACATTACCATTAAATTTCTCATGTAATCATCCTCTGAATTTATTTATTGAATGCTTTTTCTTTGCAAGTGGATCTGGAAAGTCTTCTTGAAATACTTGGCCTTGAACTGATAACTATAATTTACCTAGTAAGTACCCTATGTCACATTAGCCAGCCACACCAACCTTTTAAGACAGGCAAGGAGAGATAAACAGGAACTGGAAAAATAGAAATGGGAAAAGAGGCAATTTATAGTGTTATCCTATCTAATAATAGACTAACATGGTAATTGACCATACCTTCACTACACCTCCCATTGGCTAATCAGCATGATATCCAAATTAACCGCCAACAAAGATGGCGGCTAATTTGCATACTGCAGGCAGGGCAGGACACCGAGACCCAGGAGCCACCTTTTCTGCGGCCAGTGTTCATGAACATGATCAGAAAGCCAGGCTGCAGGCAAGGTAGCCCCATGGAACCCAGGAGCCCATCAGTTAGGTCTGCAGGGGAAGCAGCGATCAAGGTATGGGAGGGTGCGGGGGGGAGATGGAAAGAGCTACAGGAACAGCTCTGGCCAGAGACTGAAGACTTCCGCTGGAACGAGGAGCCAAGAGCTGCTTGGGGGCTCAGGCCTGTGGGAAAGCAGGTACCATGAGCTGGTGATCCCAACGGCCTGACAGCGTTGGAGGTGGTGTTGGGACTGGGGACTGGCGAGCGGGCAGAAGATGGCACTGATTGGCCAATTGCTATGATGCCCGCTGTAGCCAGCAAACTGCCTGATCAGGGGGTGGGGCCAGCAGCCAACCTCGCAACCCCTCCCCCCTGCTGGCCTTCCCCTGATCAGACTCTCCCATCCTGATCAAGAGCAGGGCGCACAGAGCCTAGACCCTTCCTGGCAGCCCTGAGTCCCTGGGGCTGAGAATTCTGATGGCCCTGCCCAGAGAGCAGAGGTGCCTGAGGGGCAGAGACAGGGACCACAGGCCTCCAGGGAGCACTGCAGAGTTTGCAATGAGGGGAGAGGGCCTGTGAAGGGGGAGAAGGTGAAGCCAGGGGACATCAGCCCAGAATCCAGCCCTTCCCCTCCAGAGGCAGCAGGACCTAAACCCAGAACCCCAGCCCAAATTGGAAGAGCCTGAGGGAGCTTCAGGAAGCTCTACGCAAAGCTGCACATTGAGAACGAGAGACTTCATGAGGCCCTGACCCAGACCACGCTGCGGCTGGAGCAGCTCAAGGTAGAGCTGGAGCACACCATGCAGAGGCAAGAGCGCTTTGCAGAGAGGCTGCCATCCTGGAGCTGGCGAGATTTGAGTGCAGGGCCCTGGAGTGCAAGGCTGCTGAACTGGAAGAGGAGCTGAAGGGCCTGTCCAACCTCCAAGCTGACAACCAGCGCCTCAAGGATGAGAATGTGGCCCTGATCTGCGTCATCAGCAAACTGCCCAAGTGACCCCGGAGGACTTGCCCCTGCACCCGCACTTATACAGCTGCTTTTGCCACATGCACCCCTTCCCTGTGTGAACACGAGTAACAGGGCTGTCAAGGAGTCTCTGAGAAGCCATACCCTCCCTTGAGATCTCCAGGTTAGGAGGGGAGGACAGAGCCCCCAGGAGCCAAAGGGGCCATCTGAGGCCAGGATGGAGACAGGAGGCTGAGCCAGGTAGGGGAACCAGGGCTACAGGCAGGACCAGAAAGGAACTGAGGACCAGGAAGTGCCAGGACCAGTAGCCAGGACCAGAGTGGTCACCCAGAGGTTCCCTCTCATGTGTGCTGCCACCAGTCACCCCTCCAGGGATCCTAGAATGTGCCAAGCATCCCGCCGGCCTGGGCCAGGTGAGCCTGTATATAGGGTCCATGTGCAATAGGGAGGGACGTCTTCTATTTTTTGCTGCCCCTTCCCCATCGCTGTCCCGGGCAGGGGGAGAAGGTATTTTTCAGACATAGCACAGGCACCACAAGTAAAAGTTGTGAAGTTGCCAAAAAAAATAAAAAAGAGCAGGCCGGCCGGCCAAACACCCCCTCTCTTTCCACCACCCTCTGCCCCCCTGGCCAGCCCTGCCCTTGATCAACCTGCCCCACCACAATAGGCCCACAGCCCCTCCCCGTAGCTGTCCACCCCTGATTGCACCCCCTCCACCCCAAGAAGGGGCAGGGATGGGCAGCCAACCTCCTGCAGCCCCTCCCCAGGCTGGCCCCAACCCTTATACCCCCACCCCAGTAGGGGACAGGGCTGGTTGGCCAACCACCATGGCTCCTCCCCAGGCCACTAGCTCCGATCTATGAGAGATCCAGTTTTCGTAAAGCCTTGTCAATATTTGAACGAATCTGTATTTTTTTAATTTTAGCCATGCTAAGGAGTGTGTAATAGTATCACATCGTGGTTTTAATTCTGTATTTCCCTAATGGCTAGGGGTGCAAAACATATTTCATATATTTATTTGCCTTCCATGTATTTCCTTTGGTGAAGTGTCTGTTCAAGTCTTTTGCCCTGGTTGAGTCCAACTCTCCATTAACTCCATGCCTGTTTCCAGGGAGCTGAGTGTAATCAGAGAACAACACACAACCAATGGTTTCACTTTCAATCTATGTCCACAGACTACAAGTATCCACTTAGCTCTGTTGAGTCATCAGGTACCTTTTCCATAACTACCCTCTCAATTTCCAAGGGAAACACATCATCTCTCTCCTGAAACCCCCTCCTCACTCTTCTATCACTCTCAGATGCTGCCCTCCTGAGAATGTCCCCATCTCCCGACACCAAATCTATCAGCCAAACTGCCTCTGTGCTCACTTCGCTGCCTTTCCTCTCAGGCCAGGGAAGAGCTCTGCATACTCCTACCCTAAACCATCCTTTCCACCTGCAGACAGGTTCCCACCCCTCTCCTCCACAGACACACTTATACAATTACTAGAGGCCCAGTGCACGAAATTCATGCACAGGGAGGGAGGATGTCCCTCAGCCCGGCCTGCACCCTCTCCAAACTGGGACCCCTTGGGCAATGTCTGCTGCCAGTTTAGGCTCAATCCCTGTGTGATCAGGCCTAAACCAGCAGTCAGACATCCCTCTCACAATCTGGGACTGCTGGCTCCTAACCGTTTGCCTGCCTGCCTGCCTGATCATGCCCTAACTGCTCCCCTGCCAGCCCAATCACCCCCAACTGCCCTCCCCTCCTAGCCTGATCACACCCTAACTGCTCCCCTGCCAGCCCAATCACCCACAACTGCCCTCCCCTGCCAGCCTGGTGGCCCCCAACAGCCCTCCCCTGCCAGCGTTATGGCCCCCAACTGCCCTCCCCTGCTGATCTAGTCACCAATAACTGCCAAAAGTTTTGGTCTTTTATATTACCATGAGTAAAATATAACTCTATGTAATTTTAATTTTCATCTCTGTTATTATTACTTTGGTTTTTCTCCATATGTTTAAGAGCCATTTTTATTTTGAGAAGTTGTGAATTTATGACCTATAATCATTTTCTTATTGGCTTGTTAGATTTTGAATTATCATTTTACAGGAACTTTTACAAATAGGGGAATTAGTAATTTTTCTTTTATATGAGTTACCAATATCTTCCCAACTCATTTTTGATTGTGATGGTTCGTGCCATACCAAAAAAATTCTATATGTTCTCATCCTTATTAATCTTTTCTTTAATGCCTTCTGAATTTTGTGCTACACTTTGAAAGTCTTTCCAAACATTGAGAGGAAAAGAAAAAAACTTTCTTATGGTTTCTCAAGGTACTAATATAGTTTCATTATTTATTTTTAAGTATTTGGATTATATATGAATTTATCCTAATATCAGATGCAAAGTATGTTTTCAACTTTATTTATTTTACTTTTTAATATATTTTTATTGATTTCAGAGATGAAGAGAGAGAGAAACATCAATGAGGAGAGAGAATCATTGATTGGCTGCCTCCTGCATGCCCCACACAGAGGATCAAGCCCACAACTGGTCTTGCAAGGCGTGTCAGGCCATAAAAACTGTGAGCAATGCACTGCCCTGGGGTGGGGAGGGAAGGTCATTATCGCTGGCCCCAGGACAGATCATCAACACCTGGGGTCTTCCTGTAAGCCCATGAGAGGGGGTGGAACCATATCTGCAAGACAAAGACCCCAGAAGGTTATAAAAAGGGAAGCTTCTGTGTGTTTCTTCACACTGATTTGGAAATTATTCCCGGAGTCCACTAGTGTTAATAAACGGGGTCCCTCCCTTTCTCTAGGAAGCATGCTTGGTATTTCTTTGCTCTTCTGTAACATAATAAGATCTTTATTAAATACTAGAGGCCTGAAGCACAAAATTCGTGCAAGAGTAGGCCTTCCTTCTCCCAGCTGCCAGCACCAGCTTCCCTTCCAGCACTCGGACCTGGGCTTCCCTCAAAGCCCCAGCTTCAACCAGAAGGTCATCCGGAAGGACATCCAGTCTAATTAGCATATTATGCTTTTATTATTATAGATTTGCTGAATGAACCCATTGAAGAACTTTTCTGAGTATTTGAAATAGTTTCTAATCCAAATGACATTTAAAAAAAATAACAAGTAATTCACCCTGGCCAGTGTGGCTCAGTTAGTTGGAGCATTGTCCCATACACCGAAAGGTCTTGGGTTCGATTCTAGGTCAGGCCTCAACCTAGGTTGAGGGTTTGATCCCCAGTGGGGTGTGTCCAACAGGCAACCAATTGATGTTTCTCACATCGATGTTTCTCTGTCTCCCTTCATCTCTCTAAAAAAATCAATAAGCATATCTTCAGATGAGGATTTTAAAAGAGTTCACAAGTAACTTAATTTGACTGTAGCATAGGCACATGAAAGGAAAACATAAGAGATAAGAGTTAAATTTTTAATATTTACACCAAATGAAAATATATTTTAAAATTAGATAAAGTGGAAGAGGGAAGAAGAATGTTATGTGTGCTGAACTCCTTACGTTTCAAAGGGATGCCAATTGATCTACTTCTTCATGTTCATAAATTTTAAAAAATAACTTTAAGTTTATGGTTCAGAGCTAATAATAAAGGAAGTAAGAATAGGTTGAACTTCGAAGAATAGGATTCAGGGAGCCTGTTACCTTGTATATACCTCTCTATCGTTTGGAGGGAAATTATACACAAGAATGCATATTGCTGTGATAATTTAAAAAAAAACACACAAAAAGTGGGTTTTGGCCATGGAGGACTTCCAATCACTCTACGATATACTTTATTCTTTAGTTTTAAAGCCTCACAATGCAAACTCACATTGTTTGACAGTGCTCCCCAGGCTCAGTCTTCAACTATAGGTTCCACAACAGTGACTACCAGGAGGATGACCGGATGGGGTAGGATGGAAGTGGCTGACATGTGAGTAGACATGGGGCAAATGATAAGAAACATCTCAGTAACTAATCATGCTCAAACAGCTCTGGTCTCTGACTTGCCCACAGTCCTTGCAAAGGAAATTGCAAGGTCTGTCCAATATCTTGATAAACCTTGCTTAGTCACCAGCTTTTAATCCAGCTCCCTCATACATCTCCTGATTTAGAGGACAGAGACGTGTCTCTGGCATCACTCAATCCCAGAAAGACTCTCTCCTTCAGCACAGGTCAGCTCTCCACCTCACGCCAGAAGAATGGAAGAAAGGTAAGAATATACACCCAGAACTGACTTATGTCCAAAGCCAGTTATGGTTTTTGCTCTAAGTTCCCATCCCCATGGTTCCCAGGCACCACATGCAGGGGCCCTGGTGCCTCCTTCAGGGAAAAGCAGGAGACATGAAGCTCTCCTCTAGTGTCTTTGGGTGCAACAACTCTGACTGTTGGAGATGCAAATGGGTCAACCAGAACCTTTCTCTCTTCTGATCCATCTCCCCATAGGCTCCCCTTCATTCCAACCATTCAAATCTGGTGTCATGGAGAGAACTCTGCCTCAAATATTAATTTAGGGAGCAAAGTAAAATGTGAGCATTGCTTCCCAAGTTGGAACTGTTGTTAACCCAGATTTCACTTTTTCCTTTTTTTCCCTCTTCTCTTGTGGATATGGCAGAGTACCAGGAGTAAACAGCCCAAACTGGGGTAAATGGCGAGTGCTTCATGAGGGACTATTGAGCGGGTTTAAAGGAAGGTGACAATGCATGGTGAAGCACCCTTAGGTAAGCAATAGAGGGGCACTGTTTCCACCCTGAAGCTTAAAGGGATCCAGGAAAGAGCAAGTGCACAGATAGAGCAGAGCCGTAATCATAGCAGCAGCAATAGGAAGGACCACGAGCCAGGAGGAGGAACAGACCTGGGCCAACACACTGCCCAGAGGGAGAGAGCCAGGAGATGAAAAGGCCAAATCTCTTTTTCCCTGCCCTCCAGTCTCCTGGTAGCTCCATTTAACCAGAAATCAGGACAGGATCTCACTGATGAGATACCGTTACCAGGAAAACCCCTGGGTGGGCTCAGGCTGCCTGTCACTGTCCAATAACAAAAGCAGGGTTGAATTATATAAGGTGTATATTGAGAAGGCTAGCCAACCAAGAAGGCAGGGTGCTTACAAGTATTCAAATCCTGTCTTACAGCAAGGTGCAGGGGACAGGATTATAAAGGGGAAAGGACCAGGGTGAGGCTGGGTACAGAATGCAGTTACTTGCAGCCCTGGAGGTCTGCAGACATCAGCTATTGTCCTTTAGTCATCAGGAGATGAGATGATGTTGATGAGCTGACATACTGAGCCACTTTGAGCCCAGTTCACGCAGCCACCCTCACACCTGCCCTAGCAAGAGATCACATTCCCTTCATGTCCCTAAAGCATGGTCTTTCTCCTTGGTGGATGGGCTCGTTAGTCATGAGGGTGGACTGTGGTCATCTCTGCTCTTCCTGACTTTGTGCAGCTGAGGGGGAAACTCCAGCTCAGGACAGAACTAATACTTGGGTCCAGAGCCCTCTCCTGGTCTCTCAGATTCTATTCCAGACATTGATCTCCTTCTTCAGAACATTCTGGGAACATGACATTGCCTCCGGACAGTGAGTGGGAGCTGTGATGGGGGGGCATGGTGGGACTACAGAATATCCCCATGTCAGTAGCAGGTTTGTGTAATGCAGTAGAGCAAGCCCAGACTCTAGAGTCAGAGAGAGAACTGGGTTTGAATCCAGGTGCAGGACTCCAAGGCTGGGCCTTCCATAAGTATCTTAACCTCTGGACCCTCCTTTCCCAGCTCTGTAACACGGGATAGCAATAGCCCACAGCATGATGGCTCTGAGAATCATTGATCGTACCAGTGCCCAACTCTTGTTTTCTTCCAGGGTCACCACTGCAGGGCTTGAGAGCACAAATATGACTGTCACAGCCTGGGGGACCGAGCTCACACCAACCAATGGAAGTGACCAGGCTCTTTCTAAATGTAACAAAGCCACCCTGACCCCAGCTGTGCTGGTCTTCACCGTGGCCCTGGTGGGGCTGGCAGGGAACTTGGTGGTGCTCTGGCTGCTGGGCTTCCGCATGCGCAGGAACGCCTTTTCCGTCTACATCCTCAACCTGGCGGGGGCTGACTTCCTCTTCCTCTGCTGCCGGATTATATATTCCCTGTGGACATTCATCAGTAACTTCCATTCCAGGTGCATTTCCATCCCCTACATTTTCATGACTGTGTCAAACTTTGCCTACATCTCAGGCCTGAGCTTTCTCAGCGCCATCAGCACGGAGCGCTGCCTGTCTGTCCTGTGGCCCATCTGGTACCGCTCCCGCCGCCCCAGACACCTGTCCGCCGTCACGTGTGCCCTGCTGTGGTCCCTGTCCCTGCTGCTGAGCATCCTGGAAGGGAACTACTGTGGCTTCCTGCTGAGGAAACGTGACCAAACTTGGTGCCAGGCGTTTGATTTCATCGCTGCGGCGTGGCTGATTTTGTTGTTTGCGCTTCTCTCTGGGTCCAGCCTGGCCCTGCTGACCAGACTGTGTGGCTCCCAGCGGGTGCCCCTGACCAGGCTCTACGTGGCCATCCTGCTCACAGTGCTGGTCTTCCTCGTCTTCGGCCTACCCTACGGCTTCAAGTGGTTTCTGTGTTACTGGACTCAGACACGTTGCAGTAAAACGTTTTCCTATTTTCTTAGAAGGACTTGGCTCATCCTGTCTAGTCTTAACAGCAGCGCCAACCCCATCATTTACTTTTTTGTCGGCTCCTTCAGGCAGCAGAGGCAGCTGCGGCAGACCCTCAAGTTGGTCCTGCAGAGGGCTTTGGAGGACATCACGGAGGTGAAGAAAAGTAGCAGAAGCCTTCCTC
Organism: Myotis nattereri; assembly: GCF_964212035.1. NCBI lineage: Eukaryota > Metazoa > Chordata > Mammalia > Chiroptera > Vespertilionidae > Myotis > Myotis nattereri. The sequence continues at coordinate 29,529,460 of NC_138084.1, forward strand.
AGGAAACCAGGGACATTTCAGGGAGCAGTTTCACACAGTGATTCTCTACCAAGCAGGGTTCCGTCAGAGAAGGAGTACTTATTACAGAGCTTTATATATTAACTAGAGGCCCAGTGCACGAAATTCGTGCATGGGGGGTTGGGGGGGGGAGCCTCAGTCCCTCGGCCCAGCCTGCACCCTCTCGCAATCCGGGACCACTTGCTCCTAACTCAGGGGTGGGCAAACTTTTTGACTCGAGGGCCACAATGGGTTCTTAAACTGGACAGGAGGGCCGGAACAAAAGCATGGATGGAGTGTTTGTGTGAACTAATATAAATTCAAAGTAAACATCATTACATAAAAGGGTACGGTCTTTTTTTTCAATAGTTTTATTCATTTCAAACGGGCCGGATCCGGCCCGTGGGCCGTAGTTTGCCCATGGCTGTCCTAACTGCTCGTCTGCCTACCTGCCTGATCAACCCTAACCACTCTGCCTGCCTGCCTGCCTGATCACCCCTAACCAGTCTGCCTGCCTGCCTGATTGCCCCTTACCACTCACCTGCCTGCCAGATCGCCCCTAACTACCTCTGCCTTGGCCCCTGCCACCCCACCTTTGTCCGGAAGGACATCTGGAATGACATCCAGAAGGTCGTTAGGCTGTCTGGTCTAATTAGCATATTACACTTTTATTATTATTGATAGAGTAAAATATAAACAGGGTGTCCCCAAAAATGTATACACACTTTAACAACTGAAAACTCAAATTTGAAAATGAAATGTATTTTAATAAATGCTGCCTTTATAATTATTCAAAGCAGGTATATACATTGTGTATATAGTGATATATAGTATATAGATAATATATACATACACATGTATATGGTTAAACTGTCTCTATAAGGCTATTGTCTGTCTGATTCTAGAACTTGAAGTATGCAGGGCAAACTAGAACCCAGGAGCCTGAGCAAAAACCCATGATAGCCGATCAGCATTCACGTCAGTCTCTCCCAGTGCCTGCATTTTGATGATGTGAGCGTTCTGCAGGAGAAATTGGCTCCCTTCACCATGGAACTGAACACACACCTGGCCCGGGGTCAGAGACACTGAAGGCAGTTCCAAGGGAAGGTGAAATGGCTGCAGACTCAGCTGCTGCTGCCTCACACCAATGCGATGAGCGTGCATGAGCACCCTGGCGCCCTTGCCCTGATCTTCCATGCATAGAAACAGTATGGCTGCTGCTTTATTTCCAACCACCAAACCTTCTGCAAATTGTCTCTTCATGCCTACCCTAACCGGAAACATACATGGAAGGAAAAAGAATTCTGGAAAACATAGTTAAACCTAGCCAAGTTGTCACTTTCAAATCCATCACAGTCTACCGCTTGGCACCCATAAACACCCTATCAAAACATAATAAACTCAAAATAAAGCTAATAAAGCAAAGTCAACCTTCTTTTTAACATGATATACCTATTTCAGCTATATGTGAAGTATACCAACCTTTCCCCTGAAAAAAGGTACATCTTTTCTTGTACTTTGGAACATTTGTATATCTTTTTCTTTTTTTTTTTTTTTTTTGAAGTGCCTGTTCAAGTCTGCTACCCACTTTTACTGGGTTGTCTATATTTTTACATTGATTTGTTGGAGTCCTTTATGTATTTTATATAAAATTCCTTTGTCAGATTTATGTGTTGCACATATTTTTTTTCCAAGTCTGGGATTTGCTTATTCATTTTTAAAGTATTTTTTGATGGGCAGAAGTTTTGGGTTTTTATGAAATCTAATTTATTAGTTTTCTTTTCTTTTATGATTAGTGTTTTTATGCATTTTAAGAAATCTTTGCCTACTGCGAAGGAAAAAAAAGGTATTCTCCAATGTTTGCTTCTAACAGTATTATAATTTTTGCTCTTTATATAAAAGTAAAATTACTTTTAGATGTATGAGACATTTCAAATTCATTTTTGTGCAGAGTGCGAGGTAGGGGTCAAGATTTATTTTTTCCCCCATACAGTTATCCAGTTGTTCGGCACATTGTTGATGAGACATTCCCTCCTACTCCCCACCCCCATTAAATCATTTAGCCCTTGTGTCAGAAACTATGCTTATAAGCATGGGAATATTTCTGGACATTCTGATCTCTTCTGTAAGTCTATTCCAGAAGTCAGCCTGTGGGCCAAATCCCACTAACTGCCTGCTTTGGTAAATAAAGTTTCATTGGAACATAGCCATGCCTGTTTGTTTACATATTGTCTATGACTGCTTTCATCTACAACAGCAGGGTTGACGAGCTGTAGTTTCGTGTTAAGTTTTAAAATCAGGCAGTGTATATGCTCTAACTTTGTTTTTCTTCTTCGGGATTTTTTAAGCTACCTCAGTCTTTTGCATTTGTATATAAATTTTAGAATAAACTTCTCAAACTGCTATAAAATTCCTGATGAGCCCTGGCAGGTGTGGCTCAGTTGGTTGAGTGTTGCCTGTGCACCAGGAGGTCACAGTTCAATTCCCGGTCTGGGCACATGCCTGGGTTTCAAGCTCGGTCTCCAGGGATGGCGGGTATGCAGGAAGCAGCTAATCAATGTTTCACTCTGAAATTGATATTTTTCTCTCTCTCCCTCTCCCCTCCTCTCTCTTTAAAAATAAATTTTTAAAAATCCTGATGAGCTCAGCCCTCATGACTCAGTAGTTGAGCATCAACCTATGAACCAGAAGGTTCAATTCCTGGTCAGGGCACATGCTTGGGTTTTGGGCTCAATCCCCAGTGTGGGGCGTGGAGGAGGCAGCCAATCAATGATTCTCTTGCATCATTGATGTTTCTATCTCTTTCTCCCTCTCCCTTCCTCTCTGAAATCAATAAATATATATAGCCCTAACTGGTTTGGCTCAGTGGATAGAGCGTCGTCCTGCGGACTGAACGGTCCCAGGTTCAATTCCGGTCAAGGGCATGTACCTTGGCTGCGGGCACATCCCCAGTGGGGGATATGTTTCTAACTCTCTATCCCTCTCCCTTCTTCTCTGTAAAAAATCAATAAAATATATTTTTAAAAAAATTTTTAAAAATATATATATATTTTTAAATAGTAACAAAATTTTTACTGTGATTGTGTTGACTCTATTAATTAATTGGAGATAATAGACATCTTAGAATAAAGAGTCTTTGAATTCATAAGCATGGTATATCTAGCTATGTATTTCAGTCTTCCTAAATTGTTCTCAGCAACTTTTTGTAGTTTCCATTTCCTAAATCTTGCACACCTTTTGCCAAATTAGTATTTTATGTTTTCTGATGCTATTGTACACAATATTTTTTTTTTACTTTGCTTTTGGATTGCTCATTGCTAGAATAGAGACATACAATTGAAAGCAAGATGGCTAGCCCTAGCTGGTTTGGCTCAGTGGATAGAGCATCGGCCTGCAGACTCAAGGGTCCCAGGTTCGATTCCGGTCAAGGGCATGTACCTTGGTTGCGGGCACATCCCCAGTGGGGGGGCGGGGGGGGGTGCAGGAAGCATCTGATCGATGTTTCTCTCTCATTGATGTTTCTAACTCTCTATCCCTCTCCCTTCCTCTCTGTAAAAAATCAATAAAATATATTTTTTTAAAAAAGAAAGAAAGAAAGATGGCTAGAGAGGAGGCTCCTGACTTCCCCTCCTCCCACAGAGGATTAATTCCTCAGTGAGGAATCCTGAAACAAGTTGAGTGACTCCTATAGACCAGGCAACGTAAGCCAGGCACAAGGCTTAAAATTAAGACCAAGATTTCTGCCCCCTGGGGGGCTACTTCACATGTTATCCCCTGGGTATACATACAGCCCACCTAAAGACAGGCTTTTTCAGAAACATAAATTTCATTGGCCACAGCATTTTTTGTTTTGTATGTTTTGTAAACATAGATTTACTAAATGACTTGTATCCGGAACATAAAAGAACTCACAACTATTTAATAACAAAAATACATGCATATATGCGCAACACGTGGGCTCCGAAAATAGGGTGGTGAAGGCCTGGGGGTGGCAGGTAGGGACAGGCTAGAAGGGGCCAATAGGGGGGAGGAAGGGGACATATGTAATACTTTCAACAACAAAAAAAAGATTTTTTAAAAAACTGATTTTTAAAATGACTAAAAGATTTTTTAAAGTTTTTTTTCAATGACAGTTGACATTCAATATTATATTGAAGGGCATAGCATTTTTTTAAAGAGCCCCCTCGAGCAGATAGGAATAGCTCTCATAGTCCTGATCTCTAGAGATAAACCATTCTCCCCTGATCTTCCCTAGGCTCCCTGTGAAAAAGAAACTTCTCTGCTACCTCCAGCTTAAAAAAAAAAAAAAAAAAAAAAAAAAAAAACTGTGGAAGATGCGCATTGGTCCTACTCCGGTCACGTGACACCCTGGGCCAATGGCTAGAGACAGGGTCTGAGGCATTGTCAAAATCATTTACTCGGAGAAACTAAGATGGCGGCATAGATAAACACCGGGAAATAGTCGCCTCCCACAACAATTGATAAATATCCCAAAGGACGGAGCAAACATCGTCCAGAACAACAGGAAGGCTGGCTGAGTGTAATTTCTACAACTAGAAGAAAAGAAAAGCACGCTGAGAGCCAGAGGAGCTGCGGAGGCTGAGTGCAGAGGTACAGCGGCGGCTCGCGCGCGCGGAAAGGGGGTGGCACCTGAGGACGCGGCTGTCTTTTTGAATCACAAGCTCCCGACTGCTCTGAACTCCGGTTCCGGGAAGTCTCTGGGGACCCAGGACTCATACGGGGAGAGGCTGCTCTGTCAGGCGGCAGCGGGCGAACTTGAGGGCGGATTTCCCTCAGAGGTGCTTGCAGCCGTTACCGGGACACTGAGACGCGCGACTCCGGGCGCGGAGAATCAGCCATAGCTTCTTTCTCCGCCCTTTTGACTCCCTGAGACCCCGCCCCACCCAGGCTGCAGCAGAGGCTTTTGCATGTGAATGTACCTAACTGCAGCCCAGCCAAGCAGACCCGGAACTTCCAAGAGAAGGCCCAAGGCCCCGCAGCGGCTTGCATTGCTTCACAGCTGAGCCTCTTCGTGGCTCCGGCTGTGTGGCCTCAGGCAGGGGATGAATTAGCACCTCCTTAGATCCAGGAGCCACTGTGCCCAGTGGTCAGAGGGGGACCATTCTCCCACTTCAGACACAGCTGCTTCCCACAGCCAATTGGCCTGGAGGTCAATTCCTCCCAGTGATCCTACAACAACCAAGGCACCAAGAGTGCACCAAGAGTGTCCACCTCAGGTAACTGGGGAGGCTGAGCCACTGGGCCCTACAGGACACCTGGCACGCAGGGCCACTCTATCAACACAGGGAAGCAGCCAAAATGCGGAGACAAAGAAACAGGTCACAATTGGCAGAAACGGAGGAGGGCAGACGACTGGATATAGAGTTCAAGGCCACGTTTATAAGGTTTGTCAAGAATTTTATGGAAACCGCCGATAAATTTAATGAATCCCTCAAGGAGTATAGTGAGACCATGGAGGACATGAAAAAGGACCAACTAGAAATTAAGCATACACTGACTGAAATAAAGAATAATTTACAGAGATCCAACAGCAGACAAGAGGATCCCAAGAATCAAGTCAAAGATTTGAAATACAAAGAAACAAAAAATACCCAACCGAAAAAGAAAAAAGAAAAGAGATTCAAAAAATATGAAGATAGTGTAAGGAACCTCTGGGACAACTTCAAGCGTACCAACATCAGAATTATAGGGGTACCAGAAGGAGAGAGAGAGCAAGATATTGAAAACCTTTTTGAAGAAATAATGACAGAAAACTTCCCCCACCTGGTAAAAGAAATGGACTTACAAGTCCAGGAAGCGCAGAGAACCCCAAGCAAAAGGAATCCAAAGAGGACCACACCAAGACACATCATAATTAAAATGCCAAGAGCAAAACATAAAGAGAGGATCTTAAAAGCAGCAAGAGAAAAACAGTCAGTTACCTACAAGGGAGTACCCATCCAACTGTCAGCTGATTTCTCAACAGAAACCATGCAGGCCAGAAGAGAGTGGCAAGAAATATTCAAAGAGATGAATAGCAAGAACCTGCAACCAAGATTACTTTATCCAGCAAAGCTATCATTCAGAATGGAAGGTCAGATAAAGAGCTTCACGGATAAGAAAAAGCTAAAGGAGTTCCTCACCACCAAACCAGCATTATATGAAATGCTGAAAGGTATTCTTTAAGAAGAGGAAGAAGAAAAAGGAACTCTTACCATTTGCCACAGCATCGATGGAACTGGAGAGCGGATAAATACCACAAGATCGCACTTATTTGTGGAATATAATGAACAACATAAACTGATGAACAAGGACTGATCCAGAGACGGAGAGGCTTTGATTGGACTGTCGGGCCTTGGAGGGAAGGTAGGGGAGGGTGGGGGCAAGGGGGAAGGATCAACCAAAGGACTTATATGCAAGCATATAGGCCTAACCAATGGACACGGACAATGGGGGCGTGAGGGGGTGAGTGGGGAGAGGGGGGGTAGAGGGTACACATATGTAATATCTTAATCAATAAAAAAATATAAAAAAAAAGGAAAAAAAAATCATTTACTCACAAACCGTTATTCCTTTTCAGGAAAGTGGACTCTGTCACCAGCAAAAGGGAAAGGCTTGTAGTTCTAAACATGGACAATGAAGGACTTGTGAGCCAGCCAGCCACACATCCTAGTGTCAAACGATGTTTTTATTCAGACCTGTGCTGCCCTGTCACTGGTTATTCCGAGCCTGCCTGACATTTGCACTGACGTTACATGGCCCGTTCCGCTGGATGGACAGCCATTTCTGTCCAATCAGCCGCTGCTTACCCGAGGGTGTCAGTATTGGTTAAGCTCTCTGAGAGAGGTTGGCTACCAATAGCTACCATCTCTGCACAGAGGGTGAGGTTGATTAGGGCTCTATGGGTTGGGGATGCAAACGTGGGCAGCTTCAGAAAGGTGTGGCATTTGAAAGCAGAAGCTCTTACCTTTATACAGCCCTTCATTTACAAAGCTAGGTCCTAACAGCTATGTTTCTTATCTTTTGATACTCATAACAATCCTAGAAGGTGCCGAGGTTTAAGACAAATTTTTCGACCCGAAGAGAAGGCAACAGGGAAAGCAGACACCGTATAACTTCAAGAAAGGCACAAAAACTACTTAGAAAGCATTGAACAATGCGGAGGTTTCCTCTCTAGTAAACACCAATTGGTTGGTAAAGTCTGTGGGGTGCTGTCTTCAGAGGAATTCTCCAGCTCCAGCCGCACTCGGTGCAGCAACGTCCTGGGATCCGTTTGTTACCCAGGTATGTGGGCATTCTCAGAGCAGCACCCTAAAAGGGAGCGGGTGCAATAGCTCCCTCTTGTGGGAATTTTGAGAACAGCACTCTACTAAAGAATTCTGCGAGTCTGAAAATAAAGCCTTGTCCCACAGCCTCTTTAAGCTCTCCTCCTGTTTTTAATTGTTGTTGTCTTTCCTTTTTAGTTCTCTTATTGTGTGATTTTCTCCTACCCTGTCTTCTTTTTCACTGATCCTATCCTCAGCTTCCCCTAATCTCTAGTGTGTTCCTTCCAGTGTTTTATTAGTGCTATGTCATTCTTTATTTCCAACTGTTCTTTTTTCATAGTTACTATATCTTTTTTTCATGCTGTTAGGCATCTTTAACATCACTATTCTGAACTCTGAATCAGATAAATTTCTTATCTCCATTTCAATTCTCTCTTTTTCTGGAGACTTCTCTTGTTCTTTCATTTGGGAGTTATTGTTTGGTCTCTACATTGGAATCACACTATTTCACACTTATTTGTAATATGCTTGTTTTCATTATCAGTATATACAAATTCAATTTTTAGTTCCAATTTGCTAATAATCATTAATTGTGACTTCTCTCTGGGTCTCAGATACTTCATATCTAAAATGAAGATGTTAGAAAAGATTATCTCTAAGATGCCTTCTATCTCTGACAACTTATAAATATATGCAACTTCTGATGCCTACATCTATTCCTCTCTCTTCTTTTTTTTTAATATATTTTATTGATTTTTTACAGGGAGAAAGGGAGAGAGATAGAGAGTTAGAAACATCGATGAGAGAGAAACATCGATCAGCTGCCTCCTGCACATCTCCCACTGGGGATGTGCCCGCAACCCAGGTACATGCCCTTGACCGGAATCGAACCTGGGACCTTTCAGTCCGCAGGCTGACGCTCTATCCACTGAGCCAAACCGGTTTTGGCTATCTATTCCTCTCTCTTCCCTCCTCTCATCCACAGGCAACCCCAGGACCATTGTACCTTGCTTGGGGAATGAAGACCTTGAACCAGCCTCCCTCAGATTCCACTTTCATGATCTAGAACAGCTGCCAGGGATAGGGCTCCTGTCTGTCAGGGTGATTGCTTTTGTTCTGATATATAAATCTCCTTAGTGCCCCGAGGCCCTGACAAATCATCGTTATAATCTTTTGTCAAATGAGACCAGCATTATTTGGAACGCTGGTCTGATGTGAACCTCTGATTTAAAAAAAAAAAATATATATATATATATATATATATATATATATATATATATATATATATATATTGTTTCACCCGGGTAAAATGTAAATTCATAAAACATGACTGTTTTGTTCATAACTTCTGCACCTTATCACTTAGGAAGTCCCTAAGGTAGTATAAATATTTAATCATTTGAATAAGTGACTCTAACCTTATCTATACCCTTTCCTAGTATTCCCAAGGACCCTTGAAACATCTGCTTCTACATCTCCAACCACTGAGACCTTACTTGAAATAACCAATTCCATTGTTGCACTGAGGGACAGGTGTAATTGGAGGATGGCAGTGTCAAACTCAATATAACCTCTACCCCAGTGGTTTTCAACTGGTGTGCTGCAGAATAGTGGACCCTGAGATGAAAAGGGTTGAAAATCACTGTTCTACCCCAATTGCTAAGTCAAGAATGAGAGGCAAGAGGTGAATATGCCAAACGGGCAGAAATTGGCTCTGAGCGTGAAAATACAAGCTTAGAGGCAATAACCTTCCCCTCTGTAGTCTGTACAGGACATTTATGCATATCTCTTTTATCCCATCTTGAGGGTTAGGCAGAGGCAGGATTTAAATTCAATGAGTAGTATTTGTTGAATGGCTGGATTCTTCTGCAATTTTTACATATGTCACCAGGGGGCGCACTTGTTGCTTAACTCGTCCCTTCAATCAGGCCTGCGGCCAACAGTCTGAGAGCCTTTCTGGACTTAATAAATCACCATAGACTTTTAGGTCCTGTCACTGGCCCTTCCTACCACAAAGGAACAATGCTAAAAGTAATATTGCCTGGCAAAGCAGATACCCAGGGCACATTATATCTACTGAGAAGAGTGAATAGAAAGAAATCCTTTACCCCTGATTAAATGCCAAAGGGGAAACATTATGCCTTCGAGGTAAAAGGGCTCCAGGGCCTTCCCCACATGGAAGGAGCATCGTAGAGACTTTACCTGTCAGTGCTACCTTATTCTCTAAATCTCTGGCAGTCCCCTTTCGAAATATTCGGGCTAAAAGGAACTACATTTGAGAGCACCCAAGCATTCCCTCTACACTTTTATTTTACAGATGGGGAAACCGAGGCCCAGAGGAAAATAAGTTATTTGCCCAAGGTCAAATGCCTGTCTAGTGGCAGAGCCAGGATTACCCCCCAGGAGGCTGTTTCCCTGAGAATAGATTGGCTGATGGGGGGCGGGCTTCAGAAATAACCCTTTGGATTCAGGACAACCTAAACTCTATTGGAGATTAAGATTGGTCATTTTAAAAGGCGTTATTGACTATAATACCTCTGCTTGAGAGAGAGAGAGAGAGAGAGAGAGAGAGAGAGAGAGAGAGAGGAAGGAAGAAGAGTTTTCTTACCGCCTTGTCTCCAAGCAGCCTCTGTTGCTTCTCTGTCTTCCTAGCAACTGCAGCTATGCTGCATTGTTTGAAATAATCTCTCTCTTTTTTTTTTTTTTCAAAATCAAAAGATGAAGGATAAACTCCCAAAACAAAAGGCATTTTTCTTCCAAGGGCTCAGATAAATCATAATTTGAGGACAAAAGCGTCAAGGGTGAGCAATCCCTCAGAAACCATCTGCAGAACAATTAAGTCTTGTCAATAGCACAGCTCATTTCTGCAGTGCAGACTCCGAGAGCCTTGGGAGCCAGAACTAGAAAGGGCCTTGGAATCACCGTATTCAAATACCACACTTCACACATGGATGTGTGATTCACAGAGGGGAAGGACAGTGTCAAAACTCAAATGCTTTCACAGGCCAGGGAAATGAAGCCAGCTGGGTCAGATGAGAGGTACTTTAGATGTTACAGGAAATGTGACTTGCCCCTTTCAGAAATACAACAGGGCAAGCATCTTGACAAATGTCAGCTAACACTTGCCCTTGGTAATGGGGTAAGAGTAGGGACTGTGGCAAACTGGATATGCCCTGCCTCAAGGGAGTAACTGCTACCAGCTCCACTGGCCTACCACCTAGCTACCCAGCTCCATATGCCTACTATCATGTAGGCATATGAGCCTGGAGTTGCCAGATCTCCTGTCATTTTAATATGGATTTGTACTTGAAATGTCCTAGTTGCTTTTTAACAGTGGCAACTAATTTGAATTGGTTGTAGGCCAACCAGAGCCCTTCTGGAGTCTGATTTCCGCCACAAGTATCTGGTGTGGGTATTGCGGGATGCACTAGGCTACACAGCCTCTCAGGGTCCTTTGAGAGCAGAAGGGCTGAGATTCCCGGTGCTTCTCTGCTGCTGCCACTCTCTAGGATCCCCACGTCAAGTCCAGATCTGATCACTCTTCCCACCCAGAAACCCCTCGTAGCTTCTAAGTACATTAGAATAAAACCCAACTCCTCCACAACCTTCAAGGCCCCGTGCGGTCTGGCTCCTGCCCCCCTCTCCCACCTCCTCTCTCACGGTGGCCTTCGTGCTGTGCCTAGAAGGGAAAGCTCTGCCTGGGAGCTCTCTCCCTGCTCTGCATAGCTGGTTCCTTCTAGTAATGCAAGGCCCTGTTCAAATAGTCTCTCCTCGGGAGGCCGTCTCGGAACACCTACTCAAAAGTGACCCTTCCACCTTCGCTCATCACCCCACCCTCTTTCCTCTTTCTTCACTACACTTACCACTGCCTGAAATTTCCCTTTCACCCACTGTTTTAACCTGGTTCATTGGTAGTGCATCCCCACTTGCTGGGGTCCGACCCCAGCAGGTCCAGGGGTCCCCAAAGGTGTGGACGGAGTCGGTGAAGAAGGAATGACACGGAGACAGCATTCAGTTGATCAGCAGCCTAGCCAGGATCTCCAGCCAAGTTCTGTTCAGGATCTCCAGCGAAGTTCTGCTTAGGATCTCCAGCCAGGTTCTGTGTCCATGTTCTCCAGCCAGGTTCTCCAGGTTCTCCAGCCAGGTTCTGTAGCCATGTTCCCTCGCTAGGTTCTCCAGCCAGGTTCTATCCAGGTTCTCCAGCCAGGTTCAGTCACCAGGTTCTAGTCAGGTTCTCTTGCCAATTTCTGAGGTCAGGTTCAGTCCAGGATCTTTTGCCATGTTCTCTCGCTAGGTTCTGTCTCTAGGTTCTGACTCCAGTTTCTGTCCAGGATCTTTTGCCATGTTCTCTCCAGCGAAATATGCCAGGTCCCTTGAAACAGCAAGGATGGACGGGCTCCCGGCACCCACTAGAATATAAGTTCCGTGAGAGCAGAGACGCTGTCTTGCTCTCTAACGTGTGTCCAGCTCCTGGAACAATGGCTACCTCAGAGTAGGCCCTTGATAGAGTATCTGGTGAATGACTCCCCTTTGCAGGAGCCCAGAGCAGTGACCACGGGCGAGCCTACTTCTGACTCCCACTCCTCCTGAGACAAGTATTTTGATGTTTCTTCCTGGGACCAGCAGCCCGGTGCCCTTGGCCTTCACCTTGAGCTGGCAGGCTGGTGTCTGTGGCCCCCAGAGGCGTGGTCCCAATCTGTGGCGAGCCGCTACAGCAAGATCACATCACACCCCCCACCCGCATACAGTCCAGCTATTGGTCTCAGCTCACGTTCTCCCCTGACACACCTTGCTACCATCCTTGGCTCTCCACTCTCAGCCTCGCAGCCAGGAAATACGACTCCAGAGATGAACTCTCAGGAATGCAATGATGTCCTCTTCCTTTAAATCAATAGTCTCACAGGAAAACTCTGCTTTTTATTTTCCCACCTCCATCCTCATAGCATCTGCTCCAGATCCCAAATACTTGGACACTTTTCCTAGGACCTGCCTGCTACCACCCCCCCCCGCCCGTCCCCCCCCCCCCCCGCAAAGGATTACCTTTGCCAATTTAGGTGTGGGGAGGATGTCCAGATTTCCTTGAGACCCCACCAAAATCAGCTTCATGAATCCCACTGATACATCTGCTGAAACAATGAAAATAAGGTCAGTGGCCTCAGGGATCCTAAGGGCCCACCCTCAGGAACCCCTCTTGGAAGACTTGCTCTGAAAGCTAAGTGCTAGAGCTGCCTCAGATTCTTTATGGAAACAAGAAGGTGGAAGAGAAAGAAAAAGAGAAAAGAAGAGTGAAGGGAAAGAAAATATGAGCTAGTAGATAGAACACAGCCTACCTTGTCACTTTAGATAGATTTCCTGTTTCTTCCTCTCTGAAATAATCACTGAAGTGTTCAACAAAAGCTTATTGAGCACCTGTTATAAGGAGAGTGGTCAGGGTGGGTGCCATTAAGAAAGTGATACTTGAGCCAAGCCTTGAAGGAGGTGAGGGCATTATTTCTATGAAACTGACCACCACCACCCCCTTTTTTTTCACATCCAATAGGATCAGAACCAAATCTGAGGCTCAGTCCTCTAGAGGCAAATGTGTGGTCTATTGTCCCTTGGAGAGGCAGGACAAGACAGTGGTTAAGGACACGGGTTCCAACACCAAACTGGACTTAAATACTGGCTCTACCATTTGCTACTTACATGACTTTGGGCATCATATTTAACCTCTCTGAGCCTCAGTTCCCTGTACCTCAAAATAAAAATAATAATAGCACCTCCCTTACAGGGCTCTTCTAAATGAAATAATATCCATACATTCCTGTGCACACAAGAACTCAGTAAAAATCGGCTGTAATTATTAAGCTTTGGTCCTACCTCTCAAAGTTTACTTACATTTTCCTTGGTCCTGATTCTCTGTCCTTACTGACATTTTAACACTGTTTTATGGTTTCTGCTCTTGTGGTAAACTACCTCAAATCCTTTGTGGCTCGGGGAGGGTTATAAATAAGCAAGTAAATAAAGAAAAATCTAGATAGAGGAACATTTTCACTAAAATAAAACATTTCATTACAATAGAGTGAATTGTGAGGCCAAAAGCAAAAGAACTAGACCCTCTTTTCCAACCATCCATCAGAAACCACCAGCAAGACACTCTCCGGAGACCAGATCATCTTTCTCTTTCCCAAACCCCTCTTCCTCCCTCTATCGAGAGAGGAGATGAGTCACGTGAAATGACCCCATAAGCCTAACGCCTCCCAACCTCACAACGATTTCATTGCTGTGGGTTTCAGAGAACACTCCTTCCCCATCAGAGGAGAGAAAGGAGCTGGATGGGGGTTGCTTTCCATGGTGATGGGATTAGAGAAAATAGTGCTGGTGCAGAATCTCATTACTGCCATTAACTAGTGAGTGCAGTGGCCAAGGGGAAGTCCCTGGGCCTCACTGGGCCCCAGTTTCCTTGTCAGTAATAATAGTACCTCCTCCTAAGGTGCCTGTGAAGATGAAGGAAAACAACATGGATAGCATATTGGTAAAGCCCTCAATACATGCTAGACTTTCCTTCCTTACCTGCACCCCAGGGCAACACGCAACAGACTATGGGAATAGGATACTCTTCAATGAGAGGGTGGACAGGGCAGGCCCTGAGAAGACTAGTTTAAGAATAGCCCTATATGCTGGGAACTCCCTATAAGAAGGGGAAAGATCTTTTTTGAGCTCCTCCTACCTTCTAGGTATATCATCACGCTTCTTCCTCCCCGTAACCCTTGGAGATGAGCATTGTTATCCACATCTGACAGCTGGAACTGGGCTTGACCCCAGAGCACATGGCTAGGAATGCTAAGAGGCAGCTCTGGCCTTCTGAAACTGCCTTTATGCAGGGCAAGCACCAGCCTCCACTACAGGACATCACAGCCACCACTGATAGAAGCCTGTGAGGCCCAGGCCCTCTGGGGGTACCATCTCTGTGACTCTAGAGCTGAATTCAGAGGCTTCCTAAGCCCCTCCCCTCCCCTCCATCAGCCCCCAGGGCCTCCCCAGTTAAGGCTTCCCTGCTCTATAAGCTTTGGTATTCATTCTCTAGGTCTGAATTTGAAACACAAGCCCCTCACTTATCAACAGGAGGACCTTGGTAAGTCACCTATTCCTTCTTGTTCTGCTTCTGAAAATGAAAACATTCAATGCCTACCTCCCAAGGTTGCCATGAAGATTAAATAAAGCACTACCTTGAAAACACACAAAACAGTGCTTGGCGCATAGTAAGCCCTCGTTTGTGGTAGCTGCTATTGTTACACTGACGCCGTCAGCCTTATGCTGGCTGAGCCACAGAGATGATGCTCTCAAGGGGAGAATGTGTCATTGAGCACTTGCTGACATGCCTACCCACACCTCCAATCCGACTGAATGAGCATCATGGCCTGGTTATCTGACATTTGATCCTTCTCCTCACCACGCAGGAAACTATCTGGGAATAACAAGATTTAGCTGGACTCTGTGCCCCTCCTAAGAAAAAAAAAACTAATCAAGGCCCAGGCCAGGGCCTCCCATTCACTGCCCTTGATCCACAAACACGTACTGCTGGTCCCTCCTCTGGGAGAGAGAAGACGCAACCCTATCCCAGGAGTTCACAGTGCACTTGGGGGAAAGGGCAAGAAACCGCTGTTACAACAAACAAAAAGGCATGAGGCCGAGTGTCCCTGGGAAGATGAGGAAGGCTCCACAGAGAAGGAGGTATTTGAACTGGACCTTAAATGTTAGGTGAGACATGGCGGGGAGGCATTCCAGGCTGAAAGCACAGCATGAACAAAGGTTAGACCTGGGGGGCTTGTTTAGAGAACAGAGTGGCCTGCTGAGGCAGGAGGACTGAGAGGACAGAGCACAGAGTGGAGAGCTGGTAGTGAAGGGCCAGTGAGCCTGAGGGGTAGGGAACACAAAATAAAAATCGTGATTGCAATGGAGAAAATGCAGTGGGGAGGGGGCCCGCAATTTAAAATAGGATGATCTCAGAAAGCCTCTTTGAAGTGACATATTTAAGAGATTACAGAGCAAGCCATGTGACTACCTGGAGTGAGTTTTCAGGCAGAGAAAATAGCAGTACAAAGGTCCTGAGGCCACAAAGTGGTTGCCATGTTGGTAATGCATTAAAAAGGCCAGTGTGCCCGACCAACGTGGCTCAGACCTAAGAACCAAGAGGTCACGGTTCGATTCCTGGTCAAGGCACATGCCTGGGTTGTGGGCTAGATCCCCAGTGTGGAACTTGGGGATCAATGATTATCTCTCATCACTGATATTTCTCTCTCTCCCTCTCCCTTTCTCTCTCTGAAATAAATAAAAACTTTTTTAAAAAAAGACCAGTATGACTGAGCTGTTAAGATTAGAAAGTTAAAAGGAAGCCAGCTCATGAGAGGCCTTGCAGGCCGTTAATAGGAGCTCGAGCTTTCACTTGTATGATTTCTAGTAAAGGAGCAATGTGATCTGACTTATGTTTTAAAAGGATGGCTCTGACTGCTGTCTAGAGAATCAATGGCAAGGGGCCAAGGGTGGAAGCAGGGAAACCAGTAAGGAGGCTGTTGTGGACAACCAGGCAAAAGAGGATGGTGGATGGAGATTTCCTCGTGTAAAAATGGAGCTTAGAATCCCCGAACTGTGCTGCCCAACACTTAAAATCTAATCTAATAAAAGACAAATAGGGTAATTAACTGTACCTCCGACACACTTCCCATTGGCTAATGAGGATGATATGCAAATTAACTGCCAACCAAGATGGCGGCCGGCAACCACACAGCTGAAGCGAACAGGAGGCTTGGCGATGGAGGAAGCCAAGATTCCCCACCTGCCGCGGCTGGGCTCTGAGCTGCACTCTAAGAAACAATGTTGCAATTATAGAAGCTAAACAAACACCAGATACCTGCTTTCAGCAGTGGAGGCTTCAGAGCTGGAGCTGCAACAGTATTTCAATTACAGAAGCCAAACAAACCCCAGATACCTGCTTTCAGCCAGCTGAGGCCTCAAGCTGGAGCCGGCCTCAGAGCTAAAGCCGGCTGTCAGCTCCAGTGACAGCCATAGAAAGTAAATAAATCTCAGAATAAAAATTAAAAAAAAGAAAAAAAGGAGAGGTTGGGAGCTTCAGTCGCTGGCCAGCCTGAAAACGGCCCTCCGCCCCTCACCCAGACTGGCCAGGCACCCCAGTGGGGACCCCCACCCTGAAGGGGGTGCAACCAGCTGCAAACAGCCATCATCCCCTCATCCAGGCTGGCCAGGCACCCAAGCGGGACCCCCACCCTGATCCGGGACACCCTTCAGGGCAAACCAGCCAGCCCCCACCCGTGCACCAGGCCTCTATCTTATATAATAAAAGGGTAATATGCAAACTGACCCTAACAGCAGAAAGACTGGGAATGACTGGTCACTATGACACACACTGACCAACAGGGGGCAGACGCTCAATGCAGGAGCTGCCCTCTGGTGGTCAGGGCGCTCTCACATGGGGAGCTCTGCTCAGCCACAAGCCAGGCTGCCGGCTGCCAGTACAGCGGTGGTGATGGGAGCCTCTCCTGCCTCCTCAACAGCGCTAAGGATGTCCAACTGCAGTTTAGGCCTGCTCCCCGCTGGCAAGTGGACATCCCCTGAGGGCTGCCGGGCTGCCAGAGGGATGTCTGATTGCCATCTTAGGCCCAATCCCCCAGGGAGTGGGCATAAGCCAGCAGGTGGTCATCCCCCGAGGGGTCCCAGACTGCGAGAGGGCACAGGCCGGGCTGAGGGACCCCCCTCCCGAGTGCACAAATTTTTGTGCACTGGGCCTCTAGTCCTATATAATAAAAGCTTAATATGCTAAGTGTCTAACCGTTCATTTGACCTTTTGACCAGCCGCTATGACACACACTGACCACAAGGGGGCAGATGCTCCAACCATTAGGTTAGCTTGCTGCTGGGGTCCGGTGATCAGGACTGGGTCAGACAGGCCAGACATGCTCTGGAGCCCTCCCCCAATTCCTCCCTCGCCCTGATCATGCACCAGTGGGTCCCTCAATCATGCACCAGTGGGTCCTTCAATCATGCACCAGTGGGTCCCTCGGCATGGCCTGTGCCCTCTCGAAATCTGGGACCCCTTGGGGGATGCCAGAAAGTCGGTTTCAGCCCAATCCCCACGGGCAAGGGCAAGGGACCCCACCAGTGCATGAATCCATGCACTGGGCCTCTAGTAAAAAATAAAAAACATTGGCCCTAGCTGGTTTGGCTCAGTGAGTAGAGCATCAGCCTGCAGACTGAAGGGCCGGGGTTCTATTCTGGTCAAAGGCACCTACTTTGGTTGCAGGTTCCCCAGCCCTGGTCGGAGTGCATGCACAAGGCAACCAACCAATGTGTCCCTCTCACATTGATGTTTCTCTCTGTCTCCCCCTCTCCCTTCCACTCTCTCTAAAAACCAATGGAAAAATATCCTCCGGTGAGGATTAACAAATAAATAAATAAAAATAAAAAACATTGGAACCTCCGGCCAATGGGGTGCCAGCCTGGGGGATGTGGGATTATGGACAGCTCCTTGCCTGCCCCTGGTGTCCAGGAGAAAGTCAATGCAGGTGTGCGTCCCGCAACCCGTCAGGAGGGCTAGAACTGGGAGAGGGATGTCCTGCTCCCCAGAAACTGCACAGGGAAGGGTGGGGAGGAGGGTGCCACCTCCCAGCCCTGGAGCGCGTCCTGGGCACCGGCACTGTGTGCGCTCGGGTCTGCAACCTCTCCGCCTGTGCAGGTGTGGGCATCCTGTGAGCATCTGGTGGGGAGCCCACAGCACCCCTCCCCCAGCTCTGATCCCTTTGTCTCACTTTCCCCTATTCTCATCTGTCTGCCTGTCCGTTCCCCACAGGTTTCGGCGCACAGGACCCCGCCGGGGTCCCTCTGGCGGGCGCCTTAGCGGCGCAGCCCAGGCCTGGGGCTCCGGAGAGGAGAAAATCATGAATGAAATGGATGCGGTGCTCCGGTCTCCCCGCCCTCCCGGTCCAGGCAACCTCAGCGCGGGGGCGGTGCCTGCGGGGACTCCGAGCCCAGTCGGGGAGAGAGGAACCGCGGAGACGCGGATCAGGGATTGAGGGTCCGCGACCGGGCCCCGCGCGGGCCCAGGGCGCAGCCGGGCTCCCCGCCCCCAACCGCCAGCCCCTCCGGCCCTGCGCCATTCCGGGCGCGGCGCGAGCCCTCCCGCTGGCGGGGCGGGGCGGAGCCGGGCTGGGCTGGAGGGTGCCGAACCCACCCGGCGGCTGCGCCCGCGACTCCGCAGCTGAGGCGCATTGGTGGGGCGGTCCGGCCGAGGAGCGCGCACGGAGAGCGGGACGGAGCGCCGGGCGCACAGAAGGACGGCCGGACGCCCCCGCACACGCAGACGTACACAGCTCGGCGCGGCTCCCGTCACACACACGCACACACATACACACTCGCGCAGACACTTACAGGGACACACGCAGACACACGCACCCTCGCGCGCGAACCTCCACCCGCCCGCTCGCCGGCGCCTGGAGCCCGCTCTGGCCGGTAAGTGTGGCGTTTCTGTCGGCGCCTTTGTGTGGGGAGCCGGAAGGCGCAGGGCGCGCGGTCCCTCCCGGAGCGGCCTCGCCGCTGACACCTCCTCTAGCCCCCCGGGAACCATAGCTGGAGCCCGCCCCCGCCACGCCCCCACGGGGCTCCCAGCGCCCCCGGACGGGGGTGGGGTCCCCACCCAGGGGAGGAGGCCGGGCGCTGGGGCGTCGCGAAGAAGCAGCAACCATTCTCCGCGGAGCTCGGACCCAATTCCATGGAGGGATCGGGATAGGGGTCCGGGTCCGAGCCTCTGCGGCCGAGGCCAGTGCGCGGCTCTGGGCTGCGTCGCCTCTCCAGGTCTGCAGCTCCAGGGGGAGACTGGACGTCGCCGCCAGCCTGTTTGCTTGGAAACTGCGGCTTCCTCGCTTCGCTTCGCGACCCCGAACCCCACAGCTTCACCCACCCACTCCCCACCCACCGCCCAAATAAAAGCCCAGTGCGTTCCCCACCCCCAGCATGCCCCCTTTTCCTGCAAAGCCTGCAGATGGCCTGCGTCTGAGCCAGGAGGGGCTATCTCACCAAGGATCATGTCAGGACCAGTTAAACCTTTGGAACTCATTTAACCCCCTCCTTTTACAGGTGGGGAAACTGAGGCCCGGTGAGATGGCTTGACCAAGGTCACCGGAGACTTAGCGGCAAAGCCTGCATTAGAATCTAGGGTCCCTGGCTTTCATACTCCTTTCCCCACTATACAATTCGCTCCTATTCCCATTGAAGACCCAGAACACCAAAATTCATCTTGGTGTATCAGGAAAGTCTTTGTAATTCCTACCTCGCCCCCACTTGGAGCGTCATGTGCCATTCATTTGCTACCATCCTTACTGAAAAAAAAGAAGAAGAAAAAAGAGGTTAGCCTTTAATTTGTCTCATTCCGCCCAGAGGAGAGCTTTCTTATGCAAGCACCCCAGGTTTGGGATTTAGCTTGGGATAATGAATCAGTCCTGAACGGGAAATCAGATACCACGGTGTTCATCCTGGCTCTCCCAGGGGTCCCTGAGCCTGTGTCCTCGATTGGACCAGGTGATGTAGCATCCAAGGAGCCATCCCTCCCCCCACTTTGACCTGCCTGCATGCCTTCCCAGTCACTCTTCCCTCCTCTGTAAAGGCTAGGTCTTTAATCCCACCAGCCTCTTCCAGCATCGCTTTGTGGAGATCCCCCAGTCCTTCATGTCGGGCCACCTCTTCCTTCTTGATGTTTGTTGGGTGTTGCTGACAAAGCAGCTAGGGAAGCTTGAGTTACAGGCTCTGGTCAAAGCTCAGGGCAAGGCTTCCTCAAGGACAGCCGAGTGTCCCCAGAGCTGGCACAGAGAAGGTGCCCCAGGAGGTAAGGTGAAGGAGTGCAAGCTGGATGGTGACTGGATAATCATTCACCTTTGAGGAGACTCCGTTGGATGGGATAGTTGACAAGGAGAGCAGTAATCAGTGTCTAGGGGCCTGAGGCTCTAGTCCAGTGGTTTTCAACCTTCCTAATGCCGTGACCCTTTAATACAGTTCCTCATGTTGTGGTGACCCCCAATTTCATTGTTACAAATTGAACATAATTAAAGCATAGTGATTAATCACAAAAACAATATGTAATTATATATGTGTTTTCTGATGGTCTTAGGCAACCCCTGTGAAAGGGTCGTTCGACCCCCAAAGGGGTCGCAACCCACAGTTTGAGAACCGATGCTCTAGTCTCAAGAGCTTCCTTCTTGCGTGGGATAAACAGCCTGGCATGGGGCAGAGCCACGGTGACCAGGTGATGTGATGCCAGGATCCACCATTCACATTGCAGGCCACCTAATGGCAGTGTGCTCCGGAAGAACCATTTGCGCAGACTTCGTAAGGAGTAGTGGCCCTTGGGTTTTCGCAGGGCAGTAACTCCCACCTTGAAGGCGAAAAGATCGGGGTTCCAGGCCCAGTCTTCCTTACTGGCCGGACAGTTTCAGTAAATGCTCACAGCCTCTCTGGGTCTCAGTTCCTCCATCCAAAAAAATAAGATAATTGGATTGAAGAGTTTCAGGAGATCTTTCAGGTCTGAACTCTTGGGGGGTGGAAGGCACTTATTTTTTTTTTTATTTAATATATTTTATTGATTTTTTACAGAGAGGAAGGGAGAAGGAGAGAGAGTTAGAAACATGGATGAGAGAGAAACATCGATCAGCTGCCTCCTGCACACCCCCCACTGGGGATGTGCCTGCAACCCAGGTACATGCCCTTGACCGGAATCAAACCTGGGACTTTTCAGTCCGCAGGCCAACGCTCTATCCATTGAGCCAAACCGGTTAGGGAGGGAGGCACTTATTGATTTAACAGCTATGGGCTGATTGGATATGTGTGCTAGAGGGAGGAAGGAATTAGAAGTGATGGCTTTGATCTTGAGTGATTTTGGTTGTCCTCTTCTATTACTCTGTGAAGGAATAAGATGAGATGAGATCATGTAAGTAGGGTACTTAGCATGGGGTATAAAATAAGCTCAGGAATTGGTAGCTTTAGGGCAGTGGTTGTCAACCTTCCTAATGCTGCAACCCTTTAATACATACAGTTCCTCGTGTTGTGGTGACCCCCAATTTAATTGTTACAAATTAAAGCATAGTGATTAATCACAAAAATAATATGTAATTATATATGTGTTTTCCGACGGTCTTAGGCGACCCCTGTGAAAGGGTCCTTCGACCCCCAAAGGGGTCTCGACCCACAGGTTGAGAACCACTGCTTTAGGGCCTCGGCATTATGGTTATACCCTCCACTTCTTCCTTTTTCAGATTGCCTAAGGACGTGAGACTTTAGGGCCTTAAAGTCCCTCTTCCTCAAAACCATCTCCCCACTGACCTATTCCTAGAGTTAGGGCTCATGCAACCTCCCTAGGAGAAATTGCACTTTTGTTTACCAGGTATTTCACACCTAAGTGTGATTGCACTTATTAATGTATATAGTGTCAACACTCTTCTTACACTCTATCACATATAACTTAATCCTCATAGCACACACATGAGATCAATAGTGTTACTGCTGCCATTTTGTAGATGGGGAAGTTAAGACTCAGTTTAACTTATCTACAGGGGTGTCCTGTGAAAGCCTCTGAGCCAGAGAGCTGTGCCTCCTGCTCAGGTATCTGACTCCAGATTCTGAACTTTTTCTTCTCTGTCATGTTGCCTGTCCTTTTCCAAGACCTTCCCTAAAAAAAAGAGATTGGAAAAAGTTGAGAAGATGGAGGGGTTTTATTCTTCCGGGAGATGAGGAATGACTTCTTGGAGATGCCAGGTAGTGTTTGAGCTGGGTCTAAATACTTTGTACAGTAGAAGAAAGGAGGGGAAATATCACTAGTGGAAACAGCATGAGCAGAGAATAGGCCGTGGGGGGCTCTAGGGCATGTATAGGAACTGGAAAGCAGTTCATTCCAACCGGTGCGAAAAGGTTAAAAGAGGAGCAGTGAGAAGGAAGTCTAGGTATGAGGGTGGAGACAGTGTCTGGGGGCAATGAGTGCTGAGCTAAGGGGTTGGTCTTTAGTTTTTTAGTTTGGGAGAGACATGATCAGACCTGGCCATTAGGAAACCCACCCTGACTTCCCTGTGGAGAACAGATTGGAGGGAGAAAACCTGCTGGCAGGGAGCCAGGTAGGAAACAGTGGGGTGTCCAGATGAGAGATAAGGAGGGTCAGGGACTGGGGGTGGTTGTAAGAATGAAGAGGAAAAGGAGTTGATGCAGGAGACTGCAGTGGCAGCTGGTTGGATATGTGTGCTAGAGGGAGGGAGGAATGAGAAGTGATGACCAGGCTTTGATCTGGAGTGGCTAAGGATGCCATTCACAGAAAGAGTCCAACAGGGAAGAGTGGGGAGGCTTAGGAGTGGAGGCCATGGATCTGATAGGGAACCATAAAGAATCCTCCTACAAGGCTGGCTGACCGAGCATCCCAAACTGTTAAGCGCTGGCTTGTTCATTCACTCTTCCATTCTCCAAATACATTTAAACATCTGTCACATGCCAGGTTGTCCTAGGCCAGTGATGGCGAACCTTTTGGGCTTGGCGTGTCAGCATTTTGAAAAACCCTAACTTAACTCTGGTGCCGTGTCACATATAGAAATTTTTTTATATTTGCAACCATAGTAAAACAAAGATGTATATTTTTGATATTTATTTTATATATTTAAATGCCATTTAACAAAGAAAAATCAACCAAAAAAATGAGTTGGCGTGTCACCTCTGACACGTGTGTCATAGGTTTGCCATCACTGTCCTAGGCTCTAGGGACACATCACTGAAAAAGGTTAACTTCCTGCCCAACCTCTACCAAGGTAGACGGAAAATGAAATATCAGCAAATATATAACATTTCAAGGGGGTGAGCAGTGCTCTGAAGAAAATTATGCAGGGTGAGGAGTGACTGGGGGACAAGAGTGGAGGAAGAGATTTGCCTTTAAATAGAATTGTCTTTAAGAAGGTGATATTTGGCCCTCGCTGGTTTGGCTCAGTGAATAGAGCGTGAGCCTGCGGACTGAAGGGTCCTAGGTTCTATTCCAGTCAAGGACACATGCCTGGGTTGTGGGCTTGATCCTCAGTAGGGGACGTGCAGGAGGCAGCCAATCAATGATTCTCTCACATTGATGTTTCTATCTCTCTTTCCCTCAACCTTCGTCTCTGGAATCAATAAAGATATGTCTAAAAAAAAAAAAAGAAGAAGAAGGTGATATTTGGACAAAGACCTGAATGAAGTGAGGAGACCTGGGAGGAGAAAAGTATTCTAGGAAGAGGAGACCACAAAAGTGGGCTTTACCTTTCCCCTGCGGCAGGCAGCTCCTGGTACTCCCATGTCCCGGAGGAAGAAACGAAACGGAGGCTCAGAGAGGTCAGGCCCTGGCCTGGGGCTGTGGGAGGAGGAGGTAGCAGAGCTTAATAAGATTTCAGCCAGTTCTCTGCCTCCACATCCATCTTTTTCCTGAGGATCATGGTGCCTTAGGGTGCATGACCTCAGAATTGTCAGCCTGTCGTGTTTTGAGGGCTTCTGCCCTTGATTAAAAACCTCTGTTGACAGCCCACCCTAGGGCCTGGTTCCCAACAGTCCACTGGCACAAGCAGTGGGAGAATCAACCATCCTCGGCCCAGGCTTTATCCTGTCTTCTCCATCAGGCACCTGAGCAGGACCAGAGTGATCACTCACCTGCTCTCATGCCAGTCCCTAGCCCTTCTGAGTGCCTGTTAGCTCCTGTACAAACTGGAGTAATGATGTCTTCTTCACACAAGGGTCTAGTGAAATAGATTGGGAAGTACATGGCACATAGTAGGTGTACAGCTGAGATTTACTCAATCTGAATTCAGACCCTTTTCAACCTTGACTCCTGGTCCCATCTGGCTTTGTTTCCTTTCCCATTCCATTTGACTTCCTGGCTCACACTCTTCTCTCTCCTGACAGAGGAGCCGCAAACCAGCTAATGCAGCCTCTGCTAGGCCCTGCATCTGTATCAGTTTACCTGATTCTTCCACCAAACCCTAAAGTGCCAGGATCTTCCCAGCTTAGCTGAGCCCGAGCACAGAAGGGTTAAATCAGAGGCTGAGGGAGGGGCCCTGACAAAGGACTAGACCCTGCAGTGGGGTGTGGCAGGAGCTAGGGGCCTACCTAGCTGCAGGTGGGGGCAAACCTAGCTCTGAACTACAGCTTCCCCTCTGTGAGTGCTACAAGCTCCATGAGATGTGGCTTTGTAAGCAGTGAAGCTCCCAGCAGATGTCAAAAAGAATCATCCTGGGTGATCTGGCGCAAGGCACAGGTGGCCCTGGCAGTCCAGGCCTGGCATCAGGGACATCTAGAGCTGAAACCAAAGGCCGGTGGAGACCAGAGCACAGAATCATTTGTGATCAGGGTGGGTGTGTAGCCAGTACAGGCTAGGCTGGCATTCTAGTTCCGGTGGAGGGGGGCCTCCATCCTGGAAGACAGATGAGCAAGACAGAGACTGTGCCTGCCAGGGCAGAAGGCAGAAGGCCAGGTGCTAGGACCGGGCCAGCGTCAGAGCCAGACAAGCAACCGTGAAACTGAGTGTTGTTAAAATTCTTAGCAGCGATAATATCAGTTAACATATAGTATACTCTGTACAAGGCATTCTTCTAAGACTGTCCTGTTCACTCCTCTCAACAATATTATGAGTTAGGTGCTATTGCTGGTCCATTTTACAGATGAGAAGACTGAGGCACAGAGAAGTAAAGTATCTTGCTCAAGATCTGGCAGCCAGTGAGAGAGCCTTGACTCATGCCCGAGCAGCCCAATCCCAAAGCCTGTGCTTTGTGGTGATTTTAATGAGCTCTTTATACATGCTCCAACACTAGCCTGCTTTTCATTTATTTTTCCAAGAAGTATGTCTTGAATATGTACCCAGTGCCACATAGAGTATTAAGCATGGGAAACAGGAAAGTTCATATAACAGTCTGTAAACCTAATGGTTTACATAAAGGCTGGGCCTAGCGTGGAGGTAAACTCCGTTTGAAGCCTGCTTCTTCCACTTACCAACTGTATGACCTTGAGCAAGTGACTCAGACTCTTCATGTCCCGATCTCCATACGTGTAGGAGGGGCTGATAACTGGGTGTAGCTCATAGGGTTATAGTGAGAAATGAATGATGTCATGCACAGTGCTTGGCACGGTACCCAGCACACAGTAAGTACTCAGTAATAAGAGGCTGCAGGGATTGGAACCCACAGTGTGAGGTGGGGGTACAGGAATCGATAGATGATTACCAAACGCAGAGGTGAAAACAGAAAAGAGAGTACCCAGATCTTCCTGAGGGAGTCGGGGAGGGTTCCGCTGAGGAGGCGACATTTGAGCGGGGTGTTGGAAGGGTCTTTAAGAGTTTTCCAAGCAGAGGAGGGAAGAGGGGGCCTTTCCAGGGAAGACAGTGCATTCCAAGGCATTATTGGTAAGAGCGAGTGTCAAGCTAAATGGAAATACCAGAACGCCCCCACAAGAGGTGTGATCTCGCCTTCACGTTTGTGATCGCCTGTTTTCTCCTTGTAAATTAAACTGTATGCCTGGGGAATAGAGGGGATGTAGACAGACGGGGCAGAATGGAGTGTTTTCAGTCTAGGAGAGCAGAGTTAAACCAGATGAACGTTGAACTCTGAAATCCTGCTCTTACTTTGGACTCCTGTCCACCACAAGGGTAAGACTATCCACAGCACAGGTAAGGCCTGTTCTCATCATTACAGCTGAACAGGCCTCCATCAATGACTGGCGTGGGTGGGGTCTGCCCTCCACACTTGGTGGGGCAGCTTTTGCCTAGGCCCCATGGCCCAAGGCCTGGTTTCCCTGGTACCCGGAGCGCCCCCTGCTGGTTTCCTGCCGCTCCACCACCATCTGCCTCATTAAACCATGACAACCCCAGAACTGAAGCTTGACCTTAAAGAAAGGTCAGCCTATAGCACCTCTGTAGGCTGGGCCTCTCCGGCACACTTCCATCTTCCCTTTCCTTGGGTCTCTGCCACACTCACACCCCCGTCTCCTAACAACAGAGCAGGATGGAGGAGAAGTCATCATTTATCTGGGCACATCCCAAGCAGAGAACACTCAGACCCTGTGTTTGGGATGCAGAACACTCCAAGTTTGCAGTCTGCTCAGACGTGGGGACAGATGGCTGGACAGTGGACAGCTGGGCAGAGAGGGTAGGCAGCTTGGCAGGATAGAAATAGCAGTGAACTAAGCATTGGGAGTCCTGGGCTCAGCGCCTATCTTTCCACAAGTTTTGCTGCACGTATCAGTCTGGGTCCATTGGTTGCCAGCAACAAAAACTGATCTTAGGAACTTAGGCAGAAGAGCTACTTATCAGAAAGCGTTGGGGTATGACACAGAATGACAGGTGGCTGACAGGCCTGGTCTTGGGCCCTTCCTATGACAAGGAACAGACAGGACGCCAGAAGAAGAGAGAGAAAACTCCTAAAACAAAAATCAGGATTTTGTTAACCACCATACCATGTGACCTGAGACAAGTCACTCTTGCCTCCGTTTCCCTACCTGGATGTTCTAAAACTGGCCTCTCTCCTGCATTCCTGTTTCCAGTGTGCTTTTCACTGAGAAAGCTCCCTTCCCTGGTTCCAGGTGGCACCTTCCCCACCTTGGGAATGAATGATGAGAGAGTGAGGAGAGGAATGATGAGAGAAGAGCTACCTTGCAGCTCTTCCCGATAAGGAGGGCAAGCCCTCTCCTTGCGCGTGCGTGCTCTGGGACCTGGGGCTCATTTGCATGAGGTCGTCAGCCTGACCCCTTGTTCTGGAACCAGCGTGTCCTCTGCCCCTGCGCACTGACCATGCTGATGAGATCTGGATGGCATGTGGGCTTTTCCTGGCTGTCGTTGGGAAGCTCCTAGCTAGAGTCTGCCATTCCAGAGTCCCCGAAGCCACCAACCCCAAGACCCTGCCATGCCCTCCATTTGACCATTTGTACATCTACAGACTCAAGCCCTGTGCTGAACACCTGGGGTGCAGAGATGGCTGAGGGTGTTGGGATGCTCCTAGTCACTGGAAGCCCAGTGAGGAGGCAGGTGCATAAACAGCTGCCTATAGCAGCAGACAAAGTAAGAGGCAGAGAGAAGTGTAAGATGGGGCGGGGGGGCCTAGATGAGAGAGCTTGATTCTTCCCAGAGATCAGGGAGTGCTTCGTGGAAGAGGTAATGTTGGGAATGAGTAAGACTGGGCAGGAGGGGGAAAGGAAATTCTAGGCTGAGGGAACAGCATAAACAAAAGCCTAGAGGTGGGAGTAGACAGGTCTGATTCAGGGAATGAGGGAGTCTGCTGGGGTCAGAGCTTCAGGAGGGTAGTAGGAGCTCTGTGTTGGCAGGAAGGGGTGTCTAGGGGGCCCCAGCAGCTTCAGAGTGTGTAGCCCAAGGTAGAGGGCTTGTTAGTCTGGGGTTGGGACAGGAGATTCCTGGGGGCTCAGCCTCCCATCCAGGAATCCTGGTTTCAGCACCCCAGCTCCTCCTCTGCCTCCCTCCCCAAACCTGTCAGCTGTCTCTCTGCCTAAGCAGTTATTACTCTGCCTAAGTCATGAGCACCCCTGCCATCCACTCCAGGATGCCTCTTAACTGCACCCACTCACCCCCCATCCCACCCCCAGGTAGGAGTGAAGTGCTCCCACCTAACCAGATTGGCTCAGTGGATAGAGAGTCGGCCTGCAGACTGAAGGGTCCCAGGTTCGATTCCGGTCAAGGGCATGTACCTTGGTTGCGGGCACCTCCCCAGTAGGGAGTGTGCAGGAGGCAGCTGAATCGATGTTTCTCTCTCGTCGATGTGTCTCTCTCTCCCTCTCCCTTCCTCTCTGTAAAAAATCAATAAAATATATTTTAAAAAAAAAAGTGAAGTGCTCCCCACCCATCTTGGATGGACCTCTGATAGAACACACCATCCAGCCACAGCAGTTACCTGTTCTGTCTCCCCAACCAGCCCCGATCTCTGAGAAGATGGGGCAGGCTGGGCCAGGGGTCTGCAGCACCCAGCACGGGGGAGTCGCTGCGTGGTGCACATTACCTTCACACATGTGAATGCACTGATGATGTGATGATATTGAAGCTGCAAGGGACTTAGAGTCTGACCACTTGCTTTATAGATGAGACCTCAGGGACCCAGGGTGAGAGGGAAGTGCCCCAAGTCATAAGCATGTTGAGGACAGAATTTCAGTGAGGCTTTTGATGCACAGAGGCACCGTTCACAAGAGCCCAGAGGAGGAAACAATCCTGATGCCCATGGCCTGATGAACGGAAAAATAAAATATAGTACATTCTTTCAGTCACATATTCAGCCAGAAAAGGAATGAAGTACTGTTACAATTGCATGAACCTTGAAAACATTATGCTGAGCAAAAGAAGCCAGACACAAAAGACCTACATACTTTATATGATTCCATTTAATTGAAATAATCAGAATAGGCAAACATATGGAAATATGAAGCTTAGTGGTTGCCAGGGCCTGGGAGAGGGGAGAATAGGTAATAACTCTTTCATGTGTATGGGGTTTCCTTTCGGGGTGATGAAAACGTCTGGAACTGGATAATGGTTGGTTGAACAGCATTGTGGATGTACTATATGCCATTGAATTGTATACCTGGAAATGGTTAAAATGATGAATTTTATGTTATGTGAATTTTGCTACAATAAAAAAAAAAAAAGGAGTTAGTTGGGGCCAGAACAGATGCCCTAAGCTGGGGCTAATGTCCATTTCTTAGAGCTGCTGGCTCCACTTCCTGTTACGGACCTCCCCGGCCCAGCCCATGGGTGGAGGAGCCTGTGGCACCACTCCGTGTGGGGAGCCCCATGGTCGGGCGGGAGAGGGCTGCCCACCCCAGGAGGCAGGATTCCCGGCAGCCAGGCCTGCTTCTTGCTCGTGTTCTTCTGCTGAGGCCTAGCCCCATCGCTTCCTCATCCCACTGACCAGCCTGCTTCCAGTTAGCACCAAATGTTCCATACATCTCGGGCCCCCGGGCCTGGCTCTTGCTATGTGCACTATGCAATGGAGGTCTTTCCCTTGTGATCCCTCCTCCACCTGGAAACATCCTTTAGGAACCAGTTGCTATCTTCCCCTTGGAGAAGACCTCCTCCTCCCACCGCCCCCTCACCACAAGCTGAGCTGAGCTCTTCCCAAGGTGTCACATGCATATATCAGTGAAAGCAGGCGTGGGTACATCATGTTTGCACATGTGTCTCCCCAGGAGAACTGGGAGCTGTGGAGGGAGGGGCCGGGCGTGTCCGTCACTGTATTCCTGGGACAGCTCTGGTGCCTGCTCATAGGAGATGCTCAGCAACTGCTTGTTAAATAAGGCAAATGGCCTTGGGAAGGTTCCCTTCCCTCCCAGACATTCTCCATCATTGAGGGAGGGACAGGCGAGGTGATGTCCCTTTGTCTCCAGGGTTTTCTGGTTCGAAGAGCAACAGTGGGTGGCCACTCCAGCAAGTCGCTGCCTGTTGTCACGGTTTTCTGCTCCTTTGCCCACTGATAGAAGTGGAGAAGGAGCTAGAAGGAGCCTGCAGCAATCTACTGCAAGCAGCTATTTCTGCTCTTGGCGAGGAGAAGGGAGGGCAGTGCCCAGAGACTGGGCTTCTCCATGTAGCCTAAATGGACCATCTTCTCTGGGAATCTAATTAAAACCCTCCCCTGAACAGCCTAGACATGTGGGTTTGGGCTGAGGGTACCTGGAGTCCTTCGACTGCAGGTTCTTATTCCATTTTCCTCTACAGACTCGAGGTGCTACTCTTTCTGCTTTTCTGATTATGAAATTAGTCATTTTCTAGGAAGCTTATTTATAGAGTCCTCTGCACGCATGCAGCACCAAGCTATTCTGAACACAGCTTGGGGCCTGGGAGGCTTAAGGTGTAAAAGCGTCTGTGAGTCACCCCTGGGGCCCCTTCCAGAGGTATCTGGATCCCTTGGTTACTTTTCTGCACCCAGCTAGGGGGCAGCCCTCAGGGACTGTCCTTAGGCGGGGGTGTTCTTTAGGATAAAGAAAAAGCTCTTTCTCAGAACAGGGAGATTAGGGATAGGCGGGTGGGTTTTTTGTGGGGTTTTTTTGTTTGTTATATCCTCACCAGAGGATATTTTTCCATTGATTTTTAGGGAGAGTGGAAGGGAGGAGGAGAGACACAGAGAGAGAAACAACCATGTGAGATTGGTTGCCTCTCACACACACCTTGACCAGGGCTGGGAATCAAACCTGCAAGCAAGGTACGTGCCCTTCACCAGAATCAAACCTGGGACCCTTCAGTCCGAGGGCTGATGCTCTATCCACTGAGCCAAACTGGCTAGGGCAGGGATAGGCATTCTTTTTTTTTTTTTTTTTAATATATTTTATTGATTTTTTACAGAGAGGAAGGGAGAGGGATAGAGAGCCAGAAACATCGATGAGAGAGAAACATCGATCAGCTGCCTCCTGCACACCCCCCACTGGGGATGTGCCCGCAACGAAGGTACATGCCCTTGACCGGAATCAAACCCGGGACCCTTGAGTCCGCAGGCCGATGCTCTATCCACTGAGCCAAACCGGTTAGGGCAGGATAGGCATTCTTGATCCCAATTTCTGTGGTTGCGCTGTACGGCCTGGGGCAAGTCAGACCCCATTTTGTGCCTCAGTTTCCTCCTCTGCACAGTCACTGCTCCAGATGTGTGACTCTGTGACCGCTCTTGACAACAGCTCTGGAGGAGGGTTCCAAGTGGCTTAACAAAGACCTGCCAGCCAGGCAGCTCAGATGGTAACCATGTTGGAGGTTCCTGGTGGTTTTTCAAGATGGTCAGGGCAACATTCATCTATTCAGCAGGTATTTAGTGAACACTTACTATGAGCCAGCCACTGTGTGAGACTTTGAAAATAAAACAGAAATGGTGGTCCCTACCCTGCTGTAACTTCTGGTCTAAAGGTTGAGGTAGATGCTAATCAAATAATGGCATAAATCAAAGTGAAATTTCAAATTGTGTCAAGTGCTATGAGTATAAAGTACTGAGAAGTAGAGATGGGGGAGCTTTCTGGGTAGAGAGGAAAGCGTGTACAAACTCATCCTGCATAGAAGAGCCTGACCAGAGTGCAGAGGTCAGGAGGGAAAGGGTCCTGAAATAAGGCTGGAGGGATAAACACGGGTCAGACCATGCAAGGTCAGGTAAACTTTGTTAAAGGATCTTTGTCTTTGTTCCAAGTGCAGTATGATGCCATCCGAGTCATTTTTCAAGGAAGGTTATGTGATAAATGTTGAGTTTGGAAAGAGTCGATTCTAGCTCAAGCCTGCCCCATTCAGTTGTACAGGTTGTAGAATGCACAACCTATGCAGCCATATGTGTGCATTGGAGCATATGGAGAATGTTTTGGAGGCCAGCCTGAGTGGATGCCAGAGACCAGTTAAAAGATTGCCTCGATGCCCAGCCTGCATGGCTCAGAGGTTGAGCATCAATCTATGAACCAGGAGGTCGTGGTTCGATTCCCAGTCAGGGTACATGCCTGGGTTGTGGGCTCGATCCCTAGTGTGGGGCGTGTGGGAGGTAGCCAATCAGTGATGCTCTCTCATCACTGATGTTTCTCTCTCTCACTCCCTTCCTCTCTGAAATCAATTAAAAAAAGAAAAAAAAAAAGATTGCCTCGGCAATCTAGGCATGAGATGCTTGGCTTGGACCGAGATGGAGGTGGTGGAGAGGGAGAAAGGTGGAAAGACTCAGGAGACGTTTAAAGGACTCTCTCTGCAGCAGAGCTCGGCTCTGAGATTTGGGATTCTCAGAGACAGTGCCAATTGCAATGAGGAAAGAATGGAATATAATGCAATGCCCGCTGCAAGCACCTTCACCCAGCCTATCTGCCCTTTATTATTTCAGCCCAGCCTCAGGGCTGGTCCGAGAGGCAGGATTGCAGGACTGGTGGGCAGAGAGGCAGCTGACCTCTTGGGCTTCTTGAAAGTAGTATGCTAGTGGGGCTGTATTAAAGGGCCTTTGGGTTGCCAATCTCAGAACTCCAACCCCACGAGCTGAAGCTAAAATGTTGGACGTTATTGAAAGGATTCTGAGGCATCTCATGGCTTCGGTGGACATGTTGTCCAATCAAGACTCAGGATGGGCCGGAATGCAGCAGCTCCGAGGCCCTCGGCAACAGATGTTTCGGACCTTTTCTCCAGGGCACTGCAGCTGCCGTGATTCAACCCCAGAACCCCAGGCTGCAGGCCCTCCGAGTGTGTTAGAAAAGTGCAGGCTAGAGCATCTGATTGGCCCAGCCTGGTTGGTGTGCCCAGCCCCGGATCAGCCACCCACTGCCAGGAGTCAGAGGCATGAAGGGCAGGCGGGGCCCACTGGAGCCCACACCTGCATTTCCAGCCATTCCCACAGTTGGGAGCCCCTGTGAGCTGTGCCATTGCCCTTAGATGATGCCTGTCTATAGGCACTTCCAGGGGTCTGTCTGATCCACAGCAACCTTTTTCCAGCTTATTGGGTAAAGGGGAAAAGCTAGACGCCAGTGCAGTCCTGGAAGGTGCCCTCATGGTCTAGAAAGAGGGTGTTCTGATTTCAGAAAGAAATAGAATGTTTAGAATATGCAATATTTATATATATATATATATATATATACACACACACACACACACACACACACACACACATGGCTACTTCTAGCTATTTCTGGAGAAGCGTTTTGCATACCACTGTCCACTGCCTGAGGCACAGGGCACTTGCAGTCCTTGGGGAGCTGGGCACAGACGGTGTTACTCAGACCCCTCTATTTGCTCACCAGTGCTTTCAACTTTTAAAACCCTCAGCAACTAAGCAGCAGAACAGCACAGCAGTGAGCATGAGCCTGGAGTCCGAGACTGTCATTTCATACCAGCTCCCGCCCAAATGATGTGTGTAACCTTGGGCAAGTTCTTGAACTTCTCTGAGCCTGTTTAATGATTCCTAATTCATGAGGTCACAATGAAGACTCTGTGATAAAATTTGTAAAGTGCTTTGCCCATGGTAAGCCCCCCCTTGAAATCTAGAGATGATGATAAGGAGGAGGAGGAGGAGGAGGAGGAGGAGGAGGAGGAGGAGAAGGATGGTCGTCATAGCGATGCTACTGTTGCCGATGTCACATGGAAGATACCTGCAGAATTCTTCTGGCTCTGCAGCCTGACCCTTCTGTTGGTCTTTTCCTAAGGTCCCCCTGATGGAATGGGGTGGAGTTATTCAAAGGGACACAGTACAAGAAAGGAAGGCTTTTGATCTTTGCTCAGGGTTGTCTTGATGCCAGCCTCATCTCCCGTTTTTTCATCCTGCTGCAGGAAGGAGAGAGAGAACCACACTGCTGATGACTCCGAGGGAGGGGCCCTGGACATGTGCTGCAGTGAGAGGCTGCCGGGTGAGTCTTCCGAGCACCCGGATGCCCCCAGAGTTCCAGATGGAGGGAGAGAGCCTCAGATGACACTGGGGCTGGAGCAAAGCCTGGTTAGCTGGGAGCCTGCTTGAGAGGAGTGACTCAGCTGGTCCATAGATCTTCATTTAAATGGGAATTTGTTTTTCATCATTTGGAGCTGCTCTGGCTCCCATAGAGGGAAGAGGGGGTGGCTGAGGGTGTGCTGGGAGGGCGGAGAGCTGGGGAGTCTAGGGCTGGCCAGTACATGACCACTGACCAGTAGTGTGCTGTGCAGATTTCAAGAGGTAAGATTAGGAAGCGCAGCCTGACTGTGGCATGAACCCAAGGTGGGGTGGATAATGTGGAGAAACTACCTGGCAGCCCTGTTGAGAGCCTGGTGGTGAATGTCAGATTATGCTGCTTGAGTCTGGTTGACCACACCTGGGGGGAGCCTGGCTGTCTGAACCACGGGCCATGTCACCACAGAAATATCACCGAGGCACTCCTGCCCATGGGCAGATGTCCCAGTTGTAGACCAAATGCCCAAGTCATGAAAAGTGAAAGGGATAAAGGGAAGGAATGTGGGGGAAGATTTTAGTGTTGTTTTTCTTTTTAGAAACTTTTTAGTGGTTATTTTTCTTCTTATAACAAATATCCATTGTAGAAATATTAGAAAATAAAGACAAGGGGGAGAAATAAAAGAAAAATTACCATTTTCATTTCTTTCCTTCCACACCTTTTTGTTTAAAAACAACAACAAAAACAAAAAACAAAAAAAACAGCCCTAGCTGGTTTGGCTCGGTGGATAGAGCGTCAGCCTGCGGACTGAAGGGTTCTGGGTTCGATTCCAGCAAGGGCACATGCCTGGGTTGCAGGCTCGATCCCCAGTAGGGGGCATGCAGGAGGCAGCCAATCAATGATTCTCTCTCATCATTGATGTTTCTGTCTCTTTCTCCCTCTACCTTCTTCTCTCTGAAATCAATAAAATATATTTTTTTTAAAAAAAACAGCCATTTGAATTCTAATATTGAAATCCCAAATCTGTAGTTTTTCAGAAATCTCATGATTGACAAGGCACCTTAGCGTGGAATCTTCAGTGACACTCTTTAAGATAGACATTTAAAACAACTAGGTGTGCCTCTAAAGCAATGACTCTTTAAGATAAGCAGTTGTTTCTCTGACCAGTGGCTCTGTTGGTTGGAATGTTGTCCTGTACACCAAAAGGTGGCAGGTTCGATTCCTGGTCAGGGCACATCCATAGGTTGCTGATTCGATCCCCCATCAGGGTGCATACAAAAAACAACCAATTGATGTGTCTCTCATATCAATGTTTCTCTCTCTAAA
Organism: Myotis nattereri; assembly: GCF_964212035.1. Classification (NCBI taxonomy): domain Eukaryota; kingdom Metazoa; phylum Chordata; class Mammalia; order Chiroptera; family Vespertilionidae; genus Myotis; species Myotis nattereri. Next base: position 29,564,412 of record NC_138084.1, read on the forward strand.
AATCAATAAAAATATATCCTTGGGTGACCGTTTTAAAAAAAATAACATAAGCAGTTATTTTATTCACACCATGAGCCAGGGTCCCAGCTACTGCTGAAGGTCCTCAGGTGAGCAGAGCCCATGGTGCAATTCACACTTTATCCAGTAGGCGGTACCCTTGCTCAAAACACTTTGGACTGCCTGCTGGGATGGTCTAGGTCTAGGACAGGAGCCGCTCCACAGTTGTTGTGGGGACTAGAAACAACTAACTTGAAGGAAACAGTTCTCCAGAGGGATGTGAGAGCTGTCTGTGACTCTGAGAGACTGTCTTGTGAAGGGGCAGCTGCTTCACTCTGTGTGCCTCTTAGGAAGACGGCATAAGCTAATACATAGAAACTAAAACGAGGCCCGTGGGCCCAGAAGATGCAGAACCTTCTTTCTGACTCTAAAAGTGCCCAGTTATAGAACTTGTTAATTGAAGAGGAAGAAAATGAGTGTTCCATCATTGGAGGCATTCAAGTATGATCTGGATAGACATTGGAGAGGAAATTTCCACAATGGGTGGGAGGTCAAGATGACATCAAAAGTCCCTTTCAACTACTAAACAGTTCTGTGATTCAGATATGAGTCATAGAATTCGGAGATGATTCTACAACCAGGGACGGCCCTACTGGCTAGGAAAAAAAAAAAATCCATTTTGGAAAATAGGACATGATATATATTTGTCCAGAGAGTAGCAATGGTGGGGAGGAAAGAGCATGGGTTTTGGCCTTTGAGTCTGGCTGTTTTGTTTACGGGCTGTGTGTTAATGGACAAGTCACTTAACCTTGCTGGGCTTCTAGTTCCTAATTTGTAAGTGGAAACAACGTATTAATAAATGGTTATTTATCTTCACAAAGATTAAATAAATAAAATCACACATGCACTTCACTTATTCAACAAACATTTATTGAGCAACTACTGTGTGTCAGGTATTATACTAGGTGCTAGGGATAATAGTGGTGAAAAAAGCAGACATAGTCTCTGCTCTGCTTTGAGTTGCTTCTGGAAAACAGGACGAAGCCACAGCAGAAGGGCCACAGTAATGAGCATGTTTAAGCCCACTCTTCTCTCCCATTCCCCCCTGAAAGCCAGCAACCAAGGTAGAATGGAAGAGGAGCATTGGTTATCTCCATTGGAGCTGGCACATTGCCTTTCTTGTGCTATGTGCACTGTTCTAAATGCCTTTACAGGTATATGTCATGTAATCCCCTCCACTAATCTAGGGAGTCTGCATCATTTGCTATCCCCATCCTGTAGATGAGAGGACCATGGCCCAGGCAGGTTAGGGAATCTGTCCAGGTCACCTCGCAAGTGTTTGGTAGAGTGAGAATTCACTCCGGGCCATCTGTTCAGAGCTCATGCTCCTGGCCACGACCCCATGGCGCTTCCGTTGTCACCATAGAGCCACCATCATCTTCTGGAATCCTACAGGTTGAGGTAGGAAGAGATAAGGGGTGTCTGTCCCCAAGGAGAATTTTGGAGGAGATGATAGATGTCACTGTGCATAGCCCCTTCTCTGTCCTTCCTCTGGAAAACCCTGCCATCCAGAAGCCAGGCATGTTGTGTGCTCCCCTAGACCCCACAATGCCATCTTTATATGATATTGAAGTAACTTTTGCCTGTTTACTCAATGGGACCATGAACTCCTTGAAGGCAAGTACCTCTCTATTTCATCCTCCATGTCTAACATTCATCCACTCATTTCTTCATTCCTTCACTAGCTAGTCATTGAGCATCTGCATGTAAACACCGAAGATTCAACAGTGCACCAAACTGAGAAAATGTCCAACCCCATAGAACAGTATTGTTTACTGGTAAACAGCAGGGACCCTTGACAGGTGTGGCCCCACCACTTACCATGGGGTGATCATAGGCAAGCTACTTAACCTCTCTGTGCATCCCATTTACAAAATGGCAAGAATAATATTCACTGCCAGGTAGGGTTGTTTTGAGGATTAAATGAAATAATAGAGAAATTAGAACAGTGTTTGGTACATAGCAAGTGCTACACAGGCATTTTTTATTAAGGGAAAGATAAATAAAATAAGAAAAATACATAGCATGGTAGGTATGTGCTATGGGAAAAATTAAGGCCAAGAAGCCAGGGATGGGAAAAGGACTGGAGGTTGGTTCTGGAACTTGGTAAGGAGTAGATTTCCACAAATGTTCATCAGCTGAAACCACTCACCTGAATTGCAACTTGGACATAAAGGGAGATGGCAGGCTAAGGACCAAGAGAATTGGGGTGCTGGCCCTTCAGAATGAGCCCATGGGCACTGCAAGCAATTGGATAATGATAGTGTAAAAACACAGTCCTCGAGTAATCTCTCCCTCTCCCAGCTGTCTTCCCTGCTGGGCGAAACCAGAAGTGAGGCAGAGTGGGGGCCAGCCATGCCTGATGACTCACTTATTCCTACACGCACTGCACTGCCAGGCTGGGGCAACATCGCCAACACTCCCAGCCACAGCCACCTAGATCTGAGCCGAGCAGGTCATGCAGTCCTCCCTGCTTGAAATTTTCGGGAGAAAAGATCCTCAGGCATCGCCAACACCTCAGGCAACCCATAGCTGCCCCAGGGACAGGCATGCTTGCTCACAGGGCACTCCACGCATGTGCTCGCACACTCATATGGGTTCTCCCTTGTCACAGCCTCGTGCTCACATGCTCACGTGCACACACCCACACACAGTCACCCAGGCACACACCCGGTCTCTCTGTCTCACAGAGCCCTGTGGAAGCACACCCCCACCTTCAAGCTCACACCCCTGCCCGTCTTCCTCTTGCACACTCGGGCTGTCTTAGCTCCATGGCTCCATCATGCACCCCCTTCCACCCGACATGCTTTTAGAGATGGACAGACTTGCTTGCTCTCGCCTTCCCTCTTTAGGTCTCTTTCTCTCGCGCATCCGTGCCCCTTCTCATGCACCCATACAGACAAGCAGGCATGCTCCTTCCCTCCCGTTCTGTGCCCTGTTCCCAGGCCCTCAGTTGCCCACTGTTCCTAGGTACTGTAGCGGGCACTGGGTGTGTACCTGGCTGCCTCCTCCACTCCGTGTACACGCACACGTTCATTTTTCTTCTCCCCTCATGCACACAGTCTTTTTCACATGTTCACCCTTCTTCTTTTTCATTCCTCCTTGCTTGCTCACTTATTTGCTCACAGTCACCCAAACACATTTATACATTCCAACTCACACTCCCCCTCTTCCGCGCGTAGGTGTTCACATTCGCAAGAAACCAGGCAACCCTGCTGGTGCTGGGGCCTCCGCGCCTTCCCCAACCGGCACCGTTGTGGGCCTAGCTTGGGACCAGCAGCTTCTTCAGGGATACGGCACAGAGGAGGGAGGTAGATAGGCGACAGTAGGAACTAGTGATGGCATGATGTCACCAAGTATTGCTCTGTGTCTCCAGTGGGCACATGGGCAGGCCTGCTCCTAACATTTGCAGGGACCTAAGCCAAGCTGCAAATGGGGCCCCAAGTGGTACATCACCCGCTGCTCAGTTCTACACTGCAAGGGCCCCTGTGTGCATGCATGTGGGCATGTCAGTCTGTGTGTCTAAGCGTCATCTACACCCCGCCCCAATAGCTGTTCCTTGGTCACCCCTCAAACCTAAAGATCCCGAAGCAGGAGGCCATGTCCACCCTCAGAAGGATGGTCCTGCACCCAAGCTGGTTTCGGGCCCCTTGGGCAAGGAGCTCTGGAGTCCCAGTAGCCAGAGCATGGCCTGGAGAGGGGAGCATGGGCACATCCCCTGTGCCCCGTGGACTGCTCATCCATGGGGAGTGGCACAGCCAGAGAAGAGGGAGCTAGGGCCCGGTCTGAGGACACATGCTCTTGGGAGCAGGGTGTTTCCACAGCCCTCCTGTATGTATGTCACTGCCATGATGTATGTCACTGCCACCCTGAGATTTTAGGATGTCATGATTAGCTGGCTGTACACAAGGTTGTGAGTAGACACTGAGGTTTGAATAGGCCATTCATTGTCCATTTGATAGGAGCAGCTGGCCTTTTGGGCCAGTGGCTCCAATACCCACTCCCTACCTAAGTCCCAGGGCCTTGAAATCTACCCTCCACCAGCCTTAGGCTCTGTATCATCTTAGGTATTAAGTGGACCCTCCTCTGAGGGGAAGAAGGTGGTTTCAGCAAGATGCCACTGCCCATCATGGATAGCCTTTTATAAAGTAAGGAGGAGGCCTGTATTCAGGAAACCTCTGCTGTCCTAATCTGGCAGCAACTCCCGCTGGCCATCAGGGAGGGTAGGTCATAGCTTTCATGGCCGTACCACCACAGCACGGATCAGCTCTTAGGCCAGAAACCAACAAGGACCAATTGAAAAGGCAGCCTGACCCTTTTATTGATTTGACAACTTTTTATTGAGCAGCTACTCTGTGCCCTATGCTCTGCCAAGCACTGGTGATACAATGAAGAGCAAGGCAGACCGGGTCCCTGCTCTCAGAGAGGGTAGGACTCCATGGAAGGGTGCAACAGCAACATAACCCTATGTTGAGGGGTCATGGAAGCTTCCTGTGACTAGAAGGATGAGTAGGGTCCTGGTTCATGTTCTTGTTAACCATCTGTCAAAGCATTTCAAGGAACAAGTTAACCTCATAATGACCAGTCCCCATTCTCAAAAAGCCCCCAGTCTGGTGCCTAGCACTGGTTTAAACTGTGCTTCTGCCCTCCACCCAGCCCAGGGTCACCCTCTGCTAACCTGAGCTACCCACCCAGGTAATCTTGGCGCCTCACACCAGGGTTGACCCTCAGCCACACCCAGCCTCTCACACCTGCCTCTCCTCAGTGTGAATCCTGGTCCATTGTGGAAGCCCTCATGAACCGAGGAAAGAATAAAACTATTTGTATCAGTTATATTTTGCTACAATATTTTGTGTTCATATACTTTTCCTATTCTTTTTTTAATAATTTTTTTTGTTTTTTTGGTTGCAGTTAACATACAATATTCTATTAGTCCCAGATGTACAACATGGTAATTAGACATTTCTGTAACTTAAGAAGTTATATGTGCAAGTATTTTCCTTTGTAAATACTGTGTTCTGTTAGACTTCATTCTTTTCACTCAGCAGTGTTTCTGAGGTCCTTCATGGTGCCATATGTACTGATCCTTTGCTCCTAAGGGCTGCATAGCATTCCCCGGTGTGTTCCTAGACCAGTGATGGCGAACCTCTGACACACGAACTCATTTTTTTGGTTGATTTTTCTTAATGATTAAATGGCATTTAAATATATAAAATAAGTATCAAAAATATAAGTCTTGCCCTAACTGGTTTGGGTCAGTGGATAGAACATCAGCCCGTGGACTGAAGGGCCCCGAGTTCGATTCCCGTCAAGGGCATGTACCTCGGTTGCGGGCACATCCCCAGTAGGGGGTGTGCTGGAGGCAGCTGATTGATGTTTCTCTCTCATGGATGTTTCTAACTCTCTATCCCTCTCCCTTCCTCTCTGTAAAAAAAAAATATATAAGTCTTTGTTTTACTATGGTTGCAAATATCAAAGAATTTCTGTATGTGACATGGCACCAGAGTTAAGTTAGGGTTTTTCAAAATGCTGACACGCCCGAGTTCAAAAGGTTCGCCATCACTGTCCTAGACACTTGGCCTAGCCGCTTCCCCAAGCAGTGGGCCTGCAGATGCCTCCACTTCCACCCCCACCCCCACCACAGATAGCAAGGAAGGGAACCTCAGCTTACATGCCCTCTTAGGGACTGTGTGAGAATTCTTTTAAGCAGAACCACCAGTTTCCTAACTTTCCTACTAGGTTGATTCCAGGAGAGGATCTGAAAAAAGCTGAAACAGAGAAAACCAGGTGGGCGGAGTCTGGAGAGATAAGCAGAGACCACAGCATGCTGGGCCTTCCTTCTTGGCCATGGCAGGATTTTGGTCTTTATCTAAGAACAAGGGGAAGCCATTGATTAAACTAACGCTCAAGATATTTTTTTACGGCAGCCCTGGGTCTTTAGTACTGGAAGGTCCCTTAAGGTCCCATTGTTGTCCCCAGTTCCGAAGGCCTGTGAGGTCTAGGAAGCCATTGAGCTGCCAGTTTGCCAACAGTGTGAGGCTGTGGGTGGCAGAGGGCCATCTGAGGGTGGCAGCCTCTGGAGGATTGGGGTTTGTTGGCACTACTCTCCTGGGAGTCTCGGGTTGCTCTTGCTCACCTCCTATCACCTAGACCAGCCGTGGGCAAACTACGGCCCGCGGGCCGGTTTGAAATGAATAAAACTAAAAAAAAAAAAAAGACCGTACCCTTTTATGTAATGATGTTTACTTTGAATTTATATTAGTTCACACAAACACTCCATCCATGCTTTTGTTCCGGCCCTCCGGTCCAGTTTAAGAACCCATTGTGGCCCTCCAGTCAAAAAGTTTGCCCACCCCTGACCTAGACACTCCTAGACCTCCGAGGGCACTTACCGGGCCCAGCCTTCTGCTGCCATCGGGCCTCCGTCCTTCAGATCCCCACAGTGAAAATTCCCATGTTGCCTTCATGGGTGAGAACTGAACCAGAGGGTTAAAGACCTATGTCCCAATCCTGGTTCTTACTCTGTGGACCTCAATTTTCTCATCTGTGAAATGGAAGGATGGAAGATGCCCTCCCATGCATTTGTGCTCAAGTCTGGAGCACTTGAGACTTCTGGTACCCCATCGCCCCAGGACTTTTCTATGGGTTATTTTAGTTCTCAGTGTTGGGGGGGCAGGATGCTGCACCCTCAGAGTTTCATTGACCCTTTCACCCTTGTACTTCTGGGCCTCCACTCCAGAGAGGCACAAAGAATTGGGCCTTTGTGTGCAACAACAAAGCTGTTTGGTTCTTTTTCAGATAGAACCATTTTATTATATCCCATCCAAAGAGTACTTGAGTTGTATTTTGTTTTGTTTTGAAAGCTCGTTAGCATTCTGGTTTTAAATAACTGGCAGAAACAAAGCTGCCCCACTTCTGCCACCCCCAGTCCGTACCCACTCCATCCACGGCTCCGTTGCCAGCCAGCAGCCTCAAAGCCCCTACCCACGTGGGGACAGGGATCCATTGTCCTCCTGCAGGGCCCACCTGGCAGATGAAAGGGAAGTCCTTACTGCTGCCTCTGCCTCATCTCTCTTTTTCCTTCACCTCTTCCCCCCTCCTTTCTCAATGATTGAGCTTTCACGTGGGCCAGGCACCAGGTTAAGGTCTTTGCAAGTTTTACTTTATGGTATCCTCAGAATCCAAGAGGCAAATTGTATATCTCTTGTCCGGAGCAGCGGTCACCAACTGGTGGTCCGCGGAGAGATTATGTCACTTACCCAAGGTCACATAGTAAATGGCAAAGGCAGGCCTCAAACCTACATCTGTGTGACTCCAAAGCTTTCACTGTGAGCCACTAGCAAAAGTTACCTCCCTGCCCTGGCCAGTGACTCAGCTGGTTGGATTGTTGTCCCGTACCCCAACCCCAAAAGGTTGCAGGTTTGATCCCAGGTCAGGGCATGTACTGGAGGCAACTGATCGATGCTTCTCTCTCACATTTATATCTCTCCTCCCCCTCCTCCTCCTTCTCCTCCTCCTTCTCTCTCTAAAAAAATCAGTAAACATATCCTAGGGTGAGGATTAAACAAACAAAAAATCTGCCCAGCTGGTGTGTCTCAGTGATTGAGCATTAACCCGTGAACCGGGAGGTCATGGTTCAATTCAAGGTCAGGGCACATTCCTGGGTTGTGGACTCAATCCCCAGTAGGGGGTGTGCAGGAGGCAGTGATCAATGATTCTCTCTCATCATTGATGTTTCTATCTCTCCCTCTCCATCTCACTAAAATCAATAAAAATATATTTTAAAAGTAAATAAATAAAATAAAAATCTACCTCCCTAGAAGCAAAGCTAGAGTAAGTGTGGGGACAGGAAGAGCTGCAATACAGCCTGGAGGCTCAGGTACTAGAGATATTTCCTATGACTTGAAAGTCTACCTACCGAGAGCATCCACACACAAGGCCCATTCTTGCCTCCTGACCTGCCCCGTCCCTATTACAGCCTCTCATGTATCTGCAAAGAGCGTTCAGCCCTCCTGACCTTCCAGACTATGCATCCAACACACTTGGTTCCCAGGCCTCCCCATCATCTTGGTCCCAATCTAGCTTTTCTCTGCCCCCGCCTGCCAGGGTGTGATAGATAGACTGTCCCCTCTGTCCTGGAATGGGCTGGAGCTCCTTCTCAGGCTGACTTCCTCCAACAAGGAGGAGGAAGAAGCAGCGGAGGCCCAGCCTGGAGCAGACAGCATGGAGTCTGACTAAGAGGACAGATCCTAGCCCTGGCCCAGTAGCTCAGTTGGTTAGAGCATCAGCCCACGACACCAAGGTTTCGGGTTCAATACCCAGTCAGGGCACATACAAGAATCAACCAATGAATGTATAAATAAGTGGAACAAGAAATAGAGGCTTCTCTCTCTCTCCCTCCCTCCCTGTCTCCCTCTCCCTCTCTATCTCTCTCTCACTTTCTCTGAAATCAATAAAGAAAAAATAAAAAGATGATGTGGAGTAGAGAGCAGAAAACCTGAGTTAGTCATCTAGTGTGTTGGTTCTCAGCATGGGCTCTGGAGACAGACTGTCTGAGTTCTGGTCTTAGTTTACCCATTTAGTAGCTGACAATGGCCAAGTGACTCGACTGCCCTGTGCCTCAGTTTCATCATCTGTAAAATGGGATTAAGGGTGGCACTGACCCTCTAAGATTGTTGCGAAGACTAAATGTGTTAGTATATGTAAAGCACTTAGAGCAGCGCCCAGCACATGGGAAGCACTCATTCTGTGTTCGCTAATAGTGGTCACGGTAGCGGCCAACGTCCTGGCTCTGCCATTGGTTGGCTGTTGACCTTGAGCAGCCAATTCCCACCTCTGGGCTCAGTTTTCCCATCTAAGAAATGAGCAGACTAGCCCAGATGCGCCTCAGGGCCTGTCAGGCTCTGACGTCATTGTTTCTAGAAGCCCAGGCAGGACTGAGCGTGATGTTCTGTTGGTCCAGGCCCCCTGAGACCATGTGGTCATGGCTGGGAGGTCACCCTGCCATGTTCGGGAAGGGAAGAAAAGCTGAATGGGACAAAACCGGCCACCCTGCTCATGTAAACAGGGACAGGCTGAGCCAGCCTTCCGTTCCGGTGTTCCGGTGGGCTAGCAGCTGGCAGCGCCAAGGATGAGTCACTGACAGCAGCAGCCACGGGCGTTCCATCTCAGGCGGTGCCAGCCCCGGGCACTCGGTAGCTGCAGAGTTTGATGGTGGGACTCAGGTGCTGGGTGACGGGAGGGGATCATAGCACTCCCACATGACCCAGGTCAATCTGAAGGCCGTTTGCCTGCAGACTTTACCCAGGCTCCCTAGAGCTTTGGCCTGGGACCTGGAGCTCCTGTCTTCCAGGATCTCTTCCCTCCATACTGTGTGGCCTTTGAAGAGCCAAGAGCTGGGGATCAGGCGCACAAGCTGTACCTGGTTTCGGGGTTCCCCCAGATACAAGGACTCCATCCCTCTCTCCCTCCCAGCCTCTCACCAGCTCCCAGGCTTTGCTGCAATGACCCTTTCCTAAGAAGCAGTGTGGCAAAATGGAAAGATCACTTGGTGTCAGGAAGCCCTGGGTTCGACTTCAGGTCTGCACGGACTTGAGCAGCCACTTTACCTGGCTGAGCCTCGATTCCCACGCCTGGAAAATCCCCTGCACCCCGTGCAGGCGCGTGAGGAGCTAGTGCGCGCGCGATCTTAAATCACTGTCAGCAAGCTGCCTCTGAGTCAGAGTTTCGTGCGTGGCAAAGCAGCTACCTCGCTGTGAACTATTGAAAAGCCAGCCCTTGACAGAAGCAGCCGCCTCTCACCAACAAAACAGGGCTGATGATGCGAATATCTACCTCACAGGGCTGCCGAGAGAAGCAAATGCAGCTGCGTGTGCAGATAGATGCGCTTTGGGAACTGCATAGAGCCTGCCCAGCGATGGCGTTGTCGTTCCCAAAACTGGATAGTGAGCAGGGCAAGGAGATCACTGACGTGTCTCTGGGCATGGGCCCAGGACCACAGTGATCTGTGCAGGCAGGGACTGTCTGAGCCTCTCCGAGTTCTTGGCAAAGTATCTCATTGGTGCTCAGTAAATGTGTATTGGGCTCACACATGACTGAGCAGAGACTGAAATCAGCCCGGTGCGCCCCCTCCCCACTTCCATGATTTTCCGTCACAGACCTCTGCTCCCCCTGGCTGAGATCAGGGGTGCTTAACCCGAGGTCCGTGAATCCCCTCCAGAACTGTACACAGAATATAGTGTGTTTGACAGTGAATCTTCCTGAGTAAAAAAGTGTCAGAGTGCTGCCCAGAAAAGCTTTTAGGGAAACCCTGCTCTGAAAGATGGGCATCTGCCAGGTGCTCAGTGAGCACCCGCCCGTCGGATTCATTTGGCTCCCAGGACTGCCAGGTACCCTGTGGATTAAAAAGAAAGAAACAGCCTCCACCTTTGTCTCTGAGAGGTGCATGCAGGGCCCCACCAGCCTGCAGTTTTCTTTCCTGCAAGTTAGTTAACCTGCCATCTTTCATATGCAAAAGCACTGATCATACATCATCAGGGGCCTGTCTTCTGAGTGGCTGTTCTACAGCTGGCTGGGTCTCAGACAGCCATGCACAATCTCCCATGTCCTACCAAAGGCATTTGTTTGTGTGTGTTTTTCTTTTTTTGAGATTTTTAAAAAATTTAAATATAGTTGGTGTACAACCTTTATTGGTTCTATTAGTTTCAGGTGCATATAATATAGTGATTCAACATTTTTATACCTTACAATGTGATCACTCAACTTAATCTAGTAATTATCTGTCACCGTACATACTTATCACATTACTAGAGGCCCAGTGCACGAATTCGTGCACCAGTGGGGTCTCTTGGCCTGGCCTGTGGGATCAGGCCGAAACTGGTTCTCCAACATCCCCCAAGGGGTCCTGGGTTGCGAGAAGGTGCAGGCCAGGCCAAGGGACCCCACTGGTGCACGGTCAGGCCAGGGAGAGATGCAGGGGGTTGGCTAGCTGGGGAGGGACTGCGGGAGGGCTCCAGGGTGTGTCTGGCCTGTCTCACTCAGTCCCCATCGGCCGGACCTCAGCAGCAAGCTAACCTACCGGTCGGACCGTCTACCCTCTGGTGGTCAGTGCACATCATAGTGAGCTGTTGAGCAGCCTTAGCATATCATTAGCATAGTATTCTTTAATTTGTTGAACAGCCAACGGAACGACCAGACACTTAGCATATTAGGCTTTTATTATATAGGATTATTGATTATATTCCCCTTCCTCTTTTCACCTGTCTCCCCAACCCCCTCACTTCTGGTAACCATCTGTTTGGTCTGTGTTTCTATCCATTTGTTTATTTTTTTTTTAAATATATTTTTATTGATTTCAGAGAGGAAGGGAAAAGGATAGAGAGATAGAAACATCAATGGTGAGAGAGAATCATTGATCGGCTGCCTCCTGCACTCCCCCTACTGTGGGGATCGAGCCCGAAACCTGGGAATGTGCCCTTGACCAGAATCGAACCTGGGACCCTTCAGTCTGTAGGCCGACGCTCTATCCACTGAGGCAAACCAGCTAGTGCTGTGTTTCTATCCATTTAGATGTGACCAGTGGGAGTCAGGGCCCTGAAACAGGGCATATTAACTAGGCCTCATGGTATCTAATCTCAGAACTGTGATCTCTCTTTTTTATTATTTTTTTTATTTTATTGATTTTTCACAGAGAGGAAGGGAGAGGGATAGAGAGTTAGAAACATTGATGAGAGAGAAACATCGATAAGCTGCCTCTTGCACACCTCCTACTGGGGATGTGACCGCAACCAAGGTACGTGCCCTTGGCCGGAATTGAACCTGGGACCTTTCAGTCCGCAGGCCGATGCTCTATCCACTGAGCCAAACCGGTCAGGGCTGTGATCGCTTTTTTAAAATATTTTTTCTCACTAAAAATAAATATATGTGTATATATACACATACATGTGTATATACTCATACACACATTTATTTATTGAAGAAAATCTGAAATATATAAACAATGAAAAAATCACCTATAATTTCACCCTCTTCCAAAGAACTGTCGTTAGCACCTGGCTTCTGTTCTTCCCACTAACCATGTGCGTTATGGAGCACTTACTGTGTGCCAGGCATCGACTGTGCTGCAGGCTCTGCAGGCACCATCTCATGTCAGCCCTTGTCTTACATCTGGTATACTCCACCTTTCTATATACACATTTACACTTTCTTCATTTTAAGGCCAAGGGGATCATACTGTTTTGTAACCTTGCCTTCCTCACTGCAATAGCATTGAAATTTCTTTCTATGTTATTAAATATTCATCTACAGGATCATTTATAACATCGGCATAATGTTTTATTGCAGGCGAGTTCCATGCTTCTCAGACTGGGGTGCATGTACCCCTGAGGGCAAAGCCACAGGATAAATGTAGCACATTCTACTGAAGCATAAATTGGATTCGAAGCTTTGGGAGGGGGAAAAAACCACATTATTGCCCTAACTGGTTTGGCTTAGTGGATAGAGCGTTGGTCTACAGACTGAAAGGTCCCAGGTTCGATTCCGGCCATGGGCATGTACGTTGGTTGCGGGCACATCCCTGGTGGGAGGTGTGCAGGAGGCAGCTGATCGATGTTTCTCTCTCATCAATGTTTCTAACTCTCTATCCCTCTCCCTTCCTCTCTGTGAAAAATCAATAAAATATATTTAAAAACACACATTATTTTAATATTAAAACAAGTGTGTATATACCATAGTGTAAAAGAGCAACCATGAATTTTAAAACAGAGCAGCCACATTCAAAATTGTTTGAGCTTGTGTTTTCCCAAGACCCAGCCCCCTGTCCTCCGGGTGGCAGGAACATCTGAGAAGCACGGAGTTCTAGTTCAAGCCCCTCGTTTTACCCGATAAGGCACCCGAGGCTCAGGGAGAAGGAGGGAGCTTGTGTGCCCCTCCCAGCCTTCCATATTTGGCAGCATCCCTCCACTGCTTTTTCAGAGGGTGTGGGTGGATACCTTGCCACTTGAGTAATAAAACCTCTGCGTATCTATAGTGGAAACTCTTGGCTTCCTGCATGATCCATCTCTTAGCAGTTTTGTTTTTCTTTTCGCCTTGCCGGCCAGGATCTGAGCTGTGCACTCCTGTGGTTCGTAACTGTAGTCTCTGTGGGCAAAGGTGGAGGCCCTCCCCCAGCCCCCATGGACTCCAGCAGCACTCAGATTTGTCACTTAATGCACTGTATGAATCCACTGCTCTGTTTTACCCAGGAGACTGGGAGGCCTGTGTAATCATTATCATCATCTGACATGTATCAAGCACCTTCTAGATGCTTCCAGATAAAACACCATGCTGCATGTTTTATCTAAAGTCTTCATAACACCTTTTCAAAGCAGGTATGATTGTCCCCACTTATCAGTAAGAAAACTGAGCCAAAGATGATTACTTGCACATCATCATTCACTGATAAGTATTTACGGCAGGATTATATGCCAGGACTTGTGTTAAACGCTGTGGGCAATCATGATGAACAAAACTGATACCACTCCTGCCTTTATGGAACTTACAGTGGGGGAGATGGTATTCAACAAATACGTGTTCTTAAATATGTTTTTTTAATTGATTTCAGAGAGAGGAAAGGAGAAGAGAGGGATAGAAACATCAGTGATGAGAGAGAATCAGCCAGCAGCTGCCTCCCGCACAACCCCCACTGGCGATCAAGCATGCAACCTGGTCATGTGCCCTGACCGGGAATGGAGCCAGGACCTTCCGGGTCATGGGTCGATGCTCAACCACTGAGCACAATGGCCGGCTCAACAAATAATTGTACAAACTGTAGTGAGTGTAATGTGGCCCAGAGCCTGTCCAGCTGCCTCAGTTTAAACCCACCTCAGCCACTTATCAGCTAGCCTCATCTTGGTCTTCTGTAAAGAGGATAATAGTAGTATCCACTTCATAGGAGTACTATCAAGCAAGTAAATCAGCAAAGGTAAAGCCCTCAGAGCAGGGCCTTGCACATTCCAGGGGTATTGCTGCTGCTGGGACGAAGGAGAGGCTTAGGGTACCCGGTGCACATGATAGGGCAGGGCCTACGTCTGGTGACACTGATTGAGTTCTACAAGAGGAATGGGAGTTAACTTGGCAAAGTGGGGGGATGACAGGGGGGAGGGGGGTGCAGGGTGTTGGAGGTATGTTCCAGGCAGAGGGAATCGCCTGTGCCAAGTACCGAGGGTGGACTCACCTGAGGAAATGCACGGGGTGTGGCTGGAACACAGCAGGTAGGGAGCCTTACAGGTCAGCATCTGCAAAGGAGGCGCCTGTGGTGGAAATGCAGCTGTTTCCGGGTCCTGCGCTCTGCACGGCACCGTTGGTCCAGGCCACGGGAGAGGCTCAGTCAACGTCCCATGAGCGAGCGAGCGAGCACAAGGCCAGACAGCTACGTTGGCCTCACGTGGTCTTGCTGTGGGTGTTCCATTGTCCCCCAACCAGAAGAGGAGTCCACTGTCCCATATACACAGCGGTGTGTGGACAGTTCCATCCCCACAGTCGAGCATTACACAGCCCTGTTGCTGGTCCCTCCCTTCTTGGCAGTAGACTGGAACGTGTGGGTTTGGATGGGGATCTTCCACATCCGGGACTCAGCAAGGTGGCTGCTGCTGCTGCTGGAATCCCTGCACTGCAGTCAGGGCCCCAGATCTAAGCCAGTGGTGGTCAGACTCTCTCAGGAGTGGAAGCCTGTGTTGAAATGATCTTCAAGGAAACCCAGGAGGTGGCACGGGGACAAGCAGAGCTCCGCAGGCAGGCAGAGGGACTCGGCGCTTGGTAATACCTGGTGCACCTGAGTGAATACTAGGGCTCCACAAAGCACAGTTAGAAATCCAAGGGCTGAGCCCAGCTCGCACTGTCCGGGTGTGGAAACTGAGGCCCAGAGAGGGGGTGACCCTCCCAAGGTCACACAACGAGGGACAGACCCAGAACTGAATTCCAGACATTGGATAATCAATTTTATTACACCCAGATTTTCCTACCCACCACCCTGCCCACCCACACACCTCCTCAGTTCGGGGGCGGGGGGTGGGGGGGGTGGCGTGGGGGGGGGGGGTCCTCGAGGTTGGGGAAGGGCTGTAGCTAGGATCTTGTCACGTGTCCAGCCTCCAGCCCCAAGCCCCAGTCGGAGCCCAGGGCACGGGGAGTCAAAAATCCGGAAGGCAGGCGTGGGCGGGTTATTCACGTGCACAACCTGGCTGTGCTGTGTCTTTTCTCTCTCTCTCTCTCTTTAATTGAGTTTGAGGTGGTTGTTTTTTGTTTCCTTAAGAAATGGAAAAGAATGAAGCTGCATAAACACAAGGATGTTAACTCCCTGAAAAACCTCCTGCCATTTTAACTCTGTTACTGGAGAAATAAAAGAGAAATAATTTGTCCACCCACACTTAGCTGTTTCTGACGAAGGTAGGTGAATATTGCTTTGCTAATCGAGGGTGACTGCTGGAAGTGGAGCCACGCTGACTGATCCCGGATTGAGAGGAAGGCACGGCAGCCCCAGGAGGAGCGGCCACCGTGGGCCCACGGGCCCCGAGTCAGCGGCCGGCTGTCCTCCTTCCACAGGTCTCCCCCAGCCGGTAGTGATGGAGGCCCTGGACCAGGCCGAAGAGCTCACGGACTCGCGGAGAGAAATGCCACCGCCACCCCCTCCTTCATCGCCCTCTGAGCCAGCTCAGAAGCCGCCACCTCCGGGCACCTGGAGCCACTCCCTCACGGTCAAGAGCAGCCTGTGCCTGTTGGCTGCCTCCCAGTTCCTGGTAAGGACATCACAGGCCCCAGGAGGGATTGGAGAGAGTGCGGGTTGAGGGACAGCCCTCCACCTCCTCCCCAAGCTGGCCACCTGGGGATGCCGAGAGGTGAGGGCCCTTCTTAGTGCCCCTCGGGGACTCCCAGCCCTCGGCTGGAGTTCTGAGCTACCGCCTCCATAGCCAAGCCCCTCACACCCTGCCCTCCCTCACCCCAGGAGCAGGAACAGCCTCCCCCCAAGCCTCTGGCCCTATAGGGGTCTCTGAGGACTTCCTGTCTCGGGGGTCCCGGGAAGGGCTATCCGTTGACTCCTGTAGTCAGCTCTTCCCCAGAGAGAGTCCCGGGCCTTCTTTGGCACGCAGGACCTGGGCCCTTCCCTCAGCTGTGCAGGCTGGACCTTGGGGCCAGGCTGGAGTGGGAAGGGGCGCACAGAGCCCAGGCTCCTAACTCGGTGCACTTGTCCAGCTTGCCTGCGGCATGCTCTGGCTCAGCGGCTATGGCCCCAGCTGGTTGCAGAATGCCACACTCCTGGAACAGCTGGGACCCAGGGTGAGTAAGCTCCAGGACCTCCAGGGCAGGGGCAGCGGTGGGGGGCCTCCCTTCGCACCAAGCCCTGCACGGGCCGTCTCTGAGTTCCGAAGGCAGCCCCACCCCCTGGAGCTCTTCTCCCTGCTCCCCACCCAGATCTGATCTGAAGTTTTCAGAGCCTTGGTTCTGTCCCTGTTGAAACAGATGAGAACTCTGCCCCCTCCCCATCCCCCCAACCACCTTGACCTGTCTGTCTGGTGTTCCCCAGGCCTGGCTGGGCATTGGGACCTGGCAAGTCCCCAGTCTGCTGCTGGTCTCTCTGTCTGTGCTCCTCGTTACCAGCCTGGTAAGGTGCCTCCTAACCCTGAGGCCTGATCCCCACCAGCCCCCGTTAGACATTCTGGGTCTGTCTGAGGGATGGGCTGTTTGTCTCTCTCCATCAGTGTGGCCCGCATGGGGTGAGAGCACCTTCAGAATTGTTCTACAGTGTTCTAGGCAGGGGAGCAGGGCCGAGGCAGGGAGAAGACAAGTAGGAGCCCCCACAGCCCACCAAGAAGCCCTCAATCCACAAGAAGCTGAGAGGTCGAGGGAGGGAGGGGTCAGGGAGGACAAGGTGAGGGTGGAGCCTGCCATCCCTGTGAGGGGCAGTGCTGTGCAGATAGCTCCCAGGAGAGCAGGGCTGCTCTAGACATATTGAGGGGCAAGGGGCTTACTTCCATGCGCAGCCCACCAGCGAGGGGGCAGCAGCATGGTCCCAAGTCCGTGATGCTGTATCCCTCCAACCAGGTGTGGCACCTCCTGAGGGCTCCCCCAGAGCCACCCACACCACTGCCCCCCGAGGACAGGCGCCAGTCGGTAAGCCGCCAGCCCTCCTTCACCTACTCGGAGTGGATGGAAGAGAAGGTCGAAGATGACTTCCTGGACCTGGACCCCGTCCCCGAGACTCCCGTGTTTGACTGCACCATGGACATCAAGCCTGAGGCCGACCCCGCCTCGCTGACCGTCAAGTCCATGGGTCTGCAGGAGAGGTGGGAGGCGTGGAGGAGGGGTGGGCTCTCTGGGCCCTGGACCTCTCAGCTCCCGGTCAGATGCCTGACTCTTAACTCCCAGTGCCCAAGACCGGGCTGACCTCGTAGCTTAGCCAGTGTAAACACATGCTCTTTAGGTCTGATCAGAATGCCCCAAGGTGAGTGCTGAGAAATACTGTAACTGCACACAAGCACATAGGCATGCACAGGGTATACATGAGCACACGCACAAGGGTATACACGAGCACACGCACCCATACATTCCTGTGTGCAAGTAAGTTGGGTATGTTTCTTTACTGCAGGTCTTGTCAGGTCCTTTAACGTGCTCCTGTTCACTGTAAATCAGCAAGGGGGTGTATGTGACATTCCTCAAAATCGCTTGACCACAGAACGGTTTATAGAGTGTGTCCCTGTGTTCCCCAGATCACACTTTGGGAGGTGTCGACACCTTCTCTTCAGATCCCACCAGGTTGAGTTGCACACACGATGTCATGGACAGAGCGCGGAATGAGGAGTCAGTACACCCAGCTTTTTGTTTCAGCTCTGCTGCCCCCTTACTGCACGAGCTTGGACAATGCGTGTCCCCTCTCTGGGACTCGGTTTCCCTTTCCATGTAATGAGGGCCCTCCCTGTGCTGGGCCCTTGGACAGTGAACAGAGGAGTCTGTCCAGGGCAGACCCCCTTGCCGCTGCCATGCTGCCCTCGGAACTCCCTCTTTCCCTGACAGCGAGGGTCCCGGCCCCTCCTCGATGAGATGACCTTGACTCATTGGCCACCTCATCCCAGACTGCCGGGCCCAGGACTGTGCTACCAAGGGCCGCGCCCTGCTTCTCTGATCTAGGCAGGTGCCCTCTCTCTGGGGGTTTCCTGGGGGGCACAGGGCTGGGTGCTGCCTCCAGGACTGACAGAGGAGAGCCCAGGGGCGGCCTGTGTCAAGGGGCCTCAGCTGGAACCTTTGGATCTGGGGCCTCCAACTCCTCACTCAGGCAGCTACTCTACTGCAGGAGGCGGCGAGGCAGGCCCACGCCTGGGGCTGAGACTTGTGCTCCTTGTCGCACCCCCACTCCTCTTCTTGGAGCCCACCCAGTTCCCAACCCCGCTCTCTCTGTCCCTCATCTTCCCACTCCAAGCCCCAGGCTGATGCCCCTCCCTGCCCCTGAGACTCACTCCCCCTTTCCCGGTCCTTCCAGGAGGGGCTCCAACGTCTCCCTGACCCTGGACATGTGCACACCCGGCTGCAACGAGGAGGGCTTCGGCTACCTCATGTCCCCCCGCGAGGAGTCATCCCGAGAGTACCTGCTCAGTGCCTCCCGCGTCCTGCGGGCCGAGGAGCTCCACGAGAAGGCCCTGGACCCCTTCCTGCTGCAGGCGGAATTCTTTGTGAGTCCTCTGAGCCCGCTACCCCGTGGTGGGCAGACCCCTCTACTCAAGTCAGTCGCCTAACTAGCGGGGCACCCGAGTGGGGTGCCCAGCACTCAGCATCTGATAGATGAACACCATTGTGTTTGTGTTATCCGTTCTCCTCATGTCTTGGGCAAGCTGCTTCCCCTCTGGGCCTCGGTTTCTCATCTAGAAAATGGGGATGTTGCAAGGATTAAAGGGATCACTAAGGTGTGCCAAGCAGCCAGCCGGGTGATTGGTATTCAGTGGCATTCCTGAGTCTTCAGGTCCCAGCCCTGTGGATTTTCTTTAAATCCTCACCTCAGGATATTTTTCCATTGATTTTTAGGGAGAGTGGAAGAGAGAAGGAAAGACAGAGAGAAATATCCATGTGAGAGAAACATATTGATTGGTTGCCTCCTGCTTGCGCCCTGACCAGGGCATGAGCCAGGGAGGAGCCTGCAACCAATGTAGGTGCCCTTGACCAGAATCCAATCCAGAACCCTTTGGTCTGGAAGCCGATGCTCTATCCACTGAGCCAAACCAGCTAGGGCTAGCCCTGCGCTTTGAAAGCTATAGAAAGCCCTCCCTCTGGCTGCTACTTTCCCACCCTCCTCCTGCCCGACATCACCAAGCATTGTCCGTGCCCCTTTTGACATCTTTCCAGCTGTAGCTTAGGGAGGTCTAATCACCTCCTCTCTAAACTTGTGCTACAGCCTGAAGCTGCCTCCTGTTGGACTTCAAGGGGCCCAGTAAATGCCACCCCTGTTTTACCTGCCTGGATGCTCAACCAGTTAAGAGCTAAGTCCTAGGAGATCACAGTATCGTCTTTAGTTTTGTTGGTGAAGACGAGGTTTAAAAGGAGGCTTAAGTATGTAGCAATAGTGAGCTTCCTAATGCCCCCAGATTTAAATTTTCTACCCACGCCATGTGGTACTGGCATATCATGGGCCCCATGGGGCATCCCTATAATTCTTTCCTGGCAGGAGGGCCCAAGAGGAGGAGGAAGGAGGAGGCTGGCACCCAAAAGCCCATTCCTCAATCAAATGCACCCGTCAGGCTACTTGCCCACCTCTGTGGGCAGGATGGGCGAGAGGCCATGAGTGTTTGAGGAGAGTCTCTCCTGGGAGAAGCCAGGGGGATGGGGAACCGATGTGCCTCCCTCACAACTCCCCTCCCCCACCCCCAGCCCCTGCTCCCTGTATGGACACAATGGCTCTGTGAGAAGACCTCCATCACCTTGTGACCCACTGCTCCAAATTCTGCAGAGCTTGGCATGGCCTGCATTATCCGAATTGGGCTAGCCTGAGACCCCTTTCTTAGCCTTATGTCCCCCAGCCCCTGCAGGGACTGTCCACCTCAAACTAGGCCAGCACCCCCCACCCCCATGTTTTTCTCCTCCAGGGCCTTTTTGCACATCATCTCCCACCCCTGTTGCCTCTAGAAAGCCTTCCTGGACGATCCCACCCCAAGTTCCCACCACCATCACCTCCCCTTGAAGAGGACTTGCATCCTCTCAGCACTTCTTGTTCGGTAGATCGTTGTTGATCTTGCCCAGAGAAAGGAACACAGCCTGCACACCCACCCCACGGCGCTTTCGCACATGTTTTTATTCTTTTGAGTCTCACAACAACCCTAGAAAGTGTTATGATCCTCATTTTACAAAGACCGTACTTAGTGGGCCCAGACACAGTGAACGCTATAGGACCGTGTGTGGACGGATAGAAGGGGAGTGAAGAAGTGAGAAGCCCTGGGGAGTCATCCCAGAGGACATGGGGGGAGGTGAGGCTAGAGGGGAGCCTGAAGGGTGGGAATGGTGTGGAGAACGGAAGAGGGGTGCTCCTTGCAAGTGGAATGCCACGAACTCAGACCTGGAGGCAAGATGGAGAATGGCATATTAGCAACAGGAAGGAACGGGCATAACTGAAGGACGGGAATCTTGAAAGCAGCTGGTGGTAAAGGAAGGCCAGACCCCAGAAGACCTCATATTCCAGGCAGAGAAGTCCAGACTTGGAGCTCTTGACACAGAATGATTGGGAGGTGCAAATATGGCCCTGGGAGCTCAGGAGGCTCCTCTCCTGCTAGAGAATCAGAGGAGGCTTCTTGGAGGAAGTGGCATTTATGATGGACAGGAAGGACATGAGAAGATGAGAATCGGGTGGGGCACAGAGCGAGCAGCAGAACCCCAGGTCCTGAGGTGGGGATGTCCAGGGTGGGAACACAGATCAACAAAGCCACTCAGTTTGGCTGCAGCGCAGGGAGTGTGGGAGATGCTGGGGACTGGCCAGATTGCTTTTCAAACTCTTGTTCTTGTTTATTGACCATTTATTTAGCGTCTCCTCTGTGCCAGACTGGCCCTCAGTAGACAGTAGTAATGATAACATTTTTTATGTGCTTGTGGCGTGCCAGACAGTGTTCTAATTGCGTTTTGTATATTCACGAACTCATTTAATAGTAAATGTTGAATGAACGCATGCACTCAAGCCAGCCCCTGGACTAGAAGTTGGGGCACAGCAGCCCCTGGGTTCAAACATCTGTGAGAATCAGCCCACGGCTGCCATATCCCCATGTCCTTCCTCCTGCAGGAAATCCCCATGAACTTTGTGGATCCGAAAGAGTATGACATCCCTGGGCTGGTACGGAAGAACCGGTACAAAACCATCCTTCCCAGTGAGTACTCAGTGCCCTGGGGGTAGGGGGGTCGGGGGGGGGGGAGGGTTCACCCTCCCCTGGGTGTCTCCTCACCCTGAGGGAGACCTGAACCCCAGAGCTGGGCCTCCAGGCGATGCCCAGTGAAGAGAAACACCCCCTACTGAGGGCAGAGGTTAATTCATTCCTTCACACGCACTCTCCGGACCCTTCCCGTGGCCGGGTGTTGTGCTGGGCTCCGAGGAAACCCAGAAAGAGTGACGATAGCAGCAGCTCCGACACAGTGCGTGGTGTCAGCAGGGTGTTCTCGCATCCTTGGTCTCTTCGGAGTGGGCAGGCTTTAAGGAGAGGCAATTAAGGCTCGAGAGGTTAAGTGGCTCATCCACAGTCACACAGAACTGAGTTTCAAACCAGGTCTCTGTGACCCTGAATCGGGCCCTTGTGTCGACCCCGAGTGTGTTTTGTCCAGATTGTGCATCCTCTACCAGGGAGTGAGCCGCCTGTCGGGGAGTAAGTGCCCGCCAGGGAGGATGTTCAAACAGTCCCCGAGCAGTCCCTGGAGGGTCTGATAGGGGTTTTCCCTCCCTGGGGGTGGGTAGACCAGGTGGCCCAAGGTTTCTCTTTCAGCCCTGGGGTGTCATTTTCAGGTCTCTTTAATGGAGCCCCTGTCTGCAAGTCACCCTGCCGAGTTCTGGCCCCAGGCCCCCGGGCCAGCTCGGAGGGGTGACTTGTTGAAAGTGAATCCCCACAAACCTACTCCACTCCGTTTATGGAGTGACAAGGCTTTAAAAAGGCAGCTTTGCCATCAGCGTCTCCAACAACATGGAAGATGTCATGACTTATTTTTAACTTTTAAAATAGCGACTTGTGGTTGCTATGGTTACACAGCCTCTAGGTGGTTCCGGTTAAACAAAGCACCATGTAAGGCCAGGAGGCACTGCTCAGGGCTGCTCACCTCTTCCCCTGTCTTGCTCTCCCGCACCCACCTAGCCCCACCTGGAGGGAGGGGCTCGTGGACCCCAGAACCTAGGCCTTTGCTGGCCATGCAGAGTGGCCACTGGGGGAGGGCGGGGCTCGGACCATCTCGCCACCTGGCCCTGGATTCCTGAGAGGCTTTGAGCCACGCTGAGCCTCCAGGCCTCCAAGCCCAAGAAAGAATGTTCTCTGGGGCCAGCAAGAACTGACCCCGTGCCCTCTGAGGCTGGGCTGAGGCTGAGGGGGTGGGGGCAGTGACAGAGGGCAGGGCAGTGGCAGAGGTCCCCTCTCAGGTCCAGGACGCCCCGAGGTTTGTTCTCACACTCATTTTGCTCGTATTGCCGGAGCCCCTGCCCCCAGGGCTGAGAAATCAGACGTGAGTGAGACACACTGTGCGCTGGAGGCTCGCAAGCTGATGGGAGAGACAGGGCTGTGGACAGTGACAGTACAGAGTGGCCAGGAACCCAGCAGCAGCACTGAGAACAAGATGCAGGGGAGCAATTTCTGTCCGTTTCGCCACTGTCTCCCAAGCACCAAGGGCGCCTGGCGCATGGTAGCCTCTGCACCTATCTGAGTGAATGAATGGGTGGGTGGGTGGGTGGGTGAGTGAATGGATGAGTGGATGTCTCAAATCTAGTGTCCCTTCTCCATCCTCACTGCCAAGTAACTTTTTAGGGGTGAGGGGTAGTTGCCCAGTTTCAGAGGGTGCCATGTACATCGACAGCATTGACAAGTAATGCTCCCTGGAGTTGTGCAGGGCAGGGCAGCCCTCTGACCCCAGACATGCCTCACTTGGAGCATTGCAGTAATCTTCTAACTGGTGTGACTCCCACATCCTACCCTCCTGTCCATCTTCTATCATTGTCGCCAAAATGACGCAAAACCAAAATCCAGTCGTCTTTCTCCTCCTTCAACACTGTCACGTCACCCTGAATCCTCAGGGTTAGGTCCAGGCTGATCATCACGGCTTATAAGACCCTCAGTCAACAGATTCCCACACACACACTCATCTCTCAGCAGCCCCTCCCTGCCCCGGGCACTTGAATCAGACTGAATGGTGTGCCCTCCTCCTCCTCCTGGTCCCTCACACCTCGTCCAGGTGCCCCTGTTCCGGGAAACTAGGGCCACACACTGCTTGTCTGCCTGCCCAGCACTTAGGAGCAGGAACTGTATCTTGTTTATCTTGGAGTTTCTACTCTCAAGCACAGTGCCAGGCACCGTAGGGTTGAAAGGACCATTCCCCTTCCACAGTGGTTCTTCAATACCAAGGACCCTGGTGTCTGGGCACCTAACCTGGGCAGCGCTGATAAGGGGAAGGGAGATGGCGCATGCAGCACACCCTGCTCCTCTCTCTCTCCTGCTGGCCAGCCAGAGCCCCCCTGGGCTTACCCTTGCTCTTCTCCACCCCGACATCCTTCTACGCCTCTGTCCACAGAGCTGCCCCTCCCCCACCTGCTCCTACCCCCAAATCACCTGCCAAAGCCTTGGGCACTGGGGCTGAGGCGTAACAGGCTGGAGAGCAGAGGCTCATGCCCTCTCTCCTGCCGCTTGGCATCCTTCTTTTTACCTTTTACTGATGGTAGTGCGTGTAAGGATGGCGATAATAACAGCAGCAACTTCTACTGTACAGTGTTGTCTGTGTGCTGGGCTCAGTCACTGGTCTGAGGACCCCTTTAACCTTTACAAGATTAGTAAGGCCTCGCTGAAAGGGATGTCCCCAGTTTACAGAGAAGGCACGGGGAGATGAAGTAAGTGGCCCACGTTGGCACAGCTAGTAAGTCAGAGCCAGGATTTGAACCCAGGTCGTCGGGCTCAGTGGTGCAGACTCTTAACCGCTCCCCATGCTATGCACACCTGAATTACCTTCGTCCCGGCCCCCTATACGGGAGAGAAACGGAGGCCCAGAGAAAAGACCGTGAGCTGGTGACAGAGCTAGACCACAGCCAGGACCCGGGGCCCCAGCCAGCTCCCTGCCCCCCACACACCGTCTCCACCTCAGTCCCGGCCTCTGCAGGCTGACAGAGCTGTCAGTGCAGGGGGGCTCTAGCGGGAATAAAACAGATTCTACCCCAGTAAGAAGAGCAGGATGTTATGAGAGTCTTTTTCCATGGGATTTGACATGTGAATGGATTGAAGAATAAAAACGCTTTGTGCACACGTGTCTGCTGCGGCAACCCTAGTCTCAGCTCAGGCGTGGAAGGTTTTACTCCTCTTATCCCAATAGTCTTCCTCAGCTTTCATCCCCCAAATCTTAACAGCCCTTTATAGCTATAAAGCACTTTACTTAGCACTTTCACAGCTGTTTTCTCATCTGTCTTCCCAACAATCCCAGGAAGTCGGTGTCTTTGCCCCCATATTACAGACAGGAAAACAGGCTTAGAAAGGCCATGTGCTTTCCAGGTGCACTCAGCACGTTGGTGAGAGTGTATATTCAAACTCTTGCTACCTCTGCTGTCCAGGATGTGTCCCCTGGATAACTCCTTTCTCTACTTAGCTTTCTTCTCCCTAGAACATTAGGCACAGTGAATCCAGGGCAGCTTAAGGGGCAGGCATTGCTGCCACAGAGGGAGAGACCCAGGGCCTCACACGCAACCCGCCTCTTCAGCCTGGACCTCGCCTGCCTCAACGGGCCATGGGGAAGGGTGAATGTTTTGCTACCAGGCAGGGGAAGGAGGAACTTGGGGTCTCAGAAGAAATGTGGGTGCCCTGAATGGGCCAGGCAAGGTGGGCCCTGCCCCAGGAAGATGGCACACGTCGGATCCCAGCCTCACCTGTCTCCCCCACCCCAGACCCTCACAGCAGAGTGTGTCTGACTTCACCAGACCCTGACGACCCTCTGAGTTCCTACATCAACGCCAACTACATCCGGGTACGTAGCCCCATTCCAACACCCTCTCCCTGAAAAGGAGGCCCAAGCTGGTGGGATCCATCCTCCAGGCCTGTCCGTAAGCCAGTGCGGCGGCTGCCAGCCCCGGGAAGAGCCTGAGTGTGGGGACTGGGCCCCAGGAACATTGCGTCTGACCCTGACAGCCTGGACTTGGCTGGCCACAGGGCTACGGTGGGGAGGAGAAGGTGTACATTGCCACTCAAGGGCCCATCGTCAGCACGGTCGGCGACTTCTGGCACATGGTGTGGCAGGAGCACACACCCATCATTGTCATGATCACCAACATCGAGGAGATGAACGAGGTAGGCACCCCTGCACCATTGCCAGGTGTCTGCAGCTTCGCGCCCACCCTGAGCCTCTTGTTTCCGTGTCCTTACAACAATCCTGTGAGGTCGGTAGTGCTCACTCCACAGTCAAGGTGAGGAAGGAGGCGGCTCAGCAAGGCTAAGCCATTTGCTCAGGGCCACATCAGTACTCAGAGGCAGAGCCTGGAGCTGGCCTCTCTACCTCCAGTGCCCAGGATCTTAAGCGGAATGCTCTGCTGCCTCCTAGGCTGCCAGGGCTGACACTGGCTATTTCCATACTCAAGATGGGTATTATTCCCATTTTCCAGATAAGGTAACTGAGGCTCAGAAAAGGGAGGTAACCTAAAGGTTACGAAGCTGAGTTTTGAACCCAGTACTCTCTAACTGCAAACCTATTGCCACTTTATAGCTCTCCTGGCTGGCCCTGAAGGGGCACTGGAGAGAGTATGGTTGGGGAACTGGGAGTGTATCGCAGCCTGATCTTGGCCCTACAGAAGTGCACCGAGTATTGGCCGGAGGAGCAGGTGGTATATGATGGTGTCGAGATCACCGTGCGCAAAGTCATTCACACTGAGGATTACCGGCTGCGACTCATCTCCCTGAAGGTGAGGCCTGGGGCGGGGCTGTTAGGGGGCAAGGGCTTTATTGAGGATGTCACAGAAGAACAGGGTTCCAGAGTCCACTCTAGCTGAAATCAAGTCCTATGTCAGTGGTTCTCAACCTTCTGGCCCTTTAAATACAGTGCCTCATGTTGTGACCCAACCATAAAATTATTTTTGTTGCTACTTCGTAACTGTAATGTTGCTACTGTTGTGAATCTTAATGTAAATATCTGATATGCAGGATGGTCTTAGGCGACCCCTGTGAAAGGGTCGTTCGACCACCAAAGGGGTCGCGACCCACAGGTTGAGAACCGCTGCCCTATGTCTTCCAGGAATTACTAGTGAGCAAGGGATAAGGGAGGGCTGAATGGACCGGGGACAGAAGCAGGACCAAACCTGTTGTATTTTATGCTGTTGGGCTCTCTGTGTGTCTACACAGTCATTCATAATGCCTTCCAGCTCTGCCTCAAATGCACCTAAACCCAGGACCGTCTGGATAAGGGGTCTCCCGCTGCCTCCAGCACTGTCCTTATAACTGAAAGGCCACGGTGACTTCAAGATCCCTGCTAAAAGCATCCCCTGGGCTGCAGGCCTTCTGGCCTGTAGTACTCAATCTGTCCACCAGAGGGTAGACACTCCTTGCTGCATTTGGGTTGCAGGAGGAAGTTGTGATTACAAAAAAAAAAGCGGGGGGGATTTGGGGGGGTGCCGGACACAAAATATGAGCAATAGGAAACAGCCCAGAAGAGTGGGGGAAGGTATCCTCCCACCCTGAAGTTGTGCTTCTTTCAGGAGCAGCCTAAGAGAGCAGACTGTTCATTTGGAGTTGGGAGGATCAGTGGGTCCTCTCTTTAAGGAATGATAGAGCCCTTCTAATAACCCCAAAGACTGGCAGGGGTGAGCCAGGCACCAGGAAGCTGATAGAGTGGGAAGTCCAGTGAAGCTGACAGTCACAAGGTCCAGTGCAAAGCCTGAGGTCTGTTCCTCTGAGCTGCCCCTCTCCACTGGAGAGGATGCCAGGGAGCACTCAGCTCCCAGCGGGCAGTGCCCACCTGACCAACTCCGAAATACAAGCCTGGCTGGAGGGCAGAAAGGGCCAGGAAGGGGGTGGAGGGCAGAGGCTGTAGGAGCTTTCACAGCCAGATGACCCAGGGCCCCAGGAACCAGCTTCCTGTTTCCCCAGAAAGAGAGGTTGAGGGGGAGTCAGACCGAGCACAGCAAGGCGAGAGGAAGGTCCCTGAGCTCTGGTCATGTGGCTATGGGGGGACTGGGCTGTTTGTTAAAATAAGAAACCGGGAGGCAGGAATGAACTGGAGAGGGGACTCTTTGCCTCTCTTGGATGATGTGTGAAGACCAATGCCGATTCCACGGGCCAGCCGCCACGTCCAAGCTGGCTTTGGGTCTCTGTCTGGTGCCACTGGGCAAGGTGGTGTCCATGGCAGAGGCCAGAGGCCCCACTCCCTGTGTCCTCCCCCCTGTGTTCTTCCTCCCCCCACCCCATCCCACCCCCATCTCTGTGCTGTGTGGGCTCACAGAGCTCACGTGTATCTGGGGTGGGTCTTTGTCTCCTGGACAGAGCGGGACTGAAGAGCGAGGCCTGAAGCATTACTGGTTTACGTCCTGGCCCGACCAGAAGACCCCAGACCGGGCCCCCCCTCTCCTGCACCTGGTGCAGGAGGTGGAGGAGGCTGCCCAGCAGGAGGGGCCGCACTGCGCCCCCATCATCGTCCACTGCAGGTGGGTCCTCCCAGCCACCCGCCAGGGCAGGGCAGCCACCCACCCCCGCTGCCCCGCCCCTCACCCACCCATCCCCTCGGCCCTCAGCGCAGGGATTGGGAGGACTGGCTGCTTCATTGCCACCAGCATCTGCTGCCAGCAGCTGCGGCAGGAGGGTGTGGTGGACATCCTGAAGACCACGTGCCAGCTCCGGCAGGACAGGTCAGCCCATGGGCAGGGTGGGGCACATGGAGAGCGTGAGCCCTAGGGGCAGAAGGGAGAGACTGACTGTGCTTGGGGTGAGGGGCCGGAGGGCACACTGGGTATGGACTGGCCGCTGGCTGACGGGGGAGGGACGTCAGATGAGTGGAGGGGCTGGATCTGGACAGGCGGTGCTGGATGAAGAGGGAAGAGAAACAGCGGGCGGCCAGGACAGGCTGAGGGTGGCGGGAATGCCATCTCTGTCCCTGCTGTCTGCACCGGCGCTGGGAGGGGCAGGGAGGAGCTGAGGGGATTGCCTGGCTAGGGCTGGCCTCTCCAGCCTCCACGTAAACAAGGCCTCTCATGAGTGACCCCTCCCTACCATGCATCTCTGCCGGGCAGGGGCGGCATGATCCAGACGTGCGAGCAGTACCAGTTTGTGCATCATGTCATGAGCCTGTATGAGAAGCAGCTGTCCCGCCAGTCCCCAGAGTGACCTCTCTGCTCCCCCCGAGGTCCTCCTGGCACCACCCAGCCTGAGTCTGGGCCCTTACCCCAGCCACACCCCCAGGGCCCAGCCTCAGGTCCTGGCCTGCTCCCTTCCCTGCCCCTCCTGCTTCCTTCTCTCCAGCTGGCCCTTACCCCCAACATAGCAATTCCTACTGTATATATTGGGGAGCGGGGCAGGGTGGGGGAGGGACGTGCCAGGCCAGGCCTGGGGCTCCAGGACCCGACCCACACCACGCAGACCTGGGGCCTCAGTTTTAACGATGGTTCCATCGCTACTTGATCCAAAATGTTTGTGCTGCATTCCAAGTGTCCTGCCACAGCGTGTTCTGTCCGTCCATCCATCTCTGCTGTCTGTACCGGACACTGTGTCTCCTCAGCCTAGGATAGGGGTCATGAGCTCCAGGCCCTAAGCAGCCCAAGCAGAGGTCCTGGCTTGGCCCCCACCCCACTTCTCCCAACAGGCAGATCCCATTTTGCCCTCAGTTACTGGGGTCAGGGTGGGGGAGAAGGGCCGGTGGACCTGGAGGCCAGGCGTGGGCAGCTCCTTGGTGGGAAGAGAGATCTCATCTAGGGAGAGGTCTCTGGCGTGGGGTGCGGGGGGGAGAGTATCACAGCCTGGATGGCCTCTGGGTGTCACAGGTCCTCAGGAGGCAGTGGCCAGCCTGCGAGGCATTGGGGGGGAAGGGGACAGATGGGGGCTGTTGCACCCAGAGGACCTGGCCCTGGTGGGGATGGGAGGGAGAGGGGGAGCTCCAAGGGTGGGTTGGGAAATCGCCCCAGATCTGTGGGAAACATTTTTCTGTGTCACCGTGGGAAGCCTTCCCAGGAGTCTTGCTGCGTGCAGCTCTGCGTGTGTTCCTGTGTCCACGCGTGTGTTGAGAGCCCATCAGCGGGGTATGCATGACTCTTTGGCAACATGTGTTATCTTGGAGCCACGTGTTTTTATTGCTGACTTTAAATATTTATTCCACGGCAGACAGAGACATTTGGTGTCTTTTTATAATTTGCTCGTGGTCATTGAATAGAGCAATAAACAGAGCATTTTGAGCAAAACTGGCCTCCTGGGTCTGTGATTGCCTCTCCCGTCCACTCCCTGCCTCCTAGTACTGGTCTCCTCCTCCTCCTCCTTTTCCTCCACCCCCTCCCCCTCCTCCTCTTCCTCCTCCTCCCCCTCCTCCTCCTCCTCCTCCTCCTCCTCCTCCTCCTCCTCCTCCTCCTCCTCCTCCTCCTCCTCCTCCTCGAGTGTGTGTGTGTGTGTGTGTGTGTGTGTGTGTGTGTCCATCTCCCTAACACCCCCTTGTGGAGATTGGGAGTATGGAGAGAATCCAGATCTGCAAAGCCAAAGAAGTCCATCGGACAGACCCTCACACACACTCACCCCAATCCAGCCAGAAGCCCTGGGACAGGGCAAGCCTCAGGAACAGGTGTGGCAGGCTTCTACCGAAGGCAAAGCGGCTGGCCGGGCACCAGTTCCGGCAGATGGGCCGGAGAAGCCAAGGCTAGGCAGGGGGACATTCAGGTCACCACCCCAGCCGCTCCCTGTTGGCCAGCACACTTATCCCATGCTAACCCTACAGGTCCCAACAGCAGCTGCAACCCGGTAATTTCCCTTTTAAGGCCTGGACTGAGAGTAACCCCTCCCAGTGGGCCTGGGGAATCTGCCCAGGGGCTCAAGTTCTGGACACTCCTGCTCTATTCTTGCCCCTGCCCCCAGGGATGCAGCAAAAGTAGCTGTGATGCCACGGCTGGCAAGCGGGGGTCATTTCCAGACAGGAGGTGGCCCAGGGCAGGGCTGTTGATCAGCCAACAGGTCCTTCCAGGTGCCAGAACCTTGTGTGGGCTGGTCGCCGGTCTAACCATGCAGGTAGACTACAGACAGTCAGGAAAGAATAAGGAGAGGCTTGAACAGCTGGGATGGAGGTCAAGGGTAGGGGCATGGTGTCCAGCCACCCTCCCACAGGGGGTGGACCTTCTGCCCTTCTACCCAGGCTGGGGGATTGGGCTGCAGGAGTGGGAAGGGGGAGGAAGACTAACAGGTTGTGCAGGCACCATACATAGATGAATGGTAGCCCCTGGACTTGTGCAAAATAGCAGACCGCCTTGACCTTCCCATTGGACTGTGCATGTGTGCGTGCTACACACACACACACACACAACCCTGAGCCCCTCAGCTCAAAGCGTTCCCAACCGGCAGCAGTGAGAAGCAAAACCTCTGCCACAAAGAAACAGGTAAAGTACCCCTGGGCCACCATCCTCAGCCCCCTGCCCGCCCATGCCCAGCATTTCCTCCAGGCTTGGCTCCAGCCCCACGTCTGCCCACCCTCTGCCCCCTCCCCTCCCCCAAAGCAGTGTGTCAGATAGCTGGGGCAGCTGCGGAGCCTGAGTAAGAGATTGCCCCCAGGGGGCCAGACATTTAAGGAACCGGTGACTCCTGGCGGCCTCACTATTAAGGCAAAGGAAGAAGGAGACTGGCCATTCTACGACCCAGGCACTAGCTGCTCCTCCAAAGCCGTGGACACAGCGTTTGAGGGTTAGGAGGGACTGGTCATACGAAGGTAAGACTTCCCTCATCCCTCAAGAAGGGGCAGAGCCTACTACCTTCTGAGCCCAGAGAGGGACCGCAGGAGCTGGGACAGAGGTGGTCTCAGAAGCTAGAAAGAGAAAGGACAGGCTGAGAGAGATCATGATGGGGGTGGGCGAGGGGATAAAGTTTAGTCTCGAACTGTCTGGCTCAGAACAGGGCTTTGGGATCCCCTGGAAGGGCACTGGACTGGGAGTCGGGAGGCCAGGATTCCAGTCTGAGTGACCTTGGACCGGTTCTGACTCTCAGACATCAGTTTCCTCCTCTACAAAGCAGGGGTTTAGAAACTGCCCTGCTGGTTCGATGAAATTCCGTGTGGCTATTAACAAGAATGAGGAAACTATGAACTGATATGGAGAGACCTCCAAGATGTATGAAGTGAAAAAGGAAGGGGCTGAATCGTGTGTATAATAGGCTCCCGTACATGTAAAAAGGGGGGGGGCAGGGGGCAAGGACAAAGACGTTCATATTTTCATGAAGGAGCCTAGAGACCACCAGTGCTTACCTGTGGGGGGAGGGTTGGGAGATGGGGGCTCGAGATGGAAGGGAGCCTCTTCGTAAAGATGTTTATATTGTTTCATTTTTCAACGATGTGATTGAAGTACCAATATTTTTTTAAAGTGTATGAAATCAACTCTGTCTTCACTCCATCACAAACGAAAGAGCTGGAAAAAATGAACTGTCATCTGTCTTGGCATTCCACCAGGGCCTGGGGCCCCAAGGCCCAGGAGAACATGCACAGCTTCCTTCCAAGGCCGCTCCAGTGTGGCTTAGTCAGGCAGTTCCTTCTTAGATCTGACTTCATTCCTCCCGATGAAACCTCCAGCCCTGCCTCCCTCGTTCCATGTAGCTGTCCATAGGTATCCTCAAGTGCCTCTGGGCCTTACCTGGTTTGCAGGATAAACCTAAGCCCTACATCCTCTCCTCCCAGAACTTGGAATGGTTTGGGATTACTCAGTGGGGGGACAAGCCCATTGGTCCTTGTAGCCAGGCTGGGAAAGTGAGATACAAAGGGGAGAAGATAGAGGCCAGACAGAAAAGGTGTATTGCCTCTCACCTGACCTCTCACCCCCCCCCCCCGTGTCCACCTGCCCCTCTACACACACACACACACACACACACACCATCTCTGAATCTCCCTCCTACTCCCTTGTCCTTCATGGCCTCATCCTCTGCCTGTCCTCCCAGGTGAGTGCCCAGGCCTGCTGTCACCATGACAACCATTCACCACAACCAGATGATGCAGGAGCACGTGTCCATGGAGTTCTCCAGCTCCTCCACCCACGTGCAGACCTTCTCCAAGACAACCAAGATCGTGGGAGGCAAGTAGAATGGGGGCAGGGGGGATTGGGAAGGGGCAGCCTTTCTTCCTCCACATCCACCCGCTGGCTGGGTGGCCTCAGTATTTGCGGTACCAAGAGCAACCCTCTCCCAACCTGTGCTTCTAATCTGTGCCTTGATAAAGCTTCAGCCAGTCTTATGTTCACCCACAGATCAGCTCCCCAGGAAAACAGCTTACAAAAAATCCATCACACAGCTGTGTGTGAGTGACTGATGAACTCTTAATTACTTGAGATCAGAGCCATAGGCAAACACATGCATCCCTGATGGTAGAATTTCAGCACGGAGCAAGTTAGGGGGGCAGCCACCTTATCTACATATGAGTAATGCTGACCCTGCTCCATTTAAGAGAGAGGAGACTTTGAGCTGCCAGCCAAGAGAGGATGAACAGCTAAACAAGTGACCTCAGCTTCCAGGCTCTCAGCCCTTGGGGACCAGACCTGGGGAGGACAGATCCAAGGAAAAGCTGAGAAATGGCCTCAGACCAAAACAGATTGTTTCAGTCATGTCTCTAGAGAAAAGTGATTAACAAATGGCCAGGGGCCAGGATATTGAATCCCCATCCTCTCAGCCATTGCCCCTCCCTCACAGTCCTGGACAGGCTGTCCTTCACAGTCCCCTGTGCACAGAGGTCAAAGCCAGATAAACATGCCATACCGCCCCCTCCTGGTCAGTGACGCAGAGCAAAGAGGAGACCGAGACCGGGGACCTGAGGGCAGAAGTTGCAAGTTCAGGGGATGATAGCAGGGATTATCAGCACCGGCTGGAGTTAGAGTCATCCTAGTGTGGGCGCGAGAGGGAGAGGAGTAAAAAACATAGCCATACCTGAGCCTCACCCACCTGTTAAACCAGGTGTTTGTTTTTAAAACTCTCAGAGGTTCTAATACGTGGCCAGAGTTTAAAGCCACTGACCCTCAGGGCCCAGGCAGGGAACATACATGCATGAAAGAGACTGAGGTGAACTCGAGAGGACATACCCCATCTAAAGGGGCAGCCATATTCACCTCCCACTAGTTGTTACCATATGGAAATACAAGAATCCAAAAATCTGAACTTTTATGTGAAATCTCACAATCTTTAGATGTAGGGCTACTTTTTGTTTAAATGTTGAACAGGTCAAATAAGACATGTACGTGTTGGGTGCGGCCTGCACACAGCTGGTTCGAGACCTCTGACACTAGTTAACAGCAGGCACCGGGCTTCTTAGCACATTTTTCTCTCCTCAGTCGTTCAGGTTGGTGGAAATAATACAGGCACCTCCTTCACCGGGTCACTATGAGGATTAAATAAAATAATCGCTGCTTAGCACGGTTCCTGACAAGGAAAGGGCACCGTGATTCAGAGCAATTGTGATTAACTCACTCAGCCAACAAGATTTTGTGTAGTTTATATTGAAAAAATAACTTTTTGTTTCCCAAATATAAAACTATAGAGGCCCAATGCGTGAAATTCATGCAAGATTAGGCCTTCCTTCCCCCGGCTGCTGGCACTGGCTTCCCTCTGGCACTCGGGACCTGGGCTTCCCTTGCAGCCCCAGCTTAGTCCAGAAGGTTGTCCGGAAGGACGTCTGCTCTAATTAGCATATTACTCTTTTATTATTATAGATATTACCACATTGGATATGCTCTTTCAGATGATGAGATTCCCATATGTAGTCCCACTGGACTGGGAATGTCTCCTGTCCCTCAGTCAGGAATCACTACTCCATGGCAATGAATGCTGAACCACAGGAGGGCAGGGGGAAGGCCCGCAGCAGAGCTCAGCTAAGCTACCAGGCCTCCCAAGCAGGAGCAAGCCCAGCCCCTCCTCATGCTACTGGGGGATCAGGACCTCCAAGAGACAAGCACAAGAGATTAAGAAATTCCCAAAAGAGAAGTCTCCTTTAAAAATATATATATATATGTTAGTACTCAGGGCGGTGGCCCAAAAAAGGTGATTGACCATTGAAGGGTTGGGAGAGAAATCGGCTCCCCCTGGTGGTTAAAATGTGCCATAACACAATGACTCCAGGCTCTAAGGGCCTCCTTTCTTGGTCAAAGCTGGTCCAGTGGCCTAAAGTATTCCACACCATCCCCTCAAGAAAAGGCCAGTGCTCTAGTACCAGCCTGAGCTCTGCCTGGAGCTCACTCTGACCTCTCTTCTGCTACCACAGAGGAAGTCATGACTAAGTCGTCGTCGTCGAGCACTGTCCAGTTCTTCAGTTTGGTGACTCGCAGTTCCAACATCCCTGAGGGCGAGAGTGTCCCTGAGTTCGTGGAGAAGCCTCAGCCGGTCACCGCGCCTGAGGGTACACTGACCCCATCGCATGTCTCCCCAGGCTCCTGGGCGCTTCCCTTTCCTTCCCATAACCCCAGCCATCCCACCGCCACCATCACCACCACAGCCTCCAATAAGCAAACACTGTCAGAGCCAGGCCAAGGTTCCTTATCCTGCCTGGGCTGGGGCGAGATCCCTGGGAAGAGGCAGGGAGCAGGCAGCAGGTGCAGCCTGAAGGCTACCAAGTGAACATGCGTCCTGTGCCCACTGCAGGGGAGAAAGCTGTGTTCCGAGCCCAGGTGCAGGGGAACCCCAAACCGAACATCTCCTGGAAGAGGGAAAGTGGCATCCCCATCAAGGAGTCTGCCAAGATGTTCTACGACAGCGTTAACAAGGAGCACGTGCTGAAGGTGCGGGGCCCAGCCTGAGATCCAGTTACCCAGGAGGCCAGAGGGAGGGACCCTACCCTGGAGAGCCGCGGTTCCTCTCACCCACAAGACAGTCAGTCACAGGGAGACCCCAGAATTGGGAGATGGGAAAAGAGGCTGTCATTACCCTAGAGGAGGAGCAGGATAAGAGAGGCTAGTCAGGAGCTGGAGCCTTCCCAGAGTGAGCAGGGGACCAAACTGTAGGGGCAGGGCAAGGCAGAGCCAGAACAAAGGCAGAACCAGGAGGGGGCCAGCACAAATGGAAAAGAAGGAGTATCCAAAAGGTGCATGAGCCTAAAGGAACAGGAGACCAACCTTTACCGGTGTCGCCAGAAAGGGGCAGGACCATAGTGAGTAGCGGAAAGCTGAGTTGAGGGATGGAGGGAGGGCCTGGTCATAGAGTGGGAGTGCGGGTAGGGTTCCTGGGCTTTTCAGGAGAGTCTTCCAGAAGAGTCTTGCCAGAGGCTGATAATTCTTAGGTTTAACCAGCTTCTGCAACCTCTAGTCTGGAGAGATGGATTCCTAGGAGACCTAGGCCTATAATTACTCCTGTCCCAACTGGTCCTGCCCCCAACTTCCATTGTAAAAAGCAAAGTGCCCCCCTGCTCCCCCAGAAACCAAAGTTGGTTCCTTCTCCTCACAAAGACCCAGAGTCCCCTCTTCGCCAACCCTTGCACAAACTCATTCACTCAGCAAACCCTTTCTGAGAGCCCACTAGGCTGTAAACACCACGCTATAGGCCCAAGACAGTCTTATTCACCACTATTTCCCCAGGGGCTCAGCCCCATGGTACAGAGGAGTAATTATGTGTTAAAGGAAGGAGTACTTAGCCCATTGCCAGAAGCTGCAGATAGAATTACAACCCAGAGGAAGTCCTGTGTTCCAGGAGCTCACCACCAAGAGGGAGAGTCCATGCGGAATCAGGCTATAAACACTGACTGCTACCTCCAAATCATAGAGGCTGTTCAATCCTCCGCACATACACCCCCAACACTCAGCTCCTCCCCCAGCCCCCCAAATATGCCTTTCTTTCTTACAGAGAGTCTCCCTATGGTCCCCTCCCCTGTCCCTTACTAATGGCCTGATTCTGATCCAGCTAGAGCCACTGACCTCGGATGACTCTGACAACTACAAGTGCATTGCAAGCAATGACCATGCAGATGCCATCTATACCGTGTCCTTGCTGGTAACAGAAGGTAAGCCAGCCCCCTTCTCCTGGCCTTTCTCCTGAAGAACCAAATTCCCCTGTCTGACCCTGTCCCTCTGTCTGTCCTCAGGTCAAGAAAAAATGGACTTCAAAAAGATGTTGAAGAAGAGGTGAGACTGGAAGGCTCCTCTGCCCAGGATACTGTCCCCCCATTCTCCAGGCTAGAGCTTCTTGAAGGCCTTTCAACAGGGTTTTGATTTAATGACCCTTGCTGCAAGAATCCATGGAGTGGGGAGGGGTATCTCAAGGTTAGGAGAAGCTCCCTCTGTCTTCCGAGGGAGTTGCTGAGTCCAAACTTGGTCCCCCACCTCCTCCCAGGGCTCCCCCTGCTCCCAAGAAGCCGCCGAAGAAAGTGACAGATGAGAAAGAGATGCTGGAGATTTTGGCCAACGTACCCAAGAAGGACTTTGAGAAGGTCTGCATAGAGCACGGATTCACTGACTTCCGGGGGCTGCTCAAGAAGCTCAAAGGGATGAAAAAAGTAGAGGTGGAGGTCAGTGCCTATTGGGGGGCATGGGTCTGCAGGCTGGGCCTGGGTCTCACCAAAAGGGCTAGCACCTTTGTGTCTCCTGGCCTGCACACACCTACTCAAAAGCATACTCTACAGCAGGGGTCCTCAAACTTTTTAAACAGGGGGCCAGTTCACTGTCCCTCAGACCGTTGGAGGGCCGGACTATAGTTTAAAAAAAAACTCTAAACAAATTCCTATGCACACAGCGGCGGCAAAAACACCCAGCGGGCCGGATAAATGTTTTCGGCGGGCCGCATGTGTCCCGCGGGCCGTAGTTTGAGGACCCCTGCTCTACAGCAAAAGCAGGAAAGGAACTCAAGTCACCTCCCTTCTACCTCTCCTCTCTTCACTCCCTAATATACTTGCATGGACTTGGCGTCAGACAGACCTAGGTTCAAATCCCAGTTCTACTGCCTTTTTAGCTGAACATGGGCATCTCTCTGAACCTCAGTTTCCTCATCTACCAAATGAAAACTATATTTTTGCTTCCATTTGTTTTTGTGTTATTTTCCTTCATTTACTCAACCAATTTGTCATTATTACTCACCTACAATGGAATTAGAAAATCTATGTAATGGGTCCAGGTCCATAGTAACTGTCCTGCAAATGGTGCTCGCCTGCTTTACATTGTACTTGCTTTTCTCATCCTCTAGCTTATCTGTCTCCCCCTAAATCCTCCAGTTGATCAGTGGCAGGAGTTAGGGGGAAGCAAGCTATCTAATCAGTCTAGTCATTTCTCCCCAGACCTTGGGGAGCTCCTCCAGGATTGGGGACACCAACTGGGCAGGCTTCAGGCACCCCAACACGGCCATTTTGTTATCCCAATCTCTCAGGCCATCCGGATCCTGAAGCCCCTGGAAGACATAGAGACCAAGATTGACACCACGGTGGTGTTTGAGTGCATCATGGAGCTGAAGGACCCCAATACCAAGATGACATGGGTCAAGGTGGGGAGCACCTAGTCAGGGCCCACCCTGCAATATCATTTCCTCTCTGCACCCCCTCCCTTCACAGACCCTCTCATTTTCCATCAGCCATGTCCTTTCTTCCATCCCATCAAGAGGATGCCGCCTGATGTGGTAAAAACTGGCTGGGAGCTGGGCTCTATTCTTAGCTGTTCTACCACTTTGCTGTTTAATTTGAGACATTTACTTTCCTCTATGCCTCAGTCTACCCATCTGAAAAGACGGGATGAGATGGTCCTGAAGGTCTCTGTGCCTCTAAGAGAAAGCATCAAATGAACTCATGCATAGTAAGAGTTCAGGCCTTAGGGAAGGCAGGGACCCTGGATCCCAATGAGCCAGGGGATGAGGCTAGAGAGATCTTATCGGCCTCTGGGTGTGTTTTAGGTTCTTAAGGAGGTAGACATGGCAGTCTTCCAGTTCAGACTGGCCTTGGGAAATGGGGACCTCCGAAAGTCTCCTAAACCGCTTCATCAGCTTTCCTACCTGTTTCATGTGGCAGGGTACTGAACCACTGAGGATCCAGTACTCCCTGGGCAAGTATGATGTGAAGCAGGTGGGCACCAAGTACATGCTGGTTATTACCAACGTGAATATGAACGACGCAGGCATCTACAGCCTGTCTGTGTGTGACAAGCGGATGACTGCAGAGCTCAGAGTGCTGGGTATGAGTGTGGGCATTGGGGCACAAGGAGGACATGGTCGGGGTCAGGGAGAGAAATAGCCATGGATGGGGTCCATGGGGATATGGAAGAGAGGACTGTGGGGCTGTGCAGGAAAGGACTGCATGGGAATGGGAGTTCATGGAGCAGGGAGACAAGTGGTGTAAGGGAGAGGACTATGCGATAGTAAGTGCCATGGGCCAGTGTAGTATAGTGGTTAAGAGTACAATCTCTGGAATTAGACTATTGGGGTTTAAGTCCCAGATTCTGTCATTTATGAGCTGTGTGATTTGGGGCAAGTTATTTAACTTCTCTTTGCCTCCATTTCCCCATCTGTAAGAAGGGGAATAATAGTAGAATCTACTTGTGTGGGAATTGGATGCATTACTATATGCACATTAGCTAGAAGAGTTCCTGGCACATATCTGAAACTACACAAGTGCTTTTTAAAATTGCCATTAAGATCCCTGGGGAGGAGATCATATAAACACCATTAGAGGATTTGCGAGCAGAATGAAAGGAAGGATACTTTCCCCAGCTATGGGCTACAGGAGGCCAATGACACCTGAGTCTCTATGCTCCCTTCACCATCCCACTGCTCAGGGGAGACCAGGGATGCAGTCCAGTGACTGCCCTCCTACTTTTTGCTGCAGATGAGCCGCTGACGTTCTTGGGAGAGATGAAGCCAGTGAAGGTGACAGAGCGCCAGACAGCTGTATTTGAGATCCGTCTCTCCAAGAAAGTGCCCGACTTTGTGTGGAAGTTCAATGGGAAGGAGCTGAAGAGGGATGAAAAGTATGAAATCTCAGTGTCTGAGGATGGTCTGACCCATACGCTTAAGATTAAGGATGCCAGACTCAGTGACAGCGGCGAGTTCTCTGCCCAAGTGGGGGACCTGGTACAGAAGGCCCAGCTCACTATTGACCGTGAGTGATTGGGCCAGAACTTGAGGGGTGGGCTTTATGCCATAGCAACTTCCATATGGGCAGTCATCCATCCACCCATTCAACCATCCATCCATTCATTCATCTATCCACCCACCCACCTACCCATCTCCTCTTTGCAAGGCCCTTTGATGGGTACTAGAAACAGAGAGGGTTTGCCTCTCCACTAACTCCTAGTGTAGTGGGAGAGGCACGTGTGGAAATGGAATTAGAACAGAAGTTTTCAAGCAAGAAGTCAAGATACATGAGGGTCTTATTGTCAGCTGGAAAATCATGGGCCAAGAAATTATTATATCACCTATTACATATATTACAGCACATCACTCTTGACTAGTCACATTCTTGTAACTAGTTTGGAGGATTGTACCTGATGATGAGGGTGCACCAAGAAACATGTCGCACATGGAAACCACACTTGACACATGCAACATGGAATTATCATTACTGTGATGGAGGGAGACACAGAAGCTGTAGGAGCACAAAGAAGAGGCACCGCCTGGCAATGTCAGAAAGAATGTGATGAGGTGATGGCCAAGCTTTACCAAGAAGAACAAAAAAGTAGTTCAGCTTTCGGAGAAGGAGGGAGAGGAGGGGACATTCTCAGAAGAGGGAATACATGTGTAAAGACCCAGACACCAGAGAGACAATGACGTTATGTTTGGGGCTACAGGGGGGCATTGATCCCATTTTACATATGAGGAAACTGAGACTCAGAGAATGAGTGCATTGCAGTCAGCTAGCAAGCAAACACGCTCTACGTCACAAGTCCCTGTGCTTTCTGGGGCCAAAAAGATGAACAGGGCAGCAAGTAGCTGCAGAAGAGGACGTAGGTGGTTGGGGGCCAAGCATTTCTCTGTCCGCAGGCATCCCCATCAAGTTTGTGAGCACCCTCAAGAATGTACGTGTGAAAGAGAGGAGCCGTGCATGTCTTGAGTGTGAGCTGACATCCAAGGACGTGACACTGCGCTGGAAGAAGGATGGGCAGCTGCTGGAGCGCAGCACCAAGTACAGCATGAACCATGAGGGCAAGCGAGCAGAGCTGATCATTGAGGATGCACAGCTCAGTGACGGTGGCGAGTACACCGTGGTCGCAATGCAGGATGGGGACCCCACTGAATACTACAGTACTGCCACAGTCACCGTGGAGGGTACACACCCTGTCAGTCTGGATATGGATCAGCCCCCTATGACTCCAACCCTCCCCCAGACCATGATCAGTTTCTACCTCCCCAACTCTGACCACCCCCATCTCCCACATTCTGACCTCCCAGGCTCTGAACATCTCTACCTCCCTAGACCCTGATCATCCCCCATCTCTTGAACTCTATCCAAAATCCCTTTACTTCATCCATCCTTTACTTCTAGCCTCCGACTAGCCCCAGCAACCATGATCATCCCACACCCCTTGATCCTGACCAGACCCCACTCACTAGCCCAGACCATTGCCCACTGATCCTTACCACCCTCAATTCCCAATGACCCTGGGCATCCCACAGACCGGCAACACCACAACTAATCATCCCAACTCCACCAACCACCTGCCTCCCCACCATCTAATCTCCTTCTTTGACTGAGCATCATAAGTCCCACTGACCATTCTCGAACGATTGGCTACTCCCACCCCAACCCCATTAGTCATCTCCTTGTCTTCCTGGTGGCCAGTTCCCAGTGCCACTAACCTTTCCCCAACCCCTCACCTAACTTGTTCCAGTTCCCACACTGACCTTTTCCCAATCGCCCATTGACCGCTTCCAAACCTCCTGCTCATCATAAATGATTTTAAAAGATACAGTTCACCTGCCCCTTCCCAAAGCCTCCGCTCCCTTTCTCCCTAGAGCGTCTGGCCAGCGTGAAGAGTGGGATGTCCGATGTGCATGCGGCCACAGGCAGCCCGGCTGAGCTGTGCGTAGTGCTGAACGATGAGAAGGTGGAGGGCGTGTGGCTGAAGGATGGCAAGGAGGTTGGAGCAGGGGCCAGGGAAGGGACCATGGAGGAAGGGGGTCAGTGGGCACACACTCACACTCACACCCACTTCTCGCCCCCCAGATCACGGATTTGCCGGGCGTGCAGATCGTGAAGCAGGGTGCGGTGCACAAGCTCATCTTCCCCAATATGGGCCCAGAGTATGAGGGCAAGTACACATTCCGGGCCAAGGGCGCCGAGAGTGAAGCCTCAGTATTTATCGCAGGTAAGGTCCCACTGTAGACAAACCTCAACCACGCCTGCCACACCCACATGCTCTTCCTCCACCCCCTCAACTCCTCCCCTACCCTCACTGGGTGAGTCTTCCCTACCATCCGGCCCTGCAGATCCTCCTACTATCGACCCCAGCCTACTGGAGGCACTGGCAGCGCATCCAGTGACTGTGAAGGTGGGCCACACTGCGAACATCAAGGTGCCCTTCCGGGCAAAGCCACTTCCCAAAGTGATATGGTACAAGGATGGCGTGGAGGTGACAGAGGAGGAACGCGTGTCCATGGAGCGCAGGGAAGACCAGGCACTGCTCACCATTTCCAACTGCGTGCGTGAGGACAGTGGCCTTGTCCTGCTCAAGCTCAAGAATGACCATGGCTCAGCCACAGCCACTCTGCAC
Source organism: Myotis nattereri (assembly GCF_964212035.1). NCBI lineage: Eukaryota > Metazoa > Chordata > Mammalia > Chiroptera > Vespertilionidae > Myotis > Myotis nattereri. Next base: position 29,606,494 of record NC_138084.1, read on the forward strand.
CTCAACGTGCTGGGTGAGGGCAGGACCCTGGGTGGGCTGGGCTGAGGGCACCTGCGTCCAGTGCTCAGGGTAGGAGGCAGACTGGAGACAGAGTTGGAGTTTGGGTTGAGAATGGTAATAGAGTTCTGGCTTTGTAGCCAGAAGCCCCACTTCCTAATTAGATGGCCTTGGGCAAGTCATTTAACCTTCCTAAGCCTCAGTTTCCCTGTGGAAGAGGGTGATTCTTTAAAGTATCTACTTCAAGTGAATAAAGCACGCAGCATAGTGCGTAGCATATAATAGACCTTCAAATGTTACTTAAGTATTGTTATTGACTTGGAGATGAGGACATGGTTGGGAGTATGGTGTCAGTGAGGTAAAAGAGGTGGGATTTTAGGGATGGAAGTGAGGTTGGTTGGGGAGAGCATTGGAGTTGAGAGTGGGGTTGAGGATAAAAGGAGATTGGAGAAAAACTTGGAATAAGAGTGGGAATGGGATTTGAGATGGGTCGGAGCATAAGGTTGAGTAAAGAGATGAGAAGCTGACCTTAGTGAACTCATATTCCACTTGCAACACACACATACCATCTCCACCTCCTCCTCCTGCATCTCCGTCAAGCGGTGGGGTGGGAAGGTTTGGGTTTGGGTTCAATCCAATAGCAAAACTTAGTACCTCCTTTGTGTTCCTAGTCCTGAGGACACAAGAGGTGAAGTATCCCCAGCAGTCCCTCAACCCAAAAGGGACAGAGACTGGTAGACATGTAATTCTAACATGTCTAATACCAGAGAACACTGGACTTCTGGAAGCTCAGAAGAGGGGGAGATCTTGTCTGGCAGGGGACAAGATGAGGGTCTGACAAGGCCCCTCAGGTCTTTAGCCTACCTACTCTGAGACAGACAGGAGACGCGGGGGCAAGGATCAAATCTTTAGACAGGTCTTAGAAGGAGGGGCAGTGGACACAGGGAAGGGTTAGGGGGGGTCCAGAAAGTTCAGAATCTAACTATGTTTTAGTCTGGCTGGGCCACTGGCAAGTGGGATGAATCCCTGTGACCCTTTGCTCCAAAGCCCCATTCTGACGGCATCTTCTGTCCTCAGACCGTCCCAAGCCTCCCCAGGGCCGAGTGGAGTTCCTGGAGCTCTCGGGTAACTGTGTGCACATGAAGTGGAAGGCCCCAAAGGACAATGGTGGGCGGCCTGTGACACAGTTCATAGTGGAACGGAGGGCAGTCGGCAAGAAGTCCTGGATTAAAATAGGCGAAGTGGACAGCAAAGTCACCCAGTTCTCCACCAACAAAGTGGAAGAGGGAAAAGCCTACCAGTTTCGCATCCTGGCTGTCAATTCGGAAGGAGTGAGCGACCCTCTGGAGACAGATGAAGTGTTTGCAGGAAATCCTATCGGTCAGTGAGATAGCCCACAGCTCAGTGGCAAACTCAGGGTTCAGGATGGGGGCCTTGAGCCAGTGAGGAATGCTGGACTGTGGGGAATTTCACAGGGTCATTTCTCTAGCCACCCATGAGACAGATGATTCCAGAGTAAGAGCCAAACATCCTGTGGGGCAGGAATTCTAAACTTTCCCCAGTCAGAGCACATGCATAACATACTCCTGCGTATATTTCCAAAACTGTGCACAATTCCAGGGACCTGACTCCACTTCAGAAATCATCCCAAACCCAAGTGAGAGATGTTACTTTAGGGATAACCTTAATCCATGCTAAGATTTTTTCCAAAGAAAACCCTTGATAACATCAATATTTTAATTAAGAATACTACTTAATTACTTGCTATACTCCTTCCAACTGATCCCATGTCCCAATGTGTCAAGACAGTACCTTAAGAACTGGAGCAACCTGGCTGGGTAGCTCAGTTGGTTAGAGTGCCATTCCAATATGTCAAGGTGTGGGTTAAATCCCCAGTTAGGGCACATACAGAAGTCAACCAATAAATGCATAAATAAGTGTAACAGCCTCTCTCTCTCTCTCTCTCTCTCTCTCTCTCTCTCTCTCTCTCTCTCACACACACACACACACACACACACACACACACTAAATAAATTTTTAAAAAACAGGGGCATTGGGGGTGACACATGTTGGAAGGTTTAAGTGGGTGATTCTCAATCTTGGCTACACAGTAGAATCACCAGAAGTCTTTTTAAAAATGCTGGTGCCTGGCCTCCACCCCAAGCCAATTAAATTAAACCATCTGGAGGTAGGACCTAAACACTAATTATTGGTGGTGTGTTTTTTGTTCCTTTTTTCTTCCCACTTCATATTAATGTGCAACCAGAGTTAAGAATCATGGGTTTAAGTTGTGTGTATGTTTTTAAGGAGGCAGCCAGAGGTCAGCACGGGGTGGGCAACTGTCTATGTGCTCCCTCTCCTAACCTCTGCCCTCTCTCCATCCCCTGTAGAGCCCCCTGGTCTTGCCTCTCAGCCTCAAGTGACTGATGTGACCAAAGAGACCGTGACCATCACGTGGAATGCCCCCACCCAGGATGGGGGAGCCCCAGTGCTCGGCTACATTGTAGAACGAAGGAAGAAAGGCAGTAACCTGTGGGTGCCATTCAACAAGGACCCCATCCAGGGTGAGTGCCTGGAGACAGAAGCCCAGAGGGACTAAGAGAGGCTTTGCCGGGTGGACCATGACCCCTGCTGATCTGAACATACTCCCTTCCCCAATTCCTTTGGGGATTTTAATAGCATCCACGACCCTCTCTTCCTTGCCCTCTTACTACATGGACCTCCTGGCCTCATGACCACTCAAATTCCCATTTCAGGCACCGAGTGCACAGTGGATGGTCTCCTGGAGGATACAGAATATGAATTCCGAGTTATAGCTGTGAATAAGGCAGGCCCTGGACATCCCAGTATACCATCCAACTCAGTGGTGGCCAGAGACCCTGTCAGTGAGTTAGGGGCTGCCAGGCCCCAACACATAGTGGAATTAGCCCACTCACCGTAGAAAGAGGACTGCTTCTATGGGAAAGTGTAATGGGCTGGGAGGGGACAGTATCAAAGAGTCTTCACTTTCTGGGAGCTTCCAGCCTACCAGAAATTCAGACAGAATTCAGACACATAAGAAAGCCAACAAATAAAGATTGAGACCAGAGACAGTGAGGAGGCAAGTTGGGGAAAAAAATGTTTTTATTAAACTCTGAGTATTTCTAGTATTAAGTGAAGTAGTAGAAGCATGGTTGAGAATGGAGTAGTGGTGTTAGGTAGATGGTAGGAGAGTGTTGAGTTTAGGAGTTGAGGTGGCAGTACTGTATGTGAATGGATGCGGTGGAGATAGGTGGATTAAAGGTTGGGGGGTTGCATATAGAGGGGTTGAATGTGTATAATATGTTGAATTTGGAGGATACTGACTTCAAGGGTGAAAGTGTTGAGTCAGTAAGAGAATTGAACTTGGAGATCGTTGAGTGTGCAAGGTCAGGTATTGAAGGTATTAACTGTGAGAGTGGAGATAGACGTTGTGAAGTTAGCTTTCAGGGCTATTGAATGTGGGAACTGGCACAGGATTGAGTGAAAATGAGTTTGGGGGCTGACTTGATGCGTGTTGTGCCCCAGAACCCCCAGGCCTGGTGCAGGACCTGCACGTATCTGATTCCTCCAACTCCAGTATCTCCCTGGCCTGGCGGGAGCCTGCAGAGGGAGACCCACCCTCTGGCTACATCCTGGAGATGCGAGCTGAAGACTCCAAAGAGTGGTCCAAGTGCACAAAGATCCCCATCTCTGGCACCTGCTACACGGTGGGAGGCCTCACTGAGAGGCAGAAATACTTCTTCCGAATCCGGGCTGTGAATGAGGCTGGGGTTGGGGAGCCCGTGGAGCTGGACGAGGGGGTCCGTGCCATGCCACCTCCAGGTGAGAGCACAGAAGGCCAGGGGTTTATCGTAGCCTCCAAACCTTCCTCTCTCGGACCTCGTTCCACAGAGGAAAATTGGGTCATACTGTGATCAAGAAAAAGTCATCCATACTTGTTGTGCCTGGACAGAGCCAGGGATGATCCTAGGGGCTTCCCCACCAAAAAACCAAAAAACACCTCATTATGTGCCAAATAGTATCTACTGTGTGCCAAAGGAGATGAGAGGGATAATGAAACAAATAAGGCACTCGGCCTGTCCTCAAGGGTTTTTCATATTAGAGGAAGACAGATGAGAAAACAAATAAATGCTTCACAGTGATGCAGGGCTGTTAGATGTCTGTATGGCCTATGATGAGGGCATGAAGGAGAGGTTGGGAAAGGTTTTGAAGGGGAGGCTTAAACTGAGTCTTCTGGAAAGAGAAGGATGCCCCAATCTCTGTCTCCTCCATCTCAGCTGCCCCCAAATTTGACCTCAGCGCCCGGCTGAAGAGTCACATGGTGGTTCGTGCTGGGACAGCCCTCTGCATCCATGCTGCCTTCTCTGTGAGTCATTCCTGACCCTGGCCCCAGTGTCCACCACCTAACCAAGATAGCTGCTGTAGCTCTCGTAGTCTCTGCCTCTGCTCCTCGCCAGGCGCTGACACGAGAGCCTGGCAGGAGACTCCTCAACATTGGGGAAGAACCTGCCCCCCAAATACCACCTGGGTGACCCCTGGTGCCATCTCTTGTCACCACCAGGGCTCACCACCTCCCAACGTGATCTGGCAGAAAGATGGCATCCCCACCAAAGGCAGGGAAACTATCACCAAGGGCAAAAACCACTCCCAGTTCCTCATCAACAGCACCAAGCGCTCCGACTCGGGGGTGTACCGCATCTTGCTCCAGAATGAGTTTGGAGAGGCACACTACGACATCCATGTACGCGTGGCAGGTATGGCAGTAGCAGAGGCCTCGGGGAGCATCCCTGCACAGTCTCCAAAATATAGCTCCCTCTGGGCTTGCTTTCCTACCACTGTAAAATCATTCCTTCAGGAAGTGAAGGCTTCTTTGGTGCCACAAAGACTTTATCTGCCTTTGCCTTAATGGGGAGGGTTGTTGCCACTTTTTCTCTGTCCTGAAGCTCCAAGGGCACTGAACTAGGACCAAGCCCTTGTTTCAGCTTCTGCTGCCCTATCTGGTGAGCTTCAGGACATACGTAGAGTAGGTTCAGAAAAACAGAGTAGAGAATGGGTGACAGAGGAAGATAATCCATTAAAAACTGGGGTGGCCCTGGCCAGTGCGGCCCAGTTGGTTTAGTCTTTAGTGTCATCCCATGCACTGAGAGGTCACCAGGTCATTTCGGGTCAGGGCACATGCCCAGGATGCGGGCTGGGTCCCCAGTAGGGAGAGTGCAGGAGGCAGTCAATCAATGGTTCTCTCTCATCATTGATGTTTCTCTCTCTCTCCCTTTCTCTCTCTAAAATCAATAAAAACATTTTTTTTAAAAAAAACTCAATTTGTAAGACAAGTCAGTTATTTTAAAAATAAAATTTTAGAGAGTGCTGGGAGCTTAAATAAAGCCTTAAACCCCTACGGGCTGATGGACCCTCTGACTATTCCAGATTTTCCACGGCCACCCACAAACCTACAGCTGTTTGAGGAGGTTCCCAACACCGTGACTCTGAACTGGAACCACAGCCCTGATGTGCAGGAGGACGGTGAGGCTCACTATGTCATCTTGAAACGGGATGCAAGCACCGCCACCTGGTTCACAGCCGCAGAGCGTGTCTTCAGCAACAAGTACACCGTGACCGGGTTGCTCCCTGGCAGGAAGTACTACTTCCGAGTGTTGGCTCGGAACGAAATCGGTGACAGTGATCCACTGGACTCCAAGGACACTTGGCTCGTCAACAAGGACAAGAGTGAGTCAGGGTGTTTAGGGGGTCAGGTTATGTCTGAGATCCCTCATGCAAGAGGGTATCAAGGATTTAAGGTAAAATCAGAGAACCACTGAGCTGGGAGTGGGAACATTGGGAAGCTGGGCAGAGCAATAAAGGTCAGGAAGCCTAGGGGAGAAGCCACCTTTGGGGTACACTGAGGGGTGAGACTAAGGTGGAGGTGGGGAGGTACCCTTGGGGAGGGGGGACAGTATTGGGCCAGAGAGAGGGGCGGGGTGTAGTGCTGAGAGTGGTCCTGAGCCCAGGGGATGAAGGCGGTGAGGACTGGGAAGGGTCTCCAAGGAGAAGGGAGTGGGCATGAAGTTGAGCAGCTGTGGAGGGAAGGGGTTAAGGGCGGGGACGGTGTCAGGAAATGTGAAATGCAGGGCTATATAGGAGAGCGCTGAGACCATGGAGGCTGGGAGGACATTGAGGAAAGCTTGGAGGGGGAATTAAAAGCAGGATAACACCTCAGTTCTGGGAAGCTGGTGGCTAGAAAGAAGACTAGGACTCCAGGGTCTGGAAAGTATAAAACCCTGCAGACCTGGCTTATGTCATGGAACCCTGAAGTGGTAAGGTGGGTGGGAGGGTGGTGGTAGAACTTTAGGAAGCAATAAAAAGTCAGTCCCCAGAGTTGGTGGCATCTGGGAATCTAACCCAGGTCATCAAAATTCCATGTGATGGGTCTCAAGGGCACCTTCCGAGCTGGTAGGGACCTGGAGATGCTCACAGCCTCTGCATTCCATCCTCGCAGTCGAAGACCTGAGCGCCAAGCTGAAGCCGTATGAGAAGAAGGACTGGCGCCACGCGCCACGCTTCCTGACTCCGCTCAAGCCCCACACGGTGCTGCGTGGCCAGGACTGCACCATGACCTGTGCCTTCCTTGGGAATCCCCGGCCCACTGTGACCCTCTACAAGGGTGACATTAACATCACAGCCAACTCCAAGTTCTGGTACAACTCCACCAGTGGGGTATGCACAATTGTCATCCCTACCTGCACACTCAAGGACAGCGGCGAGTACAGCGTGCTGGTGGAGAACGAGCTGGGCAAGGACCGCAGCAGCTGCACACTCACCGTCTATGGTAAGAGTGCTGCGGGAAGAGCCTGGGGTGGGGTGGGCATGGGAATCGGGTTGTTTCCCATCTGGGGCAAAGGCACAAAATGGCAGTCCTGGGAGTCGTGGACTCTCTTCATATGGCTGGCAACGTTTTGTATTTAATCTGCCATCAGGTGGTTAAACATTGGCCCTATTTGGTACCACTCTCCACCCTCAATGTCATTTGTTATGTGCCTGGCCCCTGCAGATGTGAGTTGGCAAACCCTCAGCAGACTGTAGTTTGCAATCATTGGTAGGCCTAGACTTGCCTTGAAAAAGACACTGAACCAGACTCCCCAATCATGGAAAGAATCTTCAGGTTACAAATTTTTGCAAGTGATTCAAGATTAAAAACAACTGGTCTCGGATAAGGGGGAAATGGGAGGCACAAATGAGGAGAGGGCTAAAGGGAACCTAGTGGATGCCCACACTCTGCATGCGTGTGCCACATTTCTGCTCGTGTGTGCACATGTAGGGGAAGTATGTGATGCCTTCCTACACCGTCTGTCTTCACAGCTACACAGCTAGTAACATGAACTAAATGCAAAGCTGACCTTCCTTGTTCCCTCCTGCTTAACTTCCTAGCCTTCCCATGATCCTCTCAATAAAATCCCAACCAACAAGGCTCCACCCCGCCCACAACTACCTCTCCAAGCTTCATCCACTGCCACTCCCTGAACTCCCCTTGACATTCCAGTGGTGTCCCTGGTCTCCCTAGTTATAGACCTGTTTCATCCTGTTATAGATGCCTTTTCTTGGGGAAAGGACCTTGTCCTGTTGCTTTGTCTCACAAGTCAGCTAAATGCCTGCCACACTGAGATGCCTTCAGAGTGGCTGCTGAACTACGTGACAGAACTAGACCAGGGAAGGCACTGTAGGAGATATCTAGCTTTCATTCCACAGCTGGAGAAAGATCCCTGACCACTCAATTCTGGTTGTTAAACACACGGGCCAGGGCCCTGGCTCCACCACTGACCAGACGTGTGACCTTGGCAAGCCATTCTGCACCTATTTTCTCATCTACTTCTTAGGGATGAGTGAGATAGTGCATGGAAGTGCCTGGCAAATATTAAGTGCTGAATAACTGGCAGCTCTTGGCTACACACACTCAGCTGCCCTTGGGAGACTAGAACTGGGTCCCAGCCCCAGGGAAGAATTGAGGGTCCCAGGCAGTTCCTGCATAGTAACCAGCTATGTGGAGTTTCCCTTACCCCTGGCATCACTAAACTAACAAACACTTGCCTTGCTGTTTCAGACAAAGATGACAAGACAATTCTAGCATCAGTCACCGAGAGCCTGCAGAAGAAATCAAAGTACCTTATGTGAGCTCCATCCCAGGCCCGGCATCAGGATGTTGTGATGTGGGTCCTCTTGGCCTGTCCTCTGTATGGACCCAGTGAGGGAAACCCAGTTTGCTCTCTGGTGCTTGTCAATGTAAACATTCAGTGAAGGGATGGGACAATAAACTGAGCAAGCTCACCCTTTCCTGTCTCTGAGGGTGGTATACAGTTGATGTACAGCAGGGACCAAGGAGATGGGAGTGGAAGAGGAAAGGGGATTCACACAACCCAGGCTGCTGAGAGCTTTGTCCAAACCCACCCACATAGAGTGACCAGCCCCCGTTTGGGCCTTTGCCTTCCCCTCCTCCGCAGCCACACTGCACACTCCCCTCCTCTCCTGGCATGGGTGGGCAAGTCTTGCCTGATTCATCCTTCTCCCCATCCTGTTCCCTCCCATTTCTTTACCATCATGTAGGTCTGTCATCAAAGTTCTGGGGTTTGAAGGGCCTCGGGACTTTGCCTCTTTAGTGCCCAGGGTTCCCAACGTTTGAGAACTAGAGCATCTCAGAGCTAGAAAGGATTAGTCATCCAGCTCTAGGTTTTAAACTTGTTTTTGCAGTGGAATCATTCCCTTTAAAAAAAGGGGGGGAGGGGGATAGGGGTCTTCGAGCCTCCCTCCTTTACTTATTCTTTTGCTATCTCCCATCAGAGATTTCTGTAAAAACCCTTTTTTGAAAATCACTGATTCATTCAATACCCACAAGGGACCTGCATTGCCTTTTGTCATATCCCCATAACTATACAACCCCTCTACTATTCAAAACCACCCAAGGCTTCCCTTTCAAATTCTGGGTCAGAGCACTGCCCATTAAGATGCAAATGTCCCTGGAGTAGGGGAGAAACATAATTCTACCAGGGCTTCACATCAAAAGTATGAATCACCCAGTCTAATCCCATTCCTCCAAGCTGTTCAACTGAGCCCTGGGTCTAAGAAGAGAGAAGATGGCTGAAGGGAATCTGGATTGTTTGGAGCAGGCAGCAGGTCTGGGGTGAGGCAGGGAGGAGGTGGGCAGCAGGAGGACACAGAGTAACTAAGAACCACCAAAGGTGCTGGGCACCCATGCACAGGCAAGTGCCTCAGGACAAATTTGGACAGTGGCAAATTCTACCCATCCCCCATCCTCCTGAACTACATTCTCACCCACACATGTGACCAGGGAAGTGAGACCCACTCCAACCAGCAGTGTTACCAGAGCCAGGGAACCAGCCTGGCGCCAAGATGCACTGGCCAGTACTGTGACCCAGACTATGAGGACATCCAGGGCCCCTGGCTCCATGCCCCCACACCCTCCTCCAGGATAGGCAAGCACCACACAGACAGACAAGCAGGGCAGCCAGCGGCCCTTGGTTTTTATTTTTATTTTTTCATATGAACAGTAAAGGATGGAGTTGCCCCATCCTTGCTCACCTTGCATTGAATGTGCCTTGGGTCTTATGACCCTAGAGTGTCATTGGAGCCCCCCCTCCTCTTGCTCCCAGTGCAGGAGTGGTAGAAAGAAAGAACTTGGGGGGGCGGGGAGGGGTGTTTTGGGCAATCCCAGCTCTCCAAGCCAGGCCCAGTATCCCTTCAGCAGCTCCCTGAGGCCTCTCCCTATAAGACTCTGACAGACAGCAGGACAGAGACAGATGGCAGAGAAAGACACAGGCTGGGAAACAGATTGCACACACACAGACAAACACAGGCTGGCCCCTTCCTTTGGCATGGTTCACCCTCGCCCTGGGGATAGGGTCTGAGGGTGGTGATGTGGGGCCTGAGCTCTGGGCTGGCCTTTGAGAGAGATGGGACCAACTTGAATCCTTGATACCCCAAGCTCCCAGGCCAAAGAACTCCCCTCTCTTACCTACTTGGTCAGACACTTTCCTATCCACCACACAGAGATTGCAATTGTTCAAGTAACAAGGATAGGTGAGGGAAAGGGAGACTCCACTCCATCCAATCTGCCCAACTAGGGGCCTTTGAAAGGGGCTTCAAGCCTTAGCACAGATTTCTCCCCTCCCCCTCAACTCTACATAGATCAGAGAGAGTGAGAGTGGGTGAGCCAGACTCTTCCATCTAGTAGAAGCGCGGGGAGGTCAAGAAGCTGAGCACCATCACCCTCCAGAGGGGTTTTGACAATCCCAATGGGGTAGAGGTGGGGAGATGTCTACTTCTGGCTCCAGCAAGGAATATTAGCCTGACTCTCTTTAGCTCTCAGCATTGCCCTAGACCACCAGCTTTGCTAGAGGTCCTTTCCTGTTCACCCCATCAAACGTGTACATTTTCCAGGCGGTACCTGCTGCCTCAGTCTGAAACTGCAGCCATCCTGAACCAACTCTTGCAGGTTCCCAGGTTCTGGACCCCAGTCCCAGGAGAGGGCGGGTGACCAGACCCTAGCCCTTGGGGTATCAGTTGGCCTTGCTCAGTCTGTAGTCTTCCACTGGCTCCCGGTTCTCAACAGCTGACAGGGCAATGAGCATCTGGGCAGCATAGTAGGTGGACATGATGACTGCCCGCGAGTAGGGCACGGGAAAGCAGAACTTGTTGACAGCGATGGTCACATCAGAGATGATAAAGAGCACTGCACCACTGCCAGCCGCCAGCTCAGTCCAGCGCCAGGCCGCCCCGACCAGCCGTAGCCCTGCTATAGCCCGCCAGCCCATGAAGCTGATAAGAGCCACATAGGCCCCCACCAAGTAGGTGAAGGGACCTGAGAGGCCCGGGTAGAGGAAGGCATAGAACAGGACCGACAGCACTGCCATCACCAGACCTGTCCGAAGAGCCAATGGCCGCATACCAAAGGCTGAGGCGTAGAGCATGTGGGTCACAGCAAACATCAGTAGACCTGGGAGTGAGAGAATGAGGCGCTGCTGAGGGCAGGCTTAGGTGAGTGATGAGTACAGGGGCTGGGGTGGGAATGGAACATTTGGGATAACCCAGGAGCTTTGTTTTGGGGGGAACAGGGGTGGGAAGAAATCCACAAAGGTAAAGACCCCCAACTCCCCTGAGGAACTCCAGAACTGATCACCAGGTCACCAGCAAGGTCATCCTCCAACAGGGGCCCCACAGTTATGGGTCTCAAAACCCCTCAGATTCCCAATATTCTTGTTCCAAAGCTCCCAAATCCTTAGCCCTCTAGGACTCTCTAGCCCCCAACCCCAGGATTCCTCCCAGGTAGCTACTGCAGCAACTGACCGTGTACAAAGTAGCCCTGGTCCTGCCAGATGAGGAAGGCATCACCTAGGGTGGAGAAGATGAGCCCTACAAAGATGCGTGTGGCACTGGGGTGGGCCAGCAGGAATCCTAGGCCATGGGCCAGAAGGAAGAGCCAGAGGCAGAAGACGGGCAGGCACTTGATGAGGGCGCTGACCCACGACGGGCTCGAGGAGGGCAGCCAGAGCACAAAATACACGCAGGTGGCCTTGAAGAAGGGCACCAGCTTGGGCCCCTCACTCTTCACCTGGAGGACATAGGACAAGGGCAGCACTCAGAGCTCGGAGTTCAGAGCCGGCCCAGACATTCACCCCAGAGACAGGCCCACCTCCCTGTTGGGAGGATTGACACACAGAAACCAGTTTGGCCTGCCCCAACCAGCCAGCAGAATGTGAACAAGCCCATCACTGCCCTGAGGCTTCATTCATTAGGAAGGGGAAGGGGCTCCACTATTCCTGTTGGCCATATCCATTGCTGACCCTGGGGCAGGACCAGAATGGGCAGAAAACAGATCTTGGGATAATGTCCTCTCTCTCCTGCAGCCCAAACGCTTCACCCTTCCTGCCCCCCCTCCTGGTCCCTCCCCAAAGCCCCTTTAGCTCCTCTCTGCCAGCATCAGCCCTCAGCTGTCTGGAGTGCAGTCAGCAGAAAACCACAGAGACACCTGGCCAACTGGCCAACTCATGATCCTCAGCAGTGGGGCCGGGGCACAGGCTTAGGGCCCTGGCAACACCAGGTGAGTGCCAGGAATGCGTGAGGTGGTACACTGCCAACCACCCCAGGCCCCACAGGCTCTCTCCTCAGCAAGTCTGCTCCTCAGCCTCCACTCCAGCTGCTCCAGTGTAAAGGCAACCATCATGGGCAAGGCGAGGAGCTAGGGATGCTGGCTAGAGAAATGGACCCAGGAGTTGGGAGCAAAACTGCCCCTGAAACACCTGCCATTTCAGGGACCTGGAGGTTGGAGGGAGAGGGGGTGTCAGTCTCATTTCCCAGAGAACAAGCACAATTCAAGGCACCTCAGAAAGAGAGACAGGAGGGGGTGGGGGTTCTCTGTCCAGCTTTTGATCTGAAGCCAGCAGACCGGCTGGGAGGAGATGGGGAACTATGAGGGGGAAGTTAGAGCAGCTGACTCGGGCTCAGCCGGCCTGGGGAGGGAGTGCAGCTAAAGAAAGATTGTGTCCAAGGTCACTGCAGGCGCTCTCTAAGCTCGTTCCAAAGCTCCAACATCCTTGGGAGGAGATGGGGAACAAGCTCCGAGATATTCTGAACATGTGATCCCCTGAAACTCCTTTCCTTGGGCTTCTGGTACAAGGTCTCTAAGAGCTGGTCAGAGCAGCTGAGCTGCCCTGTATACCCACGCTCTGCCCAACGTGATGGTGCCTCTGTCTGGGTGAGCTGTCCAGCACAGGGCTCAGGGGACACACTCAGTTTCCTGATCACCAGTTACCTGGGGACTGATCAGACTGATGCAGGAGGTTGGGAAGAGCAAGATGGGTGGTCCAGGGTCTAAGACTGCCCTTACTCTGCCAGTGTGAGAACAGGAAGAAAAGATGACTAAGTCCCTTCCTCTGGATATCCCCCCATCCAGGCTGGGCAGGGCAGGGCAGGGCAGGGCACAGGCAGAGGAGGAGACTGAAGGAGACAGATGAACAGCCCCCACGGAACCCAGATCTCCCCAGCACCCACCAACCAGGGAGCAGCAACCTCTGCTCCAAACCCCTCCCCAGCGCCCTATTTTCTAGAAGAAATAGCCAGTAGTAGCGGGGGAGACTTTGACAGTCCTAAAGAACCCAGCATTAGAGGAAATATGGGGAAAGGGTTAGAGTTGAGAAAGTCGGAACAAGAAGAGGTGTCAATAGATAACGACCCCTCTTCCTGCTGCGTCTTATCTACGAAGCTTTGACTCGGGTGCGTCCCCTCCCCGACCCAGACTTGTTGATAAAATGGGGAAGGGGAGGAAACAAATGTTGGGGCAGGGTTCCCCGGAGGACCCAGGCACCCTCCTGCCCTCCCTCGCCCTCTCCCACGCCTCCCCGTTGGCTGCCCACGCAGAACCCGGCAGCAGGCGCCCGCACCCTTCCCGTCCCGGCAGCTCTCCCGCCGACCCGCGCCAGACGCGCAGAAATCAACAGTCACGCTTCCGAGTCACGTGCCCACGGCGCCCCTCCCCGACGCGGAGGGGCGGGGGGCGCGCGGAGGGAGGGCGCCGGGGGCCTGGGAAGCCGGGAGGCCCCGACCGCGGCCGCCTGCAGCCGGGGAGACCGCCGCTGCGGGGCCCCTCCCCGTCCTCGGCCCCCAGGGGCTCGGCCCGCCGCAGTGCAGTCCCCGGGCCGGTGGGCTCGGGCCGCGCAGGACGCTGGCTCGCTCGCTGGCTCGTTCACTCACCACGGTGACCGGGGACACCATGGCGGAGGCGGCGGCTGCCGGCACCGGCTCCGGGCTGCGGGGATAAAGACGCGCCGGGGCCAGGTGAGGAAGCGACGGGGGGCGGACAAGACCTCCCGCGCTCCGGGCGCCGGGGGTTCTGTCTGCGATCCCCGCGACGTCACCGCGGACTGAGCCAATGGGGTGGCCGGAGTGGGGGGGGCGGGGCTAGGCTGCAAATAAATCCCCCCTCTCACCCCACCCCCGCCCCAGTTCCCAAGGGTTTTTGCTCCCGGGACGCGGCGGGGGGAGGCCAGGCCTCCAGGGAAAGCAATGCCAAAGCATCCCTGAACTAGATGTAACCCCAGTTCTTGGGGGAGGACCGAGCTTGTGTGAGACACAAACATTCCTGTCCTGGACACACGGCTACACACATTTTCTCATAATCCGGGGATAAAAGAAAAAGACAGGTTCCCTTCAGCCTTGCAACATGCAGTCCACGTGGACACAGTTACACCCACATCCTTTACTGTGTGCAAACACACATCTAGATGGACACGCAGTGGTCAGCAGACATGCAACTTTCAACATGAAAAGAGGCACATAACTAGGTACACAGCAGCCCATGGACCCCTAATCCTAACATATACACAAGCAACTACAGAATCACAATTGCCCTTAGGCACCAAGCAATCACATAGACACAAAGCCAACAACCACAGGTTGACACACATCCTTCATCTTAAAACAGAGACACATATAGGCTGCACACAGCTGTAATACACATAAGATCACATAAGAAATGACGGATGGACGGGCAAAGCTGAGCATACTTATGGACCCAAAGGAATGGGAACTAACTTTGCTAAAAATACAACTTAAGCAGATTTACTGTTGATATTACACAGACCACAGGTACACAGGCACATTTGAAACTGTGTTCAGAATCATGGGAATTACATGGGTGACTTGATAGGCAGTCACGTAGACTGGGATCTAGTCCCAGTGTTGTCACTTCATCTGCGTGATTGGGTGAATCATTTCCTCTCTCATTCCTTGATTTCCTCATATGTGAGTGGATGATCTCTGAGGCTCCTTCCACGCCCAGCATGTGTAGGAAAGTATAAGGGTTCAGAAGAGGCCTCTTTGGCATGTGGATTAGTTTGAGCTGAGGGCAATAAAGACCCTGCAGGCTCATGAGAAACTTTAACCTCGCCCTTAATGAATGTAAATTAGGGGCCTTGCCCATATAAGACTTATTGCCAGAAATACCTTCTTATGATCTACCTATAGGGCAGGGCAAACTTAATTTCTAAACATCTGCTCTTCTTATCATCCTGTAATGACCACTTGAAGCCCTCAAGACACCTTGCCTCATCCTTAACTCAGAATGTCATATGTACCTCAATTAACTTTCTGTCCCTGAACCTCTTATGCATGTGGAGTCTTTGAGCCTCCTCCTCAAGCTAAAATAAAACTCGGTACCTAGAGGGAAAGATGCAAATTAGGGAGATGTACTAGTAGTTAGACAGATAGATCAATCAATGATGTTACTTAAGTTATGGTTTTGAGGGTAGTTGTTCTTATCTTACAAATCTTTGCAAAACCAGATATACAGCTGTAGAAGCTCTTCATAGCCCACCTACATTTATCATCCCCTGTTCCTAAGGCTGAAGGGGGGAAAAGAAAGCCAAAAGGGTTGTGGGGTGTTTTTTGTTGTTGTTGCTGTTTGCACAAATGGCTCCTCTGACCCCAAGGACAAATACAAATAAATTTTAATAGTTTTCTCCACAAAAACTAATAAGAAAAAGCTTTTGCCATCAAAGTAGATAAATTTAATTTATTCCATATGCCAGAAGCAGTTTGGATGCAATTTTTACAGTCTTTTACATTATCGTACATTGTCATATTATGGTAGTAATTTTAGAAATTATGAAATGTTTTCATAAATTTGTCAATCTAAAATAATACTTATGTAACAGACAGTTCACAGTTGCTTCTTAGTTTTCACTAGAAATTAAGGATTTTAAAGGTTAAGAATTGTATGTGAAAGTACAAAGTACAATAGACTTCAGCAGTCTTAATTGAGTGCCAAGAATAATGCACAAAAGGATGATATTTGATGAACTTTATAGGGTTCTAATGTAGAAAGACGATGCTGATTTCTTGGGTATATTCAGTCTAACTCTAAGCTTAGAAGAAAAGTTCATCATTAAGCACCTTTACCTTCATGGATAAGCTTCAACTTGCTCTAGCCAAGAGAAGAGTGCTTGAGTTATAGAAGGCATTATTACTTAGAAGAATTCAGCATTTTTGTAAACTTCCAGATATCAAATAGATTTTGATATATAAATGAATTTTCTGAAATGACACTGCCTCTACTTCTATAACCATTTCATCTGGACTTTCTAATCAGTACTATGAATGTGTTCCTAAATGTGTTTATTGAACACATATATAGCTGCCTTATGACAGTAAGTACATGATATTGAAGGAGGAAAAAAATACTAGATTTTGAATTGAGAGTGTAGGCTCCCTCTCATTATAGTGTTTCTTTTTCCACACTAGCCAATGATTTTAACCTAAATTGTAAATTTTTTTAACGTGTTCATTGTTTACATCAAACTTGTATTAAATAATTCCATCCACTTATGGAAGAGGAAGATATAGAAGATCTGGGTACTAGTTCATATACCTATGAGTCAGTAAAGACTGAAATAATGTCCCATGTTGAGTTGGTTATTTTGAAATACAATTTAAAAAAATTATAATTAAGCTAAAACAATTTTATTAACTATATGATTGCAGAATATGATTCCATCATATTTTTCAGTACAGATAGTTTTTACTGTGGGGTGAAATTACACCATATGGCAGTTGCATTTAGGTTCTAAGGAAAAGAATCTGCAGAGAAATCAATGCAGTATATAATTTGTCCAGATTCATTTTTATTTGGGGAAAGAAGTTCTAAAATATCCCCAAAGCAGTTTACTAATTTATTGAAAGTCCTCCAAAAAACAGAGCTATTTGGAAACCATGGTATGTGGGGTGAAAAAGAAAAGCTCCCTCCATTTTTTGGAGGGAATAACTTTAAAAATACTTAAATGACTAAGTTTACTTGGTGCCATTAAGAATTAAATTTGTTGATTTTAACATTGCTATTACATCTGAAATAAACTTGTTTAATGTTCTGGTAGTTAAAGAAAATTTTAAGAATTTTAATATATGTAATTAAAGCTACAAAAATCAATGATAATAGGAAAAACAACTATATATACCAAAAAAATAAGATATGTTTTGGCTTGGAAAAAAAAAGGTATGAGATATGGAGATGTGTTTCATTAGGGAAATAAAGTGATTTTTATCCTGATTATTTCTGAATTGGGTAAAAGAACAAGAGACCAACTAAAAGAGACACAGAAAGTTGTAGAAAGTTTATGAAAAGGAGTCTTGAGAGAGGAAATTTTATATGTGATCAAGTTGGATAAGACTGAATAAATTTATTAGAAGTTTTTTAAAATTAAGCTTTAACATCAATAGTGTGCTAAAACTTCTGGAAAGTGAAACGTCTCAAGAAGTTTTAGAGGAGGGATTTAGAACAGGCCACCCCAGAATTTGCCACTTTGGCATGTGAATTATTTTGAGCTGAAGGCAATCAACACCCTGTAGGCTCACCAAAAACATGTACCTCTCTCTTAAAGAACTTAAATTAGGGACCTTCCTAGACAGTGTGGCTCAGTTGGTTGAGCGTCATCCCGTACACTGAGGTTACATACACCAAGAAGTTACATACACCAAGAAGTTGCATACACCAAAAGGTTGCCAGTTTGATTTCAGTCAGGGCACATGACCTGGTTGCAGCCTTAATCCCCAGTGTAAGCCTAAGAAGCTTCCTGGTCAGGGCACATGTCTGAGCTGTGGGCTTGATCCTCAGTATGGGGTGTGCAGAAGGCAGCCCATCAGTGATTCGCTCTTATCATTGACTAGAGGCCCAATGCACAAAATTCATGCATGGGTAGGGTCCCTAGGCCTGGCCAGCGATCAGGGCCGATTGGGGCCGTCCGGCTGCTGGCTGGGGCCTTCCTTCATTCCGTGCCACCCCCTGGTGGTCAGCACACATCATAGCAAACAGTTGAACTTCCAGTCAGCCAAACTCCTGAGGAGACAATTTGCATATTAGCCTTTTATTATATAGGATGTTTCTAGCTCTCCCTCTCTCTGCCTCTCTGAAATGAATAAAAATATATTTTAACTGATCTTTAGACCACTTCACAACAGACATTCCCTTTCGCTTAAACCACATTCCTCTTGCTAAGACCATTATCTCTTCCCTCCAGACTTTCCCAGAATCCCAACCCACCCAGAGAGTTCTCCACCCAGAAAAAGCCCGCCTAGAGTCCTTTAAAATATCTGACTCTGCATCCCTGACTGAAGGTCACCCACAGCCTTCCCCTGTCCCTCCAGGCCCTTTCTGCACAGAGCCCCAGTGGCCATGCACTCTGCCTGCCTGCTCTGTTTTCTTTCCAATCGAAGGCTGTGGGGAGACCCGCCTTACCAGAACAGGAGATTAGAACACTAGAATTGCTGCCCCCAGGGTTCGTTTATTCTCTCTCTCTCTCTCTCACACACACACACACACACACACACACACACACCTTCCTGCGAAGTGTGCTGCCTGGAAGAACACTGGATTGAGAGTTAAAAATACTGGTCTTAGTGCTAGCCCCTCCTTCTCTGTGACTTACTATATAACTAACTCACTACCTGACTCTATGACTTATAATACTAAGTGGGACCATCACTCCATTTTAGCAGTCTGTTTCCTCATCAGTAAAATGGAAGAACGAACTGGGCTCTGTGATAAGTGCAAACCTGTCACTTTTCTAGCCAAACACTTTAACGTCACCTAAAAATGGCATTTTTCCATTACTCTGGACCTTAATTTCATTCTCTAAAACATGAGAGAATGGGACTATAAAAGTGATTTTCAAAAAGCAAAGACTATCTGCCCTGGCTGGTAGCTCAGTTGCTTAGAGTGTCGTCCCCATCCGCCAAGGTTGCAGGCATGATCCCTGGTCAGGACACATACCCGAAGCAACCAATGATTACATAAATAAGTGGAACAACAAATCAATGTTTCTTTTCTCTCTCTCTCTCATCAATAAGTACAATTATTTTTAAAAAGCGAAGACCATCAAAATTACTTGGAAAGCTTTTTAAAAACATAGGTACCCACCCAGACCCACTAATAAAGCAGCGCATATTTCAATACGCTTGGACACAGAATGCCTAAATATACAAAACATGAGACATAAAATTGTCATCCGCAAGGCTCGAATTAATGTTTACCCAAAAGGCAATGATCATACACTCAGATCGCCTGCAGAGTAGAGGCATCTTCCCCCTGTGCTGATCGTTCTCTGTTTGCTCTCCTAACACTCAGATCCATTCTCAGCCCCTCTCCACCCTGGAGTCTGACCTCTATGAACTATCACCAGGGCTCGCTTGCTCTCTGGCTTCTGATTGAGCTCAGCTAAGGAGAGCTGGAGGCAGATTTTGACTGTGGGAAAAGAGCGTGGTTGGGGTTCCCCTATCACCAGCTTGTTGGGTCAGGCTGAGGTACTGACAGTGGCTGAGCTCCTCCTTGAGCTCCAGGCTCCCACCCTAGACCTCAGGCTTAGATGTGGCAACAGCCTCCAGCTGTTGCAAGTTTTTAAGTGCCTCTTCAGCCCTGACTGGTCTCCTCAACCCTGCCCAAATCTCTGCCAGCAGTTACTACATTCTCTTCAGTTACATTCTTCACTTTGCCAGCACCCTAACTGATAGTCACAAACAAAACAAGGCACTGCCCCCTTCCCAAAAAGAAAGGGCTTATCTGATTTCATTCCTATGGATAAGATATCTTGTTTGTCTCAAAAATAAAATTTTATTTTACTGTTTGGTGTTTTTATATTGAATTGCATAATGCAAAGGGGAGAAAGTGGGGTACAACTGCCTGAAATGAGGCATTCCTTCCTCTCTGTACCCAAGTTTGCAGTATGGTAGCAATCATCTCAGGGAGAAACTATAGTTTAACTTTAACCCTGCTGTTTGGCTTCTGTACTTATTTGCTTTGTTCAATAATAGAAAAGTTATTTTAATTTTCTGAATTATATAAATCACCCCATTCGATTAAATACCCTATTGATTGTAATGTGGATATCCCATTGGTTGTGGTCATACTGGTCTTAGAGAGCACATTTTCCTTTACCTGGGAAGGACAGCACACTTATCCCAAGGTCAGAGGGCTCCAGTTAACGTGTCCCTGTTGACTCAGTGATCTGGAGACCCAAAACTGTGATTTAGATAACATGCTGCTTCTGCTTCTGTAAACTGTTTTTTTGCAAACCAGGTTCCTCATTCCAAACCTTGGGATGTAATCAATACCTTTGTGATCTTTGCCTATATAAGTCTGGTTTTGCGGCCATCTTATCACTATGAGATTTGGGGAATGGCCCCTCATAGTCCCAGATTGCAATAAATGTGACCCTTTAATTCAACTTCTTGAGGCGTCCTTCTATGATTCGAGGGGTACATTACAACAAGTTGACCTATTAGCATGGCCCTTTTCACACAGCTTTGAAATTTTCTCTTTGCTTGCTTGTCTCCCCTATGAGAATGTGAGCCCATTAATCTGTTCATTTATTCACCCAAGAAATGTTTAGGGTGTACCAACTATGTGCTAGCCAGTATGTTTGGTTCTGGGGGTTATTTTTTTAAATATAATTTTATTGACTTCAAATAGAAATAGGAAAGGAGAGAGAGAGAGAAACATCAATGATGAGAGAGAATCATTGATTGACTGCCTCCTGCACGCCCCACACCGGGAATCGAGCCTGCAACCCGGGCTCCTGGTTTATAGGTCAACGCTCAGCCACTGAGCCATGCCAACCAGGCAGGTGCTGGGGTTTAAATAGTGAGTAAGATGTAGGCTCTGTCCTCATGGAGTACACAGTTCAGTTCAGGCACGCAGATAAACAATTATTACACAATGTGGCAATGAAATAATTGGGGTAAGAAGGTTTGCCTCAGGTGACATTAGAATTACTCACTGTGTCTGAAGGAGTTGAGAAATCTGGGACTCATCTACAAGCGTGAGTTGGTCTTCACTGAGTAGACACCAATGGCAGTGATACTCTAGGCAGAGGGGATTGTGCATGTACATAGAATCACAGGAGTCACACCGAATTCTGGAAAATGCCTGTAGTACTGGGGTGAGCTGAGGAGTGACAAAGGTGAACCTGGAGAAGCAAGCATGAACCAGGTCGGAAAGGATCTGAATGTCCTGCTACGGAGTAGATGACAGTCTCCTAGTTTTCTTCTGTTCCTTAGCTTCTTTGATTGTTCCTGACTCTCACACACCAGATGCATGAGCGATGCTTAGAAATGGTGACCAACCATTATTCTAGCTTTGCCTCACTTCTTCCTGTGGGGCTTCTTCTCATCCAGTAGCCTCCTCCAGCTCTGATCCCTGTGGTTTTGTCACAGGATATTTTCTCCTCACATGCTTTGCTCTACTTGGCATTGTAATCCACCTCTAAACGGTTTACCTTACTCTTGACCTGCTATTGTAGTGGTTGGCAAACTGTGGCTCAGCAAACCGTGGCTCGAGAGCCACATGCGGCTCTTTGGCCCCTTGAGGGTGGCCCTTCCACAAAATACCGGCTCTTCCACAAAATACCAACTTTTGAGCATGGGCCACAAAGTTTCAATCCGTGGTATTTTGTGGAAGAGCCACACTCAAGGGGCCAAAGAGCCGCATGTGGCTCGCAAGCCCCGGTTTGCCGACCACGGTGCTATTGGATCTCAGATAATTTCTCTGTTTGTTCCAGATCCCCAGAACACTTCAAACCAACTCTCAGTCACCCCCGCCTCACCCTACCCCTGCCCCATCTACATATCTGAGGAGGAAAATCAGACATCACTGAAGAAATGTTAAGAAGTGAGACAAGATCAGATCTTCCAATAGCAGTATGGGGGAGTGAACTGATAAATTAATACAAGTGAGTTGAATGTGTGTCAGCCAAGTGTAGGTGTTTGGGAGGAGCTAATTGCAAAGCTGGAGCTCAGAACTGAAAGACCAGTCCATATATTTGGAAGCCATGGCAATACTGAAAGGTATATGGCATGTGATTAGCCAGGGAGGGGTCTTGAGGGAGTAGAGAAGACTGACCAGACCCAGCCCCAGGGGAGGGGGCGGGGAGAAAGGGAAGTCCAGGAAGGAGATGAACACAGATATGAAGTAAACAGATATGCTGAGGCTATATAGCTCACAGGGAGATCGGCAGACTCAGCCAGAAGGACAGTGACCCATCTCCATTCCTGACTGCTTGCTCCATCAGCTCATGGTCTATGTGAGGCTCTATTCCTCCAACTCCAGTCCAGGGCATTCCTACAGGTCTCTCCTGCCCACACTGCTTACAGGAGTCAACCTAGAAATACAGAATTGCAGTATCACCCAACTTCTGAAGACATTCATTTCAGAATGCCTTTGTTGTACTGGAGCCTACTTGGGTCAAGTAGGCGAGTCCTGGAGTGGCTAATGTAACCCAAGATATAGAGTCAGCTCCTGGAGGCCTTTAGGAAAAGAACGAAGACTTGAGCAAAACTCATCTTTCTAGACCCTCAGTTAGGACTAAATTGTAATGCTGTCTTGAGATAATACCTAGGTAAGTGTCATTCTGAACACTGACATTCTGGGATGTTTGTTTGGCTTCTGGGCCAGACACACCTGGATTTTTACCCCTCTTTCCTTTCCTTTGTTAACGAGGGCATCGTCAGATCTTGAAGCATGAGTGGATTTCTCTAACTGTAAAGCTGCCAAACAAAGGTTCTTCTGATGGG
The DNA here is from genome assembly GCF_964212035.1 of Myotis nattereri. Taxonomy (NCBI): domain Eukaryota; kingdom Metazoa; phylum Chordata; class Mammalia; order Chiroptera; family Vespertilionidae; genus Myotis; species Myotis nattereri. The sequence continues at coordinate 29,629,126 of NC_138084.1, forward strand.
GTTCAATACTAGGGGTGTCCCATGAGGAATCCCTAATTGTGGTGGGTTTGTGGGATGAGATGGCCTCCAACACCCAAGCTTCTAGAGCTCCAGTCTCTGTGAAGTCCCAGTGTTTTTTGGAAAGTCCTTGCATTGGGGTCATCCAAGTCCAGTCATCGCGCCAATCCCAGTCCTCCTCCAACTTCTCCCTTTCCGCAGACTCTAAGAACTCTAGGTTGTGCTTTGGGTTGCTCCTTCTTCAGTATTGAGAAGTTTGTATGAGGAAGTGGAAATAAGAAAGGAGAAGTATCTGGAGGTTGGGCAAGAGGATGGCTTTTGCGGAAAAAAAATACCTAGAAGATCATATCATCAAGCACCAGGATATTGAGTAAGTAATTCTCTCCTCAACATTAGTGCCTGAGGACCTAATAGTCTTGAGATAGATCAGAGCAGACCCTTCTGCCTAACCGCCCTCTCCTCAGATTTCCCAAGACCAGAAAATTGGGCAGGGAAGAGAGAGGTCTGGCTGGGCCTGGCCAAGCCGAGCTGGATCTTCCAGGAGATTTTCTCCAACCCGACAGGAAGTGGAGCAAAGCCCGTGAGGCCGAGGCACCCTGTGCATGGGTCAGCAGAGCTATTTGTGTAACCTCAGCCCTCTTCAAACCCTTTCATATTCCAACTCAGCTTCCTGCCTCCTATCCTGAGAAGTTCAGGCTTCAGAGGAGTGTAATACTTATGTATTACAATAGGGTTTGAACTGCCAAGAAAAAGAGCTGGAATTGTGGTCATACTCCTCTCCCTGCCCCCAGCCCTGATGGCTCCCTCCCTGGCCAGGCTCAGAAAGGGAGGAAGGGAAGGCAGCAATCAAATGGGGATGCTGAGCAGCTCCCCTGTCCCTGAAAAGTTGGTCCATTCTTCTACATCACACACACACACACACACACACACACACACACACACACACACTACTTCATTGTACTGGGAAGTGTTGTGATTTCCACTTGTTGCAGGGAGAGCCAAGGAAACAGGCTCATACTGTAAAAAGGGGCTTGTGTTTGAATCAGCAGTAACCACATTTGGAATTTACAGAACTAGTCTAATTTTTTTTTTAACTGGACCCCAACTCTTCAATATGGCAGTCAAGACTCTCCCCACTATTTTTACGTTACTCTCTCACTTTCATGGGCTTTAGACTCAGGAGGGAGGTCTGAGTATATAGGGAGTCACTGGCATATAGAAGGGGCTGGAAAAAAATGGAAACATAAAATCAATGAAAGAGAAAGAAGAAGAGCCAAAGATAGACTTTTAAGTGACATGAACATTTGGAGGGTAGCTAGAGTCAAAGGCATTCATGGGGAAAATCATGACTGACATGCCTTAAAACTGTATCGAAACAGAAGAGAAATAGTTTCATAAATTACAATAAAATATCAAATAGCCATTAACAAAGATATTTCAACAAAATCTTCATGACATGGGAAGTACTCGGGATATAATAGCAAATGAAAAAGTAAAATTCCTGTATTTGTCATTCCTCCTCTCAACTCTTGTATTAGCATGGGGTTAAGAGTAGGTGGGATGGAGGTAGGTTTTGGTAGAATAAATAGACAAAAATATCTATGTTGTTCTCTTTGCTTAGATATATTTTTCAAATTCTGTACAATAAGCATGTTTTCTTTAATAATTAAAGTTTAAAAAAATTGGACCCCAAACCAGAGTTACCTATTTTTTTATTTTACCAAGACATTAAAAAAAGAGAGGGGGACCACTTTGTAAAGTACTCTGCTGTACATCTGAAACTAATACAGAATAATATTGAATGTAAACTGTAATTTAAAAACAAAATTTAAAAAAATGGAGAAACAATCAACTGCCATCACCATCATTTTGTAAAAGAAAAGACATTTTGCCCAGCCAGCATGGCTCCTAAATATAACTCACCCAATACTTAATAGGTGCTTAATAAATAGTGTCTTCCTTACTTTGAGGAAACAAATGCAGAGTGGGCTTTTATCTGCCTGGAACGGCGTAAGCACAGTCTTTTCTGAAAATAAGTGGGACTTCTCAACAATCCCAAACTTTGGAATGCATCACAATCACTTGGGAAGCTTGTTAAACATACAGGTGACTGAACTTCAGTAGTTTTAGGGTGGGGCCCCAGCATCTGTATTTTTACAAGTTCCTCAAGTGATTCATATGCACACTGAAGTTTGAGGATCTCTGTACTAGATAACTCATTCACCCATTCATTCAGTAAGCATGTGGCATGTGCTGGGCCAGAGGCAAAGAAGAAAACATATTTTTAGAAAGGCCAATGCCTAGCCCCGGTCCTGGCACATAGAAAGCACTTATTAGTTATCAACTAGCCTTCACCTGGCCAGTGTGGCTCAGTGGTTGAGCATTGATCCATGAACCAAGAAGTCCCTAGTTCAATTCCTAGTCAGGACACATGCCTGGGTTGCATCTCTATCACCAGAAGGAGACCACCGATCAATGTTTCTCGTGGATGTTTCTATCTCTCTATCCCTCTCCCTTCCTCTATCTCTAAAAATCAATTTTTTAAAAATGATAGCCTTCCGCCCTGGCCAGTGTTGCTCAGTGGGTTGGAGCATCATCCTGTTCACCAAAAAGTTGCTAATTCCAGTCCCAGTCAGGGTACACACCTAAGTTGTAAGTTTGATCCCCAGTTGGGGCACATATGGGAGGCAACAGATCCATGTTTCTCTCTCACCTCTCTGTCTCTCTCTCTGTCTGTCTGTCTCACTCTTTCTTTCTCCCATCCCCTCTCCTCTAAAATCAGTAAAACATATCCTTGGATGAAGTAAAAAAAAAAAAATTGATAGCCTTCAAGGGAGTGTATTGGAGGTGCATTCAGTTTGGTACATGGGCATAGAAACCACTAAATAGCCACAAGGACTTGAACGAAAGTGGGCACCAAAGAAAGGGTAGCCAAAGGGTAATAAGTGATGCCAGCGGAGGGCTATGTCAAAACAAACTTCTAGGGAGGAGTCATCTGCCAGCTTGAAGGATAGGATGGGTTTGCAAGCCCGAGTAGTGGATGTGTGGTAGGTAGTTAGACATGAACAGAGCAAGGACGATGGGCCAAGTACAGAAAGTCACCAGGGCAGAAAGCCCTAGGTGGGTACCTAACAAAGGACAATTGTAGGGTGGGACCTTGCCCCCAGGGTGACCTTTCCTCCCCTAGCATATCACTGGTCATGAGGTTTGGACCCCCTGATCTTTCCTCCTCAGAGATAACATCGAGGCTCCAGGCGCAGAAAAGCAACAAAACCAGACAAGCAACACCACCACTGACAGACCTCAGGACCAGCTGCATCGGATAATGACCCCCTGTCCTGGCACCAACCAATCAGTGGGGACCTAGACCCTGAAACGACATACCTGGAAAGCTGCCAAATATTCTATTGAGACCTTCCCCTAAAATCTCCACCCTTAAACCTTAGGACAGAGGACTCTCCCTCCAGAGAGCAGCCCTCTCCTTTCCCTTCCCCCTCCTCCCCAGGTGGGCTACCATTACCTTCCTTACTCCCACGTTCCAAGGGCCCTTCCTTTACCTCTATAACTCCTAAACCCATTTCTTCTACAAATTACTTCTATCCTGTGATTTCCCTAATAAATGTTCTCTTATAGTTTGAGTCTTGCCTCTGAATTCTTTCTTTGCCAGAACTCAAGTACCAAGGTTATTAAACCCAGGTCCAGTCTGATCCCATGGGTCCAACACCTGTAGGTGCAGTTCCTACTGCCTACAACAGATGTGTGCAAAGACATAAAGGTATGACAGTGTGACTAAATATGTTTGGATCATATGGCACTTGGGAGAGGGATAGGAAGTGAAGCAGGAAGAGGTGTGTGTTTCGGAACTAGTTGGTGATTGATCTGCTCTGCTAAGGAGTTTCAACTTTATGACAAAGTCCTTGGGAATCATGAGGATTTGTAGGTAGCGGGTAAACAGCTTTTCACTATAGATAGCTCATTTTAGCAGCAGCCTGCATGAAGAATGGGACGGTAAGCCCTAGCCGGTTTGACTCAGTGGATAGAGTGTTGGTCTACGGACTGAAGAGTCCCAGGTTCGATTCCAGTCAAGGGCACATGCCCACATTGCAGACTCATCCCCAGTAGGGGGTGTGCTGGAGCAGCTGATCAATGAGTCTCTCTCATCATTGATGTTTCTATCTCTCTCCCTCTCCCTTCCTCTCTGAAATCAATATATTTTTTTTTTTAATGGGATGGTAAAGTCAATACTGGAAGCAAGGAAAGCAATTAGGAAGTTGTTCCAATAGTCCATGAGGAGGTTGGGAAAGATCAACTGGAGTAGCGGTGAGAGGATTTTTATGTAGTTCCTTCACATATGCATGGGGAATTCTTTCATATGCATGGTCTTTTACAAAGCCTAGCAAAAAAAAAAAAAAATGTGTATATGAGGCTATTAAAAAGAACCTTTTCTCAACTGTGAAAGTAATGTATTTATTATGGAAAATTTGGAAAAAACAGAAAAGCATAAATAATATAATAGGAATCCCCTATAATGCCACAGTCCAGAGATACTCACCTTTGAATATTTTAATATACTTCCTTCCAATTGTTTTACATGCATATTTCAATTTTTTTTTGCATATTTCAAATTTTTAAAAGTGAAAATTCACCATAATTTATTTTTTCCCCATACTGTTGAATATGTAAATTTTTTCTATTTTAAATAATGCTACACTAAACATACTCTACCTAAATCTTTCCCCACATCTTTAATTATTTTCTCAGGAAAAATTCTTAAAAGTAGGATGATTAAACCAAAGGGAATTATTATATTTATGATTCAAAAATTGCTCTCCAGCCCTAGCCGGTTTGGTTCAGTGGATAGAGCTTCTGCCTGCAGACCAAAGGTTCTGGGGTCTGATTCTGGTCAAGGGCATGTTCCTTGGTTGCAGGCTCCTCCCTGGCCTGGGCCCTGGTCAGGGTGCGTGCAGGAGGCAACCAATCAATATGTTTCTCTCACATGGATGTTTCTCTCTGTCTTCCCCCTCTCTCTTCCACTCTAAAAGATCAATGGAAAAATATCCTTGAGTGAGGATTAACAAAAACAAAACAAAACAAAAAAACTGCTCTCCAGATAAATTGCCAAATTACCCTCCAAATAAAGTCTCTGCTTTTGTGACAGCTATGAAGAATATGAGGTTCACCTGGTAAATAGACATATAAACTCTTTACTTAAGCATGATGTAAAGATCACACTTCTATTTTTCTAAAGGCTCCACTCTCTGTATTAGTAATAAATGTTTTCTGGTGTTTGTTATGCTGGGTAGCATTCGGGGTGTTCTACCAACAGGGTGGGGCAAAAGTAGGTCTACAGTTGTTTGTATGAAAATAATACAATAATTACTAAACAGTAGCCCTGTGGGTTTGGCTCAGTTGGTTGGAATGTTGTCCCAGATACTGAAATGTTGCCGCCAGTCAGGGCACATACTCATTTTAGTAGCAACCTGGGTTCGATCCCTGGTTGGGATGCATGTGGAAGGCAACTGATAAATACTTCTGTCTCACATCAATGTTTCTCTCTTTCCCTCGCCCTTCCTCTCTCCCTAAAATCAATAATAATCTAAAAATACATTAAAAAATAATACAAGAATGGCCCTAGATGGTTTGGCTCAGTGGGTAAAGCATCTGAGGGTTCCGAGTTCGATTCCAGTCAAGGGCATATGCCTGGGTTGCAGGTTGGATCCCCAGTAGGGGGCGTGCAGGAGGCAGCTGATGAATGATTCTCTCTGATTGATGTTTCTATCTCTCTCTCCCCCTCCCTTCCTCTCTGAAATCAATAAAGCTATTTTTAAATAAAAAAGTAATATAAATTACTTGGACTAAGACTGTTGGCAATAAAATTTGGGACTTGTTGGGCCCACATCCCCAGGGGTCTGCCCACCAGGGAAAGCACCAAAGCCTATACCCCTGGAGACCCACCGACACAGGGCAGTCCCAGGGAAAGCAAGCAGCGAGGCTTATGTCCAGGGAGGACATAAACTTTACTGGGTAGGATAATCTCCTTCATTCACTTCCTTGTAGCTTATCAGTAGAGCAGTGACCTTGGAATAGCCCTTATAATGGAACACAGAGATTAATCTAGACAAGATTAAAATCAACAGAACTAGATAGAGACAGGATTTTTGGCAAAGGTCAGATAAGAAACTATGGATATGAAACAAGGAACTGTAGAACCTTACCCAAAACATACCATGATGTGATTATAGAGGCATGCTTATAGGATCAAATGGTATAAATACAGATGTAACAGGACAATAAAGAGAGAACATGGCTTGGCTGCTGATCAACTGAACGCTGCCTCAGTGTCATTCCTTCTTCGCTGACTCCGTCCACACCTTTGGGAACCCCTGGACCTGCTGGGGCTGGACCCCAACAATTGGCGCCCATTTTTAAATAAAAAAAATATATAAGAATAAACTCTGTGTTTTCGATACTCACAACTGTAAATCTACTTTTGCCCACACTCTTTTTTTTTTAATTCTTGCAATACCTTTATGATATGGGCACTAATATTGTCTCCATTATACAGATGAGCAACTTGAGGCTCAGAGAGGCTAAGGGACTTGACCTAGGTCACATGTGAGGAAACAGAAAATTATAATACCCCCAAATTCTTTAATAAGCCTTGGCTAAAAATCATACCTGAAGCCAAGGGACACAAGCTTTAGTTTCCCATTTGATGAGGAATCTTGAATAAGATAACTGTTGACACAGGTACTTGGAGATAAATTGTTCAGCTGGCCTCACACCTCTGATAGCTAATGAAAAGAATCGAGAATAATTACATGTCAGTACCATCAAATTTTTGTTAAACCTATAAGTACTTATATTCTGTCATTATAAAGGTGAATTTCTAAGTTTGTTTACTAAGAATGACAAAGGACTTCCTTGTAATATGACAGGTTGGTTTTAATGGTTTCAAGGATTGCTGACTAACAACTTTGAGCTGTTGGCAGCAAAAGGGCACCAGGTGTTAGACTTGTGGAGTCATACCAGACCTAGGTTCAGCAACTTTGGTACTTGAGTTCTGGCTAAGAAAGATTTCAGAGCCAAGACTCAAACTAGAAGAGAAAGTTTATTTAGAAAGTCACAGAAGTAGTAGAAGCGAGTCAGCTGGGCTGCAGAGGCTCAGGAAATAAGCTACAGAGGCAAAGGAAGGCCCTTGGAGCTTAGGAGAGAGAAGGGCAAAGGTAACCGGCTTGTGGGGGAAGAAGAGGAAGAGAAAGGCACAGGCATGCTCTAGGGAGGGAGAGTGCCCACTGGGTCTGTCTTGAGGATTTTATTTTTAAAGTGTTGTTGTTTTTTTTTATTCATTTCAGAGAGGTAGGGAGAGGGAGAGAGATAGAAACATCAATAATAGAAACATCAGTGATAAGAGACAATTATTACTCAGCTGCCTCCCACACGCCCCCTACTGGGGATCCAACCCGAAACCTGGGCATGTGCCCTGACTGGGAATCAAACCTTGACCTTTTCATTCTTAGGTCAACACTCAACCACATAGCCACACTGGCAGGGCTGTCTGGGGGGGGGGGGGGGGGGGGGGTATTAAAGGCTGGGAGTTTAGAGAATATCTTAGGGGAAAATCTCAATAGAAAATTCATGAGCTTTATACTGATGTACCAAAATGAGATTTATTCTCTTAACTTCATCTGTCCTTGAGGGTTGTTGGCAAATGGCACTAATTGGATTTCTGCTGTCTGTCTCCATGAGTAGGATGATTTAAGCTATTTACTCTGTGGCTAGGGAGGAAAAGTGTAAACCATTTAAACTGATTTGAGGGAGAGAGAAAACATGAATTTGTTGTTCCACTTATTTATGCATTCATTGGTTGACTCTTGTAAGTGCCTTAACCCAGGATGTTACTGTAACTGGCAAGATGATGAGACCTCAATTCTTGTCTTTTTTTAAAAATATATTTTATTGATTTTTTACAGAGAGGAAGGGAGAGAGATAGTCAGAAACATCAATGAGAGAGAAACATCACTCAGCTGCCTCCTGCACACCTCCCACTGGGGATGTGCCTGCAACCAAGGTACATGCTCTTGACCGGAATCAAACCTGGGACCTTTCAGTCCGCAGGCCGATGCTCTATCCACTGAGCCAAACCAGTTAGGGCAATTCTTGTCTTTTTGAAAAAAATACTTTTTATTGATTTTAGAGAGGAAGGGAGAGGGAGAGAGAATCATTGATCAGCTGCCTCCTGCACACCCACTACTAGGGATCGGTCCCCCAACTGAGACATGTACCCTTGAGTGGAATCAAACCCAGGACCCTTCAGTCCTCAGGCCACGCTCTATCCACTGAGCCAAACCAGCTAGGGCAAATCTTGTCTTCTTGAAGGAAAGATTTCAGTCAAGAGACAAAGTGCAACAAAGCAAGAATTTATTGGCTGCATCAGTAACACTCAGGACAGTGAAGCAATGAAGGGCATAGAAGAAGCAATAGGGGAGCCTATGCCCAGCCTAGGCTGGGCTGCTTTGGCTCACTGGGAATTCAGAGAAAAGGAGGCAATGGAGAGGTTCAGGGAGTTAGACCCGGAGGAGCTGCCGCTGCCAATTGATTCCCTGGTTGCAACTCTCCTGAAGTCCTTTGGAGGGAAGAAGGGGCCAGAGAGGAATGATGAGGGTGTGCTCCCCTGGAGGAGAGCTCTGAGTCCTTTGCATTGAGGGTATTTCTCTGCTGCAGGTGGAAATCTTAGGGGAGGTCTCAGGGTGTGGTGGACAGTTGGATACACATGAGCAGAGCAAGGAGGAGGAGCCAGGTACAGAAGGCCACCAGGGTGGAAAACCCTTGGTGCCGAGCACATGACAATTGTAGTGTGGGACCTGGGGGTGACCTTTCCTCTCCTAGCACATCACTGATCATGGGGTTTGGACCCCCCTGACATTTCCTCCCTAGAGATAACATCTAGGCCTCGGTTGTATTTCAGCTCCAGGCCCAGAAAAGCAGCACAACGCCCCACACTGGGGATTGAACCCACAACTCAGGCACATGCCCTGACCAGGAATTGAACCGTGACCTCCTGGTTCGTAAGTTGACACTCAACCACTGAACCACAGCGGCCAGATAATACTCTTAGGTCCTTGGTGAGAGAAGATAGAATTTGCAATGTATTAGATGGCTGTAAACTGACTGGCCGTTTAACTATCTGCCTCAGTCTTCCTCTTCCACTTGTCCTGGCTTACCAGCCTGTCGCAAACCTAGTCAGATCTCCTTCCATCACCATTTATCCCCGCGTTGTTCTCTCCTACCTCCCCCCACCGCCCTAATAGTTGGTATTTTTAATCTTTTTTATTTTTGCCAACCTGAGAGGCGGAAAATAATCTAATTTTAAGTTTCTTCATTTAATTATGAAAGCGGTTGTGTTTCTCTTTGTGTTTATTAGTCATGTGTAAACTGTTTTTTCTGTGAACTGCCAGTTCTTTCTTTTGTGCTTTGAGATTCTCTCCATCACAAAGCCCTTTCCCACACCTGCTCCTCCCGACCCACAGCCCCACCCCTTGTGCTGCTCAGTCCTCTACCGCCACCTAGCGAGAAGGCTGGGATTGACCACAGGCCCTCACTGACACTAATTGCCTGGGCCTCACCAGAGCTAAACTCCCTGCTGGGATCATGCCCTTGGTTCCTAGGTACTTGGTTTAGCAAATAAAAGTGCAGAACCTCCATTTAGATATGGATTTCCAATAAGTAACTTTTTAGTTAGTATATACAATACTAAAAAATCATTCCTGGGTTATCTGCAATTCAGAAGTAACTGGGTGTCTGTAATTTATTCTGCAATCCTATTTCCAGGCTTCCATTCCCATTAAGACCAGGTCCCAAAAGCAGGTTAAGAAGCTATTTCATGTCCAGGGCAGTTTTGCTCATAGTGCTCATAACTTCATAAACCACATTATTTGAGAAGCTGCAAAGTCAACTTGCATAATCAGTTTTACTCCATAAAATTGTAGCTCTAATGTTTGCATATAAGGAAAATAGTTATTATGTTAGTAATACCTCTAACAGTATAAGCCCCACCCCCAAATTAGCCAGTAATCTTGTAGGAAGGTACTGTATGATCAAATGGTTAATCATAAATAGAATGTAAATGTATCACTGAGCACTGTTTTCTAGTGTATCAAAATTTTTATTTCATCATTTCCTTCACTGTGCTCTTGTTATGATGTGCTTAACCGAGAACGTGGCTAGTGAAAAGAAGATAAACCTGGATGTTACTGTAAAACTTAGTTTAACAAATATTTAAAGAATTTGAATTTTATCTGCCTCTTGTAATTTGGATCTCCTCTTATGTACATAGTGCTAATATGACGACCTTTCTCGGCACTATATGCAAACAGGGTAACTAAACAAAGCCACTTTCAGTCCTTGAAGGTATATCCAGGTTTATGACAGTAATTGTGTTTACATTTTATGGTGCCTAGTATTGACAAAATGTTAAAAAAAATTTTAAAAAAAAAGACCAGGTCCCTACCCTGACTATGCCTTACCTCCTCTACTCTCAGCAAGTTCTATTGTGCCACATTCCATCCCAGTGGTTTTCACAATGGTGGTTGCAGGTGATAATGAATCATTATAGTTAAGACCTTGGCTCTGCATTTTTTTTTACTTTTCCCCCCAGTATAATTTGTCTTAGTTCTCAGCCTCTTTTTAAAAATATTTTTATTGATTTTTAGAGAGAGAAGGACAGAGAGATAGAAACATTGATGAGAGAGGAACATCATCATCATCATCATCATCATCGATCAGCTGCCTCCTGCACACCCTCTAGTGGTGATCAAGCCCGCAATCCAGGCATGTTCCCTGACTGGGAATTGAACCGGCGACTTCTGGGTTCCTGGGTTCCTGGGTTTTGAGCCACACTGAGCCACATTGGCTGGGCTGGCTCTGCATTTGAATCCTAGCTCTCACGGGTGAAATCTCTTGAAAGTAACATCCTCTCTTGTGTCGGTCTCTGTTTCCTCATCAGGAGAATAAGAATAATATTTTCCTCTCTGGTTGTACTGATGATTTTTAACATTAAGGCTACCATTTACTGAGCACCAGGTATTGAACATGTGTCAGTTCCTGTGGTTATTTACTATTAGAATAAAAGATCATAGACTATGAGGGTGATCTTTCACCCCATTGATTGGCAGAGTTGATTCAGTTGGTATGGCTGGCTAGGCAGGTGTCCCCTTCCTCCTCACTGATCCATGTGGTCCTCCCCAAAGCTGGGCACTCAGTTGAAGAGGACGACCTATCCCACTCCACCCAGAGGAAAGGACTGGTCTTCAGGGTATATGAGTAGCTATGCTCCCTGCTAGAACCTCCAAACAAGCTCTCAAGGCCCGTTTTTAGGAGAACATCGGGTAGTCAAGCTTCCAAGACTCCGTATATATCCAAATGAGGCACTGCATGTGGCAGACTGCCTTTCTTTAAAAATAAAATAAAATAAAGTAAATGTTTTTAAAAAAGAGCACAGCAAATATAAAGATATGTTTTAGGCATATAAAAATTAAATACTGAGGAGGCATCAAGAAGAGTTGAGGGTGGTTACCATTAGGAAGACATCTGGGGTATATGGAGAGGAGTGGAATAAAAGACTATTCTTTTAAAATAAATTTCCTGCTTAACCTTTAAAACCGAAGTCAGCCCTGGCAGAGTAGTTCAGTAGTTTATAGCATTGTCCCCATACACCAAGGTTTGGGGTTCCATACAACAATCAACCAATAAATGTATAAACAACAAAAAGTGAAGTTTCTCTCTCTCTCTTTAATCAATAAGTAAAAGTTAAAAACAAAAAATGAAGTTAGCATGTTCTGATTGAAGTTGTCTGTGATCTTAATTCTGTTCTCTTCAGTGTGTCTGTCAGCTTCCCTTTTAATAAAAAAAAAGTAGCTGCAGCCATTCCAGGCTTCATATTAGCACATCTAATCATCTGGAGCAGCCTTCTTTCCCTCCCATTATTCTAAAGGCCTGGACCTAGAGAATGCCAGGGCCTGATTACAGGGTCACATTATGACTTTCATTGGTCCTAGATACTTCCTCCATAAAAATAAAAAATTTAAATGAAATTATATTTTATGAATGCACTTGTGATAAAGATGAATATATTAATACTGTCTATTGTATGTGTGTTCAGGAAGCCATAACAAAATACCACAGAGCTGTTTAAACAACAGACATTTATTTTCTCACAGTTCTAGAGGCTAGAAGTGAAGGTGCCTCAAGGATTGGTGTCTGGTGAGGCCTGTCTTCCTGGGGTTTTTTTGTTTGTTTTGTTTTGTTTTTAATTGATTTTTTACAGAGAAAAAGGGAGAGGGATAGGGAGTTAGAAACATTGATCAGCTGCCTCCCCTCTACTGGGGATGTGCTGGCAACCAGATACATGCCCTTGACCGGAATCAAACCTGGGACCCTTCAGTCTGCAGGCTGACGCTCTCTCCACTGAGCCAAACTGGTTAGGGCTCTTCCTGGCTTGTAGTCGGCCATCGCTAGCTGTGTCCTCATGTGGCCTTTCTTATATGTGGACATGGAGAGAAACTCTTTGGTATATCTTCCTCCCCTTGTGAGGACACTGTGAAACAAAAATTTAACTTCCAGAGCTGAAAAATCCTTTTGGAAAGAAAGGGTGTATTAGGTCATTGGTGCAAGAAAAAGATGACCAGGTCCTGGCGCAGTGCTGAGTGGAAAAGGCAAGCATGTCTGCCAGCCTGGAGTTGGGAGTATGTTTTTAAATATATTTTTATTGATTTCAGAGAGGAAGAGAAGGAGAGAGATAGAAACATCAATGAAGAAAGAGAATCACTGATCAGCTGCTTCCTGCAGGCCCCACATTAGGGATCGAGCCTGCAACCCGGGCATGTGCCCTGACTGGGAATTGAACTGTCACCTCCTGGTTCATAGGTGCATACTCAACCACTGAGCCATGCCAGCTGGCCGGGAGCATTTTTTATACATCAAGCAGGGGGGAGTGTGGGAAGAGCTCAGGAGATTTATCTCAGTGCAGTGGTGGATGCAATGGCGTGAGCACACTCCGCCTATACAAGCTTCCTCGGCACACGGGGAAGTGGCAGCGCCCGCCTGAGCAAGCCCCCTAGAGCCCCTACATAGTACCCTGATCTTTCCTACTATTGGCTGCCCTGAGGATTGTGTAAGCTTCTGATTGGTCCAAAAAGTTATATATGTTGCTGCACTTACACAATAAACTTAAATCTGCGTCACTGAACCTGGTCTCCGGAGTCTGGCATGCTTCGTTAGGACTCCGTCGGCCTCACCCCCGCGGGACACCCTGCTTCAGGGGAGAAAGCGGTAAACCACTCTGAAAGAATTTACATTAGCTATAGATAAAGGGAATGGGAGAAGGTGAATCTGGACAGTTCTGGGATAGGTGCAGAATCCAAATAAGAAGGAAAAGATGTTCCTTCCTGTGGATTGTCTATAGGCAACAGATTGGAAAATTTGTGTATAAACAAGAAACAGGGGCTCCAGGGGTCTGACGGCACCTGCTATTCTCTCTTTTGGATAATCTCAGAAATAGCCACCTGGAATTTAATCTGAAATTCTAACAGACATAAAGGATATTCCAGCAGTCTTTTTTCAGCTGGCCTGCAGTTGCTAACAGCTGTAATTTAATTTAGGACTTCTCAGAACTTTCTCCTTGTCAACACCATATGGGATTAAGGCTCCACTCTTTATTTTTTTTAATGTTTTTATTTATCTTTTAGAGAGAGAGGATGAGAGCGATAGAAAGATAGAAACAGCGATGAGAGAGAGAATCATTGATCGGCCGCCTCCCAAATGCCCATCCCGCTACTAGGGGCCTAGCCCCCAACCCGGGCTTATACCCTGACTGAATGGAACCAGGAACCTCTTGGTTTGAACCACACTGCAGGGCAAGACTCCACTCTTAAAACCTCATTTCACCTTAATTGCCTTAAAACCTCATTTAACCTTAAAGCCCTAGCCTCAAATACAGTCACATTGGGAATTAGGATTCAACATAGGGATTTGGGAGGGGACACAGTTCAATCCATAATATATGAAAGTATCTTCTTTAAAAGTTCACTTTTTTCCTTTTGATTTTATTTAAAAATTAAGGCATTTTCAGGTGCCCATAAAAAGACTTTGTGCTCTAGGCCAGCGGTTCTCAACCTGTGGGTCGCGACCCCTTTGGCGGTCGAACAACCCTTTCACAGGGGTTGCCTAAGACCATCCTGCTTATCAGATATTTACATTATGATTCATAACAGTAGCAACATTACAGTTATGAAGTAGCAACAAAAATAATTTTATGGCCGAGACGGGTTTGGCTCAGTGGATAGAGCGTCGCCCTGCGGACTGAGAGGTCCCGGGTTCGATTCCGGTCAGGGGCATGTGCCTGGGTTGCGGGCGCATCCCCGGTGGGGGATGTGCAGGAGGCAGCTGATCGATGTTTCTCTCTCATCGATGTTTCTAACTCTCTCTATATCTCTCTCTTTCTCTCTGTGAAAAATCAATAAAATATATTAAAAATAATAATAATAATTTTATGGTTGGGTCACAACATGAGGAACTATATTTAAAGGGCCAGCAGGTTGAGAACCACTGCTCTAGACACTGTGCTTACTATGCCTGAGGAATGCTCCTTCTTGTTTGATTGGCTTACAACCACACCCACTGGAAAGCCTGGGTGAGGTTATGCTGATGGGATTATGGCACTCACTAGAGCTGGGAGGAGCGTCTATCCCACCCAGAGGGGATTTCCGATATACAATGGCACAGGGAGTGGGGTGGATACCAGCAAAATAATAAAAATATCTGTTGCAGATGGGAACAATTTACAAAAGAAAAAGAACAACGAATTACAATACCACATGAAAAGTGGCTAATAATTGATGCTGGCTAATAACTAAGGATAGGAAAAATAAGACAACAATAAGGTATTTTTCACCAATCAAATTGACAAAAATTTAAGTTTGATTAATATCCAGAGCCATTGTATAGAGAAAAGCATGCACCGGTATATTGGTGGTGGGAATCTAAATTGGTACACCCATTTGGGAGGACAGTTAAGTAGTAGCTATCAAAATTTTAATTTTGAATACTCTTTATCCCAGCAATCCAATTTCTAGGTATCTAAGTACCTAGTGTAAGCAAACATGAGGACTATTTGCACAAAGAAGCATTTATAAGGCTATTCATTGCTGAATTGTCCATAATAGCAAAAAATTGTAAGAAGCCTCACAATTCATTAGCAGTGGTGTGGTTAAATAATCTATGCTAAATACATACAATGGAATACTGTGCAGCAGCTGTATAAAATGAAGTAGGCCCAGCTGGCATGCCTTAGTGGTTGAGCGTCAACCTATGAACCAGGAGGTCACGGTTCAATTCCCGTCAGGGCACATGCCCAGATTGCAGGCTTGATCCCCAATAGGAAGCAGCTGATCAGTGATTCTCTCTCATCACTGATGTCTCTATGGCTCTCTCCTTCCCTTTGCTCCTTTCCTATCTTTTATAATAAAAAGCTGATATGCAAATTGACTGAACAGCTCAATGACCAGTCACTATGACATGCACTGACCACCAGGGGGCAGACGCTCAGTGCAGGAGCACAGGGAGAGCCTGCTCAGCCAGAAGCCCTGAGCTGGGCTCACGGCTGGCAAGTGCA
Source organism: Myotis nattereri (assembly GCF_964212035.1). NCBI lineage: Eukaryota > Metazoa > Chordata > Mammalia > Chiroptera > Vespertilionidae > Myotis > Myotis nattereri. The sequence continues at coordinate 29,644,793 of NC_138084.1, forward strand.
GCAGAGGTGGCAAGAGCCTCTCCCGTCTCCACAGCAGCGCTAAGGACCTCTCGGGGGATGTCTGCCTGCTAGCTTAGCTCCCCTCAGGGGAGTGAGCCTAAGCCAGCAGGCAGACATCCCCCAAGGGATCCCAGACTGCGGGAGGGCACAGGCCAGGCTGAGGGACCCCCCTGCCCAGTGCACAAATCTCATGCACCAGGCCTCTAGTTATTCATAACTAGCTAATTACAACAGTTTCAAGAGGAGTGAAATTGAGTGAAACTTTTGTGTTATTTCTAGTCCTTGCAAATTTTTTTCATCAAGCATTGTATTAAAATGCTGTGCAATACATACATTAAAAAATAACCAAAGCCCTAACTGGTTTGGCTCAGTGGATAGAGCATCAGCCTGTGGACTGAAGGGTCCTGGGTTCGATTCTGGTCGAGGGCATGTACCTTGGTTGTGGGCTCGATCCCCAGTAGGGGGCATGCAGGAGGCAGCTGATTGATGTTTCTCTCTCATTGATGTTTCTAACTCTCTATCCCTCTCCCTTCTTCTCTGTAAAAATCAATAAAATATATATATTTTAAAAATAACCAAAAAGTAACTTGCCTAGGAACACATAACTCTTCCACGGCAGAGCTAAGATGAAAGCCTAGACCGTGGTCAGCAAAGATGCAGGCTCATTTCATTACTCCCTGTCCACACAACCTCTCTGAGTTTGACTTTCTCCCAATAGCCCCCACCCCCCACCCTCATCACTGTGTGTCTCTCACTTTTTCTTCATCACGAAATCTCATCAAATACCATAGTCACCCATCTTTCCTCCCACCCCGTTAGCCTCTAGTGCAGTGGCCCTCAACCTTGGCTGCACATTAGAATCACCTGGGAATCTTTTTAAAATCCTGATTTCTGGGCCTGACTTCTTTGTTATGGGGTGAGGCCCCAACATTAGTAACAAAGAAACAGAATTTCCGGAGGATGAGGCCCAGATATCAGGATTTTCAAAAGATTCTCAGGTGATTCTAATGTGCAGCCAAGGTGGAGAACCACCGCTCTAGTGGCTCTGTTCTCCCTGCATCCCATTACTGAAATTGCTTACAGAGCCCTGCCAGCAGGTTTGGGTTGTTTAATTACTGCAGGAAGTCTGAGTGCTGAGATAGCTAAACACTGGAGCCTGCCCTGCCCAGGCCTCTGCCTCTCCCCGATGATAATAAAAACGCCACTGCAGCAGCTCTGACACTCCAGAGAGTCCATTCCAGACTGAGATCTCTGGTACTAGTAGAGTACTTCATGTCTGTACAGTGACTCCCCAGAAAGGGGTACATAGGCTTTCCTGGAAACTGTTGGAAGATCAAAGAAATGCATGCCCGTGAGTGCACATTTATAAAGGGAAAGCTCTACGTGACTGTTGGCAGTCACAATGTCTTTTTTTTAAACCTAAAAAAAAAAATTGGTTTGTTTTGAAAAGGCAGTACATGCACAAGGGAAAACAAATAGCACCAAAGAAAATGCAGTGAAAAGTAACCCTTCCTTTCACAGGTGACAGCTCTCTCCTCCACAGAGGCAACCATTTCCTAGATCATCAGTTCTCAACCCGTGGGCCCTTTGGCGGTTGAACGACCCTTTCACAGGGGTCGCCTAAGACCACCCTGCATATCAGATATTTACATGATGATTCATAACAGTAGCAACATTACAGTTATGAAATAGAAAATAATTTTATGGTTGGGTCACAACATGAGGAACTGTATTTAAAGGGCCAGAAGGTTGAGAACCACTGTCCTAGATCATCTTTTTGGCACCCACCCTTTCAGAAATCACCTTTATATATACAAGCACATATGTGTGTATATACTTCTATATTCACCTTTTCTTTTTACCCCAGTAGTAGCATACATTGTTCTGCGTCTTGCTTTTTACCACAATATATTTTAGAGATTATTCCATAATATACATTCTTTTCGTAGTTTTCTACCCTAAGGCTGTACCAAAATGTATTTAATTCATTTCCTACTAATGGACATTCAGATGGTTTTTCAAACCATGCTACAATGACTAACTCTGTTACGTTGTCTTTTCACACCTGTGGAATAGTCTGGTTGAACATATTCCTAGAAAGGGAGTTTCTGTGTCAGAGGAGTTGGATTTTAATCCTCACCTGAGCACATGGTTATTGACTTTAGAGAATGGGGAAGGGAGAGAGAAACACTGTTGTCTCCCGTATGTGCCCTCACTGGGGATCAAACCCCCAACGTAGATATGTGCCCTGACTGGGAATCGAACCCACGACCTTTCAGTGCAGGGGATGATGCTACAACCAACTAAGCAATACCAGCCAGGGCCAGAGGAGTTGGATTTTAGGCTTTGACGGATGAGGCCAGTGCATGTTAGTGTAACACAGCCTGGAGCTAAGTGCTGACTCAGCCACTTATTAGCTGCGTGAACTTGGACAAATCACTCTATGTCACAGGTTCCCCATCCCTCACAGGGTTGCTGGGAAAATTCAATGCGTTAATACACAAAAACTGCTTAGAGTACCTGGCATGTAATAAACACATAGCATTAGCCTTTATTATATCAATTTATTATTTTGTCAAGTTACTTTTATTTAAAAGTAACCTTGACAACATTGCTTATTTTCCAACTTTTTTAACTTTGTCAATCTGATGGGTGAGAAGGGTATCTCATTGTGATTTTAATTTTCCTATAATATACTCATTACTGAATAATTCAGTGGCCTTATTCCTGCTGACCCTCCTTGCAGCCTTTGACATTTGGAGTCTAGATCTTTTAAGTTGTCCCCTCCTCCTTGGCAAGTCTTCTCTATTGCCTCCTGGAATACTACACTATACTCCTTTGGTTCTCTTCCTTTCTGGTCTTTTAATGGTTCCTCTCCCTCCTTTCCTCCTGCCCTGATTCTTAAGCTCTTCTCAGCATGGCTTCACCCACTTTTCTAACCTTATTTCCTATCCTTATTTCTGACATTATTTTCTTCTAAATACATACACTACTTGTTCTCTGGTCCCATTTGTATGCTTTCCTGCCTCTGTCTTTGCTCATGTTCTAACTGGAATTCCATCTCTTCTAGGATTGACAGATAAAATACAGGACAACCATGAAATCTAAATTTTTAGTGTTTTTATCTGAAATTAAAATTTAACTGGATATTTTATTTTAGTTGCTAAATCTAGCAACCCTCCCTCTAAGACGCTGTGCCCCCTAATGCAGTTAAATCTTTCTGTCTTACATCATTGTTACTTGTGTTCATACAAGAATAAAAGCCTTAACCAGGCAAGAGCTGGGTCTTTCCTTTCTTTGTATTGTATATACAGCTGTGCATACCATAGTTTCTCAGGAAATATTTGCTGAATTCAGTGATATAAATTTTCTGTTATATGGTTACAGGGAAATTTCTTTCCCCATCATTCCTTTCCTCATTCCCACCTCCAGCAGTTCTTGTTGATTTTGAGTAATTGCTTAATCCAAGCCCACTTTAAATTATCTATAATTTAATGTGTATGTGTTTATACCAATTCAAATGGATTAGTTAATCTATGGAAGCTAATCTTTCAAAGATTTGTCTTGGCTCTCCCATTGACTAGCTGTACAATATTAGTCCAGTTATTTTACCTCTTCAAGCCTTGATTTTTGTTTTTGGGTTTTTTATAGGGTGTAACACTTTATTTTTTAAAATTGATTTGAGAGAGAAAGAGAGAGACCAGTTGCCTCCTGCACGTGCCCCAATTGAGGATTAAGCCCGCAACCTACGTATGTGCCCTGACCTGGAATCAAACTGCCACCTTCTGGTATATGGGACGATGCTTCAACCAACTGAGCCACACTAGCCAGGTCAAGCGTTGGTTTTCTTAATCTATACAATAGTAACAAGTGCATTACTACAGACACCTATGATTAAAGCAGGTGACCCATGTCAAGCACTTCATATACATTAAGGGCTCAATATATGTTAGCTGTTGTATCTGTGAAAGGCTCTATGAAGGAAAATATACTGGGGGCTGTAAGAATTTACACAAGGAGTCCTGAGCTAGATCAGAGAGAGCTTCCTTGAGAAATAATACCTGATATTTATTGAGTTCTCACCATATGCCAGTATATTAGATTGCTAGGGCTACCATAATAAAGCACCACAGACTGGGTGGCTTAACAGAAATTTGTTTTCTCACAACTGGAGATTGAAGTGTTGGCAGGGTTGGTTTCTTCTGAGGCCTTTATCCTTGGCTTATAGGTAACCATTTTCTTTCTGTGTCTTCACATGGTCTTCCCTCTGTACCTGTCTGTCTCCATATGTCCTCTTCTTAGAAGGATACCCTAATTGAATTAAGACCCGCTCTAATGACCTCATTTTACCTTATTTATCTTTTTAAAGACCCTATCTCCAAATATGGTCACACTCTGAGGTCCTGGGGGTTAGGACTTCAGCATATGAATTTTGGAGGCACACAACTCAGCCCCTAACAGTTAAGCACTAATCTGTAGTCCTTACATGCATTATTTTACATCAACTCTATCATTGCTATTTTAATCTTACAAACTGAGGTGTAGAGAGAGGTTAAGCATTTTCCAAATTATACAATACCTAGGAACCAATAGTGCTCAGGCCTGAATCTAGATAACCACCCACTGAAGGTTTATGAAATACTGAAGGATGAGTTGGAGCTGGCCCCACCAACGATTAGAGGGAGCATACCAGGTAGAGGGGAGTATATTGAAAGGCCCTGGAGTGGAAGAGAGCTTGGCACATATGAGGGGATGAACGAGTCAAGGTGATGATGTTAAAGAAGTGGACCAGAGAAAATCACAGCAGTCCTTACAGGCCATGGCTAGTATTAAGATTTTGGTGTTTATCCTAAGAATAATGGGAAACCATTGAAGGATGACTTTACCCACTGAATAATAAACCACTTGAAAGAAACACAAAAATCCTAGTTTTAATTTTTTACAGATGAGGAACCAAGATCTGCTAGATTTTTCAATGTATTGCACCTAAGCTTCCATATAACTCAATCACGAGGGTGAAATATTTGTAAAGTTGGCTTCTTACTACTTAACACAGGTGGGTGCCCTGGCCAGTGTGGCTCATTTGGGTGGGCATCCTTTCGTGTACCAAAAGATTGCTGGTTCGGCCGAAACCGGTTTGGCTCAGTGGATAGAGCGTCGGCCTGCGGACTGAAAGGTCCCAGGTTCGATTCCGGTCAAGGGCATGTACCTGGGTTGCGGGCACATCCCCAGTAGGAGATGTGCAGGAGGCGGCTGATCGATGTTTCTCTCCCATCGATGTTTCTAACTCTCTATCTCTCTCCCTTCCTCTCTGTATAAAATCAATAAAATATATTTAAAAAAAAAAAAAAGATTGCTGGTTCCATTTCTCGGTCAGGGCACATGCCCGGGTGGGGGCTTAATACTTGGTAGGTGGCGTGCAGGAGGCAGCCCATCAATGTTTCTTTTTCATTGATGTTTCTCTCTCTCCCTTCCTCTCTCTCTAAAAATCAATAAAAATATTAAAACAAACAAAAACAGGTGGATATGTATCTAAAAGCAATGTATGGTGTAGGTGGCCTATAAGCTATGCTGGGTTCTCCAGATGGAAATGGGAAAATTGAGAGTTCTAGCCACCAAACTAATTTAATCTTGGTCTGATGTATTGGCCGCCTTAAATGTAGAAATGTCGTGAGGGCCACCACTCAGCATTAAAACTCGGAAGAATAAGACCAAGTAGCTTTTCCTAATTTGTTGTTGTTAATCCTCACCTGAGGATACTTTTCGAGTGATTTTTAGGGAGAGTGGAATAGAGAAGGAAAGACAGAAACAACTATGTGAGAGAAACACATGGATTGATTGCCTCCTGCACTCCCCCAACCAGGACCTGGGCAGGGAGGAGCCTGCAACCAAGGTACATGCCCTTGAGCCTAACTGAACCCAGAACCCTTCAATCTGCAGGCCCATGCTCTATCCACTCAGCCAAACTAGCTAAGGGCGCTTTGCCTAATATTTTTAAACAGCTTTTTGTAGCTACAATTTACATACTGCAAAACTCACCTGTTTTAAGTGTACAATAATTTTTAGTAAATTTACAGGACAACCACCACGGCAATCCAGTTGTAGAATATTTCCATCACACTGAAAAGATTCTTACTGTCCATTTACAATTAACGCCGGCCTGTTCCAAATGTGGACGAAAGGGGCCACATGCTGACCTGACAAGCTCAGGGGAGGCCTGCATGGCAGTCTTGCAGACTCAGAGACCTAAAGTAACCACAAAGGATGGTCTGAAATTAAATTTTAACTAAAAGCAGTTATGGTGGACAGTTATGTCCTAGGCCAGTATCTTCACTGATAAGGGCACAGCCAGGTGTGCTGGGCCCAGGACAGATACCACAAATTCCTTCATCATCATGTTAATTGTTCCTGCACCCACGTAAGTATGTGTCCATCATTTTACTTTTTATCCTATCCCAGAGGTTTCCCCACTTGGCTTAATCCCACCTCCTTAAATCTGTCACCAATGAATTTCATGTAATCCACCTATGTTCCTCCTTTGATTGCAATGTATAAATACGGATGTAACCCTGCCATTCTCCGGAGCACTATCTCAATTCGTTGGAAGTTCTGCTTCCCGGCATATGTCGACAATTTGGCTCAAATAAACTCACAAAATTCTTTACAGGTCTCAATGTTTTTTTTTTTTACATTAACACAAATCAGCTTAAGTGTATTTTACAGAGTTGAGATGACCTTACAGACCTCAGACAAGCCCTAAAAGGAACCCAGGATTGGACTCCCAATGACTATGAATATAGGGTATATATGTATGTTTTTTCAGCGTGCCAACTATGTCCAGGTTCGATCTGTATGTGAGGAATTCATTCTTCCACTGACCAAAACACAGTTAGCTTCCCTTACGTGTTTAAAATGGTGCAAAAGCGGTAAGCGGGTGCCTCTAAACACGCAATGCGCATCGGTGTCGGAGATGAGCACCATGTGCTGAGTGATAACGTGTATCAAAGGCAGGGCCAGTCCGTGTCGTGTGCGCCTGCGCGGCTTCGTGAGCGCCTAGAAACCAGTAACTAAAATCCCCTGCCCGCCATCTGCCGGTTCTGCTGCTGGGGCACTGCCGTCTCAGACCTGAGCGTCCACCAGGGATACACATCGAACCCAGGCCCGGTAGGTAAACCCACCCCCTCGTTTTCCCCACCCGGAGCTCGCTCGGAGGACCGAGATTGTCAGGCTACACTCGGGGGCCGCTAGAATGGGGCGCTCTGCCATAGCCACACCCCACAGTTTACTGGGCCGCGTCTCCTTGGCCGATGAAGGACTTGATCCCGCCCCTTTGAGTGACGTCATTAGCCACGTACCACGTCTCTACGTGTCTCCAGCCTGAAAGCGGAAGTTACGCTAGGGACTCGCGAGCGCAGCGATGGACCTGTAAGGATATAGGCCATTTGGGGCAGGGGGCGGGCAGACCTCCTTGGACGGCGCCGGAAGTGGTCGTGCCGAGAAGAGCTAGGGAAGAAGCTGGCGAGCCAGCTCATTTGGCTGTCGCTGGCCGCCGGGGTAAGACGCCTTCTCCCTCCTCTCCGAGAGCCTGGCCCATTCTATCCGATTCGGTCAACATGGATTTCAGGGAAATTCTCATGATAGCCTCTAAAGGACAAGGAACCAACAGCGTACCGGTAAGTAGCCACTGGGACGCCCCTGAGATTCTAATTTTAAAGTTGGGAATGTGTATCGATCGGGCGGAACTTCGAGGCATCCGCCTCTCGGCTCCGAGAGAGGAAAGACCTGAACAGCTTTGCTTACTTTTCTTGGGCATGCACTTCTGGGAACTCCGGGTGCAGAGGGGCTTGAGACGAGGCGGGAGCCTCCCGGTGCGGGGCTTGGCCAGCCCAGGTCCCCCTGCAGCCAGGGCCGTGCGGGATGGGTGCGTTACAGCTGCGAGGAGCTGGTGAGTGGAGTCGTGCCTGGCACACAGTGGGATCTAGCGCTTGTGTTTTCTGGCTTCGGTATAAACTTCTGCCCAGAGTGGGGAGCAAGTAAGTGTATTGAAGAGTTCAGGGGTTTTAGAGACTTGGCCTGATAGCCTTTTGGCTGACTTCCCGCCGATTTTCGGGTCAAACATTTAGCGCTTTTCCCGAACAAGTTCTTCTGATTTGTGGCCCCACCCACTTCACAAACGAAGTGATTAAGTTATCATTTCCCAAGGACCACTTTTTGTGTTGGAAAGAGACATGGAGCAGAGTCCACGAAATCCTTGGCTAACCTAAGCATGGGTGAGCTAGTTTTGGCTTCCGTTTACTTGTGGCCTTCCAGGTTTGTCTTTGTTTGAAATCTAGGTCTCATTTGCTTGGCAATGTTTGCCAATTCGCTGGTACTCGCCGCGGTGGTGTACGGCTTTTAAAATCGAAACGCTGAAATGGTAGAGAGTACCTGGTTTGCGGGATTGTAGCTGCTTTGCATAAGCTAGTCATTTCTGGGTCCTCAGATGGTCCCCACAAGACAGCTGTAAACCGGTAAATTGCATTGTGATACCTGCGGTTCTAATCATTGATGTAGAACTCAAACAGCTCTGTTAAAGCAATTCAGCTGGAATTTATTGCTCTCTCATTGCGGTCTGCATTTCTTAGAATTTTGTCTATATGTGTTTTTTTCTCTCTTGTACGTTTCTTGTCGTCTGATGCTGTCCCACCCTTTTTAAAACTGATCTGATGATAGTAAAATAACTGGTAAATAAAACTGATATCCATCCATTTACTATCTGTCCCCACCATCTCCATCCCAAGTACTCTTACTATCCATTAGCTATGCAGGGTGAAGTTCTGGGCTTAAACCTTTGAAACCTTGAACAACAGAATTATTTCCTACATCTGTAAATTTCCTAGACAAGTCAATACTGAATTTTGTAGTACTGGATCTTTGCATTAGGTCCATATTTAATTCTAGATCTTCCTGAGTTTCAGTGTAGGTGAAAAATGGGTGGTAATACTATCTTTGATGCCCAGGAATAGTCTGTAGGAGAATTAAATAGTCTTTAAAATACACACACACACACACACACACACACACAAATCTGTTTCACTTATTTATGCCTTCATTGGTTGATTCTTGTATGTGCTCTGATGGGGAATCGAACCCATAACTTTGGTGTATCAGGATAACACTCTAACCAACTGAGCTATCCAACCAGGACTCTTTTTTTAAATTTATATACTTATTTTTAGAGAGGGAGATATGAAGGGGGAGAAACATCAATTTGTTGTTCCACTTTTTTATGCATTCATTGATTGCTTCTTGTATGTGCCCTGACCTGGGATAGAGTATCAGGACCACGTTCTCACCAACTGAGCTACCCAGCCAGGGCCAAGAGTTGGTCATTTCTTACTCTAAAAATCATTAGCCTCTGAGAGAAAGGCAAATGTTGCTAGAGCAGAAGCAGATTTCAGAATATGTGTAAATTTCAGACTATATGCATTATTTATTGATCTGCCTATGATTTGAATAATGAAGATTGGAAGCAGCAAGATAAACAGGTAAATTGGTGAGGTCATTTAAAATTTAATAGATGAATACAGGCATATATGTTATGAAAGCATGCTTTCCCCTACCCATCCCCCAAAAGCTAGTAAGCTTAAAAGTTGGTTTAGTTAGCAGCATTATAATCCTTATCCTTTTACATCACAAGAGAAACTGATGTAGAGCAAGACTTTAAATTTAATCCATGATCTTGCTTCAACTTGATTCACCTAGTTATTCTAAGTTACATTCTTCATTAGCTTGATGTCAAGTCTTTTGGAGCACACCATCAATGCAAACAATGTATACATAATAAGGCCCAGGAAAAAATACTTTCTTTCTTTCTGCAGGATTCTTTATTATTATATATTGTTGACACTATTACATGCCCCCCCCCCCCACTTTTACCTCTTTACCCATCTCCAGCCAGCCCCTGCCCTCCCCCGCCACTATTACCACACTGTTGTCTGTGTCTTTGGGTTATGCATATATGTTCTTTGGTTAATCTCTTCATCTTCTTTCATCCAATCTCTCCATCCCCCTTTCTCTGACTTCTGTCAGTCTGTTCCATGTAGCCATGCCTTTGGTTCTATTTTGTTTGTTAGTTTATTTTGTTCATTAGATTCCACCTATAAGTGAGATCATATGGTATTTGTCTTTCTCTGACTGCCTTTTTTTGCTTAGATAATAATCTCCAGGTTCTGCAGGATTCTTTTTTAAATCAACTGGAGACACACATTTTTACAAAATACATATTTTTAAATTTTTGGAAACTTGTAAAACACATAGAATGCTAACATATACTTATATGCCCACACCTCACATTTAATATACATCAATATTTTGCCATATTCTTTAAAAAGATAATTTTATTGATTTTAGAGAGGAAGGGAGGGAGAGATAGAAACATCAATGATGAGAGAGAATCATTGATCAGCCACCTCCCATATGCCCCCCACTGGGGACTGAGTCCTCAACCTGGGCATGTGCCCTGACCAAGAATCGAACCGTGACCACCTGGTTCATAGGTTGCCCGCTCAACCACTGAGCCACACGGGCCAGGCTAGCCCTAGCTGGTTTGGCTCAATGGATAGAGCGTCAGCCTGTGGACTGAAGGGTCCCAGGTTTGATTCCGGCCAAGGGCACATGCCTGGGTTGCAGGCTCGATCCCCAGTAGGGGCTTGCAGGAGGCAGCCAATCAGTGATTCTCTCTCATCATTGATGTTTCTATCTCTCTCCCTCTCCCTTCCTCTCTAAAATCAATAAAATATATTTTTCTTTAAAAAAGAAAGAAAGCCTAATTGATATGAAGTCTCCCAAGCCCTGTTTTCTTTTTTTTTAATTATAACATATGGTACAGTGTAATACAGGTTCTTGTGTGTGTGGTTGTTTTTTCTGTTAATCCTCCCCCAATGATATTTTTCCATTGATTTTTAATCCTTTTTTTTTTTTTCCTGTTCATTGATTTTTAGTGTGTGTGTAAGGGAGGGGGAGAGACACAGAGAGAGAGACATTGATGTGGTTGCCTCCCACATGCACCCCTGTGGATCAAGCCTGCAACCTCGCAACTGGCATACATGCCCTTGTCTGGAATCAAATCCAGGACCCTTCAGTCTGCAGGCGGACAGTCTATCCACCGAGCCAAATTGGCTAAGGCAGTACAGATTCGTATAAAACAAATATCCTTGTAAGCCACCATCCAAATCAAGAAACATTTCAAGACACATACACACACCCAGCTTGACATAAACTTGGTTGATTGATTGATGTTCTAGAACCAGATCTTTGACATAATTGGCAGTGACATCATCATCCCTCTCTAGTGCATGATTCGTTTTTCCTTTTTAGCCATCATCTTCCCTATCTTCCATTTGGATCCTGTCAGACTTGATGTTCAGATTTAGTCTTCATAGTTCCTATGGCAGACCTTTACTACAGGAAATTATCACTAGCATTGATTAGAATGAAATCCAAGGGAGGCTAAAATCTAAAACACCTGTACAGCCACTTCCAACTCTTTGCAGGGCTTTATTTTTAAGAGGTGTCTGTTGTCATCTGACTTGAGAATTAATGAACATTTATTTCCCCATGGGACATCTTTCTTTTTTTCTGTTGTTTTCTTTTTAAACGAACTAGTTATTTTTATAATGTTTTAGTTAAAACAAAGAAAGGATTGCATCATGCCTAGAAATATTTGGCACACTATATTTCCCAGTGGGAAACTGAATGCAGAATAACAGCTGATCAAGGTGATGTAACCAGTCATTGTCATTAGCTCTGCTTATATTTAAACAAGAAAAGACATTTTTTGTAACTTTATACTTACGATTTCCCCCCCTGCCTTCCTCTAGCAAAAACAAAGCATTTGTCTTGTTTTGATAGAATAGTAGAGCTTAGATTATGGATTCTTCTAGGTTTCAAGTAGCTATATTCAATGGCTTGTAGTGCATGAGACAGGTTACATGATCTTTCTCACAGTGAGACTCTGAACATCATCTCAGACAAGATAATAGTCGCTCTGATGTGACCCTCAAACCAAAAAGTAAAGGGGAAGCCTTCATTTGGTGCCAGATATATAAGGATTTGGGGGGCTATGGCTCCTTGAGAAAAATAGAGGTACTGAAAATGGAGCCCAGGAGCTCTAACTGGGATGGCAGTTACAGATGTCTTCAGGAGCTAGATATTGTAAATTCTTGAAGTAGTCTGGATATAAAATGATCAGTGACAAAGCGCCACATATTCCAAAGAAACCCACTATTTATTACAGTAGTTATATTTCCTTTTAAAGAACAGTATGAGCCCTGGCTGGTTTGGTTCATTGGTTAGAGCACTGGCCCTCGGACCGAAGGAGCATAGGTTCCATCCCTAGCCCCAGTTCGGGCACCTGCAGGAGGCAGCCTATTGCTGTCTCTCTCTCTCTCTCTCTCTCTCTCTCTCTCTCTCTCTCTTTCTCTCTTTCTCTTTCTCTTCCCCACCCCCTCACCCCCCACTCCTTCACTCCCTCCCTTCTCTCTAAAACTCAATGGAAAACATATCCTTCGGTGAGGATTAATAAATAAATAAACAGATAAATAGTATGGGCCAACAATAAAGTTTCTACAAGCTATCACTTTGTAAAACTTGATCTATAATCTTTGTAACTGGATTGCTCCCTATTCTTGGATCTGAAGATGATTTTTCCAGGGCCTAGAAATATGGATTTCTAGCCTAGATCTATACTTCTCAACCAGTATTTTAGTGAAAGGGTCCTTTTTTTTTTTTTTTAATCCTCAACTGAGAATATGTTGTTATTGATTTGAGAGAGAGAAACATTGATCAGTATTGCTTCCCATATGTGAACGGCTGGGATCAAGCCCCAACCTAAGTAAGTGCCCTGACCAGGAATGGAACCTGCAACCTTTTGGTGTGCCAGATGATGTTCCAACCAACTGACCTACCTGGCCAGGGCTAGGGAAGGGGTCTTTCAGAAACCAACATCCCCACAGAAATTATTTCTCTTCCTCATCATTACCTAGATAATCTCTTTCTGAATAATAATAGCAATAGCAATGAACATTTACTAGTATAGTGCTTACTCTGTGCGAGGCATTATATACATATTAATTAATTTAAGTATTATAATAACCATATAAGGAAAGTTGTTTTACAGATGAGACCCAGAGAGATGTAGAAACCAGCGTCACACAGCTAATAAAGTGACAGGGCTAGTAATGGCAGAGCAGAGCATCTAATCCAGACGGACTGGCTGCAGAGTTCATTCTGTGGAAAGAACTGTGTTGAATGAGGAAAGTGTGTCATCTATACAGCCTGGACCACTGCACCCATCCAGCTCCCTATCCAACTCCAGGCTAATATAGCCTTAAGCAGTAACCCTATTGGTTTTATTTTTATTATTATTTTTTTTAAATATATTTTATTGATTTTTTACAGAGAGGAAGGGAGAGAGATAGAGAGTTAGAAACATCGATGAGAGAGAAACATCGATCAGCTGCCTCCTGCACATCTCCCACTGGGGATGTGCCCGCAACCCAGGTACATGCCCTTGACCGGAATCGAACCCGGGACCCTTGAGTCCGCAGGCCGACGCTCTATCCACTGAGCCAAACCGGTTTTGGCCCTATTGGTTTTATTAGTAACACTTCTTAGTGTATAATAAAGTCTGATGGGAGAGATATTTAAAGACCAAATCGACAGCATTTGAAACTGGTGAACAGAGAAAATTTTGGCCTGTTAGGGAGAGTGCCATCATGGTTAACGGAAACAGTCTGAGGGTGAGGGAAGAGAAAGGTCAGTGGTGGACCTGTTTGAGGTAATGGAACTGTCCAAGAGGTAGGTGGAAATTAGGGAATGGCATTTAAGATTGAGGTTAGAGCTAGAGATATAAATGTTGGAATTAAATTAGAAGTGAGGCATGTTGTAGTGGGAACACTTTTGGACCTGCCTGAGACCTAGATGCTAATTCAGACTCTGTCTGCTACAAACTGGAAATACATGGTTGTCCTTCCTGGGGCATTTCTTTATTTTTATATCTTTAATATATTGATTTCAGAGGAGGAGGAATAGGGAGAGAGAGATAGAAATATCAATGATGAGAGAGAATCATTCATCAGCTGCCTCCTGCATGCCCCCTGCTAGGGATCAAGCCTGCATGTGTCCTTGACCAGAATTGAACCCAGGACTCTTAAGTCTTCAGGCCAATGTTCCATCCACTGAGCCAAACCAGCTAGGGCTTCCTGGGGCATTTCTAACATAGAGGTTGGACTAGAGGCTCTGAAGTACCTATCTGATATTTCATTTTATAATCAGGTACTAGAGGCCCGGTGCACAAAAATTTGTGCACTGGGGGGGGGGGGGCGGGGGGGCTCAGCCCGGCCTGTGCCCTCTCACAGTCTGGGACCCCTCGGGAGATAACGACCTGCTGGCTTAGGCCTGCTCCCGGGTGGCAGAGGGCAGGCCCAATCCCTAGGTGCAGCCCTTGGTCGGGCTCAGAGCAGGGCCGATTGGGGAGTTGGGGCGCCGCCTCCTGTCATGCACAGAGCAGGGCGGATCAGGAGGTTGCGATGCCACCCTCAGTCACGCTCAGGGTAGGGCCGGTTGGGGGGTTGGGGCACCGCCCCCTGTCACACTCAAGGCAGGGTTGATGGGGAGGTTGCGGCGCCACCCCGTCACGCACAGTGCAGGGCCAATCAGGGGGTTGGGGTGCTGCCCCCTGTCACTCACAGAGCAGGGCCCATCATGGGGTTGGGGAGCTCACCCCTGCCACGCACAGAGCAGGGCCGATCAGGGGGTTGAGGAGCTCCCCCCTGTCACGCACAGAGTAGGGCCGATAGGGGAGTTGGGGCACCGCCCCCTGTCACACACAGAGCAGGGCAGATCAGGGGGTTGGGGTGCCGCACCCTGTCACATTCAGGGCAGGGCCGATGGGGAGGTTATGGCTCTACCCCGTCACATACAGAGCAGGGCCCGTGGGGGGAGAGGGGGTTGGGGTGCCGCCCTCTATCACCCACAGAGCAGGGCCGATCAGGGGGTTGGGGCGCCAGCACTGTCACACTCAGGGCAGGGCCGATGGGGAGGTTATGGCTCTACCCCGTCACACACAGAGCAGGGCCCGTGGGGGGGGGGAGGGGCGCACTCTGTCACACACAGAGCCGCAGGGCCGATCAGGGGGTTGGGGCCCCTTCCCCTGTCACGAACAGAGCAGGGCGGATAGGGAGATTGTGGCCCCGCCCCCTGTCACACACAGAGTTGCAGGGCGATCAGGGGGTTTGGGCGCTGCCCCGTCACGCTGCTCCAGGGGCCAGGAGGCCTAGCTGCTCCGCTGATCCTGGTGCTGGGAAGCATATTACCCTTTTACTATATAGGATAGAGGCCTGGGGCACGGGTGGGGGCCGGCTGGTTTGCCCTGAAGGGTGTCCTGGATCAGGGTGGGGGTCCCCACTGGGGTGCCTGGCCAGTCTGGGTGAGGGGCTGAGGTCTGTTTTCAGGCTGGCGGATGACTGAAGCTCCCAACCACTCCTTTTTTTCTTTTTTCTTTTTTATTCTGGGCCAGCTTTAGCTCTGAAGCTTGGCTCCAGCTCTTAGGCCTCGGCTGCTGAAAGCAGGTATCTGGTTTGTTTGGGTTCTATAATGGAAACACTGTTTCAACTCCAGCTGAGATCCCGGCTGGCTGAAAGCAGGTTTCTGGGGTTTTGTTTAGCTTCTATATTTGTTACAATGTTTCAAACTGCAAGCTCAGAGGCCGGCAGCGGCAGGCGGGGAACGTTGGAGTCCTCCATCACTGAAGCAAGCAAGCCTCATGTTCGCTTCAAGCTGCCTGGCTGCCGGCCGCCATCTTGGCTGGCAGTTAATTTGCATATCGCCCTGATTAGCCAATGGGAAGAGTAGCGGAGGTACGGCTAATTACCATGGTTCTCTTTTATTAGATAGGATATTATAAACAAAATAATAGTAAATTTTACATGTAATGCCATAGCAATCCTGAATAGCAACTTTTTGGTTTTATACAGGTTTCATATGCACAATCCTACAGCACATCATCTGTACACTGTATGGTGTGTTTACCACCCAGGTCAAGTCTCCATTTATCACTATTTATCCCCCCTAAACCCTCCTCCACCTTCTCACCCCACCCCCAATTTTCTTTTCTTTTTTTTAAAATTTTATATATATATATATATATATATTTTTTTTTTTTTTTTTTTTTTTTTTTACAGAAAGGAAAGGAGAGGGATAGAGAGTTAGAAACATCGATGAGAGAGAAACATCGATCAGCTGCCTCCTGCACACCTCCCACTGGGGATGTGCCCGCAACCGAGGTACATGCCCTTGACCGGAATCGAACCCAGGACCCTTCAGTCCGCAGGCCGACGCTCTATCCACTGAGCCAAACCGGTTACGGCCCCCAATTTTCTTAATATGACCATGACAGTATAGTCTCAATGCAAAGAACACATATGTTTTAAAGTGACTTAGTGTGTTCTAAGTCTATTGGCTTTAAAATTATAAACCTTGGCAAAATCTCCGATACTGTTTTTAAATGGTGTAAGCTTCACTGTTATGGATCATTCATTGGGGTCCAGCAAATGACTGAGTTGGCTTACAGTATAATGAAATGGATATGCTTAGGATGAAAGAAAGTCTGGTCCAGCTGCTTTTCATGAAGCTGAAATAATGAAGCAGCCTGGTGAGTTGAATCACATTCAGTATTGGTGGGAGCATCTTGATGTGCTGCTGCTAGAGTTAAATGTGACCATCTGATGTAGGGGAAACTGCCATGCAGTTCTTCTGCCTTATAACTAGAATATGTTGTAATTCCAGCTTGAGGATTTCTTCAACATTTTTTTTTTTTTTTTTTTTTTTTTAAATATATTTTATTGATTTTTTACAGAGAGGAAGGGAGAGAGAGATAGAGAGTTAGAAACATCGATGAGAGAGAAACATCGATCAGCTGCCTCCTGCACATCTCCCACTGGGGATATGCCCGCAACCCAGGTACATGCCCTTGACCGGAATCGAACCTGGGACCTTTCAGTCCGCAAGCCGACGCTCCATCCACTGAGCCAAACCGGTTTCGGCTCTTCAACATTTTTATTGTGATATAATTCACATAGCATAAAACCCACCCACTTAATGTGTAAAAGTCAGAGTTGTGCATCCATCACCAATATCTGATTCCAGAACATTTTCATCTTCCTCAAAAATAATTCCTTACCTTTTAAGCAGTCATTTCTCCCTGATCCCCTTCTCCACTCAGCCCTGGCAACTACTAATCTGTATGGGTTTGCCAATTCTGGACATTTCATATAAATAAAATCATATACTCAGTGTAACATTACATAGTGATAGATATCATAAAATAAGGAATAAAGGTTAGGCCATAAGTAAATGATTAAATAAGTGATTATACAAAGTATATAAGATTTTTTTAAGTTTTGAAAACCCCCATGAATTTTTACTTGACTCTCTTAAGTTTGAAAATAGACACCTTCAAAGGCCAAGAGATACCTTTTGGAGAATGCTTTCTAAGCTGGTTCCTAACATCCTTGAACTGAGAAATTATAATTATTTCTCTGGCTTAACTAATTAAGAGATTAGTTTCTATGCCCATTAATGCTTCAACAAGGGTATCATTTTAATTCTTTTGGAGTAAAAGCAGAATATCCTAGAAGTTAAAAAAATGACAATTATATAAGTAAATTTAAATGATGGTAATGTAATTTTATTCTGTAGTCAATGTTGACTTTTCTATTAACTTATGAAGTAGAGAGGGGCATTGCTCAGATAAAAACTTTGAAAGAAAAAAATATACAATATGTAGCTTTGATGGTCAGTTTTATGCTAGCTTTGTTTATTGATTGATGAGAAAGAGACATCTATTTGTTGTTCCACTTACTTAAGCATTCATTGGTTGATTCTTGTGAGTGCCCTGACAAGAGATAGAACCCGCAACCTTAGCGTATCAGGAATCAGCTAAGCTACACAGCTAGCGCAGGATTTTTTTTCTTAGTGAATCTGAGTTCCTGAAAATCCCCTCCTTGTTTCTTCCTTGTGCTCTGCCTTTTCTGTATTTAAGTTCCTAGTTTGTGTTTCCTAAAGTGCTGTATATATAGCTTTGGCTCTACCATGATTTTAAACTGATGCACAAATACTTTTTATTCTAATAGTTATTTTTTTAAATTGTTATATATCGTGATATGATTTGGAAAAATACAACTAGCCTTCTAACCTGTCATTTCATAGATATTATTACTTGAGGTAAAGCTGTAATATTAAGTCATGGTATTAAGTCTACATATTTTCTTCTTTTTTTTTTTATTTCTTAAAGTATTATAAAGAGTATTACACATATCTCCTTTTTCCCCCCCCTTGACATTCCCCCGGCTTCCCCCATCCCCCGGTGTCTTGTGTCCATTGGTTATTCTCATATGCATGCATACAAGTCCTTCGGTTGATCTCCCCCCCGCCCCAACCCTCCCCAGGGTTCCCACTGTAGTTTGACAGTCTGCTCAATGCTGCTCTGCCTCTGTATCCATTTTTGTTCATCAGTCTATAATGGTCCTTATTATCCATAAATGAGTTAGTTCATGTGGTATTTTTCTCAGTCTCACAGGGGCCATCTCAGCCTCACAGGGGCTGTCTCAGCCCCACAGGGGCCGCCTCAACCTCACCAGGGCCGTTTCAACCTCACCGGGGCTGATTCAGCCTAAGTCTACGTATTTTCTTAAAATTACTTTATCTATAATAATAAAAGCATAATATGCTAATTAGACCAGACAGCCAAACGACCTTCCGGACGTCATTCCCAACGAAGCTGTGGAGGCAGGGGCCAAGGCAGAGGTGGTTAGGGGTGATCAGGCAGGCAAGCAGTTAGGGGTGATCAGGAAGGCAGGCAGAGTGGTTGGGGCGATCAGGCAGTCAGGTGAGTAGTTGAACCACTGAGTTAGGGGCAATCAGGCAGGCAGGGAGAGGGGTTAAAGGCAATCAGGCAGGCAGGTGAGTGGTTAGGAGCCAGCGGTCCTGGATTGAGAGGGTGCAGGCCAGGCTGAGGGACCCCCTTCTTCCCCTCCCCCTTCCCACGCACGAATTTCTTGCACCGGGCCTCTAGTAAATAATAATACAGATGTTATACTGAAAGGAGAAAAATCATGAATATGGTATGAGAATGTCTGAAGCTTGGTAAGTATTGTGTTAAATTGTGCCCATTGACATTGTTTTCCTTTTGGGTACCTGTATTCAGTGAAGAGTCGCTTTGCTACTAGTCATAATCCCATTACCTATCCCAAGTCCCAGGTTAAGAAGAAAGATGTTTATCCTGAAACCAGGTTAGGAAGTGCTCATTGTTATAATATCTAGATCAGGGGTCCTCAAACTTTTTAAACAGGGGGCCAATTCACTGTCCCTCAGACCGTTGGAGGGCCGGACTATATTTAAAAAAAAAAAATTATGAACAAATTCCTATGCACACTGCACATATCTTATTTTGAAGTAAAAAAACAAAACGGGAACAAATACAATATTTGTATTTGCATGTGGCCTGCGGGCCGTAGTTTGAGGACCCCTGATCTAGATAACAAACTAGTCCTATTTTAAATAATTAACGCTGCCCTGGCTGGTGTGGCACAGTTGGCTGGAGCATTGTCCCATACCCCAAAGGTGGCAGGTTCGATTCTGATCAAGGTTCCATCTCATCAGGGCACATTGGGAGGCAACAGATCAATGTTTCTGTCTCACATCAGTGTTTCTCGCTCTCCCCCTCTCCTTTCCTCTCTCTAAACATCAATTTTTAAAAAAAGATTCTCTAAAAATAAATAAATGAATTAACACTAACCTGTATATTGGCATTTTTCTGTGGGCAACACTGTATATAAGCTTTGATTTGGCAGGCAAATCTATTCTTGTAAACCAGGACAATTTTATATACCTAGTTGGGTAAACAATGTGCTCCTTCCCTTAAGTCTCCCTTTACCTCTCCTTTTCTCCTTAAGTGGATTGGGGATAAGGATTTTTATTATTTATTTTAAGGATCTCATTATGACTCAGCCAAGGGGACTGGGAAAGAACTCTGGATGCTCTTGGGACTTCTCTGTCAGGGATGTGTCAGTTCTCAGCATTGTTATTATGCAGGATTTTCAGGTTGGTCAGGGCCTGCTTCCTTGGCCAGTTGCTTCTAGACTGACTTAGCTGGAACTTCAGCCTGTTTTAAGATGCCTTGTATTGGACAGCCATATGGTAAGCATGGATCCTTTGGCTTTCCTCCAGGAATTTCATACTCACTTGAGGAATTACTTTTTGGTTCCTATGTATCTGAATTTGTTCTCAGAGTTAGTGTTTCGTTTTTAACTAATACAGCAACAGGTTCAATGGATAAGAATGTCATCTGGCCGAAACCAGTTTGGCTCAGTGGATAGAGCGTCGGCCTGCGGACTGAAGGGTCCCAGGTTCGATTCCGGTCAAGGGCATGTGCCTGGGTTGCGGGCATATCCCCAGTAGGAGATGTGCAGGAGGCAGCTGATCGATGTTTCTCTCTCATCGATGTTTCTAACTCTCTATCTCTCTCCCTTCCTCTCTGTAAAAAAATCAATAAAATATATTTAAAAAAAAAAAGAAAAAAAAAAAAGAATGTCATCTGCTTAATAAGACAAATGAGGGAGGGCACTTGAAACATCTTCTTTCCTAGCCTATACATTTAATGTGGGATGGTCCTAGAGATGAATCATCTCAGTCTGAGTTACTAGCTGTTTATCACACTTCTTTAATGATAGTTACTTATAAAATGGAAATGTTTTTCTTTTCACAGTTCAAATTAACAATATTCTAGTGTTAGTCATTTCCCGATGCAGTTATATAAAAAGTGAAGCCCAGAGAGATGTCTGCCATCTGTGCCAGGATAATGTTAGCACTTTTTGGGTGGTCAGAGTAAAATCTGTGTTTCATGTTGTAGGCAAAACTATGTAGCCATGTGTCCCTATTAGAAAATCAGCTGGAGTAGGGTACTCAGGAAAGAATATAGGTGTGAGTAGTAGTTTTTTCTGCTTGTTTGAAAAGTTGGACTTGAAATGCTTAATTCTGAAGAAGGCTGATTTTAAAAAAATGTATATTGATTGGTGATGGCAATCTTTAGTCTACTCATTCAAATGTTAATCTCTTTTAGAAACAATGTCACAGATACACCCAGAAATTATGTTCTACCAGCTACTTTTCTGGGAATCCCTTAGCCTAGTTGACACAAAAAATTAACCATCACAGTTCACAGTACATCTTTGCCTGAAATTGGGTCTCTCTTCTGAAAGGGGGCTCACAGGCTGTCATGGAGCCCCAGCCGAAGATGCCTAATAGTTCTATTTTTTATGAACCTTCACCTCCAGGAAGGCCTCATTGTAATGGAGAAGGCTGATTTTTTAAAATCAGAATTTTAAAGCAGTTTGTTCTAAGTGGTGAATTTTTTTTTTTTTTTTTTTTAGCCTGGACTGAATTTCTCATTTATGCATTATTTGGGATGTTACAGAAAAACTGCACATAAAATTAGTCATATTTAGCCTGAACCTTGATGGCTAAGCTTTAATGTGGGTTATTTGATGTCTTAATTATTCAGAATAGGTATTTCAGTCAATACTTAAACCTCTCTATTGCTTGCCACAGTGCCTTACACCTAATAGACAATATATTTTTAAAGTTGAATTGATTATAACTTTTACTTTTTTTTTTTTGTAGAAAAGGTATAGTTTGGCAGTGGGTCCTGCCAAAAAAGACCCAAAAGTTAAGGGTGTCCAGTCAGCAGCTGTACAAGCTTTTCTCAGAAGAAAAGAGGAGGAGCTCAGACGAAAAGGTACGTTATCTCTAGCCTTATTCTCAATTTTATTTTGTTGTTGGTTTTTTTGTTCTGTTTGTTAGTCTTCCGGTGAGGATATTTTTTCCATTGATTTTAGGGAGACTGGGAAGGAGAGAGGAACATTGATGCGAGAGAGTCAGATCAATGGGTTGCCTTCCATGAGGGATCCAATCTGAAACTCAAGTAGTACCTGCCCTTGACCGGAATCAAACCTGCCATCCTTCTGTGCGTGGGCAGTCTAACTACTGAGCCACACCGGCCAGGGCTTACTCTCAATTTTAAAGTCTTCCACCTTCACAGCTAGCTTATACTTAACCAATGGATATTCGTAGTAACATAACAGGCTAATGGATTTGTTGCGTATGTGTATGAATCAGCTGTATTTATTTATAGCAGTATATACGTTGTGTGTGTTTTTTTAATATGTTTTTATTGATTTCAGAGAGGAAGGGAGAGATAGAAACTTCAATGATGAGAATCATTGTTCAGCTGCTTCCTGCACGCCCCCTACTGGGGATCAAGCCCACAACCTGGGCATGTGCTCTGACGGGGAAATCAAACCATGACCTCCTTGTTCATAGGTCAACACTCTACCACTGAGCCACACCAATCAGGTCATGTTCTTGCATTGATCATTTGTATGGGTGTTATCTTTTATTCCCCCTTAAATAAAAGCTTTTTGGGAAAAACGATCATATCTTCTGAATCTGCTTCTAGCCTATTTTGTATTTTAATTTTTTGGTTATTATTAAAAGTATTATCTAAAAAATTAAAATAGAGGCAATTTTTGAAAACTAATAAACTCGAAGTAATTTTACTTCATGAGAAGGAAACTGATTTAATAAATTTAAGTATTCATTGATTCTAATAACTATTAAATTGGTACTAATGTTCCCTTAACTTGGTATATTTGGTATGAATTATTTTCTATATTTAAAGTTAAAAGTCAAGTCTCTCGCTTAGTCATATAGAAAAACCCATATGTAACCCACTCATTGTGTTCAGATGACTCAACTAATACTCATTCAAATGACTTTCTCATTTGATTCCTAGATGTCTTTAAACTGTATTGATTTTTGTGTGTGTGCTTTTTAAATATATTTTTATTGATTTCAGAGAGGAAGGGAGCGGGAGAGAGAGAGAGAAACATCAATGATGAGAATCATGGATCAGCTGCCTCCTGCACGCCCCCTACTTGAGATCGAGCCTGCAGCCCAGACATGTGCCCTGACCAGGAATGGAACTGTGACCTCCTGATTCATAGGTCAATGCTAAACCACTGAGCCACGCCGGCCAAGCTGTATTGGTGTTTTTTATTGTTGTTTTTTGTTAATCCTCAATGGAGGATATTTTTTCCATTGATTTTTAGAGAAAGTGGAAGGGACAGGGAAGGGGAGAGGGGTGAGAGGAAAACATCGATGTGAGAGAGCCACATTAATTGGTTGCCTCCTGTGTGTGCCCCAACTGGAGCAGGTAACCTGCAACTTAGGTACATGCCCTTGACCAGATTCGAACCCATGACCCTCCAGTTTGTGGACCGACGCTCTAATCACGGAGCCACGCCAGTCAGGGCCAAACTATATTGTTTCAAACTACATGTTGCTTATGTTTTGGCCACCAACTGATTGCTTATAAACATACTGTTACCTTGAGACCTTAAAATACGTTCTTTTTGTCCCTTTTAGCCTTAGAGGAAAAAAGGAGAAAAGAAGAACTAGTGAAAAAGCGAATTGAGTTAAAACATGATAAGAAAGCAAGAGCTATGGCCAAGAGGACAAAGGACAATTTTTATGGTTACAATGGGGTTCCTGTTGAGGAAAAGTCAAAGAAAAGACAGGCAATGGAGAGCCATGGTCAGGGAACAGACCAAGAGT
The DNA here is from genome assembly GCF_964212035.1 of Myotis nattereri. NCBI lineage: Eukaryota > Metazoa > Chordata > Mammalia > Chiroptera > Vespertilionidae > Myotis > Myotis nattereri. The sequence goes on from NC_138084.1 coordinate 29,668,505, forward strand.
ATGAGATGGAAGAAGAGGAAGAATTCTTAGAATACAATCAAGCAGCATCAGAGCAGGAGTATGAAGAAGAGCAAGAACCTCCTCCCAAAGTTGAAAGTAAACCAAAGGTCCCCCTTAAAAGTGCCCCACCACTCATGAACTTCACTGACTTACTCAGGCTGGCTGAGAAAAAGCAGCACGAACCAGTGGAAATCAAGGTGGTGAAGAAAACAGAAGAGCGGCCTATGACTGCACAAGAACTTAGGGAGCGAGAATTTCTTGAACGAAGGCATAGGAAAAAGAAACCTGAGGCAGATGCAAGACTACCTCCAACCAAAAAGGCACCCTCTCAGACAGAAAGTATGGGCACAAAACCTAGCAGAGTTTCTGGGAACAAGCATCCTTCTTCCAAGGGTACTCCCCTTCCTCGTGATGAGAAGAAATCCAGACCCAGTGCAGCTAATGAGAAACATTTAGGTTTGTTTTCATCCAAATCCATGCCAGGAGAGAGGACCAAAGCAGGCTCTAGCAACTGCTCCCAACCCTCGCTTCGGAAGGACCATGACAGGCCTGTTTTCAATGGGGCTGGAAAGACCCACTCGAGCACCTATTCACCAAGTGTTCCAAAGACTTCTGCTAAAGGGATGCAGAAATCTGTTACTGAGCACAAAGCCAAAAAATCTCCTCCCCATCCTACCCATTCCAGACCTGGACCCGTGGTCACCCCACATAAGGCTAAGAGTCCAGGTGTCAAGCAGCCAGGCAGCAGTTCCAGCCCAGCTCCTGGGCGGCCCAGCACAGTGAGTGTTCGGCCTACAGTTAGTTCTGGCTCCGTGCCCAAGCGCCAGGATGGCAGCTCCAGCTCAGGACCTGAGCGATCAGTCAGTGGGACCAAGAGGCCAGCCAGTGACTCAAATCCTCCTGGAAGGACAGGTGGCTCAGGACGACCCTTCAGTGGCTCAGGTGGTTCTGGGAAGTCAGTGGTCAGCTCTGGTGGCCCTGGGCGGCCTGTGCACAGTCCACATGACCGACGACCAATGAGTGGCTCAGTGCCCCCCAGGCGGTCAGTCAGTGGCCCGGGGCGATCAGTAAGTGGCTCAGTTCCAGCTGGACGGACTGTCAGTAGTTCAGGCCCTGGAAGACCAGTGAGCAGCTTGGGACCTGGGCGAATAGTTAGTAGCTCAGGTCCCCCCCATAAGCCCAAATGCACTGTTGTCTCAGAAACAATATCTTCTAAGAATATCATTACCCGGCCCAGCAATGGACAGATGAATGGAATGAAGCCTTCCTTGGCTGGCTACAGATCTGCCCAAGGTAAAATTGCCCCTCCCTAAGAGTATCTATTTGTCACTAGGAAATTGGAAAACACACCTTTTAAAAACATAACCAGGGACCCTGTAATCCTTCTATGTGCCCTTTAATGTATTCGTATGTTGACAGAATCCTGGTTTGTTTGGGGTTTTTTTTGTCTGTGTCCGAGAATTCCTTTAGTGATCATAGCTTGGAAAAGTCTTTAGAAAGAGACTTATCTAGGTCCTGGGTGTTTATCCCAGTAATGTCTCCAAGTTTAATAACCTTAGCTCTGTGATTTGTAAGACAGTGAGTGTATATGCCTAAATCGTTCAACATTGGTTCTCCACCGAGAATGATTTTGATCCCTAGTGAACATTTGGCAATGTCTAGAGATATTTTTGATTGACACAACTGGGGATGGGATGCTACTAGCATCTGTTAGACAGAAGGCGGGAATGCTGCTATTATCCTACAGTCACAGGACAGCTTCCTCATAACAAAGAATTATCCGGCCCAATATGTCAGTAATGCCGAAGCTGAGAAAGAAGCTCTGAGCTAATGAGACAAGCCATGCATATTAAAACTTTAGAAGAACAAAAGGAGTGTCTGTAATCAAGGACAAGAAAGCAGTCTCCAGATGCTGGTCTATTGGTCGGTGTCAGTCTTTTGCTAAATTTTAATCAGTCTTTTGGAAAAATGACAAAAATAAGGATAATATAGTGAATTTTTCCTAAAGTCAAACTTTACTCAGTTTGACCAGTTACCCATAATTCTGAGAATCTTTCCTACTTTGTTGGACTTTTTATAAATGTAAGGACATTAATGATGATAATAGATAGTAGATTGTTACCTATGGTGTCTTGTCTTTGCAAAATTAAAAGTTAGTGATCCTATAGCTATTTGTAATTTTTTTAATGTTGCCAATTTTTTAAGTCCAGAAGAATGGAAACTACTAAGCTAGAAAATGTAAGACACAGTAAGTCCTGGGACATACAGGAATTCTATTCCTTGTGGATACCGTGAAGCATCAGGGATGATGGAGGAATGACTCCATGCCGTGCACTAGCTTGCTGGCTCAGGTTTTTGAGACGACCATCTTAATGACTTCTCAAAATGTCAGTTTACATAGAACTTTGTTGAAACTATTATTATTTTTGAGGGGAGCGGGGGACTATTTCAAGTTTTAATGCTCTTATAAATAATGGCTTTTCTATTCTTAGGTCCTCAAAGGCTTCCCTTCCCTAGTGGTTACAAAAGACAGCGAGACTATGAAGAGGAGGAAGATGAGGACTATGACTCTGAAATGGAAGATTTTATCAAAGATGAAGGAGAATCTCAGGAAGAAATATCCAAGCACATTCGCGAAATCTTTGGCTATGACCGAAAAAAGTAAGGCCAAAGAAGAATTTTATATATATACTTTTCATTTTGAATAACTCATGCAAAGAGAAAAAATAAACATTAATAGTTGAGGTATTGAATGCAATTCTTAGCTAGGAATTCTTGCATGATTTAGCTTTACTTCTTTAGTATTTATTATTTAAGAATTAACTCAGAATTATTTGTGTAGCTCTTTGCATGAGTGCCAAAAACTATCCCCTCTTAAAAAGTTTTCTTTAAGATGTATATTTAATGTGAGTAAAGCACTGTGGTATGGTAGAAAACAGATTGGCTTTGAAATCAGAAAGCCATCCACAAAGCTGTTGAAAGCTGATCTGATCTGACACCTGCTTTTCTTTGGTGTAAAGAACTTTGCTACTCAAAAGTGTGGTTCCCTGGACCAATAGCATTGGTATCACCTGGAAGCTTGTTAGAAATGCAGGCTCTCAGGCCCCACTTCATATCTCCTGAGTCCAAATCAGCTTTATAAGGTTCCCAGGTGATATGCACATTAAAGTTTGAGAAGCAGAGGAAAGATGAGGGTTTGAGTGGAAGTTCCACCACTTGTTAGCTAGGTAAACTTGAGTAAGTTATTTTTTTTTTTTTTAAATATATTTTATTGATTTTTTACAGAGAGGAAGGGAGAGAGATAGAGAGTTAGAAACATCGATGAGAGAGAAACATCGATCAGCTGCCTCCTGCACATCTCCCACTGGGGATGTGCCCGCAACCCAGGTACATGCCCTTGACCGGAATCGAACCTGGGACCCTTCAGTCCGCAAGCCGACGCTCTATCCACTGAGCCAAACCGGTTTTGGCATTGAGTAAGTTATTTTATGTAAAATGATATTTGGAAGGATTAAATGAAGTACTATGTGTATAGAACAGAAAGACTGTACCACATTAGTTAAGCTATGTATTCTTGGTCAAGCCATTAACCTATGTGCTTCAGTCTCTTTTCTAAAAGTCCTTCCCTTCCTCATGATGGTCATAAAGTTCAAATGAAATATATACAAAATAATTTTCACATATATTGTGCTTTCAGGATTTTAATATAAACTATCATGTAAGTAGAGGTGAGTTGAGTAAGCATTGGATTGATACCTTCATCAGCATTAGATTCAGGAATAGTTGCCTCTGGGAGTAATAAGGGCTCATTTAATTTGCCTTTACTTCAGAAATCCACCTCTACCCATCCTTTGCTCTCCTATTCCCTGCCAAGCAAGGAGGAGGAACCCTAAGTGTGTTTGATTTAGTTGTAAAGATGTTGATTTTAAAAACAGCACGATTTAGTTCCTTTAGAAAATTGAATTTTTGTTATTTTTTTAAACAATTTTGATTCCCTCTCTTCAGATACAAAGATGAAAGTGATTATGCCTTACGTTACATGGAGAGTAGTTGGAAAGAACAGCAGAAGGAAGAAGCAAAGAGGTAAGCAAAAAACTTATATTTGTGTTGGCATGTCCTAAAAACTCCTGTTTGCTGCTTCAGTTGTACCATTGGGCCACACAATTCTGAATTCCAGTCCTGCTTGCTTGTTGTGGGGCTTTAGACAAATTCCTTAGCTTTTCTAATTCTTGTTTTCTTGTTTGTAAAATGAGAATATACTGTTTTTACTGCTTGGGGTATTGTGAGGATTAAGATAATGTTGACACATTGCCTAGGGCAGTGCCTCATCCATGTAGGCACATAAGAACTGTTTGAAGCCACCTCTGATCCCATCATAGCATGGTCTTGGTTTTTTCGTTCCCCATCCTGATTCCCTTTGACATCAGACACATCTCAGTCTTGCCTAACCTGTGCCACTGCTGGCCTCAGGGACCTGATGAGGGATATTAAATTCCCTCTGTCTGATTCCCGTTTGGCTACCTGGTAATGAAAATTTCTTGGGTAGAGGTAACCAATGATTACTAGTACTTTGTTTATAGCATTTACTTGGTGAAATAATTGACTTCAGTCTCAACCCAGAACATTAAACCTTAAACCTTTTTCTCCCTCTTGCCCTTCCTTGTCCTGTAACTGGGTATCAAGCTAAAGTGTTGGTAAGGGACAAGCATGGAATGTTGTTATTTTTATATAAGTATTTTTTTTTTATTTTTAAGATCTGTTGAGAATTCTACTTTATTACTTTAAGAGGAAAATAAAATATTGAGGTGGTGAGGTCTTTTTTAAAAAAATATATTTTTATTGATTTTAGGGAGGGGGAGAGATAGAAACATCAATGAGAGAGAATCATTGATCGGCTGCCTCCTGCACACCCCCTACTGGGAATCAAACCATGACTTCCTGGATCATAGGTCGATGCTCAAACCACTGAGCCACAGCAGGCAAGCTGTGAGGTCTTTTTCCACTATAATTTGAGGCAATAGCATGGCTCTTGGTAGTAATTTTGAGTACATACTACATTCCATCTGAGCTCTCAGTGGAAATTTCATTCTTGCTTTTTAAAGAAAGAATCTTTGTCCTGCCCTATATAAGCAGCTGGCTTATGCGGGGCGGCAGAGCAGATTTTTGTGGATGACCTGCTGCTCTCCCATACTACCAGCCGTATTGGAATAAACAGTCCTTTTCTGAAAAGAAAAGAAGGGAAGGGAAGGGAAAGCAATTTCATGTACACATATTGACAAATACCATTTTTTCTTTTCCTTTTTTGACAGTTTAAGACTAGGTATGCAAGAGGACTTAGAGGAAATGAGACGGGAGGAAGAAGCAATGAAATGCCGAAAGGTCAAGAAGCTCAAAAGACATTAGCTGCTGCTTTTATTTATTTTTGTGAAACTCTGGAGACACTCTACTGCAAAGAAATCCTGCCTTCGGACTGAAGAAGCCCATTCTCATTTTAGATTTATACTTGGGTCCTCAAGGACAAGGAATGGATATTGTATATTTTGAGCATAAAGTATTTTCAAATACTTTCTGGGGTGAAATCTGTAGTGCAGATGACATAATGCCCAGTGAGTGCTCTTAGGAAGTTAACTGCTCACAGGTTCCGGCCTTGCTCCTGATGAGCTATGCACTCTAATGTGGGCCCACTCAACAGTCAGCCAACCTTCTTTTGTTCCTTTGCTATTTTAAAAAGGAAGAAAGATTGCTTCTTGACTTCCATAATTCTGTTGATGGGTGAGTAGGGCAATGGCTGGCTCCCAATCAAACTTATTTTGTCTTTTTATGAGAAATCTGGCCCTTCCATGAATGTTGCCAGGAATAAAGTGACCTGTTCTAATCTATATGTTTGGATTGAGAACTTGAAAATGTAGAGTAGGCTTTATAATTATATGGATGTCATCTCTGTGACTTTGAAGTAAAAAGTAGAATAAATTATATTGTATTCTATATTCATTGATTGGATGCTGAGCATTCTTATTCACTGATTTAGGTGATTAGGCAATTAACCAAAAAAATTTCAATTTAAAAAACAAGCTATGCCATTTGGTATAAGAATATTCTTTTCCAAGTTTTCCTTTCAGATTTATTGTAAAATAGACAATGTTACTGTGCTGAATTTTATCTATAAAGTCATTTTATATTGAAGAAAAAATATTTTATTCAAAGATTAGAGTTGAAAGAGTAATAGCTTAAAAAATAAGCAAGTGACACGTGAGGCAACCCTTACTCCTCCATTATGAAGATACTTTGGAATCCAAGGTGCCCTTGTATCTCTTGATGTTAATGACTTTGCATTTTTATCTTTAAATTCCTTAGCAATTAATGGCAAAACCAAAAACTAAATTCATGTGTATCAAGCGCACCACCGCCTCTTTTTACTCATATTGCACTTTTATTTCAAACTATGCACTGTGAAGAGATTGTTTCCCCAGGTTGAAAAGGATGTTTCCTGCTACTGGTGGTGTCCTGGGCTGTGGAACTTGCTTCCTTATCTTTCTTCAAGTCCTCTCTATAGACTTACGCTCTCTTAAGCCTCAAATGCAAGCAATTCTCAGTCTGACTTAGGTTCTAGCTGGAGAGAAGCTAAGTCTCAAGGAAAGTCAGTGACAGAAAATGAGATATGCTGATGATAGAGAGCACTTGTCCTTGATGCTAAATGTGGAGGGTTGGGGACAGAGGGACAAAAGCTTACAGAACACTTCCACAATAAGGGTTGTGGCTACTTTAGGCTATTGGATGGTAGTAAAGGTTGTCCTACAAAGAATCCTTACTATTCAGTAGGTCCAAAACTTGTTTTGTGGTATTTTTATTCAAAAAGCTTTCTTCTTCAAGTTTGGGTATTATACATGACCATTTTTAACCTTCCTTAATGAGTTGACCATGTGACTCAGTCCCTTAACCCTGACTCATTTTGAATTGAGTTTCACACTTTGAAAGTGCAAGGATTTAATTTTGAAGTTGAGTCCAATGAAAGGTGTCTTCATCACTAGGAATAGCACCCTTCCTAATGCTACACATAGACTGTTACACTGGTGGCAGAAAATCCTATTAACTGCCTCACTGATCTCAAATACCTTCAGTCCAGTGAAATTGGTTTGAGGGTAGTGTGATGTTCCATGTAATAAAACAGGTTTGGAACATTATTTCCTTTGCTGCCATGTACTTCCTCCACCCCTTCAAATTCATTTTTCTTGGATAAATTTTTTTTCAATATTCAGACTCTTTGAAATTGGCAATTACAATCAAGTGCTTGTCACAGCGGAAAGATTCTTGGCGGCTTGAAGTTTCCTAGCACTTTACTCAATGACGTGTGTACAGAAAGGCACCATTGTGCTAGATGGAAGTTCCAGAACTTGGTAAGAAGTCAGGTTGTGTCCTTATGCGTCTGTCACTTCTGAGTGTTTCTAATATGGATGTTGAGTTTTAGTAATCTGCAACATCAACATTATAAAAGGGCACTTCTGTGGTTCATATTTTTTGAAAAGTTCTGAGTCGTTTAAATTAATCTTGGCCTTGTTTCCAAATCCTGTCTTCCATTTTATTCTGTAATTCCTGACCACAAAGTTCACAAACCTTTGAAGAAACTGGAATGGGCTGTTATTTTATCAAGGTTTACAAATTAAGTGCTTGATTTTCAATGTATCCTCCGTTTTGACTTTCAGATTTTATTCAATATTTGAAGATGTGCCTTTTATTGGATAATGTTAATGCACGAATGTAGTAATGTTATTTCACGATTGTAATAATGTTACATGATCATGGGTGTGGTATTCTCTAACAGATGACGTGAAAGGAAAGTAGTTTTCATAAAACTCGTATGCCTCTGATTGCACAGTCCCGCTTGCTTTTGATGGTTGCTATGTCAAAGCAAGGGCACTTTCTTTTAAGGCTACTTTCAGGACTTGTCTTTGTATTGTCTCTATACTATAAATGCAATTATGTCCATTTGGAGGGCAGGGTACCACATGTCACAGGCAGCCTTACATGTGTGCCGTGAAAAGGTTCAAAGACTTAACAAAAAAGAAAGTCTATGGGAACTCAAAATTTCATTTTTTTTAATGTAATCCCCAAGATTTTCTCCCAAGAAATAAATTACTGTTTTGTATTTTGTAACTTAAAAGCAGCTACTGGTACATTTCTGAGATATAGCAGGAGACCAAAACATGTTTGGGAAGAGAATAAATATATGAAGAGAGATGGTTGGTTTATTTTCAATGTGCTGAATATATTAGACTATTTATTTTATGAGTGAATGTGATGAAATAAATATTCAGGTTTTAGTGTATGATTAAGAATGGGATATATAGGTTTCTTTGAAGTTATTAAATCCATCATTTCTTTTACATAAACATTGTTTCTAAACAAGTTTAGAAACATTTACATAGCTTAGCTTGTTAACCTGGTGCTGTTGACCTGCAAGAGAATCTACTTTTGCATATACAGGTGAAAGTTTTGCAATTTATGTATAAAAGAAATTGTAGGCATTAAAAATATTTTATTGATATCTCCCTGGTTTGCACTTATTTACCAAAACTCATAGTCCTATATCATCACCCTGAACATATTTCCAGCTAGAAACCCCAGTAGACTCATCAGACTTCAGAGATGGGGTTTGTCTCCTTATACATTCACATCTGTTCAGACCCTACTAGTGACCTATCATCTCTCCCACCAGCTTCCAGAAGGCACCCAAGTTAGGAGAACTGTTTGGAGGTGTCCTCTGAACTGGAGGGAAATAGAACTGGGTATATACTTATCAAGAAAAGCAAGCTCTGATCCCCTATAATAAGACCTGAGGTGAATCTTTAGGAATACATACATGAGGGACAACCATGCAGCCGAAGAATGCAGTCACTTCATGAAATGTGTTGAGACTAAGTCGTAAGTACAAGAGATGCTAGTATCCTAGGTTGAGAAATTACAAAGTTTTGCTCATGGGTTTTGAATTCACATTTCCTTCCACAAAAAAAAAAAGGGCTAATCCATTCAGTGCATAGAGCCACTTACAAAATAGTTGAGCAAATCTGTACCAAATAGGCATCAACAAAATGTGTACATAACAAAAAGATATCCTGGTAAGGGTGCACTCCTGACAATGGAACTATATCAGTCATCCAAGCAGCCACAGAATGGGAACAACTTATACATTTTATTTTAAAAGTACTGTTTACTCCTGTTAGAGCTGTTCCTCCCTCCCCATCTCCCCTTAGGGTCAGAAAGCTCCAAATCACTAGAGGGCTATTCAGAATAACCTAAGGCTCAGACACCCAGCGTAACTGGATAGATCTCATACTTAGTTTCTGTCCTTGGTCTCATAAACTGCATCATAATGAGGACTAAGCAGTTAGCTTTTGTTTCTACACTTGCCTGTTTAAGCAGCAGTCAGTGCAAAGAGAATCATCAGGCCACTTGTTTGGCTATACAGATGAAGAAGACATTTGGACCATGAGGCAGTCAAGATCTTAAGATACCCCAGTCGCTTGTTTGGCCCTTTTCCTTGACGCACAAAAGCATGCTAGGAAAAGGCCAGGATCTTAACCTTCACTGCAACTCAGCTGCGTGGGTTGGTAAGTTACGACTCCCAACTTCATTGTTGCCGTTTTGTGAAATGAGGCTACTACTCGGTTACTGGAAGGATTAAAATAATGTAAAATTGAGTATCTTACACCTAATATGAAAATGAGGACCTTTCCCCCACAAGGTGGAAGCTTTGAGTTCTTAATAGTTGTGGAAAGGCCACAGAGAAATACCCCCAAAGAATAGGCTTAAAGTTGCTGCAATCTCTAGCCCTTGAACATAATTTCAATCAGGGACCCAGGAGAAAGGCATTACTTGGGAAATAGGTCTAAAGAGCTCTTGAGAATTTCTATCCTTAAGGATACAGAACAGAGGAGAAACTGAACTGGATATCTTAGTCTTACTACCAGTCTTAGGGACTATGAAACAGAAGGTAATCAACCACTTCCATCCACCCCCAACTACCTCCCCAGCCTCCCTCCCTGTTTTTGAGCTAACAGAATACCAAGTCTTTATCTTCAAAAGTACGGTAACTTTTTACATAAAATGTGACAAAAATAATGTGCAATTACTTTATGTGAAACCAACAACAGGAACTGTACAGCCAGCGGGTCAGGAGGGCTTCAGAGCTGCATTGCTTCACCAGGATCATCTTTGCTTGTTTCCAGTGGGATCTGAAGGGAGAAAAGTATGTCAGGTGGGTCATGCTTAGTGTGGGCTGAGGTCATTGCCCTCCTTGCCAAGAGCGGACAGGGGTAGCTGCGTCCAATTCTGTCACCAAATGCCTCCAATCTCAGTGGCCAGAGGGGCTTAGCAGTATTGGAGCTGACGAGGCAGAGAAAGGCCAAATATCCAAGGTCCAACAGGAGGAGAGAGGAGAGAGACATGTGCCACCAGAACCATTACAAACTAGTGTTTACTTGAGGGAAAGTTAAGTGGGGTTGTTCGTGTGGGCTCGTCTAAGAAATGGTATTGAAGACGGCATACACAATGTCCCATGAGAAAAGACTAGGTCATCCATGTCAGGCAGCTTTGACAGTGGGCCTGAGAAATCTTGACCTCTACACTGCCAGTTTATTTGAAAGAGACTGAAAAAGAATAGAGGCTCTTAGGAAAATGTATGTAAATATCACATGAAAGACAGGAAGTCTCCCAACTGTAAGTGGAAAGTGAATAGTAATAGAAGTGGGTAAGCTACATAACTTCTTTGAAATAAAGAAGAGGGTGTTTCTAAAGTTACTAGAGTTGGATTTTGATGCTTAATTCATTTATCTGGGACAGTGGTCCTCAACCTTCCTAATGCCGCGACCCTTTAATACAGTCCCTCATGTTGTGGTGACCCCCAATTTCATTGTTACAAATTGAACATAATTAAAGCATACGTGATTAATCACAAAAACAATATGTAATTATATATGTGTTTTCCGATGGTCTCAGGCGACCCCTGTGAAAGGGTCGCTCGACCCCCAAAGGGGTCGCGACCCACAGGTTGAGAACCGCTGATCTGGGGGAACACATTTCAAAGTAGGAATAGAGAACAAAGTTGAGGGCACACTTACCCCTCCTGGGGGATACTTATATCCCTTCCACATTGTTCCTGCAATGAGAAGCATCCATAAGACAACAATCATTGTGGCTCAGTTGGTGGTGTGTGCAGGGGCAAATAGGTGTTTCTGAAAGGTGTGTTGTGTTCCCTGAGTCCTGGGAATTGGGCTGTCTTCATTCAAGGCCTGATGGTGGATGGCCCAGCATGATAGCTCCTGGCTGGAGCTTTGTGGTCTAGTCTGAACTGAAATGGCTTGCCATGGTCATTTTGGGGGGCAGGGCTCAGATACCAATTGTGACATCAGCTCCTGTGACCTTGGGGACCAGTCAGAGTGAGTATAGGATGGTTGGCCAGGATGCCAGATGTGTTGGGGCTGAAGAACCCTTATCAGGACGACCCTGTTCCCTGGTGGCTGACTCTATGCAGTTGGGATCTAGCTGGCATCCGATCTTTATTAACTCATCACCTAACAATATTTTGACTTTCAGCTTTATGCAGTCAAATAAAAAAAAAAAAAAAAGAATTCTTATGTAAAACACAAAACAAAAAATACCCTGGATTAACTGGAAGGGTTAATTGGCTAGATATGTTATGAGCAATTACTTTAGATAAGATTGTTAGGACTATTCAAAGAAAAAAATGTTTTGATTATCGATTGATTTTTAGAGAGAAAGAGGAAGGGAAAGAGAGAAACATCAATTTGTTGTTCCATTTATTTATGCATTCATTGGCTGCTTCTTGTATATGTCCTGATGGGGGAATCTAACCAACTGGACTACCTGGACAGGGTGAAAAATCTTGAATGTTGTGAACTAGCACAGTTAAACTTTCATGCAAGGTAAACCTCATTACAATTTCCTTCAGAAGGAAAAAGAAGGAACATGGGCTATTACACTCAATTTATAGCTGGAGAAACTGAGGCACAGGATAATTTCAGCAGTTTGGTCAGGAACACAGTGTGGCAACGGCTCAGCTAAACAAGTGCCCAGGGCCTCCATTCTCATCCCCACCCCCACAGAGGTGTGACTGTGTTGTGCCAATACCCTCCTAGGAATTCTGGGGCAGAGGGAGTGGGGGGAAAGCACCACCATCATGCCTTGCTCTTAGAGTATCTGGGGCTGGCTGAGACTCGATACCCCTGCCTTCAGTGTAGCTGCCTAGAAAACCTGCTCCTGTAGTCGGTACATTACTAAGACTCAGAAGTTTCTTTAACTGTGGTAACATCTTTGAAAAAACAGGTCTGAATAAAATGGGTGGGGATGATTTGATTTGCTAAAAGGACACTCTTAATGTTTGCTACAGGTAGGCTGGTCTAGCAGAATGAGGGTGAGGGGCTATTAAATCCAGAGATCTATGCTTACATCCCAGCTTCGCAAACAAGTTGGCCTGTGTGGCCTTGGATAAACAGCTGAGGTCATTGCCACAAGCTAATCTGGTTCATGAGTGGTTGACTGGTTCATGATTTTGCTTAGTTTTTAAGTTAGCATTTACTAAATGCGAATTATCAAGTTTTGCATTAAATGCTTTACATGAATTCCCAAATATAACCCAACTAATAAGATCCTGAGATATCTCCATTACACAGATGAAGAAACTGCACTTCACAGAGATTAAAATTTCCCAAGTCACATAGCTAGTAAGTTGCACAGTTGGGACTTAACCCAAATTCACCTTAACTCCAATTCAGTATTTGCCAAAAGGGGCATTAAAATGCTGGCCCAATTTATTATAGAGCTTGTAAGTTAATAGATGGGAACAGTTTTCAAAACTAATACCTTTCCTTTTAAAACAGACCAGAGTTGTTAACAAATCTTTGAACCTTGATCTGCTTTTCAGCAGTGCTCCCCAAATTCTATTTCCCTGCTATCTACCTCTAATCATTTCCCCTTCTACGGTTTATCATATTCTCCAGAGGAATACAAACTCTCCACTGAGATTTCAGGGTGTTACCAAGTCCTCTGGAAAGGGAGGAATTCAGCCCAACAGACATGACCACCACTCACAGTTGTAGATCTTCATCCAAAGCCTGGCTGTTCCGTCGGGCCTTGCTCTCCTGAACAGGCCACCTCTCTTTCCACCTCAGAGTTGGAGTCTGAATCAGAAATAAATGTAAAGGCGGACATGGCTCCACTTGTTGGTCCAGTAGGTAACTGTCTCTGTATAGGACTGGAAGGACGGCTGAAAGTCCCCTCCAAGGCCTATGTTCCCTCTCCTGATCAGCCACTTGGCCTGGACTTAGTGAAATCCAGAAGGTGGGCACTATCTTTGGCAGAGCCCTTATAAAGCCCATAATGCTTTGAAATAAGTGACGCTATATACCTAAGGGTAAGGGGGATTTAAAGATGTCCCAATGGGATGGGAAGTAGCCTGGGAAACTAACTTGGCTCCCATCACATCCTGACTTCTAATTCGTGGTGAGATCTCAACTATCTTTCCCATTTGGTCAGAAACCCCAGCTGGGAGGGTTAGCGAGAGCCAGGACTGACTACCAGGAATTTGCAGGCAGAATCATTACTTACCATAAACTCCGGAAACGTGCCCATGTAACATGCAAGGCCAACAAAAAGCATCCAGCCAAGCACAATCATGATAAAAGAATTTCTAAGACACAACTGCAGAGTGAAAGACTTTTCACTGAATCTTGGCAAAGGAGTGTGCTCAAAAAACCCTCAGTTGGTAGAGGTCTCGCATGTCAGTTCCAGTCCTTGGCTCCAAGGGATCCAGAACTCCCTAGTAGAGAAGTTGGAGTCTAATAGGGCATTGTGACATCATTGGTCACACGACTCATACTCACTACCCGTCAGGTCAGGTCATTCCTCTGTTCAAAACCCTCTGGTGGCTTCCTCTTTCAGAGTAAAAGCCTAACAAATAGAAAAGCAGCCCCTGACATTGGAACTGGGCTGACCCAGCTCTGTCTCAGTGTCGTTAACTGACTTGGCACTCGCAGCTAGGCTATGTGATTCTCCTGTCTCACAGAAAACCAACATCAGATGGGTCATTCGGACCATGACAAAATGAGACAAAGCAAGGCCACTTCATAATTCTGTCTAAGCAAAAATAAGGTCACTGTATAACCCACAAAATACCAAACATACTCTTCTCTCTGCAAATATAAGTGATTGCTGCTTTTTTTTTTAACCTATCACAGCTCTATCATCACTCTAGGTTGCCCACTTTATAGATATTTTAGATAACCAATCATAGAATTGTCCTTTCTGACAGCACCCAAACCAAAGTGGAGCTTTGCTTTCTTACACCGTCTCCCAAATCACCCAAAACCAAAATCCTATAATTATGGAGTAATCAACCCTTCTTGTTTAAGTGTGAGTGTGTGCCTGCTGGTCTCTGGCTGAAGGGCATTTGACAAGCCAGTCACAATTGTTTGCAAAGCACTCACGCTGGTTCTCACATTTTTTTCTTGCGTTAGAATTACCCAGGCTTCTTAAAACAGACTGCTCGACCCCACCCCCCTAAGGTTCTGAGTTTGTAGGTTTGAAGTGGGGTCTCAGAATTTGTATTTTTAACAAGTTGTGGGTGATGCTGAGGCTGTAAGTCTGGGGACCACACGGGGTAGAATCACTGCCTTAGCTCCCTCTTATTTCTCTGAGTTAGCCTACTTCTGCTTCCTCACTTCTTACTTCATTCTACTCCAGCCATACTGGCCGCGCTGTTTCAAGCCTCCCCAGGCTCATGCCTGTTTTAGGACTTTGCTTTGAATATCCTCTATGAAATGCTTATTGTTTCAGCCCTCAAGGGGACTTACCCTGATCTCCTTATGCTGCCTTTTAAAATTGTATTACCATAACACAAAATTACTTTATAACATGCACTCTCATTTACTTATTTATTGTATTTATTATTTTACTCTCCTCCTACAAATAAAAACATCAGCCTTAGGAAAGCTGATATTTTTGTGTATTTTGTTCACTTCTGTATCATCAGACCTAGAAAAATATCTAGCCAATAGTCAATGCTTAACCAAAAGTCTGTTGAATGCATAAATGCTCCTTCCAGCCTTTCAACCTTCTTCCCCTAATTGAGTCACAGCATTCTTGCCTCTAGGTCTTCCAATTAATACAATCACCCTACTGCCAGCCCAACCTCTTAACAGTTAAAAAATATCTCCTGCTCCAGCTCCAGCTCCAGCTCCAGCTCCAGCCAAGAACACAAAGCAGGTAGCTCACAAGTCAAGATCACCAAACAAAGCCAGTAGATTGCATAACTTCGCCTTCCTTCTTCAGGTGACCTAATCCACCAATCTACCGCCTCTCCTATTTTCAAAGTGTTTTGTTTGTTTTTTCTTCTTTCTCACCTGGCTGTTGCCTTTCTCTACCACCCATATGGTGACGGGACTCTCCCTTGATAAAAAAAGGCAACCCCTCCCCGATGCCGCATCCTCCTCGCAGGGCTGACCCATCTCCCATTTCTCCACTACGCTCCTGCTGGCTTCCTATTCTAGGGCCCTGACATTCTGATTTTGAACTTTCATGATCTCTTTCTTCCTAAATCCAACTACAATATTCGTCCTTGATCTTTTTCGATACTGAATTTAACACCTCTTTCTAGGAACTCTCTTCCACCTCCTTCACTGCTTCTCCTCAGGTCCTTGCTAGTCCTCTCTTCAGAGATGTGCCCAAGTTTCTTTCCCGCAAACTGGACGCTACTTCCCTCGGAACCGCCGCGGAGTGTGGGGCGTTGGAGGCGGGTTGACTTTCGAGCCGGGGAAGGGGCGGGGCCTTGCGCCTCCCGGGAAGTTTGGTCCTCGGCGGCCGCCGTCCAGGAGCCGGTGCGAAAGGAGGTCGAGGCGCTGGGGTCGCAGGATCGGACTCGGGAAGCCGCCTGGAGATGGAGTTCGACTGCGAGGGTCTGAGACGGCTGCTGGGCAAGGTGCGGGCAGCCCTCCGGGCTGGTGCTGGGGCCTCGGGGCGTTTTCACCCCCGGCCGGGCCGCCCCCAGCGGCGTGTCCCCCGCTTGTTGCGGGGCTTGGAGCGGAGGGGGCGCTGGCCTGAGGTCGGCTGCGGGGGGAGGCCTCGGGGAAGCCCCCGGTCTCTCCCTCCCGGGGCCTCCTCCGGCTGCACCCGCAGCTCCGAGGCCCCAGCCTCCGGCGGTGTGAGACCTCCTCACGCCTCCAGCGTCTCTCGGCCTCATGTAGCTTCTGGCACCTGCCTGTCCCTGGAGCCGCTCCCTTTTCTCTCCGCTGAAATGGCTTGTTCCACCCACTCTTTGTTGACTTGCAGTGTTCACTCGGCCTCTGTAAGGTCCAACTCAGATGCCAGTGCCTGGGAGACAGAGGCAATCCATTCGCTCTGCCTGCTTCCAGAAATACCGATGTTCCATCACATCGTGGGGTCATTGTGTACCTGCACACCTTACTGGTGCTTCTGAACGCCGCCGCCTCGCCTGTGCTCCCCACGGCGGAGGTGCTCAGTAACCCTGCGGCGGAGGAGGGACGGGAGTAGATTTAGGCATGAAGACGGGGCTGGAAGGCCCAGAGGAGGTCCTCTTAGCCTTGGAAGGTTGGCCGGAGGGCTGACCCACGAGTCTGACCTACATTTCTGGGGCTTGACTACCGCCAGTTTCCGGTTCAGGCTCTCTGATTCCAAACCATTGGATAGTCTGAAGCAGCCCCTCTTCTCATCAGTTTTCTAGTTGTAATTCTTTTTTAAAAAATATTTTTTTTTATTGACTTCAGAGAGGGAGAGAGAAACATCAATGATGAGAGAGAATCATTGATCAGCTGCCTTCTGCACGCCCCCCACTGAGGATCAAGCCCACCACCCCTGGCGTATGCTCTGGCCAGGAATGGAACCGTGAGCCCCTGGTTCCGCCGGCCAGGCTGTAGCAGTTCTTTATTTTTATGACTGAATATTCCGTGTTATGGATATATTACATTTTATCTATTCATCAATTGATAGACATTTGGATTGTTGTAAATGATTCCTCAAAATCATTTTTAGAATGGTAATAGACTCTTAACATACTTCTTTTTCTTTTATTTAATCCTCAGCACAAGTCTACAAGGTAGGTATTATTTCTCTTTGCAAATAAGAAAAATTCAAAGAAATTAGATGATTTTGCCCATAGGGCCACCAAGGTCACGTTTCTGGGAGTGCGTTTGGATGAATGAGGAGACAGTTCACTCAGCCTGACTGCAAACCTATGCATGCTTTTTTTTTTCTGTTCTCCCTTTGAAAGCCAAGATGCAGTACCAGGGTTGGAAGGGAAATTCAAGGTGTGTCAAGTGAATGAATGAATGAGCTATTCAAGAATAAGACTGGATCTTGAACAGTGGTGACAGGAGTGATCGATACACCTGCCCTACTTCTTAAGCCTTCAGGAGGTATTTGGAGGCAGTTTGATTTAGTGATTCAAGGCCCGGGTCCTAGGTTTCATCTCTGGCTTCCCTACTTAATTTACTAACTCAGCAGGTTATTTGTATTCTCTAGCTTTCATGTTCATCTTTATAGGGTTGTTATTACTACTCATGTTTGTAAAACTCAGAGCCTCGTACACAGACAGTGTTCAGTTAAATGGTGATTGTAATTGTTCTGTCATCTATAGACTTATTCTTATCCCATGCTCATTTTTCTCTTTTCAGTACAAGTTCAGGGATCTAACTGTGGAAGAACTAAAGAATGTAAATACGTTTTTCCCACATTTCAGATATTCCATGGACACCTATGGTAAGAATTGTATTCTCTAGTTTTTGCTACATTATGTAAACTATTATTTGTTCCTAGTGAGCTACAAAATTATAATTTCTCTCTTTTATCCCCTGATTTTGAACTACACTTTGTGACCTGTGATTTCTGAAGAAATTTAAATTAATACATTTTACATTGTATTAATTTTCTATTGCTGCTATACAAATTAGCACAAATTTAATGACTTAAAACAACACATATTTACTATCTTACAATTCTGGAGGCCAGAAGTCCAGCACAGGTCACTGTAGATGGAAAGTGTGGACTAAAATCAAAGTGTTGGCAGTTCTCAGTTCCTTTTGGAGGCTCTGGGAGAGAATTCATTTCCTTGCCTTTTTCAGTTTCTTAAAGACATCCTCATTCTTTGGCTCCAGGTCTCCTTCCTCCATCTTCAAAGCTAGCAATGTTGCATCTCTCTCACCATCCTCTGTAGTCCGATCTCCCTCAACCCACAGCTAGGAAAGGTCCTCTCCTTTTAAGGACCAGTGTGATTCGATTACGTCCATTCCAATAGCACGGGATAATTTCCCACCTCAGGTCCTTAATTACATCTAAAACGTCTATTCGCCAAGCAAGATTAGCATATTTAGAGGTCCCAGGATTAGGGTATTAAATATCTTTGGAGGTCATTATTCTGCTTACCACATACATGGTTGAAGTTTTAGTTATCTTGTTCACTTAATACAGAGAGTCTGGCTACCTAAGAAAGATTTTGATTTACTATCTTTCAAAAATTCTGACCACAGCCTACACTTGGAAATACATTTCATGCCATGAACCCATATACACATAGCTAAAATACTGTGGACTCTTTGGCATTTTTTCTTCTATTTATTCCATTCCATTTAAAAACAAGTATAGTATAGTTACCGAGGTACTAAAAGGACTACATTCCAAGGCAGTATGATAGTTTGAAGCCAAAAGTAGTCTTTTCTATATTTAGTTCAGAGATTAGGGCATTCATTCTCCATCAGTGTGTCCTAGTCATTGATGAAATTTCAGGGATGTGAAGATTGAATAAAGGTTGAGAATAATGTAATTAGAGAAACCAAAGAAAATAATTATTGATCTTTCTAAAAGGTCACTTTAAAAAATAAAGCTAACATTTTTTTTCTTATTCTAAAACTTATAACCTGATTTCTGAAAGTGATTGTAACTGCTTTGTTACATGTGACAATTATTTAATAGTGTCCTCACATTTTATAATCCTTTACTTCTTATTACATTATATCATTAGACCCTTATAACAGCTTTATGATGCAGTCTTATTATCTTTATTTTATGGATGATCAAACTGAAAGTCAAAGAGATTAAAGTTACCAAAAGTAACGTGCCTTTAAGTGGGGAAGGTGGGCCTAGAACTTGGGATTTCAGCATCAAAGTCCTGTGTTTACTCACCTACCCGCTCTGCTTTCTAAGAAAAAAAAAATGTAGTAATTTTCCTTTGTCAACATTTTTATTGATTCCTAGACAATGGTATTTAGAAATTATGTTTTCTGTACATGTGTATGTGCGTTACCTGCCATTGAGTCGACTTGATTTCTCTTCCTACTTCTGATTACACATTTTGAGGCTTTTTTTTCCCCTTTCAGTTTTCAAAGATAGTTCCCAGAAAGACTTGCTGAATTTCACTGGTACTGTTCCTGTGATGTATCAGGGTAAGTGTGGATATTGAGAAATTGTGGGAATTTTCTAAATGAGCAGTTCAATAAGAACTTAAATTTGTTTAGTGCCATAATATTCAGACCTGTTCTGCATTTCTTATGGTTAGATGTTAGAAAGAGAGATAAGGAATTCCTATCCACCCCAAGGACTGGTTGGTTGATTGAGTTCACAATTCTTACCCATCCCAATAATTTCAAGGTATTTGCATATTAATGGAGGAGCTTATGAATTTAAATGAATCATTGCTTAGTAGCATTTCAGTTTCTAGGACAATGTGGGAGATAGCAGGAGGGCCTAACAGTTATCTTACTGCCATTGGTAAGATGCCCCTCATTGACTCTCCTAGTGCCATGGAGTTATGTCATTGATTCTTATGCTGGCTGGGCCTTTCAAGGTAGTAGTGGTACCTGCAATACCTTTTCATTGGAAGTACCTTTTTCCCCCTTTGCTTTTGACTAGAATTATATTAACTCAACGTGATGCACACTAGTTACTTCTTGCTGATCAGACGGTCAGAATGTATTATCTTTCTCATTATCAAATGGGCCAATATAAATGGTTACTTTGTGGTGCTATGATCACATGACTTTATAATCACAGAGTTATCTACAGAGCAATAGCTACTTCTCTCTATACCTGTATTGTAAATACTTGGGCACTATATATGGTGACAGATGTTAACTAGACTTATTGTGGTGACATACCTCAAAAAAACATTTTAATAGTTAGACAAAAGTAGAAGAGTATGGTTCTGAGAACTGCTAATATGAAATAGTAGACCAGGTATTAGGACAGTTCTGTAATGTACTAATTTTCAGTCCTAGCTGGACATCAGAATTACATGGGAATCTTTTTAAAAATGACATCCAGTCCCCAATCCATTGAATCAGAAACTTTAGGAGAGTGGCCTGGATATTGGTATGTTTTGAAATTCCTTAAGTGTTTCTAATTTGCAGACACCTCTGAGTACCATTGTGCTTAAAGGAGCAGTAAGCAAGATGAAAAAAGTAAGTTTCAGTGGAAGGAGAATTTCCTTAGTAAGAAAAGGTTGCAGTGGAAAAGAAAATATTTTTACTTATAATGGGCCTATTTTCAATTTTCAAAATGCAAACCCTGCCAACCCGTCATGGTACTTACCATATCATATACTGTTCTAAGCATTTTACATAACATTAACTCATTTTATCCTCATAATAACCCTATGATGTAGGAGCTATTATTATTCACATTTTATAGAAGAAGGAATTGAGACACAGAAGTTAAGTTGCCTAAAATCATGCAGCTAGTAATGAGTGAAAACTACGCATCCTTCTTCTGAGCATCCCTGTTCTTAAGTACAGCGAAAGACATATGCAGTAAAGCTATGGGAGCAGTAATAAATATCAGGAGATAAAATAAAACAGCCAAGGTAATTGATGAGATTTCTAGTTGAAGTTTTATTTTTATACTTACATTAGGTTTCGCTTTGGGCTTCCTGACAACCAAGGCAGTCAGATTTTGGCTCTCGGTAGGCATGACATACATGATTACAATCGGAAGAACTTATATGCAACTTCCTTTCTCAGTACACTAAAATTTAAGAACCACTGGACAATGTGACTATTAAGGTTATTTTCAGCTCTAAGTTCTATGTATCAAAACTAGCTGATATGTTATAGTACCTGCAATTAGTGAACAACTTGAGGGCCAGTATCAGATTCAACTTTACTCATTCATTTATTTTTTCATTTATTTATTAATTCAGTCATTCTTAATTATATAAGAGACTTGTATTGAGCAGCCAGTACGTTAGGCACTATCTTTAGTGAAGGGGTTATAGAAATGAATAATACATAATCCTCTCTTAGGAAGAAGTTTATAGTGTAAAGTGAGAAACAGAACTGTAAGTAACTAACTTCAGTGCAGAAGTATAAAAATACGTGTCCACTACCAGTCATGATAGGTACTATAGCTCTGCTCAGGTAGAGTGAAGAAGATTACATATAGAAGATTGTGTATCTCAAACTCCTGACACAGTAGGTCCTTTATATATTTATTGAATTGAGTTGGATGTCTTAATTAAATTTCCTCAAATATTATGCTGATGATTTAATGGGAATATATTTCCAATGTTCATGTAGATGAAATGGGAAAAATAGGCCTCAATTTACATAAGTTCTTTATATATAAACTTGACTACACATCTTAAAATGCCACCTAGCTATACCATACATAGTGTGCATGCCTTATTGTTTGAAGTATGTGTATTTTGTCTCAAATAGGTAATACATATAACATACCAATTCGTTTGTGGATTTTGGATTCTCACCCTTTTGCTCCCCCCATTTGCTTCTTAAAGCCAACTGCAAATATGGGAATCTCAGTTGGAAAACATGTGGATGCTCAAGGCAGAATATACTTGCCCTACCTCCAAAATTGGAGCCATGTAAGATCAATTTGGATTTTCTTTGAGTAGTTCTTATTTTTTTGAGTATTTATCTTTGATCTTAGTGAATAAAAGTAACAAATAAGTTACTGAATTTTCTTTCAATGATATTTTTCATATAGTCATTAAGAGTAATTTGAAATTGAGCTCCCAGGGATACCTGAGTTCCAGAATCCTGATGACAGCAGCCTGCCTGAAGCTGCTCTCTTTGAGTCTAAGAGCCAACTGTTGTTTGCTCCCTATCCTCCTTTATAATAAAAGGCTAATACGCAAATCAAACGAACAGTGGAACAACTGGTCGCTATCACACGCACTGACCACCAGGGGGCAGACACTCAACGCAGGAGCTGCCCCCTGGTGGTCAGTGTACTCCCACATGGGGAGCGCCACTCAGCCAGAATCCCTGAGCCAGGCTCATGGCTGGCGAGCACAACAGCGTGGGGGGAGCCTCTCCTGCCTTGTGGGGCATTAAGGATGTCCGACTGCCGGCTTAAGTCTGCTCCCCATGGGGAGCAGGCCTAAGCCGTCAATCGGACATCCCACAGGGCTCCTGGACTGCAAGAGGGCACAGGCCGGGCTGAGGGAACTCCCCACCCCCCCCCCAAGTGCATGAATTTGTGCACCGGGCCTCTAGTCTTTTTATAGTTGTTTACTGCTTGATAAAGCACATGTAAAGTTACTAGCAAGTATTGGGCATTATTTCCTAGTCCCTCTCTATTGAAGAGTCTTATGTAATATACATATTTATTTGTAGTTTTGCCTGTTTTTGACCTTTGGTATATTAAATCAGATAATCTGTTATGTGCTTTGTTTTAACCGAGCATTTAAATGTTATCTGGATACGTAACCATTCTTTCCTTAGTCTTTTAGAGGGTAATGACAGAGTTACCTGGAGCTTTGATGTATATCCAGGCTTTGACACAGGACTGGAAAGTTCAAAAGTTTAGGTTTCCAGGCTCATTAAAACAAGAATAGAATCATTTCCTCATGCTTCAACTTACTTGATTTTAGTGATTTAGCAGCTTGACTACACTGACTCCATTTTTATCTCTTTACTCTATTCCTCAGTATTTAGGGATGAAGAGGTATCATATCTGCAGTTTACTCTTAATTGGTTCAGAAAAATAAAAAGAGGGAAAGAGACCAAGAAAGCAAATGTGATACAATTTTAGTGATCTGGGTGAAAAGTACATGGAAATTCTTTTACTATTTTTGCAATTTTTCTTGGTTTGCAAATGTTTCAAAGTAAAAATTTAAACAAAGACAGACAGCTCTCAAACATACTCTGCTCATAAGCACATGCATGTTATACCCTATATTTTGGAGATGTGGATTTAGCATTTCTCCCTTCATTTTTCAGTTAAAAGAATTAAGTACTTTTTCAGTGAAAAGTATTAAAACAATTGAAGGTAAAAGTAATGAAACAGTTGAAGGTATAATTTCTATGGTAGTGTTAAAAAATGAGAACATAATACAATAGTTTGTTTTGGCTGACTATAACAATGTGTAGATTAACAAGATAGTACTCGTTAGCAAAATTTTTGCCTAACTCTTCCCTTTGTGTATATTCTGCAGCCTAAATCTGTTGTTGTAGGATTAATTAAAGAAATGATTGCCAAGTTTCAAGAGGAACTTCCCCTGTATTCTCTATCATCATCTGATGAGGCACGGCAGGTGGATTTGCTAGCCTATATTGCAAAAATCACTGAAGGTTTGTATTTTTATTATTCAGAGAGTTATAAGTTTATAATTTCTCACTGATAGCCTTTACCCCCTGCTACTTTATTTTTATAAATAAATACATTCATATGTACATATATACACACGCATATATACACACACAAGTCTGTATTGAATTAAAAATTCCTGTACAGAGCTGAAACCGGTTTGGCTCAGTGGATAGAGTGTCGGCCTGCGGACTGAAAGGTCCCAGGTTCGATTCCGGTCAAGGGCATGTACCTGGGTTGTGGGCACATCCCCAGTAGGAGATGTGCAGGAGGCAGCTGATCGATGTTTCTTTCTCATCGATGTTTCTAGCTCTCTATCTCTCTCCCTTCCTCTCTGTAAAAAATCAATAAAATATATTTTAAAAAAAAAATTCCTGTACAGATATCATAGGGTAGGTATTACCTACCATAGTTCCAGTTACCTAACTATACAGTTCTAAGGAATATGCTTTCTTAAAATGTAAAAGATTAGCCCTGGCCAGTGTGGCTCGGTTGGCGTGTTGTCCTGTAAACTGAATGGTCATGGTTTTTATTGATGTTTCTCTCTCTCTCTCTCAAAATCAATAAAAACATATCCTTGGGTGAGGAGTTTTAAAAAATACAATGAAGATTACCCTTATACTGATAAATAAAATAGTTTGTATTTTGTATAAAATCACTTGAATATACAGGGCTGGGCAAAAGTAGGTTAAATTGCCAGCCATTATTACCTAAAAAATACATCATAAATATGGATACAAGTAATAATAACAATAACAATAAAAAGAATACAAATAAATATTACAGGGAAAACTCTGTGTTTCACGTACTCAGAACTATAAACCTATGTTTGCTGACCCCTGTATTAATGATCCCAAAACTTTTCCATTATATCTTTATGTATCTTTTTGCCTCATTTCAATATATTGGACCAGAAAATCTGTGATTCTC
This sequence comes from Myotis nattereri, assembly GCF_964212035.1. NCBI lineage: Eukaryota > Metazoa > Chordata > Mammalia > Chiroptera > Vespertilionidae > Myotis > Myotis nattereri. The sequence goes on from NC_138084.1 coordinate 29,693,057, forward strand.
ACTGATTATAAAGTAAAATACCCATACTTGCAAAATTTTGTGAGGTGTTAAATATTTTTGCATTTTAAACCACAGTAGTAAGAATCAGAATATTTTCCAGAATTATGGAAATTCTGTTTTTTAGTCTTATTTAATATTTTTTAAATGTTTGAAAAGATATTTTCTTTTTAAAAGGGTTGTCTTTATTTAGTGGAATATTTAATAAGAGATTCCGCCAAAACCGGTTTGGCTCAGTGGATAGAGAGTCAGCCTGTGGACTGAAAGGTCCCAGGTTCGATTCCGGTCAAGGGCATGTACCTGGGTTGTGGGCACATCCCCAGAGGGAGATGTGCAGGAGGCAGCTGATCGATGTTTCTCTCTCATTGATGTTTCTCTCTATCTCTCTCCCTTTCTCTCTGTAAAAAATCAATTAAAAAAAAAAAAGATTAAAAAAAAAAGAAAAAAAAAAAAAGATTCCTAGCTTTCTAGTATACCATTTGTTTGACAGGTATTTTTGAGTGCCTATTATGGGCTAGCACCATGCTTTCTGTCCTAAGTTATTGAAGCTTGGTGTATTTTTTTGAAAGATGTTAAAAAGGTTTTTGATATTATTTTTAAATTGTCATGATCATTCACTTTACTTTCTAGGTATCTCAGACATAAATTCAAAGAACTGGGCAAATCATGAGAATAAAACAGTAAAGAAAATTACTGTGGTTGGAAGTGGAGAACTGGGAGTTGCCTGCACATTAGCAATTTCAGCAAAGGTATGTTAGTATCTTTTATAATGAAAGGGTAATATGCAGATTGACCCTAATGGCGGAATGACCAGAACGACTGCTTGACCAGTCACTATGAGGCACGCTGACCACCTCTCGGTCCCTTTCCTGGCCAGCTGGCTCCCATCGCCCGATGGTGAATGGAGAGCTGGGGGTGTGTGGAGGGGGACATGGGTGGTGCCAGGCCATGGCCCCTGCCCCACCAGTCGCCCCACACACAGAGGGCAACCCATGGCTGGGGCGGGGCCGGCGAGCAGGTGGAAACGGCCGACCTCGGTCTCTTCCCCCAGCCGTCAGGCTCCAATCACCTGAAGGCGAATGGGGAACTGTGGGTGGGTGGTGGCGGGGGGCAGGGCCAGCTGCAGGCAGCCTGGGAAGATGGCTCTGATCCCAGGCCAGGCCTAGGGACTGTACCCATGCACGAATTTTGTGCACCGGGCCTCTCGTAGTAGTTATAAATATATATCGTATTGATATGCTTTTAGGTAGTTTATGTTTAATTTTTTCATGTGGAATAAACTCATTTTGCCTTAAAATATACTTAGTTGACAAAAAAAATGGCTAAAAACTCATTAGGGATGTTGCCTCTTAATTAGCAGTTAGTCATGGAATAGGCTTTGAAATAGTGGCTTGAATAATGGGGTCATCAACCTAATTCAAGGGAAACCTCAATTTGACATCCATCTGACTTCATCACAAATTCTTTTGTTTTAATTAAACTCTTATTTAATAAGTTAATTTTAGCTTTTTCTAAAATTAGAATATTTTTTACAGTTGCCTTTTTTGTGTAATTACTCTGCTTTCTTCTATGATCGTAGTTCCTGAGTTGATAGTTTGAGATTTATTTTTAGTCCTTTTTACTAGATTGTTTCCATATAAATTATTTTCAGACAGGCATTTCAATCCCCTTCCAGAGTGGCTCAAAAGACCCTCCAGGGCCCAGAATCATGGTAACAGCATGTCTGTGTCATTTGAGGGATATAGCCCAGGATAGACTAGCTGTCCCTTCATATACTTATTTGGTAGTTGGCATTTGGTTTTCTATTCTATTAAAATTTGATTATTTGCCATCTAATTTCTTCCATTTAAGAATCACATATGTCTTGGAGGTAGGGTCTACTTCAGCAAATGATTACATTGTATCTAGGGAGCTAGAAAATTTTAAAGCTGGCTGCTCAGAACAATATATGCTAACTTTTGACACATTATAGTTTTATTTCCTTCGTCCTTCGTCAGAATATACTGTTCCCTCTTAATTGAAATTGGAATTTTTTTCACTTCTTTTGTTACTGAATAGAATGCTTCTGTAAACATTGCTTTACAAGTTGCTTATTTTCTCATCTGAATTTTTTTTTAGTTGTGTATAAAATCGTACTAGTGAGTCAGAGAATATGAATGGTTTTTATGGCACTTATTACATATTGCAGGATTGCTCTTCAGAAAGGCAATACAAATTTATGCTGCTAATAAAAACGTGCATATCAACCAGATTTTTGCCATTCCTAACAGTACTGAGTTTTATCAGTTTTCTTTGTTTTTGTTAAGTACAGGAGGGCCTCTTTTTTTTTTTTTTAATTTATTGCTTAAAGTATTACAAAGGGTATTACATATTTGTCCATTTTATCCCCCCGCCCTAGACAGTCCCCCAGCCTCCCCTATCCCCCAATGTCTTATGTCCACTGGTTATGCTTATATGCATGCATACAAGTCCTTTAGTTGATCTCTTACCCCCCTACCTCCTGCCCCCCAACCCTCCCCGGCCTTCCCGCTGCAGTTTGACAATCTGTTTGAGGCAGCTCTGCCTCTGTATCTATTATTGTTCAAAAGTTTATAATGGTCTCTATTATCCATGAATGAGTGAGATCATGTGGTATTTTTCCTTCATTGACTGGTTTATTTCACTTAGCATAATGCTCTCCAGTTCCATCCATGACGTTGCAAATGGTAAGAGTTCCTTCCTTTTTAGAGCAGCATAGTATTCCATCGTGTAGATGTACCACAGTTTTCTAATCCATTCATCTGCTGATGGGCACTTAGGCTGTTTCCAGATCTTAGCTATGGTGAATTGTGCTGCTATGAACATAGGGGTGCATATATCCTTTCTGATTGGTGTTTCTGGTTTCTTGGGATATATTCCTAGAAGTGGGATCACAGGGTCAAATGGGAGTTCCATTTTCAGTTTTTTAAGGAAACTCCATACTGTCTTCCATAGTGGCTGCACCAGTCTGCATTCCCACCAGCAGTGCAGAAGGGTTCCTTTTTCTCCACATCCTCTCCAGCACTTGTCGTTTGTTGATTTGTTGATGATAGCCAGTCTGACAGGTGTGAGATGGTACCTCATTGTTGTTTTGATTTGCATCTCTCGGATGATTAGTGACTTTGAGCATGTTTTCATATGTCTCTTGGCTTTCTGAATGTCCTCTTTTGAAAGGTGTCTATTTAGATCCTTTGCCCATTTTTTGATTGGATTGTTTATCTTCGAGGAAGGCCTCTTAAAGTCATGTTTCTATAGTTGTTAGCAGAGTCTCACTGTCAGTATTTCTTTGTGAGCTGTCTAGATGGAAGTTTTTTTCCATGTTTCTTTTTGAACATTAATATTTTGATACAGGATAACAATATTCAAATAGTGCAGTAGTAGCCATAATAGTGACAGTAGTATGTAGCAGTGGTGGTAGCAGCAATAACTAACCTTTACTGAGTGCTTAAGTAGGTGCCAGCACTTCATTCATTTTAAACACTTGACTCATTTTTACAGCAATTCTATGGCTTAGATACCATCATTACTGCCATTTTTACAAATGAAGAAACCAGGGCATAGGAAGGTTACCAACTTGCCAAAGTCACACTGTTAGTAAATGGAGGGAGGATTTAAAGCTAGGCAGACTATTTATAGAACCTATATTCTAAAACCTTACTACTCAGATGTGGCTTTTAGACCAGCAGCATTGACATCACCTGAGAGCTTATTAGAAATGCATAATCTCAGGCCCCACTCCAGACCTACGGTAGAAATCTGCATTTTAACAAAATCCCATGTGCTTCCCTGATCTATTAAATGTGATCTCTTAAAGCTTGAGAAGCTCTGCTCCAAACCACTATGTTAAACTGCTTTGTTGTTATTGTTGTTATTGATGGACACTTAAGTTGTTTCTAGACTTTTTTTTAAAATGAGTTTATTTGAGCCAAGGTGATGACATATGCTGGAAGCAAGATCTCAAATGCTCCCTCTAGTCTTTTGAATATCCTTATACTTTTACATATTGTATCATTATCCTACATGTTCTAATAAACTTATAGGCTAATTTATATAAATGAGATTGATGGATTAAAGGAGTTTTGTGTTTTTCAATTTTGATAGAAATTGTCAAATTATCCCCCATGTCAACTATACCAGTTTATTCTCATACCCACCTTGTATGAAAATACCTGTTTTACAGTTGTTAAACTTTTGGATCTTACCATGTATGATAAATTAAAAAAGGTAACTCAGCTTTCTTTGCATTTCTCTTACAAGTGGTTAACAATAATAAAATTAATCGGTACAATTTAGAGAGGACTGCTCTCTGCCAGCCCTGTGTAACATAATTAATCCTCACACCGCATGAAGTAAGGCCAAGTTCAGTGACTTTCCCAGCATTACAGAGCGAATAGGTAGGACAGCTGGGTTGTTTTCTTAACTTCCACACTTCCTTCCCAGTAGTCAGGTAGATCCCTGGGGACGCTTGCCCCTGCACTCTAAGATAGGAGAGAGCCTTAAATCCCTTACTGTTTTGGAAAAAGACCTTCCACAAAGGTAATTAGACTTTTAGGATGTTCCTTTTGTCATTTATAGTAATAAATGACAATAAAAAACACAATAACTCCTTTAATCTATCAATCTCATTTATATAAATTACCCTATAAGTTTATTAGTACATGTAGGATAATGATACAATATGTAAAAATATAAGGATATTCTAAAGATTAGAGAGAGCATTTGAGATCTTGCTTCCAGCATATGTCATCACCTTGGTTTCCAGTCAAGCCTAAAGGATCACAGTATTCATAATAATTTTTTGCTTGCATGTCCCTTTCATTATTATTGTGTTACTTTTGATTCCTAAGACAGCATATGACGCCTCTGCATTCTCCCTTAGCCCTCACTTCTGAATGAATTTAAACTGAGTAACCGGACATGCCCTGTGTAATGCTGTTCTTTTTTTATTGTACTGTACAGGGCATTGCAGACAGACTTGTCCTCTTAGACCTCTCAGAAGGGACTAAAGGAGGGATGATGGACCTTGAGATCTTCAGCCTGCCTAATGTGGAGATCAGCAAAGGTGTGGTTTCTCTGCTTAACAGATGTATGCCTCATTTGCTCTTGTATTTAAGTCCTAGAATTTTTAAATAAATTGTATTTTTTACAGCTGTTTTAGGTTCAGAGCATTATTGAGCAGAAGATACAGAATTTCCCATATATACCCCCTGCTCCCACACATATAGCTTCCCCCATTGTCAACATCTCCTACCTGAGTGATACAGTTGATAAACCTACCTGGAAACATTATTATCATTCAAAATCCATAGTTTACATTAGGATTCACTCTCGGCATTGTACATTCTATGGATGTGGACAAATCTATAATGACATGTACCCACCATTATTATATCATAGAGAGTTGTTTCACTGCCTAAAAATCCTCTGTGCTCTGCCCAGAGTACTAGAATTTTAATACTGAAGGTACTTTAAAGATCACCTAGTCGAAATCCCTCAGTTTACATATTTGGAAACTAAGATTTCAAATAAGTTAAGTGATTTACTCAGAGTCATACAGGGACTGCAACTGATTATATTAACAAGAGCCAGATAAGCAAATAATATTCAGATTGATCAAAGGGATTTATTCTTTCTTTTTCAAATCACTTTAGGACACTGTTTAGTACATGGACCCTGGAGGTGGTAAGGCCATTTAGGATATGAGGAAACTGTTTCTTTCTATGTGTCTCACTTTAATATGAATTTGTTTTCTCTGATTGCTTCCTTTTTCATAATATATTGGTTAAGAATACTGGTCTTAGAGTTGGAAAGATGGAGTTTGCATCCTAATTCTGCCACATTATAGCTCTGACACTTGTCAGATTATATAATCTCAAAGTTCAGTTTTATCATCTCTAAAGTGGGAATAATACATACTTCTTGGTATACAGCAAAAGTGCTAAACCAATATTCTTTCTAAAAATTCAGTTAACATTGCTTTCCCTAAAAATACATTGTTAAACTAAGTTTTAATAACAACAAAAAGGGTTTTGTAGCAATAGATAAAAATTTAATGCTAAAAAAGTAATTTTATCTTATATTTTTAATGTAAAAATTTTGCATGTACTTTATAATGTGTGTAATATATTAGTGCAGACATATATCTGTAGGTAAATGCTTTATTTGAGGATGTGAACTTAAAAATATTTTATCCCTAGCTGGTTTGGCTCAGTGGATAGAACATCAGCCCTCAGACTGAAGGGTTCCAGGTTTGATTCCAGTCAAGGACACGTACCTCAGTTGCAGGCTCGATCCCCGGCCCTTGTCAGGGCCCATGTGGGGGGCAACCAATCGATGTGTCTCTCTTACATAGATGTTTCTCTCTCTCTCACTTCCTCCCTCCACTCTCTCTAAAACTCAGTGGAAAAATATCCTCAGGTGAGGATTAACAACAACAACAACAACAACAAATACATACATATATATATATATATATATATATATATATATAATTATTATTATCATTATCAGGGATGCATGATCAAAAAAATTGGAAGACCATTGAATTAAAAATTGTTTACTCCAACCTTCCAAATCTAGGTTATAGCAAAAGTCAGGTTGTAACATGTTGTAGTTGTTTGGCTTGCCTTTCCCTTTCCTTACTTGGGTTCCTTGTATTCCTTGACCATGTTTTCCAAATAAAATGTTGAGACATAATGGTTTCACAAGCTTAAATGTACTAAGAACAGTGGGTCAGAAAAGTTGATATAATACCTTTAGGTTATAAAAATTGGTGTAACAATTCTAGCAAGCCTCTATATCCCTATAGGACACAATGAGTTAATTTTCCTTTTCTAGAAAGAGTAGAATAGTTGCTTTAATGATCCTTTTGTAGGCCTCATAAAGAGGATTCCTGGGGGAGCTGGATATTCTCTTGTGCCTGTCATTTCTAGGTACTGAAGTTCTTAAGGGACATCTTAACTCTTCCAAAGTACTTTAGGGAACTGTTAGTACATGGGCCCTAGAAGTTGTGAGGCCACTTAAGACATGAGGAAATTATTTCTTCCTATGTATCTCATTAACCATCAATAACTATTGTTTTAGATCATTGAAAGTATAGAATCCTTGGAATAGATATATAGAGCATGGTGCTTGCCACCAAATAGGAAATGTTGAATGAGTATACACTATCTTGGGGCAAGTTTCATGTTGCCCATGTTAATTTTGGTTGCACATTCCTGATAATATTTAATTACTATGACATGAAGTAATTTAAAATACAAGGTTAACTAACATTTCATAAATATATTCTATGCTATGAAAAAGTGCATTAATAATTTTGGGAAATTAAACTCATTTGGAAATTTTAGTAATGTTCCCGTCATAACCATCACTGATGATTGCAATTGACTGATCATCTTAGAGTTGTTACTTTGCTCCATATAGATATTTTATTTTATTTTTGTTAATCCTCACCTGAGGAAATTTTTTTCATTGATTTTTTTTTTTTTTTTAGAGAGAGTGGAAGGAAGGGAAAGATGGGGGTGGGGAGAAACTTTGATGTGAGAGAGACACATTGATTGGTTGCCTGCCACATGCACCCCAATCAGCCCGGGGATCAAACCTGCAACCCAGGTACGTGCCCATGACCGGGAATCCAGCCCAAGACCCTTCAGTGCATGGGCTGATGCTCTAACCACTGAGAACACCAGCCAGGTTATGTTGTTTGTATTTTTATGATTACAAATAATGCTTCAGAGAACATTGTAATGCAAAAATCTTTGTGCACTTCTCTAACTAGTGGGATAAAGTAGAATTACTGGGTCAAAAGGGATGTGTTTTTAAAATGTGTATTTTTAAGTTGTACCTATTTATACTCTCACTAACTGTGTATGAGGGTTCCTGTTTCCATTCTCTCAATTACTTTTATTCATTGTTAAACACAGCTAATGGAATAATTCTCCTATGGTATTATTTTAATCATGTCATTTTCTGACTGAAGACACTATTATGCTTGTTTCACTGCCATTATTTTAGGGAATCAATAACATATGTTGATATTTTATATATATTTATAGTTTCTTACTTCTCTTTATTTTATAAATGATTCAGAGAGATCGTGGCTTTGGTCACACAGTAAGGGGCTTAGCTTGGGTTTCAAACATATGTTTATTACCAATTTCTTATTTACTCCAGGAATAGTCTCTGCATATACAAGCATAAATGTTTGTGTGTAGAGGTATAAGCATGTGTGTGCATGGAGAAAAAAGTGTTCAGTAGTTCTAAAACTTAGCCAAGTAAGATTTACTCAATAGTCATTGATTCCTAAAACATGGTTCATGGATTGATAACTTGTGTCCAAGTTACCTGAGGTGCTTTTTAAAATTACAGATGCCTGGAAGCTTGACATATGGACTAGGAAGCCTTTCTTGCACTTTTGAAATATTAGACAGCTTCTACTCTGTTCACTAATGATCAGCCTTGAGTGTGAGGCATTTTTATCATTCAAAGTAGAGGAAGCTAAAGGGGGAAAAGAAAAGAAATGTTCCTGGCAAGGTAGGCTGATGCCAAATTATAGGATCGTAAGTTGAACTATTCACTGATATTTAATAATATTGACAAGCCATCTAATCTTTCCAGGTATCAACTTCCTCATCTTTATGAGGGTATAGGACTAAATCTGTAAACATAGGACAGTGCTAAACAGTACTCTGAAGCCAGACTGCCTGGGCTTAAATTCTGGCTCTGCTACTTACAAGTTCTATGACTTTGAACAAGTTACTTAACTTCTCTGTGCCTCAGATCTGTCAAATGGGGATGATATTAACTCCATAGTGTCTTGTAGCTTAGATTAAATGAGTAAACATAGGGAAAGCTCTTAGAACAATACCTGACACACAAAAGTGGTAGGAAAGTGTTAACTATATTTCTTCCAGATCTACGGTCTTCTAATTCTTGAGATTTTTGACTGACCACCAGATATCTATTTTGAACACTAAAACACAGGAATTAATTATAGTTTATGAAGAACCATAATTAAAATCCATGAGTCAGTTTTTGGAGCTACCATCCCCACAGTTGCATTAGATTATGTACTAAAATTGGGTAGTGCATTTCCCAGTGGACACATTGCACATAAACTTGTGTAGAAAGATGGCCTTAGAGGCTTCATTAAGACTAAACCCTGGCATCTACTCATTGTCTCCCTGGGATGCCAGTATTCATTTACAAAGGTTGATTAAACTGATGCCATTTTAGTTGTTTCATTATTTTTCTGTTGTATCTGATGTTGCTAATGTCTGCCCACTGTTTTGACATGTACTTACTCTAAAACACACTATGTAACAGAAAGTAATGTTGTAAAATAGCATGTGTATGTTTGAGGATCATAGCAGTGAACTCCAAAACCAGTGGTTGTTTTATTTAAATCTCATTTGAGAACATGCTTAGAGAGAGAAAGAAAGGAAGGAAAGGAGAGAGGAGAGAGAGGAGAGAGAGAGAGAGAGAGAGAGAGAGAGAGAGAGAGAGAGAGAGAGAGAGAGAGAGAGAAGAGAACCATCAATCAGCTGCCTCCCATATGTGCCCTGACCGAGGAGGATTAAACCCACAACCCAGGTATGTGCCCTGACTGGAACTGAACCAGCAACCTTTTGGTGCATGGGACAATGCTCAAAACTGAGCCACTCCAGTTGGGCAGCAATGAACTCCAGAGAATAGCTTTTTCTAAGTCATAACAGTTGCTTATGCATTAAGTTCCATTGAAAGAAGAATCTAAACCCAACGACTCTGGGCTTCATTCAGTATAAGAAAAAGTCAGGCCAAAGCCGGTTTGGCTCAGTGGATAGAGCGTCGGCCTGTGGACTGAAGGGTCCCGGGTTCGATTCCGGTCAGGGGCATGTACCTGGGTTGCGGGCACATCCCTAGTGGGGGATGTGCAGGAGGCAGCTGATCAATGTTTCTCTCTTATCGATGTTTCTGACTATCTCTTTCCCTTCCTCTCTGTAAAAAATCAATAAAAATATATTTTTTTTTTAAAAAAGAAAAAGTCAGTAAAAAATGAGCCAAGACATTTTATCTTCATGTAAAGATTTTCAAACCATTTTTATCCCCTCTTTGGAGTAGAATCCTTCCTTAATAAATTAAATAGATACAGCAGAACTACTCTGCTTGGAGAAGTTGAAATAAATGGCCTGGAGCCATGCCTACCAGCCTTCTGATTTTCACTTATTCCCAGTCCTCCCAGATGGCCCCTGAATCACTTTGTTTAAAAAAATATATTTTATTGATTTTTTACAGAGAAGAAGGGAGAGGGATAGAGAGTTAGAAACATCAATGAGACAAGAGAGATCGATCAGCTGCCTCCTGCACGCCCCCCAGTGGGGATGTGCCCGCACCCAAGATACATGCCCTTGACCGGAATCGAACCTGGAACCTTTGAGTCCGCAGGCTGACGCTCTATCCACTGAGCCAAACCGGTTCGGCCCGTGAATCACTTTTAAGGAATTTTAGGACACCTAAAAGTTTAAAAATGAGTGATGTAATTGATTTTAAGTTTATTTTGCCTATAACATATTTATTTTCCCTAATAAAATGATGGATTAAATAAAAATTAATTCCTTTTTTGTGGGTTCTGGATCCTGTAATTTGTTTGGTTTATCTTTATTGCTCTCTTTCCCCCATTGGAATACACTGTTGCTCCTTAATCCTCTTTCTGGTGGCAAACTTCAGCACTTTGTATACTTCCTATTGAGATAAGATTGATCTGGATGTAGGTGTGCAGAAAAGGTCTCTACTTGGAGAGAAGAAAAACCTTCTTTATGAACACAAACTTGATTAAAACGTATACCTTGAGCTCAGACTGTTTCTTTTTATTCGTTAGATTTGTCTGCCTCTGCTCATTCCAAAGTGGTCATCTTTACCGTTAACTCTTTGGGTAGTTCTCAGTCCTACCTTGATGTGGTGCAGAGAAATGTGGATATGTTCAGAGCCCTTGTCCCAGCTCTGGGACATTATAGTCAACACAGTGTCCTGCTTGTTGCATCTCAACCAGGTAATAGGTTTTATTTTAAATGAATTTGATGATCCAGTGCATCAGTAGAATTGCTATTACTGATAAAAGTCATAAAACTGGATTATAAAAGGATGACTAGTCAATTAAATTGCTCTTATAATGAACAATACAGTATTTCCATATCCTGTCATACAGTGACTTCTTATGACTAGCATTAACTAGAAGGTTACAAATTATCATTTTTATATTATACTATTATTATTATGTTCCAGGTTGTTAGCCATGCTTTTCAGTGAGAAAATGGTTAAACTCCCAAGAGAAAAATGCAGTGGCTATGTGAAAGAGCTTTTTTTAGTTCTGAAGTGTCATACAATGTTAGTGAGCATGCCAGAGTACATTTTTAACATTTTGAATTTAAATTATTTGAAATTGTTTTACTTAAGAAAGAAATATTTTTAAAGAGTTAGGTGCGGTACTGGCCTCAAGTTGGTGAACAGATTTTTTTACATGTTCCCCATGTAGGAGTATGGCATGCATTTCACTTGTTTTTCTTATAGTAATTGAGGAACTCTGGTCTCTTTAATTCTTGACATCCTTTTGGCATATTAGAAAAAAAGTAGTTGTGTTTTTGTTCATAATCCTATACCACATAGTGGTGGTATATGAATCAGTATTTTAATTTAAAGATAGAAACTCAGCTTAAGATAGATATAAAGATAACTTGATCAATGAAAATAAATTATCTTCTGGTTTTCTGTACCCGGTTTTTATCCTTCTTGCTTAACTATTCTAGGAAATTATTCTCCGCTTTATATTTAGCAACAAAGTTATGTTAAATCATGCTGAAACCGGGTGGTTTTTTAAAAATATACGTTAGAAATATACCTTATAGTGCATTTAGGACCTAAGAAGAATATATACAAGGTCTAATATACTTATTAAAATAATATTTGTTTATGAACTAGGCTAGAAGTATGTTTTTTAAAATATTTACATTTTTACCTTGTGTGCAATATTTAGTGGAGATCATGACTTATGTGACATGGAAACTGAGTGCATTTCCTGCAAATCGAGTAATTGGAATTGGATGCAATCTGGACTCACAGAGGTTACAGTATCTTATTAGAAATGTTTTAAAGGCAGAGACTTCAGGAAAACCAGTGTGGGTTATTGGTGAGCAGGGAGAAGACAAAGGTAAGAAGTACATTTTTACTAGTTATATTGATAACCTAAATCACTCGTGGCCATGATATTCAGATATAACTGGGGACTCAAGAATTGTGGAGCTTAGTTGGGTTTTGTTCCACATTTGGGTGCCTTTTCTGTAACATCTCTGTCTAGTGAATAGATACCTCAGATCTGTTATCCTACTTATATTTACCTTTCTGTAAGTTTACAATTAGGCAAGACTCCTTAGTCAGGTTTTATATTTCTTCAAAAGTATTTTCTTAAAATTTAAAGCTTCCTATATGCTTTGATGCCAGATATTAACAGCTGTTATGTCTGGGATAGAAGTAACTTTTAAAAATGTGTACTTTCCTGTGTTTTCTAATTTTGTTATGGATATGTGGTATTTGTATAATTTTTAAGAAAATTATTTTAATAAAATACAGTAGTATTTAAAATATGTATAAATCTGCACTGGCTACCTAGAGAGTTCAGTGCTATAGAGTAAACTTTTACAAAGCCTGACAGTGTAATTCAAGCAGAAATACTTTCCAGGTTCAAAATGCTAAACATTAATCAATAGGACCCTAGAAAATGGTAGCAAACAAGAACTTGGAGCCAGATGTATGAGAGTAATGAATGTCTAGGGATTCAAACAAACCCAAGACCTGAATTTTACTCACTACTCCATTGAATTCTGGTCCAGGCTGATCTTTGGCTTACCTGGTTATTGCAAATCTCCCAGTCAGTTTGCTCTTTCTCCTCTAGTCTGCCAAATTAATAATGATGTTAGCCAAAACTTACACGGTGCTTACAAATGCTTTCATTATAGTTCTGTCTTCCTAAATCGTATACCTCCTTCCAAAAACGTTTACTGGCCTTCTGTGATCAACCATTAAATTCCTTTCGTTGGCATTCAAGGAGTCCCACAGTATTTAAGGAATGCCCTCATTTTCCTTCGCAGTTATAGTTATGGAGGTAGTCATGTTATTAAAGAGTTGGAAGGAACCCAAGGGATCATCAGTTACACTTTAAGAACCCAGAAATGGATACAGGGATGGTAAGAGTGACCTGCCCAGGAGCCTATAGCTTTCCTGGTCTAAAACCCAGGGCTTGTGCTGCCTAGCCCCACTCTACAGCTTTGCTTCAGCCACAGGGATCTTTGCCGACCTCATTTTCCTCCTAATCCCTTCTCCTTCTCTCTCAGCATATTTAAACCTCATCCTTCAAGATTTCGGTCAAGCTCCCCTTATTATACTATGAAGCTTTTCCAGATCACATCACTCCACAGTGATTTTTTTCAGTCTTTTGAGCTAAAAGTTATTGTTAGCTATATGGTGAATAACCAAATATTGTCTCACGATGCTTATTCTTTTGTGAAACTGCTGTTTATTCTGATCCAGTTTGAATTTTGTGTTTGCACCTTCTCCTTATTAAAAGTGTAAATTATTAAGCTGTTCTTCTAGTTGAAAAAAATCATACATTCACATTGCAAAAAAATTTAAATAGTACAAAAAGGTATACACTGAAAAATAAGTCTCCCTTGTATGCCAGACACCCCTTTCTCTAAAAGCAATCACAGCTACCAGTTTCTTATGTAATCTTACAGAAATGTTCTGTGCATAGAGAAGCAGATGTATAAAATATATATCATACATTATTCTCTACCTTGCCCTTTTACGTATTGATAACTTGCAAATGACTACTATATATGCATTTCATTCTTTTTAACTACTGGATATATCAAAATTTATTTAACCAGTCCCCCAAATAGGTTACAATTTTTTAATGAATTAGAACATTTCATAAATATAGTTGCATTAATATCACAGATTGTAAAGAGAAAATAAAGGATGGTGTGACAATAAGTAAACCTAAGACACTATGCTGACTGCTGTTAGAGCTATATAGATGTATAAGAACCTGACGCTGTTTTTAGGAAGCTTAGCATATAATATAGGAAGTGACTGTACTAGAAGGCAGTATTGACTTCCTGTGAGAAAGGCCTAAGGGAAGTAGGATAAAAGCATAAGGAATATTATGGTAAATTTGTCTTCAGCTCTCAAATGGGAACTAGAAATAGAGGGATGTAGGTACATGAGAATTGAGATTACTTAAGTATAATATGTAATATTTAACACATACAAAAGTATATAATGTAATGTATATATATGTTTTAGAGCAGTGGTTCTCAACCTTCCTAATGCCGCGACCCTTTAATACAGTTCCTCATGTTGTGGTAACCCCCAACCATAAAATTATTTTCGTTGCTACTTCATAACTGTAATTTTGCTACTGTTATGAATCGTAATGTAAATATCTGATATGCAGGATGTATTTTCATTGTTCGTGACTCACAGGTTGAGAACCGCTGTTTTAGAGCATAATAGAATAAACATTCCTAACTTGCAAATGACTACTTATATATATATGTATCCACACTCAATGAATCCACACTCAATTATTAAGAACAGTACCGATACCACTGAAACTACCTATGTACTCCCCAACCCTACCTTTCATTTAGGTACCACTATCAGATCACTTTTTATCCTGTTTTCTATTTGTTTTCAGAGATAGTGATAGCAATGGATTGGTATACTTAGCTTGGCCCTGAAGCCAGAAATGGATTAGGGGCTCCCTCTGCTGGTTTTATAGATATCAACTGGTTATATTTTTGTATAAGTGATACTACCACAGTAATAGCATTTATAATTATACTAGAGGCCCTCACCTGGCCTGCATCCTCTCACAATCTGGGACCACTCAAGGGATGTCAGATAGCCGGTTTTGGCCCCATCCCTGCAGGCCCGATCCTGTGCGTTGAGCATCTGCCTCCTGGTGGTCAGTGTGCATCATAGTGACTGGTCATTTGGTTACGTAGGCTTTTATATATATAGATTGAGTGGATACTATGTGTATTAAATGGTTTGCATATCTCAACTTAAGAAGGAGATGGTGGTTTTCCAAATTAATATATCAGAAAGCTTAAAACTCAGGTTGACTAATCTGTTTGTGGTTACACATGTAGTAATGGCAAAACTGAGGTTTGAACCCTGGTCGACTCCAAAGCTGTGCTTTTTCTTGCTGTGACTTAATTAGATAATTTACTTAAAGCATTTAGTACAGTGTCTGGTATCAAGTAAACACTCAGTAAATAGTAGTTGTTATTACAGTAATCAGCAAGATGGTTATGAATAAAAAATTGGTAAAAACATGTAGAACTATGTTTTGCAGTAAAGCAACATTAGGATTTGGAAACATAATAATAGCAGGTGTGTAAGTAAAATTATTCTCCAACTATTTCAGAGACAAATGGCAACTACAGCCTAGGGAGAAATCATATAACGTACAAAATGCTTTAGGATCTGTTTCCTGCTTCCTTCCCCAGCTTCATCTTCTGCCATTAAGCCAGGCATTCTATGCTAGTCAGATGGTCAACTTGCAATTTCCTGAATGGTTCATGCACTCTCATGTCTCCCTGCCTTTGCACCTGATGCTTCCTTTCCCTGAATATTCATTCACTGGCTACTTTCTGCTACCCTTCAAGACTGGGCTTGAGTGCCACCTCTCCCAGGAAGCCTTTCCTAATTATCCAGGTTAAGTAAGTTTATGCCTCTATTATAAACACTATCACACTATGTTATAACTGCATACTTACCAGTCTTACCCCACAAGACTGTAGGTTCCTTGGAATGATCTCAGTAAATGCGTTTTGAGATGAAGGAATGATCCTGACACCATCTTGTGATCAAAGGTCATTCATATTATGCCATACCAAATTAGATAGTCAGCAAAACATGTACTTCAGAGCAGCTATTTTCAGCTGTGATATTGAAATCATATGTAAACTGCAGGTAGCTCCTTCGAATGGTGTTCTAGAAATCCAAGGCTGGACCTCAGGACAGAGTGTTAGATCATCTGCTTTACGTACACATCCATCTTTCCGAAGGGGAAGGTGTTATATGTAAAGGAAAAGTGCTGTCCCATGGTCATTTTTCATTCAAATTTTGGGCTCCAGAGGATTACTGTTCTTGAAAAATGGAACCAAAAAGATTAGGATTGATACTAGACACAGTATTTAAAAGAGCTCCCTAAACTAGCATGGATTTACATTAGGAAGTTTGAAATCTAGCCTAGAATAGATGGTGAAATTATTCCTCACTTGGTGAAAGAAATTAGTCTGTGTGAGTCCCAGCAGAACAAATACCAAGTGTTTGTAATACTTGAGAGCCTGTTATTCGCAGCCTGCTGAGGAGGGAAGGCTTTCTATTTGGACAGTAAAATGGCCCAGGTAGAACTATTGTTGATGAGAGAGAACAGGTAAGGAGGCTGCAAGTAGACTTTGGGGATCTTGTGTTTTGGGGATTGCAGCTCAAAGTCTTACCCCAGCTGTCACTACAGCACATTTAGTGTCATTAGTGGAAAATGTAACTATTGCTAGAAGGTGGGTACCCTTGATGGCAAACAATCATTTATCACATCTTAATCCTAAAAGAGTTATTAACAAAATATATTGATTTTTCACTTTTTAGTTACCAAATGGGGTGGCCAAGAAGAAGTCATGAGTCATAACTCTCAGGTGCAGCTGTCCAGCAGGTAACACTGAGTGTAAATTTACATTTCTCTAACTAACATTTACTTACCAGGCTCCTGCAGACAAAACTAGCTAGTATGAACAAATCCAAAAATACAAGGGAGCAATGTTTTCTATTGTTTCTTATCTGAAAATGGATCAGAGTGCTTTGCAAACTTTACTTCAGATACACACTTGACATTTCTTTAAATGTTGAACAGGTTCCTGATTTATAGACAGTGATTTACTGCTCCCATATCTAAACATCTGAGGATATTGACAATTTTCTTTTTTTTTAAATATATTTTATTGATTTTTTTCAGAGAGGAAGGGAGAGGGATAGAGAGTTAGAAACATCGATGAGAGAGAAACATCGATCAGCTGCCTCCTGCACGTCCCTGACTGGGGATGTGCCCACAACCAAGGTACATGCCCTTGCCCGGAATCGAACCTGGGACCCTTCAGTCCGCAGGCCGACGCTCTATCCATCGATCCCAATTGGTTAGGGCTTGACAATTTTCTTTAATGTAGAAGAAAACTTCTCATACCACTTAAAATTTGAAATGTACTTATTAATCACACATAAATACATTTAGAAATTAGTCTAACACGAATGGATAAGCCATATTATAAGTGCAGGCAAAAACCAAGTATAATGCACAGATCCTTGTATCTTTTGCTTTATTCAGAGGCCTTCTGGGGGTGAAGAGCTTATAGGTTGGACTCTACATATATTTTCACACCATTTGTTGTTTCACCGTCATATAATGACATACTTTCCTACAGTCTGAGTGGTGGAGATTTTTAGCTTTTTAAAACTTGAGCATATAGTTCTGAACTGGAAAGAATAATCTCTTATTGATAAGGGGAGTATGTTGCACAATCCATTCTAACCCGATTCTTTATGTAAACCTGCATTTATAGCTTTTAAAAGGAAGAAATTCAAACATGTTTTTAAATTTTATATCATGTTTTATTAGTTACCAAAACAATGTGTACTATTATAAAACTGTAAATGCTGTCGATGTCTATAAAGCAGGAAGTGAAAAGCTGGTGTAATTCCATTCTCTAAGAACCACTGTTAGCAGTTTAGTGCCCATATGTTCAAACATTTCTTTCAATGCTTCTGCAAACATCATTTTTATTATTTTTTATTATAACAGATTTATGTTATTCATATTATCTTGCTTTGTTTTCTTTCTTTTTTTAAATATATTTTATTGATTTTTTACAGAGAGGAAAGGAGAGGGATAGAGAGTTAGAAACATCGATGAGAGAGAAACATTGATCAGTTGCCTCCTGCACACTCCCCACTGGGGTTGTGCCCGCAACCCAGGTACATGTCCTTGACCGGAATCGAACCTGGGACCCTTGAGTCTGCAGGCTGATGCTTTATCCGCTGAGCCAAACCGGTTAGGGCGCTTTGTTTTCTTAATAATAAATCTTGGACATTTTCCATATTGCCCATATAAATCTACTTTATTCTTCTCTAGAGCTACATGGCACTATATTAGATAGAGATTTATTTAATTCACTTTTGATTAATTGTTTCCAAATTTTTTCTGTCTCAGACAAGGCAAACATAATTATATGTATGTCTTTGCACATTTGAGCATATTGCTGTAGGACAAATTCCTAGAAGAGGAATTTCTAGATCAAACGTTGCCAAATCTTTCTCCTAAAAAATTGTGTCACCTTGTACTCTCACCGGCAGTTATGGGAATGCCTTTTTCTCTGTAGCTTCTCTAAAAGTAGTTACCAATTTTTTTAATATTTGCCAATTTTGATAGGCAAAACTGATGTATTGTTTCAACTCACATTTAGTTAAATAGTAGTAGTGGTAGAGCATCTTTTTATGTTAAGTCATTTTTATTGTCCTGTGAACTGCTTATCCAACATTTTAAGAAAACCTTAATCATTAGTTTACCTGTGGATTTTCCTAACAATTAGTGTGTAACTCATATTTCTGTGTTATAAAAATATGTAACTAATACTTTAAATTGAAAGACTAAATACATATTTTATTCATTTTCTGAATTGATTTTTTTTTTCATAACCTAGAGCCATGGAACTATTAAAGGTCAAAGGTCAAAGATCCTGGTCTGTTGGACTGTCAGTAGCTGACCTAGTTGACAGTCTTATAAATGATAGAAAGAAAGTGCATTCTGTATCAACTTTAGCAAAGGTAATTGCTATTCTCATTCTCTCATCATATGGTTAAACTTTTATATTATTAGCTTAAAACCTGAAAAGATGCTATTCATATTGTAATGAGGTATCTTCAATATTAGAGTAATACATGGGCGGGAAACAGTTTGGTCTAATCCCTCTCCTGCTTGGCTATGGAAATTCTGCACTTCTATGTTTCTCTTCACCCCCATGTAATTTTGGGGAATTCCTAAGAAGCATTTATGTATTCCATAAACTCCTTCTGGTTGTCCTTTATCACCTTAGCCAGCCAGGTCACCCCAGACTGATGTGTCACCAGTCTTAGCTGTTCATCAGTTTGCACTCTCCGGCTCAGTTGTCCTTTACCCCTTCATCTCAAGCACCACTAAGACAGGCACAAATGCTTAACCAAATTTTCTTGAAAACGTAGGAATTCCAGGAGAAATAAAACATGGAAAGGAGAACTTAAAACAGGTTATTACATTGGACTGTACCCAGAACCCATTCTGTGCCCCTCCCCTGGGAATCTATTCTAACAGTCTTTTTTCTTTGCCCCCAACTTGCTACTCATATTGCAGGGGGCTAGCTTCTCTTCCCATAAAGGGGATATCTTTGACCAAGTTCCTCCCATCTCACAAAAAATATCTGAAACAATAACTTGAATTTAGAAAATAAATGAACTTTTTTTTTTCTTAAAGTTCAACTTTGTACTACGGCTATAAAAGCAAGAAAGTAACCATTTTTTATGATATTAACTTGTTTGTAGTGCTTTAGCTCTATTATAATCTAATTTTATTCATTTCAGGGATATTATGATATAAATAGTGAAGTGTTTTTAAGTTTGCCTTGCATCCTTGGAACCAGTGGGGTATCTGAAGTCATCAAAAGCACAGTGCAAGAAGACAGAGTGACCGAGAAGCTCCAGAGCAGCGCCTCCTCACTTCATGATCTCCAGCAACAGTTAAAACTTTAAGTCCAAAGTTCACAGCTACCTGGAGGGAAGCGTCATTTAATTTTGCCAACATATATAGGGTTGAGAACTTCTGTATCTTATTACTTATCCTTACAAACTGCTTGGTTAAGGTAGATGGTTTTTTGGTTGGTTTTGTAATTTGAATTCTTAGGGAGTTAGATAAGGAGGGGGAAAAGCTGATTTTCTTTGTCGTTCTTTATATAACTACTAGAGGCCTGGTGCATGAAATTCGTGCACGGGTAGGGGTCCCTAGGCCTGGCCAGCAATCAGAGCCAATCAGGGTCCCTGCCTCCCTGTCTCCCCGCCTCCTCCTTCCCTCACTCCCTCAGTGCCCCGCCACTGCCACTGGTCGCCTGCCATGTTCCGCACTGCCCCTTGGTGGTCAGCGCACGTCATAGCAAGCGATCGAACTCCCAGTCGAACTCCCGAGGAGACACTTTGCATATTAGCCTTTTATATATAGATATTCTTTAAACCTATAGCAGAGATGAACTTTATCTGCAAAATGCATCATGTAAAATTATGTATCCTCAACTGAAAGCACATTCAGCACTTTGGGAATATTTTGAAAGTAATATATTTTTAGAAGAAAAGTACTCTTCAACTGCTACAGTAAACATGCCAAGTCAAAGGGTCAGTATGGATTTGCCAAATCTGTGCTAGGTATATAGTCAAAGGATCCACAATTTAAGGTATAAAAATAAAGTTGGTAGTAATGGTAATAAAGCATTTTGTTTTCCTTCTTCAATTAATTAGCTACCAAACAATGGAAAAGAATTTTACATGTACTTTAAAATAGTAAAAGGGAAAGTGAATTTTTTTTTAATATATGAAGAAAAAGTATAGTTTACCTTCCAGTGGAACTGTCCTTTTTGAAATTTTCTATAACCTCTTTCTGGGCTATCAGAGATCTAACACCTCATAAATTCACAGTAATATTAGTAGAATCAGAGAGAAATGTGTATTTTCAGTGAAAATAGATTGTGAATGAAAGCCAAGCAGTTTACTTTTAAGCTAAAATAGGTTGTCATAAAAGCCATTGGTTTTAAAGGGGGAGAGGTTGGATGAACTGATTATTCTGAGCAGATCCTTTAACAGTTCCTAAAGAAACAATCAGAGTACATATGCTTTGGTGATGGTTCAATAACAATATCTTCATATGTGAAAGATTGCATATCATTACTGAGGAGGCATACAACTAATAGTAACAACCAACATCAACACTTGATGTTTCAGGCAGTGTGATGAGCACTTTATTTTGTTGAATCCTCACTGTAAACCAGTGAGGTGGGGATTATCATCCTCATTTTATAGAGGAGGAAACTGAGCTTTAGTGACCAAGATCTCATGGGTAAAGGGCACTTATCCATACAACCTCTACTTTTTCTAATTGCTAGTAGAGGGAAAAGGCCTAATAGCCAAAATAGTCACCACAGGCCCCTAAAGCTGAGGTTCTGTACCTTCCATTCTCATGTAGGAGCTGACTTCCCCCCCAACGTAGTTTTTAGAAAGATTGATTCCCTGACTTCCCAGATTTGCCCTCAGCAAATGGCAGAGAGGGGTATGCACTGCGGTAGGTGCTTATTTGGTTATTCAGGTAGTGTTGACTGGGAGCCCACTGTACCGCAGCACTGCATTTTTAGGCACTGCAGGTACAGTGGTGAGCAAACCTGGGTTAGGTACAAGCCCTTAAGGTCCTTATAATCTAGTATGGCATACACAGTGATCAAATGTCACAAATAAATATACAATTGAAAATGTAATAAGTTCTGCAAAGAAGTCCAGGTGCTTTGAAAGCATATCATAAATAAATGGTCAGAGAGATAGGAGCCCAATGGTTTAAAGGATAGATACATTCTAGATAGAGAGGAAACCATCCATCTAATGCTGATTTAGTACAATAAAGTTTATAATGATGAGCTTCAATCAAGAAAAGATAAGAGTATATTCAGTATATAATTGTTTATATTATATCCTGTGTTTAAAAAGTAGGAAAGTAATATGCTTGGAAAGATTCCCACCAGAATTAACTAGTATAAAAACCTTGGACATTTGAAAGAGATGAGCATTAGTTCTGGTGTAAGTTCACTAGATGGGTAGATTATTTTGGTGTTACTCTAACAATGTATCCTCATTGTCCATTTGTATGAGATAGGAACGTAAAACTGAAAGAACGATTCTTACATTTTTTAGAAATACAACTAGCCTTTTCTAATATCAGATACCTAATGAGAAATTAGATAATTTTACTGTCTACTATGCTCTAAAACCTAAACCTAACCACAAGATACTGTATTATAGATGAATTGCCAAGAATTTGCTACATTAATTATAGAAACATGACAATACAACAGATATTTATTGAGCACCTATTATTATTCCAAGTACTATGTTAGAATCTGAATTTTCAAAGATGAGAAACAGCCTTTGCTCTACAGAAGCCCACAGCGTAGAAGTAATTCTATCAGACAGTTCCTTGAATGTTGAATATTATCAGTTATGTTGTAAATACAAGTCAAGAAGCAGTACCACCACCACCTCACTACGATCTGATAATAATCTGACATTTGTGATGCTGCTATTAAGTTTCACTTTCTTATTTTTCCAAAATCATGCAGTGTCTCTTGTTCTAAGTTTTAGTGATGCTTGGATTAAAATGATTCTTTGATATTGTAGCAGAAATAAATATTTTATTTTTCCAGTTTTACATTGCGATTTTCCTTAAATGTCAAAAATTATGAAAAAATAAACTTTGACTTTAAAATTACCGGGAGATGTTTAATTTATTGAATGGAAGGAAATTTATTCAGATTGGAGAGAAAGATCCTTTCATATAATTCTATAGTCCCCAAGATATTTAGTTATTTCATTTTAAGTGGCTTAAGTGCAAAATGAAGAGACTGTATTTTGTTAATTATTTGCAAACTTTAAAAAAATATTTTTAACAAGAAAACTTTTTAATTGCGCTCCCCTAATTAATAAAAGCATAGTTGCTCTAAATTAGGTGTGGGGAACCTTTATTCTGCCAAGAGCCATTTGGATATTTATAACATCATTCGAGGTCATGCAAAATTATCAACTTAAAAATTTGCCTACAATATTTGGTCAGACATTTAATTTACTCACCCCTAATTCCTTGGCAGGGCCAGACCAAATGATTTCTCAAGCGTTGTACAGCACACAGGTGCACCAGACATTCTCTACCCCTGCCTAAGTGAAAATACTCCTAAGCTGTTTAAAAACCAGATAGCTTTTAAGTGACTTAAAAGAGGTGCAGTGGCAAGATAGACTGCCTTATAGTTTCCTTTGACGAACTGTTGCTTCACTAACGTATGGTGTCCATAGTTTTAAAAGCAATATAGTTTTTGTGTTTGCATGCAACAATTTATAATGATGCTTTCACGTGGTTTTGATTACACCCTTTGTGTATGTGGCCTTCACTTAAGTGCCAACTTGGAAGGGAATTAATACCACAACCTGTTTCTTGTTAGCATTAGGCTGAATCATTCAAATTACCATACTACAGTTTACAATACCTTGAATAACATTATACTTATAAAACTGGCAATGTTCAGTGACTAATATGACTATGAACAACTTTTATCCGAAGTAGAAATTCAATCAAGATCAAGTGCTCTTGTGCTGTACAAGGCAATGAGCATCTGAAGACGAGCCTGCCCTCAAAGACTTGGATTTGACAGTGGACAGGTTAGGATACAAATGTAGTGCAAAGTAAAATGCAGCCTGTGTTAGCATTGAGGTCTGGGCACAGAGAAGTTCTGACCCAGGGGAATGGTTCCTGAAGAAATTACTGCCAGCCTTCCTGTGAAGGAGGAATCTGCACGTGGCCCTTGGGAATGCAGTATTAAGAACTTATAGCTTCAGACAAACACACACCCTGAGACGCGGGGCGTCATGTAATGCAAGCCGCCCGTGTTGGACGGTGAAAAGCCTCGGCCCAAGCCGGAAGTGCATTGCTATTATCGCAAGGGCAAGTCAGTGGCAGTTGTCTGGCGCCCAGTCCAGTGCCCTCCCTTTCGATGAATCAGCCATTAAAGCTCGCTGGCAATACCTTCAGTACTTGTCCTCCCTGCACCTGCTCCCCAAGTCTGAGGGCAACTGCGATACACCTGCAGATCTCCCCAGCCCCGGGTCGCGACCCTCGGCACCAGCGGCCGCACCTGAGCAGCGGGTGGGCGGGAACCACCCAGCTTCAGCGCTGACCTCGGAAGTGACGTAACGGAAGCGGAAAGAATGTCGTGGCGGCCGACTTCCTGTAGTTAGGGGCGGGGCGGCGGGGGGCTGGCTGCTTGGTGCTCAGTGCTGTGGGGCGGGCTGGGCGGCCCCGGCGCGGCTGACCCTCTGCCTGCGGGGACGGAGCGGCGCGGTGGCCGCCATGGCCGTGTCGGAGAGCCAGCTCAAGAAGATGGTGTCCAAGGTGAGGCCGCGACGCGCTCGCCCCGGCGCGCGCCCACCGCCGCCTTCCGCGCCCGGGCCGGCATGGCCCGACCAGTCCAGCGAGCCTGCCCGGCCCACCGGCCGGGAGCCCGGTGTGGTCCTCGGGCGCCTGTGCGGCCCGGACCCAGAGGTTCCGGTCGCCTGGTGCCCGTTCCCGATGCCAGGCCGGCGAGGGTGGGGGGCGGCGGCTGTCAACAAAGGCGCGGGGTGGAGGCCGTCTGCCACCTGCGGCCCGCCCCCTTCTCTTTGGGTTGAGTTCGGAGCAGTCTGTGGGGCAGAACAGTTTTCGTTTTCGTTTTTATAGACACGAAAGGAAGGTTGTATTTAATTGTCGATCTGGAGCAGCCCTGCACTCCAGTGTAGGGATCGTCAGCTCTGGCCCTTCCCTCGAAGCCCCGGAGCTTGTGTCTCCCCGCTTTGTATTCCTCACACAGCTCCGTCCCCGACCCGCGGGGGAGCAGTGACTTGGTGAACAGGCTCCATTTAGGCAAAAACGCCCAGAGGAGCCAAAGGTACCATTCTCTCCCTACCTCGGGTGAAATAGAGAGAATTGCATTACCATCTCAGGGGCTTTGGTTTGCTCAGAGCAACTGTCTTTTCATTTACGTTTTAAATCTTGTTTTTCAATTGCAGTTCACATTCTTTATTACTTTGTATTAGTTTCAGGTGCACAGCATAGTGGTTAGATAAGCAGATACTTTGCAAAGTGTTCCCTCAGGTATTTCCACCTGGCGCCTTACATAGTCGTTACAGTATTCTTGGGTGTGTTCTTTACGCTGCATTTGACATCCCATGACAGTTTTGTGACTACCAGTTTGTATTTTTTAATCCTTCACCTCTTTCACCCAGCCTCCCAGCCCCCTCACCGCTGGTAGCCATCAGTCTGTTCTCTGTATCTATGAGTCTGTTTCTATTTTATTTGTTTGTTTGTTTTGTTCTTTAGATTCCACATAAAAGTGAAATCATATAGTATTTGTATTTCTCTGTCTGACTTATTTCACTTAGCATTAATGTCCTCTAGGTCCATTCATGCTGTCACAAATGGTAAGATTTCATTCTTTTTTATGACTGAGTAATATTCCATTGCGTTTATTCACTATGTCTTGTTTACCCACTTGTCTATTGATGGACACTTGGGTTGCTTTCATATCTTTTTTAAAAATATATTTTCACTGATTTCAGAGAAGGGAAAGGGAGAGAGAGATTGAAACATCAGTGATGAGAGAGAATCATTGATCAGCTTCCTCCTGCACACCCCCTTCTGGGGGTTGAGCATGCCATCCAGGCATGTGCCCTTGACCAGAATCAAACCTGGGACCCTTCAGTCCTCAGGCCAAAGCTCTATCCACTGAGCCAAACCGGCTAAGGCAGTGATGGCGAACCTTTTGAGCTCAGCGTGTCAGCATTTTGAAAAACCCTAACTTAACTCTGGTGCCGTGTCACATATAGAAATTTTTTGATATTTGCAACCATAGTAAAACAAAGATGTATATTTTTTATATTTATTTTATATATTTAAATGCCATTTAACAAAGAAATAACCAAAAAAATGAGTTGTGTCACCTCTGACACGCATACCATAGGTTCACCATCACTGAGCTAGGGCCATATCTTGAGTATTGTAGTTAACATTGCAATGAACATAGGGTTGCATACATTCTTTTGAATTAGTGTTTTTGGTTTCTTTGGAAATATACCCAGAAGTGGAATTGTTGGGTCATAAAGCAATTCCACTTTTTATTTTTTTGAGGAACCTCCTGTTTTCCCACAGTAGCTGCACCAATCTGCATTCCCACCAGCAGTGCATCAGAGTTCCACTTTATCCACATCCTCCCCACCACTTGTTTGATGATTTATTGATTATAGTCATTCTGACAGGTGTGAGGTGATATCTCATTATGGTTTTAATTTGCATTTCTCTGATGATTAGTGACATTGAGCATCTTTTCATGTCTATTGGCGATAAAGGTAAATATCTTTAATTGTATGCTTATAACATGAATTTATTTGCTTTGAACTTAATTTATAATCCTCACAGTTCGAGACTAGTGTAAATTTTCTTTTAAAAAAAACACACCAGGGATTTTGTCTATTAAAGCTATGAATTATTTTGGTAATAACTTCAAATATGGCACCTGATACCAGAGTATACTGGGCGTTTGTTTTCCCCCCTTACATTTACCAAACCTAATTGGAATAAGATGTATATGAAGTAATTGAGAGTTGATTCTTGTGTAATTCACTGGGTTAGCTTTGGATGTTTGTCAGAGCAAGAATGATAGGAAAAAAAAAAAAAAGAATGATAGACCCTAGCTGGTTTAGCTCAGTAGTTAGAGTGTTGGCCTGTGGACTGAAGGGTCCCAGGTTCGATTCCAACAAGTACCTGAGTTGCTGGTTCAGTCACCGGTGTCCTGATGTGTCTCTCACATTGATTTCTCTCTGACTCTCCCACTCCCTTCCACTCTCTAAAAAAAAAATCAATGGAAAAAAATATCCTTGGAGGAGGATTAACAACAGCAACAATAAAAAAAAACTGACCTGGGAAAAAAACACACAGAGATGTAAATAAAAAAGAATGATAGACATTGAAGTAATGTAAACAGTTTTCAATATTAATAAAATATCCTATATAATAAAAGGCTAATATGCAAATCAACTGAACGGTGGAATGACTGGTTGCTATGATGTCCACTGACACCAGGGGGCAGACGCTCAACACAGGAGCTGCCCCCTGGTGGTCGCACTGCACAGCAGCAGTGGCAGAAGCCTTTCCCACCTCCACAGCAGCGCTAAGGATGTCCGATTGACAGGGAGTGGGCCTAAGCCATCAGTCAGACATCCCCTGAGGGCTCCCGGATTGCGAGAGGGTGCGGGCCGGGCTGAGGGGCCCCCCAAGTGCACGAATCTCGTGCACTGGGCCTCTAGTTATGTTTATAAGCTTATTTCTTTGAAAAAAAAATTTCTTTTCCTCGTCTGTAGTCTTTGGTTGAAAAGAACATAACCTCTATAGAGAAAGTGACAGTTTTCTTTTTTTCTTTTTTTAAAAAATATATATTTTATTGATTTTTTACAGAGAGGAAGGGAGAGGGATAGGGAGTTAGAAACATCGATGAGAGAAAAACTTTGATCAGCTGCCTCCTGCACACCTCCTACTGGGGATGTGCCCGCAACTGCTGGGGTCCAACCCCAGCAGGTCCAGGGGTCCCCAAAGGTGTGGACGGAGTCGGCGAAGAAGGAATGACACGGGGACAGCGTTCAGTTGATCAGCAGCCTAGCCAGGATCTCCAGCCAAGTTCTGGTCTGGATCTCCAGCGAAGTTCTGGTTAGGATCTCCAGCCAGGTTCTGTGTCCATGGTCTCTTGCTAGGTTCTCCAGCCAGGTTCTCCAGGTTCTCCAGCCAGGTTCTGTAGCCATGTTCCTTCACTAGGTTCTCCAGCCAGGTTCTGTCCAGGTTCTCCAGCCAGGTTCAGTCACCAGGTTCTAGTCAGGTTCTCTTGCCAATTTCTGTAGTCAGGTTCAGTCCAGGATCTTTTGCCATGTTCTCTCGCTAGGTTCTGTCTCTAGGTTCTGAGGCCAGTTTCTGTCCAGGATCTTTTGCCATGTTCTCTCCAGCGAAGTTCTTCTGTCTCTAGAGAACGTTCTGTGTAGGTTCTGTGCCAATTTCTGTCTCTCTCTCTGTCTCTTGCTGTCTTGTTACATCTGTATTTATACCAGTTGATTCAATCCTATCAATCTCTATTACAAAGGTTAGGGCGTTTCTTATCTCCATTCCAGGGAGTAAAGATTATGTAGCTTAAGCATGATTGTTCATAGTTAAAGTGATTAATTTCCCACCTGGCACTTAGTTAAGAGGTTTTATTCCCTCCCTAACTTCAGGGGAAAATCCCTACCTGGGGAACAACCTTTCTCAGAGACCTTGGTTAAAACACATAGTGCCAAGAAGGTGAGCAAACATAGTAAGAACAGTATGCCATATATGCCAGGTCCCTTGAAACAGCAAGCATGGACCGGCTCCCGGCACGCAACCAAGGTACATGCCCTTGCCGGAATCGAACCTGGGACCCTTGAGTCCGCAGGCCGATGCTCTATCCACTGAGCCAAACCAGCTAGGGCAGAAAGTGACAGTTTTCAAAATATTTCTTCTCTTGGTTGTCTAGTATCTTCTAGTCTTCTTGGTTTTCTTTTGATAAAGTAGTTATTCTTAATTGTCGAGAAAGTTTTAGGGAGCCCTAGAAAATTGTGGCCCAGACCTATGTTGTAACATTTATATATCACTTTTTAAAAAACAGTACATTGTTTTACATACTGTGTGACTGAAGAGTGTCTTTTCCATGCAATTTTTGATCTTTAAATTGATAACATAGTATTAAGTATAAATATGGACAACAATATTCAGATAATGATTTTGAATTTTAAAACCATAATTAAGATTTCTAGGCTTCCTCTAGAGCAGTGGTTCTCAACCTTCCTAATGCCGCAACTCTTTAATACAGTTCCTCATGTTGTGGTGACCCCCAACCATAAAATTATTTTCGTTGCTACTTCTTAACTGTAATTTTGCTACTGTTATGAATCATAATGTAAATATCTGATATGCAGGATGTATTTTCATTGTTAGAAATTGAACATAATTAAAGCGTAGTGATTAATCACAAAAACAATATGTAATTATATATGTGTTTTCCGATGGTCTTAGGCGACCCCTGTGAAAGGGTCGTTCAACCCCCAAAGGGGTCGCGACCCACGGGTTGAGAACCGCTGCTCTAGAGGAAGCTGCCTCCCTCTCTGTCTAACCTCTCTTTACCCTAAGAAACAAAAATGATGTAGGGGAGAGGTGGAAGAAGGCATTCTACCTATCTTTTAGTTTTTTGGCCCAATATCTAAAAAACTGAGTCTCCTACCAGTGATAATATTAATTCCGAGTATCAGCATCTTTTCTATCCAGCCAATAAACAGATGGTAGGAATAGTAAGGAGCATCAATTTGTGAAATTTCATACTCTGGTGGAGGACTAGCTTCAGGTGCTATTCTTTCAGTTGGGTGTGGTTCCTGTAGGAATTGATAGCCAGGACCCTAGACACAGGTGATGGTTCTTTTTTTTTTCTTTTCTTTTTTTTTATAATATATTTATTGATTTCAGAGAGGAAGGGAGAAGGAGAGAGAGATAGAAACAGAGATAGAGGTAGATTCAATGATGAGAGAGAATCATTGATTGGCTGCCTCCTGCACGTCCCCCACTGGGGATGGAGCCCACAACCCAGGCATGTGCCCTTGGCTGGAATCGAACATGGGACCCTTCAGTCCACAGGTTGACGCTCTGTCCACTGAGCCAAGCCAGCTAGGGCAAGGTGATGGTTCTTGATTCTTTTTTTTTTTTTAAATATATTTTATTGATTTTTCACAGAGAGGAAGGGAAAGGGATAGAGAGTTAGAAACACGGATGAGAGAGAAACATCGATCAGCTGCCTCCTGCACACCTCCTACTGGGGATGTGCCCGCAACGAAGGTACATGCCCTTGACTAGAATCAAACCTGGTACCTTTCAGTCCACAGGCCGACCCTCTATCCACTGAGCCAAACTGGTTAGGGCTGGTTCTTGATTCTTTATCTGATTGGGGGACCCTGCACCCATCATAGTACTTTGCTGCACCTGCCTTGACCTATTTTATTTTGAGGTACAGTTGACATACAACATTATATTATCTTTTTATATATTACAGATCACTTTTTCCTTTGAACATTATCTTAGCTCCCAACTTAAATATAACTTTTAGTTAACACCCTCCTATGTCATTTTAGCAATTTATGGAGGTATATTTATACCATTAGTCCATCTTGCTTTACACAAATAACTTTAAATTTTTCAGGCTTTAATGTTAATGATTAGTCAGAACCATTATACTTTAAAGAAGAGTGCTATTAAAAAATAAGATTTAAGAAAATTAACCTAGCAGTAAAATATGTACATTGGTTTTAAACTAAATTCTTGTGATTTTGCTTTTCAGTACAAATACAGAGACCTAACTGTACGTGAAACTATCAATGTCATTACATTGTACAAAGATCTCAAACCTGTATTGGATTCTTATGGTGAGTTTACATAATAAAATATTAATCACTTACTTTGAGTTTGCTCCTTTTGTTAATTATTGTAGGTTTTTCATTTTCCTTTTAAGATTGTTGTTTTTTTCTATTGTAGGACTAAACCTCCAACTAATATAAGTGCTGGAGGGATAGAAAATTACAAGATCTAATAATAATGTCTTATATTTGTTTAGTTATTTTAAGTGTTAAAAGGGTACTCTAAGATATAGCTCTGCAAATTTAGACCTAGAGGGGATGTTAAAGATGTTTTAGTTAATCATTTCCCAAAGCATTATCCATAGTTGTGAAGAATGTTGCTGGGAGTTTGGGTTCTATGGTTAAGTTTAAGTAGTGACATACTAAACAAAATTAAGTGGGCTTCTTTGCAGCAGTATTACAATGTTTCTCAGAGCCTTTAATATGCTACCTCACCAAGAGGGGAGAGAATATATTGTAGTGTATCCTAAAGTTAATTAGCTACTGACACATTCCTTCCTACTCCCAGCATCTCTGAATATTCTTAGGAAGACATGCAGCAATTATATGCTGGACCATCACTCATTTTGTAGATGAGGAAAACATTTTTAAAATATGACGCTTAATTCTGTAGAGTGTGTAGGTGACAGTTTCGTTATTGAGATGAGTGAAGTTGGGTTTTAAGTAAGAAATAACAATACCTAAAGTTGTTCCTTTTTTTAAAAATAGTCTTTTTGGCTCCATACCTTATGTGCCAGGGCCAAGAGCTCCTGTCCATTAGGAGTCCCTTGGCACCAAGGACAAGGAGCTGAATTTGTAGCTGAGACTCTCGATCTAAACTCCCCTCACCCCTAGAGCTTTGGAAACGTTAGGAGCCTGGTGAGGAGAGGTGGGAGGCAACAGAGGGACAATCAGTCCTGAGTTTCCTGAACAACAAAGACGTGAACTTCAAGTTCTCTTTCAAACTTAGGGCACGATTCTACTTCATGTCCACGTACTGTACAATGGTACCTAGATCTGCAAAAAGACTTGTCTTACCAAAATTAGTTTATTTAAAACTGGCTTCAATGGGGTGGGGTGGGATGGAGGGGGACTGGAGCTAGAATTTTACTGTGACAGTTTTTACTTCATGCTAAAAGAGTAACAAAGACTCCAACATCATTGAACAAACCTTACATTAGCGTTATATGGCCAGACCATGTCCAAACCATTATTATCAATATGCTTTTAGAATAAAGTAAGTCGTAATTTAAATAAGATGTGTTTTTTTAAAAAAGAAAACAAAACCACAAAATCAGAATAAATTACAGCATAGTTTGTAATTGTCAGTAGTAAGTAAAAGAACTAAAGGTCAACAGTATTTTGTTCTTGTACTTCACATTACAGCCTTTTCCATATGTGGTACAGAGTTAATTCCAAATCATTACAAATAATAGCAGCCAATATAATACAAATTATGTGTGCCTTATTTAATCAATCAATTATAGTTAGAAGAATTTGTGTGACATGGTATGAGAAATATTCGTATTAAGAGGTGTCTATATTTTATTGTGAAAACTCTTTTTAAAAACTGGTTTGATGCTATGTTTGGGCTAAACATGGGGAATCTAAAATTTTATGATATTAAACTAACATTTAGTATGGTATTAGTTCATAGTGTTTTTTATGTAATTTTATAATCGTGTTAGTTGGGGAAGCAGAGCTCATAATTACTGTGATTGTAGCACTCATATTCATTTTTCCAAGTAATTCAAAGCATCTTTTCTTTACTCATTTAAAAACTGATCGCATTGAGTGAATCAACAAAGGATACTCTGTTATTTGGCAAAATGGACGATACATTTAACAAGTTAACGCGTTTCAAGGGTAATAATGAGTTTTAACCAGCACTTCTGAAAGAATAACTTAATGGGAACATCTACAGTGCTCATGTTTAAATCATTATTCTTTCCTTTCAGTTTTTAATGATGGCAGTTCCAGGGAACTAATGAACCTCACTGGAACAGTTCCTGTGCTTTATAGAGGTAAATATCTTATGTAATTTATGTTTCCAGTATAGACGCATTTTGATTCACATAATATATTTCAAAGAGTTATAAGTAAATTAAACCTATTTCCTCATGATTTTCATGATGATGTAGAGATTTAACTTCTGTTGAAATTGAACTTCATTTGGCAGCAGCACCTACTATTTCAGCTTACTCTTTCCCTTCCTACCAACATACAGTATATCAATAAGTGACTCCTTGTGCTGACGTTTCATGGATTCAGAGAATCTTAAAACTAGAATCTTACATGCCTCCTAGTTCAGCATTCCACCCCATTCAGACTTTTCTAACAGTGGTAGCTGTACAGTGTAGTGGCTAAAATAGAGGCTTTAAAGTCAGATTTCTCAACTGAAAGAGATTCTGTTACATAAAGCAAAGAGAACAAGATGACATCATTGATTGAATAACTATTACTGAAAATGCCATATGAATTGGTCAACTTGTGGCCACCAATCAGCATCTGTTTGACTGTTGGATTAGCTTTGGCAACAGAATTTTATCACTTTCTGATAGGATACCATAATCCATGGTCTTCCTTGTATGACCCTTCTCAGTGAACATTATTAACTGAAATGTCAGGGGTCAAGTAGCAAAGAATGGATTGAGTTGAAAGATAATTCATGAAGAATGCTTTTAGGGCAGCAAGCCCACACTTAGCAGAGTAGTGATCAATTACCCACTGAATACTACTGATGTATTTTACAAACTGAAAATTTAAGAAACTGATCTTAAACAGAACTTTGAAATATTAAAATATTTGTTGTGATTTTTAAAAAGTGTTGCTTACTTGTAGCTCTCTTTGCTCGCCTACTAAGTAGCCATTATTGAAAAATAATAAAAAAATGGAGTAACTGTAGTTTCTTTCTCTCTCAGGTAATACATACAATATTCCAATATGCCTGTGGCTGCTGGACACATACCCATATAACCCCCCTATCTGTTTTGTTAAGCCTACTAGTTCAATGACTATTAAAACAGGAAAGCATGTTGATGCAAATGGGAAAATATATCTTCCTTATCTACATGAATGGAAACACGTAAGTATTAACAGTGTTCTGTGAATTTGTTGTATTTTATATATTTTACTTACTGGCATCTACTTTTTGTTAACACTCAAAGAGGATTCCAAGGAGGAGATAAGTTCATATAAGATCACAATTTGCTGAGTTGAGTAATCAGAAAAGGCTCTCCAGAACAAATATAGTCATGTGCCCTGTGACAACATTTCAACCAATAACAGATCGCATATACGATGGTGGTCACATAAGATAATGGAGCTGGAAATTCCTATTGTCCAGTGATGTAGCCATCCTAACATTATAGCACAATGCATAACTCATGTTGGTGGTCATGCTGGTATAAGCAAACCTACTACGTTGCTAGTCATATAAAAGTATAGCATATACAATTACAGTAGTAGGCTATTCCATCAAGGTTTGTGAAAGTGCATTCCGTGATGTTCACGCAATGATGAAATCACTAACAACGCATTTCTCAGAATGTATCCCCGTTGTTAGGTGTCACATGACTGTATATCTTATGTTTGTATAGAGCTTGGTAATTTACAGAATACACACAGTCACTTTTATTTGCTTGAATTGAACCTTTAAGAATAGGTAGAATTCATACAGTAGGAAGTGCATTTTAAAAAATAGTATACTGATGACATATATTTGTTTAACTGTTCAAATCTCATTACTCAGTGTGTTCCTTTCAAGAAGTAATAGGAAACTTTTGTTTCTACCTCTGATGGTAAAGCTCTGGCAGACCAGTGTTCTTATCAAAATAACTAGAAAAAAAAAACAAAGTATAAACAACATCTCTAAGGCTTTGGAAAACTGTTGAGGCAATAAGATTTAAGGGACAAGATCCACTAGTGAAGAGAACTGCAAGAGATAAGCCAACATTCTGCCAATTTCCCTGGGAGTATTTACTAATTTTTGCCACAGGTTAAGAGGCTGAGAATCTGGGCAGAGGGCCTTTGCTGAGAGGCAAAGAAACCTGCAGAGTTTCTAGCCATTTCACAAGGCTGAAAAGACAACAGTTGTTGTTCTGTATGCCAATACAGCCAATCCTTTAGGAACCAAAATTTGGGAGAAGGGGAAGTTACAAAGAAATAAACAGGCCCGGCCAGAATGGCTCAGTGGTGGAATGTCTACGTAGGAACCAAGAGGTCATAGTTCGACTCTGGTCAGGGCATATGCCCAGGTTGTGGGCTCGACTCCCAGTAGGGGGCAAGTTGGAGGCAGCCAATCAATGATTTGCTCTCATCATTGATGTTTCTGTCTCCCTTCCTTCCTCTCTGAGATCAATAAAAATATATTAAAAAATAAATAAACATTTAAAAATAAATAAATAAACAAGATAATCTGCATTTTCCCCTTAAGGGATATGCTGTATTCCTAAGCTTCAAAGACAAGATGCTAAAAAGCTAAGCAGCCCTGGCCAGTTTTTCTCAGTGGTTACAGCGTCGGCCCAAGAACCAAAGGGTCTCGGGTTCGATTTCTGGTCAAGTGATTTCTGAGATAGCCTGCTTATGATTTCAGAGTTTATAATACTATCTTTAATAAAAATTAATCTAAGAATATGTGTTTCCAAGGTAACATCATCTTTTAAAGGCCTTAATATTTGTGACTACTGCTGTGTTCATTCCTGAATTTGTAACAGAACACTTAATTTGTTCATTTGAGATATGTTTTGGTTAGCTCTATGGAGCCAAACGAATAATAATACTACCTGAATTTTGCAGTATATTCTTTTGGTTACTGCTTTTTTTTAATATACAGTAGCCCCCTGTTATCCATTGGGGTTACATTGCAAGACCCCTAGTAGATGCCTAAAACTTCAGATAGTACCGAAGTATATGTATCATGTGGCTTTTTTCCTATACATACATATTTATGATAAAGATTAATTTATAAATTAGGCACAGTAAGAGATTAACAACAATAACTAGTAATAAAATACAGTTATAACAGTATACTATAATACAATTTATGTGAACGTGATCACTTGTGTCAGAGAATCCCTTGAAGAAGTGTTCAGAGAGGCTCAGTGCTTTCTGATGCAACATGTTACCGTCAGTTGGAGCACATTTTCTGTTCATGTCTTCTATCCACAAATTTTATTTTTAAAGATTTTTTTTTATTTTTTATTTTTTAAAATGTATTTTATTGATTTTTTTTACAGAGAGGAAGGGAGAGAGATAGAGATTTAGAAACATCGATCAGCTGCCTCCTGCACACCCCCTACTGGGTATGTGCCTGCAACCAAGGTACATGCCCTTGACCGGAACCGAACCTGGGACCCTTCAGTCCTCAGGCTGACACTCTATCCACTGAGCCAAACCAGCTAGGGCGTTTTTATTGATTTTTAAAGAGAAAGGAGGGGAGAGGGAGAAAAAAAAGTCAGCTGCCCCCTGTATGCCCCTCACCAGGGCTGAGCCTGCAACTCTGGCATGTGCCCTGACCAGGAATCAAACCAGCAACCAACTAAGCTATGAGTCAGGGCTCCCACAAATTTAATGCCCTTTCCATCTTTACTAAGCCACTTTATCACACACTGTGGCCATAACTTTTGCAGTTTGAAGTGTTGCAGCAAAACTAGCATGAACTTCTTTTTCTGTAGTTTCCATTTAATATTTAGGACCATGGGTAACAAACTGCAGATGTGAAACCTTAGATAAGTGGGGAATACTATACATGAAGCAGCAGACTTGCTACACATAAATAAGTAATAAGTAAAAAAAAAAAATCACATAGCTCTATTAATTAAATGAAAATTTTGTGTTTGGGGGTGCTGTAAAGAAAATTATCAAGCTGAGTTGAAAACTGGTAAGAAATGGCCAGACTTCTTTTTGCCGAAAATTAAATCTGTAGCTGACTTAAATTTGTTTTTTGTTTTTAGCCTCAGTCAGACCTGTTGGGGCTTATTCAGGTCATGATTGTGGTGTTTGGAGATGAACCTCCAGTCTTCTCTCGACCTACAGTTTCAGCGTCTTATCCACCATACCAGGCAACAGGGCCACCAAATAGTAAGTAGAATTGAAATTTGGTTTTTAAACTCAGAAACAAAAGACAGACAACCTTGTTACAAAATGTTTTTAATGACTTCACTTTGCTTTCTAGCTTGTCAAGTTAGTGGATTTTTTGGAGATATTCTGAGGCCTCACATCTGCATGTACAGATTCCCACCAAAGACTGGCATTTGGGCTTTCGTTTGTGGGTAGAAATCTAACTCTGGTGTGCTGCATTCCAAAATGGGGGAGAAAGAATGCTGGAATAGAGCTAGAATTTTTTAAAAATTATGCATGCCATAGAATAGCCTTATTTGGTCATTTATGGAAGCAGATAAAACTTGAAAGGTAGTCTGAACTCTCCTTTTCTTTGCAACTCCAGGGTCAGTGTTGTAGATAAGAATCAAAAAACAAAGTCATAAATCATTCACATTCAGCTATTCTGGGTATACACAATTGGACATCTAGCTCTCAGCTTTCTTCTCTTTAGTACAGCCAATTCATGATTTTACTTTGAGGGAAAGGCACGGGGGCATAGAGTCAATACCAATTCTCCCCTAATTGGTGTACATTATCTCAACTATTTTTTTTTTAATAATTCTTAAAATCACCCTGGATAACTGAGAATTGGTTGTACGTGTTTGATTTTAATAAACCTGCATTGATTTCATTGTTTTGAGTTGTGATTATATTTTACAAATTTTGCTTAAGATTATAATTAACCAGATTTATTTATCTTATAAGTCAGATTACATGAGTTTAATTTTTCTGCTGAAAATTTTTCTTCCTTTTTAATCCATTCTGTCTTGAGGAGTATCTTGACTCAGAAACTGAATGCGAATTCAATAGAAAGAACTTTCTGAACCCATTTACTTTTCCTTTCCTGCCTTCCCAGAGTAAGTTTGGTTTTAGAATTTAGTACCTCTTTTAATGAAAATTCTAGGTACTATTCATCTTAAATTCTGTTGTCTCCAGTACCCAAGACTATGTAATCTTGCTCATATGTCTTTTAAAAATCAAATATTTCTTATTTCATTATTCATGTTTATTTGCTCAGATAACATAGCAGTGACCACTTAAGATAAAGCTAGCCTTTTCAGAAATTTAGGCAGTCTCCTGAGCAACATTTTTCCCCTAAACTTTTTTCAGTTTTATATTGACATTGGAAGCACAACGTTCTAGAAAGAGACCACATTGAAGAGGGTACTACTGGAATTCAATTTTGCAAAATGATCTAGAACTAGTTTAAGTAAATTACTAACTAAAAGACCAATTTATTGCCCATCCTCTCCAGTTTTAATATTTTTATACATTTAAACAATATTATTAGGTATAATTTTAAAGAAATTAAAGTTTGAATTTTGTTCCCTGCATCAAGGAATAGCTCAGAAATTTGGGTACATACTTAAATAAATATTATCTTCTAGTGGAGAAATCGTATACTTCTATTATCACTATTATTATCATTAGTCAAAACACTTTTTAAAAAATACATTTTTTTATTGGTTTTGGAGAGTAAGGGAGAGCGACATAGAAACATCAGTGATGAGAGAATCATTGATTGATTGGTTGGCTGTCTCCTGCATGAAAACACTTTTGATCTATTTTAGGATAACTTTCACACTTTAAAAAGTGTTATGTTCAAATCTCGTTTTTGACAACTAACAGTCAACTTTTATTGAATGGGCCTGGCCAGCATGGCTTATTGGTTGACCTATGAACCAGGAGGCCACGGTTCGATTCCTGGTCAGGGCCACATGCCCAGATTGCAGGCTTGATCCCCAGTGCGGGGCACGCAGGAGGCAGCTGATCAGTGATCTCTCTCATCATTGATGTTTCTATCTCTCCTTCTCTCTTCCTCTCTGAAATCAATAAAAATATTTATTTTAGAAAAACATTTATTGAATGATAATAATGAGACACAGTTAAGCACTTCATATTCATTGTTATTTAATCCTTAAAATAACCCTATTCATTATGTGTATTTGTATCCCATTATATTCTGGCTCTAAAATGACTTCACTTCATTATATGCTTCCCTGCCAGTGTTCACTCCAAATAGCATTTGTTTCCCAAAATCAAAATTTGAAGGCTTTGGTAGAATTGTTAGCTTTTCAGAACCTCAGAAAAGGGAAACTGCTTGTAACTATGAGGTGGTGGTTTTTATGTGTGAGAGAGAAACTAGCATGGGGGTATTAACTGATTATGTATGTTGCTGACACTTAATAGTGGCCTCATCCTTTGATGTTCATAAAGATCAACTGTGCTTTGCCCCTAGGAAAAAAGATATTTTATGTCATCTACTAATTGTGACATTTTGGGAGGTTCTTATCTTTCTGAATTAGCATTGAACACCATTAGCTTCAGAAAAATTTTACTTAGGACATGGATAGATTCATCCTAACTAGAAGACTATGAACACTGGTACTCAGAGATGTATGCTCGGCAACTCCGATAAAGACTTCTGTGGTCCTGGGTGAGAGTCCAGCATACTTCTCCCACCTCTGTTGCCTTCATATACCGTTCCTCTACTAGATCACTTTTGTTTACCCCCACCTCCTAGGTTTAAATTACCTGCCTCCTGTATGGCTTCCTCTGTCGTAACACATCACTCTGTACTATTATTCCTTGCTTGCTTATCTCCCTGACTAGACTATAAGCAATTTGCGGCCAGGAATTCCTTTTTATTTTCCCATCAAATTCCCAGTGCCTGTCACATAGAAGGCACTAACATACTGATTGGATTAAGGATAATTCATTGTTATGTTCAGTGAGGAAAATTTCACTGAGGACATTGATTCTAAGACAGCTCATTTCCATTTAACATCAACGTTCTGTTTTCTTCCTCTCTGTTGATTAGCCTCTTGGCACGACTGACTAGTTCTGTCATTGGTGGTCTCTTTAAAATATATGTAAAACATTCTTTAAGCTTGCTAGATTTGAGCTTTTTTCCCCTAGTATTCCCAAGCTTTTGTTTTGCTTTAAACTATTCTAGCTGAATGTAAGTTTTGTACAGGACTTCTCATAGTAATTTGAAGTCTTTTAAAGTCCTCAATCAAGTCAACAAAACCAGCTGTGCTAATCGGTCAACATAGTCTTAAAAGAAATATAATAAGATTTCTTAGATATAATACAGAGGTCACTAAGAAGCTGACATTGGACCAGAGTTACCTTCTTCTAAATTCCAAATTAAACCAGTTCCTGTCTCAAATTGGAGACTTCTTGAGAGCTTGCAGAGCTGACCAGGTTGACCTATTTGCCAGTAGTCCTTGTTGGGATTGTCACCTGTGTTGTCTTAACTCATGTTTAATGCTTTGAGAATTATGTGATTTACAGAGCATTATGCTTGAAGTAAAGAACTAATGTGGGTGAAGTGTTTGTTTTGTTTTGTGCTGAGATTTGGATTCTTTAAGTGTATGAAATTTTTGATTCTTTAACTGTGTGAAATTTTGCTACAGTTTGACAGTGATGTGTATCTCATGTGATCACTTATGTACCAGGACTATAAATATTATTTTAAAATGTTAAAACTTATTCTCAGCTTCCTACATGCCAGGCATGCCCAGTGGAATCTCTTCATACCCATCTGGATACCCTTCCAATCCCAGGTAATCAAAAATTTATTTCTTTAATAACTTAGAAATTCTGTTGATCTAGAGTCAAAATAATAGGTGCCAGGGCATTAAACTAAATTTAGTTAACAATTTAATGAAAGTAAAATTGGGTGTATTGGAATTTTATGGTATGTACATAGCTCTAAAGGAGTTTTTGCCATTTTAGAGAAACGTGCTCTGTCCCATTTATAGAGAGGAAAGGGAGAGGACAATGACAATGATCTTTGATTGGCTTTGGACCTTGAAATTCTTGCTGCTTCCCTTAGGGAACAGTGTAAGTGACTCAAAGGTGAAAGGAATACGACTTTTAACGAATTCAACCAGGAGAATAATATTTTAATACCCTTTTTAAAACTTAACCTTTCTGGCCTGGCCAGTGTGGCTCAGTGGTTGAGCGTTGACCTATGAACCAGGAGGTCACAGTTCAATTCCAAGTCAGGGCACATGCCCAGGTTGTGGGCTCAATCTCCTGTGTGGTCCGTGTAGGAGGCAGCCAATCACTGATTCTCATCATTGATGTTTCTACCTCTCCCTCTCCCTTCCTCTCTGAAATCAATAAAAATATTTTAAAACAAAAAAAAACCCAACCTCTTTAAATGTGTACTTGTTCCATTGGTAATCTAGGAATAGTTTTGAAAGGTGGTCTTTGGGCAGACTTCAAGTGAAAGACTGGCATATACTGGTGCCTGAATGAGATTTCCAGCTCCTATAACAATTAACAAGAAATTTTTAACCCTGCTAACTCTTCTTAGGGCCAGATAACCCTCACAGATAAATGCAGTCAGATTTCCTGAACAGATAACTGCTATGGCTAAATATATAGATTTACATATATAATATGTAGGATCTTATAACTTAAATTTAGGAAACTTATTTATTTCTGGGTCTTTCTCTTAATCTCAGAGACTAGCTCTCAAAGGTAGTATGTGTTCAGTCACATTAGACAGATAAGCAGAGATTAGATGAACATCTGTCAGGTGCAATAGAGAAGGATTCCTATGATTATAATATATAAGCAGGCTGTACATTTTAGATTTTTTGAGGCCCTTAATTTTCTGATTAAGTTCTAGATATGGAATCCTGTATGAAGCCCTGAAATTACAGCCTATAATTAGCAGTTGCTAGTAAGAAGGAACTTAAGATGTGTAGGGAATAGTTGTTGGAAGGACAAGAGGGAAATGGACTTCTGAATAATAAAGCCATTGCAAAGAAACTTGTCAATAAAAATGAAGATGTTGACAGAAATGTAACCTTTACCCACTTATCATACGTAACAATAAAAGTGTGTTTTGTGAGATTGTTTGTAAGAAGTTTCTTTTTGAGACAGTTATTTTTCAAAGATTTGATTTTTTTTTCCTGTGAAACGTAACTTTTCATCTCAAAGCATAACATGCTAATGAGTGTGAAGGTAACTGTATTCACATGGCCATCGATATCTCTCTGTATAAGAGGTCTTGGCAGAAGAGCCAGAACCTCTTTCTCTTCTCCCTTTGTCCTAAAGGAGAATTAATAAATCAGTGACTGAAGAAGAATCTTTATCTTAAAACAATGGCTATGAGAGTCTTTTTTTCTTTTTTTGAGAGTCTTTATTCTTGCTATAAAAAGTTGGACTAGTTGATCTCTAAGGTCTCTTCCAAATCTTAAGAACTTTTCAGTTTTATTTAGCATCTGCAGGATGTATACAAGGAAACTAAAAGGTATGTCAAGAATGGTTGTCCCAGTTTTGATATGTGTATTAGCAAGCTTGTATCAACATAATAAAAGCTATATATGACAAACTACAGCCAACATCATAATCAATGGGCAAAAACTAAAACCATTTCCCTTAAGCACAGGAACAAGACAGGGATACCCCCTCTCACCACTCCTGTTCAACATAGTACTGGAAGTACTAGCCATTGCGATCAGACAAGAAAAAGAAATGAAAGGCATCCAAATTGGAAAAGAAGAAGTAAAACTGTCCTTATTTGCAGATGACATGATACTGTACATAGAAAACCCTAAAGACTCCATCAAAAAATTATTAGACTTAATAAATGAATTCGGCAATGTAGCAGAATACAAAATTAATGCCAAGAAATCTAAGGCATTTCTTTACACCAATAGTGAACTTACAGAAAGGGAGACTGAAAAAGCAATCCCATTTACCATCGCACCAAAAAAATTAAGATACCTAGGAATAAACTTAACTAAGGAGGTAAAAGACTTATATGGGAAAAACTACAGGACACTGAAAAAAGAGATAGAGGAAGACATAAATAGATGGAAGAACATATCATGTTCATGGATTGATAGAATCAACATCATCAAAATGTCGATACTACACAAAGCAATCTATAGATTCAATGCAATCCCCATTAAATTACTAACAGCATATTTCACAGATCTAGAACAAATGTTTCAAAAATTCATCTGGAATAAAAGAAGACCTCGAATAGCTGCAGCAATCCTGAGAAAGAAGAACAAAGTAGGTGGGAACTCAATACCAGATATCAAGCCGTATTACAAAGCCACTGTTCTTAAAACAGCTTGGTACTGGCACAAGAACAGAAATATAGATCAAAGGAATAGAATAGAGAACCCAGAAATTGACCCAAACCACTATGCCCAATTAATATTCGACAAAGGAGGCAAGAGCATACAATGGAGTCAAGACAGTCTCTTCAATAAATGGTGTTGGGAAAACTGGACAGATACATGCAAAAAGATGAAACTAGACCACCAACTCACACCATACACAAAAATAAACTCAAAATGGATAAAAGACTTAAACGTAAGATGGGAAACCATAAAAATACTAGAGGAATCCACCGGCAACGAAATTGCAAACATATGCCGAAGGAATTTCTTCTTTGATACTGCTCCTAGGGCAATGGAAACTAAGGAGAAAATAAACAGATGGGACTACATCAAAATAAAAAGCTTTTGCACAGCAAAGGAAACCATCAACAAAACAACAAGAAAGCCCACTGCATTGGAGAACATATTTGCCAATGATATCACCGATAAGGGTTTAATCTCCAAAATTTACAGGGATCTCATGAAACTTAACAAAAGGAAGATAAACAATCCAATAAAAAAATGGGCAACGGACCTAGATAGACACTTTTCGAAAGAGGACATGCAGAAGGCCAAAAGACATATGAAAACATGCTCAAAGTCACTAATTATACGAGAGATGCAAATCAAAACGACAATGCGGTATCATCTCACACCTGTCAGAATGGCTATCATCAACAAATCAACAAACAACGTGTTGGAGAGGATGTGGAGAAAAAGGAACCCTTCTGCACTGCTGGTGGGAATGCAGACTGGTGCAGCCACTGTGGAGAACAGTATGGAGTTTCCTCAAAAAACTAAAAATGGAACTCCCATTTGACCCAGTGATCCCACTTCTAGGACTATATCCCAAGAAACTAGAAACACCAATCAGAAAGGATATATGCACCCCTATGTTCATAGCAGCACAATTCACCATAGCTAAGATTTGGAAACAGCCAAAG
Source organism: Myotis nattereri (assembly GCF_964212035.1). Classification (NCBI taxonomy): domain Eukaryota; kingdom Metazoa; phylum Chordata; class Mammalia; order Chiroptera; family Vespertilionidae; genus Myotis; species Myotis nattereri. The sequence continues at coordinate 29,736,645 of NC_138084.1, forward strand.
TGCCCATCGGCATATGAGTGGATTAAAAAGCTGTGGTACATCTACATAATGGAATACTACGCTGCGGTAAAAAAGAAAGAATTCTTGCCATTTGCAACAGCATGGATGGAACTGGAGAGCATTATGCTAAGTGAAATAAGCCAGTCAGAGAAAGATAAATACCACGTGATCTTACTCATTTGTGGAATATAGAGAACAACATAGACTGATGAACAGGGACAGATCCAAAGACAGAGAAACAGCGATCAGATTATCAATCCCAACAGGGAAAGTAGGGGAGGGGTGGGGTTAAGGGGAAGAGATCAACCAAAGGACTTGTATGCATCCATATAAGCCAAACCAGTGGACACGGACAACGGGGGGATGAGAGCATGAGTGTGGTGGGGAGGTTGGGGGTTGATGGGGGGATGAGGTCACATTTGTAATACCTTAACCAGTAAAGAAATTTTAAAAAAGAGTATTAGAAAACAGTTCCTGGTATCAGAAAAGACAGAAAATGGTAAGTGCTGTGATAAATAAACAGAGCTTTAAAAGAAGGTGTCACATCTGGTTTGGAAGTGGGAGCTTAGAGATAGCTTCATAAATGCAAGTACTGGTTTTTAATGATGACCTTAAGAAAATTAGGTGTTTAGAAGTAGATGGAGCAGCAAAGAGTAATAACATTTGATAACTGAGAGGAAATTTATTATCAAGTCCAGTCCACTCAAGTTTTATGCAAGCCAAAAAAATAAAAAATAAATAAAAACCAGGAAAGAATAGGGAAACCCTTTAGTGTGGCTGGAAAATACAGAGTTATGAGTAAGGGAATTAAAAAGAATTAGGTAGGTACAACTTTCATAGGTATTACACATCTCCCAGAACCTTCCCTGATCTCCTCTAACTAGTATTGATTTTCTGTTCTCCTTCTCCTGAACTTGGATTTAGCATGTTATTTCCTTTATCCTATCAAGATTTTTTTTACAGGGATCTTGCCCTGTAAAGTTAGTAATATCTTGAGGAAGAAATGGATTCACATCTTAGCTTCTGCCTCAAGTACTGACACAGTGCCTTAAATATAATAGTAAATTTTGAAGAGATACATAAAGAAAAAGGAACATAAAAATGTTGGAAATTTTTTTAAAAATACACTTAGATCAAAAGGGCTCTTTAAAAACCTGAAAGAGAGTTGGTACCTAGGGCAAATTGCTTAATAACATGCAAAGGTAGAAAATAGTCCAGTAATCCCCTTTATCTGCGATTTTGCTTTCCACAGTTCATTACCCACAGCCAACCATGGTCCAAAAATATTAAATGGAAAATTCAGAAATTAACAGTTTATAAGTTTTCAGCTGCATGGCGTTCTGAGTGCCATGATTAAATCTTGCACTGTCTCACTCCGCTTTGCCTAGGACATAAATCATCCCTTTGTACAGTGTACCGATGCTGTATATGCTACCTGCCCACTAGTCACCTAGTAACCCTCTTAGTTATCAAATCAGCTGTCTCACAGTATCACAGTGCTTGTGTTCAGGTAGCTCTTCTTTTACTCAGTAATGGCTCCAGAATGCAAGAGGAGTGATACTATTGTCAGGGATATTGTAAATGGTATTTATGAAACAATGTTAAAAGATAGGAGGAGAATGCTTCTAAGGAAAGTTCCTTCCAACTCTATGTGAATGCACGAATAACACAAAGTTTCTATAGAGTGAGAAGAAAAATTTTAAAACTATTTAGGTAGTATTTTCAGATCGAATATTAACAAAGGTAATCAGTGACCCACAGGTAAAAACTAAGTAGTGTAATTTCCCTATTTGCTAGGAAATCAGAATGGAAAAATTCTGTCACAAAATATTTTTTGCTTCCCATTCTGATGCTGTTGAACTGCCCTTAGACTCAGCGGTTCTCAACTTGTGGGTCGCGAACAATGAAAATACATCCTGCATATCAGATATTTACATTATGATTCATAACAGTAGCAAAATTACAGTTATGAAGTAACAACAAAAATAATTTTATGGTTGGGGGTCACCACAACATGAGGAACTGTATTAAAGGGTCGCGGCATTAGAAAGGTTGAGAATCACTGTGTCTAGTTGCTTTCTGTTGCTGTGAAGGTTACCTTCAGATAACCAGGGCCAAGCAAGAGCATTTTAACCATTCACTTTGAGACTAAAGCTAGTGTCGTTTATGGAATTTTTTTTTAAATTGGACATCCTTAGCCTCTAGAGATGAGGAAGACATTTTTTAAAATATATATTTTATTGATTTTTTTTACAGAGAGGAAAGGAAAGAGATAGAGTTAGAAACATCGATAAGAGAGAAACATCAATCAGCTGCCTCCTGCACACTCCCTACTGGGTATGCTCACAACCAAGGTACATGCCCTTAACCGGAATCGAACCTGGGACCCTTGAGTTTGGCTCTATCCACTGAGCAAAACCGGTTAGGGCTTATTTATGGAATTTCTATAGAACATTGCTTGACTAGACACCTGTAGCTCCAAAACTGAAGTCATGAACTAGTAAATGAATGACCTGTCAAGTTTAACTTCCTGAATGGGGTTCTAAAGACACTGTAGAGTTGGGTCATCTTAATATTTACTGTTTTCCGTTCTTCTCTTTAGTGGTTACCCAGGCTGTCCTTACCCACCTGGTGGTCCGTATCCTGCCACAACAAGTTCCCAGTACCCTTCTCAGCCTCCCGTGACCACAGTTGGTAAGTAGCCTTAAAAATTGTATTTCTCCACATAAGGAGAGTGAGTCTCCTGTTGTGAAGAGTACATTTCACTTTTTTTATTGAATAAATTTGACCTGTACCATTGTGTAAGTTAAGGAGTACAGCATGCTACTTTGATACATTTATATGTTGTAATACTGCCATTGTAGCAATGTCACTTTATGAAATTATAATACAATATACTGCACACTAGATCTAGTGCCTTACCAGGGTCAGGCGAAATGATTTCTCATGGGCCAGACGTTTTCCACCCCCGTTAGCAGGTATAAAAATATTAAAATTCCCTGTCCAGGTTGTTCATTTGGTTAGAACATCTTCTTGATTCGCCAAGTTGTGTATTTGATCCCTTATCAGGGCACATACAAGAATCAACCAATGAATGCATAAATAAGTGGAACAATGTTTCGCTCTCTCTCTTCTTCTTTCTCTCTAAAAGCAATAAAAATGTTAAAGAATGTTAAAATTTTTTCTTAAGATGTTTAAGGTGAGGGGAATTGCTTTGTTTGAGAAGTAAACCAGAGGAGGAGAATCTTCCACCATATTTTTTGTTGTTTATGTAAACAATCTCTTCAAACGTCAGGGTCCATTGAATTTTGAACTTCAGTGTGGGTTTTCTCTTTTGGCATTTACATTTCAGATCTTAATTATAATTCTTTTTAGAAAGCAGGTGGATTTAAAGTACTCAAATATGCTGTGTAATATGGTCTGTGTGTGAGAGGAAAGGACTAGGTCTGTCTTGGCATTTCTAGCCCCATAGATGAACTGTGGCCTTTACAGAAAGCCAGGCAACTGCTGCCACAGTGGGGTTCCCATTTTGAGTGTTAATGGCTTTAGCTGGAAACTTATTTGGTGCTATGTGGTAGCATTTGTCTTAACATATAAGAGAAACAGTGTAAATTCCAGGATTTAAATGTTTTTAGAGATGGGTATCTGAAACTTTATCCGAAGTATAACTTTTTGTAAATTTAGAATGACCAGAGTTTGTTAATGGAAGAGGTAGAGCTGGTAATGGAAAAAAGCAGTATCATCTAGCACAGCGGTCAATCTTTCGGACCTCACGGACCACCGGTTTGGCGACCACTGATCTAGCAGGTCGTAATTTACAGGACCTTCAAGAAATCTGCCTTCCATAGGTGTTAATTGACATAACTTCACTGTTGTAGCAAGTGTAGATCATAAGTTTAGGAATGAGATTTGATGTGAAGGCCAACAAGTAGAAGTTTACAACAGCAACAAAATTTCTGGTAAAAATAAGAATTACAGATGGATTATAGCAGTGTTTCTTAACCTCAGGAACCTTTTTAGGCATTTTTTTCTTAATCATACCCTACCCCCCCCCCCCAATGAACTGTTAATACCATAGTTTATACTGTATATCTGTTTATGTACTATATATCTCCAATTTATATATGAAAGGAGCAAGATTTTTTTTATCTCCTCAAAGCCAATTTTCATGAACTAGAGAAGCAATGTCACAGGCATTGAGCATGTGTATGGATTACAGTGATGGTGGCTAAAAGTGGACTAGAACTCAGAGGTAAGAACTAGAGAAAATCGAGTTCAAAGATTATCTGAGGTTTAGCCAAAACCGGTTTGGCTCAGTGGATAGAGCGTCGGCCTGCGGACTGAGAGGTCCCAGGTTCGATTCCGGTCAAGGGCATGTACCTGGGTTGCGGGCACATCCCCAGTGGGAGATGTGCTGGAGGCAGCTGATCGATGTTTCTCTCTCATCGATGTTTCTAGCTATCTCTCTCCCTTCCTCTCTGTAAAAAATCAATAAAATATATTTTAAAAAAAAAGATTAGCTGAGGTTTGGGGTTAGGAAAAGAGGTAATAAATGGACCTTTCCTTAGCCAAGAACAGAGCTTAACCAGTGAACCAGAACAAAAGCAGAGGAGATAAGGCTGTCACTGTGCTTTTAGACGCGTGCAAATTAGAGGGATACATGAAAGCTTAAAAGCACCTGGTCCTTCAAAGGGATCTGGAAGAAAGCAAGTTGTCTTGCTGAGAAAGGTGAGTACTTTTGAAGTGTGAGAAATCAGGCACGTACTTAAAGGGGTCTGGATTCTTATTCCAAAGGAGAGAATAAGTGGAAGACTTCCATCTGATGGTTTCAATCTTCTTTGAAAATGTTCTGAGGATTTTTGTTACATTTTGGCAGATGAGGCCTTTGGAGTTAGAAGTCCTGGTAATCTGATAGATCTGAGAGGAAAATAAGAAAAATTGAGTGGAGGGAGCCTAGAGGTGATGCAGTAGCTGGTAAATTCCTGAGAACACTCTGGAAAAGTTAGGTACTAAGAAGCCATAAATAATAAGACCTCAGTTTTAACTGGGAAAATATGATTAGCCTCTAGCTTTACAATTTTGAACTCCAAAGCACAGGTTGTCTGAGTTAATACTTCTGTTTCTCAGAAAAATGAAATAAGCTGAAATACTTTGGTAAGATCAGAAGTGAATTCTAGAAAGTATATACTATGGATTTGTGTGTTAGTAATCAACCAAAAGCAGGAATTGCCTCTGGTAGGATGGATACTGTTTGGGCTCTCCTCAGCAATAAGTTTTTAGTGGAAAGAAGTCGAGACCCTGGTAGGTAGAACTAGGAATCTGATATTGGGCTCTTCTTGTGCATAAGCAGTGTCCTTTGAACAGATGGGCAAGAGATACTCCTCAGGAAAACCTGGCCAAGTGAGACACTGTACTAATTTTCACTTGCAAGAGAAAGAAAATCCGATTTAGAAAAACAAAAACAGTTCTTCTGGAGTGGAAACAAGAGAAAGGGGTGGGGAGCAAAACTTTTAACACCCATGACCCCTGAGAACACCAACGTCTCCTCCCCATGTCATTTTCAAAGGCCCAGAAGAGCACTCAGGGTAACCTGGGTATGGAACAGCTTCTGGGAGAAGACAACTTTATTCCTCAAAAACTAAAAAGCAGAGTGAGACCGGTTTATGGAATAGTGGGAGTTGTGATCCAATGGGACACTGAAGAGCATGTGTGGAGCTGGTTGTGTTGTGGTTTGGACAGCAGGTTCCTTTTACATCTGTAACTTGGGACCAGGAAGGGGCTTGTAATAGATGGAAACAAGTGGTGAGAGTTTAGGTACATTCTTACAAACTAAAGGGGCTTTTCCCCTGATGAGTGAATTCATTGTCAAGGTGATAAAAATTTTCAGCTCAAAGGGGAGGTATACTTCCTTAGTCTGTAATCATTCCTATGCATTGGAGGCAATAAAAGGTAAACATACTTAGAATAATTCCCCACATAGTATTCCATCATCGAACATAATTGAAAATCAAATGCCATTTATACATTTGCTGATTCAGGACCTTAAGTGAAAAACATTGATAATTATAAAGAGAATCCTTACGTATGTTAAATGCAGGACATTTTGTGGGTGGTTTTTTTTTTTTTGGTTTTCAATGTGTTGTTAGTGTTGAAAGTATTACAGATGCCTCCCCGCCCCGTTTTTTTCTCATTGACCCCATCCACCCTGCACCCACCCCTCCCAGGCCTTCACCACCCAGGACCTTTTGAAGAAAATATCTGCAGCATTTATTTGATCTGAAATGTGCAAGGAAATTATTTAAGACACTGGCTAGGAAAAGTCATTTAGAAGAGAATAGTAAAGAATCTGAGAATAAGTTTATCAGCTGTTGAGTTTTTCTGGATGTCATTGTCTTGCTCACTGGTTCTGGTCAAGAGAAAGGAGTAGCCCTGGCTGGTGTGACTCATTTCGTTGTAACATTGTCCCATGCACCAAGAAGTGGCAGGTTCGATTCCCAACCAGGGCACATATTCAGGTTGCCAGTCCCATCCCTAGTAGGGTGTGTATGAGAGGCGATTGAAGTTTTTCTCTCTCTCTTCTTCCCCCCTTCTCTCCTCCCTGTCTCCCTCCCTTCCTCTCCCGCTCTCAAAAAGTAAAGGAATAAAGCCTTGCAGAAGGGAAGCCTTATTAACCCATACATTAGGGACTCTTTCTGGTCTCAGTCCTGTTATAGGCTTCTCACATGGGTTCCTGTCTCCTTCAGTTTAGCAGTGAGGCCTGAGAATGGTCTTGGCCTAAATAAAATGCTTTTCATTGGTATAACTTTGTTGTTGAGAAATATATGAATTGATAACCTCTTGAAGGAAAAGTATTTCTGAATCAACTCGGGTTTCAAAGTTATTTATGGAATTGTAACATTTAAAAGTTTTTCTTTCCTCCTACTTCGAAAGTGTCAGCTTATACTTTGTCCTGTTTTTGAAGGTTCCTGTGAAAGAAATAGAAGGACTTGGGAAATAAGTGTTTTTTGCCCTATTCTCCTGCAGGTCCCAGTAGGGATGGTACAATCAGCGAGGACACCATTCGAGCTTCTCTCATCTCAGCGGTCAGTGACAAACTGAGATGGCGGATGAAGGAGGAAATGGATCGCGCTCAGGCAGAGCTCAATGCCCTGAAACGAACAGAGGAAGACCTGAAAAAAGGTCACCAAAAACTGGAAGAGATGGTTACCCGTTTAGATCAAGAAGTAGTAAGTAACTCACTGAATAGTTGCAATTTTTAGATTGAATGGTAGAGGCAGTGTTACCTCATTACACTGGACGTTGTAGGATACAGTCAGTTCAGAAAATTATACATCTTCACACATTTGAATATAGCTTCTGTATAGCTTTGTTTAAATGGAGCCTGTGTCTCATATCTGATTGGAAGGTGGATGGTATTTAGAGCATTTTTGCTGGCACCTTCACCCTGCGGGGTGGTGTTTTGACACAGAGGAGGACTGTGTGTTTGAGTGCTTGATTTTGCCAGTTACCAGGAAATAAGAATTTGAGAGCTCTTAGCCATGGTAAAGATCTGCAGACCCTGGTGCAGACCTCGGTGTTAGTTCTTTGAATTGTTTCCAAATGTTGTTTGCGCTATATTTAAAGCATCTCCATTGAGCCCTTCTGACTTAATTCAAGGATATAAATGTAGTTTGCAACCTTTAGTTCTTAAGCTTTCTTACATTTTATCAGCCTGTTTTGCCCTAGATAGTCAGTATAAGTCAGCCCTGTGACTTTAACAATGAAATAGAGGCAATAACATAATTTGAGTGCAAGCTTCACTCTCTACTTTCATCCCCGCAAGGGACAACTCATTCCAATAAATGTGCAGTTTTGATGAAAGGGTTAAGAGTTAGTAAATGTTTTTTGAGGGCTTTGGGTGGTTCTAGTGTAAAGTGAGCTTCCCAGTAGCCAGCTATTTTCAAAAGTTCAGGAAAGTGATCTTGCCTATCTCAGAGCTTGCAGCTACCGCCTGTGATATCTTGTGATTTGTGTTCAACTGTGCAGGGTTCTGTCTGTTGAATCTCTGTAGACTGAGGAAGAGTTATCCCTTTGTGGCAGATGCCCACTTGTTTGAAAGAAAGGTATCTTTTGTAGTTTTCATATAAAGAACCGCTGGTTGTAAAGTGTCTTGTCTGATGGTTTATTTTGCAATATCATTTGTCAGTGGTAAGTGATAAGGTTATCACTGCCACTGAAAGGGTTCAGCTCAAGGTATTTCCAACATTATCCTGCTTTCACTCATTATACCCTCTCCTCTACCTTTGACCAATGTGCTGAGTGAAACATTAATCTCATCCATGAGTTGTAGATGTCTGACAAGCAGATAATTACACACAATTAGTATAAAGTCATCATGCTTGGACTGTTCTGTTTTCAGGCTGAGGTTGATAAAAACATAGAACTTTTGAGAAAGAAGGATGAAGAACTCAGCTCTGCTCTGGAAAAAATGGAAAATCAATCTGAAAACAACGATATTGATGAAGTTATCATTCCGACAGCCCCACTATATAAACAGATCCTAAATCTGTATGCAGAAGAAAATGCTATTGAAGACACTATCTTTTACCTGGGAGAAGCCTTGAGGCGGGGAGTAATAGACCTGGATGTCTTCTTAAAGGTATGTCTTCCTCACTCTGCTTTCCAAGATTTTGGAAATCTTAGAGACACTGATCTTAAAAATCACAAACCCAAGAGAGTTTCTCTGGAGGGTGTGGGTTAAAATTCCTCATTTTCCCCAAAAGAGAGCAAGTTGACATATATGGCAGTGTCTTCTCACATACAAAGGCTGAGAACCCGTCTGAGCATGGGAAGGAAAGTAGACTAGTAACCACCCCCCACCCCCACCCCCACCCCCGGAGCATTACACTGAGTATCGTTTTTACAGCTGAGCTCGGGTGGGTCAGGAGGTACACTCACATTTCCATTGGCTCTTTCTGGTCATACCATGTAAATGAAATCACTGACAACCCTCCACCCCCATTATTTTTCTGATAATTTTCTTAAGTTTACATAATTTTAGACCAGTTTTTCCAGCCGTGCAAAGTTAGGGCTGCCTTGCTGGTACCAAAGCCCTCTGAATGCAGGTTGTTTCAGGCTTAATGCTATTGTGCAGGAACAAAGAAAAGATCCTGTAAGCCAAATCTGACTACTGTTTTTTGTTGGGTGATAAGCAGCATGGTTTTGGGAAAAGCAGTAGCCACCCTTTGGATATTTAGTCTGGCTGCTGTTGATGGTTCACTGTACATGTGAGGCTAGTCGGGTCACGCGATGATCTTGCCTATCTCAGTGAGGGCCCAAACCACTCTTGGACCTTGTGCAAGTTCATGATGGTTGGGTATAAACACGAGATCAAAGGGGACTCACTTCCATACACTGTCCCCTGCTTAGGTGGCATAACTGAGGGACAGATGCACAGGGAGAGGAGGCAAGAGAGGTAAGCTATTTGCTAAGCATGGGACAAAAGCTGGCCTTGCGTTGCTTATCCCTGCCCTTCCTAGCCAAGTGAGGACAAACAGTCATAGTTATCAAAGTTTTTTGTAACTTCATTAGGATCACAGTACAAATTTCCCTGGCATCTTGATAGTCTCAAGATGTAGCTCAAATTCCTGAGCTAGATTCTGCAATATGGTGCTTTTCTTGTGAAATATATCTTTATAAGGTCTCAGAAGATTACTTTCCTTAACACAGTCTACCAGCATGAATCTAGTGGGGTTTAAAAAACCACATGTAATGAAGTATTGGTTTCAAAGGAAGGTTGATATAATGAGTTTAGGATTCTTAGGTCACATCTATGTTACAGACTGTCTGATACTTTATACCTGGGCCAAAGCCATTCTAAACTGTTGAAACTTTTCCCCCCACTTCCAGCATGTACGTCTTCTGTCCCGTAAACAGTTCCAGCTGAGAGCACTAATGCAAAAAGCAAGAAAGACTGCCGGTCTCAGTGACCTTTACTGACTTCTCTGACACCAGCCGGAGACGAGCTCTTCTTAAGGCATTCTTTTCTTCTTTCTTTCTGATCAGTAGGTGACCAGAATAAGTTATTGCAGTTTATCACTCAAGTGTAAAATATTTTGAATCAATAATATATTTTCTGTTTTCTTTTGGTAAAGACTGGCTTTTATTAATGCACTTTCTATCCTCTGTAAACTTTTGTGCTGAATGTTCGGACTGACTATGCTAAATAAAATTTGTTGCATAACTGTTCTCTTCTTTATTGAACATTTTTAGGAAAAGTCCATGAAACCTTAAGACGTCCTGAGTGATACCCTCCTGCCAATCAGTCCCTACTTAGGTTTGCTTCCTCTCTAGGCCTGACGAACCCATAACTTTTCATCAAGAAGAAAGTGGCCAACCTCTACACCTAAGAACTCACGTTAACTAGGCAAGATGGTCTGGTCACAACTAGGGAAGAAGGTGCGATGAACTACTCTTTTGTTGTTAATCCTCACCCAAGGATATTTTCCCATTTATTTTTACACAGAGTGGAGGGGGGAGACATCGATTGGTTGCCAAGGATCGAGCCTGAAACCAATACGTGCCCTTGAGCAGAACCAAACCCGGGACCCTTCAGTCTGCAGGCCGGCGCTCTGTCTACTGCGTCAAACCAGCTAGGGCAATGAACTACTCTTCTGTTGTCATTTGAAGTCCGCCTTCCTGGCAAGTAGTTCTGTTTGGGACCACTAAATGACTGTACTGTCCTGCAGAGCTCATCTAGTAGAACAGAAGGCTCATGAGGTTATAAAAAAATGAATGTCCTAATTCTGAGATGTTTTCAAGATATTTAGGGAGTAGGCAGTTTACTCCTAGAAATTTCTTAGAAGGGTTGGTTATTTAAGGTAAAGCGCAGAGATCCAGAAATTAATATTAAATCAATTTTACCACTAACAGTAAAGTCTACGTAGCATCAGTTTAAAAGCACATATTGTCAGTCAACAGTGAGTGCCTACTAGATGGCAGACACTGGGTTAGGCTCAGCAGTAAGACAGACATCACTACTTAAGAATATATAAGGCACATGACCAGAATTGAACCCAGGACCCTTTGGTCCATAGGCTGATGCTCTATCCACTGATTCAAACCTGCTTGGGCTGTGAGCTCAATTTCTTAGTCAAGCAAATGAGTGAAAGTCTAATGTCAACATGCTTTCACATAGACGCTTCTAACACATGATACTATCATAAGCACTAGAAAAAGAAGCCTACTGTGGGTGGAGCAATTAAAAAGGGCACCTGGCCCTCACTGGTGTGGCTCAGTTGTTAGGAGTGTCGTCCTATTTCCAGTCAGAGCACATACGAGAGGAAACCGGCCATGTTTCTCCCACACATTGATGTTTCTCTCTCCCTTCCTCTCTAAAATCAATAAAAACATATCCTTGGGTAAGGATTTAAAATAAAAGGTCACCTCTTCCTCTGGGTTAAGCCAGATAGGGCTCCCACTCAACCCTTGAACTGGACACACTTGTACAACCACATGTGGTAGCCTTACCTCCAACAGAGGAAACCTTGATTAACGCTTTGGCACAGAGCACATAACTTCTAATAAGATGCTGATTGCACAGGCCACACCAACTGCTCCAGTTCCTATAACGGGGATCTTACTGTGATGAATGGCCTTCTCTGAAGTGCAATTCTGAAGTTCATGCTTGGCAGTCGCCATCGTGGAAATCTAATAGAGGAAAACTGCAAAGTCACATCCACATCAGAAATTGGTCTGTAGAGAACTCCTGGGCGCCAGTGAGGAAGGAGGTGCTTCAGACACAACGGAATGACAAAGTTGACTATCAAGCTGGGTAGTTTCTGGCCAGCAGCCCAGCATCCAGGAGGCAAAGCAAGGAGAGGAAGAGGAAGGTGTTTATAAGAGGGAATGAAGGAAGGAAAGGGGGCTGCTTCACCAAAGAGACTATAGCCAGTTGGCTCTTACTCCCCTTCCACCATCGTCCTCCCCCTGCCCTAGTTGTCAGCTCCAGAACAGAGCCAAGTATAGCCCAAGGCCAAGTACAGCCAGGCACAAGGTACCTCCAGCCACACTCACACGGGAGAAAGGCCAGCCCCCGCCCCCAAGGGACCCAGGGTAAGAAATTCGCTCCCATTGCATCCTCTCACCTGCTGGTGCACAGGACTTCTGCTGCCCAGCTTATGGCCGCTCTCACTGGAGAGGTAGAGGATGAGAATGCAGAAAAGCTGGCTGAGGTCCAAGGAGGAAAACCATTGATTACTGAAGCTGGGCCCAGCTCATGCACCCTTCATAGGGGCCTAGCACACCTGGCGTAAGCACGAGGTCTGAGATAGGGGCTCTGATGCCTGTCACCTGTGCACATTTGGTGGGCTGAGGTATCTGTAGTTGGCGATCTTCAAAGAGGCTCAGAGGCTCCTTGGGCTCCAACTGCAGGAGGTGCAGCAGGCACACTGAACTAGCGGGCCTCAGCAATCAAAAGGAATACAGCTTCCCCAGAACCCATCCACCGGAGAGTCCAAGTAAAACTATTTCTAACCACCCTGACTGGTTTGCCTCAGTGGGTAGAGCGTCAGCCTGCGGACTGAAAGGTCCCAGGTTTGATTCCAGTCAAGAGCATGTACCTTGGTTGCGGGCACATCTCCAGTAGGGGGTGTGCAGGAGGCAGCTGATCGATGTTTCTCTCTCATCGATGTTTCCAACTCTCTATCCCTCTATCTTCCTCTCTGTAAAAATCAATAGAATATATTAAAAAAAATTGTTTTTTTAAAAACCAACTATTTCTAACCAAACTTTGTCCAGATGTATACAATAAGGGTTTTTTACACTTGGTTGGGAATTTTTCACTAGGGCTGTAGGAGAAAGATACCACAGGGCTACTTTTTAAAAATACATACATTTTTTATTGATTTCAGAGAGGAAAGGAGAGGGAGAGAATAAAAACAATGATGAGAGAGAATCATTGATCGGCTGCCTCCTGCATGCCCCCTACTGGGGACCGAGCCCACAACCCCTCAGGACTACTTTTTACCACTCGCAAAAGTGAGCTTAAGCAGAAAAATATAATAATTTTTAAACCCTCTATGCAATGAAGATGTTTTGTTAATTTTTAAAAATTGATTTGAAAGAGAAACATGGATTTGTTCTACTTGTTTATGAATACACTGGTTGCTTCTTTTTTAACTTTTATTGATTTTAGAGAGGAAGAGAGAGATAGAAACATCAATGAGAGAGAATCACTGATCAGCTGTCTCCTGCACACTCCACACTGGGGATCAAGTCCACAACCCAGGCATATACCCCGACCGGGAATCAAACCTCGACCTCCTGGTTCATAGATCGATGCTCAACCACTGAGCCACGCCGGTCAGGCCACTGATTGCTTCTTATATGGTCCCTGACTAGAGATCGAGCCTGCAACCTTAACATACGGGGAGCTACCCAGTGAGCTACCTGGCTAGGGCCTGCAACAGGATTTTTAAATAAGTTATGAAACCCTAAGAATTTGATCCGTGCAGTGCTGATAACCATTTCTACAAATGGAAGGGAAAACAATTCATTATCTGAATGTAGAATCCAAAATTCCCCACTTATCCCTTAGTCTGGAATAAACCAAGATTTCCACATCTCTTCTGCCATATTCTACATAATTAACTGTCTTTCTAATTCATTTGTGAATCATAACAGACAATACATATCTGACAAATAATTTTATAAATGTAGGGCAGTGTTTAACTTTTTTTTTTTCATTATCTCTCCCTCAAGAGCTTTTTTAGACATTTTCCCCTAATCATTCGGTTCCTCCCACCTCATGAAATTAGATACTAAGTAATAAGATTTTACCTGGTAGGACTGAGCTTTACAGAGCCAAACCCTTGTAATATCTAAGAGTCTCACTTAAACACACACACACACACCAAAGGGTGATATTGCCCCCACTGAGAATACATGATATAGTTGTACTTCCTAGAATATTCACTGTAGAAACTATTTACAGCTTTTCAATCTCTGCCAGGATTTCCTAAAATGAAATTTTAATTTGGAATACAAAGAGGAGCTTTTAAAACAAGGCAAAATCCACAGACGATTCCCCTTTCCCTTGATCCTACCTAAACTCATTACTATATTTTGTGTATTCATGGGAAGTATGTGTGAGTGTGTGTGTGTGTGTGTGTGTGTGTGTGTGTGTGTTTTAAAAAAACAACAAAATAGCCCTAGCGGTTTGGCTCAGTAGATAAGAATGGCGGCCTGTGGACTAAAGGGACCTGGGTTCAATTCCTGTCAAGAGCACATGCCTGGGGTTGCAGGGTCAATCCCCAATAGGGGGTGTGCAAGAGGCAGCCGATCAATAATTCTCTCACTGATGTTTCTCTTTCTCCCTCTCTGAAATCAATAAAAAATTAAAAAACAAAATAATAGGGAACGAATCATGTTTGGTAGTAAATGACTAGAATGAAAGCTATCACAGTAGCAAGACTAACAGGGTGAACTGTGACTCTCTTTGCAAATAGGTACACCTGCACTAGAGCCATGCAAGTCCTCAGGGCCGGCACAGCTGCCTTCTAACTTTTCCCACTGCTCTAGTCTAATTTGTAAATCACCTTGGTCCTGATTTCTTAGCTTTTGTTTCATTGGTATTTCCTACAGCTGCCTTAATTCTTTGTGGAGTAAAGGAAACATATATGTTACATATTATATGTATATACACATACATATATACATATATTTGTATATATAAATCAAAAGAAGAACATTCACTCCTAGATTGGACACAAAGAGGGAGCTATCAGTTGACTTTTATAAAGCATTCATTAATAATTAATTAGTTGATGTACCTTAAATACTCACTGTAAGATACTGGAGGGCAGAAATCATGTCATATTGACTTATAATCATTACACAGCAAGAATAATAGTAATTTGCTGAACGAACTGGAAAGAAATGTAATCGATTTCCAAATTGAAAGTTGGAAATCAGAGGTTCCATGTTTCACATTAGTTTCAGTTAATCACACAAACCAAGACATTTCCTTATATTTATTTTCCACAATGCTTAATTTTCACTTATATCTAATGTGATGGTCTAAGCTCCCAGTGTAGTATTTCAACAAAGACACCAAATCCACAATTTGAATTTAGATCAATTGGTATTATACTTGCAGGGTTGAAGATATTTATATTTTTTTACACCAAAAAGGTATATTTCTATTTTCCTTCTTAAATACATGGTCTTAAAAATAAGCACTCAGTAAAAATTATACATAGATACACGAAGCAATATAAAGTAAATATGCTGTTTCCCTAAGGGAAGAAAGCACAAGATAAAATTTCAATACTAGAAAAAGTGCTTGTTTTGTGAAAAAAATCTTAAGTTCTATATTATAATGGATTGTTATATATATTTTATTAAACCCAAAGGCCACTCTTACATTTGTACAAGTTGGGTATCTTAGAATAGAGCAATGCGAGATTCATAAAAGAGGATAAATTTCTTTACCACTTCCTTTTTCTACACTTGAGAGGATGGAGTATGCTATAGGTCTCCAATGCCTTCTTATATTTTTCATATCAGATGAAAATACTTTCAAAATGTAAAATACACAGTTTGTTATCTTCTGTTCTATAAAACAGTGGAACATTAAAAGGCTTTAAAATACCAGGTCTTTTTGGATATTCCAAAGTGTGTTTGCACTCTTCTTAAAAAGATCCTCCTCCTCAGAATTCAAGTTAACTTTCACAATATCTGAGATACCACTTTGCCCCAAGATACAAGGGACACTGAGAAAGATTTCTTCTTTTATTCCATATAAGCCCTAAAAGGCAAAATTAAATTACTGTTCAGTTAACCTGATATGGAAAAGCAGCTGTGCTAGAAAGCTTCTTAAGAATAAGAGTATACTGGAGCACAACAAGAATCCTCAGCGGGTGGTTGAGTGATCACTGACAATACCAAGAGCATCCTAATGTCCTATGACCATGTGGAACTTGTGTTCAGTATCATGAATATCGTGCCAGAGGCCTCAAAGGGACCAAGAAAGGCACTGTTTACCCCCTACCGGGTCATCCTTCTATCTAAGGGTAAGGGTGCCATGCAGTCCTTCATAATGTCATTTCATCTGATAAAGAACTGTACAATCAAGCAGCCTGTGTTTGAGATACATCAAGAGAACAGTGAATTCTGAAGCAGAAAGTGACTGAGAAGGCTCTGTTTTGTATAAATTGACTTTTACACCATGGTGTGCCACTGAGTTTGGACAAAAGATGCCACAGATGGAATCTCAAGTCTCCAGAAGTGAGCCTCCAATGGAACCTATGGGTATGGGTACCCTCTCATGCCTAGCAGGGCACTCACCAGTTGCCAATGGAATATACTCCTACCTTCCAGGATACCTCTATCCACTGCCCCAATCTGACTGATACCCTGAGCCTCCCATGATGTACAGGGCCCATGGCATAGGTGCAGTCATGACCACTGCCCTATCTTGGGCCTATTGAAACATTGGTCTCCAGCCTTAATATTCCCTCCACTCCAGCAGCTGAATCCAAGGCCACAGAAGCAGCTGCCAGAAAGTCTATTAAAACCTGCACAAATTGCCTGGTCCGCGTGGCTCAGTGGTTGAGCATCGACCTATGAACCGGGAGGTCACAGTTCAATTCCTGGTCAGGGAACATGCCCGGGTTGCGGGCTCAATCCCATTGTGGGGCATGCAGGAGGCAACCGATCAATGATTCTCATCATTGATGTTTCTATCTTTCTCCCTCTCCTTTCCTCTCTGAAATCAATAAAAATATATTAAAAAAAACAGCCCTGCACAACACACACAATGCTTGCATTCTCATAAACTAGCCTCTGCCTCTCCCTACTATCCCTGGAAGATAAGAAGACCCAGTAGACCCCTCAGACCTCCCTGTCTCTCATCACTCATTACTCTTTCCTACCCCACTCTTGGGGTTGAGTCTAGGGTTGGAGGAGGTGACGGAAAGGTCTTGTTATTCCTACAGGTCTGATTATAAACAGTTACCAGGAACTAGCATTCAGAGAAGGGCAAAGTCCCTTGATTCTAGAGTGGTGCCTCCCAGTTTCCCACAATAGCTCAAAGCCCACAGGCACTACTCAACCAAGCGTCCCTCTCACCACTTCTGGGCTCTCCTCAGGAGCTCAGGGTATACACCTTGTTCCTATCTTGCTCTAGTCACCCACAGAGGGATTCTCTGGCCGCCTCCTCCACTGAAGTCCAGCTTCCTCATTTGGTAGCCACTTTATATTCAACCTCATGAGCTCCATCAGACCAACCACATGTCTTCCTCTGAGGGCCCCTTTACAGGCTGTACTCACATTCACTCCACTCTGGTCTGTGCCTAGCTATGGAAGCCCACTGTCCCACCAGACTGTCAGCCCACATTCCATTCCCAGCCAGGCTCCAGCTCCAGCTCCAGCTCCACTCACCTTCCCTTACTTTCCCTGTACTTGGTCATTCTGTTGTCACCTCTCTGTAACTTTTGAAGTTTTTTCATGAGCTTCCAGATGTTGGGTGGCATCAGAAAGAAGGTCACTATGCTGGGAAAGAACGCCCTCTGGTTCCCTGCCAGTGTTCCAGGAATTTGTTTCTCTCTACTTTCTCTCTCTCTCTTTCCTCTAGAAGGGGCTTCTCCGACTAGAACTGGAGAATGCATGCCCATCCCATCATGCCATTTGGGGGCTGTGAGTGGGCTGAAAACAAGGTCCTAGACCCCTGGGGCCTAGCCTGGCCCTGTGTGATGACCATGACCTGCTGCCACCCCCTCAGCCTACCCTCTTCCTTTTGGTGGCCTGACTCTGCGTGCTTTTCCCTTCACCGTGCACTTCCCATTACTCCCTTTGCTCTCTGCATTTCAACAGATGACCCTTTTTTTTCAGATCCTCAAGTGTTCTCTGCTTATATATACCTCAGATCCTCTTGCACATGTGTTCCCTCTGCTTGGAATATTAATCCAGCCTTCCAAGTTAACTCCTACTCATTACTTGGATTAGGTCATTTTACTTCTTTGGGAAGGCTTCCCTAACGACCACCCATGCCCCTTCCCAGAGTAGTTAAATTCTCTTCTTGTGTACTCTTAGCACTTTTTAGTTTTTCATTATAGCACTTAGTATAATTTATTATTAGATATTTTCTTTTGTAATTGTTTTATTAAGTCCATTTTTCATTAACTTTTATAAGGGCAGGATCTCTGTCTTTTTTGTTCACCATTATAACACCTTGTATATGCCTGGCATATAGTAAGGACTCAACAAACATTAATGATAATAAAGATCAATTTAAGCCTACCTTAACCATAGTCGAAACTGGATGCACTCTCCTAAGATTTTTCAAAATGGATTCTACCAGATTTGTCACAGATAGGCCAATAGCCCAAGAGGTGTACCCCTTCAGCTTAATAATCTCATAGGCACTACAGTTGTAGAAAATAAGAAAAGCAAATGAATGAGAAGTCAACTTAGAGAAAAGAATATATTGCAAGCATCCATTCTGAAGCAACCTACATATCAATGCCACTCCATTAAAATTTTCTAGAAACCAGTTATAAATAATACAAATTTTAATACTACTCTCACAGACTTCATTATCACTTTAATAATTCACCCTCCTTTTATCATAAAGGCAGAATATTGAAGCCATTCAAGATGAAAATTAGTTTTAAACTTTTTGTATTATTGCTTTTTTAACTTTTTTATTGAACTTGTTGGGGTGACACTGGTTAAAAAAATACACAGGTTTTAGGTATACAACTCTATAATATATGATCTGTATGTTATACTGTGTATTTTATATTATTGCTTAAATATCCAAACATAGAATCTGTTCACCTTGAAAGTTAGCATATATATCTTGCTAGCCACTAAAAATTGTTACTGAGGTGCAATGTATACAATTTAAGCCATGTGCACATATTTTTCCTAAGAATATATCATTAAACCAGTAATATATGGAAATTTGGGGAAATGTTGATACACCTTTATTTTTATTTATTTCAGAGAGGAAGGGAGAGGGAGAGAGAGAAAAACACCAATGATGAGACAGAATCATTGATCAGCTGCCTCCTGCATGCCCCACACTGGGGATCAAGCCTGCAACCTGGGTATATGCCCTGACAGGGAATCGAACTGTGACATCCTGGTTCATAGGTCGACACTCAACCGCTGAGCCATACTGGCTGGGCCATGATACATTTTCAAAAGAAAATAACAGAGTCCTAAACACTATGTAATTTCTCATCTCAAACTTGTAAAATACACAATACTTTTATTTTGTTGTTAATCCTCACCGGAGGATATTTTTTTCCATTGAGAGAGAGTAGAAGGGACCAAGGGAGAGGGGGAGAGAGAAACATTAATGTGAGAGAAACACATCAATTGGTTGCCTCCCACATGCCGTGATCATGGCTAGAAATAAACCCAAAATCCAGGTATGTGCCCTTGACCAGGAATCAAACCCATAACCCTTCAGTTCGCAGGCTGATGCTCTAGCCACTGAGAAACACCAGCCAGGAGAGAACATAACACATTTTTATAGAAACTTTAGAACAGTATCAATCCACCAAGTTATTAATAGTGATTATTTTTTAATGACAGGCTTACAGGTGCTATTATTTCATTAAATTCAGAGAGGAAAGGAGAGGGAGAAAGAGACAGAAACAGCAATGATGAGAGAGAATCACTGATTGGCTGCCTCCTGCAGGCCCACTCTAGGGACCGAGCCTACAACCTGGGCATGTGCCCTGACTAGGAATTGAACAGTGACCTCTTGGTTCATAGGTCAATGCTCAACCATTGAGCCACGCCAGCTGGGCTGCTATTATTTTCTTTATGCTTTCCTGAATATTCTTGTTGTCTACAATATATATGTATTATATTTTTGTACTGCCACCAACAGTGGTCTCAGGTTTGGATTGACAAGGAGGTTTTAAGATAGCACTGAATTTACTTAGTTTTGAGAAAAGAATATACGATAGGAAACACAGAATGTACAGCATCGTTATTCCTATCAGGTTATCTAACAACCAGCTACACATAATTTCAAGGCACCAGGACCGCACATAACATACTTGATTGCAAAATATAAGACTGATGTGTAAATGGAACATCTCAGCACATAACAGTTGGACTGTACTCATTGTGGTGTGCTGGGATTTGACTGTCAATCCAGAACCAGGGGTACTATTAGAATTCATGCACATTAGTGTCAAATTAGAATTAGCTTTTAGACTCTTAATTGGTGTCAAATTAGAATTAGCTTTCAGACTCTTAATTGGTGTCAAATTAGAATTAGCTTTCAGACTCTTAATTGGTGTCAAATTAGGATTAGCTTTCAGACCAAGCATCTGTGGGTAAGTAAAAGGAAAGGGAGGAAGATTATGCCTAGAAAGTCATTAATTGATGGTATATAAGTAGAAAGCTCTGCATAGGTAACTGGGGACAAATCTTACCAGTGGAATCTGGATGACAGATCTATCCTCTCAGGAATTAACAAAATCGCTTTGAGAGCCCTAGTCGCTTTGCTCAGTGGTTAGAGCATCAGCCCTCAGACTAAAAGGTCACAGGTTCGATTCCCAGTCAAGGGCATGTACCTCAATTGCAGGCTTGATCCCCAGTCCTGGTCAGGGTACATGCAGGAGGCAACCAATCCATGTGTCTCTCTCACATCAAGGTTTCTCTGTCTATCTCTTGCCCCTCTTCCATTCTGTCTAAAAATCAATGGAAAAATATCCTCCAGGTAGGATTAACAAAAAATGGCTTGAGAAAGAGGATTGAGAAAAAATGGCTAAAAACATAATCTTTTACCTGTTATTAACCATCCTAATGAAAATAAAATTTTTGGTATAAAAGGAAAGCTAAAGGGAGCAAAGAGAACAAGCAGTTCTATGGCTGATATTTTAAGACATCTGATCCATGTTCTAAATTACATGATCTATTGGGAACCTGGAAGGACATCTTATTAAATCCTGATCTCACTCCTCTGCAATTATTGGTTAGGTACTGGAAAATCAAAGATTATAAAAGAGTTGAGTCATTTTTTAGATAAATACTAGCAGTACTCTGAGGATTTTTTTTTATAATTATAGATCCTCTGCTAAATGACTAAAAGGCAAATAATTCCATTTTGGCCACTGCATTGTTGAGAGGACTAATTGGAACAAGTACTGATCTGTAACATGTTATAGTATTTGGTATTTAAAACATACAAGATTGTGATGTGGCCTGAAAGCTACACCTGAGCACTTGTAATACCTCCTTAAAATGCTAATACTCTATACCAGGGAAGGCGAACCTATGACATGCGTGTCAGAGGTGACACGTGAACTCATTTTTTTGGTTGATTTTCCTTTGTTAAATGGCATTTAAATATATAAAATAAATATCAAAAATATGTCTTTGTTTTACTATGGTTGCAAATATCAAAAAATTTCTGTATGTGACACGGCACCAGAGTTAAGTTAGGGTTTTTCAAAATGCTGACACGCCGAACTCAAAAGGTCGCCATCACTGCTCTAAACTGTGTTTTTTGTCCAGTGTCCTTTCACCAAGCTTGATAAACTTAATGTTAGGTTAAAGCTTATTATGTTTCTAACTTGACAGTCTGAACTTCAAAACACTATGTATAGCCATGTACTTTATTTTCTTTTTTAAATAGTGGTAAAATTGGCCATTTTAACCATTTTGAGTATACAGTTCATTGGTATGCTATCTAATAAAAGGGCAATATGCAAATTAACTGTCACTCCATGACAAAGATGGTGGTGCCCAGTCCTCTCAGCCCCACCAGAGTCCCCCAGTCCTGGGGAAGCGGGGACAGCCGCTGAGAGCGGGCAGCATGAGCAGCCTGGCAGAATTCTTGCTTTGTTGCTGTGCCCCACTCGGGCCGGCCCCCTGGAGCCGGAGTGGACACGGACAGGGACAGGGGGCCAGCCCGCAGCCTCCGCAGCCGAGTGCAAGCCCGGAGAGGAGATGGTGGGCCCGCCTCCCGCGGAAGCAGCACGGCTCCCTCCCACCTCCCACGGAATGAATGCGGCTCCTGCGGAATGAATGCAGCTCCCTGTGGTTCCAGCAGATTCCCGTGGAAGCGCGGGTGGTCTACTGCACATGATATCGCACGATGGGCTACTAGTTAAGTACATAAACACTGCTGTATAACTATTACCACCACCTTATCCAGAACTTTGTCATCTTCCCAATTGAAACTCTGTATAGATTAAGGTGATCATGTGATTTTATGATCAGAAAATAATTTATTTTTTTAAACTAAAAGGCATTTAAAAAATAAAAACTTGCCCATAATCACTGTTGCTATATTGTGTATCTTTTTAGTCTCTGCCCTAATTATCATACATTTTTGTAGAGTTGACATCCTAAATATACATTACACTTGAGCTTTTATAAATTTAATATTCCAGTTTAGAATATCCAGAAGTGATTTTTAGATTGTGTAACTTTTACTAATATGTGACTTGGCTAAAGCATAAAGGAGAATCATGTGGGCTGTTAAAGCTGATTTACACAGAGTCAGACACTTCATTTATAAATACACCCAGTTAACTTCTGATCATCTGCATCGGCTTCGTGTTGTCTTTTTCATCGAGTCATTTGATGAATCCAAGTTCTAGGTGCTATTCTAAGCATTTTATGTGTATTAACTCATTTACTCTTCATAATAGCCCTCTAAAGTGAGCTCTATTATTATCCCCATTTTAAAAACTTGGAAACTGAGCTTCTGAAATTTTAAATAGCTTGGCAATATCACACTACTTAATAAGTGGTGAAGTCAGGTTTCAAACCTAGGAAAGCTGGTTCCAAAGTGCTCATAATTACTTGCTAAATTACCCTCAAACACATATGAGTTCTTGTAAAGCACATTTGCTTTGTGAAAATGCCCCCAAATAAAGCAATGGGTAATATAAGTCTGAATTCAAGGATTTTCATAAGATTAGAATCATTTACCACACAAAACTCAACGATCGACTATATTTTTTTCTGTGACATTTGTTCTTACTACTGATTATTAATGCTTTAAGAAACTTAGTGAGTACTTTACCTCTCAACAACTTGTTTATGGATATTTTTCCATTGGTCCTTGTCTGAATCAGTTCCTAAGTTAGGGTTTAGAGTCTTCAGAGCAACACCAGCAACATTCACCCCACTCCATAAGGGCACTAAAAAGAAATGTATCTCATAATGAACTCTTCTTCCTAGCACTGCTTCGGTTGTTTTAGTAATTTTTTATAAACTTAGATTACTACCTTATACCATATAATAAAAATAAGTTTCAAATGGCCAAAAGGGGAAATGTAAAAAATAAAATTATGCTTTAGAAAAATATGTAGTAGAATTTATTTATAACTATGTGACATAGGAGGTATTTTAAAGCAAGGTACAAGTACAGAATCCACGAAGAAAAGGATGGTTAAAAAGATAAAATATTACAAGCAAAACAGGAAAAGAGCAACAAATTAACACCAAACTTCTCAACAGTAACAAAGAGCTGGAGGGGGAACTACTGTCAATCTAGAATCTCATATCCAATTAAAGAATAAGGTGAAGCTAACCTGGCCAAATAGCACAGTTAGAGCATCATCCTGATATACCAAGGTTGTAGGTTTAATCTCCAGTCAGGGCAAATATAAGAATCAACAAAAGAATACATAAATAAGTGGGACAACAAATCTCTCAATCTAATATGTCTCTCTCTCTCTCTCTCTCTCTCTCTCTCTCTCTCTCTCTCGTCAATAAATAAAAAATGTTGCCCAACCAGTGTAGCTCAGTGGTTGAGCATCAACCTATGCATCAAGAGGTTGCTGGTTCGATTCCCGTCAGGGCACACTCCCCAGTTGCAGGCTTGGTCCCCAGTAGGAGGCATGCAGGAGGCAGCTAATTGATGTTTCTATCTCTATCTGCCTCTCTCTTCCTGTCTCTCTAAAAATCAATTTAAAAATAAATAAAATATATATTTTTAAAAATACACTGATTTGTTTTCAAATAAAATAATGTAATATTAAAAGTGAGGACGAGCCGAAACCGGTTTGGCTCAGTGGATAGAGCGTCGGCCTGCAGACTGAAGGGTCCCAGGTTCGATTCCGGTCAAGGGCATGTACCTGGGTTGCGGGCACATCCCCAGTAGGAGATGTGCAGGAGGCAGCTGATCGATGTTTCTCTCTCATCGATGTTTCTAACTCTCTATCTCTCGCCCTTCCTCTCTGTAAAAAATCAATAAAATATATATATATATATTTAAAAAAATAAATAAATAAATAAATAAATAAATAAAAGTGAGGACGAAACCGGTTTGGCTCAGTGGATAGAGCGTCGGCCTGCGGACTGAAGGGTCCCGGGTTCGATTCCGGTCAAGGGCATGTACCTGGGTTGCGGGCATATCCCCGGTGGGAGATGTGCAGGAGGCAGCTGATCAATGTTTCTCTCTCATCGATGTTTCTAACTCTCTATCTCTCTCCCTTCCTCTCTGTAAAAAATCAATAAAATATATTTTTAAAAAAAAGTGAGAAATAAAAACATAATTAGGAAATTTTATTTTTAATGACTTCCAGGAGGAAGAGCTGAATTAGTACAGTAACACAAGCCAATAGGTCAAATTAAGTATTTGTCTAAGTCAAATCAAAAGTATTTGTTATAACACTGCACCCTCCCGCAATGCGGGACCCCTCAGGGGATGTTGGAGAGCCAGTTTCGACCTGATCCCAGCAGGCCTGGCTGAGGGTCCCCACCAGTGCATGATTGGGGCTGGTGAAGGACCGTGGGAGGGCTCCAGAGCGTGTTGGCTCGTCTCCCTGAGTCCTGTTCAGTCGGACCCCAGCAGCAAGCTAACCTACTGGTCGGAGCGTCTGCCCCCTGGTGGTCAGTGCGCATCACAGCAACTGGTTGAACTGTAGAACAAACAGTTGGACACTTAGCATATTAGGCTTTTATTATATAGGATGACATTTGGAGTAAAAAAAAAAACAAAACAGACAAGCCCTAACCGGTTTGGCTCAGTGGATAGAGTGTCGGCCTGCAGACTGAAAGGTCCCGGATTTGATTCAGGTCAAGGGCATGTACCTTGGTTGCGGGCACATCCCCAGTAGGAGGTGCGCAGGAGGCGGCTGATTGATGTTTCTCTCTCATCGATGTTTCTAGCTCTCTATCCCTCTCCCTCCCTCTCTGTAAAAAATCAATAAAATATATTTTTAAAAAAAACACAACAGACAAGAAGGACTTATTAAATGTTTTGACTAAACAAATGAATAACTGAATCAATGGTCCTTATTCTTAATGGGTTTACTGCCACTGTGGAAAGAAGATTCAAACATGATACAATTAGAGAACACTGTAAGAAGTATAAAGTTCTAATTGTGCTGCAGAGCTTAAATGTTTAAGTTCAGAAAAGAAAAAGATAGGTATGGCCTAAGTAACAGTTTAAACACAAATTATATAAATTTATTTAAATGAAAAGTCTGGAATAAACAAAGCTACAGAGTCAGAAAGTAAATTAGTGGTTGCGTGGGGCTGGGGTAGGAGTGAGTTCAGGAGCAAAAGTTTCTTTCTGGGGTGATGAAAATGTTCTATAACTAGATTGTGGTCATGACTGCACAACTCGGTGAATATACAAAAAACCAGTATTGTCCCTTTGTAATGTTTAAAAAATAACAATAAATGAAAGTGCTCCAGATAAGAGAAACATTCACTGGCTTTTAAAATAGTTATATGCTCTATGCACAATTTAATGAGTGGTAACTAAATCCATGATGCAAAAAGCTGAAAATAAAGAAATCAAAAAAGATAGTGTACACCGGGAAAATACCAATAAAACAAAAGTTACACAGCTATATTAATTTCACAAAAAATAGACTTTAAAGAAAATAAAGCATCATTATAGATAAGTGTGATTACATAATGAAAATGGGTTTATACTCACCACTAGAATCACCATGTTCTCCAATAATCCAACCGTGGCAGCTAGTGGGATGGACACCCAACTTCTCTCCAATCAGGTAACGGAAACGGGCAGAGTCTAGATTACAACCACTTCCAATTATACGAGCGGCAGGTAAGCCACTTAGCTTCCAGACCACATATGTCAAAATATCCACTAGGAAGAAAAATTTCTTGTTACAAAAAGATTTATAATAACTTCCTTTTATAGTTTGCTTTTCTGAATAGATAGATCAAATGTCTTAGTCAAATATAAATTTATTACAAAGTTTGAAGCAAAGCAATTCAACAAGGAAATACTGATAATCTCTCTCGATGGTTTTAAGAGGTTGAATTATTCACTATTAGAATTTTTTAAATTCTCTTTTAAGATAATATATGTGCCTATCTGTATATTTTATAGTTAGTTAATTCTACCTCAAGGCTGCCTAGATTTTTCCTCTCTACCACCAAAGCCTCATCGAAGCTACCAACATTTTCTACCTAGACAAAAGTCACATGCATACCCAGGGCAGTGTGCCAGTGTGTGCATGCTCAGGAAAAACATGAGAAGATCCTAAACTTAAGCTCTGTATGACCTTGAGGCTCTGCACAAGCAGGAAGTGAAGGGCACAGTGGTAGAACTGGCTGAGTGTTGAAGGCATGCTCCAACATGCACACAGAGGCCTATAGCAAAGACTGGGAAATCCTTTTTGGTTCCACATTTTTTAAAAGTTCCATTCAATCAGTAGCTGATCACTAAACAAAGAGATAAAAGATGTCTGTGGCCACGCACAACAAAGAATACAGACTTGCAGAATGAGTGCACAAAAGTCATGAAATAAACAAAAGGCAGCTGCAACAAGCATCAACAACAAAAGTCCCTAGGAGAGAAGAATCTGATTTATACAGTTTTCATACTATCATTTTTTTAATGTTCAGTTTTTAACAAAAATTATGAGGCATGAAACAAAATAAGGTAGTTTGCACCAAAGGAAAAAAGCATCAATAGAAACTTAGAAAGTCCTAACATTGAACTAACCTATCTTCAAGTCTACTGACTCCTCCTTCTGCCTTTTCAATCTGATGTTAAACCCTATATACTGAATTTTCATTTAGCTTTCTACTTCAGAATTTCTATTTAGTATTTTTTAAATTTCTGTTTATTAATATTCAATATGTAGTGAGACATCAGTCTCATATTTCCTTTACTTCTTTAGGCTTGGTTTCCTTTAGCTCTTTAAACATACTTATAATAGTTGATTTAAAGTATTTGTCTGAGCCCTAGCTGGTTTGGCTCAGTGGATATAGTGTCGGCCTGTGGACTAAAGGGTCCCAGGTTCAATTCCGGTCAAGGATGCATGCCCAGGTTGCAGGCTCTATCCACAAGTGTGGAGTATGCAGGAGGCAGCCAATCAATGATTCTCTCTCATTACTGATGTTTCTATCTCTCTTTTCCTCTTCCTTCCTCACTGAAATCAATAAAAAAAATATTTAAAAATAAATAAATAAAGTATTTGTCTGATAAATCTTTGTTCAGTGACTCTGGCCAGAACTTCCAGCATGATGTTAAATGGAAGTGGTGAAATGACATCTTTGTCTTACCTGATCTTATTAGCAGGGAGAAACCTTTCAAGTCTTTCTCCACTGAGTATGATGCTAGTTATAGGTTTTGCACCTTTTATATCTTTTTATAGGTTATATGTTTTATCAGAATAATTTCCTTCTACACATAGTTTACTGAAGGATTCACTTGTAAAATCATGATTAGGTGTTGAATTTTGTTGAATGTTTTCTCTGTGCCTATTAACCCTTTTGTCACTACGTAATACTAGAGGCCTGGTGCACGAAATTTGTGCACTCGAGGGGGTCCCGCATCTCAGCCTGCACCCTCTCACAGTCCGGAAGCCCTCAGGGGATATCCGACTGATGGCTTAGGCCCACTCCCCATAGAATGACCGGAATGACCGGTCGACCATTCGCCATGATGCACACTGACCACCATAGAACAGTCGCTCAATGCAGGAGCTGACCCCTGGTGGTCAGTGCGCTCCCACAGCCAACCTCCTGCGGCCCTTTTTCCCTTGCCAACTGCCCCATCCATAGGCCCCAATCGGGGGGCCAGCCAGCCAACCTCCCGGGGCCCCTCCCTCCGGCCGGCCAGCACCCCCGATAGTCCTCCATCACTGGCCAGGCCGAGGGACCCTACCCGTGCACAAATTCGTGCACCAGGTTTCTAGTATAATGATAAAAGGATCAATAGATGCAGAAAAAAGTATTTGATAAAATTTAACCCCCATTCATGATTTTTAAAAAACTCTCCACAATTATGAAGAGAAGTGAATTTCTAGGGGGAAAAAAGCCCACATTAAACATCATAATCAATAAGACTGAATGTCTTTGCCATGAAATAAAGAATTAGGCAAGTATGTCCACTCTCAACACTTATACAAGGTATCACGGACACTAATACTACTACCAGTATGTACTACCAGAGGGCATACATATAAATAGTATTTACTGGAAAAATCTTAGAAGCAGAGAAGTAGGGAGCCACTCTATGTACACTGACTTCTCATTATTCCACAGCATAGGCTAGGCCAGCCGTGGGCAAACTACGGCCCGCGGGCCGGATCCGGCCCGTTTGAAATGAATAAAACTAAAAAAAAAAAGACCGTACCCTTTTATGTAATGATGTTTACTTTGAATTTATATTAGTTCACACAAACACTCCATCCATGCTTTTGTTCCGGCCCTCCGGTCCAGATTAAGAACCCATTGTGGCCCTCGAGTCAAAAAGTTTGCCCACCCCTGGGCTAGGCACAGATCTTCTGTATACAAAATGGCCAAGTGCAGAGGAGCCTCTCTTGACTGATGTGCTGGCTGTTTTCTTGAAACTCCTCTGAGAACAAAAATGAGCCCCACCAGCACATTGTGTTACATATCTGTATGTAGCTTTGGAGGGGGAAGTGAACCCCTAGTTTCCTTAAATAACAAGAAATTTATCAAAGGATAGCTGGGTCTGCGAACAGTGGTAAGCAGCATGCATTTCCAGAGCCAAGATATATCCGTAGGGCCCTGAAAAGAACCTTGCATGCCAGGAATACTGACATCAGCTTAAGACCTTGCTGTTTCTACATAGGCTGGCTCAATGGCTCAATTTAGCTGATCCAACTCTCTAATAAGCTACCAAAACAAAGGGAGGAACCTAGCCAATTTGGCTCAGTAGATAGAGCGGTGGCCTGCAGACTGAAGGGTCCCAGGTTCGATTCCAGTCAAGGGCACATGCCTGGGTTGCAGGCTCGATCCCTAGTAAGAGGCGAGCAGGAGGCAGCCAATCAATGATTCTTTCTCATCACTAACATTTCTCTCTCTCTTTCCCTCTCCCTTCCTCTCTGAAATCAATAAAAAAAAAATTTTTTTTTAAAAGGGAGTAAATGAGCCTCCAGGGTGATGTACATTTGTCTGTCATTACTACTTACATTCACCATTTTACTAGAAGTGCTAACTAGTGAAATGAGGCAAGAAAGTAAAAAGGTCTTCAAATTGGAAAAGAAAGAAAACTAGTAAAATTGTATTTGCAGATGACACGATAATATATAGAGCAGCGGTTCTCAACCTGTGGGTCGTGACCCCTTTGGGGGTTGAATGACCCTTTCACAGGGGTCGCCTAAGACCATTAGAAAACACATATATAATTACATATTGTTTTTGTGATTAATCACTATGCTTTAATTATGTTCAATCTGTAACAATGAAATTGGGGGTCACCACAACATGAGGAACTGTATTAATGGGTCGCGGCATTAGGAAGGTTGAGAACCACTGATATAGAGAATATCCCAAAAATTTAAAGAGAATTACTAGAATTAAAAAGTGAATTTAGCAATTTTTCAAGATACAAGGTCAATACATAAAAATCAACAGTATTACTATTTACTCACAATAAACAAAAATGAAATGTAAAGAACTCCTTTTATAGCATCAAAAACATAAAATATTTAGGGACATTTTGTGAGGATGTGGAAAAAAGGAAACCCGTGTGCACTGTTGATGGTAATATAAACTGGGACAGCCACTATAAAAAGGAGTATGAAGGTTCCTCAAAAAATTAAAATACAGAACTATCATATAATCTAGCAATCACACTTCTTGGTATATATCCAAAAGAAATTAAATCAGTATCTCAAAGATACCTGCGCTCCCATGTTCATTGTGGCATTATTCACAATAGCCAGGATATGAAAACAACCTAGGTGTCTGTCTATGAATGAATGAAGAATATGTGGCATATTGTCTGGCGTGGCTCAGTGGTTGAGCATAGAGATTATAATGCTTATGTTTTCTTCAAGGATTTTTATGGTTTTGAGTCTAACATATAAATTTTAATCCATTTTGAGTTTATTCTTATGTATGGTGTAAGAAGGTTGTCTAGTTTCATTTTACTGCACATACCTGTCCAATTTTTCTAACACCATTTATTGAATAGACTATCTTTATCCCATTGTATGTTCTTGCCTCCTTTGTCATATATTAATTTATTATAAAGGTGTGGGTTTATTTTTGGGTAACGCAAAATTTAGAGACAAATAGTATCCTATATAATAAAAGTCTAATATGCAAATTGACCGAACAGCAGAATGACCGGTTGCTATGTCACACACTGACCACCAGGAGGCAGACGCTCAGTGCAGGAGCTGCCCCCTGGTGGTCAGTGCGCTCCCACAGGGGTTGCGATGCTCAGCTAGAAGCTGGGCTCACAGGCTGGCGAGCAGAGCGGCGGTGGCAGGAGTCTCTCCCGCCTCTGCGCCGTGCTAAGGATGTCCAATTTTGGTATCCACAGTGGTATCAAATGCCCTGAGAATACCAAGGGATGACTGTATGTGTTGAAGTTGTTAACTAACCCTACTGTGGTAATCATTTCCCAATATGTAAATGTATCAAATCATCATCACACTGTACACCTTAAACTTGCATGTTATATGGCAATTATATTTCAAAAAAGCTGGAAAAAATCATTGTATTATATATTTTGAATGGGTAGTTTATTGTGCATAAATTTTACCTCAATAAAGTTATTTAAAAAAAAAGAGAAAATATATATTTTCGAATAGAAATAATCCTGTTATTTGCAGATTTTTAATATTTCCTACAACTTTTGTGATACTATGTTAGTACAGTTTTGGTATTATATTTAACACATTGTTTGCGGGTAGTTTTTATCACGCACTAACAGGTGGCGTGGGCCATTTTTGCTCATTTTTTGCGCAAATGGCAACGTTCAGTAAAATTACGATAACTTTAGTTTACGTATTTATACGTTACCCGCATTCTACCACTAGTCTATAAAAAACGTATTAATACGTGTCCCGCACTCAACTACACTGGTAGAACGTATAAATACGTAAAACGTATAAATACGTTTCCCGCATACAATGTGTTAAAATCTTTTTTCTTGAAATATTAATTTTTATTGCATGTAACATTATATTTAAAACTGTTTTTCTTGAAATTAAAATATATATATATATATATATATATATATATATATATATATATATATATATGCCTAAGCAACCATTATGACCGAATGACCAGAACGACTGGAATGACTGGTCACTATGATGCGCACCTACCACCAGGGGGCAAACGTTCAATGCAGGAACTGGCCCCTGGTGGTTAGTATGCTCCCACAATGGGAGCACTGCTCAGCCAGAAGCCAGGCTCACAGCTGGTGAGTGCAGCTATGGCAGTGGGAGCCTCTTCCGCCTCTGCGGCAGCACTACCAAGTGGCGGTGGCAGTGGCAGGCACAACAGGGCCAGGATGAGTGGCAGCAGAGCTGTGCCCAGCCCCAGCTGGAGTTCTCCCCGGCCACCTGCCACTTTGGCACTACTACATCCCTCAGGGGGATATCGGACTGTTGGTTTTGGCCCAATCCCCGAAGGCCTGGCCGAAATCGGCAGTCCAACATCCCTCCAAGGGGTCACGGATTACAAGAGGGCTCAGGTCAGGCTAAGGGACCCCGCCCATGCACGAATTTGTGCACCGGATCTCTAGTTATAATAATAATAATAATAATAAAATAAACTCTTAAAATA
The DNA here is from genome assembly GCF_964212035.1 of Myotis nattereri. NCBI lineage: Eukaryota > Metazoa > Chordata > Mammalia > Chiroptera > Vespertilionidae > Myotis > Myotis nattereri. The sequence goes on from NC_138084.1 coordinate 29,768,652, forward strand.
AAGAACCCAGTGCATGCTCTCTCTCCAGAGCCTGCCCATGCCTTTATTCTTCAAGCTTGTATCTTTCTTTTCATTCTGTTAGGGTCCCCACAAGACTTGCAACTAAGGGAGTATTGGGCTACAGCAGCACATCCTGGGCTAACCCCCTTCAAGCCCCTTCTTTTGCCTCTGTAACTTGATTCCTGAGTTCACATAGCCCAGCTGGCTCACTTCTTCTGCCTCTGTGACTTTCTTTCTAAAGGGCCAAGGCACCTCTCTAAGCATTCTGCTCCAGTCTCCTCTTTAAGTGTACTTTTGCTTTGCATGCTAAATAAACTTCCCCTTCCACTAGGGGTAAAAAAAAAAAAAAAAGGAATGGTCTGGAAAGACCATCCTTATGCAGTTAAAGAGAAAAGACTCACCTGGATTTGAGACAATAAGCATCTTACAGTCGGGACTATACTGGACCAGGGCAGGAATAACTGATTTCATGATATCCACATTACGTTGAACCAGGGAAAGACGACTTTCTCCTTCCTGTTGCCGTACACCTGCTGTGACAATAATTAATTTGGAGTTTGCAGATACACGACAATCTAAAAGAGAAACAAAAGACGATATTTGGATCATGACTGCCATAATCATTGTTCCTTAATTCTTTAAAAGAGTATTGCATGATCTTGGTATTAAAGCATTTATATACTTTCATGTCTGGCATTTGGAAATGAATAGACTTTCCATGTAGTAATATTATTTTGAATAACCTGAAGGAAGTCTTGTCACTATGACTTAAAAGTTTCAAACAGCTTTTTTTTAAAAAAATAGAACATACTATGCTTTTAAGCAGACATTCTCATTTGTTATTAAGGCCTGAGGCAATGCAAATCAACTCTCTGTCTTCTTAGAAACACTATATATATCAGAAGCTTAAAACTCTGAAAATGTATGTATCTGTTTCAGGATTCCAAGAGTAGGAATGTATTTATTTCTAATTAGAAGGGACTGGATTTGAGATCACAGGCACATTCTTGATCCAGAAAAGAAAATAAACTACCTTCTAAATCTGATGATCAGTTGTAAAACTGTTTCACCTATGAACAAAAATAGATACAGAGGCAGCATCGAACAGACTGTCGAACTACAGCAGGAAGGCTGGGAGGGTTTGGGGGGAGGTAAGAGATCAACCAAAGGACTTGTATGCATGCATATAAGCATAACCCATGGACACAAGACACTGGGGGGTAGGGGAGGCCGGGGGAAGGTCAAGGAAAAAAAAAAAAAAGGAGACATATGTAATACTCTTTGTAATACTTTAAGCAATAAAACAAAATTTTAAAATAAAAAAAATAGCCCTGACCGGTTTGGCTCAGTGGCTAGAGCAGCCGTGGGCAAACTAAGGCCCGCGGGCCATAAAACTAAAAAAAAAAAAGACCGCACCCTTTCATGTAATGATGTTACTTTGAGTTTATATCAGTTCACACAAACACTCCACCCATGCTTTGGTTCCGGCCTCCGGTCCAGTTTAAGAACCCACTGTGGCCCTCGAGTCAAAAAGTTTGCCCACCCCTGGGTTAGAGCGTTGGCCTGTGGACTGAGGAGTCCCAGGTTCGATTCCAGTCAAGGGCATGTACCTGGGTTGCGGGCACATCCGCATTAGGGGATGTGCAGGAGGCAGCTGATCGATGTTTCTCTCTCATCGATGTTTCTAACTCTCTATCCCTCTCCCTTCCTCTCTATAAAAAATCAATAAAATATATATTTTTAAAAAAAGCACCTTGCCAAAACCGGTTTGGCTCAGTGGATAGAGCGTCGGCCTGCGGACTGAAAGGTCCCAGGTTCGATTCCGGTCAAGGGCATGTACCTGGGTTGCGGGCACATCCCCGGTAGGAGATGTGCAGGAGGCAGTTGATGGATGTTTCTCTCTCATCGATGTTTCTAACTCTCTATCTCTCTCCTTTCCTCTCTGTAAAAAATCAATAAAATATATTAAAAAAAATAAATAAAAAATAAAAATAAAAAAAGCACCTTGTCTAGGCTAGTCTTGGACTTCAATTTCTGAATGAGATTTGAATAGATATTACATAATGTATCAACTGAATTGGTAATATTTCACTGGGATGCACTAATGTTTGTTATACTTAAACTCTTATTATATTTCAAAATTAATATTTTAAAATAATTGTTTCTATGAATATTAATTTGAATATCTTAAAAAGACATTAAAAGCAAGTTGTTTAAAAATTGTCCTGCCCAGCCGATGTGGCTCAGTGGTCGAACACTTACCTATGTCTTAGGAGGTCGCCAGTTCAATTCCTGGTCAGGGCACATGCCTGAGTTTCAGGTTCAGTCCCTGGTCGGGTCATGTGTGGGAGGCAACCAACTGATATTTCTTTCTCTCTCCCTCTCCCTTCCTCTCTCTCTAAAATTAATAAAAACATATATTTTAAAAATTGTCCTTTTAAGTATGAGAAAAATAAAAGTGAAGGAAAACCATAAGAATTTAGTACAGCCCTAGCTGAGTGGCTCATTGATTGGAGCATCATCTCATACACCAAAAGGTTATGGGTTCGATTCTTGGTCAAGGCACATATAAGAATCAACCAATGAATGAATAAATAAGTGAAACAACAAATCAATGCCCCCCCCCTTCCCTGTCTCTCAAATCAATAAATAAAAATTTAAAAAAAAAAACACTAAAATTAACCTTTTCCACCAACAATCTTTGAAGTAGCAAAGAAAAGACTGCCATGCTGAAGATCCATCATTTCTCCCTTTAACTTGTCCTCTGCAACATCAACAAGGGCGAGTTCATCAGCCAAATCCTAAAATACATTAAAGTTATGAATAAGATATTCTGGAAAATGTTCTTATTTTAGGAGAATGAGAAAAAATTTTGTGTGGCTATTTTATACGCAAAGGAGATATATATATATATATATATATATATATATATATATATATATACTTTTAAATATATTTTATTGATTTTTTACAGAGAGGAAGGGAGAGGGATAGAGAGTTAGAAACATCGATGAGAGAGAAACATTGATCAGCCGCCTCTTGCACACCTCCCACTGGGGATGTGCCCGCAACCAATGTATATGCCCTTGGCCGGAATCGAACCTGGGACCCCTCAGTCCGCAGGCCGATGCTCCATCCACTGAGCCAAACTGGCTACGGCAGGAGAGTTATATTTTTAATAGAAAAAATTATATAAAAATGATGGTTTTTTTGTTTTTTATTGCTTAAAATATTACAAAGAGTAGTACATTTGTCTCCTTTTTTTCCCCCCCTTGACCTTCCCCCAGCCTCCCTTACCCACCAGTGTCCATTGGTTATGCTTATATGCATGCATACAAGTCCTTTGGTTGATCTCTTACCGCGCCCCCCCCCCCCCCAAAAAATGATAGTTTTTTAATATGCCTAGAATGGGCCAGAAGTCAAGGTAAACAACAGAATATAATAAAAAGTCATTGTTTTTGCCTTCATCTAATTGTTAATTTTGTTAGAATTGGGTTTCTTCCACTTCAAATAACAGTTTAAAACTGTTGCCCTGGCTGGCTCAGTTGGTTGGAGCATGTCCAGATACACCAAGGCTGCAGTAAGATGACATGGTCAAGGCACATACAATCTATACATATAAGAGCCCAGCAACCAAACTAAGATGGCGGCATAGATAAACACCGGGAAATCGCCGTCTCCCACAACAATTGAAAAATACGGCAAAGGTCAGAGCAAACATCATCCCGAACAACAGGAAGGCTGGCTGAGTGTAATTTCTACAACTAGAAGAAAAGAAAAGCACGCTGAGAGCCAGAGGAGCTGCGGAGGCTGAGTGCAGAGGTACGGTGGCGGCTCGCGTGCGCGGAAAGGGGGTGGCACCTGAGGACGCGGCTGTCTTTTTGAATCACAAGCTCCCGACTGCTCTGAACTCCGGTTCCAGCAAGTCTCTGGGGACCCAGGACATATACGGGGAGGAGCTGCTCTGTCAGGCGGCAGCGGGCGAACTTGAGGGCAGCTTTCCCTCAGAGGTGCTTCCAGCCGTTACCGGGACACTGAGACGCGCGACTCCGGGCGCGGAGAATCACCATAGTTGCTTTCTCCGCCCTTTGACTCCCTGAGACCCCGCCCCACCCAGGCTGCGGCAGAGGCTTTTGCATGTGAATGTACCTAACTACAGCCCAGCCAAGCAGACCCGGAACTTCCAAGAGAAGGCTCAAGGCCCCGCAGCGGCTTGCATTGCTTCACAGCTGAGCCTCTTCGTGACTCCTGCTGTGTGGCCTCAGGCAGGGGCTGAATTAGCACCTCCTTAGATCCAGGAGCCACTGTACCCAGTGGTCAGAGGGGGACCATTCTCCCACTTCAGACACAGCTGATTCCCACAGCCAATTGGCCTGGAGGTCAATTCCTCCCAGTGATCCTACAACAACCAAGGCACCAAGAGTGCACCAAGAGTGTCCACCCCAGGTAACTGGGGAGGCTGAGCCACTGGGCCTTACGGGACACCTGGAGCGCAGGGCCACTCTATCAACACAGGGAAGCAGCCCAAATGCGGAGACAAAGAAACAGGTCACAAATGGCAGAAACGGAGGAGGACAGACAACTGGATATAGAGTTCAAGGCCACGTTTATAAGGTTTGTCAAGAATTTTATGGAAACCGCCGATAAATTTAATGAATCCCTCAAGGAGTATAGTGAGACCATGGAGGACATGAAAAAGGACCAACTAGAAATTAAGCATACACTGACTGAAATAAAGAATAATTTACAGAGATCCAACAGCAGACAAGAGGATCCCAAGAATCAAGTCAAAGATTTGAAATACAAAGAAACAAAAAATACCCAAACGAAAAAGAAAAAAGAAAAGAGATTCAAAAAATACGAAGATAGTGTAAGGAACCTCTGGGACAACTTCAAGCGTACCAACATCAGAATTATAGGGGTACCAGAAGGAGAGAGAGGTCAAGATATTGAAAACCTTTTTGAAGAAATAATGACAGAAAACTTCCCCCACCTGGTGAAAGAAACGGATTTGCAAGTCCAGGAAGCGCAGAGAACCCCAAACAAAAGGAATCCAAAGAGGACCACACCAAGACACATCATCATTAAAATGCCAAGAGCAAAAGATAAAGAGAGAATCTTAAAAGCAGCAAGAGAAAGACAGTCAGTTACCTACAAGGGAGTACCCATCCGACTGTCAGCTGATTTCTCAACAGAAACCATGCAGGCCAGAAGAGAGTGGCAAGAAATATTCAAAGAGATGAATAGCAAGAACCTGCAACCAAGATTACTTTATCCAGCAAAGCTATCTTTCAGAATGGAAGGTCAGATAAAGAGCTTCACGGATAAGAAAAAGCTAAAGGAGTTCATCACCACCAAACCAGCATTATATGAAATGCTGAAAGGTATTCTTTAAGAAGAGGAAGAAGAAAAAGGAACTCTTACCATTTGCCATAGCATGGATGGAACTGGAGAGCGGATAAATACCACAGGATCTCACTCATTTGTGGAATATAATGAACAACATAAACTGATGAACAAGGACTGATCCAGAGACGGAGAGGCATTGATTGGACTGTCGGGCCTTGGAGGGAAGGTAGGGGAGGGTGGGGGCAAGGGGGAAAGATCAACCAAAGGACTTATATGCAAGCATATAGGCCTAACCAATGGACACGGACAACGGGGGGGTGAGGGGATGAGCGGGGGGGTGGGTGGGTAGAGGGTACACATATGTAATATCTTAATCAATAAAAAATATAAAAAAAAAAAAGAGCCCAGCAACTGAATGGCAGAACAACCACAATGACCAGTCGCTATGACGCACACTGACCACCGGGGGCCACGCCTCCCACCAATGCACAAATTCGTGCACTGGGCCTCTAGTCTATATATATAAAATGCTAATATGCAAAGTATCCCCTCAGGAGTTTGACCAGGAGACTGGGAGTTTGATCACAATGACATACACTGGCCACCGGGGTTGGCGCGGAACGAAGAAAGTCCCTGGTCAGCTGCCGGAAGGCCCCCATCAGCCCTGGTCGCCAGCCAGGCCTAGGGACCCTACCTGTGCACAAATTTTGTGCACCAGGCCCCTAGTAAATGCATAAATAAGTGGAACAACAAAGGGATGTCTCTGTCTCTCTGTCTCTATCTCTGTCTCTCTCCTCCCTACTCTCCTTCCTTCCTTCCCCTCTTACATCCCTCTCTCCCTTCCTCTTTCTCTCTAAAAATCAATTTAAAAAATAAAGCCTATGAGAAATTATTAAATTCTTTCCAAGGATTTTACTATATTTAGCCCATATGCCTTATTTCTAAATTGGCTAGAGTTGTTTTCAGTATGCATCGTTATGGCCAAATAGAAAAGTAGCCACCTATAGGAACCCTTTCTATGTAGGTCAGTACAGTACAATTAATATCAGCCCTCCAACCTAACAGTAGATGTGCATATAACCAGACCCAACCAATTGTTCCATTCTTCCTTCTGGTCACAGAAATTAGTTCACAAATGGGCATATGGCCCAGGCATAACAAATGGGCACAATGTCTATAAGGTTTGAAGTGGAAGATGGAAAATTAAGTGTCATTTTTCTTTGGAATCATAGCTCTAAGAATGACATAAGACTCTTAAGAATAAACTGTATAGTTATCTTTACCACTACACAGAAAGACCCTGCCTGAGAATTAAGCCAATAGAGGAAATATAAACCAAGATATACAAATACTGTGTCTCAATATGTATGAATTCTAGAATCTAGTAGTACCTGAAGCTAGCTCTGCTCTTAGATTTTCTAGTTATGTGAACAATATATAGTCTCTTTATATGCTTACTCTAATTTGAATTGGGTTTTCATCAGATTCAACAGAATATAAAACTATATAGAAGGAGTGTATTCCCTTAGATTCCAGTGGCCAGATTCCAAAGGTGAGCAATAACAAAAAAGGATACAAGTCCCTATTTACTAATGGTTTTTTCTCAAATCAGATACCATGTCATCTTAAAGGACAACTGTAAATGCTAAAATTTACTAAATTATGTGTCATATATCAGGAATAGGAGGCGGATAAGGAGTTTCATCCAGAAGAATGAAACTTTTGGCTAGCTGATTTTTAAAAATATATATTTTTATTGATTTCAGAGAGGAAGGGAGAGAGAAAGAGAGATAGAAACATCAATGATGAGAGAGAATCATGGATCGGCTGCCTCCTGCATGCCCCCCACTGCGGATCAAGCCAGCAACCCAGGCATGTGCCCTAATGGAGAATTGAACCCAGGACCCTTTCAGTCTGCAGGCTGATGCTCTATCCAGTGAGCAACACCAGCCAGGGCTAGCTGATTTTTAAAAAACTATATGTTTACAGATCTGTTTTTACATCAGTCTATGTATCTGTCTGGGTCTGGAACAGGAAAACAGAAACCATTCTAAGCATTTCAACGGAAGGAATTTAATATAGGAAATTGTTTAGACAGATGTTGGAGGGATGAAAGAAGAAAAAGGTAACACTTGAGATAACCCAAAGACTGTAACCACAACTTGAACCTATCACCCCTAAGGCTGAAGGCACAGAAAGACTAAAACAGGTGCTTCAGGAACTAGTCTCAGAACTCTGGAGGAGGCAAAATCTGGCTGCTGCTGCTGCTAGCACTGAATGGGCAAGATGAGGCCAATGCTCGAGCTCCAAAACAAACTGGGGGCAAACCCCCCCCCCCACAAATTCAGAAAAAGGGAGGGAGGGAGGTAAGGAGGGAGGGAGGGAGGTAAGGAGGGAGGGAGGGAGGGAAGGAGGGAGTGGGGAGGGAGAGATGGAGGAAAGAAAGAAGGGGAAGGGAGAAAAGGGGAAGGGAGGGGAGAGAGAAGGGGAAAGGAAAGGGGAGGAGGAGGGAGAAGGCATGAATAGCGAATCTTGAAAAATAACAGTTAGAGGTTTTATGCTTCCTGATTTAAAAACTTATTACAAAACTACAGTAATCTAAACTGTGAGATAACAGAATACAGACATATAGCGCAATGGAACAAAATAGGGAGCCTAGAAATAAACTCTAATGCATATGATCAAGTGATTTTTGGCAAGGGTGCCAAGAGCATTCAACCAGGAAAGAATATCTTTTTAACAAATGGCATATTTTCATATAAAAGAATGAAGTAGGAGCACTTACTTTATACCATATACAAAGTTAACTCAAAATGGATCGAAGATCTAAAACTATAAAACTCTTAGAAGAAAACACAGAGGAAAAGCTTCATGACACTGAATGTGGCAATGATTTTTAGATATGACACCAAAAGCACAGGCAATAAGAGTAAAAATGATAATCTAAACTACATTAAACTAAAAAATTTCTGTGCATCAAAGGACACAATCAAGAGAGTAAAGGGAAACTAAGGGAATGGGAGAAAGTATGTAAAAATCATGTATCTGATAAGCAGTTAACATCTAAAATATAAGAACTCTTGCAACTAAACAACAAATAACTGGATTTTTAAGTGGGCAAAGGATTTTTTAAAGTATTTTTTTTATTGATTTCAGAGAGGAAGGGAGAGACAGAAACATCAATGAAGTGAGAGAATCATTGATCAGCTGCCTCCTGCACGCCCCTCACTGGGGATCGAGCCCTCAACCCCGGCATGTGCCATGACCAGAACTCGAACCATGACCTCCTGGATCATAGTTAGACACTCGACCACTCAGCCATGCTGGCCGGGCAAAATGGGCAAAGGATCTAAATAGACATTCCTCCAAAGAAGATAAACAAACGGCCAATAAGCACATGAAACGATGTTCTGGAAACAAAGGAAAATTAAAGAACTTCCATTTCAAAATAACTTTATCAAATCGTGTACTTTTTGTTTTATAACGAGCATGTCATACCATTTTTTTTTTAATTGTAAAGTGGAAGTCACTGGGAAATATAATTTTCACCCATTCCTCCTCAAGGAAGACAATTCATGGATTGAACTGTTATAATGCAATGTCATAATGCTTAACAACGTGCCTACAAATAAATCTGAACTAGTCTAAGAATGGTAAGCTCCAAGTAAATGTTTAAAAAATATATATATATATATATATATATATATATATATATATAATTGATTTTTTACAGAGAGGAAGGGAGAGGGATAGAGAGTTAGAAACATTGATGAGAGAGAAACATCGATCAGCTGCCTCCTGCACACTCCCCCACTGGGGATCGAGCTCGCAACCTGGGCATGTGCCCTTGACCGGAATCGAATCTGGGACCCTTGAGTCTGAAGGGCGACGCTCTATCCACTGAGCCAGACCAGTCAAGGCTAAATGTTTCTTAAATTGCGTCAAAATCAGAGGAGAGGAATACGACCAAGAGGGGAAAAAAAGTCAGATGAAGAGGATACATATTTGCAGCCAAGGGATTAGCCCTGCAAACCTGAACTCATCCATCGACAAGGCCCCGAAGCGCTTGACCCTCAGCCCCAGAACGGGCTGATCACTTACCTTCAATAAGATACAAATGGCGCAAGCCATGCCCACCGCACCGACCCCGACGACGGTGATCTTCTGGTGGGAGGTTTTATCTTCCACAACCAGGTTCTTAATAAGCTGCTCCTTGACCGTTGACATTGTGAGAACCTGAGAGAGACGACGCCATATCAGTGGAATCGAACTCCCTAAATAACGCTGGTCGCGAGCGATGTACTTAGTCACACTGACCTAAGACACCACCTCGGAGTCTGCACCAGGGGGAAGCCGGGGTGGAGGGGAAGCCAAAGAGAGGATATCCTGGTCAAAGGTGACGAGAGGTGGTCGAGGCCGAAGCACCACCGGCTTCCTGAGCTCGCCCTGCCCCAGCCACCATTTCCGCCCCTGCGCCGGATACTCACCAATGCTCTGCTTGGCGCAACCCACTAAAGACCCCCCGGAAGCATAACACACAGCCTCGCAGGACTTTTAAAAGAGTGACTCCGGAGCACAACAACCACGGCAGTTGAGGTGCGAAGCCCGGCTGCGGTTACTCCCTGCCCAACACGCCAGCACGCTCCGCGTACGTCAGCACGCAAGCCCCGCCCCCGCTGGCCGGCGCAGGCGCATTGGCAGACGCTTGACGTCCTCTCGGTGTGAGCTGGTTGCTGGGGTGCCTGCGATTGCTCCTTCCTGCTGTCCGTGTGAAGAATTGAGAGACGAGCTTGGAGAGTGTGCAGTCAAGGTGATCGGACTGTGGTTTCGTTTCCTTCAGGCGGCCTGGGACTGATTTTCTGGCCCTGACTCTTTGGAGACCCCACAACCACCCGGCTAGGCGCTCCAGGCCCCCATGGGAAAGAACCCTCCTGGGAGCACCTCCCGTGTTTACGGTGGTGCCAGCTTAAAGCAGTAAAGTGTGGACTTGGGAGTGACCAACCCCACTTGGAGAAACATACATTTTGGTGCATTTATCACACCTATATCCAAACATTCATTTGCAGGAATTTTTAAAAATTATTATTAAGCTAGGTAACTTCAGGATGGAGTGCTGAAATAATGTTTGAATGAAAATGAGCTCAGCCGGTGTGGCTCAGTAGTTGAGCATCCACCCATGTACCAAGAGGTCACTGGTTTGATTTCCAGGGCACATGCCCAGGTTGCAGGCTCAATCCCCAGTGGGGGGTGTGCAAGAGATAACCAATGGATGTTTCTTTCTCATCAATGTTTCCCTCTCCCTTCCTCTTTCTCTAAAAATCAATAAAAAATGTTGTTGGTTTTTTTTAAAATAAAAGAAGCCCTAGCTGGGCCTGCGGACTGAAGGGTCCCTGGTTCGATCCCGGTCAAGGGCACATGCCTGGGTTGCAGGTTTGATCCCCAGTGGGGGGACCTGCAGGAGGTAGATGATCAATGATTCTCATCATTGATGTTTCCATTTCTTTCCCTCTCTGAAATCAAAGATATATATGGCCGTGTCTAGTTTTCTAAGAGTGATTTCTTTTTTTTTTTTACTGAGAGGAAGGGAGAGGGATAGAGAGTTAGCAAAATCGATGAGAGAGAAACATAAATAAGTTGCTTCCTGCACACCCCCTACTGGGAATGTGCCCGCAACCAAGGTACATGCCCTTGATCAGAATCGAATCTGGGACCTTTCAGTCCGCAGGCCGTCGCTCTATCCACTGAGCTAAACCGGTTAGGGCAAGTGATTTTTAATTTATAACTCACACAAAGGGACACAACCTCTGTAATTTTTTGTCATTTGCATTTGAATCTTTTTCAAAACCTAAAGGGTAATTCATTTTCTGTATCAAAGCCTATGATTAATATAGTTCAGATCATGCAATAACTGCTTAAAACCCTTCAATATTTGCAACAGCATGGATGGAACTGGAAAGCATTATGCTAAGTGAAATAAGCCAGTCAGAGAAAGATAACTATCACATGATCTCATTCATTTGTGGAATATAATGAACAACATAGACTGATGAACGAAAACAGACCCAGAGACAGAGAAGCATCAATCAGACCGTCAAACCTCAGAGGGAAGGTAGGGGAAGGTGGGGGTAAGGCGGGGGGAGATCAATCAAAGGACTTAGATGCTAGCATATAGGCCTAACCAATGGACACAGACAACAGGGGGGTGAGGGCATGAGTGAGGGGGATGAGGGGTAATATGGGGATAAGGACACATATGTAATACCTTAATAAAAAATTTTAACAAACAAACAAAAACCCTTCAACAGCTTTCTGTCACACTTAAAAATAACTACCCTGGTTCATGCAGCTCAGTTGGGCGTCCTCCTGTTCCATCCCCTGGTAGGGGGCATGCAGAAGGCAGCCCATTGCTGTTTTGCTCTCACATCAATGTTCCTCTCCCTCTATCTCTAAAAAAAATCAATTTTAAAAAAAGGAGAGCCCTAACCGGTTTGGCTCAGTGGATAGAGCGTCGACCTGCAGACTCAAGGGTCCCAGGTTCGATTCTGGTCAAGGGCATGTACCTTGCTTGCGGGCACATCCCCAGTAGGGGCGTGTGCAGGAGGCAGCTGATCGATGTTTCTCTCTCATTGATGTTTCTAACTCTCTATTCCTCTCTGTAAAAAATCAATAAAATATAAAAAAAGGAGAATATAACCAATTTTTACAACCTATGGTACATTAAAAATTTGGCCTCCTCACACCTCTGCAACTTCATCTCAAAACACTCTTCATCATATTCTCCCCCCAGCTTTTTCTTGGCTGAGAACTTCTTGCTGTTCCCTATACGTATCTGGAAAGTTCTCCCCCAGCCCTTCTCAAAGTTGATTGTTTATTTTCAGTTTTGAGCACATATGCCACTTCCTCTAGCTTTCCTTGATCAATGTGTCAACTACCACCACCTCCCTACTCCTGTTCCTCTTAGGGCCTTTAACCTATTGCCAGCCCCAGGCAAGAGGTTTCTATGGTAGATAGCAGTGGCAGCTGTTTTTGGTCCTGTACTCCCACTTACTTGTGTGTTTCCACAGCAACTCCCTGCCTTTGAACCTCACTTACCATGGGGCTGAGGGGGAGACACTGCTGGCCTAGATGACCTCATATCTAAGCTCTACATCTGCTTCATACCCCGGTTGGCCTAAGGAGTTATCATCTGGTAGTGACCAAACTCCTGTTCCGAAGGAAGAAAAGCTCTTCATTCATACCTGCCCAAGGCCTAGGGACACTGGCAGGAGCTAGACATCCTCTCTGCCTGAGTGGGCTCTCTGGTGGCCGTGAGCCAAGCCTACTTCCCATTTTGTTATTTTATGGCAATATAAATACAAGAGAGCCAAATATGCAAGATTTTTGCATATTCCCACATCTACTAAAGTATAGTAGGCACTCAGCAAAGGATTAGAAGGAACATGGCTTTGAAGTCTTGATAGTTTTATTTTCTCAACATAGGTTTTAGTGGGGAAAAATATATCTATCTACACAGAGAGATATAGGCATATCTAGCTATATGAAAGGAGGACCATGTTGTGACCATTCCATTTTTTTCCCCCGCTAACTGGCAGTTTGCGTGAGATGGCGGCTAAGACCTGCTTAATCCACTTCACAAGGCATTAAAACTAAAATGAGATCACATTCCATTAAAAAGACTCAGGGCTCCTTGCAGAGTTGGCCTATTCCTTGCCTGTGGCAGAAAGATACAATGTGTACCTGGAACACTTACTGTGCCAGGAAGCAAGGAAGCTTAACAAAATTAAATCTGAAAAGTCTATGAAAATTTAAAAGTCTCTCTTAAGCATTATTTTTCAGTCATGTTGGTGTTTACTAATTTATTGTATCAAACAATTTGATATTAAGAAATGTAAAATTTTTTTTAAAGACTGAAGGTGCCGCCCTAGCCGGTTTGGCTCAGTGGATAGAGCGTCGGCCTGCAGACTGAAGGGTCCCAGGTTCGATTCCAGTCAAAGGCATGTACCTTAGTTGCGGGCACATCCACAATAGGAGGTGTGCAGGAGGCAGCTGATCGATGTTTCTCTCGCACTCTCTATCCCTCTCCCTTCCTCTGTGTAAAACATCAATAAAATATATTAAAAAAAAAAAAAGACTTAAGGTGCCTAACCTAAAAGGCTATAGGGCCCTAGCTGGTTTGGCTCAGTGGATAGAGCATTGGCCTGCAAACTGAAGGGTCCCAGGTTCAACTCTGGCCAAGGGCAAATGCTTGGGTTGCGGGCTCAATCCCTAGTAGGGGACCTGTTGGAAACAGCTGATCAATGATTCTCATCATTGATGTTTCTCTCTCCCCCTCTCCCTTTCTCTCTGAAATCAATAAAGAAATATATTTAAAAAAAAACAACAACACAAAGGCTGTAGGATTACATACACTTTTTTTTCTTTACAGTAAATTGAAAAGTCCCAAGATTAGTGGTTGGAGTGCACAACTATGTGGATCCACAGAATTCTACACTTCAAAAGTAAATTTTATGGTAAGTTATAGCTTAAAGTTGTTTTTTAGAGTCTACTACAGGAAAGCAAATAGTCAAGACTACATAAGTCAGTCCTGTCATTTTACATTTAAGACACATTTTTTTAAAATATATTTTATTGATTTTTTTACAGAGAGGAAGGGAGAGGGATAGAGAGTTAGGAACATTGATGGGAGAGAAACATCGATCAGCTGCCTCCTGCACACCTCCCACTGGGGATGTGCCTGCAACCAAGGTACATGCCCTTGACCAGAATCGAACCTGGAACCCTTCAGTCTGCAGGCCAATGTTCTATCCACTGAGCCAAGCCAGCTAGGGCTTAAGACACATTTTAAAAAGTGTAATTATTTTCCCTAACTAGCTCTCAGGAAGGAAGTTTTGGGGAAAAAATTCTAGAAAAGGGATGACAATAAACGTCCTCTGGAAGTACAGTTTTTAGGTCTGGATAAGGTCATAGTTATGGACTATTTTATTTAAAATCATTAAAGATAGTAGTCCTGCCCAGCCAGAGTGGTTCAGTGGTTGAACGGCGACCTTTGAACCAGATCACAGTTTGATTACCAGTCAGGGCACATGCTGGGTTTGGGGCTCAACTCCCAGTAGGGGGCGTGCAGGAGGCAGAGGATCAATGATTCTATAATTGATATTTCTCTCTCCCTCTCCCTTCCTGTCCGAAATCAATAAAAAATAAACATAAAAAACAGTAGTCCCTCCACTTATCCATGTTTTTTTTTTTTTTAAATATATTTTATTGATTTTTTACAGAGAGGAAGGGAGAGAGATAGAGAGTTAGAAACATCGATGAGAGAGAATCATCGATCAGCTGCCTCCTGCACATCCCCCACTGGGGATATGCCCGCAACCCAGGTACATGCCCTTGACCGGAATCGAACCTGGGACCTCTCAGTCCGCAGGCCGATGCTCTATCCACTGAGCCAAACCAGTTTCGGCTTATCCACGGTTTTGCTTCCCATGGTTACCCATAGTCAAATGCAGTCTGAAAATATTAATTGAACATTCCAGAAATTATTCATGTTTTAAATTACACACCATCCTGAGTAGCGTGAGGAAATCTGGTGCCATCCCACTTCATCCTGCCTGAGCCATGAATTATCCCTTTGTCGAGATTATCCACATGGTACACACTACCCACCAGTTAGTCATTTAGTAGCCATCTCGGTTATCAGCTCAGCTCTCCATCACAGTGCTGATGTTCAGGTAACTCTTATTTGACCTAATGCCACATTTATAACTTTAGTCTTGGTTATAATTGTTCTATTTTATTGTTAATTCCTCACTAATTTAATTATTACTGGGGATGTGCCCGCAACCAAGGCACATGCCCTCGACCAGAATCAAACCTGGGACCTTCCAGTCAGGAGGCCGATGCTCTATCCACTGGGCCAAACCGGTTAGGGCTTAATTATTCTTACTAATTGTTTCCTAATTTATAAATTAACTTAATCATATCCCATATGTGTGATTAAAAAACAGTATACATAGGGTTTGGCATTGTCTGTGGTTTCAAGCATCCACTGGGAGTCTTGGATGTATCACCGACGGATGACGGGGGACTACTGTACCATTATGTTACTGGCCTCCAGAAAAACAAAGTTTCTTAAATATCTGTGTGTTCCCCTATGTTGGTAAAGTACCACTGCTTATGTTCAGTTGGCAAATGTTTTTTACATTAGTTTGTAGTATATTATATACATGAATTGTAGGGTACAATTATGATTAGCACTATTATCAAGTTATGTAATACTTTAGGGCTTAGTTTATTAAAATAATTTATTAAAATGGAAATGGTACCAAAATAACCTAATCAATCTAGCCACAGCCTTAATCTGTTAATTTAGATAAAACTAAAGTCTGGACAATAGTAAATATTCCTTAAAAAAAAAAAAAGATCATTGCAGCTCAATTGGTTCAAGCACCATCCCATATACCAAGGTTGTGCGTGGATTCAATGCCCAGTCAGAGCACTTATAAGAATCAACCAACGAATGCACAAATTAGAACAACAAATAGGTGTTTCTTCCTCTCCAAAATCAACCAATAAACAAAAATCATTGCACAAAAAAAAAAAATCATTGCAGTTGCCCAAGAATAACGCGTAGTAGCCCCCAATAATGTAATGAATAGTAGCTTTATGATTTTATATCATAATAAATTAACAGAGTAGTCACTGTTCAAGGTTTATTTGGTATTTTAGTTGGTATGACACTTGGATAGTTGGCTGTATTATTTATATGTAGACTTTTCTTTTTACATTATATGGCAATGTACACTAATCTGATACATAGAGTACACAGAATAAGATCCTTTAGAACAGTTCTGCACAAAACATGCAATATTGGCTTTACATTGGCTCCCAGGATGTGACTAATTATAGAAAAAGGAACCACAAGTCATATAACACACGGTGAACACACATCTAGTCTGAAGGGCAACCGTAGCGTGTGCAACATTGGCAGTGGTGCCTCTGAGGAGGTGGACCTATTTCACCCTAACCAGTTTAGGGCTACCCCAGATAGGGACCCTCCAGCATCAGGATGCAGGTGCTGGGCTTTATGAACCGTTACTAGTTCTGTCTTTAGGAAACGGATGTTCTTAGTCACAGGTCAGATAAAAAGGACAATATGCACACTCTCCAACTAAAATCCTGCTGTAGCCTAGACAGTGAGGTGGTAGGACATGAGGAGACTTTAAAACTGCAGCTCTTTCTGGATCCCCCACAGTGTGTCTGCACTCCTCTTCAAACGGGCCTCTTCCTCAGGTGTCAGGGTCACCTTCACAACGTCTGAGATGCCGTTCTGCCCCAAGACGCAGGGAACACTGAGGAAGACGTCGTCCTGTATCCCATAGAGGCCCTGAAGACAAAATGAAACATACTTTGTGCTTTTTTCTACACATTTTGGGGTCTCCTAAGACTTTCACTCTCTACAGTTAGGAAGCTTATTTGATATAAACTGATAAGTAGAAATTCCTTTCCAGATGTTCGGTGAGGATGCACTCAACAGTGTAAAATAAAGTCATTAAAATTGCAGCAAGATGTCCATTCTCGACTCTGGCCTGATAGCTCAGTTGGGTAGAGCATCGTCCTGATATGCCAGGGTTGCCGGTGCAATCTCCAGTCAGGGCACATACAGGAAGCGAGCAGTGAGTTCATAGATAAGTGGAACAGCAAACAGATGTTTCTCTTTCACTCTCTCTGAAATCAATCAATAAAAAATTTAAGAAAAAATTTCATTCTAAAAGAAAATCGCCAAAACCGGTTTGGCTCAGTGGATAGAGCGTCGGCCTGCGGACTGAAGGGTCCCAGGTTCGATTCCGGTCAAGGGCATGTGCCTGGGTTGCGGGCACATCCCCAGCGGGAGATGTGCAGGAGGCAGCTGATCGATGTTTCTCTCTCATCGATGTTTCTAACTCTCTGTCTCTCTCCCTTCCTCTCTGTGGAAAATCAATAAAAATATATTTTAAAAAATAATAATAAAAAGAAAAGAAAAGAAAAGAAAATCTTAGCTATTGCTATTATCCATAGTACTTTCCCATTTTTACTGATAACACTTTGGTAACTGTAAATTGAGTGTGATTTCCATTTTTCCCAAAAGAAGAAATTCTGTTTCTTTTAGTCTTCCACTCATCTGAACATAATTGAATAGATTTTAAGTCAACAAGTTATCAAGTATCTATGTGCTACACACAGTGCTAGTGGACATTAATCTTAATGCTTGCCCATGTTTCTTCCAAAAAAGAAAGTTACAGGTGCATTAATTTCTTAAATCAATGACTGAGGACGTACATTCATCTAATTGCTTTCTCAAAAGAAATTGTTTTTTAAATATATAAATAATGACATTCAAGTACAACGTATCACTACATAGACCTACCTTAATCATGGTGGAAATTGGATGCACCCGCCTAAGATTCTTCATCATACTTTCTGCTAAATCAGCCACAGACAGGCCAATGGCCCAGGATGTATAGCCTTTCAGTTTGATTACCTCGTAAGCACTGTAGGGTAGGAAATCATAGGGAAGGGCAGGAAAAAGATAAGAGAAACAAACAAACAAAAACAACACACAAAGCTTTTACTGAACATAAGCCTTATAGTGAATAATGCCACAAAAATGCATTATACACACAAGAGCAGACCTTTCGCTCTAGCCGGTTTGGCTCCGTGAGTAGAGCGTCAGCCTGCGGACTGAAGGGTCCTAGGTTGCGGGCTCAGTCTCCAGTAGGAGGTGTGCAGGAGGCAGCCAATCAATGATTCCCTCTCATCATTGATGTTTCTCTCTCTCTCTTCCTCTCCCTTCCTATCTGAAATCAATAAAAATGTTTTTAAAAAAAGAGATATCTTTCCATGTATACAAGGATATTATGTATAAGGATGTTCACAATAGTATTGCCAGCAATAGCCAAAACCTGACAACAAGCCCAATTCTCTCCAACAGAAGAATGAATACACTATGGTATACTCATACATTGAAATATTACATAACTATCAAAACAAATAACTATAGTGTCTTGCAACAAAATAGATGATTCTTTAAGATATAACATTGGATTTAAAATAAATCCAGGAATACATAAACATGCTTACTTAGGATTATCTCAAGAGTGTGAGGAAGCTGGGGGTTGGAGGGATGAGTGAGAGAAGCAGAGAATTCACTCATTTCCAAGCACCAGCAGACTAGTAATTCTAACCCAACAAACACTACAGTTAGTTGATAGCAACTTAATAATTTACTATATAAGCAGAAAGATTTATCATACTATAAACTGGGAATTATGGCAAAAGATAGACTGTAGCATTAATAAATGTCTGTAATTTTTAATATCTTTACCTCTTTTTATAGTATGATCTTTAACAAGGCTTTAGGAAACAAGTTTTCTCTCTACAAAATATACTCAAATGCAAATGCTAGTAAACTTTTAATATTTTTAAACAATAATACAAACAATAAAGTTTAATCTCACACGCTGCCAAGTTATGAGACATATTACCTGTCAACCACCTGTTTGTGAACTTGTTTCCACTGTTCCTTATCTGCATCAGTGCCTAAATCAGGGTGCAGATTCTTTAGGGAGACACCAGCAACATTCACTCCACTCCATACAGGCACTAAAAGAAACAGTACAAAATTCACTTATTGCCAGGCACCAGTCAGCAACTAGTAATTCTGACCCATTTTTCTAATTCTCTTTTATCTGGGGAGTATTACCCCTTTTAGTAGATACTCAAGACTACAATACCTAAAATAAAAAGAAAAAAATAAATGGAAAAAAAGACTATAATACCCTTATTTTAGATTTTCATTTGTTTATATCTTATTGTAAAACTAAGAATTTCTACAATATTCTTAACCTATTTTCCTAACCAACTGGGATGCTTAATAGACATATATTGGAATATAAGGATAGTATAAGATTATAAGGAGAATTATTGTGGTATAAGGAACTGAGAATTCTGCAAAAATTATAGCACTTCTACTGTGATAATAGGATTTTTTCATACTCTCTATTTGACTTGACTGACCTTTTCAGGGCTAAACAGTGCAAGGCAATTATAAACAGCTATGATATTGAGTGACTGAGGTCTTATGTAATGTCCATGGTTAAGAAGTAAAATAAATTTCATTCCCCACCCTGCATGCCAGGCAAATGTCATGTAAGATGGCTAAAATCTTAACAATTCTTAGCATTAAATTACACAAAAAGTAGATTTCTGAAAACCATTCTACCTTGATGAATGGATATCTGATTTAGGCTCCAATTTAATAAAACTGTCAATTTTTTACACAATCTTTTGAAAACAGAAAGAGGACATAAGGTATGCTTACCACTAGAGTCTCCATGCTCCCCAAGGACCCACCCATGACAGCTTGATGGGTGAACTCCCAGCCTCTCCCCCATCAGGTATCGGAAACGGGCTGAATCCAGATTGCAACCACTTCCAATAACACGGTTCTTGGGAAAGCCGCTTAACTTCCAAGCCACATAGGTCAAGATATCCACTGTGAAGAAAACATTTAGGCAAAGATACCAGGTGAATGATTAGATAATGATTAGCCACTGAAGACATACGGCGGAGGCCTGCCTGAGCTTTGCTGCTGCTGGTGTAGCCACTGCCTTTGTCTACGCCTCCACCATGCCACCCTACACCATAGTCTGCTTCCCATGTGAGGCCATCACATGCTGCTGGCTGACCAGGGCCAGAGCTAGAAGGAAGAGGCGGTGACTAAGGAGACCTGGCTGCGGGGCTCCCTCAAGACCTCCTGTCTGTACAGGCAGTTCCCCAAGTTCCAGGTCGGAGACCTCACCCTGTGCCAGTCCATGCCATCCTGTACCACCTGAGCTGCTCCCCTCGGGCTACATGGGAAGGACCTTCAGGAGGAGACCCTGGTAGGCGTGGTGAATGACAGCATGGAGAACCTCTGCTGCAAATACATCACCTTCATCCACACCAACTAATAGGCAGGCAAGGAGGACTATGTGGGGGAACCGTCTGGGCACCTGAAGTCTTTTGAGACTCCGCTTTCCAGAACCATGGGTAACGTGATGATCTCCTTCGCAAACTACAACCTGCTGGACTTGCTGCTGATCACCAGGCCCTGGCCACCCACTGCCTGCACTCCTTCCCCCTGCTCTTGGCCTACCTGGCTCGCCCAAGTGCCTGGCCCAAGCTCAAGGTCTTCCTGGCCTTCCCCCAGCATGTGAGCCTCCCATCAACAGCCACGGGAAACAGGGAGGGCTTGTGCCACCCTCAGCAGGTGGCAGGGGTTGCCTGCCTCCCTTTCCCAAGGACCAATACAATTTTCAAGAGAGAGAAAAAGACATAGGGCTCTGTATGGATCTTGATCATGATCATGGTCAATGTTTTTGTTAATATTTGTAAACCTCTATAACATGTATAATATAGCAAAACATTAAGTATCCAATAAATGCAATTTAATCAAAATAAGCTATGCATCCATTAAGAGGATAACACATTAGCCATAAACTTATACCTTATCCAAGGTGTTCTTGCACAAATAACTAATTTTAAAGTTCCAACTGCATTCAGAGGCACTGTAACCTATCCCCTTTCATGCTTTAAATTTAACTACTTTACAAAAAAAAAAAAATCCACTCCCAGGAAGAAAGTGAAAGATGAGAAATAAATATGTGTATATAGAATATACTATCAGCTTTACTCTAGCTCATGTATTGTTATGCAATTAAAAACCTCACCTGGATTGGAAACAACAAGCAGTTTGCAGTTGGGACTGTATTTTACAACATTAGGAATGATGAATTTAAAGATGTTCACGTTACGCTGGACCAAATTAAGGCGGCTCTCCCCTTCTTGTTGACGTGCCCCAGCTGTGATAATAACCAGCTTGGAGTTTGCAGTCACACTGTAGTCTAGACAACAGAAAACAATAATTAGATTAAGGCCTTTAAGAGATCTCCAATACCTAACTGGCAAAAAATTTTCCCATCAACTTTTTTTTTTTTCTTGGGGGGGGGGGGGGGCGTGACAGTGGTTTGTATATGTGGCAGAAAAATGTCTTTAATGCCCCCCCAGACCTCTCTCCTTTAGTTTGTGGAGTTTTATCACTGTGGCCACTTACATGGACGGAGAGTACATCAATGCCCCCTTTTTGTTTTAGTCACATTGTGACTTTATATAACTACAACTGGGGGAAGCTGGAAGGAATAAAACTTAATAGATTCTCATATCAAATGAGATACATGCCAAGTTTTTGGCCACCTCAGCTCAATGCTCATACTCTTCCACACTCCTGCTTCTACTTAAATACTTAATTGTGGTCACATCAGCCCAGGAACAGGCCTTCTTTTTAGAAAAGCAGAGGCAGCTTTACACTTGTCAAGTACATCTTGCTTCTAGATCCCTATGGTACAGGATGGTTAAGCGAGGGATGAAGATAATGAAGATACTTATCAGGTAAGTTGTCAATGATTTTCAAGTGTCAAAACAGATACTATTGCCGTCGCCGGTTTGGCTCAGTGGATAGAGAGTCAGCCTGCAGACTGAAAGGTCCCAGGTTTGATTCCAGTCAAGGGCATGTACCTTGGTTGCAGGCACATCCCCAGTGGGGGGTGTGCAGGAGGCAGCTGATCGATGTTTCTCTCTCATCGATGTTTCTGGCTCTCTATCTCTCTCCCTCCTCTCTGTAAAAAATCAATAAAATATATATATATATAAAAAAAGTGTTTGAAGAGCTAGGATTTTGAGCCTGGTAAACAGTTAAGTCTAGCATGGACTACAATATAAATGTGTTGAAATTAACCTTTGCCAGAGACAATTTTTGGTGTTTTAAGGAAAAGGCTGCCATGTTGGAGATCCATCATTTCTCCCTTTAATTTGTCTTCCATGACATCAACAAGAGCAAGTTCATCTGCCAAGTCCTAAAACACAAAAATTTTTATTAAATCAAAATTGCTTCCAAAGGTAACACCTCAAAAATAAAACATTTTCAACAACAAAAATCAAACTTGCTACTTCCAAATTTTTAGATGGGCCTGCAAAATTTCCATATTTCTGGCATAGGAGCAGGCCCCCATGTTAAAACAGAACACTGGATTGGCAGTGTAATGTTCAATTACGTAAAACTGATTGACTTATTCTTTCAAATTCAGTTTCACATATTGATTTTAGGTTGTTATTTATTAAATAGGTGATAATGACCAGTATTAAAACTTAGAATTAGCCCTAGCTGGTTTGGCTCAGTGGATAGAGCATTGGCCTGCAGACTGAAGAGTCCTGGGTTCAATTCTGGTCAAGGGCACATGCCCAGGTTGTGGGCTCAATCCCCAGTTGGGGGCATGCAAGAGGCAGGAGATCAATGATTCTCATCATTGATGTTTCTATTTCTCTCCCTCTCCCTTCCTCTCTGAAATCAATAAAAATTTATTTAAAAAAAAAAAAGACTTAGAATTAAAAAGTCTGGATCATTCCATGGTTATGTTTCCACATATTAAAGAGCTATAACAACTTTACATATATAGATTTGTGCATTGTAAATTATTAGTGAAAAATATCCATTCAGTTCAACATATAAAAGTCCTTAGAGCCCTAACTGGTTTGGCTCAGTGGATAGAGCGTCGGCCTGCGGACTGAAAGGTCCCAGGTTCGATTCTGGTCAAGGGCATGTACCTTAGTTGCGGCACATCCCCAGTGGGGGGTGTGCAGGAGGCAGCTGATCGATGTTTCTCTCTCATCGATGTTTCTCTCTCATCGATGTTTCTAACTCTCTGTCCCTCTCCTTCCTCTCTGTAAAAAATCAATAAAATATATATTAAAAAAAAAAGTTTTTAGATGCATCTGACCAGGAGCACCAACAATAGTTTTAATACAAATGGGATATGGACTGTCATAACCAAAGAGGTTGTACTATATGAGCTACAGTGTAATGAGTGGTCTAGCAGTTACTGTTACCCACACCTGAATTAGAGGGCATCACTGAAAAAGGCCATAGGTGGCGTAGCAAAAACAGATGGCATCAATTTCTGATTCAGTGGTGGAGTTGGAATACTTTTGTGGCCTTTCCTAAGAACACAGATAGAGCAAGTACATTGCTCTGCAACATCTGCATAGCTCATTTCTGCTTTCAATCCCTTCTCACTTCAATCCTTTTCTGTTTAGAACCCAGAATTCATAATTTCATTTATTTATATTAAATTCATTGGGGTCACATCGTATATAATAAAACCCTAATATGCTAAGTGTACAGTTGTCCGTTCAACCAATCAAAGCGTAATATGCTAATGATATGCTAAGGTCGCTCAAATGCTCACTATGAAGTGCACTGACCACCAGGGGGCAGACAGTCGACCCATAGGTTAGCTTGCACTGGGGTCCAGCCGATGGGGACTGAGAGAGATGGGCCAGACACACCCTGGAGCCCTCTCGCTGTCCCTCCCTGGCCCCAATAGTGCACCAGTGGGGCCCCTCACCCTGGCCTGCACCCTCTCGCAATCTGGGACCCCTCGGGGATGTTGGAGAGCCAATTTCAGCCCAATCCTGCAGGCCAGGCCTAGGGACCCCATTGGTGCACTAATTCATGCACTGAGCCTCTATTTGGTTAATAAGATCATAAAGGTTTCAAGTGTATATTTCTATGATACATGATCTGTATATAGCACTGTGTGCCCTCTGCTCAATCACTTTATTATTAAGAACTCCAAATCTGAACTTAAAATATCTTAATATTATAAGTTGCCTCAATTTTGGTTTTATATAAACCAGGCTTGATTATAGTAAAAAGTGCTTTTTATTCATTCACAAATTTTTTTCTTCTAATTAAACTTTAGCTTCCAAATTAATACTAAAATTGCTATCCAAGTAGAGGGCTAATGGTGACTTGCATGGGAGCAAGACTTTTAGATTTCCCACAGTCAAAAACAAAATTAAAAAAAATGTTTTTAATAAAATTAAAATATTAAAAAAATAAAAACATCCATCCTCTTTACTGACAAAATATAAAATGAAAATAGATTTCCCACATTCAGTGTGATTTTCATTTTGCCATAATATATATTATTTCACTTCAAAAATTACTTTAAAGTAATTTTAGCTTGTTTAAAGGGACTCTTTCATTTGTAGGCAATTCATGCATGTTAATACAGCAGAGTGAATTTAAGAAACTGTGTTGCCAGTCTAATAACCTTAATTTTTTTTTGTTCTGATTTCCTTTGGCATAGCATATTGCAAAAGTTTATTTCACATAACGTTCTTTGAATGAGTGCATGAACCTCAATATTTGCATATACAATGTGATCACGAAAATTATTAGGGAGTGGAGTGGGTGGGGTCAAGTTATCCTTGCCTTCCAGAGTGATGGACTCTCACTTACCTTCATTAAGATACTGATGGCACAAGCCATGCCAACAGCACCAACCCCAACGACGGTAATCTTATTCTGGGGGCTCTGTTCTTCCTTAAGAAGATTCACAATCAGCTGATCCTTGAGTGTTGCCATTTTGGACTTAGAACCAAAAGGAACCTATTGCGGGGGAAACATGAACTGTCATTGCACACTTCTTAACCAAAAGGTGTTCGGGAAAAGCTTATTTCACTTCCTTTTGGGGTACTTGCCACTAGAAATCGCAAGGAACGTCTAAAAAGTGGGAAGAGGACAAACCTAAAGATAGCCAAAGGAGAGGTGAAAGGCCATTAATGCCAGGGTCTGGTCTGGTCTGGTCTGGCTAGGAACGTGGTTTGGAAAAACCTCACCTTCGCATGTAAAATTAATATTGACGTCTGAGTGTAAGTATATCCTCCTGAGTGTTCACCCATCTTGCTCTCTTAACCCCAAGCTGGGCCGGCCTTTCCTCAAACAAGATCACCAAGAGCTGTCCACTCCAGAGGTACGTGCAAAAGTACCATTAACTGCTTAACTGCCTCGCTCCCCAACCCTGGGGCAGCGAGGCGGGCAGGGAGCTCTGCTCATGCGCGATCACTCACCGCCTCCCCCCACCCACCCACCCCCCCCCCCCCCGCCCTTCCCCCTCGGGGAGATCGGACCGACTGCGGACCGACTGCGCGGTCCCAGGCGCCCTCGGGTAGGGTGGTAACACCCAGACCCGGAAGATGAGCAGCCGGCCCCGCCCCCGCCACCGGGAGCGCTTGCGCATTTCAGAGCTGGGCATGGACTACAGAAGTCCAGAGGCCCGGGCAGTAGGTAGGGAGGTGGGCGCGGGCCCCGCCCGTGCGGAAAAGAAGAGAAACTCCCGCCCCGAGGGTCAGAGGGCGCAAGCTCGGAGTCAGACTTTAGACTTAGCCACGTGAAGCCCGGCTGGCAGCCTCCTGGGCCTGGCGCCCGGCCAGAGCCAGGCTCTAAATCGCAATTCCAGGGGCTGCTAACCAACCCTGGAGGGGAGGTGCCTGGTGTGGCTCCGGCAGCGATCCTTGTTGCAAAGGAGTGAGGCCCGGGATAAGGAAACTTTTTGTCAGTCCAGGAAGTGCAGGAATAGCTTCAGAGGCCTGAGGCCTGGATGGAGTCTTAATACTTGGTGGAATCCTCGATTTCCAGAGCTTGGGAGGGAACACACATTGGACTCTGTTCATCTAACCCGGCACTGCATTCGCTGGATCTAGTTTTGACAGCGTTCCAACGGGCAAAAATACCCAAGAGGGCTTACAGGCAAGCAGCCGGGGTCGCCAGGCTGGGATCGGGTCTCTCCTTACAAATCTCTGCTATTTCTGGACAGCCTTGTAGGCTCCTGCAGCCCAGCAGGGGGGAGGGAGCAGTTCTCCCTCCAGAGACCTCCTGGCTCCACCAAAACCTAAGCTCTGGGCTCCAGCGCTTCCTCCAGTGTGGGGACACGTGTGGGAGTGCAGCTCTGCAGAGAGAGGGTGTGCTCCCCAACTCTGCCACCTGCCGTGACCTTAGAGACGCCCCAACCCTCTCCCAGCTTTAGGCTTCCCCATTTGCCAGAAGGAACGGTTCGGGATGATTCTCCTCTCCATAGACCGTGTGAACCGCGGAGAGCTGATGCACAGGGCTTAGCATAGATACCTCAGTCGCTGCTTAATAAATAAGTGCAAGTGGCGCAGAGAGCGCTCTGTAATCTACAGGCGGCGGCCACTCCCAGGGAGCCCGCTTCCCCAGGGTCCCCGGGTTAAAATCCGACTCAGCGGCTTCCCGGAACCCACCCAGGCTGCTGAGGCTTCTTTGGCTCCATGGGGTCTTTTGCCGAGTTCCAGCCCAGAGGTCCACCCCACCCTTCAGACCCGTCAGCTCCTTGTCCTGCATCCCCCTGGACTCCCCACCCCAGGTTAGGTGCGGCCACCTCCTGCGTTCCCCAGCCAGGCCGGATGCCATTGTGCGCCCTGAGAGCAGAAGCTGAGTGCGGCGGGCTCCGCACCCACGCCGGGCGGGGGCCACTGCCCAGGGCTCCCCACTATGCTTCTGGAAAACAGCGCCTACACCCCCAGGGAGTGGGGCCCGCTGGGCAGGTAGCGCCAGGCCACAGAGGCCCGCCCCATCGGCGCAGAGCGCGCCGGGCCCTACCGTACCGGGCGTGCACGGCGGGCGGGCGTCGGTGGCGCGCGAAGGAGGATCCGGACTTGGCGGCTGCAGCTCCGGTACTTTGAGCCCAGGTCGGGAGGGGCCTTAAATGGAAGGGTGAGGCTGACGTCAGGAGGGCGGGGGGAAGCGGGGCGGACGTGCGGGAACCCACGTGTGGGTCGGGCTCAGGGCGGGCTCCCAGCTGGGCCGGGCAGTGGGGAGGCCCTGGCGGCGCGCAGCCGGACGACCCACATGCAGACCCACGTGTGCTGGCCGCCCGGAGCCGTTCGGCCCTCCGGTTACAAAGACCCCAGCCGGAGCCACCAGCTGGATCAACTCGACCCTCACTTTCCTCTTCCGTAAAATGTGGAGTTTACCCTCAGAGAAGGCTTGATTTGAATCTTGATTTCCCAGTGCCCAGGACATCTGGCACGAAATAGTCACTTGACAACTATTTGTTGAAAGAAAATGCCTAGCACAGGGTCAGTCTGTCTTCCTCACCTAAGTCGAATGATCTCCAAAAGGTGACCTGCTTTTCCCCCTCCTGCTAAACCTTCCAAGCCCCACAACTCACAGGGAGGGCTCAGCCTCTATGGTCTGCTCTCCCTACTGGCCTACCCCACCCAGCACCTAGCATTCCAACCACACCCAGGCACTGTCAACGATATTTGTTTTTTACGTTTTTGCTTTTAAACATGTTATTTTTACCTCCACTTCAAGCCTTTGCTCAGGCTGGTTCTCTTGCCTGGCCTGCCTTCCTCTTCCATCTCCTCTTTAAACTACCAATCTCCTGGTACTCCCCACCCCGTACACCCACAGCGTTGGTACCGCCCTCCTATCTGCTTCTACCTCACTGGTCTGTGCATCCTCACACCCTCTGGCATTAGAGGTGTGTGGCTCTGCTCTCCTACCTGACAGTGAGTGCAAGGGCATAAATGAGTCTATTTCCTCCCTGCACCTGGGACTCACCAAAGCAAGAACAATCCATAACTGTGAGTTTCTTGGTTGTGAAGGGAAAATTCTAACCTCATCTCTAGAAAAGCAGGGCCATGTTCTAACAGTTTTCCCATCACTCTAAGGCCCAGAATCCTAGGCGCTCACAGAAACACACAGCTGGCAGGGCTGAGGGCCAGCCACAGGTTCTCCAGGGTTCCTCAGGGCAGGGCAGGTTGCAACAGTGTCTGTGGTTCCCCAATGTTTGCAACAATGTCCTCACCCAGTTAGGCTGGGCCCCTGCCTGCCTGCCTGCCTACCAAAGATGACCACAGCTGCTGGGAAGAGGAGGCCAGAGCTCAGAGAGCGGGTATTAGGCTAGGGAGACAGGTAAGTACCCTCACCAGAAGGGCTCTGGGATGACCTCTGAAGATAATCTGGGCAAGGAGTTTGCTGTCCCCTAAATTAAAACACTTAACAATAGCTCACTCCAAGCACAACTTCCCTTTTCTTATGCAGAACTATAGCCTCTCACTCTGCAAATATTAATAAAATAAATACCATTTAATGAGCACCTCCTATGTGTCAGGCAGCAAGCTAGGCAATCCCCACGCTCATTAAAGTGAAGACTTTAATTCTTTGTAACAGTCATAATGGTCTCCATTTTTTTAGATAAGGAAACCCAGGCTAAGAGAGATTAATGACTTTGCCAAGGTCATAGAACTAATAAGTGATTTCAGCAGGTACTTGACCTGTGACTGACTTCACTCCAAAGTGTATGATTTTTTTCTCTATATGTTGTCCCTCCCCCACTCCTTGACTCCCCAATCCACAGAGGTGAGGAAATTATGTAGGGAGCTTCAAGCCAGTCCCATGTTCAGAAAGCTGTTTTCAGTGAGACAGTGGGTATCAGTGGGCATCTCTGCCTGTCTGCTTGAACTGAGAGATTGGTCTTTTCCCACCAATTTGAACTGTGGGAATTTATACCACCTGCCTTCCTGAGTCTCCAGCTTACAGATAATGACAGATCCTCCATAATTGTCCCATGAGCCAGTTCTTTACATTAAATCTCATCACACACACACACACACACACACACACATGCACACGCACACGCACGCACGCACACGCACACACACTGTTTCTCTGAAGAACCCTGACTAATGTAATCTAAAGGAAAGAATTTCTGTACCAAAGCCAAAGCAGAGGGAGGGGCCCATAGGATGGGTCAGGAAACACTGTTTCATAGGGCAAAACAGACTTCTCAACCTAAGTGCTCTTTGGGGGTGGCCTCTTTAAAAGAGAAAATCTCACAAAAGTGGTTTGATCAGGGTATCCTTGGCCTCAGAGAATGGGTGCTGCTCAGCACCCAGTACAAGATTTTTCTAAAATGGACCTGGACAAATAATGCTGTCCACCCAAAACACACTGCGATTCATTCCTCCATTCACTAACTATTTGTCACACTCCTCAAGAGCATTCAGTGGCTCCTCATGCCATTTTATTCCAGGATAAAATCCAAATTCCTTGGAAAGGCACACAAGGCCCTCCACGATCCAGTGCCCACATACCTTCTCTTGCCTTATCTCCTATTTGCCTTCATGCTTCCTATATGCCAGTCCCCAAGGCTACTTACCAGGTTGCCCAAATGTGCCAGATACATCCACCTAGGCCGTTCCTTCAACCCCAATGTTCTCCCCCTTGCCACCATCTTTGCCCACCCAAACTCTGCATCTTCTTAGGCCAAATACTGTTCCTTGGGCTTGATATTAAATTGATTCTTATAGCTGTATATCTCTTCCTCACTATCAGCTCCTAATGGACAGAAACGCTCTCATTTGTCTCCATATCCCCAGCATATACACTTATTTGTTTAATACACGTATGTTGAATTACGTGCCCGCTATATAAATGGTACTGTGTCAGGTGCTGGGAATACAAAAATAAATGAGACAAATTAATAAGCCTTCCAAGACTTACCATTTAGTGGGGGTGGGGGGGGGGACCAACAGCATCCCCTCAATAGTTAAAATGCAAGATAGAGTGTAACACTGTCACAACAGAAGTAGAAAAATGGCTCTAGCATTCAGAGGAGAGAGGGGTCCTTGGCCGGAGATACCAGAGAAGGCTTCTTGGAAAAGGTGGCATCTGAGCTCAGCCTAGACAAAGGTTAATGAAGATCTGGCATGGAGATAGCGGAGGACACAGCATGAGTAAATGCAGGGAGGCAGGAACTTTCAGATGTGTCAGGTGCGTCTTTAGCTCTAAATGCCAGGATAAGAAATTGTTGTGTTTTGTTGTTGTTTTTGGTGGCCAGTGGAAGTCACTGATGTTTTTGAAGAATGGGAAGAGATAGGGGGAAAGCAAGGTGGTTGAGAGGTAGTGGGAAAGGAGGTCAGCTTGTCCTCAGAACATATACAGCTCCAGCCACATGGGCATAGAACACACATTTCTCGGACATGTCCCACCAGCCCCGCAGGCCCTCTGAACACTCACTGACAGGCAGGCTCTTTCACCTTTTTCATGGTTGCAAAGCTGATGGCTTTCCTGAGTTGCAGGGCCCAGGATGCAGATGGCCTCATCTGTTTCCTTCCCTGACCAGCAGGGCCTGATGTGTACGTGCCAAAGCAGAGGTTTCTCTCTCTAGCAAGACAGCAGGCGCCTCCCCTGGGTACTAGAGGAGGTACCGTCATCCCCCCCAACTTCATCCATCTCTCACATGATGGGAGTGGAAGCCAAAGACTCCGCCCCACTCCTCAAGTTCTCCTGGGTGCCTTCCCCACCTGCCCCCCACCCCCACCCCACGCCCCTCCATCTCCTCCCCTCCTCTAGGCTGGGCTTATCTTCAGGTACTAGATGCTGCCTCTATTTCCCTCTTTGTCTTGGACTGTCATTACCTCCAGAGTTCATTCCTCACATGACCCCCTAACAAAATCCACCTCAGAAACTCTATATTCATCCTGGCAGGGTTTCTCAGTGGTTAAAGCACCCGCCCTCAGACTAATTGGTCTTGGGCTCAATTCCCGGTCAAGGGCAGGGCACACACCTCGGTTGCAGGGTTGATTCCTGGCCCTGGTTGGTCGGGGTGCGTGCAGGAAGCAACCAACCAATCAATGTGTCTCTTTCACATGGGTGTTTCTCTCTCTCTCTCTCTCTCTCTCTCTCTCTCTCTCTCTCTCTCTCTCTCTCCTTCCCTCCCCCCTCCTCCCCCCCTACCTTTGGGAAATGATTAGGGCTGCTCCTGGGGTAGAGGCAGTCAAGGAGGGAACCAGCCCCACTCATGGAAATCCATGCCTACCATTCTCTTGTCCCCTATATTAGTTCCAAGCTGGATCCAAAATTCCCAAGGCACTGCTGGGTGTTGAATTTGTGTATAAAAACAGTCTCACAGGGCTTTGAAAGCAGATTACTGATAATAGAACCCATCTCTCTGACTCCTGTGTAGTTAGTTTTAAACCTTTAAACCTTACCAAATGGGGAATAATATTCCAAGTCCTAGCTAAAAAAAAAAAAAAAAAAGTAATTACCTATACAATTCGAAGAGGATCAAAGATCAAAGCAATTACAAGTGGGAATACAGCCAGAGGAAACTACCATTTCCTGGGGCTGGGTGGAGGGTGGGGGGAGGAAGGGGAGTCTTAGCTGTACAGCTGCTGACTGCAGAGCACCCTCACAGAAGTTTGGCAGAGGGGCCCTGGGTTTTGTTTAAACTGCTGTGCAGAGTCAGTCCTCACAAGGCAGGAGTGAAAAGGTACCCCCACCTAATTTTTCTAGGGTCCCAGAAGGGGACCTGGGATTCTGTTAAGAGGCGGGATCTCAGGCTGTGGTGGGGCCGGTTCAGACGTGGAGAAGGCTCCGCTCTCAGCTAGGTAAAGCTCCCTGGTCCTTCATTTGTGCGTAGCTTAGGGTGGCTTTTATAATTATCCTTTTTTTAAATTGGGGTAACATTGGTTAGTAACAGAGTCTACCTTAGAAACTTTAAAAAGTTTTATTGGTTAATAAAATTATATAGGTTTCAAGTGTACAATTCTATGATATATCACCTCTATATTGCATTATTTGCCCACTATCCAAAGTCAAATCCTTTTTTATTTTATTTTTTAAATATATTTTTTATTGATTTCAGAGAGGAAGGGAGAGGGAGAGAGAGATAGAATATCAATGATGAGAGAGAATCATTGATCGGCTGCCTCTTGCACGCCCCCTACTGGGGATTGAGCCTGCAACCTGTGCATATGCCCTTGACTAGAATCGAAACTTGGACCCTTCAGTCCACAGGCCGACACTCTATCCACTGAACCAAACCAGCTAGGGCAGTCAAGTCTTTTTTTTTTTTTTTAATTGTGTTGATTTTTAGAGAGAGTGGGTGAGAGAGAAACATCGATGCGAGAGTGAAGCATTGATTGGCTACCTCTTGCAACCCCCCCCCACCCCCCCACCCCCATACCAGGGATTGAGCCTGCAAACCGGGCATGTGCCCTGACCAGGAATCAAACCATCAACCTTTCAGTGCACTGGACGGCGTCCAACCAACTGAGCCACACTGGCCAGGGCCGAAGTCAAATCTTTTGTCATTATACATTTGACACCTTTAAAAAATGTGGAACACTTCAGAAATTTGTGTGTCCTCCTTGCACAGGGCCACGCTCATCTCTGCATCATTCCAGTTTTAGCATTTGTGCTGCCGAAGTGAGCACCATTTCTATTCATTTATGGCATTTCCACCTCAACTAGGAGAGGAAAGCAGAGCTGGGATTTTTATCTCATTTTACTGGTGAGACTGCCAATCCTCCGAAAATGTAATTGCTTTGGGCCGGCCACACAGCTGGAAAGCAGCCTGGTGGATTTCGAGCCCCCGGATCAGTTTCTTTCCCCTACACTATTCTGTCTCTCAGTCTTTCCGAAGGTGCTTCAAAGTTTCGAAACAGCCAGGCCTCTGTTCCCTGGCTATCAAAGGGCAAATGTGCTGGATATTCCTGAGCCCCTCGCCCAGGGCTGCAGGAAGGTCCAGGCAGCTCACCTGCCCCCGGAGCTGCTCCAGGGCCCTAACTGGTGTGCCTCCCTCTCCCTGGCACTCACTCCGCTAGCCTTGCACAGCCATGTGTATTAGGGCCAAACTCTGCCCTTTGCACAAGCCTACTTGCAGCGTCTGGCCCGCTCAAAGGACATTTTAACTTAGCTCATCCTCCAGTTTTAGCCACAGAAGGGATGAAAGCCTAGGAGAGGCCCTCACAGCCTTGGCCCTCCTTTACCCGCACCTGCCCCTCACACCCGCTAACACTGCCAGGAGGGATGGGGCTCTCAGCTACTCAGTCCACAGGGCGAACATTAGTCTCACAGCCGGGAACTAGGGCTCCGAGGAGAGTGCTCTTGACCACTTCAGTGATTCAGAGTTGGTGACTCAGGGACTGGAACCTCCCAACTAATCTTTCTCCTCTGCACCAGACACCTTCTCCACCAGCCTGGGCTCTTTCCTGTGGGCGTGGCTCTCACTTCCGGCTCTGACTCCTGGGTTTTTCCACTGTGTCAGAACCTCTTCTAACAGCCCTTGCTGGGGTTGGCAGCTTGGCAGCGAGGCCTTACTCTGCCAGAGGCTAGCCCCAGCCCTTAAAGCTGCAGGATTGGCAGGAGGCCACTTCAGTGGAGTTCATTCTCCCAGACCTCCCAGCCTCACTCTCCTCTCCAGCCCCTTCAGGGCTGGCTCATGATGTCACAGACTACCCCCAGGCTCAGCTAGTTCTCAAGCAACCAAATTTCTCCTTCTTTCCTAAGGGAGGCTGTCAACCACAGATGGGCACAGGCTCTGCCAGCATCTCCATGGTAACCAGAGGCCGCAATTTCCTGCCTTGGGCAATAATCCAGAGCCAGTACCCTTGGCAGGGCTCCTTTGCAGACTCCTGGAGGGTTACAGGCCCATCACACTCCACTGTCATCCCTGAAACTTGGGGACAGCTTAGGGAGGCGGCCCAGATGGGTTGCCCTGAAGACTACAGACCCAGCAGGAGTTCTCTGTGGAAGGTCCTGAAATGGGGCAGGCTGGGAAGGCCTTCCTTTGGAGGCTGTCCCCTCCCTCCCCCATAGAATCGATTGTGGGGACAGGCTTATGGGATTTGTTTTAAACCCTCCTCAGGGCAATAGGTGAAAGTTGACAATTCCAGTGTGTTAGTTGGCTTTAGACTTTGCTCTCCCTGGTGGACAGGGTGGTTGTTGTTTGGGAGATGGATTGCAATGGATTATGCAATAATCCCAGTTCCTTGCCACCCTCACCCATTAAATAACCCCTGGGGCAGCTGAGGAGCTGGACAGCTCTCATGCAGGGCGGGGGTGTTTATCAATGTGGAGGCAGAGACTCCAGAGTGACAGGGTGGACAGACCTGCTCCTTGTGGGTTCTCCTCAGGGAGGCAGCGGGCTGGCAGGGCACCCCAGGAACAGGGATAGAGCTGACCTCACTGCCACAATCTCAAGAACTGGGAAGGTCTCCTCAGAGAGATTCTGTTTCCAGTATAAATGCAAATCAGAATGCAAAGGGAACTGCTCCTGGCTCCTCCCACCCCTTCTCAGCCCTCTGTGCACAGCTCTGCTTCCAACAGCAACACTTGGGCTTGGTGGAAGAGGACAGGAGGGAGCCTGAAATCGATTGTAAAGATATTGTACCAGGTGAGGGGTCACAGCCTTCCCTGACCCCTAGGGTATTTATTTTTTCCTGTTTGACTTCTTTCTCAATCTCTATGGCAAAGGTTCTCAACCTGTGGGTCGCGACCCCTTTGGTGGTTGAACGACCCTTTCACAGGGGTCGCCTAAGACCATCCTGCATATCAGATATTTACATTATGATTCATAACAGTAGCAACATTATAGCAACGAAAATAATTTTATGGTTGGGTCACAACATGAGGAACTCTATTTAAAGGGCCAGAAGGTTGAGAACCACTGCTCTATGGAGAGTTTGGTCTTTGCTCAAGTTTATTTGAGCTTTTGTGATGCAGCAATAAGAATACCTGGTGGGGCCCTGGATGAGAAGCAATCTGGTTAGAGTATGATCCTGATATGCCAAGGTTGCAGGTTCCATTCCTGAATGTATAAATAAGTGGAACAACAAATTGATGGTTCTCTTTCTCACTCTAAAAAAATAAAAAAGGTATCTGGTAGTGAGATGGTAGGTGGGGAGAAGGATTTTTGGTCCACAGGCTGTGGGAGATTTGGAAAGAGATGCCCTAACTTCTGTGGACAGATGGAAGTGGATTAGAGAGGAAAGGAGTTTTGGTAACCACGGCTGTGGACATCACTGTGATCACCACTCTCACTTTGTCAGAGAGCAAACCAGAGATTTGAGCCACTTTGAAATTATTAGTGATTGCTGAAGGGTGCTTCCCAATCAGTGCTGGGCCACCAGACTTCGTGGGTCTATGCGAATTGCAATAATAATCACTCGCATGTCTACTGAATAGTTAATATGTACCAGCACTCCTGCCTTATCTAATTTAATCCTCACAACTACCCTGTGGAGTAGGGAACATTATTATCCGCATTTTACAGGAACAGGAACTGAGTCTTAGGGAGGTAAAGGCATTTGCCCAGAGTCACACATCCAGATGTGCTGTAGCCAGGCTTCATGAACTCCAGGTGGCATCTGGGCAGGCTCCCGGCCTGGAAACCAGGAGCAGCTACGGCCCCTAATAGCAGGGACACTGGGGAGTTCCTCCAGGAGATTGCTAGCCCTTGCTGGAGAGGGCTCTCTGCGGGAGCTGCAAACCCTCACTGACCTAATGAAGCAGAAAATCAATGAGGTTTACACAGGCATGGAGGCTGCTCCCTCACTGATCTGAGCAGCAGGAATGTGCCTGGGGCCAAGTGACCATCTGGGCAGCTCTTGCCAGTCTGTTTCTGTGATGTATTGTTAAGTCTTGGGGACAGAAAGGGTGGGGAACAAAAAGCCCAGAGGGACCCCCCTCTAAGGAGACCCCCATCTTTCTGTTCAGGCTTTTCAGGATATAGACATCCCCTTTTTGCCCCCACCACTTGGAGAGACGCTCTTCATATCTAAGGGATGAGGAGTAGACAGCAGGGCTCCCAGTGCACTGCATTCCTCTATGTTGCACCAATGACCCAGAAAGAGGGTCTCAGTAGGAATCTCAGGTTTGGGAGCCAGACAGACTTGGCTTCCCTGACTCTGCTCCTACTGCCTGTACGTTTGTGGGCAAGTCACTTTCTAAGCCTTATGCGTCTGTGAAATAGGAAAAATAATAGTGCCCACCTAATAGGGTCAATACCAACATGACTTGGTACGGGGGAATTGCTCAATATTCCTATCTCAGGAAATGTGCTAAGGAGAGAGGCGAGTTGTGGTCACTGTTCTGACAGTTTGTTTCATGTATTTCAGACTGTAACTTGTTTGTGGAATTCTTGGCCTTGCATCAGGCCTAGCCTGACCCCTTCCTTAGGTGAGGGCTGTTCCAGAACCTGCACATAATGCCTACGTTTCTTTTTTAAAAAGAGGGATGCCTTACAGTGGTTCTTAACCTTCTGGCCCTTTAAATACAATTCCTCATGTTGTGACCCAACCACAAAATTATTTTTGTTGCTACTTCATAACTGTAATGTTGCTACTGTTATGAATCGTAATGTAAATATCTGATATGCAGGATGGTCTTAGGCGACCCCTGTGAAAGGGTCCTTTGACCACCAAAGGGGTCGCGACCCACAGGTGGAGAACCACTGCCTTATTATTTAGCGCTACAGTCAGTTATACACTTGGCTGGTCTGGTCAGGGAGGGGTTACCAGTTTCCTCCTTTTCCATGGTTGATGCAAGGCTTAAATGTAAAGCTCCACACCAGGAAGGTGCTCAATAAATGTTAGTCCCTTTTCCCATCCCTTTGGAACAATCTGGAACGTTGAACTGAAGACATTTCCTGGGAAGCTTTCAAGAGTCCAATCTAAGAATAGGGTTGGCCCCCACGAGCCAGTAGAGACCATGACACCACCTGCTTCCCAGCCTGCTCTCTTGTCTGAGCTGGAGCTGTGCCGCGGGCAGGTCTGAAACAGGTGACCAAGTGCCTTGTATTCTTTATCTGTTTTTCTCCTCACAATAACCCTATCAGTCAAGTATGACTTCAAGTAAGAACCATGTTATTGATGAAGAAATGGAGACACAGATTCAGTAAGTTGCTCAAGGCTGGGATTTGAACCCAAACAGCCTACGTCAGTGATGGCGAACCTATGACACGCGTGTCAGAGGTGACACGCGAACTCATTTTTTTGGTTGATTTTTCTTTGTTAAATGGCATTTAAATATATAAAATAAATATCAAAAATATAAATCTTTGTCTTACTATGGTTGCAAATATCAAAAAATTTCTCTATGTGACACAGCACCAGAATTAAGTTAGGGTTTTTTAAAATGCTGACACACCGAGCTCAAAAGGTTCGCCATCACTGGCCTAGGTCCTAGTCTGTGCTCTAACAGGTTTGCTATACTACGTCTCCACTACTGTTGAGGTTGCAATCCATCCTGGGAAGGCATATTGGAATGCTACTTTTTCTCTACTCTTTGTATCTGTGGGTCTAAATTAGGGGTTCTCAAACTTTTTAAACAGGGAGCCAGTTCACTGTCCCTCAGACCGTTGGAGGGCCAGACTATAGTTAAAAAAAAAAAAACTATGAACAAATTCCTATGCACACTGCACATACCTTATTTTGAAGTAAAAAAACAAAACGGGAACAAATACAGTATTTATATTTGCATGTGGCCCGCAGGCTGTAGTTTGAGGACCCCTGGTCTAAATGTTGTTGGGTGATGGGAACTGACTGTACATGTAAAAGTCCAGGAACTTGTTGTATTGAGGCCAGGCCTAGCCTGTTCTTATGGATCACCAAGTGCCAGAAACAGCATACTAAAGGCTAGGACCAAAATTCACAAAAATTGGATAGGGCCACAAATGGAGATGAGCCCCATTGTCAAGGTTTATCTTAAAAGGCATCAATGTGTGCACAGGTGTCTCTTTGCCAGAAAATCCTGTAGTTTAGAAAAATAATTTAAAGTGCATAGAAAATGTCTGGAAGAAAACCTTGATAAAGTGAGATTGGGGGTAAGGGTACAGAAACATTTTGCATTTTATATACTTCAGTACTACTAAAACTTTAAAAAATATACTTTTATAATTTTAAAAAATCCTCCCCTGAGGTTATGTTTATTGATTTTTGGAGAGAAAAACATAAATGTGAGAGAAACATCTATCGGTTGCCTCCCATACATGCCCCGACTGAGGATTGAACCCACAACCGTTTGGTGTATAGGACAATATTCCAACCAACCAAGCCATCAACCGAGCCACCTGGCTGGGGCTACATTTATAATTTTTCTAAATGGACATTAATGGTCAATGATCTCGTATTTGTCATTCCCTTTTCATTGCTCTGTCCACCAGACATTTAGCTACTAGAACCAGAAATAAATTTGGGCAATAAAGGCCTTTGAACGGGAACACCTATTGAACCTGAATTTGACACATGATGGGAGGGCAAGTCCAGTGAGGTAAGTGTAGACATTTCTGTGATTATAACTAGCATTTAGTTGAATCATGTTTTCTGGTCCAATCTGACAATCTTTTAGAGTATTCAGTTTGTTTACATTGAATGTAATTGCTATAAGTCGGCTTTAAGTCTACCATCTTACTATTTATTTCTATGACTACCGGTAAGTAAACTTTTAAATTTAAGCCAGAATTGCCCTGGCCTGTGTGGCCCAGTTGGTTGGAGCATCATCCAGTACATCAAAAGGTGGCGGGTTCGATTTCTGGTCAGGGCACATACGCAGGTTGTGGATTCAATCCCCAGTCAGGACATGTGAGACAACAGTGAGACAACTGATGTTTCTCTCTCTAAAATTAAGAAAAAATAAAAACAAACTTAAGCCAGAATTTACCTTATACTTCAGCTTCAGCCTGCTCATTATCAGCCACCCCAACAAACATAGCAGGTTGCCAGGTGGCCAGAGAGGGTATTTGTTTTTTATCCTGTTCTGTTAGAGGAGTGGGAGGAGCTGGGTCTTTGGCTCCACCTCAACAGGTGCAA
The DNA here is from genome assembly GCF_964212035.1 of Myotis nattereri. Taxonomy (NCBI): domain Eukaryota; kingdom Metazoa; phylum Chordata; class Mammalia; order Chiroptera; family Vespertilionidae; genus Myotis; species Myotis nattereri. The sequence continues at coordinate 29,807,538 of NC_138084.1, forward strand.
TTCCATGTTGGTCCTATGTATTAGTGATTGATTCTGTGAAAGACTATGAAAGCAGGGTTCTGTGGTTACAAAGTTTGAATTCCAAAGTCGTTTCTGTAACTTTAATACACAGCCAGGCAAGAATATGGATTACAAAGTAAGGCTGATCACTCCGGGACCAGGCTCTAGGCCAGTGATGGTGAACCTATTGAGCTCGGCGTGTCAGCATTTTGAAAAACCCTAACTTAACTCTGGTGCCGTGTCACATATAGAAATTTTTTGATATTTGCAACCATAGTAAGACAAAGATTTATATTTCTGATATTTATTTTATATATTTAAATGCCATTTAACAAAGAAAAATCAACCAAAAAAATGAGTTCGCGTGTCACCTCTGACACGCGTGTCATAGGTTCGCCATCACTGCTCTAGGCAATGCTCCAGCTCTGGACAATTTGAGCTGAAAATAACTAAGATTATCCTGGTCTCAGGAACTGGGAGAACAGCTGAGTCTTGAAGAAGCTAAACTGGGAAAGGGCAGAGGTAATGCAGAGGAATCCCACAAGTCTTGACACTGGAGACAGCAATTCTAAGTTTAAAATGGGCAGCCTTCCACCTCAGGGCCACTCCACTATTGGCTTCTGACAGTACATGCACCAACAGGAAATCACTTTCAGGTTATCTTTCTAGATACAGATGTTTAAGCTTTTTTTTTTTTTTGGGGGGGGCGGGTGTTCCAGACTGTTGTGGTTATCACAAGGTGTCCTACTCATTTTGCAGTGTAAGTCTAAAGCAGACTAGCACTACTGACTTCATGCTTCTTTCCAGGAGACACGCATTTTCCTAAGGCAGGACATGGTTTCATTATATTATATTTTGCAGCCTTCTGGGCTAATGGGACCTACTAAGCAGGCTAACCCCAAAATGTGCTTTGCCACACAAGTAGCACAGAAGAGAACTGGAGGCAGGAGTGACCGACAGGGCAGTCAAAAATACAACTAGGCAACAGGAGCACAGGCTGGGAATCAAAGCTTCCGACTTCACAAGCATCTTATCCCTAAGTGGCTACAGAAGCTTAGCAGTTTAGGGTCAATTCCAGCTCTGCCACCTACTGTGTGCATTTGGATAAATTAATACCCACACCATTTACAATCTATAGCACCATCTGATGCACTGGCTGTTGTGAGAATGAAGTGAGATACAGCAGCAAAGGTGCTTGGTACATGCTGGTTTAGAGCAGCCCTCAGTCATCAATGGCTATCATTTCCCACAGTGGGAAGGTAAGGCCATAGCAGGCCTAAATGGCGGCCAAAGTTCACTTTTAAAGGACTTGAAGGATCAAATATTTCAAAGCAAAGTAGACATAAAATTGACAGCTATCTCTGGTGAAATCACTTAAGTCCTTCCTTCTCTGTGAGTGACTTGGTCACATACCTTAGGACTGTCCTTTACTCAGTCTCCTTCTTTCTATTTACCAGAACTCTACTCTAATTCAGACCAGTTTCCAGTCTGGATTGTTGCAAGAGCATTCTAGGCTTTAGCCTCCCTAACTGCCAGACTTTTTACCGAGAAAACCCTAGCAAAAAACCACAGAAGACCTTCAGAAAAAAAACATATTTGCTCAAATTTTCTCCCAGGGGACCCCTTATGCCTAAGGGGTAAGGCCTCAATTTCTGACCTTCATACACAAAGCCATTAACGTAAACTGATTTTCCAGCCTCTTGGCACCACTGACCCTTCAATCTAATAAATACACTGTTCCTTTAACACACTGGGGTCTTTCCAAGCCTTCATACCGTCATCTTTCTTTTCCCTATTCAATCTTAAAGGCTCAACTATAATGTACCTCTTCAGTGAAGCCTACTCAGCTCCCCCAAACAGTTTCTTTTTTCTGGCTTCACTGTATTTATCACTTAATCTTTAACAGAGCATTTTCTTTCTTTACATCTGCCTTTCCCAACAGACATACTCTTTTATTTCTTGTCTTTTTATTGATTGATTTTTGGAGAGGGAGGAAGTTGGGAGAGACAGAGAAACATAGATTTGTTGTTCCACTTATTTATGTATTCATTCATTGGTTGATTCTTGTATGTGCCCTGACTGGGGATTAAACCCGCAACCTTGGTGAATTAGGATGATGCTCTAACCCAGTGGTCGGCAAACTCATTAGTCAACAGAGCCAAATATCATCAGTACAATGATTGAAATTTCTTTTGAGAGCCAAATTTTTTCAACTATATAGGTTAGGTAGGTACATTGTTATTAACTTAATTAGGGTACTCCTAAGCTGGCCTTTGCTAAAAATGTCCTCAATCTGATTGAGGTACGTTGGCTGAGGTCGTCCTCTTCCAACTCTCCCACCCGCACTCGTCTTGTATACTTGTTTTGTCTATCTTTTGCCACCCGCGCGTGATTTGCGGAAGCGACTAGCACTAACCACTGCACAATGAGACTGCTGACTGGCTCACTCAACTTGTGCATGAATCGTGCGCGCCTCCCCCGTGCTGCGTCTCCCGTCCGACCAACACCCCCCACTTCTTTTTTTTTTAAAATATTTTATTGATTTTTTACAGAGAGGGAGAGAGATAGAGAGTTAGAAACATCGATGAGAGAGAAACATCGATCAGCTGCCTCCTGCACATCTCCTACTGGGGATGTGCCCGCAACCCAGGTACATGCACTTGACCGGAATCGAACTTGGGACCTTTTAGTCCGCAAGCCGACGCTCTATCCACTGAGCCAAACCGGTTTCGGCCCCCCACTTCTTCTAACGCCTTCTTCAAAATAGACTCGCCCAGGCCGAAAACCGACTTCTGCGCATGGGCCACGAAGTTTCAATCGCACTGTACGTGCGCACCCGCGCGTGGTATTTTGTGAAAGAGCCACACTCAAGGGGCCAAAGAGCTGCGGTTTGCCAACCACTGCTCTAACCAACTGAGCTACTCGGCCAGGGTCCATACTCTTCTATTTAAAACATTTTTCTATCTGCTCCATTGCTATTGCTTAGAGTAGTTGTGGTGATATATTTTTAAAGTACTTTGTGTTGCCGAAACTGGTTTGGCTCAGTGGATAGAGTGTCGGCCTGTGGACTGAAAGGTCCCAGGTTCGATTCCGGTCAAGGGCATGTACCTGGGTTGCGGGCACATCTCCCAGAGATGTGCAGGAGGCAGCTGATTGATGTTTCTCGCTCATCGATGTTTCTAACTCTCTATCTCTCTCCCTTCCTCTCTGTAAAAAAATCAATAAAATATATATATATATATAAAAAAGAATTCTAAAAAAAAAAAAAATAAAGTACTTTGTAAAACTGTAAGGTGTAAGGGATTACACCATTACTATCCTGATATGAAAGAAACAGGAGGAATGAAGCAGAAAGTGATATTGTCTCTTTCCTTTTACCAGTCTGAACAGGGTTTGACCTACTGTAGCCATTATATTAAAGATAACCAGCTTGCATAATGGCTTTAAAAAAGAATGAATAGCCCTGTGCAGTGCACCCAAGTAAATATAAAACATAATGAGAAACCACAAGATGTGTTACAGTTAAAAGTGCATCTATAAAAGTTTTACTTTTTTCCTGTAACTTTTAATATAAGACTTCTAAAGTCTTAAACAGTTGATCCTATTAGGAACAAAATAGGGCACAGCATGGATGCCAGAAACAAGAACATATCTTTTTTTTTGCATTTAGGCTTTTCATCAATGATTATCAATTTGCCAAGGATAGTAACAGTCAGATACTGGAGAAAAGAAGATATGAGAAACATCTTTTATTTTTCTAAAGAAGTGAAAATAAGTAAGATCTCTTATATTTCTCACTCATAAGATTTTTAAACTTTAAAAATGCAATTTCCTTTTTTCAAAGCACATGCTATCTTAAAAAAAATCTTAGCAATGTACATTTGCACTCAAAGAAGAACATGCAGCACCATTGTCTTCTGACAAAATTCTGCATAAAACCCCACACAACTTTCTGCAAATTCTGTTCCCTCTTTATCATTTAGGGACTTAAACCACAAACATTCAGTGCAATATTTATTGTCTCATTTCCGTAGGAAACACAGGACCAATGATGTCTTCTGAGCACAACTGTTTCCTGATGGTTGAGCAACAGTCTCCCTCTGCCCTGCTTTAAAGGACTCTCTTTAACTTACTGTTGTAAGGTACAACTAGAATCCAGTAAAACTTGAGGATCCAAGTGGAGGATGGAGGAGAAATACTTAAGGTGTACCCTGTGCCATAAACTTAGAAAAAAAATTTACACAGAAAACAACAAAAACCTCGGATTTTATCAACGCACCCTTTTAAAAAGTGTTGTTGTTTTTTTAATTTCTGAAAGCAGCTTAATATGAATCAAAAGCAGTTCCTGAGTAACTGCAGTAAACAGTGTCTTTTTAAAAAATATATTTATATATATATATTTGCAACTTAGCTCATTTTGGTTCTGCCTTAGTTTACCTCCCCAGCTTTTAGTTTAATCAGTTCTTTTCCTTTCAGTTCACAATGTGCAAGTACAATAGCATCAGCTCTGAGAGTTGGCGTGGTGCAGATGTTTCTTGCACTTCTGTTGATCATCTGCCTGTCTGTCAGGCCAGGTTTCCAGAGTCACTGTAGGTCACAGTTTTCTCAATCTCACAAAACCTGTAAGAGCCACAGACACCTCACGTTTTCTTCAGCAGACGTCGTGACTGCCACGTGTGGAGCTTGTTGTAGGCTGTCTGGAGCATCTCTTCTATGTGACTTACCAACTGAAAAACATAGCAGGACATTTAAACAACTGGGCTGGGAAGTCAATGCCTCTGATTCAGATCTGGCATATACTTCAGAGTGCAGTTTCAAAGCTCACTTGCATTTCCCCATTAAGGCAACGAGCAAGCCCTCTGTGAAGATGTTATCAGACACATTTTGTACAGAAACCTGAGATGATGGGGTACAGCAGAGACTGGAAATTCACCTGTTCTGTCTGCCCTGTCATTAACCAGTTACAGGACAACCTGAAAGTCTTAACTGTGTGATAGGCCTCAGTTTCTCCTGTCAAATGAGGCCAGGATAGTGGCATTCGCATTACCCTACAGAACATTTGAAAAATGTCTCATTCCCTTGAAGATTCTGATGTAGCAGGTCTGAGATGAGACCCAGGAATCTTTGATTTTCAAAAGCTCCTGCAGTTAATTTTGCTGCATAGCCAATCTTGTGAAGCACTTTTCTATGTTTTTTAGGGCCTTTCCAGCTCCAACATTTCAGGATTCCAATATAACCCAGTAGATTACAGAAAATCTAAATGGTTTCAATGCTTCACACAAGTAGTAGATCATAGCTGAGGTCAGCACTATGTATCTTGAGTAGAAAAAAAATTTGCCCTCATCATGGACATAACCAGAAGTCAATAGGACCACATTGGTCTAGGCCAGTGGTCGGCAAACTGCAGCTCTTTGGCCCCTTGAGTGTGGCTCTTCCACAAAATACCATGTGCGGGCGTGCACATACAGTGCGATTGAAACTTCGTGGCCCATGCGCAGAAGTCGGTATTTTGTGGAAGAGCCACACTCAAGGGGCCAAAGAGCCACATGTGGCTCACGAGCCGCAGTTTGCCGACCACTGGTCTAAGCTAATGAAGACTCCAGAGGTAGAATGTCTTTGGAATATCTGTTTCCTTGGAGGTAGACATTTTTTATGTGGTTGGAAACAAAAGTCTTTTAAAGTCTCCAAGTCAATTCTGGCAGTATTGGGGTAAAAATCAGGAAGTCCTAAATCCTTTAAGCATGTCAATGACTTAGATCCAGTCTGAAGTAGAGTTAAACAAAAAACTCCTATTTACGTCGGTTATCATTGAGTGTGTGTGTGTGTGTGTGTGTGTGTGTTGTTATTTAGTTCTGTCTGTAACTAAAAATGATACAAAAATCATCCTTGCCCTGCTGCACAAAGATACTCCAAGCTGCTTTTCTGGTAACTAATACTGTTATATTTTGAGAAAAACAGCTTAGAATGTTTAGGGTATAAAGACTTACTAAAAATCTTACTGATGCAGATTTTTCAGCTTTCAATTATAAAACTCCTTTTGATTATCCTACTTAGGATATATTGAGTCCTAAGTGTGTATATACTATTTTTTCCTATCATTTCTGAAAGGATTTGCATCACACACACAAAAACAATCTTTTGTGGTTGCTCTAGTCTTGCATTAAAAACAAAGCTAAGCCCTAACCGGTTTGGCTCAGTGGATAAAGTGTTGGCCTGCGGACTGAAAGGTCCCAGGTTTGATTCTGGTCAAGGGCATGTACCTTGGTTGTGGGCACATCCCCGGTAGGAGGTGTGCAGGAGGCAGCTGATCGAAGTTTTTCTCTCATCGATGTTTCTAACTTTCTATCCCTCTCCCTTCCTCTCTGTAAAAAATCAATAAAACATATTGAAAACAAAACAAAACAAACAAAACAAAGCTAAGACCTGGCCGGTTTTTCTCAGTGGATAGAGCATTGGCTTTTGGACTGAAGGGTCCCAGGTTTGATTCCGGTCAAGGGCACATGCCCGGGTTGTGGGCTCGATCCCCAGTGGGGGGTGTGAGGGAGGCAGCCAATGAATGATTCTCTCTCATCATTGGTGTTTCTCTCTCTCTCTCTCTCTCTCTCTCCCTCCCTCCCTCCCTCCCTTCCTCTAAGAAACACACACACACACACACACACACACACACACACACACAAACCAAAGCTAAAAACCCTGGGCACAAAGTGACACTTTTCATTCAGTACCTCATCCAGTACCCCACCCTGATGAAAACAATCAGGGGCTGTTGAATTTACTATCACAGTGGCAATTCTGCCTTTCATTGCGTTGCTAGGTTCATGCTTACTGCTCTGGCTTTCAAGATATTTATTTCTTGTTGTTATTAATCCTATAATGAGAATATTTTTCCAGTGATTTTCAGAAAGAGTGGAAGAGACAGTGAGAGACAAACATTGATGTGAGAGAGATACATCCATTGGCTGCCTCCCACACCTGCCTGGACCAGGACCTGGGATGGAGCCTGCTACCAAGGTACATGCCCTTGACTGGAATAGAACCCGGGACCCTTCAGTCTATGGGCCGACACTCTATCCATTGAGCCAAACTGGCCAGAGCAAAAATAAATTTTTTAGGAACACATACATAGGTTGTAAATCTATAAAGAAAAGCATGGAGACGATTATTAGAAATGCCTCATTAATCATGGCCTTGATTATGAGTGAGGGGTATGAGTGAGGGGTAGGTAACCGGCAGGGACCCTCAGGGAATACCTATGGGTATGGAAATGCTCTATTTCTTTTCTTTTTTTTTTAAAATATATTTTATTGATTTTTTTACAGAGAGGAAGGGAGAGGGATAGAGAGTTAGAAACATCGATCATCTGCCTCTTGCACACCCCCCAACTAGGGATGTGCCCGCAACCAAGGTACATGCCCCTGGCCAGAATCGAACCCGGGACCCTTCAGTCCGCAGGCTGATGCTCCATCCACTGAGCCAAACCGGTCAGGGTGGAAATGTTCTATTTCTTACTGTGATTGGTGGACACACATATATTTATTATTTTAGAGTTAAAAAACAGTATTCTGAGTTAGAGAAAAACAATGTATTCTACTCATTTACATGAAAACAAAGTTAGTCTCATTTTACTACATAGAAAAAGAAAATCAGGCCAAAATCAGATTGTTGCCTTACGTTTGTGCTTAAATACTGTCTTCGAATTTTTTCTTGGAATGGGCAGAGCTTTGTAACCTGGAATCGTTCCAAATTACTTTTCATTTTCACTACCTACAAAAGGTGAAAGAAATAATGAATTACAATCTCAAAGCATTTATAGAGATCAAGATAAAAATGCACAAAGGAGGTTACTTTATTATTATTTTTTTAAAGATTAATTGGCTCCACCAGGCAGAGAAGCAAGATAATTAAAAATTTAAAAGTAAAAGAAATCTATCCCCAAATAATGGTTGCTGTAGGAAAAAACTTAAAAAATGCCAAAGGTAGAAAATAAAAACATACTTATTATATTCCACCATTCATAGATCATTAATACTTTGGTCCATAACTCATATCCTTCCCAACATTTTTTAAAATTTTATTTTATTATTGTCTTAAGTTTTACATATGTCTCCTTTTCCCCCGATTGACCCCCTCAGCCATTCCCATCCTGGGCAAGCCCCCACCGACCCAGTATCTGTGTCCATTGGTTACGCTAATATGCATGCATACAAGTCCTTTGGTTGCTCTCTAACCCCAACACATCCCCTACCATTTGTCTTTGGATCTATTTTTGTTCATCAAATTATGCTGATCATTATATCCCACATATGAGTGAGATCATGTGATATTTATCTTCCTCTGACTGGCTTATTTCACTTAATGCTCTCCAGTTCCATCCATGCTGTTGCAAATGATAAAAGTTCCTTGTTTTTATAGCAGCATAGTATTCCATTGTGTAGATGTACCAGTTTTTAAATTCACTCATCTGCTGATGGGCACTTAGGTTGTTTCCAAATCTTAGCTATTCCTTCTTGACATTTTTTGTGCATGTGTATAAATGTATATATGCAGAAAATACACAGTGCATACTATTTTAAAATTTCACTAGGTTTAATATGAACATCTTTTAGTCATTAAATACTCACCCAAGTCATCATTTAAAATAGATGTATAGAAACATCAATGATGAAAGAGAATCATCGACTGGTTGCCTCCTACATGAGTTCCAACCAGGTCCCGGGCCGGGGAGGAGCCTGCAACTAAGGTTCATGCCCTTGACTGGAATCGAACCTGGGACCCTTCGGTCAGCAGGCTGATGCTCTATCCACTGAGCAAAACTGGCTAGGTCTGGGTCAAGTCATTTAAAAAGAAATGATCAGTTTTAAGTTTGTTGTTCTTTTGCAGATTTTAGATGAAAATGCTCTTTGACTGTTATCTTTAAAGATAATTTATTTGAATACTAGTGAGTATGAAAATTTCCTCTTAGGTTTATTGGGCCACTTGCATTCTTTAGTGAGTTGTCTGTTAAAATTCTTTTGCCTATTATTTTTAATAGGGCATTTGTCTTTCTCTTAAAAAATTTAAAGAATAATCTATATAGTAAAACTACTACCATTAATACTATACTTTTCTATCTGCCAACTTTCCTTTAATTGGTTAACAAGGTTTTAGTGTTAAATAGCAAGTACTACATTTTTCATCAATCTCAGTTTAGATTTTATTACTTCTAAAAAGTATACCAAATAATTAATTATACTGATGTGACTTGTTTTAGGTCTCTGTTCTTTAATCATTCCCAGTGGCTTAGAGGTAAATACAAGTTTTAAGATGTATGATCATATGTTATGGAACTGGTCTGGACCTAAGTTTCTTAATCTTTAAAATTGGTATCAATACCTACTCCATCAGGATGCTGTGTGGCTTAAATAACATATGCAAAGCAGTTATCCCACTGTCTGTTACATGGTAAACAATACAAATTTCCAATTTCAAAATAATACCTCACTAAGTCACACTACTATAATAGCTGGCTGTGTTTGGAACTGGTTCTACCTTTTCTTCGAGGAATGGCGTATTAACAGGAAAGCAGGACCAAAAGTGCCGAAGAAGTTCCCCAACAGCCACATACAGGTGTTTCAATTCAGACTGAATATCATTTGGCACCATCTCTGCAAAAGAAAAGCCCACGGGATAAAAGCTGTTTTCCCGTATATATAGTCTTGGAAAGAAGGACATGCACTCGTTGCCAATGCCAAACCAGGATGTGCTATTCTGAGATATGTTACTGATTTTGTGGCTGACAGATCACAGAATTTAAATTCCTTTGGGATTCTGGAAAAACTTTTAGGTTTCCCTTTATTCTAAGAGGTAGGTGAGGAAAAAGGAAAGCTTTTAGGGTGATATAGGGAGACTACGAATGTGCCACTTCTTGTAAAATTAAGACAATTCTGAAATCAAAATTACTGTCTAGATATGTTTCAGGATCTAGATGCATAAAAATTACAACAAAAAACATCCCAGAAAATTTCCAAAGAAACACCAATAAAATTTTAGCCCTCCTCCTCTCAAAGTGCTCTTTAGACAGCAATAGAAGGTGGTCCAGCACATACGGTTTATGGCTTGCTGTGTCCCTCCCTGCATAAGTGCTCCTCCAGGTGACAGTGCTGTGATGGTGCTGGTGGCGGCACTACTTGAGAGAACCTGAAAGAAAACACAGAAAGTAGTTTCCCTCTTTTTTGCTATCTTTTTTAACATTTCAGTTTTATAGCAAAATGTTGAGTTTTATTACTGTATAAATATATAATTTATAGCAACCAGAGTGAACGACTACTTTTTACACAGAAACACGGTGTGTGTAGAAAGTGAATATATACCAATCTTCCAGGAATACTAAGCAAGTCCACAGGTACCCCTGAACTCACACACTTTTGCCTTGTCAAACCTTTTCTTAAGCACCAATTCAACTTAACTTGTGAACTCTTACCATTGAAGGTAAAACTGAGTTTAAGAAAAAGAAACAAGTAAATCAACATGTATCCTTGCTGGCAGCTGGGGGATAGGGGTGGGGTGCGGGGTGGGAACACAGCAGAAATACATCATTTGTCATCAAAGAACTGAATATACTTAGCTAAAAGAGGAAAGAATGTATTCTGCACTGTGTCAGTATCAACATTCAGGGACATAACTGACCTATCTACTCAATGAGCACACACAAGTGCCAGGCACTGTGGCTACAGAGGAACAAATCATTTGCTGAATAGCTTCAAGTGCAGGATTAGTGTGTCCAAAGTTTTTCAATGGAATTTTTACAAGTATAAACCCATGTATGTATGGGCTGGAGAAGAAAAATTAAGCTTGGTACTGAGTATAGCACATAACAACCATGAGTCAAGGGGACATGAAGTTTACTTTGCTCCTATTTCCTTTTGTCAGAATATTTATAATGCATTGTAACCAAAAACTTGTGATTACTGAGCTTGCTGACTAGCTCCTGGCTGCATTCAGGTATATACACCTGAGGACACATAATCTCTTGGGCCTTCATGCCTCAATGTTTCTCAGATAATAAAATCAAATCTGGGGGGGCGGGGGGGGGGGGCAGAGAGGGTACATATGGGGAAGACTAGAAATACTTAAGACTAACCACAGGTTTAAAAAGTTAAGCGGGTCTCTTGGGCCCAATGGCCAGATATTGGACAATTACAGTCTAGAAGGAAAGAAATGGTCAAATAAGCCCAAATGTGTGTGTGCATATATGTATTTCCTAGCTCTGTCTGCTGAGGAGACAGTAACACAAGTAGCAAATTACACCCTAATAGCAATGAGTACACCCAATACTGGGATCTTGGTTTCTAAATCTACTCAGTACTAAAAGGAAGATTCTGTGACTGGGGCAGGTAAAGTATAAGATGAACCTGAAAAACCTATCCCATTGTGCCATAAAACATAAAAGAAGGAGGTGCTCAACTGATGAACATTATCAGAAAGATAAAGAAGCCAGTGCAAAGGGCTTGGAAAAGGTCTGACTACAAAGGGGCATGGGTACATTTTTGGGGGCAACAAAACTTTTTTTATATTGATTGTGTTGGTGGTACACAACTGTGTATGTTTATTAAAACCCATAGAACAATACACTAAAAAGGGTAAATTTTACCTTAGTTTAAAAAAAGAAAAAAAATAGCAACAATTTATAACCCATAGAATAATGTAAGAATCCATGCTGATATAAGTAAATACAGGAGAAGGGAAGGAAATATTTCTTTTAGTAGAATGTCAACTGATAAGACTGGATGATGGATTTAGAAAATCACCATTTAACCACCACCATGATATTGTTTTCAGCAAGCATCATCAATGGATTCTAAAAAACTAGTGGGTAAAAGTTTGATGGGAAATAGAATATTTACAGTCTTAAAATAACCCACAATTATTAATTACAAAGGGAAAAATATTAACTTTTTGGTGGAGAAACCAGGCCAATACTACTCTAACCAAGTGATCAAAGTTAATATCACAAGTTAGGACAAATAAGTATGTGCTTACTGATGTGAGGATGACACATCATTTACAGGTTAGTTCTGTGGTGTTTCTGCTAAAAATACATAATGTGAGTCCAATGTTAAAGAAACATTAGGGAAACTCAACTGAGGGCATTCCACAAAAAAATGGCTTGTACTCTTTAAATATGAAGGTCATGAAGGCAAAGAAAGATTGAAAAATGATTCAATTTTAAAGGAGACTAAAGAGAAATGGGAACTAAATGTAACTCATGAACCTGACATGGATGCTGGACCAAGAAGTCTTCTTTTGCTGTAAGGGACATTAGTGGTACAACTGGCGAAATTTTTGTAAGAACTCAGGTTAGATAATATTTTTTTAATGTTAACTTATTGTCTCTGTAACTTTACTGTTATTACTTATGATAATATCTTGTTCTAGGAAATACGCACTGAAATATTTAGGAATAAAGGGATCTACTCTCAAAATTGGTCAGAAGACATTTTTTGTAACTTCCTGTCAATCTAAGATTACTTCAAAATAAAAAGTAAATATAAATCCCAATATGTGATGAGGACTACAGTAAAGTCAGGCAGGAACTCAGTGCCTCAGTATTTATAAAAAGAGAAATGGAAAAAACTCATTACGGGGTATATTAAGGATTGCTTTACAGAGGCAATGAAATCTGAGGTGAGTCTTGAATAATTATTATTAGTTTCCCATGGCAGAACAGATTAAGGGCATTCTAAGAAAAGAGAAAGCATGAGCAAAAGCACAGGAAGCATGAAGATAGTATGATCAAACAACTCTGGGTAGTCTAGTGTGTTAGGTTGGAACACAGGACTCTTTGTTATGTGTGGAAGGGAATGGTGGAGATATGGCTGCAGGCAGAACAAGATGTGGGTTAAGGCCAGATTATAAAGGGTCTGGCATACCAGACAAAGGCATTCAGATAATTGCTGTGGCAACAAAAGGGGACAGTGAAGGTTTTTAAGCTGCAGAGTGATAAGATCAGAATTATGGTTTTAGAAATATAATTGTAATGGCAGTGTGGAAAACTGATCAGGTTTGCATAAACAAGGTGATGAAATAAAAAAAATACTGAAGGCCTGATAGAAATTGATGATTAACTAAAGTATAAATAAGGGTGGGGAAAAATGAAGAACAGATAATGAGCTCTGTTTTACATATTTATTTTATATACTGAGGTCATACAGAATAGTTAGAGAGTGATGACCAGAAGGTATTTTTTGAAAGATTTTACCAATGAAACTGTGTATATGGAAGAAAAAATTAGCAATCACAAAAGTCATTATTTTTCATTATCATATTATCTTCAGATGCTTCTTTTTTAAAAAAAATTTTTTAAGAATATACATTTTATTGATTTTTTACAGAGAGGAAGAGAGAGGGATAGAGAGTTAGAAACATCGATAAGAGAGAAACATCGATCAGCTGCCTCCTGCACACCTCCTACTGGGGATGTGCCCGCAACCAAGGTACATGCCCTTGACCAGAATCGAACCTGGGACCCTTCAGTCCTCTATCCACTGAGCCAAACCGGTTAGGGCACAGATGCTTCTTGAATAAGCCAAATACCTTTTCTCTCTACCTCTTGATTTTTTGTATTTATTTAGCAGAAATATGTTTTTAAACACAATTAAAATATTAGTCATATAGTTGGTTGTGCACATAAAATAAGGAAGTAATTGTGTGTGTGGGAATTCTGGTTTTCAAACAATATAAATAACCCACCTGAGTTAATTTGGGTGTATAAGCTTCCATTTCTTGTCTAATACTTTGAAAAGAATTAATAATATCCTGACTTGTTGCATACTGTAGTGACTGGATTGGAGTTGGACCATGATAATACCTAAACGTTAGCAAAGAAGAAAGAAATTACACAGAATAAAGGTGCTCAACATTTGTTTTTAAATATTTTAGCAATCTCAGTACATTTCCCTCACAGCAAAAAATGATAATACAGTTAATGAGATTTCAATAAGAGGATTTATTTCATAAAAGGAAAATAAGATGAAAATAGCACAGAGAGCCAAAATTTATTTTCTTGGTTTTGATAATTTAGGATCCTTTCCTGAAATGCACAAAGTACATTAAAAAAAAATACTGTACTTTCATGGTAACAAACTAATTAAATTTGAATACTACACTTGCAGAATATATTCTGCAATGACTTGTGTTATATAACTATTCTGCCTCAACTTAATTTAATATTGACCAAACTTACCTATCTGACTTCTTGAGGTTTAGCGCAATCGTTTTTATGGAATTATTTTTTCCCAAGTCTTCATATTCAATGGACTCTTGTAACTTCGCCTATAATTATTAACACAACACTTTTAATCATAACTTTCCCTTGTAAAAGTAATGAACATGACTGAAAAAGTAAAACTGTATGGTCTTCATAACATGAGCTTCACTTCTAGAGATGACTGCTGTACAGGTGGTTGAACCCATTTTCTCACCAACCAATTAGAGAGAACACTTGTTTTCCTACACTCCAACCATTCTAATTACTACTAAACTATTAATTTTTGACAATTTGGTAGGTAAAAATGTGTATTTTACTATTTCCCCCCAAGTAAATGACTAATTTATACTTTTTCTCCGATTGTTTTTTAATTATTCCCTTTATGCTTATTTTTCTGTGGATTAATTTTTGCTTAAATCTTTGATCCACTTCGAATTTATTTCAGAATAAGGAGTAAAGTAGGTAATCTGAGTTTCTTTTTACTAAATTATTAATGAGTCCTCCTAACTCCATTTGTAGAATAATCTGTTTTTTGCCCACTGATTCTGAAATGCCTTTTATCATCTAATCTAATAGACAAACATGGTAATTGACCGTACCTTCGCTACACCTCCCATTGGCTAATCAACACGATATGCAAATTAACCACCAACAAAGATGGCAGCTAATTTGCATACTGCAGGCAGATCCCACTGTGCCGCCCTAGCGTGAGATCCTGGCCTGCTGTGTGCAGGTAGGGGCAGGCGGGGTGGGCGGCAGCGTGATACGAGCTACTGCCCACCCCAGCGCGGGATCCCGGCCTGCAGTGTCTTGGGCGGGGTGGGCGGCAGTGAGATCCCCAGCTGCTGCCCGCCCCAGCGTGGGACCCGGGCCTGCCATCTGCGACTGGGGGAGATGGGGCAGACACTGCAGGATTGGGCGTGCCATCTGCCACCAGGGGAGTGGCCCTAAGCCAGTAGGTGGTTATCTTCCGAGGGGTCCCAGACTGTGAGAGGGCACAGGTTGGGCTGAGGGACTCCCCCCTCCCCTGCCAGTGCACAAATTTTTGTACATGGGGCTTCTGGTACATTATATTTAATTCTTCCAAGTATTTGGGTTTACTTATGAACTCTTTTTAAAGAACAATTTCCTTTTTTAAATTTGTTTGATTTTTTGGGGAGGAGGAAAGAGAAACATATTCCTGGGTGAGGATTAAATAAAAAATTTTAGGTTATTAAATATATCACAAAAAGGTCAATTTAAACACTTAGTATTTTAAATTGCTCCTATTTTAAGAGTCTGAATAGTTCTCTTGTAGTACAGGAATAAATCTGATTTCAGCATATTCAGAGTAATACATCCATGAGTTGCACCTTACCTAGAGTCAGCCTATTTTATACTTTCTCAACTCTATACCTTTTAGCCAACTTCAAGGCATACTAATGTCATTACTTTTCACATATGCCAAGCTCATTTTGATTCCTGCTGTTGCCTTACCTAAGCTGTGACCCTATCAAACCTCCCATAATAATCCAAATCCTAAACTTCTGCCACAGCATAGTTAAGTCACCTAACTTTCATACTTAACTGAAAGCTCCATAAATGTAAGAACTCTATCAATACTTCTGAATCTCTCATCCTACAAAACCCTCTTTAGAACAGAGGCAACTCTTGACTTCAAAGAATATCCAGAATTAGAATTTATTATTCAACATTGTGAAAATCCACACAGTGATTTGTGACAACTCTTTGACTACCAAGATCAACTCTACTCAGTGCCAGAGTATTGCAAAGAAAAGCATCACTTCCTAGATTTCTTCTTTAATACCTGTAACTTACATTTTAGTTTCACTTTTCTTAGTTCAGAAAAAATTTCCTATTGGCTTTGTTAATTTTAAAGGTTCAAATACCTGTACAAACATATTATCAAAATATATTAAATAAAGCATAAGACTCACCCACAACCCCTTTACAGAAAGATTACCATTTAGCATGCTCTTTTAAAGGACTTTTTAAAGTTCATAAACTTCTTTTTCCCATGTGAAATTATTGCATACAATCTGCTCTGTGAACTATTCTACTCCATTCATTCATTCATTTTATATTTTCTTTGGTTCCTATTGTAAATAACACAACTAGTATACTTTAAATTTTGTTTTGTAATTATTTTTTTGATTTTTGCCGTATCTACAGACACTAAACTCTTTGAATACAAGTACTGTCTTATTCATTGTTTCTCACCATCTAATATTTTAGGCAACTCAAAAGAGTTTTTTGAATTTAATGTTTTATAAACTGAACTACTGTTATGGCATATATTAACTCTTTTTAATTCAATATATCATTAACTCATTTAAAGTCCTTAACGACTGCAGTGATCTTCATTATATGGATGTACCATAGATATTAGGATGTTTGCCATTTTCTCTATTATCTATAGTAATAAAAGTGAAACATGCTAATTAGACCGGACGTCCTTCTGGACAAAGCCGAGGCTGTGAGGGAAGCTCGGGTCCAGGGTGCCAGAGGGACGCTGATGCCGGCAGCCAGGGTAAGGAAGGCCTACTTGTGCACGTTTTTCGTGCATCGGGTCTCTAGTAATACTATAATGAGCATTTGTAACTAAACGTTTGCACCTCTTTATTTAAAGAAAATAAATGTCCAGAAGTAGAATTAAGGGCATAAACTTTTACAATTTCAATACATATTGCCCTAAAAGGAAACTTTATTGTAATTTATTTTTGTAACTGGGGAGGGAGGAACTTAAAAACACACACAGAGTAATAGCCCTAGCAGGGTGGTTCAGTTGGTTGAAGTGTTCCACACACCAACAGGTTGCAGGTTTAATCCCTGGCTGGGGAGCATACAGGAGGCAACCAATCGATGTTTCTCTCCCACATTGATGTTTCTCTCTGTCTCTCTCCCTCTCTCAAATCAAAACATATCTTTGGGTGAGGATAAAAAAAAAAACAACACACCAAAAAACGACAAGCAAGCAAGCAAAAACAGAGGAATAGAGTAGCCTGGCAAAGTTGCAAGGAAAGAAGGAATATGCAAGTAGGTAACTGTCAGTATTTAATAAAAAGACATATCTAGCCTTGAAATGCCAGGTTTAATATGAGGGCCAAATCCTATCTTTTAAAAACATTATACACAAAACTTCAGTTTTTCTTTCTCTCACACTGCCTTTGTTGAATACTCTTTCCCAGAAAACAACTATATGTCAGTATGTGCATAAGTGTACATGTCATGGGGGGAAAACACAAACAATAAAAATAGTTAAAAGACTTGAGTCCATGGAAAGCTGGCTGGCAAGCCAAAACTGAGAATGTACTTTTTACAAAGTTCTTCAATTTAAGCCAAATACTTAACTTGTTGGTTAGAAGAACTAAGTCATTTGATATAATCAAGTGTCAACATAAAGTACTAGCAATTATACATAAGGTATCTGGAGAAACCTGAGCCCTAAACGTTCCCAACTTTTTACCCATACCCTTTTGACTGCTGGCTGAAAGCAGTCTGCATCTCTGGAATTTCCATCAATGCTGCTGGGCTCACCATTTTGTTCATTTTGTGCTTCTCTAAAAACAAGAAAAAGAAATAGATGTTAAAAACTACAGAACAAAAACACAACTATTCTATCTTGAAAAGCTCAGTCACTGCACCTTGCATGTATACTTAACTGTTTCCTGAGACCTGCTGCTAGGACCATGGCACTGTGATGGTTAAATCTCTTGATGATGGCAGCATTACTATTCTCCTTTATGGATTTAGAATTAGAAGTAGATGGCACAGAGGATATGCCATAGCCCTACAAGAAACAATTTAGTAGATTAAAAATCAAAATAAAGTTCTAATTTTCTTATCTGTTACATGTTAAGCTGAAAAAAATTTCTGTATGATGGGACTTTATTAATTCTGAACACTAATAAATATTTATAGGCAAACATTTAAAAGTGACAATATACACATAAAAAATTAAGAAATACCACTAACTCCTTTACCATCAACAAAATCTTAACTTGAGCTTGCACTTTTAAAGAGCAATTTTGGTCTTAGTTGGCAAGATATTAAGTAACAAAATACAGTGAAAAAAAGCACAGACTTTTGAAGTCAGATAGCTATGAAATAAAATTCTGACTTTATCACTTTTTCAATGTTTGTCTAGGTAAGCTCTATAAAATGGGATATTTGGAGACAAATGTTATAAAAAAAAAGAGAGGGTGAGATAATGTAGTAACCGGATTGGGATGAGGAGCTATTTTAGATAGGGAGGTTAGAAAAAGTCTCTCTGGAAAAACGACATTAGAATAGATATCTGAAAAATGGGTAGAAGCTAGTTAAGTAGAAGAGCAGGAAGAAGGAACAGCAGATGGAAAGACCCTGGGGTAGAAAAAGCTTGGGATAGATCTGAAGGTCATTATGTCTGGAGCATGAATGAGGAACTAGCCCAAATTGAAAAAGTAGTAGTAGGTAGAGGCCAAATCAAGAAAGGCCTTGTAGGAGTTTTGATTTTATTCTATGTTCAATAAAAAGAAACTGAGGAGTTTTACATAGTGGAACATTATGAGTTAATTTATAACTCTTATTCCTAGGAGAGTATGATCTATGACAACGAAAGTGGAAATAGGAAGATCAATTAAAAGGCTAATGCAAGCAATGAAGCCAGAGATGGTGGTAGTCTACAGCAAGAGGGTGTTAAGTATCTGTGGAGATAGAGATGTAGACAGATCAGAGATGTATTGTAGAGGACTTGTTGACACAAAATGAATGTTGAAGATAAAGGATGGGGGGAGGGGGATCAAGGAGACCCTTAGGTCTTGGCTTGAGCAAGTGAGTCCATGGTATGTTCTTTAACTGAGATAGACCCAGGAAGAAATGATTTATGATGATGGGAATCAAAAGCTCCATTTTGGACATGTTACATTCAGATGTCTGAAATATCTAAGTGAAGATATCAAGTAGTCAGTAGGATATTTGATTTTGGAGTTCTGGGATTGACAGACCAGTACTATTTGGGATTCATCATTACATATTTAGTATTTCAAGCAAAGGCATGTAGAGAATGTATTCAGGAGGAGGTCCAAAGACAATATCCTGGGACAGTAACAACTAGAGGATGACAGGGAAAGAAGAGGCACCAATGAGAAAAAGGAATCCACCAACATTTCTTTCTTTCTTTTTAAAAAAATGTTTTTATTGATTTCAGAGAGGAAGGGAAGGGAGAGGGAGAGATAGAAACATCAATGATAACAGAAAATCACTGATTGGCTGGCTCTTGCATGCACCACACTGGAGATTGAGCCCTCAACCTGGGCATGTGCCCTGACCGGGAATCGAACCATGATAGCCACTCTGGCTGGGCAACCAACATTTCTATTAAGATTATACATCCATACAATGGAATATTATGCAGGCACTAAAAAAATGTAGATAACAACACCTATGACTTATTGAACACGTACTTTGTACTAGGATCTCTTAAGTCTTGTAGCAATCTTATCAGGCGTTCTTCCCATCCCCGCCTGCATTTTAAAAACTGAAATACTGTGTAAGTTTGAGTACGATGTACTGATTTCATTTGAATATTGTAATATGATTGCTATGAGGTTAACACCTCTGTCATTGTTACATAATTATCATTTCTTTGTTTGTGGTGAGGACATTTAAGATCTAGTTTGTTAGCAACGCTGAAATTTATACTACGGTATTGTTAACCGTGCTGTGCATTAGAATTCCAGAACTTATTTATCTACTAGTTTCAAGTTTGTACCCTTAAACAACACCTCCCTAATTATCTACGGTCAGTACTATTAACCTCATTTTATAAGAAAACTGGACTTAGAAGTGTTAAAAAAAAGAGTCTGATCCATGTAATGTTTTCTAAATATATTCTTACTGATTTCAGAGAGGAAGAGAGAAACATCAATGATGAGAGAGAATCATTGATTGGCTGCTTCCTGCATGCTGCTAGTGGAGATCGAGCTGCAACCCAGGCATGTGCCCTGACTGGGAATCAAACCCGGGACCTCTTGGTCTATGGGACAACGTTCAATCCATTGAGGCACCACAGCCAAGTGCTAATTTGGTTTTAAAGTGTATGAACTTAATGATTATGGTATATTTAGCTTAGGCTGATATTGGTAATAGGCAAAGTGAAGAAGTTACACATATGCATGTAAAAATATACCATCTTTTCATTAAAAAAAAAAAGCCCTAAAATGTCTTTTCTCATCACATTAAGTAAGCTGTAATCTCTAAGCTTCCCTAAATTTCATTTTGTCAGGATGATTAAGAGGGTCCTATTTGTAATCTGTTGAGAATCAACAAGGAAGTGACTGAGTGCTGAGAATCACCAAGAAAAAGCTGAATTTCATTATGGAAAAGACTCACATGCGCACCAAAAATTATATTCTATTAATATGTAATTCAGATTATAGGACAAAATTTTAACATTGGTTTTTCAATTGGTGAGTAAATACACTAACTTAAAATTAGAGGAAAAGTTAGGGGGAAAAAAAGGTAGGTGGGAGCATGTATATATAGCCAGCAGAAAAGAAGCCAAAAAATGGGCAAGAAAATTACAATATAAGAGTGTGAGAAGAATAACTGAGAAGGCAGTTTCCTCTTACTCCAGAAGATAGAGATAAGTAGCTTTGACTAGAAGATATAACCTCATTTTCTATAACTGGATAAGTATGCAAATCTAGAGTTATGATGCTGAGGGAGGTAGCTCATATTTGAAAGTGTGCCAGTTGAAACATATTAGGAAAAGTGTGGGTAAGGATCATGAGTTCATGGTGGGTAAATAATGGGCAATCAACAAAAGCTTACCTTTTTCTTTTCTATTAACATTTATCCACATTACTAGAGACTGTTAGCTAGAGCATAAAGCCAGACTCATCAATATGTTAAGCTTTCATTATTACCTAGAGTAGTGGTTCTCAACCTTCTGGCCCTTTAAATACAGTTCCTCATGTTGTGACCCAACCACAAAATTATTTTCGTTGCTACTTCACAACTGTCATGTTGCTACTGTTATGAATCGTAATGTAAATATCTGATATGCAGGATGGTCTTAGGGGACCCCTGCGAAAGGGTCATTCGACCACCAAAGGGGTCGCGACCCACAGGTTGAGAACCGCTGACCTAAAGACTTGTTGATTGGAGAGCTAGAAAATTATTTTAAAAAGTTTTAGCAACTCATACAGGAATTTGTTTTCCAAGCAATTTTAATAGTGAACAGTACTACCGAAAAGCACTTCTGATAAATCATTCCAGATAACAGTATTTTGTTTGATTTACATTCTCACAAGTAAAACATCCTCACGTAAGGCAATTTTAGAATTATAAAAAGGTTGAAGACTAGGAAAAGACTGTGTTCTCTCATAAATCCTTTTACTATAACTTACCTCATCTAATGGTTTATCTTCCAAAGCTGTCAAATCAAGTAGTGGGTTTTTCACTCCTAAGGAAACCATTGTTTTTAACCCTAGAAAATAAATGAAATAAAGTCGATCAAGTCTTACCTTTCTCAGAAATTTAAAAAACTCACTAACATTACTAATAAGTAGAGAACAGCAAAATAAATGATAGTGTGTGTCAGGGGTAAACAGTTACCTTTTTCATCTATTTTGGCACATTCTGCAAACAGGTCCTTTGACCCTGTATTCAGCCGGTCCCTGTGAAAATAATGGGACTGAAAAAAACGCGTCCAGAATTCCTTTTCTGTCATGCTGTGGGGAACATTTTCTACATATTTCATTTTTACTGTGGAAGAAAAACCATAATGGTTACATGCTGCATTTCCATTTCTTAAAACCTCAAATTAGTTGAAATATAAACTAATAGCAAAAACTAGGTTATAAAACTGTTCAACTACATATTCTGTATATAATAATCTAATTATAAATATGAAATACAACTTGAGAGATAAGGTGAGGTACTACCTTTACGAATCTTAACAATTACAAACAAAACCTTATTTTGTACCAAGAGATTTGACAAGTTTTAATAATAGTACCTACTTCATAGGGTATCTATTTATATAAAAGCCTAAGTGAGCATAGCAACTGAACAGACGACCGAACAGGCTGTGTGGGGCGACCCGGCCGGCAGAGGGGTAATGAGGGAGGACCAAACGAGAGAGCAGCAGGCTGCATGGGGCGACCAGGCCAGCAGAGGAGTTAGTGAGGGGCGGCCAAACAACTGAGCAGCAGGCTGCGTGGGCCACCAGATCGGCAGTGAGGGGTGACCAAACGACTGAACAGCAGGCTGTGTGGGGCAACCCCAGGTGGGGGTGGGTGAGTTGGGGACGATCAGGCCAGCAGGCAGAGGCAGTTAGGGGTGACCAGGCTGGCGGGGGGGGGGGGGGCGGGGGGGCGGGGGCAGCAAGGGGTGATCAAGCTGGCAGGCAGAGGCAGTTAGGGGTGACCAGGCTGGCAGGGAGGCAGTTAGGGGCAATCAGGAAGGCAGGCAGGTGAGCGGTTAGGGGCCAGTGGCCCACAATTGTGAGAGGGATGTCTGACTGCCAGGCCTAACCCGGCAGTCAGACATCCCCCAAGAGGTCCCGGATTGTGGAGGGTGCAGGCTGGGCTGAGGGGACGTCCCCGCCCCCGTGCATGAATTTTATGCAGTGGGCCTCTAGTTTGTGATAACTAAATGAGTCAATATACATAGAGGCTTTAGAATGGTGTCTGGCACACCATAATGTTATTATCAGAAAAATGTGCAAATAAATATATTACAATGTGATAACTCTGAGGCAGACACAGGCCCTACAGAAGGCGAGGGGGCTCATATCTATCTGAAGAAGTCAGAGGTGGTAATGAGGCAATGCTTGAGCTGAGTCCTGTGGGAGAGGTATGTTTCCTAAGGACTAAAGGTGCACGAGTGAGGAAGTGTAAAGAACAGCATATGGCTTAAGAGAGCACTGGTTGGTTAAAAAATGACTAAAGCAGCGACTCTCAACCTTGACTGCACATCATAAATCACATTAGGATGGTTTCTGCAAGGGAAAGGATTAAGTTAGAAAGGTCGCTCTGGAGGAAGTATAAAGGATGATTTGAGTTAGTGCTCTAGAGACTCATTTATTGATGCCTCTGGAGGAAGTCATCTTGCTCAGATATGGTTAAGGGGAAATCAAGTTTAAGAACTACTGATGGAAAGAATGGGGAAGTCATCATACCAATGAATTGATGATAATACACTATATACTAAAACCCTTAATATCTACCACATGTCAAAACTAGGTACAGTACTTCACATATTTTGCTGTACTTGGTCAAAAATAAAAGTAAACTTTTTGTTTTTCATTGAAATATTACTGAATTCATCCAAATAAATATTTTAACTATCCGAAAGAAGTGATTCATCTTACCTGCGGGATAGGTCCTAAATATGGACTCAATAATATCAGAGGTTAAATTATATCTCAGACCATTACATCCATCTGTTTGGGGCCGGACATCAGCCTAAAATAATAAATATATGTTAATTAAAATACTGGGGAAAGATGTTAAACACACAACAGACACTGGACCAAGGTGGAAAAACAGATTTTCTGAATGAGTTACAGAGGCAAAGGAAGCCCCTCACCTTTATTTTTGCAGAGAGACAAAGAAGCCTGGCCTGTTTCATATAATCGTAGTGACCTATAAAATCTACTTCCTTGAAAATCCTACATGGTCAAACAGGCATGTTTATGTGTGGACAAAAACAGATAAACTTCTACAGTTACCAAAACTATAACATACTTTACTTACTAAATAAACAAATATTATCTGACTAGTTTAAGAAAGGCCTAATTAATAATAAGCACACAGAAAGATGCCAAACATATAATTCATATTCAAATTTTTGTTAAATGTACTGCTTTGGTTCCACCAGAGTAGAGACATTTTCTAATTCTACATGTAAGGTACTCCCAATTTTTCTCTAAGATACATTTTATAACCCTTACTTTTTCTATACTATGATAGTCACTATAAATTTAACTTTTATTGTAAGTAAAACATAGCAACCATAAAAAAGTTATCAGAAAGCCCTAAATTTAAACGTACTAGGGGAAATAAATATTAGTCCAATGGCTAAAAGATCTTTTAAAAGTCCATTTGATTTCCAGCAAGTTAGGGTCAAGATTAGAAACCAAGAAAAATAGCAAAAATATAAATTAAAAAAATACTGTATGTATTTAAAAATATTTTAAAACAAGACCATGAATATGGAAATGCCCATGAATTTACTTCAAGGAAATATTAAAATTTATCAAAGAAATGGCATTGTTAACACAGAATCAGGGTTTTCCTTAACCTCCGCCCCCCTTTTCAGAAATCTAGAAGGGTCACATACCAGAAATGCTGCAGAAATGCCAACATCCTGCTTATGATTGGATGTGGAAGAACTTTCTGTTGAGTTCACATTTAAACGATTGGCCCAGAACTCCTCAGCACTGATCACTTGACTCACAACAAGGTCTTTATAAAGCTGAAACAAAACAGGATCTTCTTGCAGCATCCTGGGGATAGAACATTGAATATACTGAACTTTATAGAACAAAACACCATTTAGGTAACATTTTAAAGACTTTAACACAAAATACTGAAACACACAGCTTTCATTTTGTGATGATTGAGCAGCAGCAGGTCATTTTGTTCATTTGTTAGTAATTAAAAGCAAAAACAAAACAAAATAAAAAAACCCCAAAACTACTCCATATTTTTGGAGGAACAAATAAAGTGGAGATAAATGGAAGTTTGAAGAAGCAAAGACTAAAACTCTTTGAGGGCATGGATATGGTCTTATTCATCTTTATATCCCAGTGATACAAAGGTCACTGTATTTGTATTTGTATTGCACTGTATTCTGTTTTACAAATAAAGGTGAATGGAGAAGAGGAAGCATGCTTAAGATTTTCCAGCAACCAATTTTTCATGGTAATAAGCACTTGGAGTCATAGCACAGATGGCTGAAAGAGACTGGTGATGGATTTCATCTTATCAGAAATTCTCATCATTTTACATGCTTTCTCAAGTTTTTTTCCAAGAATAAAAAGATTTTAAGTATAACAATATTACCAAAACTGTACTGACATAGTATATCACAAAATCAACTTTTTAACAGTATAATTTCCTTCAGGTTTCTTATTCATAAACACACTTCTAATGGTTTAGTATCTTTTCTGTGACGAGAACTGGGAAAAGAAATTAAGGGACCTTAGCACCTTTGAATCTCAGTTCTGTTCCTAATCAGATGTTAGGTTTCAGGCAGTTAATTTAACATCTGAGTTTATACATTCTCATTTGCCCACAGCTGAATAGCTAGTAAGAAGCTAAAGTTAAAAAAACCCCAAAAAACAAAAAAACACACACACAGAGGTAAAGATACCACAGCTATATTTTTCTATCTTGTACTATCAAAGTACAAGAGATGATAAATAGCAAACTATTACTCTATGAGACCGTAGAGAACCTAGTTCTTCAAAAGGCTATTCTTTTCCTCCTTCACCTGTTTTTCTCTTCAAGTTCTTTATTAGCTTTCCTCTTGAATTTGGGCAGCAGTTGCTGAAGAAGGTCTTTCACTGCATCTCGCTCTTTGACTGCTGTGCTTTCATTGGAAAAATGGAAGTTAGTTGTGTCCCCTGCATGCAGAACCAGCTGAAGCTGAATTTTAGCTTTTCCTTCTGGACTGATTTTCTGACCTAAAAGGAAATATGAGGTTAATTAGATGACATGCACATTGTGGAAACTGCCATACAACAGGTTACTTACTTGGCAGAAATGCACTCTTCTTAAATAAGAATCCAGAGCACGGTTCAACAAAGTCACTGCTAACAATCTGCTTCCTCCTTTAGTATTCTTTTTGGGTGGCATTTCTCACCCATGGTTTCCACCTCCAGATACTAAAGAGCTTTTATTTCCATTCAACTGAGGCAGATATCTTTAAAGCTTCCTAAACAGTCAAGTAGGAGTCCCAAATCCACCCTACACAGCTACCTCCAATTAACATTATCATTAATAAAAATGATTTGTCATGATTCAAAAACTCCAAAGCACAACCCATGGTTTACTTACTAGTTGCAAAGGAAGATATGAAATTTTACATTTGAGATTTAGTGTCACCACTTTAACTGAGTGATCAAAGCAGGACAACCTGACACAACAGGCCTTCTGAGGTGACAGAATAGGAAGTAACCACCACCCTTACAAGTTAAGACAATTAGGCATAATCATAATGTGTGATATTCTACAACCCTATACTCAGAGAAGAGACTAAAGAACTACAATTATAGCCCGGCCAGTGTGGTTGAGCGTGGACCTATGAACCAGGAGGTCATGGTTCAATTCCTGGTCAGGGAACATGCCTGAATTGTGGGCTCGATCCCCAGTGGGGGGTGTGCAGGAGACAGCCAATCAATGATTCATTCTCACTCATTATTGATGTTTCTATCTCTTACTCCCTCTTCCCTGAAATCAATAAATCAATAATATATATAGATAATATAGGAAAATATGTGTGTGTGTGTGTATATGGATATAAGAACTATAATTATATACATGAACCTAGATTGAATATTGGTTTAAAAAATCACATTTCTGAAAACATTACTGGGACAACAGGGTAAATATAAAATGGCCTGAATATAAAAATTTTTGTGGTGTGATATTAAAAGCAGCCAAAGTATACATAAACAATAAAGCAAATATGGCAAACTAGTAACTGTACTTTTTTTGTTAATCCTTATCTATGGAGGATATTTTTCCATAGATTTTTAGAGAGAGTGGAAGGGAGGGGGAGAGACAGAAAGATTGATGTGAAAGAGACACATCGATTGGTTGCCTTTCACACACGGCTCCAGGATCAAGCCTGCAGCTCCCTACCCTCAGTCTGCAGGCTCTATCCACTGAGCCAATCTGGCTAGGACAATAACTGTACTATTTAGGTGGGATATGTTACATAGTATATGTTGTACCATTCTTTAAAATTTTCTAAATGGGTGACTCATGGTAGTATGAACATGCTGCCTAGAATTCTCAGCCCTAACCAATTTTTTTCAATGAAGATGCTGCTTCCAGACCAACAGTTCAGATGAAA
The DNA here is from genome assembly GCF_964212035.1 of Myotis nattereri. Taxonomy (NCBI): domain Eukaryota; kingdom Metazoa; phylum Chordata; class Mammalia; order Chiroptera; family Vespertilionidae; genus Myotis; species Myotis nattereri. Next base: position 29,834,854 of record NC_138084.1, read on the forward strand.
TATCTTAATGTCAGCAGCAGCAATATGAAACAATTTACACTGTCAGCCAGCCTGTCCCAGTATCCAATTCCTCCAAAACAATCACCCCTATGCTTTTCTCAGTCACGACTTTATCCTTGCTCTAGCTTAGCTCTTGCCTCTGAGAGGCCTAATTTTGAAGTTTGTTTTTTTAACAAGATTAACTGCTAAATTTCCCCTTAGTAATCTATTATTGATAACTTTCAATAGTTTCAGAAATGGGCATTCTATCAATAATTCACCTTAAAATGAAAAAACGATCTGGTGCAGATCTAGGTTTTGATATGTGTTCTCCTCCCAATAGCCTAGAACTGTGGAGACATAGGAGGTAGGCATATTCTTTATTGCACACTGGGGATATGAGTGTATTTTACAAATCTATTAAGGGCTAGCCTGCTAATACAGGAAGTTCCTAATTTATGAGTCTATTGTAGTACAAATGATAGTTTGTAAGACTATTATCAGGAACTTGATGAGGCATTCTTCCACAGAAACAAAGTTTTATAAGGAAGTGACGTTACCAGGAGAGTGGACAAAGACTGGATAGTTTAGGCACTACTGAATTATGATAGGTTTTAAATAGTATTTCCTTTTGAAATTAAGATTCTAAATTATTTCAATGGATAAAGATGAAGATCTTGGCCATTTCCAGCAACAAATAGAGATCCTTGGGCAACTGTTCCTCACAAAGGACATTTGTAAACTGAGCACTTCTAAGTTGAAGGTTGTCTATTTTTCGAGGTGTCATATTTCTTGAAATTTATGCAAAATTTTATCCAGGTGAAGAATTTTATATCCAGGAAAAAAAAAAATCCATATTAATAGTCACAGTTAAGATAACCACAATTTGTCAAGGACTTTGTTGCCCAGACTTCCTTGGAGTCACTCTTATACAAGATCTTTAGCTAGGTGAACTGCAGAACTCCCTTTCAGAGGAAAGGTCCTAAATCTCAGGATTCGCTTGGTGTTTTTAAACCTAATTATTATTGAGCCATTGAGTACGGAACCTTTTGGGTAATATTTCAAAGTTATTCTTGCTAATTTGGAAAGAGAAAAAGAAAATAAAAATAATATGCTCTGTATTTCTCTCATGTATAGTCAGTATAAAATTGAATATCTTCTCAACAGACGATAGCCACATAACTAAAAATTAATTAGACAACTTGCTTAAATGATACAATTTTATTAAAGGGCAATCTGGTATCATCTATCAACATTTTAAGTGCATGAACCATTTGAACCAGTAAACCCAGTGCAGAGATGTATCCCATACATCATACATACAACCTCACAAAGGTATTAGTACACAGATCTATACAACATTATTTGCAACAACAAAATTCTGGAAACTTCCTAAATGTCCTTCAACAGAGGACTGGTTAAATACATAATTGTATATCCATTTGGTGAAGGTATATATAGCCCAACTGGTGTAGCTTAGAGGTTGAGCATTGACCTATGAATCAGGTGGTCATAGTTCGATCCCTGGTCAGGGCACATGCCCAGATTGTGAGCTTGATTCCGTGTGGACATGCAAGAAACATCATTGATGTTTCTCTCTCTCCCTTCCTCTCTGTAATCAATAAAAATATGTATTAAAAAAAGATATCCAGATATCTTTACATGTGGTAGATTTACATATGTAAAGTTTTACATATACACATTCTATTAAGTGCAAAAGGCAGTTTATAGAATAATATATATTCAGTAATCCCACTTTGTAATTATTTTTATGTGGTTGATTTTTTTTTTTTTTGGACATTAAAATAAAAAGCCCACAAAGATTTTTATAAGCAATCTTCTAAAATTACTAAGAAATATGACTTACATTTAATATCTCCATACATATGGCTGATTGTAAATCTATCTTTGCCTTCAGGTGCCCAAGCAATTCTTTCTGCCATGAGGTATAGAGCTCCATCCTGCTTCTTCTGACGCACCTTCTTTACAATCAGCAAGACTTCTTCAGATGAAGTTGCCATGATGGCTAGAAGGTGCTAATGGAGACAAAAAGAGTTCACATCTCAGTTAGGGCCTGATTTATTGACTTCTAAAGTCCCTTCCAAATCTAAAACCTAAACTAATAATGAGGGGGGAAATCTCTTCCTTCATTCAAAGTTGAAAATACAATTATATGGCATTATTCCTTAAATTTTTTTTCATACCATAGGTATGAATTTACATAACAGTTTATAATATTTGGCAGTTTTCAAACCATTCCCACATATGCTAATCAGAGTATTTTCAAATTATTTTTATTTTTCCCAGTTATATTCTTAAAATCTTAAAATGTATGATCTGACTACAAATGTGGTCTTTTATGTAATTTATATTTAGAATTGTAGAACTTCAGAATGACACAGGAGTCTAATAAATATTTAGTTCAAATTGTTTCAACTGAAACAACTAAGGGCCACAGGCTTTCTGTGGTGACTATTCTAGAACCACTCCCAGAGCTGAAACCACATGCACATTTCCTAATTCTTGGTCTAGGTTTTGTCCAGTATGCTTGAAAAATGTAAAACCAAGTCAAAAAATGTTTTCTCCTTTTTATTATTCAAAATTTTACAGATAATGGCACTGCATTTTGGACTATAATAGTCAAATCAAAGGTTGTCTTACTGACTACAATCTTGTTTTCTTATTACTAAATGGAAAGTATTAAAATAGCAGCTGTGAAGAGAAAACAGATAATTAGGGCTGTCAGATACAATATAAGATGCTCAGGTAAATTTGCTTTTCAAATAAACAAATTTTTAGCTAAACTATTTCCCAAATATCAAATTTATTAAATCATTATTTGTTGTCTAAAATTCAAACTTAACTGAATTTTGTGTATTTTTATTTGCTACATTTGGCATCACTTTATAGATTCTAAAAGGCTGGGGGCAGCTCCTGTGTTGAGCGCCTGCCCCCTGGTGGTCAGTGAGCATCACAGTGACCGGTCATTCTGCCAGTCAGTCTATTTGCATATTAGGCTTTTATTACATAGGATTAACATGCACTTTCATGATGATGATACTTTACAATAATTTACAGTATCAACTTTTCTGCCCCCCAAAACCTCCAAATAAACAAAACCATTTCATTAAGTTTCACAGTGCAAAAATTCTTGTCATTTGCTGTTTTTTACTTTTTCTTCTCTATTGGTTCTCCTGTTTCTACCTTGTGTTATTTATTTGGTTAATCCTCACCCAAGGATACTTTTCCCATTGATTATTTATTTTTTTTAAATTATAACAAGTGGATGTTTTCTTTTTTTTCTTTATTAAGGTATTACATATGTGTCCTCATCCCCTCATTGCCCCCCAATCCCCCACTCATGCCCTCACCTCCCTGGTGTCTATGTCCATTGCTTAGGCTTATATGCATGCATACAAGTCCTTTGGTTGATTTCTCCCCCTTACCCCCACCCTTCTCTACCTTCCCTCCCCATTGATTTTTTTTTTTTTTAAGAGAAAGTAGGAGGGAGTGGGGAGACAGAGAGAAACATCAATGTGGTTGCCTCCCACATATGCCCCGACTGGGGCTGGGAATCGAGTCTGCAACTGAGGTACATGCCCTTAATCAGGCTCAAACCTAGGATTCTTCGGTCTGCAGGCTGACACACTAACCTAGTGGTTCACAATGTGGGGCACACGCCCCATGGGGGGGGCAATTTGAGAATGAGTTTAACAACAGTGAATTTTTTGCACTTCTTATGGTTCTTGGGGCCTCAAATACAGCATATATATATATATATATATATACACACACACACACATATATATATATACATATATATGTATATATATATATTTCAGTTCTCTATTATGTTTTAAAACATTGCTATTTTTTATATCATTTCATATTATTTTTTTTTAACAATTTCTTAGTGATTTCTTCCTTAGTACTTCAACTGTCCTTTTGTTCTTTTATTTTTCTCTTTCATGGGTGCCATATTCTTTGGAAGCTTGTTTAAACCAAGTTAATGGCCTTTTAAGCTTCCTCCACATGAATAGTTCAATTTTTGAATAATAAGAATTATATGACACAGGGATATCAGACTTTTAGAAATGCTTAGGTGGGGCATGGCCAAAAAAAGGTTGGGAACCATTGCTCTAACCCAGGGGTGGGCAAACTTTTTGACTCGAGGGCCACAATGGGTTCTTAAACTGGACCGGAGGGCCGGAACAAAAGCATGGATGGAGTGTTTGTGTGAACTAATATAAATTCAAAGTAAACATCATTACATAAAATGGTACGGTCTTTTTGTTTTTTTTAGTTTTATTCATTTCAAACGGGCCGGATCCAGCCCGCGGGCCGTAGTTTGCCCACGGCTGCTCTAACCACTGAGTGAACTGGCTAGGGCAATTTTATGCTTTTTAGAAGTATGTTCATCTTTTTAATCTGACTCCTCTCTTTCCCTTCTAGCTTTCTTATTGTTTCCTGGGATGTCATCACCACTGTCCTCATATATGTTAGACCATTTTATTGCCATAATCCAGCTCTGGGTGGGGAGGTTTTGTATCAGTAGTATAAGTCTCCAAAGGTGGTGCAGTTTGACTTCCACATTTAGAATTCCTTTAGAGGCTTCTCAGGTGTCTTGACACTGCCTCTCCCAGTCTGTTGATCAGACTGCAGAGAAAGGCTGGGTCAGTCATGCTCCAGAATAGCTTATGGGTCCTGGCAGCCACTGTTCTGTCTTGTTCCCACAACCACCCACTGCCTTTGCAGGATCCAGGGCCCTGGGACTGGTCTCCTCCAGCTGGTTGTTTTCCTCCTTGTTAGAAAAGCTTGAGGTGCTGCTTCTGTAAGTCTCAAAAGAGCTCAGCCACCATGACAGCAATATGCCATGACCCAAAAGTGAAAATTTAATACTTAATATTTCAGATGCCTCTTTCTCCATCTTTTAACAATCAAATGTCTTCAAATGCTCTCTATACCTTTGAGAGTCATTTGTATATATGGCTAATTTGTTACCTAGGAAACAGCCTGGTGTCCTCCCACCTTTCTCCTAAATCCTGGGAATCTTAAATACCCAACACAAATGCTAGAGGCTTGAGTGTGAATGTCTGGAATATGAGGCCAAAAAGGACTCTGAGGAAAGATCCCATGATTGATAGTGATGAAAAATGCCACATATATGCCATTTTTGAAGTAATGAATAGTTTTCATTCCCAAAGAAACAATTTAAAATATAATTTTAAAACATTTACTTCTTCCAGCTCTGGAGGGGAAGTTTCTAATTTTAGAGAAGCGAACACATCTAGATGTCATAATTTGCCCAGAGCAAACAAGAAGCTTTACTGAATTCTTACTATGTCCAGGTATCGGGACTAAATTATTTATAGGTGTTATCTCATTCAGTTCCCAGTTAACAATCCTGAGACAGGTGCTATTATTAGTTCCATTCTGTGGATAAAGGAAACTGGGTCTGAGAAATCAAGGTATTTTCCCAATACATCAAGGAGTAGGAGAACTGGGTTTCAATCTGGGTCAGACTGACCTTGGAGTTCCACTATGCTATTTTGTGAACATTTAGAATTAGAGGAATGGATATATACCCAATTTAATAGTGGTTACCTACAGTGACAGGATTACAGACGATCGGAAGATACCTTTTGTTTTCTGGATTTCTATAATATAATATTTCGTAATGAGAAAACTAGGTTTTTTTTAAAAAAATATATTTTATTGATTTTTTACAGAGAGGAAGGGAGAGAGATAGAGAGCCAGAAACATCTATGGGAGAGAAACATCGATCAGCCGCCTCCTGCACATCTCCCACTGGGGATGTGCCCGCAACCCAGGTACATGCCCCTGACCGGAATTGAACCCGGGACCTTTCAGTCCGCAGGCCGACGCTCTATCCACTGAGCCAAACCGGCTTCGGCGAGAAAACTAGTTTTTAAAAATGTCTTTGCAGAAAAAAAATGTCTTTGCAAGAGTGTATCCCTATCAAACCATATGTTTGTTAAGGAAACATGGAAAAGTGTTAGGTGTCTTAGTATGGGTAAGAATTAAAACAATTTTCAATTTTTGTAATATATGTATATCAATTATTTTATTTAGCTTTAAAAATTTAATCCATAAAGGAAAACTTATAACATCTATGGAACCATTAAATACTCTAATATTCATTTTCTAATATTCATTTTAATAAACACATAAGTATCAACATTTTAATAAGCCTGTCTGTATTATGTAAAATTATACTAATTGAATTTTAGGAAACATGAATTAAAATCTGAGAAAGATGGGGAGATAAGCAGATAACCGTAAGATAATTTTAAGTATGTTCTTATATGGAGGAAAAGCAGTGAGCAAGGACAGTTGATAGAGCAAGTCCCCAGTTAACTGGACTACAGGCACACATAAGTATTAGCTTTGGGGTAAAAAAACTTTTCTGAGATGGAAGGTATGGAAGAAAAAATGAGTTAAGAGAGAAACTGAAGTGGAGGAAAAATTAGATGAATAGAATTGACTTTATTAACTGCTTTAAATCAATTGGGAAAAACATAGCCTCTTAAGTACAGCATGGGACAAAAGTAGTTTTGCAGTTGTTCGTATATAAATTAATACAATAATTAATAATAATAAACTTTTTCATACGCACAACTGTAAACAAACTGTTGCCCCATCCTGTATATAGCCTGTATAAGAAGCCTTAGCTAGTTTGTCTCAGTGGGTAGAGCGTCAACCTACGGACTAAAGGGTCCCAGGTTCGATTCTGGTCAAGGGTACATGCCCAGGTTGTGGGCTCCATCCCCAGTGGGAAGCATGCAGGAGACAGCCAATGATTCTCTCTCATCACTGACGTTTCTATTTCTCTCTCCCTCTTCCTTCCTCTCCGAAATAATAAAAAATATAAATATATATATTTAAAAAAACCATTTATATGAAAATCCACTAAGGGGGAACTTTAAAAATGAAGTTTGCTTATCAAATTTCCCTGGTTATCTGTAGTAACTTTAATTGTGCTAGGACCAATTTTAGGAAGTTTAATAGAACCAGTAGGGGTATCAGTAACTTCTGATTTCTAGACTTTTCTTGAAGATAGTTCCTTGAGTAGCAAAAACTTCCCAGTAGAGTTCTATAAGAGTCAAATAGCAAGATCCTTCGGTAAAGTCATTAATTCATTTTCAGTGAATTATTTACTTGCCTGAAGCTAAATGTACATGCCTTGCTCTGAGCCTTAGTACATTCTCCTTCCTTCCCATTAACTAACTTTTACTCATTTTTTCCATACTCTAAGCTTCAAAGTTATTAGGCAAGGTCTTCTATTCTTCTCTTTATAGCACTTATCACAACTATTATTAATTTTTAAAGTAATTATTTTAATGTCGATCTCCCCTTGACACACTGCAAGCTTCATAAAGAAGGGCAGAGACTACTGTATTGTGTTCAGTGCAATACAAGCACCCAGCAGCCTATTTTAGCCTATAGGAAGAGTTTAATAAATATCTACGATACCTTCTTAAGATCTTTGTTAACAGAAGGATACAATCTTGGTAAGACACAAGAAACCTTTGCACATACATCTGCGGCTAATTCCAGGAAGCACTATTACTTTCTTCTCACAAATCAGAGGACCATTCTTCATAGATTCCAATAACTGGCTTATAAGAAAACAGGGATAGGAAGAAATTGAAAATATTCAGCAGAAATCTTTAAATTACTGCATCTCTATATTTCCATTACCTACATCCCCTTTTCCAATGGCAGAGGTAAATGGGGCAAAAAAAAAAAAAAAAAGAAGAAAAAAGAAAAGAAAAAAAAAGTAACAAGTGAAATATAAACTCCTTATCACCCTCTAAAAGAGCTGCTGTACCTGCCAGCATACAAAATGGAGATTTGGAATACTGTTTGTCATTAGGCAATCCAAACTTTTTTAAACAACTCAGTATTACAGGGAATAAGACCTTGAAAGTATGTAAAGAGTAACCCAAATGTATTGTTTTAAGGATAGTTACACACACAAAGCAGACATTAAGAGGGAATAACTAATGTAGCAATTTTAAGACTGAGCACTTTATCTTACAACAGTACAAGGAGAGGAAGGAGGAGGAAAACGCTACAGAGAAATGCAAGATAGAGGGAAAGACATGCTCATATTAACTCATAAATACTGCATGCAAGAGGACAATACCAAAATGGAGAGAACACTCGGTTGGCCATCACAGTGGGGAAGTGAGGGTCTCTTGGATGGCTGACACCGCCACAGCGGTGGTAGGGAAAGAGGAAAGAGGAAGGTACACAAGAGGCCTCTAGCAGCAGTAACCCCGAGATAAAAGGGGTCAGAATGCTGGGAAAGCAGAAGGTACACTTGGCAACGTTCCAATGGTAGGGAAAAACCAGCAGCACAGGAAAACAGGGCTGAAAGGTGGACAGACCAGTAGGTGAAGACATGTCTCCAGGGCAGTGCACACAGGAAGCAGTCACAGCTGACTGGAGCCCATCATTTGGTTCACTGCTTTTAACCGACTCCTGTCTCTCTGCACCCACCTCCCTAGTATTTCTAAAAAGCTGTCTTTACATCTGCACTACCACATGTATTTCATACCACCTAGAAGAGACTCGGTATCACCCATCGATCTGCTGCAATGCTAACAGGTGTACTGGCCCCAAGTTCTCCCTCCCTCCTTGCCAAATGCGGGATTCAGGTCTGCTAAAAGGCACACCTTCTCCCCGGAGCCCGGGCCCTCTGAAAGCCGTCGGCCTGATGCTAGAGGTTATCTTCCCTCCTGCGGTGACATTTCCATTTCATCTGTTCTAGTTTTGACTTTGCTTTACACATGAGGATTCCTGGTAAGATTTCATGGGGAGGGATTGTTCCACTTCTTTTTGGAGTCAAAGCACTATGCTTTTGTATGTTTTAAAATCGGATCTTCTAATGGGGAAAAGGTTAATTTTTAAAAATCTCTCTCCCTCTCCCCATTTCACAGGTCCTAAAACGGATGTCTGAGAGTCAATTGGATAAACGTTCTTTAGGCAATAATTACATATCCCCATGTGTTGGTGATCTATTTTTAAGACGATCAAGCCGGGCCCAGTCCAGACCTGGGAGGGGTCTGTGGGCTGGCACACGAGCTAAGGCTTTCTAAGCGGTAGGACTGACAGGCGAAGCACAGCGTGCAGGCACCGAGGCGAGAGCTTTTTCTCTTACAGAAACCGAAAGACTTAACAGCACGTTTCCTAACGGGAAGGGCTCCCTTGCGAGGGAGAGGCCTCCACGTCCTTCATTCCCATGAGCCGTCCGACCCCGGCTTTGGGGGAACGCTCTGGTCCCTGCTCTCAGTAGAGGGGTAGGCTTCCTGCAGCAAGTATATTAAGGGTCGCTTCTTCCCCGCTTCAGGATAATAACGGGCTGCCCGGAATGCAGCGTGGGAGTTGCGGGGACGGCGACAGGGACACAGGAAAAAGGGGCAGAATCCGCGCCGTCCAGCGGCCCCCAGGCCTGTCAGCTACTCACCCACCCACCCATTCCCATTCTTCGGTCTAAACTTACCAGGTGGGAGCTGCGGCCCTGGGCAGGGAGTAAGAAAGTGGGATGGGTCCGGTCGAGTGCCGCTGCGCTTCTTAGCGACGCTGCCGGGAAGAGTCTGAAACCCAGTAGCCGCCGCAGCCTCCGCTACCGCCTCTGTTACTGGGGGGTCTCGCCTCCATCGCTGGCTGCGAGAACTCTGAGGGCACGTGACCGGAAGTGCCAAGGCGGGCCGGCGGGGCACGTGACCCCAAAGCACGGCCGCCATGACACCTTCCGCTGGTTCCCTCCCTCCCCCGCCAGAACCCGCCTGGTTTCATTTTCTCTCGCCGGCTTCCAGCGGGGAAGAGTCCCGGGATCCTGGCTGGCTCACCCCTTTGGCCTAGAGTTCCTCCGGTCCCGGTCGGCGCTTTCTCTTCGGCCGGCAGCGGCCCACTAACTGCAGGCCGCAGAGAGCGTAATTGCGATGGCGGACTGAGGGGGAGGGACCACGCGGAAGCAGGGGCGTAGCCCCTCACGTGACGAGGAAGTACCGTTAACTGCGCTGTCCCCGAGTCCTCGACGCTCCGGGATGACGTAAGCCTGGGCGGGGAGGAGTGAGGGGCGGGGCGACGGGAGAGACCAGCTGCTGTGTGCCTCTGAGTGTTCGGTGAGTGTCCGGCGCCCAGCCTGGAGGGACGGTGCGAACCGCTGCAAATTGGGGGCTACTGTCCTGGAGATAGTGGTGCAGGACTGGGACTTGGATTTGGAAATTGGTTACCGAGGCTCCTCCCCTTAAGAGATGAAGACGGCATTAGAGTTTAGCTGTTAAAGTTAGTAGTTCCGCTAGACGGGGAGGTTTTCTTGTCGGCTGGGCCTGTCTCCCCCGCGGGGACGAGGCACATCGAGCGCGCGAATGAGTGAGTCGCTATTGTTGTCCGCGGTGGAGAGTCCTCTGATTGTTACTTCTTGGGTGGGAAGACCCAAATCTCCCCCTTTCCCTTCACGCAATAACTTTAACGTTTGCTTCCTTTCTTCTCTTTTGCCTCCTCTTCCATGCGAAAAAGAGGATGCTGTGATTTGGATTTGGTGTGAGCAGCAAACGCTGGTTCATTAGCAAAGTGAGTACAGCACTAGGGTGATGGGAGAACTTTTTCTCCATCCTACTACTCGATTGTAGCAACATGGAAAGGTGATTAGGTTTTGGACTCAGGAGAAGTGGATTCTAGCCTCAGCTCCACCTTTAAAACCTCTGTGACCTTGGGCCAGCAAACCCCTCAAGAATTTGTTTCATTAACTTTGGTAAGCATTTATGACCCCCTTCTGTTGGCTTAGTTTTTTTGCTAGGCTGGAGGTGCGACAGACTTAACGGAAGAACTATTTAAACTTAGGTTTCCAGGAAGATAGGATTTTGTTAGACGGAGGGAGATTCAAGAAACAGCCAATACTAAAATTATGGAGGCACAGAATGTTGACGGGGTGAAAGAGGAACAAAAGATAGCTTCATGTAGTTGGAGAAGAGGAGAGAGGATAGGATGGAAGATGAAGCTGGAGAAATAGGGCTAAGATCATAGTTTCTGTAAGAAGGGTAGCTGTTGAAGGTTTATGTGGAGCTTTTTTTAAAAAAAAACTTACAGAAAATGTCAAACATAGATAAAAATACGATAATTTAATGAACCCTCATGTACACGTCATCCAACTTTAACAATGATCAGCATTCTACTGTTCTTGTTTGTACAGAGCTTTCCAATTTCTAGGTACTTTTTATATCCATTGTCACATTTGATTAATAGCAGCTTTCAATTTGAGCTCAATTCTACTCTGTGTAGGTAGGTACTGACCATTTTATGTGAAAATTTCTTTGAGTTGTAGCTGACCACTTGCTCTGTTGAATCGAAGTGTGGTATGGCAATTTTAAAAACACATCTGATGCTATTTTAGGTAGTAAGATAGAAACTTAGTGTCCATATCAAGTAGGTTAGTGTTTCTACTCTATTCTGTTATCTAACTACTTAAGGAGTATTATGTTCAGTTCTAGGCAACACATTTTCGGGTAAACTAAAGTGCCCGTGTAGAAGGTTGACCAGAACAGAGAAGAACTGGGACATTGTCATGTAAGAAATGACTGGAAAGCTGGGAGTGTTAAATATTTAGAAGACCTGATAACACTTTTCAAATACTGAAGGGTTGTTTTGGAAGGAATAAACTTATTCCTGTAAACCAGCGGTTCTCAACTTGTGGGTCGCGACCCCTTTGGGGGTCGAACGACCCTTTCATAGGGGTCGCCTAAGACCATCGGAAAACACATATATAATTACATATTGTTTTTGTGATTAATCACTATGCTTTAATTATGTTCAATTTGTAACAATGAAATTGGGGGTCACCTCAACATGAGGAACTGTATTAAAGGGTTGCGGCATTAGGAAGATTGAGAACCACTGCCATAAACTATAGAATCCACAGTTAGGAATATTTAGTAAATGCTGTAAGTGTTCACATTTCAACCCAATATTTAAAAAAAGACCTTATAATACTGAGAGCTGGAGAAGTGGAATGGACAGCTTCAAGAGAGGAAGCATTCCTTTTCCAGTGCTGAAAATGTTCAGAGGTCCAGGTTACAACTAATTTCTGAGTTAGGTGGGTGTATGCACTTTGAATCTTATTCCACCTTGAGAATTTTGGGAAGTGGGACTTATATTAAGCCTGAAAGGCTGGGTGTATTTGAATAAGTAGGTGTGGAGGGAAAGGAGTCATTTCAGGGAGAGAGAAAAGTATACATTTGGATTTGGCTTAACACTATCACCCAACAACTGCTCTTGAGAACTGATATTGCTTATGCTGTTTCTTTTCCATCCTTATCTCCACTAAGTCTTAAGAGCAAAATGGTTTTTTACTCCATTAAATCATAACTTCCAGGACATTCTCTCTTCACTGAGATCAAGGCCAAATGGCCTGTCAGCTGCAGTTTGAAGATCACTAGTAGAAGAGATCGATACTGTGGCCTTGATGTCAGTCCTTTTTTCAGGATCTTGTACTGTGGTTTTATCTTTTTCTTGTATCTTCAGATCCTTTCATTTTAGAGACTCTTTTCTTTTAGCTAGTACCTAAACTGTTTTGAGTTTTGCCTGGTCAGAAAGTCAAGAATTTGTTTTCTTTCCACCAGATTTATTTAGTAATTGAAAAGGCCTTATCTTTACTTCCTCACCATCCATCCTTCTCACATATCTACCCACAGGACTTCACAGAAATTATGTGATCATCCAACACAAATTTTCCAATACCTTTATTTCCTTCCAAATTAAAATTTGTTCAGGTTCCTTGGTTTGAGATTCAAAGTGTTTTGTAACTTATGCTTGAATGGCTATTCCAGCTTTATCTTTCATTATTCCATTGCTTGGATCTTGTGTTTCAACCAAACATTAAATTTATATTCTCCAAACATATTCTATATATCTTTGCTTATTGCTTCCCCACCTGCTACCCTCACCCATTTTCTTCTGATAAAAGCCTGTTCAGCTACCAGGGCTATTTCCCTTAGGAAGTTTTCCATGGTTCCTTTGAACTCGTGATTATCTCTGTTTTTTAAGTTCCAATATAGCACTTTGCTTATGTTGTCCTTGTGAGAGATGTGTGTATGTGAGAGAGATTTGTTCTTTTTTTTTTTCCTATTTGAATTTAAAATTATTGATTTCTGGTATTTTATTTGTCCTGTTCCCACTGCTATGCCTCATATTTTACTAAGTACTCAATAAAATGTATTAGTGGGGGGAAAAAAGATTTTTCTTCGGTCAGGAATTCTCAAATATTTTAAGTATGGACATACCTCATTTTATTGCACTTTGCTTTATTGTGCTCCACAGATGTTGCTTTTTTACAAATCGAAGACAAGCCCTTCCACCAGTAAAAAGATTATGACTCATTTTATTGCTGTACTCACTTTATTATGGTGGTCTGGAACCAAACCCAAAATATCTTGAAGTATGCCCGTATAGGATGCCTAAAGATTTTTCTTTTTTTGAATATTATTCTCCCTGCAGAGGTTAAGATGTATTACGAACAGTGTTACTAACATATGCTAGATACTTACTGCTAGAACATAAGACTATATTATGTGTATGCAATAAAAATACCTTAAGCTTGTATGTGCTTTGTCGCTAGAAGGTATGCTCCATGAGCATTAAGACTTTATTTTGTCTTCTTTTGTTGTCCCTGGGACCTAGAACAATGCCTGGCACATAGTTTGTGCTAGGTACATATTTGTTGAGTAAATGAATGAGTTAATTTATGTGTCTCTGAAAAAACACAAAGTGTAAACAATCAAAAAACAAGTATAAGCAATTGTTTCTCTAAAAAATTTTTTTATTCATTGATTTTAGAGAAAGGAAAGGAGCGAGAGCGAGGGAGCAACATTGATTTGTTGTTCCACTTATTTATGCATTCATTGACTGATTTGTGTATATGCCCTGACTAGGGATTGAACCCACAACCTTGGCGTAGCAGGACGACGCTCTAACCAACTGAGCTACCCGGCCAGGGTAAGTATTTGCTTTATATTCTTAATTTGGCAGGTAACAAAGGATTGGGAAAATTTAAAATTAAGGGGTAGACTTTTCTTAACTTTTATTTATTTCCTTTCTTTGGAAATTGATGCAATTTGACAAAAATGTATACTTGAGAGTTGTTGAACAGTTAAGAACTCTTATTTTAGTTTACAAAGTCCTCGTTGGGTATTTGGCATTTGCTACCTCCCTATCAGATCTCTTACTAAAGTCTTTATTCCTCTTCAAGCTGTAATTACCTGCACTTGACTTGTCACTTACTTAGTAGGTGCGTTCATTTATTCAGCAGATACTTAATGAGCTCCTGATAGGCAGGAGAAAGAGATCCAGAGGTCTATTCCTTTAAGCACTATTAAATTGTTGACTGATAACCATTGAATTTGCTGATAAAGATTTATAGTTAGAGACCTTTTTTAAAAATTGTCCTTTAATAAGGAAAATTGCCCTTTAATGAAAGACACTTAAAGACAGAAGATGATTTACAACTTAAATGCAGCTAGGGTTGCTATTTTACCATAGAGGAGCTTGACCAATTTTCCTCTTAAATCCTGCAGTGTTGCTCAGACGGTGTGTCTCAGTGGTTGAGTGTCAACCCCTGAACCAGGAGGTCAGGGTTTGATTCGAGGTCAGGGCACATGCCGGGGTGCAGGCTCGATCCCCAGTAGGGGATATGCAGGAGGAGCTGATTGATGTTTCTATCCTTCTCTCCCTCTGCCTTCCTTCTCTAAAATTAATAAAAACATATTTGAAAAAAATCCTGCAGTGTCCATTCTACCTTTTCACACTGTTAGATGAGTGGGGTAGGATTATGGAGGGCCTTGAGAATCTGGACTTACTTTGGGAGGTTTAAAATCAGGAAATGATGCAGTACAAGCTGATGTTTGCATGTTACCTATGCGTGTTTTCTTTCCACCTAAAGGCTGAACACCTCCAGAGTAGGGATTCTTGTCCCTGTCTTTCCTGTGTTCTTTACATACTCATTAAATGCATGTCAAACGAGTGCTGAGCTTCTTAAACTATGTTTTTTCAGGTTTAATTCAGGAATCCTGTGCCTATCACTCAACATAGTTTCAACTTTCCAGCTAAATGACTTTTGTGCCAGTCATACTGGAGTCCTACACCCATGTTCTTGCAGAGTTTGAGTCTCTGGATCCAATACTTTCAGCCCTAAGGCTGGACTCAAGTCGTCTAAAGGTGAATTTCTTGATATGAATGATTCACATTCATATTCATATGATTGTGTGCTCTCTGTTACATGTGCCTCCTGCCCTTTAGTTCTTTATGTTTTATGGAAACTTGAGTATTACCTATACTAGTATTAAGCATTACTGTCTATATAGCATGTTCATAGCTTTCTTTTATTTTTTGAGCTATCATTTGAATTCTTTCCTGTCCTTGGAAACCATGGTATTGATTGCTGATTTTTCCCCTCCTCTCAGTAATCTTTCTGTCTTCTTTCAGGAAGTAATGTATTTGATTGAAAGTAAAATAGTATAAATGAGTTTTGAGCAACAAGAACCTCTGCTGTTAAACTAACCTCATTCTAAAACAAGGAATTTGATGTACACTCCATTTTAGGGAACAGAGCAAAAGTTATTAGTTCTGTAGCAAAAGTTGTTATCTCATGTGCTTCCCTCAAATACTGAGTTCTTTTGATAAACTCAGGAATAACATGGTGAAGAACAAGTCTCATAACCAATTTTAAAATAATTTTATTTTTACACTTTTGCTCTCACCCAAAGTACCATTTTAGCCTCTGAGCAAAGGGAGAATAGGAAGTAATGGGCAAAGTAATATGAGCAACAATTATAAGGGTCGATATCAGACATGTTTTTAGCTGCAAGTTACAGAATACCTTACCAATAGTGGCTTAAGCATTAATGGTGTTATTAACCTTGTTGGAGGTTAGTATTTCTGGGTATAGTGTTGTGGCCCAGTGATTTCCACGAGGACCCAGGCTCTCCATTTTCTGTTCTACCATCATCCATATGTTGGTTTTTAGTCACAGTTGCAAGATAAGTATCCTGGCTCTAATCTTGATGTGTCCATTAGTATCTCAAGCAAGAAAAAGGGGGCCAGAGGTAAAGGCTTTCTTGGTTTTTGGACTCTGACTTTTATCTGGGAAGGTGGGGTTTTCCAAGAAACCCCATCGTTTTAGTTTTATTAGCTGGATTTGAGCCACATGACTCCCCATAACTGCAAGAGACACTGGGCAAGTGAGTGTTTAGGTTTTCTAGCTTCTGTGGTGGAAAGCAGCAAGGTTGAAGAGGGTTGGGAAAGTCTGTGTGTCAGCCAAGCAACAATTTTACCAGGGGTACAGCCTCGCCACTGCTTTCTCTGGTGGATAGGAGAGGAATCATCAGGGTGAGGGTGTAGGGGAAAATAGTACGTGGTGATCTTTATCTGTTTCCTCTGCAGTCTCACTTGCTCTAAAAGCTTTGGATGTTTGTGTTGATTATACAAATGCGAAATTATTGGAGTGAACAAATGATTAAAGTGGTGGTGTATCCCCTGGAGACGTAATTGATCCTCCATCATTGTGGTCAGAGTTGGAATAACCAAGCTAAATTCTAATAAGAGATGAATTACTCATTTATATAATTGAGCCTATTCAGCCATTTTGAGATTCAAAAATTAACAATTTAAAGCCAAAATGTTCTTTCTTATGTATTTTTCAGTACACTAGAATGAGAGCATGAGTGCCATTTTGTGGTATCCAGCTGGGCAGGGGGTGGCTGGGAGAGGAACCTGGTACACAGATCCTCAGTATGTATTTCCAGTGCATAGTTTATTTGATTAAATGACTGTGGTGATCTCACTCTTGTCTGTTTACATGTTTTTAGTGCACGAGCATAGCTGTATCTCGGAAATGGTTGGCCTTGGGCAGTTCAGGAGGAGGTCTCAACCTCATTCAAAAAGAAGGCTGGAAGCACAGGCTCTTTCTTTCACATAGGGTAAGATTAAGGATAGCTCTGTCATATACCATTCGGAGTATCTTTCATAAATGCCAATTTCTTCATTACAAATACTCATGTGGAATAAAAGAAAAATATAAAACTTGAGATTTAAAAGTGAAAAAAAAAATACCATTTTTGTGCAACTGCCTAAAATTTTTCCTTTTTGTGCTCTAGGAAGGAGCAATTTCTCAGGTTGCCTGTTGTTCACATGATGATGATTATGTTGCTGTAGCTACCAGGTGAGAAACTGTTTCAAAACTATCTGACCTTATCCAGATGCATTTTAAATGAACAAATGTAGCTGTGTGTAGGGTGACCAACCATCCTGATTTGCCTAGGACTGTCCCAATTTTTAGCACTGAAAGTCCTGCGTCCTGGGAAACCTCTCATTCCCCAACAAACCAGGATGGACAGTCAGTTGCCATAGTGTTTGTGGAAACTGCTATGAGGCAACAACATTTCAGTGGTCTTAAAAGGGAAAGGTAACAGATAATTTAGAACATCTGAGTTCTGTTATGTTGGATTGGTGGACTAATGCAAGGAAATAAATATCTTGACTTTCTATTTCCTCTTTTCTAAAGAACAAGTTTACATATATATTTAGTATATTTGATACTGTGATGCAATTAAATTGTACCTTTTTCACCATTGCTGAAAATTTGCTTCTTTGTCTCAATTTTTGCAGTCAAGGCTTTGTAGTTGTTTGGGAATTAAATCAAGAGCGTCGTGGGAAACCAGAACGAATTTATGTGTCTTCAGAACACAAGGGCCGAAAAGTTACAGCTCTCTGTTGGGATACAGCGATTCTTAGAGTTTTTGTAGGTGATCATATGGGGAAAGTTTCAGCCATCAAACTCAACACTTCTAAACAAGCAAGGGTAAGAATCAGTCCAGTTACTTGCATATGTGGGTGAGATAAAAGGTGTTATGCCACAGAATTTCAAATAAATGACCAAATTTTGGGGGGGGGGGACTGAGCTAGAACCCAGAATATTAAGTTTGAGAGACTTGTTAGTATGTGGTACATATGGGAGCCTGGTTTAGCTTGATTCTGTTGCAGAATGGCTTCTGTGAGCTAACTTAAGTCTTTTATAGTACTTCATAATTTATCTGTATGGCTAACTTAAATAAAGCATTATTTTTAATACTAGGCTATTAAGAAAGATGCCAATTTATTAGTTGTGTGAATAAAATGGCATCAATTGCCCAGGCTCCTTTGTAAGGGTAGAAGAAATTCCTGGGTGTAGGTATATTTTCTCTGAGGATGATGAGAATGGAATCTTAAAGGCACCTCCTGGATTGTGCTCAGCTGTGGAGGATCCCAGGCTTTGTGACACAGTTATTGGGATGGAAGGGTTGAGTCTCAGGTTACCCGACCAGAATGCTCCAATCTGTTACTAAGCCAGCTTCTCACTGTCTCTCTCCAAAGGTTATTTATTAGATAGGAAGTGGGTAACTTGTCTTTTCATTGCCTTATTTCTATGTATGATCCTGGCAGAAAAGAGATCTAACTACCATTGGCTAAATTATTTTAATTACCGTATCATAATAATCTTCTGGTTTGCTCATAATGACCCATCAAGTTATCACTTGATTCTTTATAGTCTTGATCCAAAATATAATTGGAACCTGACACATAGTACAGCCCTAATTTGTCTTTCTTCCAAAGGGAGAAATGCTGTCTACAAATGAAAAATTTCCTTACATATTTGAAAACTTGCTTCATCTTTTCATTCCAACCTCTCAGTTTGGGTCATCACTAAGAGAGCCTTAAGATTTCTCTTCTGCAGTTGTGTACCAAATTATTTCACATAACTTTGATATTCCAACAGGCAAATTAAATTTGGTCCCTTAAAAGTTTTTATTTTGCTATTCAAGGTATTTGCATTTAAAAGGTAGAGAAGGAGGTTATGTGTATATGTAATGATAAATAAACTGTATTTCTTTGTTATGTTCCTTTTAGGCAGCTGTTACCTTTGTGATGTTTCCTGTTCAGACAATAACAACAGTTGACTCCTGTGTTGTCCAGTTAGATTATTTGGATGGAAGACTGCTTATATCTTCACTCACTAGATCCTTCTTGTGTGACACTGAAAGGTATATTGACCAACCATGTGCCATAGGATATACAGAATTTAAGAGCTGGAAGGGACTTAGAAATAGTGTAACCCATCCCCTCAATTTAATTATACAGATATTCATAAGGAACCAGCTGTGTGCAAGCTGATGTTAGAGAGTAGAGAAGAGATAGAGGATACTGATTCAGTGAAGTGGGTGACTAGGAGAACTATTAACTCTATGTGAAGCATGGTCTAAGTGCCATGAAGAAAGGCCAAATAAGGCTTGTTTTAATATGGGGAACCAGGGAAGTTTCCTTAATTGAATTTGTTGTATATTTAATGGAATTTTACTAAAGTGTAAAATTAGATGAAGAATAATTAAGAAATTGTGAAGCTGACAAATACTCTACCAAAATCTCAAGGGTAGAGCCAAAAGTCCAATGAATGGCAAAGGAATATATTAGAGGTATCTGTGCAATACCAAGACAGAATAGGAAATGAATATATATCACTGCGCAGAAGTTCCTCAGCCATTCTCTCTGTAGGGAAATTTTCTCTGGCTCCCCTTCTTCCCCCTAAGCCCCCTCCCCCCGAAAAAATTCCTTAGGACCTTCCCATTTAAAAATATTTTTGGGAGTTTTGAGCATACACAAGAGAGAATTGTATAGTGAATCTACTAGCCAGCTCCAGTAATTTTGATGAGGATTTTTGGTAAATGAAGTCTGGAGGAAGAGGTGCAGGGGGGATATTCTAGCAGGAAAGAACAGCCCTTTGGGGAAAAGTGAGCAAGACATCAGCATATTCTAGAATTTGCCAATCTGGATTAAGTAGAGGAGTTGTAGGAAAAAAGTTGTTTAATTGGCACCACACTGAGAACGACAGCTTTAAATGCCACACTGAGTAGGTGGGTTCTCAGGTCATTTTAAGAAAGTGTACATATAGAAAATCAGAGTTTGGAATTGATTCCTTTAGAACTATCCAGGCTTGGAAAGTCTATTTCCAGGGGTTCATGTATCTCAGGAGACTGCTATTTGAGAAAGCAGGAGGATATTTATTGCAAAGGGTTTGAAGAAATGTGTGCTGACTGTCAGGGATGGTAGAGGAAAGGATGAAGAGAGATGTACTTTGCTTTTTTTGCTTGGGATAAGAAAGGCATATGGGAAGGAGGCCAGTTATAGCAGGTGGCAAGTGTCTGGTATCAGAGAACCTAGCTGGATAGCAGAGAGGCAAGGCTTTGAGATACAAGTGGTCAGTTTACATGCAATCAGTAGGAAGGATGATGCACTTGCTTTGGGCTTATTTCAGACTATAGTTCAGTGGTGAAGTTAGACTTACAGAACTGGAGATCATCTTGTGTCACCCTTTAATTTTTGTAGATCAGAAAGCTGAGGCTTAGCTGGGGAGAGACTAGAACCTTTCTGTCCTGATTCTGTGCCCTTCCTGTTACCTCAGTTACCTCTAATACATTCTTTGACATTGGACCTTTGGCCATTAACTCCACCCTTGAGATTTTACAAAATGCTTGTTAATTTCACAAAGTTCTTAATTATTTTTCATCTGTAAGCTTCCAAGTTTATCAAGTGGCCCAATTCAGAAATTTGGCTGAGCCCTAGCCAGTTTGGCTCAGTGGATAGAGCATCGGCCTGCACACTGAAGCGTCCTGGGTTCGATTCCTGTCAAGGGCATGCCCGGGTTGAGGACTCAATCCCCAGTAGGGGGTGTGCAGTGGGGCAGCCGATAGTTGATTCTCTCTCATCATTGATGTTTCTATCTCTTTTCCCCTCTCCCTCTTTGAAATGAATTAAAAAAATTTTTGGCTGAAATTCTAATAGTCAGAACACTGACTGAAAACACTTCATTAGGATTGTTTGGAGGATCTGATGAAATTATATATATGAAACACTTTAAAATTAAGAGCTAAATATGTGGAGGTTTATTTTTCCCTCTGCAATAAACCTAGAGTTGCTAATCATTATTTTGCCATTTCACAGGGGTGTGGCTAGAGTTGGTTATGAGAACAACATAGAACTTACTGCTAAAATAACATATTTTAGAAATGCCCAATTTTAGTAAGTTAGAATTCAGTTCTGGGGACATGGATAGTACCATAATATTTTTCTTTTTAAATATACTAGAGGCCCAGCACATGACATTCATGCCCAGGTAGGGTCCCTAGGTCTGCCCTGCGATCAGGGCTGATCTTCCTCAGCTGCCAGCAGGCAGCCCCACCCCCGCCATGCCACCATGTCCGCCGGGGTGATCGGGGCCCCAGTGCTACCCATCTCTGCCGCCACCCACCCCGGTTTCCGGTTCCTCATTGGGCGATTGGAGCCTGCTGGCTGGAGGAGGGACCAAGAGGTTGACAGTTCCTGCCCACTCGCTGGCCCTGCCCCCTGCCACAACCGGTCGCCCTCTGTGTGTGGTACGATCGGGGCCATGGCACCGCCTACGTCTGCTGCCACCCACCCCCGGTTCCCGGTTCCCCATCCGGCGATCAGGACCTGTGGGCTGGGGGCAGCTGCTGCGTTGAGCGTCTGCCCTCTGGTGGTCAGTGTGTATCATAGCCAACTGGTTGTTCCACTGTCTGGTCAATTTGCATATTACACTTTTATATATATATAGATTTTTATTGATTTCAGAGAGGGAGAGATGGAAATCATTGATCAACTCTCTCCTGCAGGCTCCCTACTGGAGATCAAGCCCGAAACCTGGGCATATGCCCTGACCAAGAATTGAACCCGGACTTCATGGTTCATAGGTTGACGCTCAATACAGAGCCACACAGGCGAGGCTAATTTATCAATCATATGCACCCTGACGGGATCGAACCCAAAAACTGGGTATGTGCCTGACTGGGAATTGAACTCTTGACCTTCTGGTGCACAGGACGATGCTCCAACCAACTGAGCCACACTGGCCAGGGCTGGTTCTGCCACTTTTTATTAATTTTTTATATATTTTTAAAATATATTTTTATTGATTTCAAAGAGGAAGGGAGAGGGAGTGATAGAAACATCAGTGATGAGAGAGAATCATTGATCAGCTGCCTCCTGCACACCCCCTACTGGGGATCAAGCCCACAACCCAGGCATGTGCCCTTAACCGGAATTGAACCCAGGATCCTTAAGTCTATAGGCGGATGCTCTATCCATTGAGCCAAACCGGCTAGGACAGTGGCCGGCAAACTGCGGCTCGGCAAACCATGGCTCACGAGCCACATGTGGCTCTTTGGCCCCTGGAGTGTGGCTCTTCCACAAAATACTGACCTCTGCGCATGGGCCATGAAGTTTCAATCGCACTTTATGTGCGCGCCAATGTGGTATTTTTTGGAAGAGCCACACTCCAGGGGCCAAAGAGCCACATGTGGTTCGCGAGCCATGGTTTGCTGACCATGGGGCTAGGGCATGGTTCTGCCACTTTCTAAAAAAAATATATTTTATTGATTTTTTACAGAGAGGAAGGGAGAGAGACAGAGAGCTAGAAACATCGATGAGAGAGAAACATCGATCATCTGTCTCCTGCACACCTCCCACTGGGGATGTGCCCGCAACCAAGGTACATGCCCTTGACCGGAACCGAACCTGGGACCCCTCAGTCCGCAGGCCGACGCTCTATCCACCGAGCCAAACCGGTTACGGCAATCCTGCCACTTTTTAAGCTTTGCAAAATAACAGTTTCCCCTTCCAGAATGTAGATAGTTTTCAGGATTAACTAAGGTAATGTATATGAAGTGCCTGTCATATATTGTTTGAAATTGTAGAAAACAAGATTAATGAGCAAACAAATGAGTTGACTGTATTTCTTCACTTGGCAAACATTTATTCTACTTCTCTGGATCCTTAGCATTGTATTAAGCATCACAGAAGATATAAAATAAGCAAGAAATATATTTTATTTCCCAAATAAGGAACATAAGTAATAGAATATTGCACATTTCTAGGGACTTTCACATTCACGTTCACAGAGTAAGGCTAATGTATTTTATTCATGAAGGAAATAAGGACAGAGTTATTTATTGAATTATCTAAGTCACTGGTAAATTCACACTAAAGAGCATATTAGATCATTCTATAATAAAAGGGTTTGAGTGTATTAATTCAATGACAAAGCCAACAACTTTACAGCTAAAAAAAAAGGGTGGGGTTTGAGTATACAAAGCACTACATAATATTGTGTGCTTTCTATGGGCCAGATACTGTGCTATATACTGGGGATTCAACCAAAAAGGAATAAGAAATGGCTTTTGTCTTTGAGAAAGTCATAATCTGTTCAAATGGACACAATTACCATATATAATGTTGTAAGTGCTGTGAAAACATAGCATGGGAAGCATGTAATTCAGCTTATGGGAGTCAGGGAAATCTCAGAGGAAGAATGATGGCACTAAGTCATGAAGAGTAAGAAAAGGAGTTTTTAGAAAAAGACATCATCATCATCACCTTCCATGTTCCAGACAGTGTGTTAAACTCAAATATATCTAACTCATGTCATCATAAGGGAACAGAGTTCCAGAAGGATTTAGCATTTTGAGGAAAGAGTAAGGAGATTATTGGGTGTTTGTGGCAGGGGAGTGGCTTGGAAACAGTGCTGGAGAGGTAGATTAGCTTTTCCATGGACTGGCCAAAGAACAAGGTGATTTGAGAAGCAATCAGTAGGATTTACAGATGTATGAAATGGTTTGGTAACACCCATTTTTTTAGATTTGAAAAGGGTCATCACATTAATTCTGCACTCCTTCTGTGGATAATAAACATGTGAAATGGTTTGCTTCCTGTCACAGAAAGAGTTAATGGCAACTCATTGCTAGAACCTTGTTTTGACCTTTTCATTCTGTGTTCTGTCCAGTAGTATACCACTCATATGAATAATGAGAGGACATTGTGGGTAGAATTATTATGGCCACGCTGATTTGTAGTGCCATTGTTTTTGACTTTTTGTAGGTAAACATGCTTTCTCTTCCTTTTTGGGTATTAGAGAAAAATTTTGGAAAATTGGAAACAAGGAAAGAGATGGAGAATATGGAGCTTGTTTCTTCCCTGGAAGGTGTGCTGTGGGCCAGCAACCTCTAATATATTGTGCTCGTCCTGGCTCCAGAATGTGGGAAGTGAACTTTGATGGGGAAGTTATAAGTACACATCAGTTTAAGAAACTCCTCTCATCGCCACCTCTCCCTGTGATTACTCTCAGGTAAGTTGATTTGTGTGCCTGGTAGGGAGTATTTGAGGAACTTTCATGGAGATGTTGGGTTGAAGTCTCTGATTTTTTTTTTTAATGTATTTTTATTGATTTCAGAGAGGAAGGGAGAGGAAGAGAGAGATAGAAACATCAGTGATGAGAGAGAATCATCGATCGGCTGCCTCCCGCACACACCCTACTGGGGATGGAGCCCGCAACCCAGGCATGTGTCCCTGACCAGAATCAAACCTGGGACCCTTCAGTCTGCAGGCCAACACTCTATCCACTGAGCCAAACCAGCCAGGGCGAAGTCTCTGATATTTTATATGTGTTAAAGATTATGCCATAAAAGATTCAGAGAAACCAAAAGTCTTTCCACCAATTATCTTTTATATGATTTAAAGCAAATGGAGTAAGGGCACATGTAATTAGGCATTCGGGTTTGTTTGGAGGCAAACATTTTCCTATGGAGGGAACACATGCTTTTATGTTGTGATGAAATCAATGGGTGTGTTTACTTCCTAGATCAGAACCTCAGTATGATCATACAGTTGGATCCTCCCAGTCTTTGTCTTTCCCCAAACTCTTGCATCTTAGGTAAGTTTCTCAATTTGATCCTTAAAATGCGTGTGCGCACGCACACACACATGCGCACAAAACCTTTTCTCTGTTTCTTGCTTGGGGCAGTTGTCTTTTAAAGATTATTTTTGTATTAAATTTTAATTCTTAGCATGCAAGGACAAAAATAGTTGTAGAACTTGTTCTTGTAAGCTTGGTGAAACTTCAGCTCTCTGTCCTTTAGGTTCTGACAAGTGCCTTGCATGAAAGATCTACCTGAGGTAGACTCAGCTGGCCATATTTTAATATCAGGGTTCAGTTAGCCTTCTAGTTGGATTCAGTGCAAAAGTCCATCAATAAGTGGCAACCCAGAGTGCTACTAAGGCTGTCATCTGCTGGGCTTGCCAATTCTTACATCTTGTTCTGTAAGCATGGGGATGCCAGTGTGATTTCCAGCCAAATCTATATGTCTGGAACTCTACTTATTTCAACAATAGAAAATATTTGGCCAATGCATAAGGACTCTGATGCAGATTCAGAGAATATTATTTAGAGCTGACTATAGGTACCCTGAAGTGTAGACTCTTTTTTTTTTTTTTTAATAATTTCTATTTCTTTAAGTATTACAAAGAGTATTACATATGTCTCCTTCCCCCCCCCCCCCTTGACATTCCCTCAGGCCCCCCCCTCTCCCCCCGTGTCTTGTGTCCATTGGTTAATCTTATATGCATTAATATAAGTCCTTCGGTTGATCTCTTAATCCCCGCCCCAAACCCTCCCCAGGCTTCCCACTGTAGTTTGACAGTCTGTTCAATGTTGCTTTGCCTCTGCATCTACCCCTGTTCATCAGTCTACACTGGTCCCCATTATCTGTCCCAACCTCACTGGAGCAGTCCCAACCTCACCAGGGCCGTCTCAGCCTCACCTGGGCCGTTTCAACCTCACCGGGTCGATTCAACCTCACTGGGGCCGTCTTGACCTCACCGGGGCCAGAAGTGTAGACTCTTGATTGGGGTTTTTCAAAGACTAACTAATTGTTCTTAGAATGTGATTTTTTTTAAACACTTGAAATGTTAAACTAATTGCCCCTAACTAATGTATGTATATGTCTCACTACACTGAAGTATTTGAAAGTAAATTGTAAAGTATCCTGAAATTTACTGGAGACAGTTATTTTTTTGTTCACAATTAGATAAAGCATAATAAAAACTCTTTCTTTATGGCTCTTATCACAGTTTAAAATTACATATGCATGCAATATTTATGCCTATCTTACTCTTAGACAGTAAACTTAATGAGGGTGCCATGTCTGTTTTATTCACTATTCTCAGTGCTTGGTATAGTGCCTGGCATATATAGACAATTAATAAATACTTGTGGACTATAGTGTGTGGGGTATGGGGAAGTCCCGTACCCAAAAGTATGTTTTCTAATAGCAAGACTACAGTTTGCTTGGTTCTCTTGTAGAGCTATTATTCCTTTGTTTCTATTATTTCCTACCTGTATACTTGTGTCTTGTGGTAACCATTACTGTTATACCCACAAATCCTACAAGAAAGCAAACTTTATACTTTCTTTTTGAGTACATTGGTATCGCCTTCCCTTCTTAAACAACGCTGTTAGGCTTGTGTCCCAGTCTGTTATCAGTGAAGGGATAAGGGGATGAGGGATATATAAATTACAAAGTATCAGCTCTTATCTATTCCCTAATCACCACCCCCAATCGAATCTAGTTTGCTACTCCTAAGGGATCTTTCCAAGTTGAATATCAAATTTAGTATCAAAATCATGATCCTATATCTCTTTATTCAGGGATCCTTCTAGCCTCTCATTTTTTCTCCTTTGGCTCCTGAAGGCAGCCTTCTAATTTTACTTACTTTAGACTAGGATTCTGACCATATTTTCCGTCTTTGTGACAAAGATCTGGCTCTAATATTGGCAAAATGTTTAATATTTGTGTTAAATATCAGTCTTAGTTTCATTGTTACATGGTACAATTTTTAGTACTCTTGGGTGCATTAAAAAAAATGTCCCTGATCTCAAGGTTATATTTTGTTGGAGAGATGTGGTTTATTTCTACAAAAAGTTTAACAACAATAAAAAAATAAAGAGTTGTGACAATGCAGTACATGATTAATGCCACATGATCAGGGTTGGCAAGAGGTAGTCTGGGTGCAGGAGGAAAAGCAATTGCTGTGAGCCATCAGAGAAGGACTTCAGAGGTGAGTACAACTTCTGATCCTTGAGAGGTGGCTAGAATGAGAGCATTATAAGTTGGGGAATGATGCCCGGGTGAAGCCAAGAAGCAGAGATTACCAGTGGTATGTAAAAAATAGTAGTAGCTTTGAGAGAGTGAGATATATGAGCAAAGGATTATAGAAAGAGATGATCAGAGATGAAGAGAACCAGAGCAGGAACTGGAAAGGAAAGTGGACCAAGAAAGTGCAGTGTCCCAGAGTCCAGGGAGGCAAGATTCTGGAAAGAAGGACAGCCAGCAGGATTGGCCCTTGCTTAGGGATCAAGAAAGGAAACGAGGAAGGGTTATTGGTTTGGCAGTTAGGAAATCTTTTTGAGAATGCAGTAAAGAGGAATAATTTGGATTCCAGATAACAGTTGGAGAGGATAAATAAGGGAGGAAGTAGATTTTGGGAGGCATAGAGAGAAAAGTCTAGGTTTTGGAGCCAGAGGGTTCTTGGTATAAATTCTGACTATTATGTATTCATGCTGAATGGCTTTGGGCATATATTTTCATGTTTCTGTACTTCAAATTAAAAAAATATAGACAAACACTTAACCTCGATGAGTTGCTACAGGGTTAGATAATTTAAGTAGAATCTTCAGTAAAGCTCCAAATATTACCATCCCTTAAAGTAGCTCACTGGAGCAGTGACTGGTGGGGAGGTGCTATGTTTAGTCTTTGTTTTAAATGTTTTCTCTGTCGTAACACATGGGAAGTTTAGCAGCTTTAACAAACATCAGGAAAGATACCAGCCTTTTTTTTTCTTTTTCTAGAAGATATTTAGTATATATAATTGAATTTTTCCCAGTGGGCATTATATAAATTTTTTTTAGCAGTTGTTAGAGACAGAAAAGAGGTTTCAGGACTTGATTGGCTGATACACTTTTATATTTTCTTTGTACAGGCTAATTTTACTTTGATAGCTAATATGAAGGTCTGAATGCAAGGAATTGTATCATAAACTGTATCTGAGCAAAGTAGAATTCTCTTGATTCCTTCCTTTTTCTCTTGCAGTGAGCATTGTGTGTTGACTTGGACAGAAAGAGGAATTTATATTTTCGTTCCTCAGAATGTTCAGGTTCTTCTTTGGAGTGAAGTCAAAGGTAATTATATTTTCCTTTCTTATGTAACTTACAATCTCATGCTTATGAAAGATTGAATTATTATAGGAGGATTCTCTTGTAGTGTAAGATGTAAAAAAAAACAGAACAAGCTGACATTTCTTTTAAACATTAATATTATAGATGTTTCCCTTTGTAAGGTAGTTCACAAGCATACATTTGTGAATTTGTATTTAGTTATTTATTTCTTCATGCCTTTTAAACTTTTAAGTATAGTTTTTATTTATTCTTAAATATTAGTAACTACTGTTTAGGATTGAATGGATTAATTCCCCCCCCCCCCCCCCTACTTATCCTGAAGTTTTACTCCTATTGGAAGTCTTGCTTTAACTCCTGTTTTGTATCTCAATAGTTTGGGGTTTAAAAAGTCCTTATGGGAACAATAGCCATTGTAAATGACTGAAACAGAGAAAATCAATCTCCGTGTTCTTCTGGTTAAAACCAGAAATGGAAGATATTTAGCTTTTTTAGTATTGCTTCTCAGGGAGTGTATTTGACTTTTGGTTCATTTTCTGCTTTGTAAAAACATAAAAAGAAAGAAACCATTACTTACTGATTCTGATCAGCATTGACTTCTTATGGATTAAGTACCCTAAGGGTATCCCATGAAAACTAATTTGTTTATCCTTTTTAGACTTTCAAAAATTGACATATACATTGTATATGTTTAAGGTTGTACATTGTGTTGGTTTGGCACATTTATACTATATTGCAATATGGTAAGATCACTTAAGGTCTGTCTCTTACAACTTTGAAGTATATAATACAGTATTTTTTACTATAGTCACAATGCTGTGCATTGGATCTCTAGAATTTATTCATCTTCTACCTGCATGTGTGTATCCTTTGACCAACATACCCCAATTCCCCCATAACCCCAGTCCCTGGAAACCACCATTCTACTGTTTCTATGAGACCATCTTATTAGATTCCACATAAGTGATATTAAAACTAGTTTTTAAAGTCCTTTCATAATAGTCTACCATTAAGTACTTTCATGATATTCTGTGTTTTTTTCATAAACTGTTTGTTGATTTACATAGTATGTTAAAATCCATTACTTGACACTAGATGATAACTCTCATAAATGTCATAGTCTGGTCTCTAATGTAGAGTGTCCTCTTTTAAAGTCCCAATTCCTTTTCACAGAAAATAGGACTTTGGATCAGAGAGATGTGTTTCTCCGTTTCTTTTATTCTTGTTCTTTTTAGAATAGTGTCTAAAATATTATTTCTTCATTGAAATGAAAATATAAAAAGATGAAATTCAATCAAGCCAAACCTAATGAAAAAGTGAATTTATTAGAATAATTTCAACCCTTGCAAAAATGGAAAAGGAATATTTGTTTACCATCCTGTGTGCTCACCCCACTCTTTGGTTTTTGTAGATATTCAGGATGTGGCTGTCTTCAAGAATGAGCTGTTCTGTTTGCATCTAAATGGGAAGATCTCACATCTTTCCCTCTTATCTGTGGAACGCTGTGTGGAACGCCTGCTAAGGAGAGGCCTTTGGAACCTGGCTGCTCACACTTGCTGTCTTTTCCAGAATTCTCTCATTGCTGGCAGAGTGAGTCAGAGAGCTTACATGTTCATCTGGGCTGTTACAATCATCCTAGCTTGCAAGATTGTGCTACAAAGTTTTTTTGCTTAACTAGCCCTTTCTATATGACTTATAGATAAAGCAGCAGTAAATTCCCAAAGGAAGCATGACAAATAAATCTAGGGGTGGGTGGAGGGTAAGAAAAAGGGTATACTTGCCATTAAAAAAATAAATCAAGTTTACTCACAAATTTATTTATTTATTTATTTTTTAATATATTTTATTGATATTTTACAGAGAGGAAGGGAGAGAGATAGAGAGTTAGAAACATCGATGAGAGAGAAACATCGATCAGCTGCCTCCTGCACATCTCCCACCGGGGATATGCCCGCAACCCAGGCACATGCCCCTGACCGGAATCGAACCCGGGACCCCCCAGTCCACAGGCCAACGCTCCATCCACTGAGCCAAACCGGTTTCGGCAAATTTATTTGAATTTCAGACTTTGATTTAAGGGGGATGATTGTGCATACGGTAAATCCTAATTAAAGTCTTAATTCCTAAGGTAATTCTCATTAACTCTTTCACTCGCTTGTTAAGACTTTTTAAAGCACTTTGGAGGTTTTATCTTCTATGTTAGACCTCTTTAAATATATGGGCCATTTGAATGTAGTTTTAGTTACATATAGTAGGCTATTCTATTGGGTTTCTACTTACCCTTTTATTAGGGAAGAAAATCATTGACTGTAGATAAATTGGAGCACTTGAAATCTCAGCTGGACCTCACAACCTGTAGTGATTTGATTTCTCAACTAGAAGAATTGATCTTAAAATTTGAACCTTTGGATTCAGCTTGCAGCAGTAGAAGAAGCTCCATTTCATCACATGTAAGTATTCTCACTTTTAAAGGGTTTTTCTGTACAGTAAGATTTTCTACTTTAGATTGTACTCACCTCTAGAATCCCAAAACTTATCTTTCTTTCCATATAGTAGATTTTTGGAGGGGGGTCAAAGGGAGCATTATGTTAGCTGCTGGATAGCCCTATGAAGCCTTCGTTTAGGTTTGTCTTGGAGCCACATTTTGTTTTGTCATTTTTAATTATATTCTTTTTGCAAATGCACCTCTTAGAGCCTCCAACACAGTTAAGTTGTTCTGTTCCTAATATGCGATTATTTTAGATTCTTCATGCTAATTGGAGTCTCAGTGCAGCTCAGGTTTGCCTCATTCAGTCCCCATTCTCACTGCCAGGCTTTATGGAGACAAGCTAGAGAAATATGGTAGCATGATTCCACGTAGCTGTAACCCAGCTGCCAGGAGCCTAGACCTTGTTCACCAGTTTGTACTAATAAGCCATAAATGTTATTATTGACTTGCTGCTTTTACCATTGATTTTTCTCTTAAAAAACTACATTGTGTTATAAAGGAAAGTTTTACTTTGATTTTTTGGAATTCTTTTTCATTTTTAGGAAAGTTTCAGCATCTTGGACTCTGGTATTTATCGTATTATTAGTAGTAGAAGAGGCAGTCAGTCAGATGAAGACACTTGCTCCCTTCACAGCCAAACCCTCTCAGAAGATGAGAGACTTAAAGAATTCATCTCACATCAAGAAGAGGACCAGCCAGATCAGTGTTGCAGCTCACACGGAACTGAGGGTGATGAGTGTGTCTTTTTATATATATGTATTTTTTAAATATTTTTACTGACTTTTTAGAGAGAGAGGAAGGGAGAGGGAGAGAGAGAAACACTGATGTGTGAGGGGAACATTGATCGGCTGCCTTCTGCCTGCCCCCTACCAAGGAATAAGCTTGCAACCTGGGCAAGTACCCTGACCGGAAATTGAACCAGCAACCTTTTGTGCACTGGACAACACTCAGCCAACGGAGCCACTGTCCAGGGTCTGAGTTTGTCTTTTATTGGTTACAGATGTGAAGCACTAATTTTCTGTCACTTTTATTTGCCTGGATTATCTCGTGCATAGAGTTTCCTATAAGGTGTTAATTTTTATTATGTTGATAGACTTTCCATCTAGACCTGTAGATCTACTCACCAGTAGAAGAGTGGATTTGTGTGTAGTTGTTCCCTCCCCCTCATGTTTAGGCCAGCATTGATAAAGTACCTAATTTTAATCATGCATCAAAATGCTGGAAAGGTTAAGAAAGGACGTCATTAACCAAAGGAACAGGGCAATTTTATTCTGACTAACCAAATTATTTTCCATTAGGACTGAAAAATTACTACAATTTTGGGGCCATTGCCTACACTTTTTGATGTTTGAGCATTCCTGTGACCGAAGTGTTGAGAAGAGATTAATAGAAACTTTAACTTCCTTTTTGACTTGTGGGGATTCAGGGTTAGTAGGAAAATGAAGGTACCTGCTTGAGTGTTTTATATGTGGACCATCCCATGCATCTTGTAAACCTGTGTTCTGCTCATTTGTATCTGGGTCAGTTGTGATTTTGGTATTGAATCTTTCATTTCCTTTGGTTTATTTATTTCAGAATTTCTTTAAAGGTTAAAAAACTCCCATATGATTAGATTTTGTTTCTTTCCCTTGATTTAATTCATCAGACAATGTTTCTCATGTTCCAGTGACGTTTGAGACAGATAAGAATGAAACTTTTCTCCCCTTCGGCATTCCATTATCATTTCGCTCTCCATCTCCTCTTGTGTCTCTTCAGGCTGTCAAGGAAAGGTAAACTAACTAGACTTGTCATTTAATCCCATTCTGGTTTTACTTTCTTTGTCCCCTTAGGTACTTTTGTGCTGAGAATGGAGAGCCATTTTATTTTATTTACTAGAGGCCCGGTGCACGAAATTTGTGCATGGGTAGGGTCCCAGGCCTGGCCGGCAATCAGGGCCAATCTGTGGGGCGACTGGCAGGGTGATCAGGGGCCCCCGCTGGCACCCGCCTTGGCTGGCCTGGGGCCTGTGGGCTGGGGGCAGCTCCAGCATTGAGCGTCTGCCCGCTGGTGGTCAGTGTGTGCCATAGTGACCAGTTGTTCCACTGGTTGTTGCACTGTTTGGTCGATTTGCATATTAGACTTTTATTATATAGGATTTTTAAAAATCCTTTTAATGATTTTACAGAGAGAGGAAGGTGAGAGGGCGAAAGAGAGAAAAACATGGATCAATTGCCTCCCTGGGACTGAACCTGCAACCTGGGCATGTGCCCTGACTGGGAATTGAACTGGTGACCTTTCAGTGCATGGGACAATGCTAAACCAACTGAGCCACACCAGTCAGGACTGGAAAGACATTTTAAATGAGAAAAAGTAAAGTCTCTAGGTTATTTCTCATCTCACCTTTTATATGGAGCTGTTAACTTCTCATTTCCATCTTGGGGAATTTAGCTTCCCTCTTTGAGTAGCTGGATATTTGAGTTGTTATAGATGTGGTTTTTTAACCCACAGACAGCAAAAGTTTAAAAATCTGGTATTTTTCTCATCCCTCATAGAAACAGTTTATATATATCATTAGTCATTGCCTTTTCCTTTTTAAAAAAAATTTATTGATTTATAGAGAGAGAGAAAAAAAAAAACCCACGTTGATTTGTTGTTGCACTTATTTATGCATTCATTCATTGAATCTTATATGTGCCATGATTGGGGTTTGAAACCTTAACCGTGGTGGATGGGGGGCGGGTGCTCTTACCAACTGAGCTACCTGGCCAGGGCTATCATTAGTCAATTTTTGATCCTTTCTCAGTTTGGGCTCAGAATTGGAGACTTCAGAAGTCTTTCTAGCTAATCCATGGGACCAAGATTGGCATTTGAGTTTGAGAGAGAAGACTTTGTACAACTACTTAACTGCTTATCTGTCTTACTGGATACAAATTTTGCTTATCAAGAAGAATATGTTGTGACTAGTTGGCAGCTGAGTTTCATGAAGAAATTTATTAATTCTCTGGCTAGGGTGGAGCAGGTGGCCATATGGCTTTCTTTGCTTAAATTGACAGAAACATCACAGATTGGAGTTGAAGACCTTTTCTTTTTTCTTTTTTTTTTAAAAAAAGACCTTTTCTTTAGCACTTAAGGCAGTTTAGTAAATGAAGTGAATTCTTATATTGTAAATTTTACGTAGACCTTATGTGAAATATACAGTTGATTAGGGAAGTTGCTGTAAGCAGTCAAGCGGTCTTTCTTTTATTAAGTCCAAGTTGCCTTTCTGGGACTAATAGAAACATAGACAACTAGGTACTGAATTTTTCATTTTTGTTAATAATTAGATTTCTTTTCATGTTAGTTTTTTGGTATTTGACTTCCAGTGTTTCTAGCTTTGTACGTAAAACTACTGAGAAGATTGGCACCCTTCATACAAGCCCTGATCTGAAAGTGAGACCAGAACCCAGGGGTGATGAACAGTTATGTGAAGAAGATGTGAGTCCTGTCACTTGCTCAAAGGAGGAAGACACAGAGTAAGCTCTTGCATATAAATCTGTGTAAATTCTGGAGGGGTCTTCTATCAGTGTGAAGAAAACCATAGGCTATGGAAGGTATATATATGACCCTGCTCATTGTTGATTGCTAAGGTAGCTCATAAAAATGGTGAATACCACAACCCTAGCTGGTTTGGCTCAGTGGATAGAGCATCGACCTGCAGACTGAAGAGTCCTGGGTTTGATCCCAGTCAAGGGCACATGCTTGGGTTGTGGGCTCGATTCCCAATAGGGTGCATGCAGGAGGCAGCCGATCAGTGATTCTCTCTTATCATTGATGTTTCTATCTCTCTCCCCTGTCCCTCTCTGAAATCCATAAAAATATATTTTTTAAAAATTGTGAATACCACAAATTAAATGTTGGAAAATGACATCTACCCATAGCAAATCTGTTAAGACAGTTTTAAGCACAGTTGTATCTATCTCCTTCACAATTTCCTCCTTTCCAAATCTCTTCCAAGTTTTGGGATGTTAGAGAAGGAGTATTAAATTAAGAGTAAGATGACCAAGGATCTAGGCCTTGTCCTGGCTGTGCTTCTGACTAATATGTAACTTTGGGTAGGTCAGTAATATTCTCTAGCCTATAAGTGAGAGCATTGGTATTGATGTCTTGCCTTATACTTTCTTTTTTTTTTTTTTTAAATATATTTTATTGATTTTTACAGAGAGGAAGGGAAAGGGATAGAGAGTCAGAAACATCGATGAGAGAGAAACATCGATCAGCTGCCTCCCGCACACCCCCCACCGGGGACGTGCCCGCAACCAAGGCACATGCCCTTGACCGGAACCGAACCTGGGACCCTCCAGTCCGCAGGCTGACGCTCTATCCACTGAGCCAAACCGGTTTGGCCTTATACTTTCTTATGATATGCTGGTGGCATAGTCCTTGTTCTGGCACAGTGTGAAGTGCCTTGTCTCTCTGGTCTCTGCCTTATCTCATGGTTCAGGGAATCTGAGCATTAGAGGCAAGCAAGCTC
This sequence comes from Myotis nattereri, assembly GCF_964212035.1. NCBI lineage: Eukaryota > Metazoa > Chordata > Mammalia > Chiroptera > Vespertilionidae > Myotis > Myotis nattereri. Next base: position 29,869,942 of record NC_138084.1, read on the forward strand.
AGCACTCATTCAGGAATTGAGAGAGAGACCCATAGGCCCAGTGTGTCTGGACAGTGAGATGAAATAAAAGGCGTGTTATTCTCAGAATAACTTAGTGAATCTACATATACTTATAGAAGAAATGTACAGATATGCCTAGGCATTTTAGGCAGCCCTCAGCCTGACCTTAGCTCACCTTTCCAGCCTCATTTTTAAATTTCAGTCCTGTGGGAGAACTAGGTATGTATACTTCACTGTCTTTCTTTGTGTTGTTTTCTTCTACTTGCAGTATTTCTCCCCATATTTTCTGACACAAATACCACTTCCTTAGGAAAGTTTCCATTGTTTGCCTAGTCAGAAGAATTACTCCTTTTTTTGTGTGCTTTCATAGCACAATGTATGTGCTTCTCTTTAGCATTCATTTTATTTTCTTTTAGATTATAGTTAGTTATTTGCATGCATTTCTTTTTTACTTGAGCCATTGACCATTTTGTATACTCATCTGTTTATTTCATTTAACATTAAGTACAATACCTGCCACTTAGTAAGCACTTAGAAATATTTGTCTAAGGAAGCTATAATCCCATCTAACTCTTTTCACTCTCTTCTAGGGGAATAAAAGAAGTAACTAGTCAACCTCCAGAAGAAGATAAATTCCAAGAGCTCAAAATAGCAACGGCAGAAGCAATGTGAGTATTTATGAAGGAGGAAGTTTTACAGTGAATGGGAATGGCTTTTTGGGATCATCACTAGTGGTCCCGAGACAATGTGGGGCAGAGGTAGTCTCATTTGGAATTGAAATTTGAGAATTAGTATGCAGTTAATGTTCTCTGTATTGTCATGCTGCCTAGGTAGTTGTTAAAGAGTAGAAAAGTAACACTTGTATTCCAGATTAGTATGCTGTATTCATTAGGTTTATTTAGCATGAAATAATTTGTTTAAAAAAACACACATAAAACAAATTTCATATTTGTGTGTCTTGTATAGGACCAAGCTACAGGACCCACTGGTTTTATTTGAACCTAAATCTCTGAGAATGGTTTTACAGGAGTGGCTTTCACAGTTAGAAAAAACATTTGCCATGAAGGACTTTTCAGGCATTTCAGGCACCTGCAACTCATCCACGACATCGAACGAGGATGTACTATTGTTTGATGAGTCAAAAAATGGAATATTGGTTGAAGATAATGAAAAAGAAAAAAGGGACTCTTTAGGCAATGAAGAAACTGTTGATCACAAGGCATGTGAATCTGTAAATAGTCTGAGGGAGCCCTTGGATGACCTCTTTCGAGTATGTTCTCCATGGAGCATAGCAAACGGTCTCTGGAAGGACCTGGCTGAACTGACAACATTGTGCTTAGAATTGGATGTACTGAATTCTGAGATCAAAAGCACAAGTGGACATGAGGACCACACTTTGCAACAGCACTCTTCTGAAATTCTGGCTTGTCAGTTCCTAAAGAAGTACTTTTTTCTCCTGGACTTGAAGAGAGCAAAGGAGAGTATCAAGCTTACTTACGCAAACAATCATTGTGTTTGGGATACTTTTATCGAAGGATTGAAAGGTAATAGATTGCCTTACTAAAGGTAGAAATTGATATAGAGCACCTTGGCATTTTTGAGTTGAAAATGTAAGAATTAAGCAGAAAATTACCTCTGTTCTGGTTAACCTCCATTCTTTTTTACACTCAATTTAATTTTTGATAGTTCTTCAAATATTGCTTTAATTTGCATCTGTATCATAAGAAATTAGTTTTCTTTCTTTCAACCATATTTAGAAAGTGACAGCAGTGTTAGAGAAGTTGGGGTTAAAGTAAGATTTTTATAAGTATAGATATATAAAAATGAAAAAATCCCTCTGAGTAACTTACTAATATTTAGTAATATTAGTAATGTTTACCATTTATTGAGTACTATTGTGTGCCACTATTTTTGCTAAACACTTTCCAGGCATTGTTTCGTTTTGTCCTTATAACAATCTTCAGAGGAGATGGTGAGGAAACAGGCACAGGGAGATTATAATCATTAAGTAGGTTACACTGCTGTACTATCTCATGAAATGTTAACTCAGATATTGCAGAAGTTTATTTCTTGCTTATATACTAGTTCAAGGCAGATGTTTCAGGTCAGTAGGCAGCTCTCTTCCATATGGTAATCCAGAGTTCCGAATTCCTTTCATTTTTTTTTTTTTGAGTTCCATCCTCCGTTGGGTTTGTGATTGAGATTGGGTTGTTACGTGCTAGAGAAAGCACATGGAGGGTCAAACATGCTCTTACTTACAGGCTTGGCCTGGTGGTCGCTTACATCTCTTCTGTTCACTTGTCATTGGTACGAATTCTATCACATGACCCCATTAAACTGCAAAGGAGACTGGGAAATGTAACCTATCCAGGTGTCCAGAAGGAAGAGAATGTATGTGGCCGAAAAGCTTGTATGTCTGCCTTGGAGATTTGGTTGACAGCCAGCAGTCTTTCTTTTACACTTGATTGAAGGTCACACTATTTGTCATCCTCATGTAGAAACCAGCTCTCATACTCCAGAGACCATGCATGCGCTTTCTACTGCATAGGCTCATGTTTTTGAAGAGGTGAATTTTTTAAATTCAACATTCTGCTTGAATCAAAGATGCCGTCTGTCTTACACTTGGTTTAGACTTTAAACACACTTTTCATTTATTAGAAAAGTGAATAGTCACAAGTCAAAATACATTTTTATATTATTGACTTAAAGATCTTTTTGTTTTCTAGAAAATGGATTTATAATATCTGCTTCAATTGATATTTAGCTGTTAAAAGTAAAAGAAATGATTTCAATTTCTTTTTCTGTGTTGAGGCAGACTTTTATTTGCTATGTATGTTTCTATTATGTAATCATATCCAACCCTGGTCACAGGAAAATAACAGAAAAGAATCTCTTCAGCCTGATTGGTTGTTAACTTATTACCAGAGCTTCCTAGAGCAAGCCTGGTAGTTAGTTTGAGATTGTACACTGCTTGCTTGAATTTAGGGTTACGTTTGGCTTAGCTTCCACCCAATCTAAAGCTTACCCTTGCTTCCCAAGCTTTAAATGATGGTCTCCTCCCTGAATTACCTTAAGTACTTATTGCCTGATACAGTCAAATAGGAAATAATAAAACTGAGAAGAAATGATTTTTTTTTTTTTGAGAAGAAATGATTTTTTAAAAAATCAGAAATTAAATGGTGTTTTAGAAATGGGTTATTGAACAGGCTTCACCCTTGCAATGATGTTATAATTATTGAAAAGAGCCTTTTAACTACAAGTGGTTTTTAATTAGATCATAATTCACTTTATTTACCATACATGGCTTTAAATGAATTGGCTATTCCCAAAAGTCAAGTCTTGGTTCAGAGAAAGAAGTTTTCCTATACATGTTTAAGAAAAAAATAGGTCAGTCCAGCCGGTGTGCCTCTCAGCAGTTGAGCATCAACCCAGGAACCAAGAGGTCATTGATTCGATTCTCAGGCGGGGCACATGTCCGAGTTTCAGGTTCCGTCCCCAGTAGGGGGCATACAGGAGGCAGCCAATGATGATGTTTCTCTCTGTCCCTCTCCCTTTTCTCTAAAAATCAATAAAAACATATTTAAAAAATAGGTAAAAAATTTTAAATTAATTTAATTAAATTGGAATAACTTATTTTGTTTCAAAAGATGGCAGAAGGGCACTGGTTCTAGAAAAACAGGAATTTGGCATTGATAGTATACATGTATACTGTATATCTCTTTTTCAAGGGTAATAGAGACATATATTGGTGATCTCTTACTTTTTCTTGTTTAAAACTTGTAATATGCTTGGCCTCCCAATTTGGTTTTAAGGTTCTTAAAAGCAGAGGTCGTATCTTGTTCTTGTTGGTCTCTCCTGCAATGCTTAATGAGCATAGGGCCTTGCACAGGGTAGGTGCATGAGTCATGGTTGTTGAACCAATGTGTTCATGAATTAAATATTTACAGTTATGAGATGAAGGGAAAAAGGTATGTTTTATCTTTCAGAAATGGCAAGTTCCAGTCCTACATATATGGAGATGGAAGAAGGAGATCTACCAACAAAATTAAAATTAGTGGATGACTCGGTCCCTTTTGACAGTCCTTTGTTGATTGCTTATGCTACCCAGTAAGTTGTTGTGTATGTTGTTTATATGAACTAAATCACATGCATTTTCTTTTTTTTTGGTCTTAGTCTGTAAAGTTTTATTCAGTTGCATGTTGGTCAGCTTCTTGTTAGTATATTTATTTCTAATAAGTACTTAGATAATGTAACCATGCTATATCATCTCACTGGAGTTGGAGACTAATATGTTTTGTTTTTAAATGCAGATTGTATGAGAAGTTTGGGGAATCTGCCCTTCGATCCTTGATCAAGTTTTACCCATCAATTTTGCCTTCGGATGTCATGCAACTTTGTCATCATCATCCTGCTCAGTTTTTGGCCTATTTAGACAGTCTAGTGAAATCAAGGCCTGAAGATCACCGGTAAGAAGGCGAGAATTACTAGTATTTGTAGACTTTTCTTTCTTCAGATAGGGTATTATCTCTCTTGTATAGCAGTTGTAGCATTTTTACTGTCAGCTGCCATAGAATTGAGGCATCTACAATGGAAGAGAAGGATTTGGGCAGTTGAAATTAGACTGAGGTCTCATTTTCTGTCTCCACACAGCCCCTGTTATTGAGACTGGCTATTCTTCCCACCCTGCACCACCATCCGTCTTCTTCCTTCGATTGATTCATATTTGCCATACTGACTTTTATTTCTCTTTTTATTTTTGGCTGTTTGGTATTTTCCTTATTATCTTGGGGCTCACCTGTTCATTTAAAAGGCTATTAGACTTTCACCAGCTTTTCTAGACATTTTGTAGCAGAAGTTATTTTCAAGTTATTTTATTCACTATATGATTCCTCAGTAATATTTTCATATCCCCACAGTTTATGTTTCCTTTCTCAGCATGAAAAGTGGTGACTTTTCTCCCCTATTTTCTGTCTCTTAGGCAGTCGTTCCTTGAGTCCCTTCTACAACCAGAGTCTTTAAGATTGGATTGGCTGCTGTTAGCAGTGTCCCATGATGCTCCCCCAAGCACAAGCACTATGGATGATGAAGGAAATCCCAGGTATAGAAATCCTCTTTTTAAGCTCTGATGTTCCTTTGGAATGGAGCTGGTTTATTCACATATAGCATTCTGGGCTTACTTCAGGAACAGCTCTGAAAGAGACTGAGCCAAGTTATGGTAGTAACAAGATTGAGTGCACTTCCTAGTGGTTCTGAACATTTTTTAGTTATAGATCCTATTAAGAACCTGATTTCTCCTAGAAAAATGCATATCCATGCAAAATTTTGCACAGAAAACAAAACTGACCCCTTTAAGCTCTTTCATGGACCCACATTTAGAGCTCTTGATAACCAAACCTGTGTTAGAAGTGTTACATGCACCTCTCATAGACACCAGAGAGGTGTTATCGGAAAGCCCACTGAAGGAAGAGGGCTGTCCCCACCTTGATTCTTGTCTTGCTCGTAAGAATGAATTCTAACGAGTGACTCCCAGATAATTGTGTTGTGTTAAAGTGAATTTATTAAGAAAGTAATTTAAAAAGTAAGGCATGCAAATTTATTAAAGGAACAAGGCAAGCAAATTTATCATTCTGCATAACGCATGGATGGGCTCTCTTGGCTAATCCCAGGAGTTAGTGGGGTGGGGATTGAGGGTGGGGGGAGAGTTTGCCTTATATACTTTTTTGTCTATAGATTTTAAAACTCCTCTGCCAAATATCTTGGCTAATTTTTAAGGTCCCCTTTTCACTTTGTTTTGGCTTGCCCAGAATTTGTGAGAAGCACCTGGCAATTTTATCTTGCCAAGGCCCCGAGACTGCTGGCTTTTCTGTTTAGGGAATGGGATGAGATAAGACTGCATTCTTCCTTCTTCTTTCTCCTTCCTCATTTCTCTATGCTGTCTTTGGAGACACATTAACCATTTGCTCTCAAATGTCCTTAGCTGGGGAAGATAAGGGCTTGTTATTTACAAGCTAGCTGCAAGCTGTCCAAACTGCTTGGCCTTATTTTAATTTTCTTGTCTCAGTTTCCCTATTCCTCCTGCTCTGGAATTTTTGTAGTTTTTTGCTGTCCTGTAACAGAAGGGAAAAAATTGTGCATATGTGTTTGTGTGTATTTTCTCCCCAGAAATTTCTAGACATACCTGATTTAGGATTTAAAAAAATAGAATTCATAAAAAATACACACTGATACTTATAATGTGTCACAAATGATTCTTGTATTTTCCTGCAGAGAAGCTTTAAAAGCCCCCCAAAGACCTATCCTATATGCCTAAACTAAAGGTCTGGAAGGATATACAGTGGCTATCTGACTGGATGAAAGTATAGGCTTCTTTCTTTTGTTTTTGATTACCTAAAAATGTCTAATTTTAAATAATAAGTAGGTATTTGTGATAGGAAAAATGTTTTTAATTTTTCAAAATCCAAGTAAAAATGTTTGAAAAATATAATAATGGAACAAATATAATTAAATTCTGCTCTTACCTATTAGATGACTAATAAGCATTTTGTAGAATTTATTTCCTATCTAATTTAGGGAGTTTTTCATTTCACAGGCCTCATTCACACTTGTTTTCCTGGGGTTACAGTCAGCTGATCCTTCATCTAATTAAACTGCCTGCAGATTTTACAACCAAAGAGAAAATGACTGACATCTGCAGGTCTCGTGGGTAAGAGAATTTTCTTAGAAGCTGAAGTTAAGATTAGAATCATTTCAGTTAATAACTTTGTAGTAGTTAAGGGCCTGAATTGATATACTTTATCGTTTGCGAATACTCTTTGCTACAGGAAAGTATCTTAAGTAATAGTTAAGTACACAAACTTTTCCTTTTAATTTTTGTGCACATTTTTTCATATTTGTGCATATTTGTGGGTGGGGCCACAACATTAGTAACAAAGAAACAGAATTTCCAGAGGATGAGGCCCAGAAATCAGGATTTTAAAAAGATTCCCAGGTGATTCTAATGTGCAGCCAAGGTTGAGAACCACTGGCTTAGTTGCTAACCCCAGGCATACAGATGGATTAAGCTCTAGACCAGGGGTGGGCAAACTTTTTGACTCGAGGGCCACAATGGGTTCTTAAACTGGACCGGAGGGCCGGAACAAAAGCATGGATGGAGTGTTTGTGTGAACTAATATAAATTCAAAGTAAACATCATTACATAAAAGGGTACGGTCTTTTTTTTCAATAGTTTTATTCATTTCAAATGGGCCGGATCCGGCCCGCGCGGGCCATAGTTTTCCCACGGCTGCTCTAGACTGTGATTTGAATTATAATTGCTATAGGGTTGTCCAAATTGGGAGGGATCAGAATGTTCTCAGGAGACTTGCTAGTGAAGGACTCAAGGAGGAGATGAAACTTTGGAGGTAAGCCCTGAAGGCTGGATAGGATTTGTATTTAAAAGGAGCCGGGAGGAGGGCTGGTGAGGCTTAAGAAACAAGAATAAGGGCAGGAAAACCTGACATTACTTTTTATTCATACCACATGTTAGTCAGTTACTTATTGCCTAGCCATGTTATCATATGGCTTCCCCTGGATTATAATCTTTTGAAGATAGGGACCTATTTCTTCCTTTCCCCTTATAATGGCAGGTACTTGATACATGTGTATTTTTATTTTTATTTTTTATTTTAAAATATATTTTATTGATTTTTTACAGAGAGGAAGAGAGAGAGATAGTCAGAAACATCGATGAGAGAGAAACATCGACCAGCCGCCTCCTGCACATCCCCCACTGGGGATGTGCCCGCAACCCAGGTACATGCCCTTGACCGGAATCGAACCTGGGACCCTTCAGTCCGCAGGCCGACTCTCTATCCACTGAGCCAAACCGGTTTCGGCACATGTGTATTTATTGATAATGAAGGATGAAACTTGCCAGGTGGTGGGTGATGATATCATGGAGGACCTTGAAAGTTGGTCAGAAGAATTTAGTCATCAGTAGAGACCTTTCTGGAAATCATTTTTGGTGTCATACATGAGAAAGGTTGGAGACAGAAAGGTCAGCTTAAAAGCTATGGCAGTAATTCATTCTTAACTGAATTGGTGATTAGTAAGGCAACAAAAGGACCACATCCAAGGGACATTTAGAAGGAAAATGCAGTGGGATTTATAATACTGGATATAGCAAATGAAGGGGGAGTAGAGTCAAGGAGAACTTTCACATTTGGAGAAAATATGCTAATTTGTTTTGAATCTTTACATTTATAAAGTATGTATATATATAAAGTAATAATTGGTGCTTGGCCTTGAATGTCAGTATTTACCACTAGCTTTTATTCTTTTTTCTTATATACTCCAGATCAGGGCTGTCAAAACTTTATGGTAATGGAAATATTCTGCACTGTCCAATATGATAGCCATTAACTACATGTGACCATTGAGTACTTGAAATATGGATTGGTCAGCTGAAGAACTGACTTTTAAATTTTATTTACTTTTACTTAATTTAAATTTAAATAGCCACATGCACCTAGTATCTTTTATAATGGACTGTGCAGCTCCAGATAAATTCACTGCCTTTATTCCTTTCTTCAACTTTGGTTTCTTTAAAGTTTCTGGCCTGGATATCTTACTCTCTGTTTGGAGCTGGAGAGAAGAAGAGAGGCCTTCACCAACATCGTATATTTGAATGATATGAGCCTGATGGATGGGGACAGTGGTATGTAAATCCCATTTGTTTACTCTTGGTTGTATTTTAGAAGTCACTTCAGACCTTCAATAAAGAAATTTGGTGGACATTTCAGTGATCATGTATATAATTCTAGCTAGCTGTCAAATTTGTAGTTTGTTTTTTAAAATTCTGTATCACTTGGTAATTATCTATACTAATAAAAGGGTAATATGCTAATTAGACCAGGTCGACCGGACATTTTCCGGATGTCCCACTTCCTTCCGGACAAAGTCATGGTTGCAGGGGCTGAGGTGGAGGCGGAGGGGTGATCAGGCCATCAGGGGAGCAAGCAGTTAGGGGTGCTCTGGCCGGCGGGGGAGCAAGCAGTTAGGGGTGAGATCAGGCTGGCGAGGGGGAGCAAGCAGTTAGGGGGGCAATCAATCCAGCAGGGGAGAGCAGTTAGGGGGTGATCAGTCCAGCAGGGGAGAGCAGTTAGGGGGTGATCAGGCCAGCAGGGGAGAACAGTTAGGGGCGATCAGGCTGGCAGGGGAGGGCATTTGGGGGGCGATCAGGCCAGCAGGAGAGGGCAGTTGGGTGCAATCAGGCTGGCAGGGGAGTGGTTAGGGGGCGATCAGGTTGGCAGGCAGAGGTGGTTAGGGGCGATCAGGCAGGCAGGCAGGTGAGCAATTAGGAGCCAGTGGTCCTGGATTGTGAGAGGGATGTCTGACTGCCGGTTTAGGGCTGGTCCCACAAGGGGTCCCAGATTGGAGAGGGTGCAGAGGCCGGGCTGAGGACCGCCCCGCCCCCCCGCACGAATTTCGTGCACCGGGCCTCTAGTAAATATATAAGGATAGTGCATTTATGTGTTTGTCTAAGATCTGTCTCCTTTGCTGTAAGTCCCAGAAGAGTTCTTCATTGCACATTCAGTGCCCAGCATAGAATATGCCCTGGGTAATTAATGAGCCAATGAAAGAATATTGAAGTTAATTTTGTGACTTTTCCTTGTCATGAACTATTTATTCAGCAGATGTTCAGAAAACATCTTTGTGTTAGGGTGATGAGATTATGTTCTCTAATATTTGTATGTTGCAACTAAATGTTTTCATAAACTGTTTTGACTGTCTCCTATGTGCAGGCAGAGTACAAAGAGCAGTCAGAGCCAACATTTCTATGTTTTTGTGTGTTTGTGTAGGTTGGATCCCAGAAACCATGGAGGAGTGGAAACTTCTCCTACATCTTGTTCAGAACAAAAACACAAAGCCAGACCCCCAGAATTCACCAAATGGGAGCTTCAGTGATGGGCCTTCCCCTGTTAACCTGGAGAATGTAGCACTGCTGTTAGCTAAGGCCATGGGTCCAGATCGGGCCTGGTCACTGCTACAGGAATGTGGTTTGACACTTGAGCTGTCAGAGAGATTTACCAGAACCTGCAATATCCTAAGGATTGCTGAGAAAAGACAGAGGTAATACCTGTCTGTCATGCCCTCTCCATAGGTGCTTTGGGAATGTGGAAACCCAAGATTTTCAGAGGGGGATGGGACTAGAGAGATCATCCAGTCCCAACCCCTAACAACAGATGAGGAGACTGAGACTCACCTGTTGATTAAGGTGATTAAGGGAAGAGGCTAAAGTAATACTTTGTTCACAATCATGACCAAGGCAGTTTGGATTAATGTGAATGAATATCAAAATCTGATGTGTACTCAGTTCTTTAAGAATATTATTGGTATCAAATACCTAATTGTCTTAGGTTTTTTGTTTGTTTTTTTAGTTGTGGTCAAGTACAGATAACATAAAATTAACCATCTTAACCATTTTTTAGTGTTTGGTTCAGTAATGTTATGTGTATCCATATCATTGTGCAGCTTAATTCCAGAGCTTTTTTTATCTTGCAAAGCTCTCTACCCATTAAACAATAACTTCTCATTTTCCCTTCCACCCAGCCCCTGGCAAACTGCCATTCTACTTTCTGTCTCTGTGATTTTGACTATTCTAAGTACCTAATTTAAATGGAATTATGCAGTATTTGTCTTTTTGTAACTGGCTTATTTCACTTAGTGTAATGTCCTCAAGGTTCATCCATATTGTAGCAAGTGTCAGAATTCCCTTCCTTTTCTAAGGCTAAATAATATTCTATAATATGTGCATACCACATTTTGTTTATGCACTCATTTGTCAATGGACACTTGGGTTGCTTCTACCTCTTGTCTATGTGAGTAATGCTGCTATAAACATGATTGTATAAAATGTTTCTCTGCGACTTTGCTTTCAATTTTTTGGGGTATGCCCAGAAGTGGAATTGCTGGATCATATGGTAATTTAATTTTTTGAGGAACTGCTATAACTGTTTTCCATAGAGGCTCACCATTTTATATTCTTGTTCACAATGCACAAGGGTTCCAATTTCTCTACATTCTTCAATACTAATTATTTTCTGTTGTTTTTGTTTGTTTGTTTGTTTTTTTGGTGTGTGTGTTTAATAATAGTTGTCCTATGGTGGTATTTTTTTGTGGTTCTTATTTGCATTTCTCTAATAATTAGTGATGTTGAGCATCTTTTTAATGTGCTTGTTGCCATTTGTATGTCATCTTGGAAAAGTACCTATTCAAGTGTTTTGCTCATTTTCAGTTGCACTATTTGTTTTTTTGTTGTATGAGTTTGTATACATTTTGTATATTAATCTCTAAAGATATATGATTTGCAAATGTATTCTATTCTGTAGGACAGGATGCCTTTTCACTCTGTTGATTGTGTCTTTCGATGCTTAGAGTCAGACAGCTTTTGAATCCTCTATTTGTAGTTTTTAAAGTTTCTTTGTAAAGAATGAACAATGAGAACTAAATTGTTTCTTTTCTTTGTGATTTCAGAGCCTTGATACAAAGTATGCTTGAAAAATGTGATCGGTTTCTCTGGTCTCAGCAGGCCTAGTGGAAGAAGATTCAATAGGATGTCATAACATTTTAAGGAAAATGGAATCATGCTCCTGAATCTTCCGAATGTGTTTGTTATTGAAGGAAAGGCACCACTTGAAAACCCTGCTGCCTTATTGGGAGTACTTTGGCCAGTGTCTGTAACCTCTGTATTTATGGCTTATCTGTGACCTCAGTGATTCTCAACCAAAGTTGAATCTTGAAAGGAATTGGTCCTTGTTTGCTGATATGAAGAGTTCTGTAATCAGAATGTGAATGCTCACAGCGATGCAGTCCTTACTAGTATTCTGAACAACAGTGTTATTTATTTCTTGCTTGTGGATTGTAGGAGCAGAAGTTTCTCATTGTGATCACACGAAGACAGATCATTTAATTGACAGGAGTTGAATTTTTTTTATTCTTGTCTAGGGAAGTTGAGAAATTACTGAAATATGACCTGGTGTAATGGAATTAATACAAAAAAAAAGTGAAACACTGAAGACTCAAATTAGATATGTAAGTGAAATGGCCCCATATTTAATTTGAACTAATTTAAAATACATTTTTTCTAGTATTTGACATTTTATAATCTGAATTTGACATTTTATACAACTGATTAATTCATTACTGATAATGTTTTAACTTGAATTTTTCCTGAACAGAGTAGTTCAAAGAAATCATGCACTTTTAGAAATTATTTTTTTAAAGTCACAATAAAGAAAGGCTAAAACTAATGAAGACTGAAGCAAGTGCTTGTATTATTTAAGCCAAGTACTAGATTGCGATTTGTCAGACTTCTATAGATATAACATGTTATATTAATAATAAATGTAAAATCTGATTGAAGTTTTCATTTGAATAGAATATAGACATGAAGTTTATTGTGAGCAATTTGTAGGAAGGTATGGGTTAGACTCAATGTGGAGTAAGCAAAGTGTTGGGTACTTGAACGATTCACTTTTTTTTTTTTTTTTTTTCATTTATAACACAGCCAGAGATCTATAGACAAAATTACTGTCATACTTTCACATGACATTTAGGTATGATGTAACCTGATGGGTTAAAGAGATTGTCAGAGAAAAAGTTCACAAAGCTTCTTAGAATTTTGAGAAACCTCACGATTCTGGGCAACAGTGTGTGGTGGCAGTAAGGGTGTGGGGTGGTAATGGTGGTGGGGTATGTGTGTGTGGTATTTCCCCATACTAAGTTCTCCACCAGCTTTGTGTCCTACAATTCAAATCAATTCTTACACTATCTACATGGAGATAGCATCAGATTCTGTTGGTTAAGGGATGTTAAATAAAAACCTTTGTAGCCAAGAGCTGTTCTGAAAGAAAGGGCTTGTTGAGCTCTGTGCTAGTTGGAAAAAGGACCCAGTCCTGGGGCATATAGTCGATATAGTCAATACCACCAGCAGCAGGGCAGGATGTAGAAGATGAATATTTGTCTGCAGTCTTGGAGCTGATGGAGCTTTTTTTTTTTTTAATCCTCATCAGATGAGTAAAGATATATATTTTTTTAGAGAGAGTGGGTGGGGATTAGAGAGAGAAACATTGACCTGAGAGAGACACATCAATTGTTAGCCTCCCACTCTCATCCTGACCGGGGCAGGGATTGAACCTGCATCCGAGGTATGTGCCTTTGACTGGAAATGGAACCTGAGACTCTTTGGACCGAGGGCCAGCGCTCTAACCACTGAGAAACCGGGCGTAATGGAGCTTTCTAAAAATGGTTTGGGGAGGGAAGACGCAAGTTGTTTTGAAAGAATTTATATTGGCTGTAGAAAACAGAGTTGGGAAAAGGTGAAGTGGGGAAAGTTCTAGGTTAGGTGCATAGTCCTTAAGGAAGAATTGTTTACTACTTCTGGGTTGGTTGTGGACAAAAGTCCAGAAAGTTTGTGCCTGGGTAAGCAGGATGCAGTGGTGTCTGGAAATCTGCTATTATTTTTAGATAGCTGCTAGGAAGTTGATTCAAAGTTTCAATATGCATTCAGGAATGTGAATAGTCTTTGGTTCATCTCCAATTATAGCTGTTAACTGAATAACTCCAGTTGTCTCTTTCTCCCCCTCTCTGGCCACCTGTAATTTAATTTAGGTATTTCAGAATTTTTCTCTAGTCAGAGCTCAGTTTCCCAAGACTGCCCTCCACTTCGGACCCAGTCCCAAGTCCAGGTTGTTTACTGTGCTTCTGACTGGCTACAAGTCAGAGGTTCTCACAATTCCCTCCTCGTGTTTGATTAATTTGCTACAGTGGCTCTCAGAGCTCAGAGAAACATTTACTTACTAGATCACCAGTTTATTGTGAGAGAGTATAACTGAGTAACAGTCACGTGGAGTTGTTGCATAGGACAAGGTGTAAGAAAAGGCAAGGAGCTTCCGTGCCCTCTCTGAGCTCCTCGCTCCCTGAATCTCCACATGTTCACCAAACCAGACGCTTTGGAACCCAGTCCTTTTGGGTTTTCATGAAGACTGAATTGCATAGGCGCAATTGATTAAATCATTGGTCATTGGCGATAGAAATTCCATCTCTAGCCCCTCTCCCCTCCCTGAAGGTGAGGTGTGTGTGGGGGGTGAGGCTGAAAGTGGCTGGTCCCACTGGCAACCAGCCCCAATATTAGGTGCCGTCTAGAGTTACCTCATTAACACAAAAACGACCTCTCCCTCAACTCATCACTTGGAAAATTTCTAGGGTTTTAGGAGGTCAGTTTCAGAAACTGGAACCAAGACCAAATATATGCATATTTCTCCTTACAACTCACAATATCACACCCACGAGCATCAGCTGGATTTGGGCTGTATGGATTATATTGAATGTGAGTCTACTAAGGTAGAGAGTTAGAGATCGCCCTTCACTGTCAGCTTTTGTCATTACAACGTGACTGTCCAAAAGACAACCCAGAGGAAATCTCGGAAGAAGGAGACATATATGTGCAGTCATTTCCCAACATATATTTCTAGAGCATATTACAGCAATCCTCATTTACCAGAAGGGGACAGAGGGAAATTTCTAGCATTAAAAAAAAAAAAAAATCTCACATCATCAGAATTCATTTTCCAAGGCAAACTAAAAACAAAAAACCCCTTTAGTTGAATATTTAAATTTGAACAGTCAATCTGGATATTAGGCAATGTTTTCAAATGCAACTTGTATCTGTGACTTGCTAAAATTTCTAGGCAGGCTGTGATTCATGGTTGCCTCACTTTTACTTTTGTTTATACACTGGGCCGCAGTTTAGGAGGGCTGCAGGATAGCGTAGTGGTGAGAGTCTGCGTTCTGAGACTCTGGCTTTGAATGTCCTGTCTTTTTCTGTCTAACCTTTGGGAAGTTATTTATGTTCCTCTAGGTTTCAGTTTCCTCATCTGTAAAATGGGGCTAATATTAGCACCCACTAATGAATAAGCATGAAGCGCATAGTACAGTACCCGGCACATAGAAAGTTAAGGTCAGAGAGACCTAGTAGTGACCATTAAATGAGACTAAACTGGACTGCATAGTGACATGCTATATGGGTGAGAAATGTTAGCTGTTGTTGGAAAGGTTTAGACTATCATCATTTCACTCAGTGGTGATCAGACCCATGTAAATTATTTTACACAATTCAGAGAAAGTGGGAAGACCGAAATTGAAGTTCATACCTTCCTTGCACGTATTAGATTTGTCACTGCCCTGGTCATGGCTCAAAACCTGTAGTCACCTTGCTACTTCCCCCTTCTCAGCCCTCCCTGCTGTTAAAGAGAAAACCAAAGACCAGGTCACAGAGCCTGAGCAAATATGCCGCACCAGGGCCCAGCAGAGCTGCAGAGTGGTAACTGAGAGTGATACTAATGCCTGATTTTTTTAAAAAATATATTTTTTATTGATTTTTTACAGAGAGGAAGGGAGAGGGATAGAGAGTTAGAAACATCGATGAGAGAGAAACATAGATTCAGCTGCCTCCTGCACACCCCCTAATGGGGATGTGCCCACAACCAAGGTGCATGCCCTTGACCAGAAGCAAACCTGGGACCCTTCAGTCTTCAGGCCGATGCTCTACCCATGAGCCAAACCGGTTGGGGCTAATATGCCTGAGTTTTTATCATATCTCTTAATTAAGCTGAGTGTCTGATCAAAAGGGAATTGTTAAAGAGAAAGCGGCAGGCTCAAAAAGGCGCATGCTGCCAAATCTAGATTTTAATATTTGATCCAATTGTACTTTCAGCCTCTCCTGGAAACATAATCTTAATCAACTAGTCTGGAATTTTCTGGTTAACACCAAGGAGATAATCTGCACTGTGGGCCCTCTCCACCTCCCATAGAAATAGGCAATCTGCATGATGAAAACCCTTCCTGACCTCTTCCCCTAAAAAAGATGTCCTGGCCCACAGACTCAGTTGATTTTTTTCTTCTAACATTGCCAATTACTAGGTAAATCCTCTCAGTTCTATGTGGTGATATTTTTCCATTCTCTTGCCACCACCCACATTCCCATTACCTCTTGCCTAGACAGCTGCAGCAGTCGCCTAAGAACCTTCTTCACTTCTAAACACTGCCTTCCCACCACCGCCTCTCAGTCTCAGCACATGGAAATGTAAGCAACCTTAGGGAGCATCCAGTCAGCTGGTTGACAAACCTGCTACACCAGAATCACAGCAGCTTGATAAAAAGGGATAGTGCCCAGACCTGGAACCTGTAGGTCTGGGGACTAATTTAATCTGCCTCAACTGCTTCCCACCTCACATTGCTCCTGGATTTAGATGTAGAGTTATCCTTCTTGGTAGATAAACCAGGGGCCCCCGAGCAGGAGTGTTTGTCTTGGTGTCAGGAAGTGAACAGGAGATCCACTGTCAGAATCCTTGTCCACTCGAGGCACAGCCTTGATCAGAAGCTCTCGGTGACTCCCCTCTGCTTTCAGAGTGAGGCTAGAGCCACAACCAGCTTTCCCCACCCTTTCATGTAGAAGAAATCTGGATTCAGGAACTTCCTGGATAACAACACAGACTTACAACACAGAGCTGCTGGGCTGAGATGAGGAGCCTGGGGTTTCCGGACACCTCTGGTCTGTGGATCAAATACAGAACACAAGGGAGGCCGGGAAAATCCCCACTTGGTGGTTCTTCCAGAGGCTAAGACAAATACTAACAGGCACAGCTCTGTCCTCAGTACGGAGGTTTTCCCAGATTCTGGTTCCCGTCTTGCCCATTCCAGATGGATGATTCTGGCTCAATCTGAGTTCCGTTACTGTATTCCCCTGGTGATCGAGGCATATTTACGCCTGATGTTTGGAGGCAAAGCCTGGCTCTGGTGACAGTCTCAGTGCTCTCAGCCCCCTGGCTGGGGAGCTTTTCCCAGTGAACTGCCTGTGTCACGGCCTGAGGCCTGTGCGGCATGCAGAGCCCCAGCTTAGCGGAGCCCTGAGCTTGGCTCAATGTCCTGCTTTCACCATTTTGGAATTTTTTTATAAGTTAAATATTTTTAAATAAATATATTTTATTGATTTTTTACAGAGAGGATGGGAGAGGGATAGAGAGTTAGAAACATCGATGAGAGAGAAACATCGATCAGCTGCCTCCTGCATACCCCCCACTGGGGATGTGCCCGCAACCAAGGTACATGCCCTTGACCGGAATTGAACCTGGGACCCGCCAGTCCGCAGGCCAACTATCCACTGAGCCACACCGGTCAGGGCACCATTTTGGAATTTTTAAGGATTTGTGAACAAAGGTCCCACGTTTTTGCTTTGCACGGTTGAGAGGAAGCAGCCAGGAACCTGAGGAAGGAGGGTTAACGTGAAGATATGCTAACTAGTAACTGGAGATTGACTTCTAAGGGATAACAAACACAGTGTGTGCACAGTAGATGGCAGGAAATGTCTGCTGGGTGCCACTAGCCAAAGTTGACAAACTATAGAGGGTTCTGGACTGAGCTACTCTGATTAGGGGAAGGCTTGATGCAGGGCATCTGCCCTGTATGACGCTGAGATTGTGTCCCCTAGACCAGTGGTCGGCAAATTGTGGCTTGACAAACTGCGGCTCGCGAGCCACATGCGGCTCTTTGGCCCCTTGAGTGTGGCTCTTCCACAAAATACCGACTTCTGCGCATGGGCCACGAAGTTTCAATTGCACTGTATGTGCGCTCCCGCATGTGGTGTTTTGTGGAAGAGCCACACTCAAGGGGCCAAAGAGCTGCATGTGGCTCGCGAGCCGCGGTTTGCTGACCATGGCCCTAGACCAGGGGTGGGCAAACTTTTTGACTCGAGGGCCACAATGGGTTCTTAAACTGGACCGGAGGGCCAGAACAAAAGCATGGATGGAGTGTTTGTGTGAACTAATATAAATTCAAAGTAAACATCATTACATGGAAGGGTACGGATCCATTTTTTTTTTTTTTTTAGTTTTATTCATTTCAAACGGGCCGGATCCAGCCCGCGGGCCGTAGTTTGCCCACGGCTGCCCTAGACACACACACAGGCGCAGGCTCTGCCCTCATGTAGGTGTCTATCCCTCACCCCGTGGTACCAAATGGGCAGTCCGTATACTAAAGAATAACACAAAGTTTTCAACATTCAAACTCTTGAGCTTTTATTACACAGATATGTGTGCCCTCTGTCAGCATCTGGGGGTGTAGAACTCAATGACTCAGGGTCCCTGCCCTTAAGGGGCTCACAGCCCCGTCTCCTGAGAGCAGAGACAAGGAGCTCAGTACTTGTCAGGCAGGCCGGGAGGTCTGTAGCGATTGGGGTCTTTGCCACTCCGGCCCCATCTGTTGGCTTCCTGGTCAGCCATTCGGTCCGCCAATCCATGGCCGCTGTCTCCATGCTTAAGAAGGTCAGTGAGTCTCGGATAAGTCTCTCTGGCATCACTGGGATGGAGGAGGGCAGGTGGGAGGTGAATCAAGGGCTGAGGAGAAGCAGCCCCAGCCTCCCCTTTCCAAGGGATGAATGACTCTGGGAGGAGCCTGGAATGAGGCTAAGCACTGACCCTGCCTGGGCACAGCCCACTCAGCCCCGGGGTGACACCCTCCCACTGGGAGAACAGCACCTGGGGGAGGGGAATCAGTTATGGGCGCTCAGTTTCTCTTTTTGGGGGACAGGCCCACAAGCTATTCTCTGGCTCTGCTGGCAGCCCAGGCCCTGTGCTGGGTAGGGATGGAGAAGGTGAAAGGAAGAACATGAGGAGGAGCCCACAGCCCCAACAGGGTCCTTCTCTAGGGCCTATACACCCTCCTGATCCTCAAAGTCAGCCAAGCTCTGCTCACCCATCCAGCATCCCCAGGAGCCAGGTTACCTGATCACTTTGGCAGCCCAGGCTCCGCCAGGTCCCCTTTGGGCAGCGTCATAGTTCCCCCGGGCATGGAAGTACTTGTCTGAGTTTTTGTAATTGGCTTCTCTCATGTCAGAGTAGGCTCTCCACATGTCTTTGGTTCCTGGGAAGGAAAATGTGAGATGAAGGTAATCACATCTTGGCATAATAGAGGAATAAAACATTTCCTTCTACTGATTGTATGATCTCAGCATTCGACTAAACCCTTGGAGATTATACTGGTTTGAGATAAATATATATATATATATTTTGCATTTTAGTTTCTAGGTTAATGTTATTAGAATCACACTTGGGCCCTGACCAGTTTGGCTTAGTGGATAGAGCGTCGGCCTGCAGACTCAAGAGTCCCAGGTTCGATTCTGGTCAAGGGCATGTACCTTGGTTGCGGGCACATCCCCAGTAGGGTGTGCAGAAGGCAGCTGATCGATGTTTCTCTCTCATCGATGTTTCTAACTCTCTATCCCTCTCCCTTCCTCTCTGTAAAAAATCAATAAAATGTATTTTAAAAAAAAAAGAATCACACTTGGTACAAGTTTTATTCTGTTTGACCCCATTCTAATATCTCCGGCCACTTTGTGTTGGCTGTGTGATGCGTGCAAAGGAGAGGTGGGGTGGTCCTGAAGGGATGTTTAGTTGTACAAGAAACCTCCACCTGGACAGATGCAGGGAACCCCCTGACAGGTGTGAGAACAAAGGTGATTCTGAGGGAGGTTCAGAAGCACGGTGCTCCCAACCTAGTCAATGGGAGACACTCATCCCCGTGGACAAAGGGAGGACAACTCGTCCTGAGTACATATGAACATCTGGGCACATTCGGCACCTCGGCAACTGTCAGAGTTCAATCCAGGCAATAAAAGTGCTGTGTTCCTTATGAGAGCTTTGAAAAATGGGGATAATAGGTATAGAACAAGGGCAGCTGACCCACCAGCTCTAAAGGCCAGTGCTCTCCCAATAAAATGGGCAAGTACTGCCTCTCCCAGAAGAACTGAGAAAATTCTGTATAATGTTGAGAACATTGTAGGTGTTTAATATACCATCACTTCTCTAGTCTGTAGGAAGGGGGAACAAAAAAATAAAGGAACTAAACTGAGATGAAGGTCAGAGAGTTATGGATGGGAGGAATCTGGTCAAGCTAGAATAAAAAGGCAACGATTTTTAAAAATTAGCTGAATAGAAAAAGCGTGAAATGTAATGTACAATTGAATTTATAGCTTATATAATACCTCCAGGAGGTAAGTTATCTTCATTTTATGCATTTCTTTCTTTTTGGTGTTCAGAAAGATAGCTTTATTGAGAGGTGCAACATTTTTACTCGGAGTTACTCATTTAAACACATTCTTGGAGTCCAGACTTGCATAATAAGTATTCCAAAAGTGCCCAACACATTTTGTCACTCGCGGGCAGCAAACCTGGAGGGGTTTGTGCACAGCGTCAGCTGGGGTGCTCAGAAAAGGCTGGATTTCAGGCTCTGCCCAGGAATTGGAATTTACCAAGGGGTGTGTGCACCCAGGTGTCTGCATTTCACAAAGCACCCCAGAACCCAATGATTCTCATGCCGGCTGTCCTAACATTGTAAACAGGGACAATCACAGAAAAATAACAGCAGAATAATTCTGTGAAATAAACACCTTCTTGCCACTGTACCATGGGTGTATAGCTCTTGCTATCGGTTTCTGGCCAGGTCTCAGCCCCAGCAGAACCACCATCAGGGAATTAATTGTGGGGAGAGCAGCTCTACAGAGTTGCCTTCCAAACGCACCCCATCCCCACTATTTGCCATTTGCTCAGATAACAGAATACGTGTTCACAAATCCCTCACTCTTCCACTTGCAGTCTTGTCCGGGAGGCAGTCTGCTGCGTTAATAGCAAGGTCTGCGGAGCTCGACGACCTGGGCTAAGTCCTGCTCTGCCTTGGGACCATGTTAGGTTTCTTATTCTCTTGGAGCTTCTGTTTCTCTATTGAGTGGTGATGGTACCTACATTGCAGGATAAGGATTGATTCCTGAGGATGAAAACGCGTCCATTCATTCATGGAAATCTCTTATAGCAGTGCCTAGCAGGTGTTAAAAGCTCAGCTAACCTTGGCTGTAATTACTAAGTGAGTGGGGTGTGGGAACACACTCTATAAGTTTGGCTCACCAGCTTCATGGCTACCTGAGATATAGAAATGAGCTGTTCCTGAGTTCCCACTAGGGGGCCGTAGAGCCCCATTTGTATTTAGGGAACATGACCCCCGAGTCTAGATCTCTTCCATACTTGTGATGAAAGTTGGGGTTTATACTTTATGAGGACTCAGACCTGGGGTCCCCATAGAAGGATGCGAAGTTATCCAGAAAAGCCTGGAGTTGGGGGCAAAGGACAGATGTTCTTTAAGGATACAAACTTATGTGCAACTAGAATAAGCCCTAGAGATCTAATGCACAGTATAGTGAATATAGACAACAATATTGCATGATAATCATAAAACTTGCTAAGAGACTAGATCTTAACTATTCCAACTACTAAAATGGAAGGATAATTATGTAATGTGATTGGGGTGCTAATTAGCTCTACAAAGGCAATCATATTACAATATATAAATGCATCAAGAACATGTTATACACCTTAAATCTATATAATGATATATATCAAATATATTTCAATTTAAAAGTCTGGGGAAGTCCTATTATGAAAATAGTAATTCTTTCCTACCCACTGTGGCCTTTTCCCAGTGGGGACGTGGCCTTTGCTCATGTAAGTCTTGGGGAAGCCAGGTGTAGCCCCTACAGCCTCTGGCTCTTACCTTGACCAGCTTCCTTAAGGAAACTTAACCATCTCTGGCTGCTGACGCCCAGGACGAGGGAACAGAAAATGATGATCATGGAAAGCTTCATCCTGTTGCACAGTGAAGGGGACATACCAGGAATAATACGTTTAATTTTTTTTCCAGGGGATAATGTTGACCCATTCTTGTATTCCAAAAGTAAACCCAACACAATTATATATATAAATATATGTCAAGAACATATATATATGTGTGTGTATATATATGTATGTGTAGATAGCTGATATATGTAATTAGACAGACAGACAGGATTCCAGAGGACCTAGTTCTCCATTTGTATGTGTCTCACTGGAATCCCAGTGATTTCGTGTATGAGAGACTGCAATGGGCTTTTGTATAAACCGATTTCCATTTCAGTCATCCCCTGCCAGCCCTAAAATCCAACTGTACAGACCTTCCCCAAAAGACATTTGCAAATTTGTGTCCGATATACCTTTCTGTCACGTAGATGAGTTAATCTATAAATATCCGTAGGATGCCTGTTCTACCCATCACTACTTCACACAGAAGACGCATACGACAAATCTCTATCCCAAAAGTATTCCCACCTGGTGAAATCTAATCGTCAGAACAGTAGATTCAGGAGAGATGCAGAGAGCTGTGGTGCAGCACAAGAAAGCTGGTGGAAAAAGAACCCCCAAAGAGGAAAAGTGCTGGAAAGTTCTAGCACCTCACCTTGGCTGCTTGGTCCTGCTGACACCCCTGCTGAAGCTGAGCTGCCTGTGCCGCCTCCTGGGAGCTGCGCCTGGTACTATATATACTGACGCTTTGCTAGTGGGACAAATGGCAAGAGAGGTTTGAAGCAAAACATTGAAATGTGGGAACTTCCTCTTGGTCAGAACCCAGCATCCAGGACACGATGGTTATTTTTCACACACATTTAAGTTTCCCAGATTGTGCAACCTGGCAGTTTTCAAGGATGTAGCAAATTGGGGCTTTCTGCCCATTTTCAGTCTCACACCTCATGGGGAAGGTTTATTTTCCCTAATGTACTGACATTGGCTGTGAAGGGTAATCAATATTAAAAAGATTTGATTGAACAGTGTGAGACTGCAGGGCAAGCGGAACAGCAGAATGGGCTCCATTGCAGGAAGACAGCTCAGGATGAAGCTGGGACCCTAGGGTGCAGGAGGAGGGAAGGAAGGACAGACAACCCCCGAAAATAAAACTTCCAGCACCCCCGTAGGGTGGACTCTGCTCTGGAAAAGGGGGTCCTCCAGACTCAAGTGTACTCACCATTGGTTGCTATGGAAGGTCATAATGGCAGGTTATATATGGAGTTTACTGTAACCCAGGAATGTTGAACTGTAGTGTAAAAACTTGCCCAGCCGGCAGGGCTCAGTGGTTGACCCTATGAACCAGGAGGTCACGGTTTGATTCCTGGTCAGGGCACATGCCCAGGTTGTGAGCTTGATCCCTGGTGTGGGGTATGCAGAAAGCAGCTGATCAATGATTCCCTCTCATCATTGCTGTCTCTATCTCTCTCTCTCTCCCTCATCCTGAAATCAATAAAAATATATTTAAGAAAAAGCCCTGCCAGTGTTGCTCAGTGGTTGAGCATTGACCTATGAACCAGGAGGTCATGGTTTGATTCCTGGTCAGGGCACATGCCCGAGTTGCAGGCTCAGTCCCTGATGTGAGGCATGCAGGAGGCAGCCGATCAATGATTCTCTCCCATCATTGATGTTTCTATCTCACCCTCCCTCTCTCTTCCTCTCTGAAATTAATATATATCTATATATCTACATATTTATATATATATATCTATACTAATAAAAGCATAATATGCTAGTTAGACTGGACAGCTGAATGACATTCCGGATGTTCAGACGTCCTTCCAGACAAAGCTGTGGTGTTGGGGTGAGGCAGAGGCAGTTAGGGGCAATCAGGCAGGCAGAATGGTTAGGGGCGATCAGGCAGGCAGGGGAGCAGTTAGGGGCAATCAGGCCAGCAGGGGAGCAGTTAGGAGTGATCAGGCCAGCAGGCAGAGGGGTTAGGGGTGATCAGGCAGGCAGGCAGGTGAGCAGTCAGGAGCCAGCAGTCCTGGATTGTGAGAGGGATGTTCAACTGCCAGCTTAGAAACTAGCAGTCAGACATCCCCTGAGGGGTCCTGGATTGGAGAGGGTGCAGGCTGGGCTGAGGGACCCCCCCCCCCGTGCACAATTTCATGCACCAGGCCTCTAGTTTGTAAATTATATATATATATATGGAACTTGCTATAATGTAGTGTAGGAGTGACACACAGGACATAGTGACATTCTCTGAAGTCTGTTTTATTGTTATAAAAAACTGCCTTGTTGGGAATAATTTTAGCAAATACAGTTTTTATTACCCTTTGTGCTATTCTTGTAGCAGCAAGAGCAGAGTGAACATTTTTTCCTTTTTATCGTGAAGAAACTGATTTTACCAGACATTAGTCAGGATTATAGTTTTCAAGGCCCAGTGCTGGAACACACAGTTAACCCTCAAAGATATGTAGGCCTGAGAGGAAACAGAATCTACGGAAAAGGAAGGGTTGGATAAGATTATGAACTGAAGGGCCATGGCCATGGAAATCAGTGACATCCTTTTTCTTTGATCTTCCATTATACATTTTTATATGTGACCCTGACCCATTTATCAAATTTTATTTTGTTGTCATCTTTATTAATGTGGATGTATTGTTTATGTATATGTATGTGTTTGCACCTTTAGTGTTGCTCTGGTTTTTGTGTGTGTGAGGAGAGGAGCAGAGGCACACACATGTGACTGTATTATGAATGGGCATGTGCTGTTTTTCTATATCTCAACATTGGAATAACAGTCAGGATAGGACCTGGGTTGTTATTTTTTTCACCATTCATTATTAGTGCCTAGGAAGATGCCTAGAACATAGTCAGGCTCAATGAATGAACAGGTTAGGTTCTTAGCTCAAGGCTCAGGTTTCCTAAAAAATGTAAAATAAGTATAAACAAAATTTCACCGCCTAGAGGGGCAGGCGATGGGGAGAACCTCTGCAGACCCTTCCTGTTTGGCCTCCAATCTATTTTCTAAGTGTGTGTACATGTATGAGTACGTGAAGACGGAGGATATAATACCTGCCATTTTACATTCTGCTTTTCCACTTCACTTCTCGTGATCATTTGTCCAGGTTACCACCCACACTGTCACAAAGTCAGCGGCAGACCTGAGATTCCCACCCGGCCTGTTAGGAGTGAGCGTGAGACTCCTTAGCCATCTGCTGTACAACTGCCACCCGACCTCGGCAGCAGTAGAGCGCGTGAGCAAATACGTGTCCATTGTGATTCACTTCGATTATGTTCAACGCTGAAGCTTCATGAGAACTCTCCCAGTGGAGAGGTACCTGCCTGAGAGCACTGATCCTGTCTGACTCCCTGCTGTATTTCCAGGACCTCACACCGTTCCTCCCACATACTGGGAGTTCAGTAAGTAGGTGTCGAATAAGTGAATGGATGCATGAACACATTTTGCAAGCATCGTTATCAGAAAGGAAAAGAGGCTGAGGTTTGAAAAGGCTCTGTGTTAGACCATTTGGACAGAAAAGGAGGACGACAATGGGTTGTGGCTCCCTCCAGGCCGACAGATCATTCAGGAAAAAGGCTCGCTGGCCCAGCCTGCCGGTCTTGTCAATGTGCCAATTCTTTCAGCAAAGGAACAAGTGGGTCGCTGACGGGAGGTTTTGCAAACGTGTTTTAGACGGCGTGGTTTGACAGGAGTCCATAAAAAATGAGTTTGTGTGTACACCAAGCATACTCTTCACAGAGAGGACCTGGATTTCACCCCATAATTACAAGTGAAATCTGGGAAATCAGAGTTTTGTGAAAGGGCTCCTTTTGCACCCATGCTTAAGAAGCAGGCAGTTTGTGGTGCGTCTTTCCTGTGGCCTACGGCTGAGGACAAAGAAACTTCAAGTACTACATCCTAGAGAGAACATCCAAGAAACAGGGCCAGATCTCCTGAGCCAATGCTGACAAAGAGGTGGCCATTCAGGCCTTCATTCCAACCACTTCCCAGAACAAAGTCTGAGGACACTTAGAGTTTGGAGGAGATGAGGTAGACCCAGCTAAGGAGATGAGAAGGAAAGTAGCCCTGGCCTGTGTTTCTCAGTGGTTAGAGATTCAGCCCAGGCACCTAAGAGTCTCAGGTTTGATTCCTGGTCAAGGGCATGTACCCGGTTTGCAGGTTTGATCCTGGCCCCGGTTAGGGTCTGTGTGGGAGGCAACCAATAGATGTGTCTCTCTCACATTGATGTCTCTCTCTCTATCTCTCTGAACCCCCTTCTTTCACTCTCTCTAAAAATCAATACCTTTGGGCCTGGTCAGTGTGGCTCAGTGGTTGGGTGTCGACCCATGAACTAGGAGGTCAGGGTTCAATTCCCTGTCAGGGCATAGGCCTGGGTTTGGGGCCTGATACCAGTAGGGGGCATGCAGAAGGCAGCCAATTAATGATTCTCAATATTGATGTTTCTATCTCTCCCATCCTCTCTGAAATCAATAAAAACATATTTAAAAATATATATATCCTCAGGTGAGGATTAAAGAAAACAACAAAAAAGAAAGAAAGAAAGAAACTACAAACATCAGAAGAGTGTGATATTATGAAGCCAAGAGAGAGAACCTTCCAGAAGGAGGGAGAGGGCAACTGTTGAATGTTGGTCAGAGGCCTACTGATGAGAGGAGAGAAATACGTCGATTGTTTTGGGCAACATGGAGGTCAATGGTGACATGAGCTATTTAGCTGGAGTGGTGGGGGCAGAGGCCAGGCTGGAGTGGGTTCAAGCGTGAGTCACAAATGAGGAACCAAAAAAGGAAGCTCTTTCAAGATGTTTGACTCTTAAGAAGAGGAAAATGTCAAGAGTGAAGAGTGATGTGGATTGAAGTCAGGGTTTTCGGTGCGGTCATTTGAGAAAGCAGTTCTTTTGTGCCCGCATTTGGCACTGTGTACACAAGGATGAATGAGGTGTGCTGCCTGTCCTTTAGCAAGTCAGGCGTCTCCCAGTGTAAGTGCTCTCTTGACCATTTACACTGAGTGCTGGAGATCCGGGAAGGAGGGAGTCTCCACAGCCCATCCTCTTGGCCTTGTACAGCACATTCAAGTTCAGGAGTCAGACATGCCATCCTGCAACCTAACTCTGCCCCTTCTATGGCCTAAGCAGTTATCTCTAAACCTTGGTTTCTCCAACTGAGAACTGCAAAGACTTTCTCTACAGCTTAACTAACGGAAGGCATGTACAGTACAGCACTGAGGTGTGGAATATGCTAAACAACAGCCAGGAAAGAGGTGGGACTTGTGCTCCACTAATGACCCAGAGAAGAAGGTGGGAGGACTTCCAACCTTTTCACAAGACTAGAAGGATTATAAGTAGGATGTTAGAAAGAGCAGTGGTGACCCAGGATGAAGCAAATCAGGCCAAGATTACACTAGTGTTTGGGAATCCTTGTTTTTAGATTTGAGTCTCCAAAATTAGAAAAGATGCCACTTTCTGGGTCTGGGTCATTTTTAAAAAATATATGTTTTTATTGATGTCAGAGAGGAAGGAAAGAAATAGAAACATCAATGATGAGAGAAAATCATTGATCAGCTGCCTCCTGCATGCCCCCTCCTGGGGATTGAGCCCACAACCTGGGCATGTACCCTTGACCAGAATCAAACTTGAGACCCTTCAGTCCACAGGCCAACACTCTAGCCACTGAGCCAAACCAGTTAAGGCTGAGTCATCTTTTAATTCTTATAGGTAAAACGAGATGGAAATTATAAGGCAGATAGCTGTTGAGAACTTCCCTGTGCCTTTGGTCCTTATCAAAAGCAATCTAAGCATCATTCAGATGTTCCCCGCACAACTTCCTTTCCTGGGAAAGGTAGGTTCCTAAGGTGCGGGTAGTCCAGGGGCCTGAGCTGCCTTGGCTCACTAGGTCCTAGGAGTAGACATGATGGAGAAAGGGGGCAGTTGTCAGCCCTGCACAGCCATTGGTCATGGGTGTGCTTGGGGGACTGTTTCCTAGAGGAAGGCATGTGGTGTCCACAGCCTTGTTCTCCTACTTTCCTCAGGACAGAAAGGGTGGGCCAGTGATTACATCCTGTTACAATTCTTTGACTGCCTTTGGGCCAATCAATGCTAGATATGCACCCCCACCCCGCCCCCCGCCTTAAAATGTATTCTACTCATTCCCTTCTTTGATAGAATCACTGGAGAGAAAGCAAGTACAATTTGTAGACACCAAGAGGAACCAACTCCTCATAGGGATTTTCACAGTCCTCTTCCTTTGTCACTTATGTATTCTGCCTTCTGGGAAGGCCGCTCTTAGAACAATAGACAGCAGTGGCAGCCAGCTGTTTTCACTTGTTTCTGATGGAAAAATAAAGCCATCCAGTCATGGTGATATCGAATCTCCAGCCCTTAAATGGATGTCCCAAGAGACTCTGAGTCAGTGAGTCCTGCTTTTGGGGACAGTCTCAGTGACTATTGTCCCAGCCTAACTGTTAATAGTGACACCCCTTTTTCACTCTCAAAAATGACCTTGTTTATATAGTGAATTAGACAGTACCCCTCCTCTAATAATTAGGTGTACCAGGCTGTTGAGAGGCCCAAGAGACCTCCATTCACCTGATACAATTGATTTAAGTGAAAGAATAGATCACCAAGGCTACTAAGAGTCAGAAAAACAAATTGAAAAGTCCCACAAGATACCATGACCAAGAATGGCACCTGAGGACTAAGTCCCAGACTGGGTACAGTAGGAAGAAAGGTGAGCAGTTCATGAATATAAAATGAGGAAAGTAATGTTACCAGCTTCATAGGGTTGTGGTCAAGATGAAATGATTAATGCTGAAAGGAGTTTGGATCTGTTCTGAGCACAAGTAATGTTACCACAAATTTTAGTTCCTGTGATTTAACCAAGAAAATTTATAATTTATTCTTTGCAGAAGATAGAAAGGGTAATTATGTGTTATTACAGTAACACATTATTATTATTTTTTTAAATTAAATCTTTATTGTTCAGATTATTACAGTTGTTCCTCTCCCCCCCCCCCAACCCCCCATAGCTCCCCTCCACCCGGTTCCCACCCGCCCCTACCCTTACTGCCCTCCACTGTCCTCATCCATAGGTGTACGATTTTTTTCCAGTTTCTTCCTGCACCTCCACACGCCTTCCCCCTCCCCCGCCGAGAATTGTCAGTCCACCCTCTTTCTATGCCCCTGATTCTATTATATTCATCAGTTTATTCTGTTCATCAGATTTTTTATTCACTTGATTCTTAGATTCACTTGTTGATAGATATGTATTTGTTGTTCATAATTTGTATCTTTACCTTTTTCTTCTTCTTCCTCTTCTTAAAGGATACCTTTCAGCATTTCATATAATACTGGTTTGGTGGTGATGAATTCTTTTAGCTTTTTCTTATCTGTAAAGCTCTTTATCTGACCTTCAATTCTGAATGATAGCTTTGCTGGATAAAGTAATCTTGGTTGTAGTTCTTGCTATTTATCACTTTGAATATTTCTTGCCACTCCCTTCTGGCCTGCATAGTTTTTATTGAGAAATCAGCTGACAGTCGTATGGGTACTCTCTTGTAGGTAACTAACTGTTTTTCCCTTGCTTCTTTTAAGATTCTCTCTTTGTCTTTTGCTCTTGGCATTTTAATTATGATGTGTCTTGGTGTGGTCCTCTTTGGGTTCCTTTTGTTTGGGGTTCTCCGCGATTCCTGGACCTGTAAGTCTATTTCTTTCACCAGGTGGGGGAAGTTTTCTGTCATTATTTCTTCAAATAGGTTTTCAATATCTTGGTCTCTCTCATCTTCTGGCACCCCTATAATTCTGATGTTGGTACGCTTGAAGCTGTCCCAGAGGCTCCTTACACTATCCTCGCATTTTTGGATTCTTTTTTCATTTTGCTTTTCCGGTTGGGTGTTTTTTGCTTCCTCGCATTTCAAATCATTGACTTGATTCTTGCGCTCCTCTGGTCTGCTGTCAGGAGTCTGTATAATATTCTTTATTTCAGTCCGTGTATGCTTAATTTCTAGTTGGTTCCCCAATATAACATCGAGGGTCTCATTAGTTTTCTTGTAGATCTCATTAAATTTATCGGCGGCTTCTAAACAGTTCTTGAGAGACCTTAAAAGTGTGGTTCTGAACTCTATATCTTCCATTGACAATTTTGTCCTGTTTCTTTGTCTCCGCATTTTGTTATGCTTTCTTGGTGCACCCCCTAGTGGTCTTTGTGCGCAGTCTTATAGTTAAACCTTGATTGTTGTAGCTAATACCAGGGAGGGTTTGACCTCCAGGCCAACCGGCTATGAGAATCAGCTGTGTCTGCAGTGAGAGAACTTCTGTCCTCTAGGGAGGTGCTAATCTAGCCTTTGCCTGAGGCTATCTGGCAAATGCCTCTGTGCAGGGCTTGGGCGGGGCAGGTCGCACAGGATCAACAGGGTGGGCCGGAGAGAGCAGTTATGGCGGCTCTCAGTCCTGTCCCCAGGGGCTCTGCCTCTCTGAGTCCCAGCAACGGCTGCAAACCTAGGAGAGAAAGCTGCACTCGCTCTGACCGAAGCCAGACAGTCCCGCTTCTCCCGTTTGAGTCTGGGTCCCTAAAGACTTGCCCGTATCTGGAGCTCAGAGATTGCGATTCCCTCCCGATTGAAAATGCCAACCGCGCCCTCCGCCACCAGCCCACTCCGCGCAGTCCGCACCTCAGAATTTGACTTCAGCACTGCGCCTCCTCTGAGTGTCCGTATGCGTTTCTCTTTCCTCCTAGTTGTAGGATTTCCACTCAGCCAGCGTTCCTGTGGTTCTGGGTGATGTCTGTTCCGTTTTTTAGTTTCACTTTTGAAGTAGTTGTTCAAGGCAGCAAACTCCGGCGTTAACCTATGCCGCCATCTTGGTTCTCCTCTCTAGAAAATTCTTGAAAAACCTTATAACCGTGGTTTTGAACTCTATATCCAGTAGTTTGCCTTTCTCCATTTCTGTCATTTGTGACCTGTTTCTTTGTCTCTGCATTTTGGCTGCTTCCCTGTGTTGATTGAGTGGCTTTCTGTGCTAGGTGTCCTATAGGGCCCAGTGGCTCAGCCTCCCCAATTACCTGAGGTGGACACTCTTGGTGCACCCCTTTGTGGGCTTTGTGCACAGTCTTGTTGTAGTTAAGCCTTGATTGTTCTAGGTATCACTGGAAGGAATTGACCTCCAGGCCAATTGGCTGTGAGAATCCGCTGTGTCTACGGTGGGAGAACTTCTGTGCTTAAGACACCCTTATGAGGCAAGACTTGCTTCAGTGGGGCTTTGGTGCTCACTGAGTCTGCCCCCTGAGTGTGTCCCTTATGGATCTGAGGAGTTGTAATCTGGATGGTCGCAGTCTGACCACTGGGTACACTGGCTCTTGGGTATCTAAGGAGGTGCTAATTTAGCCTCTGCCTGAGGCTACCCAGCAGGAGCTACAAAGAGATCTGCAGATTCCCTTTCCTTGTTTGGGGTTTGGAGGTGCCCAGATGAAGCTCAGCTGTGAAGCAATGCAAGCTGCTGTGGGACCTTGGGCCTTCTTTTGGATGTTCTGGGTCTCTCTGACCCAGCTGCAGTTTGTTAGGTAATTTTAGATTGCAAAGGGCCAGGCCATTCATATGCAAAAGCCTCTGCCCACAGCATGGGTGGGGCAGGGTCTCAGGAAATCAACAGGGCGGAGCAAAAAGCTATGGCTGATCCTCAGCCCTGCCTTAAGAGGCCCAGGGTCTCAGTGTTCCTTGGTAATTGCTGCAAGCACCTCTGAGAGACAGGTGCCAGACAGTCCAGTTTCTCCCCATATGAGTCTGGGTCCCCAGAGACTCACCTGGAACTGGAGTTCAGAGCAGTCCAGAGCTTGTGACTCCCTCCTGATTGAAAAAGACAACTGTGTCCTCAGTTGCCAATCCTTTCCACGTGCGCCTCTGTACCTCTGCACTTTACTTCCGTACCTCCTCTGAGTCTCAGTGTGCTTTTCTCTTTCCTTCTAGTTGTAGAATTTCCACTCAGTCAGCCTTCCTGTGGTTCTGGGTGATGTCAGTTTTGTCTTTTAGTTGTATTTTTTTTTTTAACAATCTTTTTTTAAAAAAAATACATTTTATTGATTTTTTACAGAGAGGAAGGGAGAGGGATAGAGAGCTAGAAACATCAATGAGAGAGAAACATCGATCAGCTGCCTCCTGCACATGTCCCACCGGGGATGTGCCCGCAACCAAGGTACATGCCCTTGGCCGAAATCGAACCTGGGACCCCTCAGTCCTCAGGCTGACGCTCTATCAACTGAGCCAAACTGGCACTGGCTAGTTGTATTTTTGAAGTGGTTGTACAAGTCAGCAATTTCAGGTGTTTACCTATGCTGCCATCTTGGTTTCTCCCAGTAACACATTATTAATACATTAATAAGTAAGATTACCAATCAGAATGACAGAATTAAAGATTAAGGTTTCATTTTACAGGACATAAAAATGTTTTCTTTTACATGACATACCCCCAACATTAGTGTGTGCTATGTCCACCAATGTACATGTACAACAGCGTTACTGCAGACTTACCCATAACAGTCTAAATTTAAAAAGCCTAACTATCCAACCACATAGAATGGGCTAATAAAGCATGGTATCCTTATACAATGGAATATTATGCACCGATGAGCAAGAGCAAACTATTGATATAAGCAAAATGGATGAATGAATCTAATAGATATAATGTTGAGTGGAAGACAGCCAGATACAAAAGATTTTTTAAAAAAAAATTTATTTGAAGATGAAAAGCGGGCAAAACTAATCTATAGTGATGGAGGTCAGAATGGGTCTTGCTTTTGGTGGGGGATCTTACGTGGCAGAGGGCAGGAGGCATCCCCTGGTGTGCTGGAAATATAATACATCTTCATCTTATGGTGGGAACGTGGGCTTTTGAACGTATAAAAGTTCACTGAGCCTGTAAGTTATATTTCAATGAAAGAAAGATTAACAATGAGATCAGTGGGCCCTACCCGGTTTCACTCAGTGGAAGGAGCATCAGCCTTTGGACTGAAGGGTTCTGGGTTCAATTCTGGTGCAGAGAACAGACCTCGGTTGCAGGCTCAATCCCCTGCCCTGGTCAGGGTGGGTGCGGGAGGCAGCCGATAGAGGTGTCTCTCTCTACGGATGTCTCTCTCTCTCTTTGTCTCTCCCCGTCCCTTCTACTCTGTCTAAAAATCAATGCAGAAAATATCCTTGGGTGAGGATAAGATTAGTGGGAAAATAGATGCTGAAAGCACATGTAAGTCAGGAAGAGCTGCCAGTGCCTTAATTGCTCAATCAATAAATATTTACTGAGTCCTGCTAGGACTTGCATGTCAAGGATTTCTTTAACCTAACTCATTTGGAAAAAAGTAAGATCATGATGTCGTAATTTTTCTTTATGTGCTTTGTTCTATGGAGATTTTCCTAATAATTTCATATACTTGGTATTTGATGATTCTATGGAATAGTCTCTCTCTGTCAGGGCACAATGACTGTTCTTTCTGTGATGGCTGCTTGACATTCATTCCATGTTTCCCTGATAGATGGGGCGTTTTCTCCAAGTACCTCTCACTCGGTGGTAGCAAAACCTGACACAGCTGTTCTCATTGGTATTATGCAGAAAATAATCTGAGGCTTGTTCAGTGCTCATTCCCAGCCCCACTCCTGCTCTAAGATCCTGGCTCAGTAGCTACGAGAGGAGGGGCAGGAATGCACCCTTTCTACAACTTTCCAGCAAAGTGAAATGTGGGTGGGTCATGCAACAAATTCTGACCTACACTGATCCAAGGGAGGAGAAGATAGCCTTCATTGTGGGCAGAAATGCTTAGCCACTGCGCCACAACCCTTTTCGAAACTAGTACACAGAGATTATCATAAAGAGCAATAAGACATGAAGTTGAAAGTGCAGAAAAATTGAATTTGTCAAATTTCAATGGAAAATTGATAAAATATTCAATTGCCAAATTAATAAGATCGGCTTCAGTTCCACATGTAAGGAGCTTGGAAGTCACCACTTCATCCTAACAACAAGCGAAAAGCTGAACACAATGGAAAATCAAATCTTCTTGGATTCATGTGAGAGGTGAGGACACAGGGCAAACCACTGCCCCTGCCATTGGAGACAGATGGACCCAGGGGTCCCGGCTCACTGAGTGTGGGAGCTGAAACCGCTGGGGAACCTGAGCTAGAATTGGTGAATTGCTGGAGGCTCAGCTGGGGTAACTCTGAGAGTTAAAACCTCTAGGGGACTCAGTTATCAGGGGTTCTCTACAATATTGTGAGATTTACCTTGAGGAGCTCCACCAGGTTCTCACAACAAAAATATTTTAGAAAAAAACCCTCTGTCTTCCAGCAGGGGGTGCACTCCGTTCTCAACCCGGCCTGCCCTCAGGGGAAACTGTGTGATGTGTGTAACTGACCTGGGAAAGGGAAATAACCAACTCCAGCCCACTCTAGTTATCCTGTTCCACTCCAGGGGGGTAAGAAACCTGAGAAATATTAGTGAAGAGTTCCACTCTGGTGACCTCATGTAACCTTAATTACGTCCTTAATCCAAATACAGCCACAGGGGAAGTTAGGACTTCAACATACACATTTTTCGGGGGGGGGGGGGTTGGGGGAGGAGGCAGAGACATAATTCAATTCAGAGCACTGGCCCTTACACAGCTAGCTTCCAGGGAGTTCAGAGGCTCTCTAGTCCCTGCCCCCACGTGGTCTGTGAGTTAACAGCAACCCTGGGCAGTTTCCTGTCAGGTTTCATTGGAGGAGTTCTTGCTTACCAGCTGTGCCTTCTGACTCCCAGCAATCATTACCAGCCTTCCAATGGGCTACAGACTTTCCAGCCTGGTGTATTCTTTAACCCCTTAGCAGTTGAATCCTATTATCAGTTAATAATCCTCTTATGAAAATTTCCCTCTTCAAATGACCACCTGGTTTCTGTGTCCTGAATGGACCCTGACAGATAAGACGTGTCTTATCTATCCTGCTCTCTCCTCACTACCAGTTCCGCGGTTTTGAGCTGGTTAATATGCAGAAGCTGGGAGGAAATATTCACAAGTGAGGCGGCATTATATCTGCATTTAGGCTTGAAATGAGGCAATAAAAATAGCGTGGAGGAAAACTGCTATGGAGGTATTTCTTAGATGGCAAGGACAGAAATTGATTAACAATTGGATTTGCTCAGAAATGAACAGAATATCAAGGTGGCAGTTGCTAGAACAGGATCCCGTGGTCGAATCCTCCCATGGCTGTGTCTCCCGCCCCCCAGGCAGAGACCACTGAGTGACTTAATTTTA
Organism: Myotis nattereri; assembly: GCF_964212035.1. Taxonomy (NCBI): domain Eukaryota; kingdom Metazoa; phylum Chordata; class Mammalia; order Chiroptera; family Vespertilionidae; genus Myotis; species Myotis nattereri. The sequence goes on from NC_138084.1 coordinate 29,904,903, forward strand.
ATGAGATTAAGACCCTGGGAGCAGTGACAGTGAAGGGACAAAATTGACAGGGAGTTAGGAGGCCTGGACATGAAAGGGCCTGAAACAGCACAAAGCAGAGGGGAGAGGGTGTGATTCAGGGAGTGTTGGTGCAGGGTGTCTGCCCTATATAACTTCAGATTGTGTCCCCTACACCAAGCATGCAGGCACAGGCGTGATCCTCCCATGGCTGTCCATCCATCACCCCTTGGTATCAATGACCAGTCGTTATAGGAAATAACAACACACAATTTTTAACATTCAATCTCTTAAGCATTTATTAGACATCCATTATGTGCCCTCTGTCAGCATCTGGGGATGTAGAACTCAATGACTCAGGGTCCCTGCCCTTAGGGGGCTCACAGCCCCGTCTCCTGAGAGCAGAGACAAGGAGCTCAGTACTTGTCAGGCAGGCCGCGAGGTCTGTAGCGTTCGGGGTCTTGGCCACTCCGGCCCCATCTGTTGGCTTCCTGGTCGGCCAGTGAGTCCTCCAATCCATGGCCGCTGTCTCCATGCTTAAGAAGGTCAGTGAGTCTCGGATAAGCCTCTCTGAAATCACTGGAACGGAGGAGGACAGGTAGCAGGTGAATCAGGGGCTGAGGAGAAGCAGCCCCAGACTCCCCTTTCCAAGGGATGAATGACTCTGGGAGGAGCCTGGAATGAGGCTAAGCACTGACCATGCCTGGGCACAGCCCACTCTGCTCTGGGGTGACCCCCTCCCACTGGGTGAACAGCACCTAGAGCGGAGGGTGGGAATCAATCTTTGGCCCTAGTTTCTCTTTTTGGGGGACAGGCCCACAAGCCATTCTCTGGCTCTGCTGGCAGCCCAGGCCTTGTGCTGGGCAGGGATAGAGAAGGTGGAAGGAAGAACATGAGGAGGAGCCCAGAGACCCAACAGAGTCCTTCTCTAGGGCTTACAACCTCCACTTCCCCAAACTCAGCCAAGCTCTGCTCACCCATCCAGCACCCCCAGGAGCCAGGTTACCTGATCACTTCAGCAGCCCAGGCACCGCCAGGTCCCCTTTGGGAAGCTTCATAGTTCCCCCGGGCGTGGAAGTACTTGTCTGAGTTTTTGTAATTGGCTTCTCTCATGTCAGAGTAGGCTCTCCACATGTCTTTGGCTCCTGGGAAGGAAAGGACATGGCACTGAGACATCAGGTGAAATATCCGAGAACCGTGACACCCTTTAGAGAAGAATCAAGGGAGAAAATGGACCACTGACTCAGTTTCACCCTGTGGTCTCGGCACCCTGGAGACCACAGGTTGAGAAGAACATTCTCCAGGCCCAGTTGGCTTCCCCAGGTGACTCTAAGGAGAGACATTTCGGTGGGGGCACATTTAGGTGTGTTGTACCTGGTGGCCTGATGCCTGTCATGCTGTCTGTGGGCTCCAGCTCACTGAGGCCTCTGGGGCATATGTTTAAAGGGACACAGGGAGGCCACATTACAGAACAGGATTTCAATGTCAGCGCTGCTGAAATTTGGGTCCAGAGAATTCTTTGTGTTCAGGGCCTTCCTGAGTAAGGTGGGAGGCTCCCCGCATCCGCACATCTCTGCCCAGTAGGTGCAGGAGCCTATCCCCATGTGACAACCAGCAGTGTTTCCCACATGGCCACATGTGTCGGGGGCCACCAAGGGGCTCAGGATCAAGAACCTCTGGTATGTGGAGCGAAGCTACATAGGCTAGTGTTCAGGGGACTCGGTGAGCCTGGTGGTGACATGGGAAGCAGATTGTGAGAAAGGCACAGGCAGACAGCACTTCTGCCTGATGCCTAAGAATTGGAGTCTTGCTGACAGAATGCAGGGAATCCTGAAGTGAGTCTCTCTGAGTGTGAGGGGCATACATGGCATCCTGGAAACCGCCCACATAGACTGGACTGAGGATGTGAGCAGGCAAGTGCCAGAGCAGGGGCCTGTATCTCAGCCTTGGCTGCACCTTCTCATCGCCTGGGGAGGCTGTGGAAGGCCGATGCCACATCTCAGGCCCATCACCTCAGACTCTGTGGGGGTGGGTTGCAGGCCTCTGTCGTTTTTAATGTGTCCAGGTGATTCCAGCAGGTAGCTGGGATTGGTGACCCCTGAGCTTTAGGAAACAGTGCTCAGACACATCTTCCTGGCAAGAGCTGTGGCCTCCTGCACAGCTGGGTTCACACTCTGCCCTGCCACCTGCTGACTGGCAGGTAGTCCCTGGTCCCCTGAGTCAGCTGCTCTCAGCTTCAAAGTCGGGGAAGATGCCTGCCCACCAAGTTATTCTCCATTTACACTGGTGACCAAGTGTCCCAGGTTGACCAGATCTGTCCCTGTTTGCCTAGAACGGTCCCAGTTAGCACTGAAGCATCATGGAAAACGCCCCAGAGCCAGGCACACCAGGAGAGTTGGGCGCCCTAAATTGCATGGATGTGCTGACTTCCTAGAGGGGGCTCGATGGATGTTCCCTTTGATCAGTTAAAAAAAAGCTGGAAAAGGGTAGGAAATGGACTAAAACAGGGACATTGTCACCAACTACTGGAAGCCCCAGCAAGAGCTAAGCTGTAGGTCTGAGTACACTACCCAGTTAGGAAATGGAAGGGAGGGAGAAAGGAAGCAAAAGAAAGAGAGGGGAGGAGGGGAAGTAAAGATGGGTAGCTTTAATTAAACTTTTTGCAGTTTGGTCTGAGGGAAATAGTATACCATTTCAAGTCTTAGTCTGTGTATTCTAGTCAAACTTACCTTTCAGCAGATTGTTCTTTCTCTATTAACTGCTGAACTAAGACCTATGGCTTTTCCATCTGTTCGGTGAAAAGCTCCCAAAACACCTGGCACATTCCACCACATTGGGCAACACAAGCTAACACAGTGCTCCAACCCTGAAGGGCACTCAGGGTGCATCCTAGTGGTCATGTGTTCTGCAGCGCCCCCCCCCCCCGGCCCAATCCTCCGGTGACTTTACCATCATAAGCCTGGCCAAGGAATTCAAACCAGCCCTGGCTGCTGACTCCCAGGACCAAGGAGCAGAACACGAGGCCGGTGAAAAGCTTCATGGTGCTGAAATGAAAGGGGAGGGTCAGGGAGACACAGGCAGGACTGGCACACCTCCTTTGGGATTTGTATGTCAAAGACAGCCTGGCTGTGCATTTCCATTTGTTCTCATGAGACGCTGGCTGCCCATCTAGGAAACATTGCAGTAGGACCTCACTCAGAGCCACAATGCTGAGCCCATCAACCCTGAACCCAAGACTGTCTAGGAGTCACCAAGGTGGCACTGAGGGAGCAACAGAGCAGTTGGGACCAAACCCCCGGAGCAGCCTGTAATGAGACCAGAAGCATTACCCTGTGCACTCGGCCGGCACAGACCCCATCCAGCACAAATGCAGAAGAGAGTAATTATTTTAAATGAATGCACAGCCTTGCTGGAAAGAGAAAACAGAGCAAGGTTTGCAGAGCAGGCCTCCTGGGAGTGGCCCCTCACCTGGTCTCTGGTGGAGCCGAGCTGCTGGTCCCTGCCTGCTGGGGGCCGCTGGCTGCTATTTATTGATGCTGAGCCCTCCCTGCTGGATCATGGGGGAGGAGGGGGGCGGGAAGAGAAGCCAGATTTGGCACCTGGGGAAAGTCCCTCTGGATCATTTCTCCGAAAAAGGTGCAAAGGACACTTACTGGACAGCAGTGACCAGTCTTCATGCACAGGTCATGTCCCCGTTGTGCAACCCTGAAGAAATACAGTAGACTCGCTCTTCCCCGCAGCCACAGGTCAGGGGTGGCTCTGCTTTCAGAGTCGAAGGGGACAAGGCAGGGCCCCCTGGATGTGGAGAGGAAGGGTGAGGGGCTCCAGGATGGGGCACCCAGGCTATTGGAAGGTGTGCAGTGAGGGGCCGTCTCCTCCCGCCAGGACCTTGCTTTACTGGTCATTTCCTCAGGATGGTTCCTGCTGGGCCACATGGCAGATCTGTCAGAAATGAAACCCCTTTGAGTTCATTCTAAAGCTCTTGAGCTTCAAAACTGACAGGATAGGTCACCCAATCTCCTGGGTGCCCTGGAAGGTGCTTCCATCACTGTGACTGTATATGCTCAGCTCTCAGCTCCAGGGCACAGAAAGGCGGCTCAGCCACAAGGAAGAGTATTATCTGAGCTGGCTCCTGATGGGGCAGTGGATGGCGGTCCTCTGCTTTTCCTCACCCAATCCTGGGGACCCCTCACAGTGGGAGTGAGATGCTATATGGTAAATCATCAGCCGCCTGGGAAGTGTCAGGCTCCCAGTCAGGGGAAAGAGGGTGTGTGCTCTTTGTCCCAGTATTACCCTATGGGGACCCTGTCCTCCCCTGGTCATTATGAGTCTGGAATGTCAGCAGGTCAGCACAGCTCCTCAGGGGCTGCTGGAGGAAACAGGGGGTGGAGAGGGGTCAGTGCTGGAGCCCAGCAGGGGTGAGTCCAGGGTAGGAACTGAGGCTGGTGAACATGTCAGCGCCTGCTGGTTCCTTCTTCCCCAATCCATCTTCACACCACGAGGGTCAGGCATTTACAATACCAAGAAGACATCTTGCAAGGGGCAGGGCTAAGAAAGTGGTAAAGGAGACCAAATGGCCTGGAGACAGCCTATGAATGTCTTCATCTGGATAGTGGTGGTATCTGATCTCGGCCATGGTGGCCACTCACATGGTCCCCCCTCACCGGATACTACATCCCAATACCGTACCACTGAGTTGGTCCATGCTAGAACCTGCCCTGCTCACACACTCACGCACATTCCAGGCTAGAGAGCTGACTTCCCCAGGAGGCATGAGCTCACGGGGCAAAGCTACCATGCCTCCAAGTAGCACAGTGGCTCTGAAAGAAAGTCAAGTTAAAAAATAATACTAAATCCCCCAGAATTAATGGGTTGGAGAGAAGCAAAGAACATTTATAAAAAAATAATAAGTATCATCAAAAGGGGTAAAACAGAATATGAAGTAGGAACTATCAGTTTTGAAGAAGAATAAAATGAAAATAAAATTATAAAATAATACTTAATAAAACACCTCAAAAAAGAAATAAATAACAGATCAATGCTACTGAATAATAAATTATCTTGCAAGATAGCCCAGGAACTTTCCCAAGAGGCAACAGAAAGAAATAGAGTTGGAAATTATTCAAAATTTTTCAAAGATGGCCAAAACAGGTTTGGCTCAGTGGATAGAGCGTCAGCCTGCGGACTGAAAGGTCCCAGGTTCGATTCCGGTCAAGGGCATGTACCTGGGTTGCGGGCACATCCCCAGTAGGAGATGTGCAGGAGGCTGCTGATCGATGTTTCTCTCTCATCGATGTTTCTAACTCTCTATCTCTCTCCATTCCTCTCTGTAAAAAATCAATAAAATATATTAAAAAAAATTTTTTTTTCAAAGATGTAGGAGAGCTGCAGAATTATCAATATTAATCTCTAAGGAGAAAAAAATAGAAAGGTAGAAGTAGTAGAGTTCATGACTCAAAAGAAAAGAACATATATTAATAAATTTGATAACCTAAATAAAGTAAATCTATTTCTGGGAAAATATATATTCTAGATGGGTAAATAAAGAGATAGAATAATTAAATAGAATAATATTTATAAGTAAATTGAAATGATAGAGACTGTCCCCTCAAATTCCTCCAAAATGTAGATTCAGCTTCACCGTTTGCTATTAAAACTATTAAGAGAATTCAGTGAGATTGTCATATTCAAGATAATTTTAAAAATCAAGTGTTTCTCTGCAATAATTATACCAGTTAAAAAATACAATATATAATAGTACCAAAACTATTAACTCTCTAGGAAACAACCTAAAAAATTCACAAACTTTTACAGAAAAATTTGAAAGTTCAATAAGGAATAAACAATGGGGATGTATGTGCTGTTCATGGAGAGGATGTTTTACTGTAGTAAAGATTAATTATCTGCCCTGGCTGGTGTGTTTCAGTTGTCTGAGTATCATCCCTTGCAACTAAGGGTCTCGGGTCCGATTCAGGTCAAGGACACATACCTGGGTTGCTGGTTTGATCCCTGGCCTGCTGTGTGTACAGTAGTCAACCAATCGATGTGTCTTACATCAATGTCTCTCTCTCTCTCTCTCTCTCTCTCTCTCTCTCTCTCTCTCTCTCTTTCTCTCTCCTCCCCTCACTCCTTTCTCTTCTCTCTACAAGTCAATGGAAAAACATATCCTTGGGTGAGAATTAACAACAACAAAAAAGATATTAATTCTCCCCAAATTAATTTATAAATTCAATGCAATGTTAATAAAAAATTTCCCAGTAGAACTTGTAAAGGAATGCAACAAATTCATTCTTTTTTAAAAAAGATATATATTTTATGATTTCAGAGAGGAAGGGAGAGGGGGAGAGAGAGAAATATCAATGATGAGAGAGAATCATTGATCACTGCCCCCAGTTCGCCCCACACTGGGCTCAAACCTGCAACCAAGGCATGTGCCCTGACCAGGACTCAAACTGTGACCTAGTGGTTTATTGGTTGACGCTCAACCACTGAGCAACACCAGCCAGGCAACAAATTCATTCTTAGTGGATGAATAAAGGCCATGAATAGTTAATCAATGAAAAAAATAAGAGCAAAGAGGGGCCATGGACTGGACTCTGAGATTCATGAGCTTGGGTTTGGCAATGTCTTTGGGGCAGAGGGTGTCAGGGGGATAGAACTGAGATGTTTCCACCACCAGTTATGTCCAAAATAGGCAGCAGGAAAGGAGAGCCATATAGGTCCTCCTTACCCCAGACCTGAATGAAACAATTTCATATAGAGCAATTGGGGCCCAGGGAGAAGGGTGTACACCTCCCCACCCCCCGCCTTTTTAAATCTTCACCCGAGGACCATTGATTTTTAGAAAGAGTGGGGAAGAGAGGGAAAGACAGAGAGAAACACATTTATTGATTGGCTCCTGCATGAGCCCTGACCAGAGCCCATGACTCGGGAGGAGCCTGCAATCAAGGTGCATGCCCTTACCAGAACCAAACAGGGGACCCTTTGGTCCATAGGCCGACAGTCTCTACTGAGTCAAACCAGGTAGGGAACAAACTATCTTTTCATGTCAGTCATCTCTTGACCTGTTGGCATCACCATGGCTGAATAATAATAAAACCTATATTTTAAAACAGAAATCTGTTCTTGCAAGTATTTCAAGCAGAAAAGGGAGCCCAAAATGTTAAAAATAGAAAAAAAGAAAATAACAACAGGAAACCCATACACATCATTAGTGGAAGGGAAGCAGGTGTAGTCAGCCAGGCAGGGATACCAGCTGAGAGGCAGGATGAGGTGTTGGCCCTGATGCATCAAAGAAAGTCAGAACAAAAAAGAATCAGGATTTGGAGGTTATAAGTCTCATTGGAGATGGGAGGGTGTTGGGGTGAAGTTAGGAGGAACACAAAGAATTTCCTTCTCTGGTGTTTCTCTACCTGTCCGAGAGGGCCCACAGGATTAGAGTTGGAAAAGTGGCAGGATTAGAATTGGAAACAGATTTGGGACATGCTGTAGCCAGTTAGAGCACAGGAAGCCACAGACTCAATTCTTCCTTGACCCTGAAACCTTCTCTCTGGTCCAAATGCCAGTATTCACACTTTCCCAAGTGTGCAGGGCCTGCAGGTGAGCACATCGGTATGCCAAGAAGGGCCGTTATACCAAACAGGGACTCAGGTCATCACTATCCCAGTCTTTCTGAGTGGTACCTGCCCCAGCTTCCCTTCTAAGACCTGGTGGGGTCAGGCCTCCTGGCTGTGCGTTCCCCATCCCTGGGAGTAGATGTGGTGAACTGGGAGCTCTTGAGTCATGTTGGGGGCTTCAGAGAAGGGAGGGCCCTGATTGTGGGTGGTATGTCTACTCAGGCGGTCTGACCGGAGGGTACAGTTTTGGGATTATGGAAAGAGAGGTGTGAGTCTCCATTTAAGCAGAGAATCAGTTTTAATTCAAGGAAAATTGGAAGGCAAATCACTTTGACCTGAAAGGACTTTTTGTTTACTGAGCCACTATGTTGTAAGCCATGTCTCTCTGAAGGTAAGAGAAACCAGGGAGTTCCAAACAGGACCCAGAAAGCCAAACCAGCACTCCTCATTTTGCTAACTCAGCAGATTGAGACAGGCTCTCCAGTAAATCTCAAAATTTGACTTTGCTCAATCAGAAGCGGTAAATTCCCCGTGTTAGATGTTCCTGCCAATGGATGTACAGGAAAAGGAATCTTGTTTTGACACAACATTTTATTGTCATCCTAGGTTGAAAGCCTTTTCTATTTTATAAAATTGGAAAACATGCTTAACAATCTAGATATCTGAATAGCTTAACTGGCACAGAAGGTTTAATGATGATTCATAAGATGTACTTACGGTTGATGATTTGAAATTTTAATTAAAACTTGAGAGAAAATTATTGGCACTTAAAAAGTATTTTCCTCCCCAAATGAGTTCTTAGTTTTACCAATACTATACAATTCCAGAAGATATTTGGGGATTTGAGTTATCTATAATTCACTACTCCTTTTCGCAAATATTTAAAAAGAAGAAAAATAAAATATTTTAAAACACAATGCAGAGCCTTTTTGTGCATTGATAATACCAGTTCTGGACTCTAAGGGTGGCCTCGCTGTCGTGGATGGTGTGCAGGTGACGACCTCACCATATCCCCCAGCATGTCCTCTTCCTTGCTTCTTCCCATCAGGTAGAGTCCAGGAGGCCTCACAGGAGCAAGGAGGCTCAGCCACCAGCCTCTGGGAGAAGAGACAAAGAACTGAGTGCAGACAGGTTTGAATCCAGGTTTCCTGGTGCCTAGAGAATGCGAATGGGATGCGCCAAGCTAGGAGGAAAGTGTCCTCTCTTCATGAGCGGGTATGGGCTTTATACGAAGGGACACAGCAAACAGAATTAGGAGTCCCTGTACTTACTCAAATAGTTGGTCCTTTTACATGCCTGCTGATTAGCTCGTTCAGCAGGAAAACCAGGAGGGAAATCATATCTTCTGTCCTCCCAATTCCAGAATCATTGGAGGGAGGACAGGAAGTAAAGTTCAGGGGACCTTTTGACAGCTGAGCCATATCTGATATTATTACTTTCAAGGAGGACAGGATGGGATGAGTAATGATATTGGTCCCTGAGGATAGATGTTCTTTGGGGAGTCAACAATCTTAGGAGGATTAGTAACACCTTGCCTTCTCTTTCATTATGTTTTTTTGTACACATAATCTTTCCCATTTATTTACTGGAAACTTACTGATTTTATCATCAAGTAAGTATGATATTCTTCTATGCATGTTTAATCATTTTCCTCTCCAAGTACAGGTCTCATTTTCATGAAAGCATAGCCTGGATCTGCTTATTCTCTCCACCCCCATCTCCATGTATGCCCAACATCTAGTGTAGTGGCTGCTGCATAGAAGGCACTCAATGAAGACTTGATCAATGAATAAACACGTCATTATGGGGAATTCTGACAGCCCAGAATAACATAACACTTCTCACTAACTGGAAACATGGATAGTGTTTGATATGCAACTTCCTAGGTTGTGTTTCACTATGGGAAAATGTGTTTGAACATAAAGGGATCAAATTTTATTGTACTCATTTTCCCTTAAGGCATCACCTACGCTTCTCCAGATCATTAAATGTTCTTCCACCACAGGCACCTATGGCAGAGCAGAAGTCATACTAGAACTGTCTGAATCCAGGACTTGGCTCTTCTATGCTGTGCTGCCTCCAAGTCCAGGTGGCTTGGTTTTAGAATCTGTGATGGGAACTCAACATCACAATCTCTACTGGAAATCTGGTATTTTATAAGGGGACTTTCTGTTATAGATAAGCATAGAGAAATGAAATGGGGCAAAGTCTAGGTTTTTATTGCCAGAGGCAGAGAGAATTGTGTCTGATGGCCTTCTTCCACATCATATCACCCCATCTAGAATTACCATAAATTGCCCCTCATGTTTTCAAGGGTGTACAAGTTTCTAGAAAAGAACATCTGTCAAGGTATGGAGGCAAAGAATGGGAGTAGAAAGAGCTCTGACCAAGGCATTGTGTGTGTCATTGGTCTGGTCCTTGAGTGAGCCATTTATATCCTCTGTGACTTCTCTATTAAAAGGAACTTTGCAGATGGATGGATTCTTTTTTTTTTTTTTAAATTAATTTCAGAGAGGAAGGGAGAGGGAGAGATAGAAACATCAATGATGTGAAAGAATCATTGATTGGCTGCCTCCTGCTCACCCCCTATTGGGGGGTTGAGCCCACAACAGGAGCATGTGCCCTTGACCTGATTTGAACCTGGGACCCTTCAGTCCACAGGCTGACACTCTATCCACTGAGCCAAACCGGCTAGGGCGATAGATGGTTCTTAATGAATAAAGGAGAGTCATTCCTAGGAGATCTTGGGCACATGTTAGCAAAAATGAATTAACTTGCCTCTATGAAAGTTTAATTCATAGATAAACACCCCTATCCTAGAGAGAAGAGTTAGATCCTCTTTCTAGTAATTAGAGATCTCAAAAAAGAAAGACCTGGCCTATTGGGCTTATTGCCTCCAAGTTTGAATGATGTGTGTCAGCTTGAAAAAGTAATTTCTTATTTATAAATTTTTCATGTTAAACATCTGTTCAGAGTACACCACATCTACCCTCATTCACCACTCTTCCCTACTCTCCTTCTTTGTCCCTCCATTCTCTCTGGAGCTCCTATTAATAGTAGCCTTCAGACCTTTTGGGAGGAGATCAGAAAGGCATCTCCATTGTTCATGTGACAGTCCATTTGGACTTTGGGGAAGCAGTTCTACTGCCTCATAAGTATCAGCTTTTCACAACAGAGCATCCCACACTCAGCCCCAAAGCAATAAATCATCTCAGTCTCCTGTCACTAACCTCTACACCACTCTCTCCTTTAACCCTCCTATCCTATCTCTGCTTTCACTTAATGTAGATGCATTTCTCTCTGTGTCAGTCTCAACTCTCTCTAGATCTGCCCTTCCACGACGGCCTTCCAAAGAGCCCAGGTGAGAGGCTCAGGTGGTGAGCACCCTTCTTTCACTTTGCCTATTTCCTTCCCTTGTTATAAGACTGAAACTTGCTTTTCCCAAGTTGATTCCACCTATTGCTGTCTTCTCCCATGGAGTACACCTCCTGCCATTTCTGAACAATAGAATGGAAAAGAGGGCCTACATCTTCTTTATTCCCCACTGCCATTTCCACATTCTTCTCTCCCACCACCCATGCTCTTTGAGTGCCTTTTCCTAGGCCCCAGTCAAAATATTTCATTTTTCTTCTTTTTAAATATTTGCAAAAAGGAGTAGTGAATTATAGATAACTCAAAACCCCAAATCACTTATGGTATTGTATAGTATTGGTAGAACTAAGAACTCATTTGGGGAGGAAAATACTTTTTAAGTGCCAATAATTCCTCTCAAGTTTTAATTAAAATTACAAATCATCAACCCTAAGTACATCTTATGAATCATCATTAAATCTTCTGTACCAGTTAAGCTATTCAGATATCTAGATTGTTAAGCATGTTTTCCAATTTTATAAAATAGAAAAGGCTTTCAACCTAGGAGGACTATAAAATGTGTCAAAATGAAACTCCTTTTCCTGTATATCCATTGGCAGGAACATCTAACACGGGGAATTTACCGCTTCTGATTGAGCAAAGTCAAATTTTGAGATTTACTGGAGAGCCCATCTCAATCTGCTGAGTTAGCAAAATGAGGAGTGCTGGTTTGGCTTTCTGGGTCCTGTTTGGAACTCCCTGGTTTCTCTTACCTTCAGAGAGACATGGCTTACAACATAGTGGCTCAGTAAACAAAAAGTCCTTTCAGGTCAAAGTGATTTGCCTTCCAATTTTCCTTGAATTAAAACTGATTCTCTGCTTAAATGGAGACTCACACCTCTCTTTCCATAATCCAAAAAACTGTATCCTCCGGTCAGACCACCTGAGTAGACATACCACCCACAATCAGGGCCCTCCCTTCTCTGAAGCCCCCAACATGACTCAAGAGCTCCCAGTTCACCACATCTACTCCCAGGGATGGGGAACGCACAGCCAGGAGGCCTGACCCCACCAGGTCTTAGAAGGGAAGCTGGGGCAGGTACCACTCAGAAAGACTGGGATAGTGATGACCTGAGTCCCTGTTTGGTATAACGGCCCTTCTTGGCATACCGATGTGCTCACCTGCAGGCCCTGCACACTTGGGAAAGTGTGAATACTGGCATTTGGACCAGAGAGAAGGTTTCAGGGTCAAGGAAGAATTGAGTCTGTGGCTTCCTGTGCTCTAACTGGCTACAGCATGTCCCAAATCTGTTTCTCATCTTCCTGGCCTTCTACTTTTCCAACTCTAATCCTGTGGGCCCTCTCGGACAGGTGGAGAAACACCAGAGAAGGAAATTCTTTGTGTTCCTCCTAACTTCACCCCAACACCCTCCCATCTCCAATGAGACTTATAACCTCCAAATCCTGACTCTTTTTTCTCCCTGACTTTCTTTGATGCATCAGGGCCAACACCTCATCCTGCCTCTCAGCTGGTATCCCTGCCTGGCTGACTACACCTGCTTCCCTTCCACTAATGATGTGTATGGGTTTCCTGTTGGTTTCTTTTTTTTCTATTTTCAACATTTTGGGCTCTCTTTTCTGCTTGAAATACTTGCAAGAACAGATTTCTGTTTTAAAATATAGGTTTTATTATTATTCAGCCATGGTGAGGCCAATAGGTCAAGAGATGACTGACATGAAAAGATAGTTTGTTCCCTACCCGGTTTGGCTCAGTGGCTAGACCATTGGCCTGTGGACCAAAGGGTCCCCGGTTTAGTTCTGGTAAGGGCATGCACCTTGATTGCAGACTCCTCCCCAGTCATGGGCTCTGGTCGGGGCTCATGCAGGAGCCAATCAATAAATGTGTTTCTCTCACATTGACATTTCTCTCTTTCTTTTTCTTTTTTCTTCTCTTTCTAAAAATCAGTGGAAAAAATGTCCTTGGGTGAAGAACTAAAAAAAAAACAAAAAAAAAAACGGTGAGGGGTGTACACCCTTCTCCCTGGGCCCCAATTGCTCTATATGAAATTGTTTCATTCAGGCCTGGGGTAAGGAGGACCTATGTGGCTCTCCTTTCCTGCTGCCTATTTCAGACATAACTGGTGCTGCAAACGTCTCAGTTCTATCCCCCTGACACCCTCAGCCCCAAAGACATTGTCAAACCCAAGCTCATGAATCTCAAAGTCCAGTCCATGGCCCCTCTTTGCTCTTATTTTTTAAATTGATTAACTATTCATGGCCTTTATTCATCCACTAAGAATGAATTTGTTGCTTGGCTGGTGTCACTCAGTCGTTGAGCGTCAACCAATAAACCAGGAGGTCACAGTTTGAGTCCTGGTCAGGGCATATTCCTGGGTTGCAGGTTTGAGCCCAGTGTGGGGCGAGCTGGGGGCAGTGATCAATGATTCTCTCTCATCATTGTTATTTTTCTCTCCCTCTCCCCCTTTTCCTTCCTCTCTGAAATCATAAAATATATATCTTTTTATAAAAAAAGCACGAATTTGTTGCATTCCTTTACAACAAAAATTCCACTGGGAATTTTTTAATTACCATTGCTTAAATGTATAAATTAATTTGGGGAGAATTAATATCTTTTTTGTTGTTAATTCTCATCGAGGATATGTTTTTCCATGGACTTTTAGAGAGAGGAGAAGGGAGTGAGGGTAAAAAAGAGAGAGAAAGAGAGAGAGAACCAAGATGGCGGCATAGGTAAACACCAGAGTTTGCTGCTGCTGCCTCACACAACCACTTCAAAAATACAACTAAAAGACGGAACGGACATCATCCAGAACCACAGGAAAGCTGGCTGAGGGGAAACTCTTCAACTAGAAGGAAAGAGAACAGCATACTGAGACTCAGAGGAGGCGCAGTGCGGAAAATACAAAGGTGCGGAGGTGCGCGCGGAGTGGGCTGGTGGCTGAGGGCGTGGTTGTCGTTTTCAATCGGGAGGGAGGCTCAGGCTTGGAGCTCCAGTTCTGGGCGAGTCTCTAGGGACCCATACTCAAATGGGAGAAGCAGGTCGGAATGCGAGGGCAGCTTTCTCTCCTAGGTTTGCAGCGGTTGCTAGGACTCTGAGAGGCAGAGCCTCTGCGGACGGGACTGAGAGCAGCCATAACTGCTCCCTCCACCCGCCCTGTTGATCCCATGCGACTCGCCCCCGCCCAAGCCCTGCACAGAGCCATTTGCCAGATAGCCTCAGGCAAAGGCTAGATTAGCACCTCCTCAGAGGACAGAAGTTTTCCCACTGCAGACACAGCTGACTCTCACAGCCAGTTGGCCTGGAGGTCAAATCCCCCTAGTATTAACTACAACAATCAAGGCTTAACTACAACAAGACTGCGCACAAAGACCACTAGGGGGTGCACCAAGAAAGCATAAAAAATGCGGAGACAAAGAAACAGGACAAAATTGTCAATGGAAGATCTAGAGTTCAGAACCACACTTTTAAGGTCTCTCAAGAACTGTCTAGAAGCCGCCGATAAACTTAATGAGATCTACAAGAAATCTAATGAGACCCTCGATGTTATAATAAAGAACCAACTAGAAATTAAGCATACACTGACTGAAATAAAGAATACTGTACAGACTCCCAACAGCAGACCAGAGGAGCGCAAGAATCAAGGCAAAGATTTGAAATGCGAAGAAGCAAAAAACACCCAACCGGAAAAGCAAAATGAAAAAAGAATCCAAAAATACGAAGATAGTGCAAGGAGCCTCTGGGACAGCTGCAAGCGTACCAACATCAGAATTATAGGGGTGCCAGAAGATGAGAGAGAGCAAGATATTGAAAACCTATTTGAAGAAATAATGACAGAAGACTTCCCCTACCTGGTGAAAGAAATAGACTTACAAGTCCAGGAAGCGCAGAGAACCCCAAACAAAAGGAATCCAAAGAGGACCACACCAAGACACATCATAATTAAAATGCCAAGAGCAAAAGACAAAGAGAGAATCTTAAAAGCAGCAAGAGAAAGAAACTCAGTTACCTACAAGGGAGTCCCCATACAACTGTCAGCTGATTTCTCAACAGAAACTTTGCAGGCCAGAAGGGAGTGGCAAGAAATATTCAAAGTGATGAATGCCACGAACCTACAACCAAGATTACTTTATCCAGCAAAGCTATCATTCAGAATTGAAGGTCAGATAAAGAGCTTCACAGATAAGGAACAGCTAAAGGAGTTCATCACCACCAAACCAGGATTATATGAAATGCTGAAAGGTATCCTTTAAGAAGAGGAAGAAGAAGAAAAAGGTAAAGATACAAATTATGAACAACAAATACATATCTATCAACAAGTAAATCTAAGAATCAAGTGAATAAATAATCTGATGAACAGAATGAACTGTTGATTATAATAGAATCAGGGACATAGAAAGGGAATGGACTGACTATTCTTGGGGGGAAAGGGGTGTGGGAGATGCGGGAAGAGACTGGACAAAAATCGTGCACGTATGAATGAGGACAGTGGGTGGGGAGTGAGGGTGGAGGGTGGGGTGGGAACTGGAAGGAGGGGAGTTATGGGGGGGAAAAAAGAGGAACAAATGTAATAATCTGAACAATAAAGATTTAATAAAAAAAAGAGAGAGAGAAAGAGAGATAGATAGATAGATAGATAGATAGATAGATAGATAGATAGAGAAACATTGATGTAAGACACATCGATTGGTTGACTACTGTACACACAGCAGGCCAGCGATCAAACCTGCAACCCAGGTATGTGTCCTTGACCTGAATCGAACCCGAGACCCTTAGTTGCAAGGGATGATGCTCAGACAACTGAGACTCACCAGCCAGGGCAGATAATTAATCTTTACTACAGTAAAACATCCTCTCCATGAACAGCACATACATCCCCATTGTTTATTCCTTAGTGAACTTTCAAATTTTTCTGTAAAGTTTATGTATTTTTTAGGTTGTTTCCTAGACAGTTAATGTTTTTGGTACTGTTATATATTGTATTTTTTAACTGGTATAATTATTGCAGAGAAACACTTGATTTTTAAAATTATCTTGAATATGGCAATCTCACTGAATTCTCTTAATAGTTTTAATAGTAAACTGTGAAGCTGAGTCTACATTTTGGAGGAATTTGAGGGGACAGTCTCTATCATTTCAATTTACTTATAAATATTATTCTATTTAATTTTTCTATTTTTTTCATTTACCCTTTTAGAATTTATATTTTCCCAGAAATACATTTACTTTATTTCAGTTATCAAATTTATTAATATATTTTCTTTTCTTTTTCTTTTTTCGTCTTGCTCTTTTTTGTTTTATTGCTTAAAGTATTACAAAGAGTAGCACATTTGTCTCCCTTTTTTTCCCCCCTTGACCTTCCCTCAGCCTCCCCTACCCGCCAGTGTCTTTTGTCCATTGGTTATGCTTATATGCATGCATACAAGTCCTTCAGTTGATCTCTTACCCCCCCAACCCTCCCCGACCTTCCTGCTGTAGTTTGACAGTCTGTTCGATGCTGCTCTGCCTCTGTATCTATTTTTGTTTATCAGTTTATAATGGTCTTTATTATCTATAAATGAGTGAGGTCATGTGGTATTTTTCCTTCATTGACTGGCTTATTTCACTTAGCATAATGCTCTCCAGTTCCATCCATGCTGTTGCAAATGGTAAGAGTTCCTTCTTTTTTACAGCAGCATAGTATTCCATCGTGTAGATGTACCACAGTTTTCTAATCCATTCATCTGTTGATGGGCACTTAGGCTGTTTCCAAATCTCAGCTATGATAAATTGTGCTGCTATGAACATAGGTATGCATATATCCTTTCTGATTGGTGTTTCTGGTTTCTTGGGATACAATCCTAGAAGTGGGATCACTGGATCAAATGGGAGTTCCGTTTTTAACTTTCTGAGGAAACTCCATACTGTCTTCCATAGTGGCTGTACCAGTCTGCATTCTCACCAGCAGTGCACGAGTGTTCCTTTTTCTCCACATCCTCTCCAGCACTTGTTGTTTGTGGATTTGTTGCTGATAGCCATTCTGACAGGTGTGAGATGGTACCTCATTGTTGTTTTGATTTGCATCTCTCGGATGATTAGTGACTTTGAGCATGTTTTCATATGTCTTGGCTTTCTGAATGTCCTCTTTTGAAAAGTGTCTATTTAGGTCCTTTGCCCATTTTTTGATTGGATTGTTTATCTTCCTTTTGTTAAGTTGTATGAGTTCCCTATAAATGCTGGAGATTAAACCCTTATTGGTGATAACATTGGCAAATATGTTCTCCCATGCAGTGGGTTTTCTTGTTGTTTTGTTGATGGTTTCTTTTGCTGTGCAGAACCTTTTTATTTTGATGTAGCCCCATTTATTTATTTTTTCTTCAGTTTCCAATGGCCTAGGAGCTGTATTGGTGAAGAAATTGCTTTGGCATATGTCTGAGATTTTGTTGCCTTTGGATTCCTCTAGTATTTTTATGGTTTCCCGTGTTACATTTAAGTCCTTTATCCATTTTGAGTTTATTTTTGTGTATGGTATAAGTTGGTGGTCTAGTTTCATTTTTTTGCATTTATCTGTCCAATTTTCCCAACACCATTTATAGAAGAGACTGTCTTGACTCCATTGTATGTTCTTGCTTCCTTTGTCAAATATTAATTGAGCATATTGGTTCGGGTCGATTTCTGGGTTCTCTATTCTATTCCATTGATCTATATCAGTGATGGCGAACCTTTTGAGCTCGGCATGTCAGCATTTTGAAAAACCCTAACTTAACTCTGGTGCCGTGTCACATGTAGGAATTTTTTATTATTTGCAACCATAGTAAAACAAAGATTTCTATTTTTGATATTTATTTTATATATTTAAATGCCATTTAACAAAGAAAAATCAACCAAAAAAATGAGTTCGCGTGTCATAGGTTCGCCATCACTGATCTATATTGTTTTTTTCTTTTTGAGTCATGAACTCTACTACTTCTACCTTTCTATTTTTTTCTCCTTGGAGATTAATATTAATAATTCTGCAGCTCTCCTACATCTTTGAAAAATTTTGAATAATTTCCAACTCTATTTCTTTCTGTTGCCTCTTGGGAAAGTTCCTGGGGCTGTCCTGCCAGATAATTTATTATTCAGTAGCATTGATCTGTTATTTATTTCTTTATTGAGGTGTTTTTATCAAGTATTATTTTATAATTTTATTTTCATTTTATTCTTCTTCAAAACTGATAGTTCCTACTTTATATTCTGTTTTACCCCTTTTGATGATACTTATTATTTTTTTATAAATGTTCTTTGCTTCTCTCCAACCCATTAATTCTGGGGGATTTAGTATTATTTTTTAACTTGACTTTCTTTCAGAGCCACTGTGCTACTTGGAGGCATGGTAGCTTTGCCCCGTGAGCTCATGCCTCCTGGGGAAGTCAGCTCTCTAGCCTGGAATGTGCGTGAGTGTGTGAGCAGGGCAGGTTCTAGCATGGACCAACTCAGTGGTACGGTATTGGGATGTAGTATCCGGTGAGGGGGGACCATGTGAGTGGCCACCATGGCCGAGATCAGATACCACCACTATCCAGATGAAGACATTCATAGGCTGTCTCCAGGCCATTTGGTCTCCTTTACCACTTCCCTAGCCCTGCCCCTTGCAAGATGTCTTGTTGGTAT
Source organism: Myotis nattereri (assembly GCF_964212035.1). Classification (NCBI taxonomy): domain Eukaryota; kingdom Metazoa; phylum Chordata; class Mammalia; order Chiroptera; family Vespertilionidae; genus Myotis; species Myotis nattereri. The sequence goes on from NC_138084.1 coordinate 29,923,515, forward strand.
TGTAAATGCCTGACCCTCAGGGTGTGAAGATGGATTGGGGAAGAAGGAACCAGCAGGCGCTGACATGTTCACCAGCCTCAGTTCCTACCCTGGACTCACTCCTGCTGGGCTCCAGCACTGACCCCTCTCCACCCCCTGTTTCCTCCAGCAGCCCCTGAGGAGCTGTGCTGACCTGCTGACATTCCAGACTCATAATGACCAGGGGCAGACAGGGCCCCCATAGGGTAATACTGGGACAAAGAACACGCCTCGCTCCTTTCCCCTCCTTTCCCCTGACTGGGAGCCTGGCACTTCCCAGGCGAGCTGCAAATTTATCATACAGCATCTCACTCCCACTGTGAGGGGTCCCCAGGATTGGGTGAGGGAAAGCAGAGGACCGCCATCCACTGCCCCATGAGGAGTCAGCTCTGATAACAAGAGCCAGCTCTTCCTTGTGGCTGAGCCAGCTGATCAGCTCTTTCTTGTGGCTGAGCCAGCTGAGCAGGCCTTTCTGTGCCCTGGAGCTGAGAGCTGAGCATATAGTCAGAGTGATGGAAGCATCTTGCAGGGCACCAGGGAGATTTGGTGAGCTTGCCTGTCAGTTTTGAAGCTCAAGAGCTTTAGAATGAACTCAAAAGGGGTTTCATTTCTGACACATCTACCACCTGGCCCAGCAGGAACCATCCTGAGGGAATGACCAGTAAAGCAAGGTCCTGGCGGGAGGAGACGGCCCCTCACTGCACACCTTCCAATAGCCTGGGTGCCCCATCCTGGAGCCCCTCACCCTTCCTTTCCACATCCAGGGGGCCCTGCCTTGGCCCCTTCGACTCTGAAAGCAGAGCCACCCCTGACCTGTGGCTGCGGGGAAGAGCGAGTCTACTGTGTTTCTTCAGGGTTGCACAACGGGGACATGACCTGTGCATGAAGACTGGTCACTGCTGTCCAGTAAGTGTCCTTTGCACCTTTTTAGGAGAAATGATCCAGAGGGACTTTCCCCAGGTGCCAAGTCTGGCTTCTCTCCTGCCCCTCTGCACCCACATGATCCAGCAGGGAGGGCTCAGCATCAATAAATAGCAGCCAGCGGCCCCCAGCAGGCAGGGACCAGCAGCTCGGCTCCACCAGAGACCAGGTGAGGGGCCACTCCCAGGAGGCCTGCTCTGCAAACCTTGCTCTGTTTTCTCTTTCCAGCAAGGCTGTGCATTCATTTAAAACAATTACTCTCTTCTGCATTTGTGCTGGATGGGGTCTGTGCCGGCCGAGTGCACAGGGTAATGCTTCTGGTCTCATTACAGGCTGCTCCGGGGGTTTGGTCCCAACTGCTCTGTTGCTCCCTCAGTGCCACCTTGGTGACTCCTAGACAGTCTTGGGTTCAGGGTTGATGGGCTCAGCATTGTGGCTCTGAGTGAGGTCCTACTGCAATGTTTCCTAGATGGGCAGCCAGCGTCTCATGAGAACAAATGGAAATGCACAGCCAGGCTGTCTTTGACATACAAATCCCAAAGGAGGTGTGCCAGTCCTGCCTGTGTCTCCCTGACCCTCCCCTTTCATTTCAGCACCATGAAGCTTTTCACCGGCCTCCTGTTCTGCTCCTTGGTCCTGGGAGTCAGCAGCCAGGGCTGGTTTGACTTCATTGGCCAGGCTTATGATGGTAAAGTCACCGGAGGATTGGGGGTGGGGGTGGGGTGGGTGCAGAACACATGATCACAAGGATGCACCCTGAGTGCCCTTCAGGGTTGGAGTACTGTGTTAGCTTGTGTTGCCCAATGTGGTGGAATGTGCCAGGTGTTTTGGGAGCTTTTCACCGAACAGATGGAAAAGCCATAGGTCTTAGTTCAATCAGTTAATAGAGAAAGAACAATCTGCTGAAAGGTAAGTTTGACTAGAATACACAGACTAAGACTTGAAATGGTATACTATTCCCCTCAGACCAAACTGCACAAAATGTGATTAAAGCTACCCATCCTTTCTTTCCCTCCTCCCCTCCCTTTCTCTTTCTTCCTTTCTCCCGCCCTTCCATTTCCTAACTGGGTAGTGTACTCAGACCTACAGCTTAGCTCTTGCTGGGGCTTCCAGTAGTTGGTGACAATGTCCCTGTTTTAGTCTGTTTCCTACCCTTTTCCAGCTTTTTTTTAACTGATCAAAGTGAACATCCATCGAACCCCCTCTAGGAAGTCAGCACATCCATGCAATTTAGGGCGCCCAACTCTCCTGGTGTGCCTGGCTCTGGGGAGTTTTCCATGACAATTTCAGTGCTAACTGGGACAGTTCTAGGCAAACAGGGACAGATCTGGTCAACCTGGGACAGTTGGTCACCAGTCTAAGTGGAGAATAACTTGGTGGGCAGGCATCTCCCCTACTTTGAAGCTGAGAGCAGCTGACTCAGGGGACCAGGGACTACCTGCCAGTCAGCAGGTGGCAGGGCAGAGTGTGAACCCAGCTGTGCAGGAGGCCACAGCTCTTGCCAGGAAGATGTGTCTGAGCACTGTTTCCTAAAGCTCAGGGGTCACCAATCCCAGCTACCTGCTGGAATCACCTGGACACATTAAAAACGACAGAGGCCTGCAACCCACCCCCACAGAGTCTGAGGTGATGGGCCTGAGATGTGGCATCGGCCTTCCACAGTCTCCCCAGATGATGAGAAGGTGCAGCCAAGGCTGAGTGAGATACAGGCCTCTGCTCTGGCACTTGCCTGCTCACAGCCTCAGTCCAGTCTATGTGGGCGGTTTCCAGGATGCCACGTATGCCCCTCACACTCAGAGAGACTCACTTCAGGATTCCCTGCATTCTGTCTGCAATACTCCAATTCTTAGGCGTCAGGCATAAGTGCTGTCTGCCTGTGCCTTTCTCACAATCTGCTTCCCATGTCACCACCAGGCTCACCGAGTCCCCTGAACACTAGCCTATGTAGCTTCGCTCCACATACCAGAGGTTCTTGATCCTGAGCCCCTTGGTGGCCCCAACACATGTGGCCATGTGGGAAACACTGCTGGTTGTCACATGGGGATAGGCTCCTGCACCTACTGGGCAGAGATGTGGGGACGCTGGGGAGCCTCCCACCTTGCTCAGGAAGGCCCTGAACACAAAGAAATCTCTGGACCCAAATTTCAGCAGCGCTGACATTGAAATCCTGTTCTGTAATGTGGCCTCCCTGTGTCCCTTTAAACATATGCCCCAGAGGCCTCAGTGAGCTGGAGCCCACAGACAGCATGACAGGCATCAGGACACCAGGTACAACACACCTAAATGTGCCCGCACCGAAATGTCTCTCCTTAGAGTCACCTGGGGAAGCCAACTGGGCCTGGAGAATGTTCTTCTCAACCTGTGGTCTCCAGGGTGCCGAGACCACAGGGTGAAACTGAGTCAGTGGTCCATTTTCTCCCTTGATTCTTCTCTAAAGGGTGTCACGGTTCTCGGATATTTCACCTGATGTCTCAGTGCCATGTCCTTTCCTTCCCAGGAGCCAAAGACATGTGGAGAGCCTACTCTGACATGAGAGAAGCCAATTACAAAAACTCAGACAAGTACTTCCACGCCCGGGGGAACTATGACGCTGCCCAAAGGGGACCTGGCGGTGTCTGGGCTGCTGAAAAGATCAGGTAACCTGGCTCCTGGGTGTGCTGGATGGGTGAGCAGAGCTTGGCTGAGTTTGGGGAAGTGGAGGTTGTAAGCCCTAGAGAAGGACTCTGTTGGGACTCTGGGCTCCTCCTCATATTCTTCCTTCCACCTTCTCCATCCCTGCCCAGCGCAGGGCCTGGGCTGCCAGCAGAGCCAGAGAATGGCTTGTGGGCCTGTTCCCCAAAATGAGAAACTAGGGCCAAAGATTGATTCCCACCCTCCCCCAGGTGCTGTTCACCCAGTGGGAGTGGTCACCCCAGGGCAGAGTGGGCTGTGCCCAGGCAGGGTCAGTGCTTAGCCTCATTCCAGGCTCCTCCCAGAGTCATTCATCCCTTGGAAAGGGGAGTCTGGGGCTGCTTCTCCTCAGCCCCTGATTCACCTGCTACCTGCCCTCCTCCGTTCCAGTGATTTCAGAGAGGCTTATCCGAGACTCACTGACCTTCTTAAGCATGGAGACAGCGGCCATGGATTGGAGGACTCACTGGCCGACCAGGAAGCCAACAGATGGGGCCGGAGTGGCAAAGACCCCAATCACTACAGACCTCGCGGCCTGCCTGACAAGTACTGAGCTCCTTGTCTCTGCTCTCAGGAGACGGGGCTGTGAGCCCCCTAAGGGCAGGGACCCTGAGTCATTGAGTTCTACATCCCCAGATGCTGACAGAGGGCACATAATGGATGTCTAATAAATGCTTAAGAGATTGAATGTTAAAAACTGTGTGTTGTTATTTCCTATAAGGACTGGTCATTGATACCATAGGGTGATGGATGGACAGCCATGAGAGGATCATGCCTGTGCCTGCATGTTCGGGTGTAGGGGACACAATCTCAAGTCATATAGGGCAGACACCCTGCACCAACTCTCCCCTCTGCTTTGTACTGTTTCAGGCCCTTTCATGTCCAGGCCTCCTAACTCCCTGTCAATTTTGTCCCGTCACTGTCTCTGCCCCCAGGGTGTGAATCTCATTAAAATTAAGTCGCTCAGTGGTCTCTGCCTGGGGGGCGGGAGACACAGCCATGGGAGGATTAGACCATGGGATCCTGTTCTAGCAACTGCCACCTTGATATTCTGTTCATTTCTGAGCAAATCCAATTGTTAATCAATTTCTGTCCTTGCCATCTAAGAAATGCCTCCATAGCAGTTTTCCTCCACGCTATTTTTATTGCCTCATCTCAAGCCTAAATGCAGATACAATGCCGCCTCACTTGTGAGTATTTCCTCCCAGCTTCTGCATATTAACCAGCTCAAAACCGCGGAATTGGTAGTGAGGAGAGAGCAGGATAGATAAGACACGTCTTATCTGTCAGGGTCCATTCAGGAGACAGAAACCAGGTGGTCATTTGAAGAGGGAAATTTTCATAAGAGGATTATTAACTGATAATAGGATTCAACTGCTAAGGGGTTAAAGCAGTGATCGGCAAACTGTGGCTCGAGAGCCACATGCGGGTCTTTGGTCCATTGAGTGTGGTTCTTCCTAATCCTTAGGAGTACCCTAATTAAGTTGATAATAATGTATCTACCTATATAGTTTAAGTATAAAAAATTTGGTTCTCAAAAGAAATTTCAATCGTTGTACTGTTGATATTTGGCTCTGTTGACTAATGAGTTTGCCGACCACTAGGTTAAAGACTACACCAGGCTGGAAAGTCTGTAGCCCATTGGAAGGCTGATAATGATTGCTGGGAGTCAGAAGTCACAGCTGGTAAGCAAGAACTCCTCCAATGAAACCTGACAGGAAACTGCCCAGGGTTGCTGTTAACTCACAGACCACGTGGGGCAGGGGCTAGAGAGCCTCTGAACTCCCTGGAAGCTAGCTGTGAAAGGGCCAGTGCTCTGAATTGAATTATGTCTCTGCCTCCTCCCCCAACCCCCCCCAGAAAAATGTGTATGTTGAAGTCCTAACTTCCCAGGTGGCTGTATTTGGATTAAGGACGTAATTAAGGTTACATGAGGTCACCAGAGTGGAACTCTTCACTAGTATTTCTCAGGTTTCTTACCCCCCTGGAGTGGAACAGGATAACCAGAGTGGGCTGGAGTTGGTTATTTCCCTTCCCCAGGTCAGTTACACACATCACACAGTTTCCCCTGAGGGCAGGCCTGGTTGAGAACGGAGTGCACCCCCTGCTGGAAGACAGAGGGTTTTTTCTAAGATATTTTTTTGTGAGAACCTGGTGGAGCTCCTGAAGGTAAATCTCACAATATTGTAGAGAACCCCCGATAACTGAGTCCCCCTAGAGGTTTTAACTCTCAGAGTTACCCCCGCTGAGCCTCCAGCAATTCACCAATTCTAGCTCAGGTTCCCCAGCGGTTTCAGCTCCCACACTCAGTGAGCCCGGATCCCTGGGTCCATCTGTCTCCAATGGCAGGGGCAGTGGTTTGCCCTGTGTCCTCACCTCTCATATGAATCCAAGAAGATTTGATTTTCCATTGTGTCCAGCTTTTCGCTTGTTGTTAGGATGAAGTGGTGACTTCCAAGCTCCTTACATAAGTGGAACTGAAGCCGATCTTATTAATTTGGCAATTGAATATTTTATCAATTTTCCATTGAAATTTGACAAATTCAATTTTTCTGCACTTTCAACTTCATGTCTTATTGCTCTTTATGATATTCTCTGTGTACTAGTTTCGAAAAAGGGTTGTGGGGCAGTGGCTAAGCATTTCTGCCCACAATGAAGGCTATCTTCTCCTCCCTTGGATCAGTGTAGGTCAGAATTTGTTGCATGACCCACCCACATTTCACTTTGCTGGAAAGTTGTAGAAAGGGTGCATTCCTGCCCCTCCTCTCGTAGCTACTGAGCCAGGATCTTAGAGGAGGAGTGGGGCTGGGAATGAGCACTGAATAAGCCTCAGATTATTTTCTGCATAATACCAATGAGAACAGCTGCCTCAGGTTTTGCTACCACCTAGTGAGAGGTACTTGGAGAAAACGCCCCATCTATCAGGGAAACATGGAATGAATGTCAAGCAGCCATCACAGAAAGAACAGTCATTATGCCCTGACTGAGAGAGACTATTCCATAGAATCATCAAATACTAAGTGTATGACATTATTATGAAAATCTCCACAGAACAAAGCACATAAAGAAAAATTACGACATCATGATCTTACTTTTTTCCAAATGAGTTAGTTTAAAGAAATCCTTGACATGCAAGTCCTAGCAGGACTCAGTAAATATTTATTGATTGAGCAATTTAGGCACTGGTAGCTCTTCCTGACTTACATGTGCTTTCAGCATCTATTTTCCCACTAATCTTATCCTCACCCAAGGATATTTCCTGCATTGATTTTTAGACAGAGTAGAAGGGACGGGGAGAGACAAAGAGAGAGAGACATCCGTGGAGAGAGACACCTCTATCGGCTGCCTCCTGCACCCACCCTGACCAGGGCAGGGGATTGAGCCTGCAACCGAGGTCTGTTCTCTGCACCAGAATTGAACCCAGAACCCTTCAGACCAAAGGCTGATGCTTCTTCCACTGAGTGAAACCGGCTAGGGCCCACTAATCTCATTTTTAATCTTTTTTTCATTGAAATATAACTTACAGGCTCAGTGAACTTTTATACGTCCAGAAGCCCATGTTCCCACCATAAGATGAAGATGTATTATATTTCCAGCACACCAGAGTATGCCTCCTGCCCTCTGCCAAGTAAGATCCCCCACCAAAAGCAATACCCATTCTGACCTCCATCACTATAGATTAGTTTTGCCCGCCTTTGATGTTCAAATACAAGAAATTAAAAAAAAAAGAATTCTTTTGTATCTGGCTGTCTTCCACTCAACATTATATCTATTAGATTTATTCATCCATTTTGCTTATATCAATAGTTTGCTCTTGTTCATTGGTGCATAGTATTCCATTGTATAAGGATACCATGCTTTATTAGCCCACTCTATGTGGTTGGATAGTTAGGTTTTTTAAATTTAGACTGTTATGGGTAAGTCTGCAGTAACGCTGGTGTACATGTACTTTGGTGGACATAGCACACATTAATGTTGGGGGTATGTCTTGTACAATAAAACATTTTTATGTCCTGGAAAATGAAAGCTTAATCTTTAAATCTGTCATTCTGATTGGTAATCTTATTTATTAATGTATTAATAATGTGTTACTGTAATAACACATAATTACACTTTCTGACTTCTGCAAAGAATAAATTAAGAATTTTCTTGGTTAAATCACAAGAACTAAAATTTGTGGTAACATTACTTGTGCCCAGAACAGATCCAAACTCCTTTCAGCATTAATCATTTCATCCTGACAACAACACTATGAAGCCAGTAACATTACTTTCTTCATTTTATATTCATGAACTACTCACATTTCTTCCTACTGTACCCAGTCTGGGACTTAGTCCTCAGGTGCCATTCTTGGTCATGATATCTTGTGGGACTTTTCAATTTTTTTCATTTAGTTTTCCTGACACTTAGTAGTCTTGGTGATCTATTCTTTAACTTAAATCAATTGTATCAGGTGAATGAAGGTCTCTTGGGCCTCTCAACAGCCTGGTCACACATGATTATTAGAGGAGGGGTACTGTCTAATTCACTATATAAACAGGTCATTTTTGAGAGTGAAAAAGGGGTGTCACTATTAACAGTTAGGCTGGGACAATAGTCACTGAGACTGTCCCAAAAAGCAGGACTCACTGACTCAGAGTCTCTTGGGACATCCATTTAAGGGCTGGAGATTCTATATCACCATGACAGGATGGCTTTATTTTTCCATCAGAAACAAGCGAAAATAGCTGGCTACCACTACTGTCTATTGTTCTAAGAGTGGCCCTTCCCAGAAGGCAGAATACATAAGTGACAAAGGTAGAGGACTTGTGAAAGTCCCTATGAGGAGTTGGTTCCTCTTGGTGTCTACAAATTGTACTTGCTTTCTCTCCAGTGATTCTATCAAAGAAGGGAATGAGTAGAATACATTCTTTAAAAAGGGGGGTGGGGGTGGGGAGTGCATATATAGCATTTATTGGCCCAAAGGCAGTCAAAGAATTGTAACAGGATGTAATCACTGGCCCACCATTTCTGTCCTGAGGAAAGTAGGAGAACAAGGCTGTAGACACCACATGTCCTCTTCTAGGAAACAGTCCCCCAAGCACACCCATGACCAATGGCTTTGCAGGGCCGACAACTGCCCCCTTTCTCCATCATATTTACTCCTAGGACTTAGTGAGCCAAGGCAGCTCAGTCCCCTGGTCTACCTGGTCTTCAGGAACCTACCTTTCCCAGGAAAGGAAGTTGTGCGGGGAACATCTGAATGTTGCTTAGATTGCTTTTGATAAGGACTAAAGGCACAGTGAAGTCCTCAACAGTTATCTATCTGCCTTATGATTTTCATCTCATTTTACCTATAAGAATTAAAAGATCACCCAGCCCTAACTGGTTTGGCTCAGTGGCTAGAGCGTTGGCCTGTGGACTGAAGGGTCTCAAGTTTGATTCTGGTCAAGAGCACATGCCCAGGTTGTGGGCTCAATCCCCAGGAGGGGGCATGCAGGAGGCAGCTGATCAATGATTTTCTCTCATCATTGATGTTTCTATTTCTCTCCCTTCCTCTCTGACACCAATAAAAATATATATTTTTAAAATGACTCAGACCCCGAAAGAGGCATCTTTTCTAATTTTGTAGGCTCAAATCTAAAACCAAGGATTACCAAACACTAGTGTAATCTTGGCCTCATTTGTTTCATCCTGGTTCACCACTGCTCTTTCTATCATCCTACTTATAATCCTTCTAGTCTTGTGAAAAGGTTGGAAGTCCTCCCACCTTCTTCTCTGGGTCATTAGTGAAGCACAAGTCCCACCTCTTTCCTGGCTGTTGTTTAGCATACTCTACACCTCAGTGCTGTACTGTCCATGCCTTCTGTTAGTTAAGCTGTAGAGAAAGTCTTTGCAGTTCTCAGTTGGAGAAACCAAGGTTTAGAGATAACTGCTTTGGCCATAGAAGGGGCAGAGTTAGTTTGCAGGCTGGCATGTCTGACTCCAGAACTTGAATGTGCTGTACAAGGCCAAGAGGATGGGCTGTGGAGACTCCCTCCTTCCTGGATCTCCAGCACTCGGTGTAAATGGTCAAGAGAGCACTTACACTGGGAGACGCCTGACTTGCTAAAGGACAGGCAGCACACCTCATTCATCCTGTGTACACAGTGCCAAATGCGGGCACAAAAGAACTGCTTTCTCAAATGACCGCACCGAAAACCCTGACTTCAATCCACATCACTCTTCACTCTTGACATTTTCCTCTTCTTAAGAGTCAAACATCTTGAAAGAGCTTCCTTTTTTGGTTCCTCATTTGTGACTCACGCTTGAACCCACTCCAGCCTGGCCTCTGCCTTCACCACTCCAGCTAAATAGCTCATGTCACCATTGACCTCCATGTTGCCCAAAACAATCGACGTATTTCTCTCCTCTCATCAGTAGGCCTCTGACCAATAGTCAACAGTTGCCCTCTCCCTCCTTCTTAGGAGGTTCTCTCTCTTGGCTTTATAATATCACACTCTCCTGGTGTTTCTTTTTTTCCTATTTTTTTGTGTTTTTTTTGGTTACTCTTCACCTGATGATATATATTTTTTAAAATATGTTTTTATTGATTCCAGAGAGGAAGGGAGAAGGAGAGAGAGACAGAAACATCAATGATGAGAAAGAATCATTAATTGGCTGTTTTCTGCATGCCCCCTACTGGTATTAGGCCCAAAACCCAGGCATATGCCCTGACCTGGAATTGAACCCTGACCTCCTAGTTCATGGGTTGACACTTAACCACTGGGCACACTGGCCAGGCCTGAAGATATTGATTTTTAGAAAGAGTGGAAGAGGGGGGCGTTAAGAGAGATAGAGAGAGAGACATCAATGTGAGAGAGACACATCTATTGGTTGCTTCCCGCAGAGAACCTGACTGGGGCCAGGATCGAACCTGCAACCCGGGTACATGCCTTGACCAGGAATCAAACCTGAGACCCTTAGGTGCCTGGGCTGAATCTAACCATTGAGAAATACAGGCCTGGGCTACTTTCCTTCTCATCTCCTTAGCTGGGTCTACCTCATCTCCTCCAAACTCTAAGTGTCCTCAGACTTTGTTCTGGGCTCTCACTTTTTATTTCTCTATACACTCAAACAAATGTAAATAGTATCTATATGCTGGTGGCTCTTCAATTATATCTCCACTTCAGAAACTCCTTTCGGAGCTCCATGCTTGTATATCCAATGGTCCTCTTGACATGTCTGGTTGGGCAGCTTCCAGAGATCTTAAACTTAATATGTCCCAAAGTGAACTCTCATTTCAGTCCAAAGCTTTCACCTAGTAGGCTTCTCCACTTCAGTAAATGACAGGACCATTCTCCCTGTTGCTCACTCCAGAATTAGGGAATGTGCTTGATGCATCCCTTTTCTTCAGCCTCATATCCAATCCACTGGCAAGTCCTGATTCTACTTCCAAAATTCATCTCTAATCATCGGCTCTATCCCATGTACATCCATGCTACTGGCCACATCATTTCTCACTGGGCTTAATACAGTAGCCGTCTAACTAGTCATATAATTTATCATCCAAACCAATTCCTTTTCCAGAATGAAAAGGGGGCATTATTAATAATTAATCCAGGAGAAACCAAGATGGCGGCATAGGTTAACGCCGGAGTTTGCTGCCTCAAACAACCACTTCAAAAATACAATTAAAAGACGGAATGGACATCATCCAGAACCACAGGAAGGCTTGCTGAGTGGAAGTTCTACAACTAGGAGGAAAAAGAAAAGCATACCGAGACTCAGAGGAGGCGCAGTGCTGAAGTAAAATACTAAGGTGCGGAGTGCATTCGGAGTGGGCTGGCGGCCGAGGGCGCGGTTGTCTGTTTCAATCGGGAGGGAGTCTCAGACTCTGAGCTCCAGATCCGGGTGAGTCTCTAGGGACCCAGACTCAAACGGGACAGTCTGGCTTAGGTCGGAACTCGAAGGCAGCTTTCTCTCCAAGGTTTGCAGCGGATGCTGGGACTCTGAGAGGCAGAGCCCCTGGGGACGGGACTGAGAGCAGCCATAACTGCTTGCTCCGCCCACCCTGTAGATCCCCTGGGACCGGCCCCGCCCAAGCCCTGCACAGAAGCATTTGCCAGATAGCCTCAGGCAAAGGCTAGATTAGCACCACCCTAGAGATCCAGCACAGAAGTTCTCCCACTGCAGACACAGCTGATTCTCACAGCCAGTTGGCCTGGAGGTCAAATCCCCCGGTTTTACCTACAACAATCAAGGCTTAACTACAACAAGACTGCGCACAAAGACCACAAGGGGGTGCACCAAGAAAGCATAAAAAATGCGGAGACAAAGAAACATGACAGAAATGGAGGGTATAGAGCTCAAAACCACACTTTTAAGGTCTTTCAATAATTTCCTAGAAACTGCAGATAAACTTAATGAGATCTACAAGAAATCTAATGAGACCCTCGATGTTGTGATAAAGAACCAACTAGAAATTAAGCATACACTGACTGAAATAAAGAATATTATACAGACACCCAACAGCAGACCAGAGGAGCGCAAAAATCAAGTCAAGGATTTGAAATGCGAAGAAGCAAAAAACACCCAACCAGAAAAGCAAAATGAAAAAAGAATCCAAAATATGAAGATAGTGTAAGGAGCCTCTGGGACAGCTGCAAGCGTACCAACATCAGAATTATAGGGGTGCCAGAAGATGAGAGAGAGCAAGATATTGAAAACCTATTTGAAGAAATAATGACAGAAAACTTACCCTACCTGGTGAAAGAAATAGACTTACAAGTCCAGGAAGCACAGAGAACCCCAAACAAAAGGAATCCAAAGAGGACCACACCAAGACACATCATAATTAAAATGCCAAGAGCAAAAGAAAAAGAGAGAATCTTAAAAGAAGCAAGGGAAAGAAAGTCAGTAACCTACAAGGGAGTCCTGATACGACTGTCAGCTATTTTCTCAACAGAAACTTTGCAGGCCAGAAGGGAGTGGCAAGAAATATTCAAAGTGATGAATAGCAAGAACCTACAACCAAGATTACTTTATCCAGCAAAGCTATCATTCAGAATCGAAGGTCAGATAAAGAGCTTCACAGATAAGGAAAAGCTAAAGGAGTTCATCCACCAAACCAGGATTATATGAAATGCTGAAAGGTATCCTTTAAGAAGAGGAGGAAGAAGAAAAAGGTAAAGATACAAATTATGAACAACAAATACATATCTATCAACAAGTGAATCTAAGAATCAAGTGAATAAATAATCTGATGTACAGAATGAACTGGTGATTATAATAGAATCAGGGACATAGAAAGGGAATGGACTTACTATTCTTGTGGGGGAAAGGGGCTTGAGGGATGCGGGAAGAGACTGGACAAAAATCATACACCTATGGATGAGGACAGTGGTGGGGGAGTGAGGGCGGAGGGTGATGTGGGAACTGGGAAGAGGGGAGTTATGGGGGGAAAAAAGAGGAACAAATGTAATAATCTGAACAATGAAGATTTAATTAAAAAAACATATGAAAAAGAAAAGAAACTTCAAAAAAAGAAAAGAAACTTCAAAAAATAAAAATAAAACGCAGGCGGCTAGGGCTTTTGTCTTTAAAATTACATCTTAAAATTCCACTGCTGTATTTTAAGAAATATTAAACTTTTTATAATTAAAAAAATAAATAATTAATCCATTCTAGATTTAGCCCACAGGGGTTAATCTAGAATGTCCTAGCAAAACAAAACATGTAGTTAACCTACCTCTCAGTCTAGTATACAGTAATAATCAGATCACATCTCTTAAAATTCTTGCTTAAAATCCTTCAGTGGATTCCAATTTCCCTTACAATAAAATCCAAGTCCTTACCTTGGCCTACACAGCACAGTGTTATCTGTTCTTGAAACCCTTCAGCATCACCTGATGGCACACCCACTCATGCTTACAATCCTCAAATCCCACCAGCAAACCAAGCTCTCATTTGCCACAGAGCCTTGCACATGGCATTTCCTCTACCCAGGACACTCTTCTGCTTGCTGTTGACATGGCTGGACCTCCCTCGTCTTGTGGGTCTTTCCTAAATCACTCTTTCTTAAGAGATACCTTCCCTGATCACCCTGGCAGGCTTATCCTGTGTAGTCTTTCCTTCTTAACAATTTCTGTAAGTGGGATTATTTTATTAATTTTTTTGGTTATTCTTCTGATTTTTGTTTAGATTACCTTCTGGTACACCTTCTTCCCTGGAGTATAAAATCAATGAGAGAAGTGACCATTTCTGTCTTGTTCACCCCTAAATATCCAGTACCGTGCCAGTGCCTGGCATATGATGGATCTCAACAAATGCTTATTGAGTGAATGAATGATTGGATTACTTTGTTAGTTACTAATAAAATGGTTTTCTTTCCTAATAGGTCAATATAGTTATAAGGAGCTAATAAAGATAAAGAACGGGGAATAACACCAGATTCAAGGGGACCCAAGAGTCAGTAGGATTAAGCCCACAGGGATGGTTAACCCCAAAGCAAGCAGGAACGTCTCTTGCTCTGAGAAAGGGAAAAGGATATTGAGAGTGAGGTCAGGGGATGAGACCATTTGAGAGGGAGGACAGGGGACCTGTGGGAGTCCAGCTGTGCTTGCTCTTGCTGTACTTGATGTCCCTGAACTCGTCACACTCCACTGCGTTGGCTCATTTGCTTGTCTGACTTTAGGGCACGTAGGCAGGAAACCCGAGATAAAAGGAACGTCTGTCTTTTTGTATGTCATCCCTGTATCCACAGTACCTGTCACAGCACCTCGCCTGTAGTATACACACTTACTAAATACTTGTTGAGATGAATGAAGTAGGAGAAGTATAGCTCAGAAGTTGACAGATCAGGGTGGACGCTTTGGGAGTTGGAGAAAGCATGCATGATTGATACAATTTTTGATTTGCAGGACATGGTAATGAGTCACTTTACAGTAGTGATGTAAATCCATATCAAAATATCTACTACCATACCCACAAAAATAACATTTTTTAAAAAATCTATTTTATTGATTTTTTACAGAGAGGAAGGGAGAGAGATAGAGAGTTAGAAACATCGATGAGAGAGAAACATCGATCAGCTGCCTCCTGCACATTTCCTACTGGGGATGTGCTCGCAACCCAGGTAACATGCCCTTGACCGGAATCGAACCTGGGACCTTTCAGTCCGCAGGCCGACGCTCTATCCACTGAGCCAAACCGGTTTTGGCACATTATTTTATCATATAAATTTATTTTCTCTTGAAATGCTTTACATGTTCGCTCATAGAAAAAAATTAGGACCCTAAAGTGTAATAAAGTACTGTATTAGTCATCATGGTGAAAAGCCTTGGGAGAAAATAAATACTTGGAATTTCCACTGTGCTGACTATCAGAGGGGTACGTTAGCACAAAACACTGGGAAACTAGTGGAGGGAGAACAAGGACAGACACACTGAATTTCTCTAAGACAGCAGGACTAAAAACCGCATCATAATTTACATACTGCCAAGGAAAAAATTGCTGTTAATTCAATTAAGACATAATGGTTTCTTATTACTCAGACTTTTCATTCCACATGTATTGAGAAAATTCTCTTGGACCCACTTAGACATAGATTTTTATCTTACACCACTCCTGTGTACATAAACAAAAAGGAAAACCTACACAAATTTATAAGTTTTCCTAAAGCAAATGACAACTATTTCATTAGTATAGCCTGGTCATTAGTGAATGTAAGACACGTCCTAATTTCAGAAATTTATAATCAAAGCATGTGTGTTTTAGAAGTGCTGAAATGTAATATTTAATCTTAAACTACACAGAGTCTCTCATTATCCTTATTGAAAGAAATTAATCAGCTTTGAGCCATTATTGACCACAAAGCGTGATGATGGTGCTCCTGAGGTCAAGTTCAGCTTCACACAGGCTGCTCAGACATGGGGAACCTCCACTGAGCCAAACCAGCTGGGGCTGGGGTAGTAATTTAGTTAAGAAGTAGCAGGGTTTGTATGTACAGGCTCTCCTGAACTCTGGCGTTAAGGGTGTCTCTCTCAGCCCCCTGGAGCAGGGAGGGTACCTTGTAGAGGGGAGATTTATTTTTGCACCCAGGGAGATAAGGCAGGGTTGGCGTCCCTTTCTGCATTGGCTCCTTGTCAAGTGACTTTAATTCAAAGGAATCAATACACCATTGTGGGATATTTTGGAGCAGCCTGCCCCAGGCCCTGATAGTTCCTGGCATCTAAACGCTTCCTCTCCCATTATGAGGAGGGGTGAGCCAAAGCAAAGGTCCCACCACTTGACTGCCCACAACTAGGAGGCCAGATTATTTTTATTTATTAATGAAAGATTTTAAAAATTAAAGTGTAGTTGGCATATAATATTATATTAGTTTGAGGTGTAGAGTATAGTGATTAGACATTTAGATTCCTTATAATGTGGTCACCATGCTAAGTCTAGTAACCACATGTCACCGTGCAGAGTTCCTGGAATAATATAAGGGAGCCCGCTCAGATAATACACTTCCTTGTGGCTGAGCCAGCTGAGCAGGCCTTTTTGTGGTGGAAGCACCTTCCAGGGCACCCGGGAGATTTGGTGAGCTAGCCTGTCAGGTTTGAAGCTCAGGGCTATAGATATGAATTAAGAAGGGATTTCATTTTTGACACATCTACTATCTGACCATGCAGAGACCATCCTGAGGGAATGACCACTAAAGCAAGGTCCTGGCTGGAGGAGACGGCCCCTCACTGCACACCTTCCAACAGCCTGGGTGCCCCATGCTGGAGGCCTTCACCTTTCCTCTCCGCATTCAGGTGGCCCTGCCTTGGCCCCTTCAACTCTGACAGCAGAGCCACCCCTGACCCGTGGCTTCGGGGCAGAGCGAGTCTACTGTGTTTCTTGAGGGTTACACAATGAGGAAATGACCTTTGCATGAAGACAACCACTGCTGTCCAATAAGTGTCATTTGTGCCTTTTTAAGAGAAATGATCCAGAGGGCATTTTCCCAGGTGCCAAATCTGGCTTCTCTTCCCGCCCCCCTCCTCCCCCATGATCCAGCAGGGAGAGCTCAGCATCAATAAATAGCAGCCAGCGGCCCCCAGCAGGCAGGGACCAGCAGCTCGGCTCCACCAGAGACCAGGTGAGGGGCCACTCCCAGGAGGCCTGCTCGGCAAACCTTGCTCTGTTTTCTCTTTCCAGCAAGGCTGTGCATTCATTTAAAACAATTACTCTCTTCTGCATTTGTGCTGGATGGGGTCTGTGCCGGCCGAGTGCACAGGGTAATGCTTCTGGTCTCATTACAGGCTGCTCCGGGGGTTTGGTCCCAACTGCTCTGTTGCTCCCTCAGTGCCACCTTGGTGACTCCTAGACAGTCTTGGGTTCAGGGTTGATGGGTTCAGCATTGTGGCTCTGAGTGAGGTCCTACTGCAATGTTTCCTAGATGGGCAGCCAGCGTCTCATGAGAACAAATGGAAATGCACAGCCAGGCTGTCTTTGACATACAAATCCCAAAAGGAAGTGTGCCAATCTTGCCTACTTCTCTCTGACCCTCCCCTTTCATTTCAGCATCATGAAGCTTTTCACCGGCCTCATGTTCTGCTCCTTGGTCCTGGGAGTCAGCAGCCAGGGCTGGTTTGACTTCATTGGCCAGGCTTATGACGGTAAAGTCCCTTGGGGGGTGTGGAGGATGGAACCCAAGGCCACGAGGATTTCACCTGAGAGCCCTTCAGGGTTGGGGCTACTGTGTTAGTTTGTGTTGCCCCATGTGGTAGAATGTGCTGGGTGTTTCGGGAGCTTTTCATCAAACACATGAAAAAACCGCAGGACTTATTTCAATCAGTTACTAGAGAAAGAATAATCATCATTCCCAGCTGAAAGGTAAGTTTGATAGAAGACACAATAGGTATTGAAATGGTATACATTTTCCCTCAGAGCAACTGCACAAAGTATGATTAAAGTTATCCATCTTTTCTTCCCCTCCCCATTTTTTCTTCCCCTCCTCCCCTTGCCCTCTCTCTTGCTTCTCCCTCCCTTCCATTTCCTAACTGGGTAGTTTAGTGAGACCTGCAGCTTAGCTCTTGCTGGGGCTTCCTATAGTCAGGTACACTGTCCCTGCTTTAGTCTGTTTCCTACCCTTTTCCAACCTTTTTAAAAAATTATTTTATATTTTTATTGATTTCAGAGAGAAAGGGAGAAAGAGAGAGAAACATCAATGATGAGAATCATTGATCAGCTGCCTCCTGCATCCCCCTATTGGTGATTGAGCCTGCAACCAGGCATGTGCCCTTGGTCGGAATTGAACTTGGGGCCGTTCAGTCCCCAGATTGACATTCTATCCACTGAACCAAACTGGCTAGGTCCTCTTCCAGCCTTTTAACTGACCAAAAGGCAACTAGTAACATCCATTGAGCCCTCTCTAGGAAGTCAGCACATCCATGCAATTTAGGGCGCCCAACTCTCCTGGTGTGCCTGGCTCTGGGGAGTTTTCCATGACAATTTCAGTGCTAACTGGGACAGTTCTAGGCAAACAGAGACAGTTCTGGTCAACCTGGGACAGTTGGTCACCAGTCTAAGTGGAGAATAACTTGGTGGGCAGGCATCTTCCCCTACTTTGAAGCTGAGAGCAGCTGACTCAGGGGACCAGGGACTACCTGCCAGTCAGCAGGTGGCAGGGCAGAGTGTGAACCCAGCTGTGCAGGAGGCCACAGCTCTTGCCAGGCAGATGTGTCTGAGCACTGTTTCCTAAAGCTCAGAGGTCACCAATCCCAGCTACCTGCTGGAATCACCTGGACACATTAAAAACGACAGAGGCCTGCAACCCACCCCCACAGAGTCTGAGGTGATGGGCCTGAGATGTGGCATCGGCCTTCCACAGCCTCCCCAGGCGATGAGAAGGTGCAGCCAAGGCTGAGATACAGGCCTCTGCTCTGGCACTTGCCTGCTCACATCCTCAGCCCAGTCTATGTGGGTGGTTTCCAGGATGCCACGTATGCCTCTCACACTCAGAGGGACTCATGTCAGGATTCCCTGCATTCTGTCAGCAAGACTCCAATTCTTTTTTTTAAAAAAATATATTTTATTGATTTTTTACAGAGAGGAAGGGAGAGAGATAGAGAGTTAGAAACATCGATGAGAGAGAAACATCGATCAGCTGCCTCCTGCACATCTCCCACTGTGGATGTGCCCGCAACCCAGGTACATGCCCTTGACCGGAATCGAACCTGGGACCTTTCAGTCTGCAGGCCGACGCTCTATCCACTGAGCCAAACCAGTCATGGAAAGATTCCAATTCTTAGGCATCAGGCAGAAGTGCTGTCTGCCTGTGCCTTTCTCACAATCTGCTTCCCATGTCACCACCAGGCTCACAGAGTCCCCTGAACACTAGCCTATGTAGCTTCGCTCCACATACCAGAGGTTCTTGATCCTGAGCCCCTTGGTGGCCCCAACACATGTGGCCATGTGGGAAACACTGCTGGTTGTCACATGGGGATAGGCTGCTGCACCTACTGGGCAGAGATGCGCGGATGCGGGGAGCCTCCCACCTTGCTCAGGAAGGCCCTGAACACAAAGAAATCTCTGGACCCAAATTTCAGCAGGGCTGACATTGAAATCCTGTTCTGTAATGTGGCCTCCCTGTGTCCCTTTAAACATATGCCCCAGAGGCCTCAGTGAGCTGGAGCCCACAGACAGCATGACAGGCATCAGGCCACCAGGTACAACACACCTAAATGTGCCCCCACCGAAATGTCTCTCCTTAGAGTCACCTGGGGAAGCCAACTGGGCCTGGAGAATGTTCTTCTCAACCTGTGGTCTCCAGGGTGCTGAGACCACAGGGTGAAACTGAGTCAGTGGTCCATTTTCTCCCTTGATTCTTCTCTACACGGTGTCACGGTTCTTGGATATTTCACCTGATGTCTCTGTGCCATGTCCTTTCCTTTCCAGGAGCCAAAGACATGGGGAGAGCCTACTCTGACATGAGAGACGCCAATTACAAAAACTCAGACAAGTACTTCCACGCCCGGGGGAACTATGATGCTGCCCAAAGGGGACCTGGCGGTGCCTGGGCTGCTGAAAAGATCAGGTAACCTGGCTCCTGGGGATGCTGGATGGGTGAGCAGAGCTTGGCCGACTTTGGGGATGTGCAGGATTGTAGGCCCTAGAGAAGGACCCTGTTGGGTCGGTCTGTGGGCTCCTCCTCATGTTCTTCCTTCCACCTTCTCTATCCCTGCCCAGCACAGGGCCTGGGCTGCCAGCAGAGCCAGAGAATGGTTTGTGGGCCTCTCCCCCAAAATGAGAAACTAGGGCCAAAGATTGATTCCCACTCTCCCCTATGGGTGCTCTTCACCCAGTGGGAGGGGTCACCCCAGGGCTGAGTGGGCTGTGCCCAGGCAGGGTCAGTGCTTAGCCTCATTCCAGGCTCCTCCCAGAGTCATTAATCCCTTGGAAAAGGGAGGGTGGGGCTGCTCCTCCTCAGCCCCTGATTCACCTCCTACCTGCCCTCCTCCTTTCCAGTGATTTCAGAGAGACTTATCCGAGACTCACTGACTTTGTTAAGCATGGAGACAGCGGCCATGGATTGGCGGACCGAATGGCTGACCAGGAAGCCAACAAATGGGGCCGGAGTGGCCAAGACCCCAATAGCTACAGACCTCCCGGCCTGCCTGACAAGTACTGAGCTCCTTCTCTCTGCTCTCAGGAGACGGGGCTGTGAGCCCCCTAAGGGCAGGGACTCTGAGTCATTGAGATCTACATCCCCAGATGCTGACAGAGGGCACATGATATCTGTCTAATAAATGCTCAAGAGTTTGAATGTTGAAAACTTTGTGTAATATTTTGGTATAAGAACTACTTGTTTGGTGTTGAGGGTGATGGATGGACACCCATGGGAAGATCAAGCCTGTGCCTGTGTGTTTGGGTGTAGGGGACAATCTCAGCTTTGTGCAGTGCATACACCCTACTAGACACCTTTCCCTGAGTCAGACCTGCTCCTCTCTCCTGGTTCCTTGGTTACCTTTTTGCTTCTACTCACTCCCTGTCAATGGTGTCTATCACCAGCTCAGTCCCCAGGGCCTTGTTTTTTTCCCTTGACTTTTATCCCTCAGTGGTCTCTGTCTTTTTTTTTTTTTTTTAAATATGCTTTATGGATTTTTCACAGAGAGGAAGGGAAAGGGATAGAAAGTTAGAAACATCGATGAGAAAGAAACATTGATCAGCTGCCTCCTGCACATCCCCTACTGGGGATGTGCCTGCAGCCAAGGTACATGCCCTTGGACCAGAATCGAACCTGGGACCCTTCAGTCCTCAGGCCAACACTCTATCCACTGAGCCAAACCAGTTAGGGCAGTGGTCTCTGTCTGAGGGTAGAGGACACAGTGTTGGGAGGACTGGGCCATGGGATCCTGCTCCAGCATCTACCAACTTTTCTCAGCACATCCACAAATCAATTATTAACTAATTTCTGCCCTAAAACACGCCTCAAAGGGGTTCCCTCCACTCTGTTTTTATTTGCCTTATTTCGAGCCTAAATGCAGATGCAATGCCCTCTCATGTGTGAGTATTTCCTCACAGCTTCTTCACCTTAACAACCTCACATTGTGGAACTGATAGTGAAGAGAAATATTGATGCAGGACCATTAATTACTAATAGTATTAACTACGAAGGAGCAAATAATACAAGACGGAATACATTTGAGAAAGGGTGCTCCACAGGGTTGAGATGTAGATCTCATTGGAAAGTCTAGCCCATTGGATGGCTGATAAAGATTGCCAGGTGTCAGAAGCCAGAGCTGACAAACAAGAACTTCCCAATGAGGTGCCCATGAAACTTGGCAGAAACTACCCAGGATGTAGTTGAACTCCCTGGGAATGCGGCTGGGTTCCTGCCAATGCACTTGGATGCAGTGCAGGTGGGGGCAGGAGGAAGAAAGCTGCTGAACTTCCTGGAACCCGGCTGTGGAAGGGGCAGTGCTAATGACTGAATTATGTCCTCCACCCTCAATTTATGTTGATGTCCTAATTTCTAGGAGGCTGTATTGGGATTAAGGAAGTAATTAAAATTAAATGAAGTTGTAAGAGTGGAGCCCTAGTCTGATAGGATTAGTGTCCTTATAAGAGGAGATGAACAGATTGCCAGAGCACAACTGAGGTTCCTGCCAGCCAACCCACAGCCAATATGAGGGTCAGCAAGTTCAGGGTTACAGTCTACATGTCACAAATTCAAGGAAAAGCTCGGTCACTTCCATTCATTGGCGTGTGTTCAGTCCCCCAGGCTGCGACAGTCTTTTCTGTGCTCAGAGACTGTCCACTGGTGCCCCTGGAAAGGTAAACCAGACGAGCACCTGCTGTATGGTCAATGATCCTCGACTACCCCACTACCTGGGAATTACCGTCCCTTTTCAGAAGGGGGAAATGGAGGCCCGCAGAAATTAATACATGGAGGCCACACAGCCTTGGCGTTCTGGAAGCTGGGTTTAAACCCAGTTCTCTCTGACTCTAGAATTGGGGCTCTCGCTACTGTAACACGGACCCTCTACTAACGCGGGAATGTCCTATAGTCACCATGCCCCCTCCCCTCCATTGAAATGTAGAATGATTATGAGGTTCTTGTTTGATTTTGTGTCATGTATCACTATTTAAGGAATATATAATTTTATTTTAGTATTGCTTTTTAAAAATATATATTTTTATTGATTTCAGAGAGGAAAGGAGAGGGAGAGACAGAAACATCAATGATGAGAGAGAACCACCAATTGGCTGCCTCCTGCACACATCCCCGCCCCCCCTCCCCCCCATACACACACTGGGGATCGAACCCGCAACCTGGGCATGTGCC
This sequence comes from Myotis nattereri, assembly GCF_964212035.1. Classification (NCBI taxonomy): domain Eukaryota; kingdom Metazoa; phylum Chordata; class Mammalia; order Chiroptera; family Vespertilionidae; genus Myotis; species Myotis nattereri. The sequence continues at coordinate 29,945,902 of NC_138084.1, forward strand.
CTTGACTGGAATCAAACCTGGGACCCCTCAGTCTGCAGGCCAACACTCTATCCACTGAGCCAAACCCGCCAGGGCAGTATTGCATGTGGTATCTACCTTTTTAAAAGCCATAATCTACCTTTTTATTGAATTTATTGGGGTTACATTGGTTAATTAAATCAGTTTCAAGTGTAAAATTCTATAATACACTAGAGGCCCGGTGCACAAAATTCATGCATGGGGGGGTGCAGGAGGGATCAGGCCTAAACCGACAGTTGGACATCCCTCTCACAATCCGGGACCTCTGGCTCCTAACTGTTCTCCTGCCTGCCTGCCTGCCTGATTGCCCCTAACCACTCTGCCTGCTTCATTGCCCCTAACCACTCACCTGCCTGCCTGATTGCCCCAACCACTCTGCCTGCCTGATCACCCCTAACTGCTCACCTGTCTGCTGATCACCCCTAACCACTCTGCATGCCTGCCTGATTGCCCCTAACTGCTTGCCTGCCTGCCTGATCACTCCTAACCACCTCTGCCTCGCCTCCTGCCACTACAGCTTCTTCCAGAAGGATGTCCAGAATAACATCCAGAAGGTCGGTCAGCTGTCCGGTCTAATTAGCATACTATGCTAATTATTATTATAGATTATCTGTATATTGTATTGTGTGTCAACCACCCCTAGTCTAGTCTCCATTACCATTTATTTCCCTTTTACCCTCTTCTACCTGCCCCCACCTTCCTTCCCTCTGGTAATAACCATACTGCACTGTTTTCTGACTATCAGGGCTTTTTTTTTCTTGATCCTTTCATCTTTGTTACCCAGTCCCCAATCCTCTCCTTTTAGACAGCTGTCAGTCTGTTCTCTGTATCTATGAGTCTGTTTCTATTTTGTTTGTTAGTTTATTTGTACATTAGCTCCCACGTATAAATGAAACCATATGGTATTTGTCTTTCTTTGACTGGCTTACTTCACTTAGCATAATACACTTACGTTTATGGTCTTAAGGAAGCTCAAAATGGGAGGTAGTGTCAGTTGCTGGACCCTCTGTGGGCATCAGGTTGCCTGGGCCACAAGGTGGGCTATCCCCTTGATATTCCAGGCCCTTGGGCCTCTCACTATTGAGTAGGTGGGGACATGCAGTCCTCCCCTGTACCCGAGTCGAGTTGGAGGGTTGCCTAGAAATTAGAGATGGAAGATCCTTCAGTATTTTCTTCAACAAGTCATGAGCTGGGTTCATCTGCAAGCAGGAAGGTCAAGGGGTTCAGCAGAGGGGATCTGCGGATACCAGAGTGGGGGAGGGTAAGGAAGCCTTTGTGTTTGGGGAGAGACAACACAGCCTTAATCTTGGATAACAGATTAAGTCCAGGTAATAAAGCCTCAAAAAACAAACAAACAAACCAAAAAACCCTCTCCCATCACCACCTAATGCAGCAGTTCTCAACCTGTGGGTCGCGACCTCTTTGGGGGTCGAACAACCATTTCACAGGGGTAGCCTAAGACCATCCTGCATATCAGATATTTACATTATGATTCATAACAGTAGCAACATTACAGTTATGAAGTAGCAATGAAAATAATTTTATGGTTGGGGGTCACAACATGAGGAACTGTATTTAAAGGGCCAGAAGGTTGAGAACCACTGACCTAACAGTTCTTAGCCCAGGTTCCCAGCTATTTTATTTGGAAACCATTCCAGGGAGCAGGAGTGACAGACTTGGGAGCCACCCAGGGCCAGAGCAAGGCCAACATGAGGACGTATTATAGAGTCAGACACGAATAAAGCTTCAGAGCTGGAGCTCATCCCACCGGGACCTTCTGCGGGACAGAGTAGAAAGTGACCCAGCACGATCCCTGGGAGTGAAATACAAGCACCTATCAACTGGCTTCCATCGCCATTGTCAGAGGCTGGCCCTGGAATGTTTACACTTGCTTACATTTCATTGCTGTGCACGTGTGAGTGCCCAGTGAGTTTTTCTGAGGCGTGATGTACAAAGTCATGGAGCAGCCTCAAAGCCAGCTGCTGCCAGGCTGCACCTGCATGAGAAGGATCAAAGCCACGTGGAACTCCCCGCTGTAGCAGTGGCTGGAAACGCCCAGGGGCCAGAGCATCTGAAGGGGTGCATAGCCTTGTCTGATACACATACCCTGCACCTTTCTAAAGCCTGCGGAATACCACACGCCTCCCCAAGGTGTGGACATGGTACATCCTCTCAAGAATGAAGGGACTGATGGAATCTCAGGCTGAGAATAAAAGAAAGAAGAGGAAATTGCACTGGTCAGCCAAGAGGAGAGAGAGGCAGGCGCCTCTGGGAAGGACAGAGAAATGTAAATACCACGGACTTGTGACATGAACCAGCCATGAACCCTGTGACCCCACACAGACAGAGCCACCTCAGAGGACCCTGACCTGGAGCCCAGTGCCAGGTGAGGCATAGGAAATGCTATGGGGCTATGACAGGGTTAGGGACATGGTGGCATTCCTGGCAGCAAGGTTACACCTGCTATACACCACATAATATTTTGCTTAAAATAACATGTTTTTGTTATCTTACCAAAAAAAAGTAATTTCCCTGCACAGCAGGCAGTTAAACGCTCCATAACGTCTAAGACCACTTTTCATTTCGCTACACCATGTAGCATTCCTGCCACTGCTGTGAAAGCTAGCGCCTGATGAGCTGGTCCCCAGCAGGTCTGCCCACAGAGTGGTTCCCAGAAATGAGTGCTTTGATAATGAGACGGTTCAGTTTGCCAGGAGATGTGGACAGAGCTCGACGATACATACTACAGAGTGATGGTGTGCAGCAAACAAGCCATCTCACCCAGCTGCACTGCCATGAAGCAGTAAGAGAGATCAGTAAACTTTGACCAGCCCCAGAGAGAGACACCCTCAAGCAACTCTCAGAAACTAGACTCACAGGAAATAAAAAGCAAGTCTTCATGTTATTTCTGGCAGCAGTTTTACCACACTGTGCCTAAAGAATTTTGTGGGACATACTTTGTTTCAAGTGCAGATAACCAAAAATCATTTTAAAAAGTCATTTCAACCTTAAAAAAAAGTAGTTTCTTAGAAACTGGGGTAAAATGATGGCCATTATGGTGAGAGGATCCAAGGACAATATGAGCCACAAGGTCACCAATGGAGATAAGTTCTGATAATAATGACCAGCAACTTTTTAAAAATCCTCACTCAAGAATATATTTTTACTAGTTTTAGAGAGAAGGGAAGGGAGAAACATCAATCGAACCTGCTGGGAATCGAACCTGCAACGTTTTTGTTTACTGGATGGCGCTCCAACCAACCCAGCCACTAGGCTGTGGCAATCAGCAAGGCTTTGTTAGCTAGGGGTTGCCCCAGACTTCAAAGCTGAACTGTGTGTGGAGGCCGGGCTGCACTGCTGGGTCTGGGCTGAAAGTCTGAGTGTCGTCTCCTTTAATTCCAAACTCCATCTCCAATCTCCAGAGCGTGAAGGCCATGCCAATCAGCACCCACGAGCCTGGGAGGAGGGAACCAGAGAACCGGAGCTGGTGTCTGACCAGTGGAGCCCAGTTCCCAGGCACACCTCACAGAAAGCCATTTCTCCAAAATTATTCAAGTCTAAATAACAGAGAACAGAACAAGCTATGTAAGTGCTCTGTGTCACTGCCTTTAGTTAATTAAGGCTAAGTTGCTGGGAAAAATACAGAAGCTTAAGGAATACAGAAATTTATGTTTCATGCAAGTTTGTTGTGAGTGATCCCCCTGCCAGGGGCCTGGGCTCTACACTGTCTCTCAGATTCCTGCCAGGTTCCTGCTCTACCAGACTTCAGACTGAACCCTGCTGCTCAGAGGGGGTCAGGGACCAGAAGCTTCAGCACCACCCGGGTCCCATCAGAAATGCAACGTCTCAGGCTCCACCTCCCTCAAGTCCCCTGTGGCAGCCAGGACCACTTGCAGAGCGTGTGGGCAACTGTGCAAAGCAAAAACATGGGACCTTTGTTCACAAATTCTTAAAAATTCCAAAATGGTGAAAGCAGGACATTGAGCCAAGCTCAGGGCTCCGCTAAGCTGGGGCTCTGCATGCCGCACAGGCCTCAGGCCGTGACACAGGCAGTTCACTGGGAAAAGCTCCCCAGCCAGGGGGCTGAGAGCACTGAGACTGTCACCAGAGCCAGGCTTTGCCTCCACACATCAGGCGTAAATATGCCTCGATCACCAGGGGAATACAGTAACGGAACTCAGACTGAGCCAGAATCATCCATCTGGAATGGGCAAGACGGGAGCCACAATCTGGGAAAACCTCCGTACTGAGGACAGAGCTGTGCCTGTTAGTATTTGTCTTAGCCTCTGGAAGAACCACTAAGTGGGGATTTTCCCGGCCTCCCTTATGTTCTGTATTTGATCCACACACCAGGGTTGTCCGGAAACCCCAGGCTCCTCATCTCAGCCCAGCAACTCTGTGTTGTAAGTCTGTGTTGTTATCCAGGAAGTTCCTGAATCCAGATTTCTTCTACATGAAAGGGTGGGGAAAGCTGGTTGTGGCTCTGACCTCACTCTGAAGTTACCATTCCTGACAGGAGCAAAGATTTCAGCCCTTTGTTCTGCCACAAAATGGTTATGATGGTACATTTTATGTTATCAGTATTTTACAGTAAAAAAAGACCCAACAACACACAAAAACGATTTGCAGAACTTAAAGGGACAGATCCTGGTGGAATTTCCACAGGTGGGCACTGGGTTGAGCAGAGGGGCACAACCAGAGGGCCATGTGCACAGTGGGTCCAAAAGACAGAAAACCCAGGATGAGTGGCCAACTTAGGCTCTGAAACTGAGACGCTGAAAGCAGGTCATGGAGGGCCTTACATGCCAAGCTCAAGGATTTGGACTTTATTTTGAAAGCAGATGGGAGCCACCGGAAGGTCCTGATTGGGAAGAAGCATGATCAAGGCTGTGCCTCAAGAGAATGAGGATTCGGACAGTGGATCTCCAGTTCACTTCCTGACACCAAGACAAGCACTCTTTCTCGGGGCCTTGTTTTATCTATCAGTGAGGACAACTCTACATCTAAATCCAGGAGCAATGTGGAGTGGGGGGCATATAGCCGCCACACAATGGTGACCAAAATCCTTAGGTTTTCCACAATTCCCAAAATTCTAAGAAGCTTTGTGAAGCTTCCTTTCTTGAACAATCTCCTCACTAATCTGGTTACAGAATATCAATAATGTGGGAGTATAAAGATTAACAAATAGAAACCCCTTTTAAATTGCAGCTGGGAGGTCTTCTAGGGAGAGTGCTCATGCTTATTGTGGTATTTCTACAAATACGATACTCAAATGGCAATAAGAATATGAAAAGATGCTCAACGTCACTATAATCATTAGGAAAATGCACATAAGAGCCATAATGAAATATTACATAATGAACACTAGGATGGCTACTATAAAAGCAAACAAACAGCCCTACCCGGTTTGGCTCAGTGGATAGAGCATCAGCCTGTGGACCAAAGGGTCCCAGGTTCCATTCCGGTCAAGGGCACGTACCTTGGTTCAATCCCAGGCCACAGGTCGGGGTGCGTGCAGGAGGCAACCAATGGATGTGTCTCTCTCTCACATTGATGTTTCTCTCTCTTTCTGTCTCCTTCCCTTCCTTCCACTCTCTTAAAAAAAATAAAATAACTAATGTTGGCGGGAATATAACATGGCATAGACTCTATGGAAAACAGTATGGCAGTTACTAAAAAATTAAAAATAGAATATTGCCCAGTTGGTGTGGCTTAGTGGTTGAGCATTAGCTCATGAATCAGGAGGTCATTGGTCCGATTCCCAGTCAGGGCACATGTTTCAGGCTCAATTCCCAGAAGGGGGCCTGTAGAAGGCAGTCAATCAATGATTCTCTTTCATCATTGATGTTTCTATCTCTTCCTTCCTCTCTCTGAAATAAAAAAATAAATAACGTTTAAAAAATAAATTTAAAAAGCTTTAAAAATAGAATTATCATATGATCTAGAAATTTTACTTCTGGGTATATACCCCAAAGAATTGAAAGCAGGGTCTCAAAGAGATATTTGTACAACCACGTTCATGGCACTAGTAATCACAATAGACAAGAGGTGGAAGCAGCTCAAGTATCCATTGATAAATGAATGGATAAGCAAAATATGGCATACACATTTCATAGAATATTCTTCAGTTTTAAAAAAAGAAAGGAAATTCTGACACATGCTACAACATGGATGAACCTTGAGACATTAAGCTAAGTGAAGTAAGCCAGTCACAAAACAGACAAATACAGTATGATTCCATGTATATGAGATACTTAGAGTAGTAATGAAATATAGAGACAGAAAGCAGAATGGTGGTTCCAGGGGCTGGATGGAGGCGGAGATGAGGAGCTCTTTAATGGGTAGAAAGTTTCAGCTTTGCAATAAAAGCTCTGGAAATTGGCTGCACACTACTGCCCACATGCCTATTCTCTCATCAAGCACTCCAGGCAAATTCTGACTTAGCGGTCCCTGGACTGATTCTGACTCCCCTACTGCTGTCCCCTGGCTCTAGTCAGGGCCTACTCTAGCTCAGTGTAGGACGGTCCAGAGCTCTCCACTCTCATCTCTACCCCGTTGCACGGCCATCAGCCTTTCTTCTCTAGGGAAATTCAAAGGCCTTTAAAATTTCCCCTTTGGATGAAGGTGTAGGGATGGGGCAGGTGAGTGAACAATGGACTCCATCTCAAGGTTAGCAACTGCATGAAGTTTCTTCCCAAGATTATTTTACTAAACTCCCATAGTTAGCCCTGTCTGGCTTTTCTGGTTGAAACTGCCATTCTCTAACGTTGCACTCTCCCAGCATTCTTATGCTGCACCCCAGCTTTCTCTTCAACCTTGCTGATTCTTCTATTCTGACAACTTAGTGGCCAATGGACCATTTGCTGATCATTTTAATGGTGTGTCATTTCTGCACAACATTGTAGCAAATTTCTACACGACAGTACAACATTCCTGGGTTACAGTACCTTCCATAGCAACCAATGGTGAGCACACTTGAGTCTGGAGGACTCCCTTTTCCAGTGCAGAGTCCACCCTACAGGGGTGCTGGAAGTTTTATTTTCAGGGGTTGTCTGTCTTTCCTTCCCTCCTCCTGCACCCTAGGGTCCCAGCTTCATCCTGAGCTGTCTTCCTGCAATGCAGCCCATTCTGCTGTTTCGCTTGCCCTGTAGTCTCACATTCTGCAATCGAATCTTTTTTCTAATATTGTTTACCCATCACAGCAAATGTCAATACATTAGGGGAAAAACTACCTTTCTCACCAGGTGTGAGACTGAAAATGGGCAGAAAACCCCAATTTGCTACATCCCTGAAAGCTGCCTGGTTGCACAACCTGGGAAACGGAGATGTGTGTGGAAAATAACCATCGTGTCCTGGATGCTGGGTTCTGACCAAGAGGAATTGCCCACATTATAATTTTTACTTCAAACCTCTCTTGCCATTTGTCCCACTAGCAAAGCGTCAGCATATGTAGCACCAGGCGCAGCTCCCAGGAGGTGGCACAGGCAGCTCAGCTTCAGCAGGGGTGTCAGCAGGACCAAGCAGCCAAGGGGAGGTGCTAGAACTTTCCAACATGTCCAGGTTCTTTGGAGTTCTTTTTTCCACCAGCTTTCTTGTGCTGCACCACAGCTCTCTGCATCTCTCCTGAATCTACTGTTCTGACGATTAGATTTCACCAGATGGGAATACTTTTGGGGTAGAGATTTTGTCATATGTGTCTTCTGTGTGAGGTAGGGATGATAGAGCAGGTATCCTACAATAATTACAGATTCTTTAACTCATCTCATGTGACAGAGAGGTAGGGAAGTCACAAAACTTCCAAAAGCCTTTGGGATAGTTCCTGTCCAGCTGGCAGGGGATGATTGGAATTGAAACTTGTTTGTACAAAAAGCTCATTGTATGGTCTGATACAGGAAATCACTGTGAAGTTAACGAGTCAGAAGAGCATGTAGAACTGAAGCACAACCTACCCATCTATACCATGAATATATATTCATCTATATATGTAGATAGATATTGATATAGAAATATAAGATGGAGTGGAATTTATTTTTGGAAGGCTAGGGTAGGTCAACATGACCAAAAGACAGGGCAAAACTGCTTCATTCTTGATTGTGTCTGCTTGACTGTCTGTCTTAGGATGAAGCTTCCCAAGATCATCGTTTTCTGTTGCCTGCTCCTGGGCGTCAGTAGTCAAGGATAGAGAACATTCCTCAGGGAAGCTGGTCAAGGTAAGGACTCAAGCATGGGCTTGGAGGAGGCTGCATCAGACCCCGCCCAGGTTTCACCTGAGCAGAGGCCACATTCCCACAAGCAAAGGTCACGACTGGGTAGAAGGAGAACACTGTTTTCATGGTAGGTGTTCCCTAGGGTTTCCTGGACGCATTTTGGACTCTTTTGTTGGGATCCCCAGGCTGGTAGGCACATAAGGTTTGGCCCCCAACTTTCTGCAAGTGTGATGGAGAGATGGCCAATTCAGAGGTGCCTCCCTAAATATAAGTTGCCCTCTACTTCCCTCTAGTGGCAATTAGGGATGGTCATTTCTTGGTGTCAGCAATGAAGGGCGGGGGGGGGGGGGGGCGGTAATCAAACGTATGGGGAGTATTCACACTCCCCAACCACTTAATTATTGCAACCAAAACAAATGGAGCATTTAATATGAGCTAGACACTGTTCTGAATTTTTTTAATGGACAAATGAACTTGTTTTCATCCTCATGTTTTAATCCTTTACTCCTGTGATGTGGATACCATTATCTCTTAACAGAGAAACTGAAGCATAAAGAGAGTAAGATACCTAACAAGAAACCTGCTGGTTTGGCTCAGTGGATAGAGCGTTAGCCTGTGGACTAAAGGGTCCTGGGTTCAATTCCAGTCAGGGGTACATGCTCAGGTTGCAGGCTTGATCCCTAGCAGGGAGCATGCAGTAGGCAGCCAATCGGTGATTCTCTCTCATCATTCATGTTTCTATCTCTCTCCCCCTCTCTCTTCCTCTCTGAAATCAATAAAAATATATTTTAAAAAAAGAAACCCAAGTAGAGCAGGATTTAATCTGGATCATTGAGATCTCCAGACCTTGCTATGAACCACGGTACTAGACTGCCTCCCAGGCAATACTGCACGTGGAAGAGTGGGGGTTTTCTGAACACACATTCTGTTCTTTATCTGAGCAAACTGGTAATAGTGTGGATGTGGTGCCTTTCAAAGGCAACTCTACAGAGCTTCTCTCCCTACAATGCCTGGTGATGTTTCTGTTGTGGCTGAGATCTGGCCAGGAAGCCAATACCTAGAGATACACACCTCACTAGCCATAGTAAAGAGGCAAACATTTGTTTATTTCACAGAATTACAGTTTGCATTTTTTTTCTTGTGGTAGTTTCTAATTGTCTTAAGAGTTTGCTGTTAATTCTAAATTCTCATAAAGCCAGCTAAAAATATCTTTTCATCACCTACATCAGTGTTTTTCTTTTTTTAAAATATATTTTATTGATTTTTTACAGAGAGGAAGGGAGAGAGATAGAGGGTTAGAAACATCAATGAGAGAGAAACATCGGCTGCCTCCTGCACACACCCTGCTGGGGATGTGCCCGCAACCAAGGTACATGCCCTGACCGGAATCGAACCCGGGACCTTTCAGTCCGCAGGCCGATGCTCTATCCACTGAGCCAATCGGCTACATCAGTGTTTTTTCAAAGGGTTATTCTAGGTCCTCTTGCATGAGAATCATATGGCATGTGGGGTGCTTTGTGAAATGCAGATAACTGGGTCCACTGAACCACAATTTCTGTGGCTGAGTGTATAATCTAGCTTTTATTAAGCACCCAGTTGATTTTGTGTACACTAGAGGCTGAGAGCCACCACCTTCGCTTTGCTGCTCCTAGGTGATGAAAAATGCCAGACATTTTCAAAATATTTGTTATGCAAGTCTGGACCATAAGGATCTATTGAAATTAGTAACTCAGAGTGTATAAGAACAGTAAAAATGTCATACCTCTCAACAAAACTGTGTTTTCTAATGCCCAAAATGACATATATGAAATGAAGATCAGTTATCTCATGGGGCAATTACATAAACCATGATTATAACTCTACATTAGATTTTTCTCTTTTCCTAAAAAGTTATTAATGTTTGGTCATTTAATTTTATTTGTTTAAAATGTTTTTATTGATTTTAGAAGAGAGGAAGAGAGAGAGAAAAATCGATCAGTTGCCCTCTGAGGGTTGACCCTACAACCTGAACATGTGCCCTGACTGGGAGTCAAACCGGCGACCTTTTGGTGATGCTCCAACCAACTAAGCCATACCAGTCAGGGCATTTACCATTTAATTTTAGTTTGATCGAATTCATTCTGCCAATGACTACATGCTCATCTTACTTCATTCCTTTATTTTCTTTAGCCTCCTCTTCCTAAGGACCAGAGAAGTAAAATGATAGCAAATTGTCTACCTACAATGTTCTTGACATTGTGCAGTATTTTCTCAGTTCTTCTGTGTAGCCACTCTGAGGGAGGCAATACTCACCCATTTTATTGAGAGGCGCTGAATTTTAGAGATGGTGGGTCAGTTGACCTTGCATTGCATGTGTCACCCATTTCTTTAATGCCTTTATTTTTTTAAGGGAACTTACTATCACCTGATGATTGAACTCTGACAGTTGCCCAAGTGCCCAGACATTCAGGTGTACTCAGTACCAGTTGTCCTCACTTTGGAATGAGTGTCTCCCATTGACTAGGTTGGGAGCACTGTGCTTCTGAACCTCCCTCAGAATCACATTTGTTCTCACATCTGTTGCCTGAATCTTTCCATGTGGAGGTTCCTTGTGAAAGCAAACATCCCTCCAGGACCATCCTACCTCTCCTTTACACGCCTCACTCAGCCAACAGAACTTAGAGTGGAGCCAAACAGAATAAAATTTGCATGGTGTGTGATTTTCATAACATTAACCTAAAGAAGTGAAAAATAAAGAAATATTTATTTCATCACAATATAGTTAGTCTCCAAGGGCTTTTCGATGACCGAAGTCTTGGAATCAGTGGAAAGGACATGTTTTATTCCTCTATTACGCCAAGATGTGATTACCTTCAGTTCAGTTTCCTTCCTTTCCAGGGACTAAAGACATGTGGAGAGCCTACTCCGACATGAGAGAAGCCAATTACAAAAATTCAGACAAATACTTCCATGCCCCAGGGAACTATGACGATGCACGAAAGGGACGGGGGGCGGGGGCAGTTGGGGGGTGTAGAGGTAAATAGCCATTTCCTTAGAGAGTGGCATGAGCAGAGCTCCTCCCCAAACTTGTCAGTTCTGGGAACAGATGGAGACCTAGACCTTAGTTCTGAACAAGGACAGCACTGCACCCAGCCCCATTCCCACTCCAGCGTTTGGAGCTCTCTGGGGAAATTTTCGGTTGGCACAATTATGGGGGCATTTAGTGGACGGGCCATCCATTAAACCTTACAATTTACGGGACAGTGCTGCAAACGTAGAACCATCCTGCATTCTGCATGACTTTTGCACTGTCCTATCAGGCATGCCACATAGGCAGTGTCAGGTTTACTGTGAAGCTGACAAAGCTTAAGCTTCAAGGGCTCTTCACTTATATGGGACCATTCCAAGACCCTGGGAGGGACTCTGATAAAGTGTTTACATGGTCGAACACCTTTGTAAAATCTAAAAGAGTAAAATTATTTTAACTCTAAGCAGTGAATGCCACAGACTCTGTCCATTCCAACATCCCACCATTACATTTCTCTTTGTGTTGAGTGACCAAGGGGGTGGTCACAGACATTTTAGAGATCTAAGAAGTTGAGTTGGGATTACAACTTGTTTGCATTTAAGTGGGACATCTATGTGGTTTTCAGCCACTTCCGAGTATAATTGAGTTGTTGGTCGCCACCCTGGAGTAGGAATCGCTTCTAGACTGCCTACTGTGGGGCAGAAGTCATATGGCAAAATGACCATGTCCTGTACAGTCCAGCACAGCATATGTAGGAGATGAAACGCACGGTCCAGTGAGGCTGGCCAATAACAATTATGACTGTGACTGTGCCTGGTAGAGTGGCGGGGAGTGGGAGAGTTGGGAGTCATCTGGGCTCCTATCCCTGATGGGAATATTGGGCCGGCACTCAGCCCAGCAGGGCTCTGGGCAGCAGGGGGCGCTGTGGCGAGAGCAGCGCCGGGCCCTCTGGCGCCAGAAGGCGTCTCGCCTCCTCCGGCGGCTTCCGGCGCGGCCCCTGCAGACCTGTGGCGGCCAAATCATGGACCGTAACCCCTCGCCGCCGCCGACGCCGCCCAGGGACGAGGACGAGGAGAAGGGGGCCGGGGGAGACTGCATAGGGAGCACGGTGTACAGCAAGCACTGGCTCTTCGGCGTCCTCAGCGGGCTCATCCAGGTGTGGAAACTCGCGCCTCGCGTGGGCTCCCCCTCCATCCCCCGCGCCCCGGCCCGCCCCTCCTGCCCGGGGCCCGCGGGCCCCACGGCGACCCCTCCCCCGGCGCGCGCGGCCCCGCGCCCCGCGTCCTGGCAGCTCCCCCGGCCCCCCAGCTCTAAAGGAGGCATAGAGACAGGACTGCCGGAGCGCTTGCGGTTAACATATTTTCCTTTCGCAAGTTTTCCAAAAATATGTGGCCATGTAAAGGCGTTGCCCGGGTTTTTGCTCCCCATTTCCACGGTCGTTTCCGAAGTCTAGGCCCTCATAATCTGTTTCATGGACTTTTGTTGTAATACAGTGTTGGTTTTGGAGTCAGAGGTCTGGTACCTAAAGCGCGGCTTCGTCGCCTCCTTGCAGGGTGACTCTGGGCAAAGCTGCTAAGCGCTCAGAGCCTCGATTTCTTTCCCAATGTCTCTACAGTGGGCTGGTAACGTCTGTGTGGTGGGATATAGGGTTATTGTGTAGGTTAAATAAGACCATGGCCATCGGGTGCTTACCCTGGCCCTTAGCTTATGGGAGGCTGCGAACGTTTCTTTCCCTACATTTCCCCAGCTGTTACCTACTTCTAATCTCGGTCCTTTCCAGTCCATCTCTACACAGTTGCCAGAATAATCTTCCTTTTAAAAAACAAACAGCCCGGCCGGTGTCGCTCAGTGGTCGAATGTCGGTCAGGGTTGGATTCTAGGTCAGGACACATGCCCGGGTTTCTGGCTGGATCCCCAGTAGGGGGCGTGCAGGAGGCAGCCGATTAGTGATTCTTATCATTGATGTCTCTCTCTCTCTCTCTCTCTCTCTCTCTCTCTCTCTCTCTCTCCCCCCCTCTCCCTTCCTCTCTGAAATCAATAAAAATATATTAAAAACAAACAAAACTCCTCATAGTTCCCTTTGCCTACAGGAGAAACATGCATATATTTTAGCTCAGAATCCAGGGCTCTTTGCAAACTTTCCAAGTCTCATCTGCTCATGACACAAAACTGCTCACCATTCCCAAACATGCTAGGTCCTTAACTCTGAACTCTCCTACTTTCCTCCTCTTCTTCCTCAGAGATTTAGCTTAAATATCACCTAAGAGAACTTTTCCCTAACTTCTCCCAGGCATGGGTCATTGGTCCCTCATTTCTGCCCTCACAACTTTTTTTAATTAAAAAAATATTTTATTGATTTCAGAGAGAGGCAGGGAGTGAGAAAGAGAGATAGGAACATTAATGATAAGTGAGAATCATCCATCGGCTGCTTCCTGCACACCCCAGGAGTCCAAAACCCTGGGCATGTGCCCTGACCGGGAATCCAACTGTGACCTCCTGGTTCATAGGTGACACAACCACTGAGCCACGCCAGCCGGGCTGCCCTTACAACTCTGTCCACAATTCAGTTGAATCACTTAGCCTTTTCTGTTCTGATGATCTGTTTACCCGTGTTTTACCCACTATACCCTAAACTTCTTGAAAGCAAGGGATTATGCCGAAACCAGTTTGGCTCAGTGGATAGAGCGTCAGCCTGCGGACTGAAGGGTCCCAGGTTCGATTCCGGTCGGGGGCATGTACCTGGGTTGCGGGCATATCCCCAGTAGGGGGGAGGCAGCTGATCAATGTTTCTCTCTCATCAATGTTTCTAGCTCTCTGTCTCTCTCCCTTCCTCTCTGTAAAAAATCAATAAAATATATTTTAAAAAAAAAGAAAGCAAGGGATTAAATCTTAATCATCTTTGTATTTCTACTCCAGTGCCTAGCAACAGTATTTACTCTATGAATGTTAAATGAATAGATCTCCGTAAGATACTGATTTTTTAAAAAGGTTTTTGCAAGAGAAAACTCTTTGAAGGTAGTATCTTTGTGACTTATAAATGATTATGGGATAATATTATTTGAGGAGTACTGTGGACAACTTTGATTCATTTCTCTTTTTTCTTTTGTGTTTCTGAAGATGGTTAGCCCTGAAAACACCAAATCCAGCTCAGATGATGAGGAGCAGCAGATGGAGCTTGATGAAGAAATGGAGAATGAGATTTGCAGAGTATGGGATATGTCAATGGATGAGGTACGGGGTAGGAAATGAACGTGAAAGACTGTTGGGTGATTTTTTTCTTAAAGGTTGGTCTTTAAATCTCTGGGGAAAGACTTTAGTGTCTGTAATCACTCCTGTATGTGGTACAGGGAATGAGGTTCCAGGAGCTATAAATGCTACAGGTTTGGCTTTTAGGTTTGTGCCAAATATGGGGCATCCCAAAAAATGTATACACACACTAATTATAAAGATAGTGTATATTAAATACAGTTTATTTTCAAAATTGAGCTATCAGCTGTTAAGGTGTGTATACATTTTTTTTTTTTTTTTGGACACCCTGTATATAGTTTTTATGAAGGCCAGAACTCTTGTAGCCAGGAATGTTCTGATACTTACATACCTAAAGAGAACACTGACCTCGTATTTGAGAGCAGGGTAGGAGTTAGGAAACCATTGATGTACCAGGATTAAATTAGAGGAAAGGGACAAGAAGGGATTGCATGTATATAATTGCAATAATATTTTAACATTTGTATTGTACTCTATAACTCAAGCCTTTTCATGTATATAATTCCATCTGTTGTTCACAATAACCTTGTGATACAGGTTTTTCTTACTGGTAAGAAAAAAGGCGAAAGAGATCAACTCACATAAGCTCTCATTTTATTACTTGGTCTTTGTGATAGATTTCTGATTAAAATCCTGTTTTAGTCTCTTTCACTTCCCTCTGTCTTCCACATTGCCACCCAAGTTATCTTTTTCCTAAAACACAATCTAATTATATTCTTCTGTCTTAAAAATTGTTAATGGCTATTCATTGTCTTTAGCCATTTTTTAAAACAGCTTTATTGAGGTATCATTAACACAAAATATACTTGAGGCATAGTTGAACAAAAACTGCACAGCCCTGGCCGGTGTGGCTCAGTGGTTGAGTGTCGTCCCATGAACCAAGAGGTCACTTGTTCGATTCCCAGTCAGGGCACATGCCCAGGTTGTGTGCAGGAGGCAGCCAGTCGATGTTTATCTCTCATTGATGTTTCTATCTATCCCTCTCCTCTCCTCCCCTCTCCTCTCCTCTCCGAAATCAATATAAATATATATATTTTTAAAATGGTCAGATTTTTCCCCCAAAATGTTTTTTACATTTAACATTAACATAAGCAGTATGTGATACTATTCCAGTTCTACTTTCTCCTCATCCAACTTGGTATGGTCAGTCTTTTTAATTTTAGCCATTCTAATAAGTGTGTGGTGATTCCCATTATAATTGTAACTTGGATTTCCTTAATTACTAATAATGTTGAATGCATTTTCATGTGCTTATTTGCAGTGTTATCTTTTTTTGGTGCAGTGCCTGTTTGAATCTTTTGCCCATTTTTAAATTGCATTGTTTTCTCTTTTTTTTCCTTAAAAATGGTATAATTTTAGTTTTTATTTATAAATCTATGATCCATTTTGAGTTAATTTTTGAGTATAATGCAAGGTATGGATGGAAGCTTTTTTTTTTTTTTGCATATGGGTATCCAATTGTTCCAGCTCATTTGTTTAAAGGACTGTCCTTTTCCCACTGAATTGCCTTTACACCTTTGTTAAAAGTTAGTTGTTTGTACATAAACATGTGAATGTGTTTTTGGACTCTTCTGTTCCATTGATCTATTTGTCTATTTTTACGCCAATCCCACACAATTTTGACGACTAATATTATAATAAATCTTGAAATCAGGTAGTGTTAATCCTCCAACTTTGTTCTTTGTCAAAGTTGTTTTGGTTGTCATTGGTTTTTTGTATTTCCATATTAGTTTTAGAATCTGAGATTGAGTTGAATTAATAGATCATTTAGGGGAAGAATTGGTAAATTACCGAGAATGAATCTCTTAACCATGAACAAGTTATATCTTTACATTTATTTAAGCCTTCTCTGATTTCAGCAAACTGATTTAGTTTTGGGGCCCACATTTATAACAAAATGGGGTCACATGTTCACTCCAGGTTCCTTTACCTGTGTAGTGTATCCTGTTAAGTGCCGTGGACAGGGCAAACTCTCTAGGAAGGAAGTGTGAAGCTGCTGCAGTTATACTGTGATCAGAATTTTTTTCTGTTGAAGATTTTGAAAAGCACAAGTTCTGATTTTGGGCATAACCCAGTAGGAGTTTTCACCTGTTTCCCCTATTGTGTTTTTTAGCTCTTAGAAGACAGAAATTAAGAGTGTTACTTGTTCTTTATTCCTAGCTTCTAGCATGATACCTGGCAATCACGAAATGTGTTTGAATGAATGAGAATGCCTGATGTGTAGGAAGATCATTAATCCTATCTAATAAAAGAGAAACATGGTAATTAGTGTACGACCGCTACCCTTCCCATTGGCTAATCAGGGCGATATGCAAATTAACTGCCAGCCAAGATGGCGGCCGGCAGCCACGCAGCTTGAAACTAACATGAGGCTTGCTTGCTTCAGTGATGGAGGACTCCAACATTCCCTGCCTGCCTTGCCGGCCTCTAAGCTTGCAGTTTAAGAAACATTGTAACAAATATAGAAGCTAAACAAAACCCCAGAAACCTGCTTTCAGCGAGCTGGGATCTCAGAGCTGGAGTTGATACAGAATTTCGATTATAGAACCTAAACAAACCAGATACCTTCTTTCAGCAGCAGAGGCCTCAGAGCTGGAGCCAGAGCTAAAGCTGGCCCAGAATAAAAAAAGAAAAAAGAAAAAAAGGAGCAGTTGGGAGCTTCAGTCCCAGCCTGAAAACAGCCCTCAGCCCCTCACCCAGACTGGCCAGGCACCCCAGTGGGGACCCCCACCCTGATCCAGGACACCCTTCAGGGCAAACCAGCCAGTCCCACCCATGCACCAGGCCTCTATCCTATATAGTAAAAGGGTAATGTGCCTCCCAGCACCGGGATCAGCGGAGCCGCGAGGCCTCCCAGCACCGGATCAGCGGAGCCAAGAGGACTCCTGGCACCGGGATCAGCGTGACGGGGCAGCGCCCAAACCCCCTGATCGCCTTGCGGCTCTGTGTGTGACAGAGGGCGGGGCCACAACCTCCCTATCCGCCCTGCTCTGTTCCTGACAGGGGAAGGCGCCCCAACCCCCTGATCAGCCCTGCTCTGTGCCTGATAGGGGGGAGCTCCCCAACCCCCTGATCGCCCTGTGGCTCTGTGTGTGACAGGGTGCGGCGCCTCAACCCCCTGATCGGCCCTGCTCTGTGTGTGACAAGGTGCGGCGCCCCAACCCCCCCACCCCCACAGGCCCTGCTCTGTGTGTGACGGGGTAGAGCCATAACCTCCCCATCGGCCCTGCCCTGAGTGTGAGAGTGGCGGCACCCCAACCCCCTGATCGGCCCTGCCCTGAGTGTGACGGGGGCGGTGCCCCAACTCCCCTATCGGCCCTACTCTGTGAGTGACGGGGGAGCTCCTCAACCCCCTGATCGGCCCTGCTCTGTGCATGATGGGGGAGCTCCCCAACCCCCTGATTGACCCTGCTCTGTGTGTGACAGGGTATGGAGCCCCAACCCCCCTGATGGGCCCTGCTCTTTGTGTGACAGGGGGCAGCGTCCTAACCCCCTGATTGGCCCTACTCTGCATGACAGGGTACGGAGCCCCAAGCCCCCTGATGGGCCCTGCTCTGTGGTTGACGGGGTGGCGCCGCAACATCCCCATCGACCCTGCCTTGAATGTGACAGGGGGCGGTGCCCCAACCCCCCAATCGGCCCTACCCTGATTGTGACTGAGGGTGGCATCGCAACCTCCCGATCCACCCTGCTCTGTGCATGACAGGGGGCGGCGCCCCAATTCCCCAATTGGCCCTTCTCTGAGCCTGACCAGGGGCTGCACCTAGGGATTAGGCCTGCCCTCTGCCCCCCGGGAGCAGGCCTAAGCCAGCAGGTCGTTATCTCCTGAGGGGTCCCAGACTGCGAGAGGGCACAGGCCGGGCTGAGGGGCCCCCCCCTCCCCCCGGAGTGCACAAATTTTTGTGCACCGGGCCTCTAGTGTTAATATATTCAAGGCAAGAAAAGAGAACAGCCCTCTGGAATATCACAAGTAGTTTAGATTTGTTTATGGAATTGTTCCGTGGCCTTGGGACCAGCTACCACAAAGACTTTCTAGCATTAATGTTTACGCATTTCCTAACTTTTTCTTATGCCTGAAAGTAGGTATATGTGGAATTAAAATTTTTTTACGATTGCCTAAGCTGTGGGTTTAAAGAGGAACATTCAACATCCATGTTAATTATCATTTTTATTTTCAGGATGTGGCTTCATTTCTCCAAGAATTTAATGCTCCTGAAATATTTATGGGTGTATTGGCCAAATCCAAATGTCCTCGATTAAGAGTAAGTATGTACATTTTTATGCCTCCTCTTTGGAGCAATAACATAATGCTGGACAGTCTTAAATTTTTCTCACTTTAATTTTCTTACTGGCTACAAATCAGTTGCAAATGCTTATTGAACATTACCAGGTACTAGGTAATGTGCTATTTAAAATTATTAGAGTCCTAGAATTTTAGATTTGGGCTAGACCAGGGAGATCAGTACTTTTAGATAATCATAACTGAAGTTATGCTGCTAATATGTGGCAGGACAGGGAACAGTTCCTGGACCTTCCATTTCTGTTTATTGCCCTTTTTTAGTCATAAAATCCTCCACTGCTTAAAAATCTTCATTCTAAACTCAGCCCGTTATTCAACACTTTCCATAACCTGAATCTAATTCATCTTCCTAGCATAAAATCTACCCTTCAGATTTCCTTCTAATTTAGCATCTCAGGAGCTTACTGTGATCATCACCATCTTGGGGCCTCCCTTTCCATCCCCTCTCAATATTCACATCTATTATCCAAGATGATACTTTTCTCCCAACATTTCCCAAAGAAGTAAGCTCTCAGTGGCCATTGCTGATAATAAACTCCCAAATAATTACCTGTACTTCTCATTTACTCTGTATGTTCTGTGCAATGTATTTTGCTGTAGTGCCATTTAGGTTGCTATGTGTTATGCATATTGTAGGTGACTAATGTCTGTTAAGTAATTATAATTATGAGTAACTGAATATTTGGTTTTACTACTCTTTGAGGTAGGCATTTATCTCTACTTTATAAATAAAAGAATTAGGTCTCAGCTTAAGAAATTAGTCTAAGGTCTTACAATTAGGAAAGAATAAAGTTGGGGTTTGAGCCTAGCCTGCCATTCAGTATAACCACTGTACTTATTGTCTCTCTTTCTTTCTCCCTTTGAAATTACGAAGTGGAGAATTTTATAGCAAGTTTTTACAGATTGAATGTTGAATTAAAATTTGATTTAATACAGAGCTGTACTGGTGGGGTCCCTCAGCCTGGTCTGTGCCCTCTCATAATCTGGGACCCCTCAGGGGATGTGGGACTGCCAGTTTCAGCCCGATCCCCGGCAGTCCAACATCCCCCAAGGGGTGTAGTAGTATGTGAAGCAGCAGGAGGCTGGGGAGGAGGAGGAGCCTCAGCCTGGGCCAGGCACCACATTGCTCCCACTCCTGCTCATCCGGCCCCAGAGCACCTGCCGCTGCCGCTGCCTGGTAGCGCTGCTGCGGAGGCAGGAGAGGCCCGTACCGCCGCAGCTGCACTCGCCAACTGTGAGCCCGGTGTCTGGTGCCCATTGGTCAGCTGAGCGAGCTGAGCGACGCTCCCACTGTGGGAGTGCACTGACCACCAGGAGGGAGCTCCTGCATTGAGCGTCTGCCCCCTGGTGGTTAGTGTGCATTGTAGCGACCGGTCGAACTGTCAAACAGTTGACTGGTCACTTAGGGTTTTATATGTATAGATAAAGACTTGACAGTTATATGATTTTCTCATATTTTTCTAACAAATACATTGATTCATGATTAGTACTTAAAATAAACACGTCAGGAATGGCACGTTTCAGGAATTAGTCATATCATTATACATGTCTATAAGCTACTTGGCCACACGTTAGAATCACTGAGGATGGGGACTCTCAAACTTCAACATATCCCAGGATCACTGATTTCTGGGCGCACCCCCGAGTTTCTGATCCAGTAGGTTTGGGGTAGGATCAAGGATTTTGAACAAGTTCCCAAGTGATTCTACTGCTCTGGACCAAGGCCCACATTTTAAGAAGCTTTGCCCTAAGAAGCTTTTAAAAATCCTGAGCCTGTCCCTGAATGGTTTTGCTCAGTGTTTAGAGCATCAGCCTGCAGACCAAAGGGTCACGAGTTTCATTCCCAGTCAAGGACACATACCTGGGTAGCAGGTTCAATATCCAGCCCCAGGCTTAGGCTTTTTGTTTTCCCTATTATTTTTTTTAATTATTTTTAGGCTTTTATATATATAGACGATACATAGAAAGTGCTTAGAGCAGTGCTTGGGCATAGTAAGTGCCAAATAACAGTTATTATTACTGAGTTTTTTAAAGTTTTTTCAATGCATTTTGCTGCCAGAGTCATCTTCCTTAAATATCGTTGCAGTATATTGTCCTGTTCCTTGAGGATTTCATGGCTCTACTTAACCTCCTAAATTAAATCTAAACTCTTCTTGGCATTCAGGACCCTTAATCCTGATCCTTTTTACCTGCTATATTTATCTCATGCTGTTCTCTCACTTTATACAGTAGCCAGACTGCTTTCCTTACTGTCCACTGTATTAGCCATGTACATTATTCCCTTTTTGCCTTTCCTGATACTTTGCCCCTTGTTTAAATGTCTTTCTTATTTGCATATATAAATCCTTCCAGTCGCCCAGCCGGTGTGGCCCATGAACCAAGAGGTAACTGGTTCAATTCCTGGCCAGGGCACATGCCCAGGTTGTGGCTTGATCCCCAGTAGGAGGCAGCCGATCGATGTTTCTCTCTTATTGGTGTTTTCATCTCTTTACCCCTCTCCCTTCCTCTGTCTCTGAAATCAATAAAAATATATTTAAAGAAAAATAAATCCTACCAATCATTTAAGATTCAGTTTATCCATAGATATTTTTCTTCCAGCCCTAACTGGTTTGGCTCAGTGGACAGAGCGTTGGCCTGGGGACTCAAGGGTCCCAGGTTCGATTCCGGTCAAGGGCATGTACCTTGGTTGCGGGCAAATCCCTAGTAGGGAGTGTGCAGAAGGCAGCTGATCGATGTTTCTCTCTCATCGATGTTTCTAACTCTCTATCCCCTCTCCCTTCCTCTGTAAAAAATCAATAAAATATATTTTTTAAAAAAAGATTTTTTCTTCCGTAACTTCTGCCTGCCTTGATCTTCTTCCTATGTCTCCCATCCCTTCCCAGATAGTCTGAGCTTGTTAAGATTGGGGTGCAGGCAATATACTTCTATATGCTGCCTCCTGTTCTATTGCCCAAGGTTCAGTGAAAGTTTTTCTTCAAGTGTTTATTCTTTTATGTGCCTGTCAACTTAGAGCTATTGTGACCTGTGATATTTGATTTGACAGGAAATCTGTGTGGGAATTTTAGGTAATATGGCCTGTTTCCAGGAGATATGTATGTCCATCAGCCATAATAAAAATCTTGGGTAAGTTTTACTACATAATAAGTATGTTTAAAAAAATAGATTTGTATTTCATATCCCTAAGGAACTCCTGATACATAGGAGAGATAGGAAAATATTATGAAATGTAGTACTTCCTTTCTCTTGATGAACACTCTCCAGAAATGTCATTGTGTGTATGTTTTTAAAAATATATTTTTATTGATTTCAGAGAGGAAGGGAGAGGGAGAGAGTAAAGAAACATCAGTGGTAAGAGAGAATCATTGATTGGCTACCTCCTGTACACCCCCTCCTGGGAACCGAGCCCACAACCTGGGCATGTGTCCTGACCAGGAATTGAACCGTAACCTCCTGGTTCCTAGGTTGACACTCAACCACTAAGCCACGCCAGTTGGGCTCATTGTGTTTTGATGGTAGCTAGGAGCTTTCACACTATTTATGGTCATGAGTCAAGATTTTTATAGGAAAGGGACCTCTATCATCAGCAGGTGGTAAATCAGATAGGATAAGAACCAGTGAGTCAGAGCTTAGACATGGGGTACCTGATTAGAGTCCAAAACAGTTTAGGCTCAGGGACCCCAAAGGCTCAGAGAGTCTGATAAACTAGACTTGTTGACAGAGTTACCCTGAGAACTCTGACTTCAACAGACCAGAACACACAGGATTGCCTCTGTGGTTCAAAGGCTTTTGTACTGTGCTTGGAGGCTAGTTGTCTTCTCCAGACAGGAATGTTGGGGGTAGAGGATTTTTAATGATGGGAACCCTGGTTACTTTAACAGGTTTGAGTACACATATATCTAGCCCTGAAAATATATGCTAAATTTTGTGAGTGAATTCATATTCGAGGCAAAGGCTTCATGGCTGTTAATCAGAATCGCAAATAAATTTGTGCCCACAGTAGTTTAGAAACCTGTCTTGGGCAGTATTGCCAGTTAGGACTGTAGGGTTTATTACGGGATTCAAGTGATATTACCTCTTCTTGGTGTGGAGGGACTTCAGATCCTAGCTGTTTATCCCTCAGTAATTGATAATCATTCATGGAGTATATGACTCAGGACTGTGCTTGGTCTCTAATGGTCCCTGTCAAAAATCTGAGAATGAGTAATGTTAAGTTTTATTAATTCAATAAGTGATTATCTTAAAATTATTCTGGAACAGTTTACATTGATGACAGGATATGAATTTGTTCAACTACTTTGGAACAGTTGGGCATTATCTAGTCAAGTTAGTAGGTAGGCATATATTGTGACCCAGCAATGCCACTAGCAGATATATGGTAAGAGAAACCATGCACACATACATTAGGATGCTCATAGAAAACGTATGAGCATTGTAGGAACATTGCTTAAAATAACCACAAATTGGAATTAACCCAAGTGTCCATCAGTAATAGGCTGGAAAAATACATTGTGTTACATTCATACAATGGAATGTTCTGCAGCAATGAATCAAAGAACAGTAGCCAGGAACAACATGGGTAGATCTTAAACACATGTTTAAATGTCTTATTTGCATATCTAAACTAAAACTCACAAAAATGCATGCAATATAATTTCTTTTCATATAAAGTTTAAAGCCAACATATATTAAATAATTATATAGAGTAGAGCAAATAAATAACTGCTGGAAAGTCAGGATAGTAATTTCTAGATGGGAAGGAATTGTGATTTGGAATGGACACATGGGCTATGGAGATGCAGCACTGTTCTGTTTTCTGCTTTGTATTTATTCACTGAGTGTAGATTTTATCACAGGCTTTTACATATGCTATATATGCTATATATGCTATATTTCACAATTAAAAAGTTTTAAAAGTTAAATGAAAACTCTGCTTTGATATTTAAAATGAGAGAATTAATGCATATTGGTTTAACTATTTTGTTTTTGTAGCCAGGTATTATTGCACTGTTTGTATGATTCAGACCCTCCTACTTTGCTGGAAACAAGCAGGTATGTTTTCCTCTTTTTATGGATTTTTTGTACTCACCCAGAAGGGAGGCTAATAGAGTTAACTCTTTATTCTTGAATTTCCTTTACTGTTTTTAAAAGATAGCTATTAAGCTCACATTTATTTATCCTGTAGATTGTTGCTTACATGCCTTTCCCAGACAGAAGTGGCCAGTGTCTGGGTTGAAAGAATCCAGGAACATCCAGCTATTTATGATAGCATTTGCTTCATCATGTCAAGTTCAACAAATGGTAAGTCACCATGTAATATAGAAAAAAATTAAAAAGACAAACTAATCTTTTTGTTTTAATCCTCACCTGAGGATATTTTTTCCGTGGATTTCTAGAGAGAGTGGAAGGGAGGGAGGAGGGGAAGAAAGAGAAAGAAACATTGAAGTGAGAGAGACACATCAATTGTTGCCTCTCACATGTACCCATACTGGGGGCGGGGGACCCTGCATCCAAGGTATGAGGTGTGTGCCCTTAACCAGGAATCCTGCGACCCTTCAGTCCATGTGCTGATTCTTTAATCAGCGAGCCAAACCAGCCAGGGCTAGAAAAAATTTTTGATTATTTTTTGTTAGGAAACCAGGTAACTATTTCTGGAGGTCATCTAAAGGCTAAGTATTAGGAGAGAAAGTACTTCAACTCAAGATATAAAATTTCTTATATAATGTTAGATGGGTACTAGATTTATCAGGATGATCACTTTGTAAGATAAGTAAATATCTAATCACTATGTTGTACACCTGAAACTAATGGATTGTATGTCAACTGTAATTGAAAAATATTATTTAGAAAAAGATACAAAATTCTTTTAAAATTTTTATTCATTGATTTTAGAGAGAGAGAAAGGAAAGGGGTGGAGAGAGAGAGAGAGAGAGAGAGAGAGAGAGAGAGAGAGAGACATAAACATAGCTTTGTCGTTCCACTTATTTATGCATTCATTGGTTGATTCTTGTATGTGCCCTGACCAGAGATCAAACCCGCCACCTTGGTGTATCTGGATTACACACTCTGACCAACTGAACTACCCAGTCAGGGCATAAAATTGTTTCTTAAACTCCCAAGCAAAGGAGGCAAACTTATTGCTCTTGGAATAAGTAATGCTTTGGCAAGATTGGCATTGTTCAGATAGCTTTAGGAATTTCGATTAACATTACTGCTTTTAAAATTTGTTTCTCATTTCAATATCTGATTTCTTCTCTGCAGTTGACTTGCTGGTGAAGGTGGGGGAGGTTGTAGACAAGCTCTTTGATTTGGATGAGAAGCTAATGTTGGAGTGGATTAGAAATGGGGCCGTTCAGCCTCAGGGCCAACCCCAGGAAGATTCTGAAGATCAACGAGTGTTTAGAATTGTGCCCTGTGTGCTTGAAGCTGCCAAACAAGTACGGTAGGTGAGCTTTTTTGTACAAAATATTCTGGGAAAATCTAGTTGCTAGAAGTATCCTTAGATAATAAGTCATCTTAATTTCCTTCCGACAGGATGAATAGCACGTAGCTGATCTTTATCAGGCTTGGTTTACTACTAGTATTTGTGGTGACAGTATATTTGGTCTGTGCAAGAATTATTAATGGTTACAAAGTACCCGTTCTAATACTAATTAGCTGTAGGCTATTGTCAGCATTATTTATCTTTAGTGTCTTAAAATCTTAAGCAATTTTGTATAATATAAATCAAGTAGATAAGATTTTCCTTTGCTTTATTTTCCATTGGACATTTAACAACTTCTTCAGCTAATGTCATATATTTGTTTTCTTGCTTCTTGTAAATATATGCCAGTCTTGGATAACTGACTGGCTTTTGGAATCTTCCCAAGAGTGATTACTAGGTCTTGTAGGTTATTGAAACTGTTTATTGTTAGTGACTAGAAAATTAATTTATGAATTGATCTGTTTAGTGGTCAGTTGTGCATTCTTAGTGCTTACTAACCCACATTAAAGCCTATTAATTTTATGACCTTTATCCAAATGAGGATTAAATTCATCATTTCCCCCAAATTTTCTTCAGTATTCTCAATCTCAGGGAAGAATATGGAAGCTGTTGCCAGTTCTTCCCCATCCCACTCTTTTCCCATGGCCACTCAACCTCCAAGCCTTGGTCCTGACTTTTTCTGAGATCCCTTCAGGCCACTGTCTCTCACCTGGACAACTGCAACATTCTTACCTGAGTTCCCTGGTTCGAGGCTTGCTCTTTGCAAGCCTCGACTGTAGAGCACACTGTAGTGATCATCCCACCTTCATGCTTCAAACTCTTCAGCTGCTTTTCTTAGGAAAAGATTCAAAGTTTTAAAAAATTTTACTTAAAAGTTCTTGCATAGTGCTTCTCTATACTTACTCTTTGTACTCTGTGTTTCAACCATACGAAATTTCCTTTATTTCTTCAACGGAACCAAGCTCTCGTAACTCCAGGCTTTTGCACACTATGTCTCCTCTACTTCAAACATTTCTTTACCCCTTCAGGTTTCTGTGTCGACAATATTTCTCTTAAGATACCTTTACTGATTCTCCAAAGTAAATGAAGTTTTTTTGCTATGTGTTCCTCTCATACCTTGGACTTCCTCTAGAATCACATTCTTATTACTTTGCTATTGCCCCTTTATCTTCTTTCCTTTTAGACTGTAAACCTCATGAAGGTAGAAACAGTGTTTTATACATCTCTGTTTTCCCAGCCCCTAACATAGTACCTGAAAACAGTAGGTACTTAAATATTTGCTAGACCATCTTTTAATTACTATGTTTTTACATAATTGTTTGGTTGAAGAACTAGGATTGTGAGTTTCTAGGAATCCAAGCTGTTGAACACAAAAATTATACTTAACATGGTTTTAGTATTCTGAGCGAGGGAGCTAGGATAATCCTGTGAAGTTTTAAGAACTTCATTATTGTCAGTGCTTGGTGTAGTGGACCTTACATTCATTCTATAAAAGTCATTTTCCCCCCTCCTGATTATTGAGGTAAACCAGAATGATAACGTATCACCTCTCAGGTTTCTGCATTGTTTTCATGTGACAAGGTGAAAAAGAATTTTTCTTCTTGTCTTGTTCATGTTGATTATATTATAGGATACTTGTTTTTTTACTGATTTCCCCATTAGAACAAACTGGTAAGCTCCAGTGAGTACAGAGATTTTGTCCTGTTCCCTGTTTTATCTTTAACACCTCTGGGAGTGAACTAGTACAGAGTGATGAGTATTTGTTGAATGAATGGATGAACAATTACAACCCTATAGATAGTAAAGTTGTTGATTCAGTGCTTTTGCTTTTTATATTTAGTTCTGAAAATCTGGAAGGACTCGATGTTTACATGCACATCTTACAGCTACTTACTACAGTAGATGATGGAATGCAAGCAATTGGTAAGATGTTATATGGGGAAGCACTATATCTACTCATTTAATTGTTTTCTGTTTTTAAAGTACTATTTTCTTTATCATTTTTATTAAGTACAGTGTCCTGATACTGGAAAAGACACTTGGAATTTACTTTTTGACCTAGTCTGCCATGAATTCTGCCAGTCTGATGATCCACCCATCATACTTCAAGAACAGAAAACAGTGCTGGCCTCTATTTTTTCAGTATTGTCTGCCATCTATGCTTCAAAGGTTGAACAGGAGTATCTAAAGGTAGAAAAAGGCAAGTATCATTTTAGTGCACTAAATTAAATTCTGTCAGATTTTAAAGCCCAGGTTTGTATTGTTCATTTGGTTTCTTTCTCCCTTTTTAAAAAAATCCTTACTAGAGGATATAGGTTTTTAAAAAAATTTTTTTATTGATTTCAGAGAGGGAGAGAGAGATAGAAACATCAATGATGAGAGAGAATTATTGATCGGCTGCCTCCTGCACGCCCCCTACTGAAGATAAAGCCCAAAACATATGTCCTTATAGGGAATGGAACTGTGATCTCCTGGTTCATAGGTTGGTGCTTAACCACTGAGCTACACCAGCAGGGCTTGCCCAACTTTCTAAACTCATCTTGTGCCCTCCTTGCTCACACAGTGTAAGTCACTGGCCTTTTAGTTTTTCAGACCTTCCATGACATTTCCTGTTTGGGGCTTTTGCACTTGTTCTCTCTGCCTGGAATATTTTTCTGGGCTCTTTGCATTGATTCTTCTTATCCTAGAAAACTGGGTGTCACCTCTTCAGAGAGCCTCCCCTGCCAGCTGCTTTATTATAGTCCCTTTAATTTTCTTCATACAACTTAACCAACATCTGAAATGACCTGCTTTACTCATTTGCACATTTGAGAGTATGAAAATATAAGTCTCTTGAAGGCTGAGGCTTTGATGATCTTGTGTGGCACTATGACTATAGTACCTAAAGTATCTCTAGCACTAATAGATATTCAGTATGAATGAATGAATGGTGAGTGAATAACCAAACTTAACTGGCTAATCTCATGCCTCTTGATTTGTTTGTACAGTAGATCTTTCTCTAATAGACAGCCTGATTCGTGTCTTACAAAATGTGGAACATTGTCAGAAGAAACCAGAGAATTCGGCAGAGTCTAACACAGAAGAAACTAAAAAGTTTGATTTAACCCAAGATTATTTCCACTTGGAAATCTTAAAGGATATTTCGTGTGAATTTCTTTCTAATATTTTTCAGGCATTAACAAAGGTAAGAAAGACGTATTAATGGTTTCTTCAGCAAAAGAAAGTATGAACTGCTTAATGTTCCCAACTTTATTATTACTGTTATTATTTTTGGCAAAATGAAGAAAGAACTTGTCACCATAAGCTTATAGGTTTTAAACCAGCAGCTGATGTGGTTTGGTATATTTTTATATATGTATATGTCTTTCACATATTTATAACCTATATATACAGTTTTCACTTAACATTACATTGTAAGCATTTCTCCTGACTAGATCAATTCAATGAAAGACTTTTTACCGAGCCAGTTTAATACCTAATTTGCCAAAAAATCAATTTATAAAATTGATTGTAAACTTTTTTTAAGGAATAGTTTTCCTAAATACGTTCAGGTTTATTAGCCTATTCTTCCTTTGAGCATATCCTTATTGTTCATATATTTTAGGGTAAAAATATATGAACATAACTATAGACTATATATTCATATTCATTGAAGTTTTTTCAAGAATATTTATCAAAACAAGTTTCTGTTATTCTGGTGATTTGTTTTACCTTAGCCTAGGTTTTCAGAAGTTAGGTTACTAGATTTGACATTATAAATGTGAAGATGACTGAGGCATAATGGCTACATTTTTTGAAAAGTCTTTTGACATGTGAAATGTTGATTTTACTTGATCCTTATTATTGGATATTATAATTTTATGTCAAGTAAAATTCAAGAGGTGATTAAATTGTACCTTATTTTGATTGGCATTTTTTATTATTAGTGAGTTTGAATATCTTTACATATATTTGTATATTGGTTGTGTTTCCTGCTTTATAAATTTATTAGTTTTGATTATTGGCATGGAATTCCATGGGTAATACTATATCTTCTGAATATCCATTGCAAGTATTTTTCCCATTGTTTGCTGTTCCTTTTGTGTTTTTGGAGAGAGGGACGTAGATGTTGCCTAATTCTTAAGCGGTAGAGATACGGGAGAAAGGTGGGCTGAGATTAAAGCAGGATGTGACATGAAAGTTCCTACATGTCATACTTAATGGAGTTTGGACTTAATCTGGAGGAAACTGGGGAACTACTAAAGGTTTTTTTAAAAAGCATCAAGTGATAAGATCTGTTTAGAAAGATTACTCCAAAAGCAAGAGAGAGAAGATCAGAGACAGTTGAGGCTGGAGATCTAGAGACCAATCAACAGGCTTTTGTGACTGTAATCTTCAAGAATAATCTGGTACATCAGTAATTTTTATTACTTTTTATTTTTAAAATTTATCTTGATTGTTGAAAATATTACAGATGTTCTCCTCAATCCCCCGTTATTGTCCCCCCTCTACCCTCCGCCCCTACCCTAGATCTTCACTACATTATTGTCTGTGTCCATGGGTATGCGTATATGCATATAAATTCTTTGGTTAATCTCTTTCCACGCCTACTTTCCCTCTGAGATTCATTAGTCTGTTCTATGCTTTTATAATTGGCATACAGTAAACTGTACATATTTGAAGAGTGCAATTTGAAAAACTTTAGCCTATGTATACATCTATGATACCATTACCCAATCAAAATAATAAATATATCTATACTCAAAAAAGAAAAAAGGAAGAAGAATCTGAGAAATGAGAGCCTATCTAAACAATGGACGTGTGGGTGGAGAGGAGGTGTAGGATAACAGATTATTGATAGAATGAACACTCAAGGGAAGGAGTCAGCAGCAGAGGAGGAAAAGTCTTGGCTGTATTCCAGGTTTTTGGTGTGTGTAGTAGGGTAGGTGGGTATGTGGTGGTAGTCTTCACTAAAATAAGGACTGCAATGGAGCAAGTGTTTGGGTTACACAGGAAAGAATGATACTGGGTTCAGTTTGGGACCTTTGAAATGCCTGTACGATCAGTGGAGAATTGTATAAATGGATTTGTATTTATTTGCCAGATACAGCTTTAGAAATTTTCCCTTCTTTTTGTTTTGTTTTAGGAAACTGTGACTAAGGGACTAAAGGAGGGCCAGTTAAGCAAGCAGAAGTGTTCCTGTGCATTTCAAAACCTTCTTCCTTCCTATAGCCCTATGGTGAGTGGGGGTAAATGTATAGGTGATTGCATTTCAGAGGATTACTTGATTTTTGAGGCCATTGTCAAACAAGATAATGCATACAATTCACATGACTTACTGCCTTTGCCAGACAGATGACTGCTGGATAAGTCATGGGAGGATCCTGAGGAACAGTTCAGGTTTTAAGAGAAAGGAATCAACACTGAATTTACAGTATTCTTTTCTGATAGGAAGTAGATAATACATATATTAATCAAAAATAAGGTTCTTAGGTACAATCAGTAGGTTTTTCTGGTTCTTTGAATTACATCACATTTGCTTGCTTTCATTAGAGGCAATTTCAAGATAGGAACTTTTTTTAGGAAAGTGAAATATGAAAATATGAGAGTGGCTCTAACTGGTTTGGCTCAGTGGGTAGAGCGTCGGCCTGCAAACTGAAAGGTCCCAGGTTCGATTCCGGTCAAGGGCATGTACCTGGGTTGCGGGCACATCCCCAGTAGGGGGTGTGCAGGAGGCAGCTCATCGATGTTTCTCTCTCATTGATGTTTCTAACTTTCTATCCTTCTCCCTTCCTCTCTGTAAAAACTCAATAATAAAATATATTTTAAAAAAATATGAGAGTGAAGGGACGTGGCAGGAAGGAGGATGGAAATAAAACTTCATTAATGGACCTAAAGTGGAATCAGTGGGAGAGTAAATACTAGTTTAAAAGTAAAACAAAATAGTAAGATCTTGTCACTTCATTGATGTTTCAGGAAGCACTATTATTGTCATCTGGGAATATATCATCATTTCTTTTCCTCTGGGCTATTTAAAAATTACAGGCAGAGCATTTTTATAGTTAGTAATCAATATCTTAGTTCACCTTTTCCTCTACTTATGTTATTTGATTCTTTTGTTTGATTCACAGGTGGAAGACTTTCTTAAAATCCTATATGAAGTTGATAAGACCCTTGCTGGTGACCTAGAAGAAAGCTTCCCAAGTTTAAAGGTTCAGACTTAAAAACTGAATTGTAATTCCCTCTGCCCAAGAAGTAAACTTTATTTTTGTTACTGACAGTTGAAATTGATGTATAGGAAGTATTAGATAAAACCTGTATAAGACCATAGTTGTCTGGTATTACATTCATGCACTTCTCCCATCCCCGGCCTTAATCTCATTTTTGTTTAGTATTGGAATCTGGAGTTTCATCACCATCAAACACCCCTGCCCCCTTTTTTGGGGGTATTGGTTATGTGGTATTGTTTTCTTCAGGTAAAGAAAACAAAAATACAAGCTTGTCATTGACGTTTTTTTCCAAGAATAAAGACATCCCAAGGATTTTTTTCTATAACTGTTAATTTGATTTTTATGTGAGAATTTTATATTTGTGTCCACTACAAGCATATTCTGCTGCACCAATAGAAAAACATACTATAATAGCTTTTATGCATTATGCAATAAGAAGTCCAGAGGTAGGTAGTCCAGACCTGATATGGTGGCTTAGGGACGCTAGCTCCTTTCTCGTCCAGGTGTTCTGCCATGTAGACCTGTGTGTTCATGTTTATTGTCTTGTGGTTAAGGGGACTATACGATCTCTGGTCCTTTCATCCACATTCAGGGAGGGAAAAGAAGAAAGGCAAAGGGGCTATCTTTGTTGACCGTTGACTGTGTGTGGGTTTATTTCTGGGCTCTCTGTTCTGTTCTATTAGTCTATGTCTGTTTTAAAACAATCCCATTTATAATCTATACTAGAGGCCCATTGCAGGAAGATTCCTGCAAAAATAGGGCTTCCTCGGGCCTATTCCTGCAAGAATAGGGCTTCCTGCAGCCGGAGCAAAGCAGAGAAGGGAGCGAAGCCCGCCCTTTTCCACTGCCTCGCTCCCTCCTGTCTCCGCTGCCTCAGCTCTGCTCCTGTGTCCACTGCGTCAGGACACTCCATTGGTGGCGGAGCAGCGAGGCTGGATCGGCTGCCAGAGTGGGTGGATCATGTCGCGCTGCTCGCCCCCGTGGCCCCTGGCCGGGTCGACAGGCCTGGACACTCTAGCAGCGATGAAGTGGCCCCCCCCCACACCTTCCCCTCCACCTGCCTGGCCAACAGGCCTGGACACTTAAGCGGCAGTGCTGAGGGGACTGGGCGTCGCCATCTTGTAGCTATGGGTGCCGCCATCTTTGTGACAGAGTGATGGAGTGACTTAATTTGCATACTACTCTTTATTAGATAGGATATATAAAAGCCTAAGTGACCATTATGACTGAAGGACCGGAATGACTGGTCGACCAGTCGCTATGATGTGCACTGACCACTAGGGGGGCAGACACTTAATGCAGGAGTTGCCTTCTGGTGGTCAGTGCGCTCCCACAGCCAACCTCCCAGGATCCCTCCCCCGGCCATCCAGTCCCCCGATGGGCCTTGATCGCTGGCCAGGCTGAGGGACCCCCCACCTGTGCATGAATTCGTGCACCAGGCCTCTAGTAGCTATAATAAAATGAAATGCTTACAAATAACCTTAACCAAGGAGGTGAAAGACTTGTACACTAAAAACTGCAAAACATTGGCAAAAGGAATTAAGGGAAGCACAAATAAATGGAAAGACATCCTAAGATCATGAATTGGAAGAATTAATATTATTAAAATATTCATACTGCTCAAAGTAATCTACAGATTCAATACAATTCCCATCAAAATCCCAGTGGCATTTAGAAAATAGAAATAGAAAGAAAACAATCCTAAAATTCATGCGGCACCATAAACGACTCCAAATAGCCAATGCAATTTGAACAAAAAGAACAAAACTGGATACATTACACTTTATGATTTCAAAAAACAGGGCAGGGCAAAAGTAGATTTACAGTTGATCTATGGAAAATAATACAATAATTTATAAGTAATACAAGAATAAACTCTGTTTTGAGTACTCACAACTGTAAACTTACTTTTGCCCCATCCTGTATGTTATAAAGCATTTTAGGTTTCCTTGAATGAGATCTGAAAAGTCTCAATAATCTGAAAATTCTACAACCACATTTATTTTTCACTAGAGATGAATTAAGTGAAGCTATACCACCACATGATACTTCTTGCAAATATGATTTTTACTTAGAACATTAGAGCTCTTTAGCTACAGTCTTACTGTATACCTCTTGCTGCCTCTAAATACCTTTCCTTGTGAAATGGTTTTATTTTTATTTTTTAAAAAATTTATGAGAATATATTTGAGTCCGGCCAGAGTAGCTCAGTGGTTGAGCATTGACCTATGAACCAGGAGGTCAAAGTTCAATTCCTGGTCAGGGCACATAGCCAGGTTGTGGGCTCGATCACCAATGTGGAGTGTGCAAGAGGCAGCTGATCAATGATTCTCTCTTATCATTGATGTTTCTATCTCTCTCTTCCTTCCTCTCTGAAATCAATAAAAATATGTATGGTTTTTTTTGTGTTGTTTTTTTAAAGAATTTATTTGAGCCAAACTGATGACATGCTGGGAACCAAGATCACAAGTGCGCTCTCCTTATGAAATGGTTTTAGATTAACTTTTAAACTCCAGCTTTCTGTGTTCCACTGCTAAGGCTACAGCATATATTTATGAAAACTTTTCTGCTCACTAGGACACCTCGTTAATTATACACTGAGCTTATATCAATATTGGGCTTGTTGCCCTGCAGGCTGTTTAGAAGTGAAGCCTTACCAGACCATCTGTCAATCCCTGTCATTGGAAATGCTTTTCTCTGTTACTGTAATGAAATCACTAAAATCATTTCCTGTTCCTAGTCCTTGTTCAGATCTTCTATCTATTGTCAATAAGAGGATATTAAACTCAGCAAAGTCCACATACCCTTTTCATGCTGGTTCACAGTGTAGCACATGGCTTTGTGTTTTAGTGCTGGAAATAGTAAATAATGACGTCAAGCCTATTGTAATAAAAGAAAGCTGCTTATTAAACTAGCTGTTTTTCCTTTGACATCATGGGATCTGTTTATAATGATTTTGAGTTTTTCTCCTTACAAATCAGGGTTTGTATGATTACATTAGAAATTGAACCGTTTGGGGGAACGGTCCTTTCATAGAATTGACGTCAGGCCCTTGGAGCATGCAGACTCCAACAATGGGATTACGGGAAGAAAGGATGAAGAGGCTTTCTGTATTCTCCTGGAGGAGTTTGACTTCCTGAAGTATGAGCTTGCTTCCAGGAAAGAGCGAAAGCAAGGTGGATGGGTGGGTGGGGGACGTATATTTCTCATAGTCCACAATTCCAGAGAATGCCTTTCTCTCTATTATAAGTCACTTAAAGTGGGAGCATGTAGTTTTGCTTTAAATAGTGCTTGTTGATCCCACTCCATTTGGCATCTCTGGAAATGCACTCTTCTTTTGGGACTGTCCTTGGGGAGGCTGGTTGCCTTTATAAATCCATGAGTGTGCCTTCTTCAAAATACAATTGATGTTGGACTTTTCCTACATGTTCCCAGGAGCAAGCAGTCACCTGGTCAGTCAGCAAGCACGTCTCCTGGAGGAAACCTCAGTCCTTTAACTTCCTTGTCACGGGGAAGTCTGTACTCTATTTCTGTCACCATTGGTAGGAAAAGAAATCTGATGATGTGGACCCTGGAACAAAGTCCCTAAATTGAATTCTTTAATTTCTTTTCATGTGTGTTTTAGGTTTGGACAAATCAGGCAGCTCTCTTGTTTGTCCTAAATAACTTATAGAAGTTATTTCAATTTTTATGATTATAGTATTCAGTATTTAAAGCAATTTTCAGGGGGAAGGAGGATGACAGGAGTAAAGCAATTTGGAGACTTCTTGCTCTACATGCACCCATTTGCTTGTTGCCCACATCAAGTGATCTCTGGTCTTTAAAGGACCACATTTTACCTTTTTAGATGAGCCTTGAGTCATCTGAAAATCTTTGATTTCTCTCTTCCACTCTATTTGGCCATATTTCTTAGAATAAAGTTTTCTAGAACAACTCACAAAGCACTGAAGGATTATTTTATCTTTTAGAAATTGCCCAGATTGCACCCTGAGCACTTCTGGCCCCTAAAGAACCTGGAGGATCGTGCTGCACAAGCCCTTTGGAGGAACGTGCCAACTGCTCCGTAACCATGAGTTGGCTCTTTGATGAGAGATTAATAGTTTCCATAATCATATCATCCTGGTTGCTGTGTGCCCAGAGTTTACCCAGACTTGAAACAAATGGAAATTAATTGAAAAAAAAATTTTTTTCTTGTCACCCCTCCAAGTCTCTCATCTGGAGAAGTGAAGAGAAAATGATTCAAGGTTCTGTTGCCAGAGGGAGCCAAAATGTTTATTTTGCAATTCTGGATAAAAGAAAGCAGTTGGAGTGTAAGGTCCCAAGACCCCCGGTGAGTCCGACGGAGGGGGCGACGACCCCAAGTCAAACGCGGAGACCGAAACTTGATGCAAAAGCAAGAGGATTTTTATTACAAGCGCGGCGCAGGGGCTCTCAGGCAGACAGCAACACAAGGGAAGCGCTGGCTGACTGGAGCCCTGAGCGTTTGCAGAACATGAGTTTATAAAGGCAAAAACCACACGCAGGTGGCCGGGAAACAGGGAACTAGGTTAACAGTTAACTCATCTCCTGCAGGGACAGACCTTTGTTAGTAGTTGACTGATTTCCTAAGGGGCAGGGTGGTTTGTCTTTACACAAACCGATCCCAGGAAGAGATAAGATAGCTATGCTATGACCAGACCAGGGCACCAGAGCTTACTGGAAAGGTCAGTTAAAACACAGGAGGAGGGGGGGGGGGTTTTCTCTTTGATCTTACAATAACCAGGGCTTACTGGAAAAGTTAGTTAAGAGGGGGAAGGGAGGTTTCAGCGGCCTTACAGGAGGATGGGGAGGATGTCGGCAGGGGAAGAATGGTACCTCTCTGCTGCCTAAATAATTCCAGATAGAACTGAAACCCTGGAAAGTGGCTCCAGGATACACTTGGAAGGCTGTCTGGTGAGGCCAGGAGTAGCTGGTCCTGGAAATAAGTACAGAGGGAACAGAAAAGGGATTCTGTAGCTGTTATGATTGTGATTAGACCAGTTGGATTGGTCTATTGATTTTTATGTGTCTACTGCTATGGAGGAGCTGCCATGAGTTTATTTGCCACACCCTAGAGTTTGGGAAACACTTATCCTGGGTTAAAATCTATTATTTACTGGCTCTGAAATTTGAACTCAATTCTTTTTAAGCCCCTACCGTCCCTCTTGACCACTTCTCACCCTAGTGTTGATATCTCTAATGTTGCTGTTGAGCCTTGGAGGATTTCATGAGCAGAGGGTTTGGTCTCTGGGAGAACTGGGTTTTGTTAATAGAACACAGGAATTTTGTCGTATCTTTAATCAGATAAATTTCTAATATGCAATCACTAAGTGCTTTATTAAAGTTGACTGGACCAGTAAGAGAGAAACAATTATAGATGAACACCTACCTCATCATTCTTTCATTCATGCCACAGTATGTTGTAATTTGTCATGTGTTAAGCACAATGCTCAGTGGAAATCAGAAGGTGACAATTTAAGATAGGAAAATAGGAGCTAGTTAATAGCTGTTCATTCCATTCATTTCTGAAAGTTAGGGTCCACATCCCTTCCTCTGACATGATGTACTTTCACTCCAGGTGACATGCTAATCAGAGATTTGGGGCTCTCTTGAAGCTTACATAGCAATAGGAGATACGTCAGTCCTTTGGTGGGTGCCTGTCTCCCTGCACTTTCTATGCAGGCCCCACAGTAAGCACCCATCCACTGTGGCCCACCCTCCTTGACAAGGACAGCAGATAAGTGCCAGCCCTCACTTTTCTTGTGGAACCTCACAAGGAAATCACCTCTCCAGCTGCTCCCATTTCAGCCCAGGGCTTGGCTACTACCTCAGAGGGAGGCTCTGAGTCTTAGCTCTCCCAAGCTGTCAGAACATCCCATGTAATATCAGTGCTTAATTGAGAGCTGTGGACGTGCCGGAGAGCAGGGCCTGGTGATGTCACAACAGAATCCGGAGGGGAGGCAAGGCCCTGGTTGAGGAGGCCAGAGGAACGATGTGTAAGATACTCAAGGGTTTGCTGCCAGTGGGAGCTGAGATAAGGCCTGGTCAATCACTCAGGGAGCACTGTGGGGAGTTGACCCAAGCCAAACAGACAAAATCCTGAATTTTACATTTGTGTTAAGACACAGTCTCAAACATTGGCGAAGCAACCGGCAGTCCGGGAGCTAAGAGCTCGGAATGGGCAAGAACACCATTCTCTTCCATCTGTCATGAAGTCTAACTGCCACCCCTCCTGTGCCCCTTATTCCACCGTAGGAGGAAGCTGTCTGAGACACTGAACCTTCTTTATTTTTAAAATATTTTTATTGATTTCAGAGGGAGAGAGAGAGAAACATCAATGATGAGAATCATTGATTGGCTGCCTCCTGCACGCCCCACATTGGGGATCGAGCTCGCAACCTGGGCATGTGCCCTTGAGCGTAATAAACCAGGACCCTTCAGACTGCAGGCCAACGACGGTCTATCCACTAAGCCAAACCAGCCAGGGCGAACCTTCTTTATTATTTATTTTTTTTACAAGTAAAGGCTGCACAGTTCATGAAGGGTCTACTTAAATTATTGGACCAGAATAAATTTAAACGGAATTGGATCTTTGGTTGATTAATTTTCCTGCTACTAACAGATGGGGGAGATTCCAGAGAAATACAAGATTTATTATGGTGGCAAAATGAATCTATACACCTTTCTTTGCACATCTCAGTAATAGTATGAGTTGCATTTTGAGATCCTGTAACAGGGGAAAAGAGAGGAGATGTTGCCAGAGTTTTAGCAGATAAGTTAAAATTCTCCCAAACTCACTCAGTATTCCTTCACCTAGATTCATTTCCAAGAAAACAAAGAGGAGGACAATGGATGAAAAAGATGGTGACATTTCCGGAGGCTTGCTGACTGACTTGTTTTGTATCCAGAATTCGTAGTGACCATCTAATGTGTATGGTGGAGCCATTAAGCATCTTTATTTTGGGGATAAACCCAGAGTGTCCTGTAAAAGCTGACACATCTAAAGGGAAAGATAAACTAAGAATTCTAAATTCAGTTTATGCTCAGTCGCCATGTGAAACAGGAGAGACTGCCTAACTAGTGTTCATTTGTATTCAACAGGCATTTACTGGTTACCAGCTACGTGTCAGGCACAGTGCTAAGTACTGGGGATACAGTGCTTCAAATATGGCAATGGCTCCACAAATGTTAGTTAAATGAATGAAAACTGTGTCCTCTAGTAGAACCTATGTGACTAATGAAGCTTACACTTAAAGCAGTGGTTTCCAAACTCTGATGCCCATAAGAATCTCCTAGGAACCTTTACAAAATGCTGATGCCTGGGTTACACCCCCGGATATTCTGATCTAATTGGTATGGGGTGCAAACAGGGCATCAGGATTTTTTAAGCTCCCCAAATGGTTCTGAAGCGCAGCAAAGTTAGGGACCCACTGATTTAAGGGACTCTCACTTCCTAGGGCTCCTTCCAAGATCCTAGGACAGTGATGGCGAACCTATGACATGCGTGTCAGAGGTGACACGCGAACTCATGTTTTTGGTTGATATTTCTTTGTTAAATGGCATTTAAATATATAAAATAAATATCAAAAATATAAGTCTTTGTTTTACCATGGTTGCAAATATCAAAAAATTTCTATATGTGACACGGCACCAGAGTTAAGTTAGGGTTTTTCAAAATGCTGACACGCGAGCTCAAAAGGTTCACCACCACTGTCCTAGGAGGTGCCTAGCACTTTTGAATTTGAAATTTTATATTCTTTTTCTTGAACAGGGCCCCAGATTGAATACGTTTAAGGTGCCACAAAAACTGAATCTGACTTTCTGTATTCTTGAGAAAGTCTTAGTCCAACTCATTGGAATCCTTAGTCAGCATGAGTTTTCCCCAGAAGTGTAATTTGGCTGAAAGATGGCGGTTAACAGTCCTCATGGCTGGCTACCACCATGTGAAAGCTAAACCATTACAAGTAACAGATGCCACCTTTTGTGGTCTTGTCTCTTTTTTTTGGTCCATGACCATCAGAGTGATTTTTGCAATGCTTTCAGAAGGAACTCCACGTTGGAATGGAAGAATTGGTTGCTACAAGTGGTAAGGTACTAGGTAGTTTTATTGGGTTTTGCATTTATATTGACTGATTTCATGGTCAGTACTAAGTTTATGACTGTAGCACTTCTGGTGCAAGAAACACACTGGTCGGCTTGAGTGTCCCTGGAGTTCGGTTCATCGCCATCCCTCTACCTTTCCTGGAGGAGTTGCCTGGCGATGTTTATGAGGCTGATGTAAAGCTCTACAAAATTTACTCAATGATTTTATTACAGAGGCAAACAATCATTTCTGCTGCTCATGTGAACCAGGTGCACACCTGGGCGTGTCTCCAGGACTCTCCATGCGGGGAGCAGAGCACACACAGCCTGAAGAGGAAGAATGAGCAGCTCACAGTACAGGGAGCTGCTGAGGGGCTCTCCCGGCTCCGCAATGTTTTGAAGTGGCTCTGAAGTTGCTAAATGGCCATGTGCTAGGTTCCCTGGCCCCTCCGTGTATCACATAACTACTTAGCAGTTCACATCCAGGCTGTTTACACATCTGATTATGAGTGGCTTTGTTGCCCTCTGAGGAAGAAGTTACAGAAGATGTAAGCCCAGCCCCCACTGCTGACTGCAGGCAGATGAAGGGCATGGCTGCTTCTCTGTGAGGAAAGGCCTGCTTTGTTTTGTTTGTTTTAATTAATTTCTGCCACAATGCACTCGGTAAAGTCTTCTAATATCTGGCACCTAAGAAAACATGCTCCAACTAACCTCTTCTGGGGTAGGGTTCCTCGCATTTCCAGGTAGATAGGATTTTCTGAAGATGAAAGGACAATCTCTCCTTTCTGTCCACTTGGATTTCCAGGAATGGAGTTCTTTGTCTTTCTACATGGTGTATTTTCTTCTCCTGACCCTTCCAGATGGCCACATTTAGATTCTTTCAGAATCTTCTGATTACTGTAAAAGCTTGGCCACCTGCCTTGAGTACAAAGAAGAAGGGAGGTTAAACATCAAGTTTGCTCGTTGTCCCTGATGTAGACTTAGTGATACCCTTTCATAAAAGCGCCAGAGATCATTAATTAGACAAATAGTACTGGCTTTGCTTTCTGCAGCTTCAACAAATGCTGTTTGACTTGTAGCAAAAATGACTAGTTGCATTGAATAAGAAGGGTGGCAATGCCTCTTTAAACAGTGCAGAACAAACAGTAAGACAGCAGACCTGGGGGGAAATCAAGTGTGTCCATGCAACAGGGCTGTTTGCCCCAGCACAATTGTCTCTCAGGCTGTGAGTCTCCCTCTTCCTCAAAATCTGAATAGCCAGCACTTCCTAATCATTCAGAACTCTCTGTATTTCCATAGTTAGTGGCATTTTCTCACAGTGTTTACTTTATTAACCTGAGCAGGAATGCTGTACTGAATAACTCCAGGGAACAAAATTTCCATTATCATTTATGTAAATCATATGCCCTGGACCTAGAATGTCTTGGCTTACCCACATGGTATTGAGTGCTTTAAAAAATTTTTTAAATTAAACTTATTAGGATGACATTGGTTAATAAAATTATATAGGTTCCAGGTATACAATTATATAGTACATCATCTGTATATTATGTGGTGTTTTCACCACCCCAATAAGTATCTCTTAATATTGGATTAGGAGGTTTCCATATGATTTAGAACCCAAAGTCAAAGGAAGTCTAAAAACCTAAAGAAATTAAAAACAAAAATCCTTTGGGTTCCTTACCCTTTTTTAAAAAAATTGTGACACATTGATGTGAAAATGCCCTGGGGTAAGTGAGGTCTTGGCTTCTGGTATCTGTCACTTCCTGTCTGACTTAGGCAAACCACAATGCACAGCAAATAGAAGGCTTTGTCATGACTGACACTAACTGGGCTATTTTGTTCAGTGTGTCCAAAATGACCACAAGCCAACATTTCTTGGAGTAATGTATTGAAACCAAAATGTGCAAATGATAAACAGGGTCTCCAATCATAACTTTAAAAAATGTAATTGAGAATTGGAACAGATTTGGAGTGAAACGTGCATAAAGTTGTGTGTAGACAGACTCAGACACAGCTCTTCTCATACACCAAGTGTTATTGGACAGGAGTGCTCACTGAAGGCATCATGGTGTAAAGATTACTGTGCTTTTGGAAAGAGATTTACTAGATTTGGATCTTGAGGACTCAAGAGATTATGTCCTGACCTGATCCCTGTGTCTCATCAAATTACTTTCCATTTGAACATGGGTAGAATCATCTGAGATCTTGTAAAAACATCCTGTTTTGTATTCAGATGCATAAATGGAGCTTTGATCTTTCTGATTAAGGATTACAGAGAACATTTTGTTATCATGTCTTTATAATTTCTCTCACATAGACTTCCTCATTTTTATATTCTTTCATTCCTTCTCAGCAAACGTGTACTCAGTAATTATTTATTGAGCACCTTCTCTATAACAGGCCCTGTGCTGGATTCTGGGCATAGTTCTCACCCTCAAGGGGTTTATGGTAAAAGAAAAACAAGGAAACACATAATTATAATGCCATGGACAGGTAAGCTCAGGGAGCATTTCCATTGCAATTGTGGTTTCTGGAGGATGGTTGTAGCTTGCTTCAGAGATCCCCTTCAATAAAATAAAAACTAAACTAAACACATATTCATTCACTAAGGTTCAAACCAAGTTTTCTCTTAAAAATGGAAGCATGACTATGACTCAAAGCCTCAGTACTGTACAGCAGAGTGTGAAGTCTGTATAATTGGCTTTCCCACGTGTGCTTCTTGAAGAATAGAAAGTCCAAGTGCTCAGGACTTTGAGTGGTTTAGTTTGTTAACCTTATAATGACCAAGAATACTTGGCTTAAGGCTCAATAATTGTAGTTGCAAATATGGATTGTCCTCAATTTTTAAGATAAAAACAACTTGCAAATGTATCTGTTTTTAAAAATTGTATATAGTTTTACAGCAAGTCTATTTCTTTGAAATGTAAAGAGACAAGAATCAAATTTCATTAGTTTTTCATACCCTTTTGAAATTTGCAATTTCTATAGTTAGGAACCTATTTCTTACAGCTTTTCTGTTCTAAACTTTGTTCTGGTCAATTCTATATTGTATATAGAACCAGTTGATGTAATTGTATGCAACCTGGTTGTAGTGGAACAATTCTGATTCATAACTATTCAGGCTTTAATTTTCCTGTCTGGTTTTGGTACATATTCCTTATAAGGCTTTTTTTTTTTTTTTTTTTTAAACCTGAGTTGAGAAATTGAGTCATGGAAATTAATCCTTTCACTTTGTTACATGTAGATTTTCAATAATTGAGTCAGGGTGTCGTTTTAAGAGGGTTTAGAGGGGCGGGGGAACAGGCCGATAATTTACAAATAACGAGCTCTGATTGGGCAACAACTTGTTTTGAGTTCCTTCTGTTCGACCTAACTTAACTGGTGAAATTTGTGTTCATGAGCTCATCTGCAAAGCCTTAAAAAAGATTTTCAGCTGTTCCAAATGGGGCTTATTAGCAGTATGTGTATAAAAAGATCACATCAGGTGGATGAGAGACGTTTGATCCCTTATTTGCTTAATAAGTTTTAAAATGATGGCTTTGTGGGGGCGGGGGGGGGGAGGATGGGGGTTAATGGGGGGGGATGATGACACATTTGTAATTCCTTAACTAATAAAGAATTTAAAGATAAAAAATTTAAAAAAATAAAATGATGGCTTTGAAAAGCAGGTTGTAGTCTAACCATGGTGCTATTTTAGGCTGGCTTGTTAAACACAGCTTTAAGCCTAGTATATCAATAAAGCAAATACTTAATTGTTGTTGTTATATATGTATATATTTTATATTGATTTCAGAGAGGAAGGGAGAGAGAAAGAGAGAAACATCAAAGATGAGAGAGAATCACTGATTGGCTGCCTCCTGCACACCCCCCCACTGGGAGTCAAACCCACCACCTGGGCATGTGCCCTTGACTGGGAAGAGTTGTATAACTTCTTCATATATTTTGGAAATTAACCCCTTAACCCCTTATCACATGTATCACTGGTGAATAAGTTCTCCCATACAATAGGTTCCCTTTTAATTTTGTTGATGTTTTATTTTACTGTGCAGAAGCTTTTTAGTTTGATGTAGTCCCATTTGTTTATTTTTCCCTTTGTTTTTCTTGCCCTAGGAGATGTATCAGTGAAAATACTGTTATGTGAGATGTCTGAGATTTTACTTCCTATGTTTTCTTCTAGAATTTTCATGGTTTCTCAACTTACATTAACGTCTTTTATCCATGTTGAGTTTATTCTGGTGCATGGTGTAAGAAGGTGGTCTAGCTTTGTTTTTTTAAATGTACCTGTCCAATTTTCACACCATTTATTGAAGAGACTGCCTTTACTCCATTGTTTTCTTCTGACTTCTTTGTCAAATATTAATTGACCATATGGTGTGGGTTGATTTCTGGGGTCTCTGCTCTGTTCCATTGGTCTATATGCCTGTTATTGTGCCAGTACCAGGCTGTTTTTATTACAATGGCTTTGTAGTATAGTTTGATATCCAGTATTGTGGTCCCTCCAACTATGTTCTTCTTTCTCAAGATTGCTGTGGCTAT
The DNA here is from genome assembly GCF_964212035.1 of Myotis nattereri. Classification (NCBI taxonomy): domain Eukaryota; kingdom Metazoa; phylum Chordata; class Mammalia; order Chiroptera; family Vespertilionidae; genus Myotis; species Myotis nattereri. Next base: position 29,990,030 of record NC_138084.1, read on the forward strand.
TTGGGATCTTTTTTAGTTTCATATACATTTTTGGAATATTTATTCTATATCTGTGAGATATACTGTTGGTATTTTAATAGGAATTGGATTGAATCTGTAGATTGCTTTGAGAAGCATGGACATTTATTGATGTTAATTCTTCCAATCCATGAACATGGTATATGCTTCCATTTGTTTGTATCTTCCTCTATTTCCTTTTTCAATGTTCTATAGTTTTCTGAGTATAGGTCTTTTACCTCTTTGGTGAAGTTTATTCCTAGGTATCTTATTGTTATTTGCAATGGTAAATGGGATTGTTTTTTTAGTTTCTCTTTCTGAGATTTCATAATTGGTGTATAAAAATGCCATTGATTTCTGGATGTTAATTTTTTATCCTGCTAATTTGCCAAATTTATTTATTAAAGCTAGCACTTTTGGGGTGGAGTCTAGGGTTTTCTATGTAAAATATCATGTCATCTGCAAGTAATGACAGTTTGACTTCTTCCTTTTCAATTTGGATGCCTTTTGTTTCTTCTGCTTGTCTGATCACTGTGGCTAGGACTTCCAGTATTATGTTGAATAAGAGTGGTGAAAGCAGACATTTCTGTTTTGTTGCTTATCTTAAGGGAAACACTCTTAGTTTTTGCCCACTGAGTATGATGTTCATTGTAAGTTTGTCATATATGGCCTTTATTATGTTGAGGTATGATCTCTCTATTCCCACGTTGCTGAGAGTTTTTATAAATGGGAGCTGGATTTTGTAAAAAAAAAAAAAAATCTGCATCTATTAATATGATTGTGTGACTTTTATTCTTCATTTTGTTTATATGATGTATCATGTTTATTGATTTGTAAATATTGAACCAACCTTGCATCCCCAGAATAAATCCCACTTGGTCATAGTGTATGATCATTTTAATGTATTGCTGGATCTGATTTGCTCATATTTTGTTGAGGATTTTAGCATCTGTTCATCAGGTATATTGGCCTGTAATTTTCTTTTTTTGTAGTGTTTTTATCTGGTTTTGGAATTAGGATAATGCTAGATTCGTAAAAAGAGAACTATCCATGTGAGAGAAACATTGATTGCCTGCCTCTTGTATGCCTCCCACTAGGGATTGAGCCTGTAACCCAGGCATGTGCCCTGACTGGAAATCAAACCAGCGAGCTGTTGGTGCATGGGACTATGCTCAACCAACTGAGCCACACCAGCCGGGGCAGTGTCCTATTTCTTGGTGCCTGCATGACATCTTCATTTAGATAGCTAAGAAGCATCTCAAAACTGAGTGCAAACCAAGACTTAATCCCCTTCACCCATTCCTGTCTTCATCTTTACTAAGATTAATCAATCTATTCAATTGTCAAGTAAAGAGCTTAGGGATCATCCTTGAAACTCCCTTTTCCTTTCAGCCCCTGCCATCAACAGATCCTATTAACTGCATCTCCAAAGCATATGCTCAATTTGTCCTTCGTTCTCATCCTCTCCGCTCTACCCATATCTATCATTATATCTCAGCTGGACTCCTTCAATAGCCTTTCAGCCAATCACCCTGCTTCCAATCTTACTCTTTGCCCTCACACCCACCACCGCAGCTCATCTCCTCTTCACCTGCCCATCTTGGAAGGAGGCAGAAGGGTGTGATTTGTGGGCCTGTTAAACTGCAGTATAGAAGATTGATTTGACTTTGTAAAAACAAAAGAAGTTGTGAGGTACAAGACATCTTAGATGAAGTTAAAGACAAATGAAAGGCTTAGGTGATAGCAATACATATAGTTACTATCCACAATATCCACAGAACTCCTACTTATAAATAAGAAAAATAACCTGATTTAAAAATAAGCAATGACATAAGAAATTCACATGTGAACTAATGTCTGAAAAGATGCTCAGCTCTGCCAATAATAGAAAAATGCCAATTAAAGAGTAGATACTTGTTTTTGCTATTCAGATGATCAAAAATTAAGATGGCCCTGGCTGGTATCTGTCAGTGGTTAGAACATTGGTCCATGCACTGAAGGGTCACAGGTTCGATTCCTGGTTCAGGGCACATTTCAGGTTCAATCTCTGACCCCTGGTCCTGGCATGTGTAGGAGGAAACCAATTGATGTGTCTCTCTCACATTAATATTTCTCTCTCTCTCTCTCTCTCTCTCTCTCTCTCTCTCCCTCCCCCCCCCCCCCCGCTTCCTTCCCTCCTTTCCTCCCTCCCTCTCTCCTTTTCCTTTCTTTCTCTGTCTCTAAAAAAGTCAATGGGAAAATTATCCTCAGGTGAGGATTAACAACAGCAACAACAACAAAATTAAGATGAATAATATCCACTGTTGCTTAAGATGAGGATGATGTTTTGTATTCTTGAGAGTAGGAATATAAGTTTGGTATATTTTAGTTGGAAGACATTCGGGCAGTATTCCACATCTGGGAATCAGTTCTCCAGAAATGCTAGACTGGATGCATACATGCACACATATTGGAACATAGTTCTGTCATCCCATTGTCATTAATTTAACAAATATTTATTGAGAAACTACCATGTGCCAGGCACTGGGATAGCCAATGGAGATTTTACAGAAAAAAAGTTTCCTTGCCTGTAAAATAAGGATAGTATTTACCTTATTAGACTTGTTGTTCAGATGAAAGAAAATATGCATGTGAAAGCTGTAAGTGTCCGGAATTTTAAAGTACATCTAGGCCTGACTGGGTAGTTCAGTTGGTTAGAGTGTCATCCCAATATGCCAAGATTTTGGGTTCAATCCCTAGTCAGGACACATACAACAATCAACCAATGAATGCATAAATAAGTGGAATAACAAATTGATGTTTTTCTCTCTCAAATCAATAAATAAAAAATAAAGTACGTCATACTCAGCAACGAAAAGCAACAAATTACTGATACATGCAACAAAATGGATGAAGTTCAAGAGCATTATGTTAAGTGTTTGAGCCAAAAACCTATGCATACCGTATAATTCCATTATGTGACAGCCTGGAAAAGACCACACTAGAGGGACATAAATGGCATCGGTGGTTTCTAGGGGCTGTATTTGGGGAGAAGATTGGGATGGGGAACTGTTTTGAGGTGATGGAAATGTTCTGTGTTCTGATTGGTGGTTACACAACTGTAATATGTTGGTCAAAACTCACAGAACTGTATGTACATCTCAGAAGGGCGAATTTTACTGTAAGTTATACATCAACAAATTGACGTTTAAGAAATTGAAAAAAAATGTCCTACAGTATAATGTGTTGCATATATTGATCTTTGTGGCAGAATCTAATGGACTGAGCACTCAATCAGTAAATAACCAGTCCAAATGTTTGGTTTCTGGGCCGTTTTGTTCATATAGCATGTAACATGATTTTCTGCTAATATAGCATGCTCATCTGCTTGCAGCTTTAAAATGTCTCTAATGGGAAGGATACGGAGCACTTCCCTTCTAAAAAGTTCAAGGATTGCTCTGCTTCAAGGAACAAGGGAAGCCACCAAAAGAATGATGATGAGGCAGGTCTGGACTCTCAAATAACCTAGACGCACAGAAGAAAAAGAGGGTGGGGTGTTGCTGCTTCAGTCGCCAACTGGAGAAGCAGTACAAGCCTATAGGAGTCATGCTGTGATCAGGTGTGATCTTGGTTTGGAGGGAATTTCCAACTCTAGATATTAGTCAGACTTCTGTATTTCAGGATGGCCTATCTAACAGCTTAATAAAAACGCCAGTCAGAAACACCTAAAGGCTAAGTAAGGCTTGCAAGTCTCAGACACAGGCTGGCGCAGATGGTCAGGACTCTGCCCACGCTCTCTCCGCCTCCCAGCTCCTCTTCCCCACCAGCAGGCGAGCTCCCTTCTTCTCATTGGCCACTGCCCAGCTGTCTCGAGCGCCCACAGGCCCGCTCAGACGCCAGCTTCTATAAAAAGCGGGCAGTGCAGTCCGAGGGCCAACACAGTTTACCTCTAGCAGCGCTACAGTGGAGCAGGGTGGCTCCACCTAACGGGACCAGGGATACCTTCGTGGATTTGGGAGCGCTGGGCCAGCGTGAGTCGGAGGTAAGATTGCCCAAGAATACTTACATTTTATAAAACAACCTTCCCATGTGCTTGCTGCTATGAGAAATAAACCAAGGGTAAGAAAAAGTCTTAGCCAGAGTTGTTTAAAGCGCCATTTTAATTACATTTTTTTTGAAGCCTGGGAAGTTTGGGATTTACTAGAGTTAATATTAATTGAGTACTTAGTGTAGGTCAGCAACTGTTCTAAGGGTTTTATATATGAACCTTTTATTGCCTTGAGATTGGTGCTAATTATCCTTTCAATTTTGCAAATAAGGAAATTCATGCACGTTGAAATTATAGCTTGCCTAGATGGAGTTGCAGATAGATTTATTACTAGCAATCTGCTCTATTATTTTACATCCCTTTTATTGTTTGCATGCTATAGGACAGTCACCCATACTCCGTGTGGGGGGAAAAAAAAGTCCATGGTCTCTGAGTGATTGTTAAACAAGAAATGTTTCCAAAGCTTCTCACATTTCTAAAAACAGTCTGAGACTGCATATCTGAGACCACCCCTCAATTGTTAGCCTCAGAGCACCAAATCAGAATTTCCTATGTATAATTAAGTTTATGTTAAGAAATGGTTGAGTCCGTTGAAGCTGAAAATTTCTATTTGGATCTCTTACGTCTCATCCATAAATCCTTTCTGATCAGAGACTTGTGATGGGCCAGCGCTATCTCCAATCATCTTTAGAATCTCATGGGACATCGGTCAAGGGTGGGGTAAAGGGGGATAAGGTGTGCTCTGCAGATATCTAGTGTGTCCTATTTTCTTCTTACTGTTTGTACTTACTAGAAAGTCTGTGTCTCCGCTTCCACCTCCTCATACATAAGTCCGTGAATTCCTTGGAGGCAAATTGTCTTCTTTGTTTTTCATCTTTACCACCATACACTGACTGTGGTACTTTATACATGTGAATGAATTGACATTTCATTTATTTTACGATTAGTAATCATTTGAGTCATAGAAAAACCCACATTATTATTATTATTAAGTTTAACTGGTCATTTTGTTTTTAAACATTGACACAGAGATTGTTGTAGTTGTAGAGATAAATTGACTGATATAGTAGAAAGTTTAGGATAAGACCATACTGATAAACGTCAGACCAGTGATTAGATAAGTCTGATTTCACGTTCCAGATATTTCCTTACACTGTTTTGTGGTGTGAATAGGTGGTTGAGAAGATGCCAAAGTAGATATCTAGTCCATCTTCTGAGAAAACAGGTTTTAACTAGATGCCATGAATTTTGTCCTACTTTCTGTGTTTCCAAACATATTTAGGGAAGTCCCTGTGAAATCAGATCCATATGTTGACATTCACATGTTCAAGGACACAGTTTTAAATATGTGTTCTCATATTAGCTAGCTGTGTGTCAACAGGTTAATTTCTCTAAGCTTCAGTTTTCTCATTTATAAAACTGGTATGATTCCTATCCCTCCCATTACGATTTTTTGAGAATTAGTTGGGATAATATTAATACATGATATGTATAGACATTTGACAAATGTCAGTCCCCTCACCCACCTCTGGGATTGCTAAGAACGGATGGAAGCTGCTATCACAGGAATTTCTTTCTTTCTTATCTCCATCCTCTTTGAACTTATATGTAGAAGTCCTTCAACTTAGTATGTGCCTGATAAATATTTGTTAAACTAAGTTCCAAAGGTATCATAAAGACTGAATTCTGGAACAGAAAACTGTATTCCATGGTACGTTTAGTAGCAGACTATTGTTTATGACCATATGGTTGAAAGCCGAATTTGATACTTTGTACCCTCTGTCAAGCCAGAAGGGTCTCTTGGGGCTGCCTTTTATAAGTAGCCCCAAAATCTTATACAGTATGGGTTAAGAGAAGAACTTTATGAAAGAAAGACAAAACTCACAAGATCTGTCTAGTCAGAAAGACAGAAATGCATAAAGTCCTTCATTTGCATCATCCTATAGGAAGATGTTTCAAAGCCAGGACTTTAGCTTAAGAAAACTTCCTTGTCCTTACTTTTCTCATTTAGCCTTTATTTACACGGGCCACGGTCCTTTGGTGGGTATTTGCATGGGCATAGAAGATCAAGATGAAACTCCCCTGCACTACCTACACAGGGCCTTTTAAAGGGTCTGTCCCACTTACCTTGCCTACCTGATTCCTCACTGCTCTCTATTGGTCGGTCATGTCTCATCTTTATCTACTCCTTCCCCCCTTTTATTTAAGATCTAATTCAAACACATCTTCTTCAATGACACATCTCTGAACATGTACCAAAATAATCTATTCACTGCCACCACTATGCCATCTGTGTTTCCGGTTGCAATGCTTATCCTTCTGAACTGTCACCCTCTCTCTACCAGACTTTTTTTTTTTTTAATATATTTTATTGATTTTTCACAGAGAGGAAAGGAGAAGGATAGAGAGTTAGAAATATCGATGAGAGAGAAACATCGATCAGCTGCCTCCTGCACACCTCCTACTGGGGATGTGCCCGCAACCAAGGTACATGCTCTTGGCCGGAATCGAACCTGGGACCTTTCAGTCTGCAGGCCGACGCTCTATCCACTGAGCCAAACTGGTTAGGGCTATCTCTACCAGACTTTCAGATCCCTGAGGTAGAGACCATGTCTTTAAGAAATCTTTTTCCTTTTATTCACTTAATGACATGTATGCAGTGCCTATTATGTGCAGGGACTGTGCTAGATGTTAGAGATACCATGGTGAGTATCAGCATTTGTGATCTCTGCCCCCATGGAGCTCACAGTCTAGTTGGAAAGGCACACAGAAACAAATACTCATTGAAACAGAGCTACCACTGCACCAGTGACTTGTTATGAATGGGAGGTATATGGTGCATTGACAACCAACACTAACTGGAATTGACTTGGGGAAGTCAAGAAAGGCTTCCATGAGTAAGTGAAGTTTGAGCTGGGCAATTAGAACACAGTGTATCTGGCTTCAAGCCCACACCATCACCACTACACCTGTACTGAGTGGTCATGCCACAGGCTTGTGTCAATGAGTGATGTGAAAGACAGTGGAATCAGCAATATCAATTTAAGTTGTTAACGGTTAATTCCACTAAAACTACAATATGAAATTGGATAATTAAGAAGAATTAATCATCAAATTAAAACTATCCTATCTAATAAAAGACAAAAAGGGTAATTAACCATACCTCCGCTACGCTTCCCATGGTCTAATCAGGGTGATATGCAAATTAACTGCCAACAAAGATGGCGACCGGCTGCCACACAGCTGAAGCGAGCATGAGGCTTGCTTGCTCCAGTGATGGAGGAAGCCAAGGTTCCCCGCCTGCCACGGCCTGACTCTGAGCCCGAAAGCAACAATGTTTCAATTATAGAAGCTAAACAAACCCCAGATACCTGCTTTCAGCCAGCCGGGGCCTCAGAGCTTAGAGCGCCAGTGATGGCAACAGAGTTTCAATTATAGAAGGTAAATAAATCCCAGAATTAAAAAAAAAAGAAAAAAAGGAGAGGCTGGGAGCTTCAGTCGCCCGCCAGCCTGAAAATGGCCCTCAGCCCCTCATCCAGACTGGCCAGGTACCCAAGTGGGGACCCCCACCCTGAAGAGGGTGTGGCCAGCCTGAAAACAGCCATCAGCCTCTCATCTGGGCTGGCCAGGCACCCCAGTGGGGACCCCCACCCTGAAGGGGGTGTGACCAGTTGCAAACAGCCATCAGCCCCTCATCCAGGCTGGCCAGGCACCCCAGCAGGACCCCCACCTGATCCAGGACACCCTTCAGGGCAAACCAGATGGCCCCCACCCGTGCACCAGGCCTCTATCCTATATAGTAAAAGGGTAATATGAAAACTGACCCTAACAGCAGAAAGACTGGGAATGACTGGTCACTATGACAAACACTGACCACCAGGGGGCAGATGCTCAATGCAGGAGCTGCCCTCTAGTGGTCAGTGCGCTCCCACATGGGGGAGCTCTGCTCAGCCACAAGCCAGGCTGATGGCTGCCAGTACAGCGGTGGTGGTGGGAGCCTCTCCTGCCTCCTTAGCAGCACTAAGGATGTCCAACTGCAGCTTAGGCCTGCTCCCCGCTGGCATGTGGACATCCTCCGAGGGCTGCCAGGCTGCCAGAGGGATGTCTGATTCCCATCTTAGGCCCAATCCCCCGGAGAGCAGGCCTAAGCCAGCAGGTGGTCATCCCCCGAGGGGTTCTAGACTGCGAGAGGGCACAGGCTGGGCTGAGGGACCCCCCCACCCCCGAGTGCACAAATTTTTGTGCACCAGGCCTCCAGTCTACGTGTGTCTACAGCTTCAGAGGCGCATAAATTTACAAAGAAAAGAAGGCCTTGTTCTTGTTCTGAAGGAGCTTGCTGCCTTATTAGAAGACAAGGCATGTATGAATAAAACATTTGGGGAAGTCATACAAGACCCAGTATAATAAAGTGCTGAAACTGTGGGGTTGGAGCCGGGGGAGAGGAGGTAGACTTTCATAGGGGTAGAGCTCCCAGTTCAGGCTACAAGTCAGGAAGATGGCAAGAAGCCTATGCGCTGAGTCATGCCCCAAAAGAAGGATTGGGTTAAGCACGGGTGGGCAAACTTTTTGACTCGAGGGCCACAATGGGTTCTTAAACTGGACTGGAGGGCCGGAACAAAAGCATGGATGGAGTGTTTGTGTGAACTAATATAAATTCAAAGTAAACATCATTACATAAAAGGGTACGGTCTTTTTTTTCAATAGTTTTATTCATTTCAAATGGGCCGGATCCGGCCTGTGGGCCGTAGTTTGCCCACGGCTGGGTTAAGGGAAGAAAAAAAAAGAAAGAAAGAAAGAAAGAAGAAGAAAACCACTAACGTGTATTATATATCTATAACATTCTAGGGATTATGTCTGATAATGTTTTATCTTATTTTGGCCTCATTGTAGTGTTACAAAATATATAAGCATATCCATGTTTTACAGGTGAGGAAACTAAAGCTTGGTTAACATTATCAAATATTGCCACTGTTTCAAAAATTATCAAATATAGTTGACATTGCACTTTTTTTTAGACCTTTTCCTGTATTTTCATACTTTATTTTTAGAGAACTATACCAAATTCATCATGATTGAAGACAATAAGGAAAACAAAGACCATTCTTTAGAAAAAGGAAGAGCAACTCTCATTTTTTCCTTAAAGAATGAAATTGGAGGGCTTATAAAAGCACTGAAAATCTTCCAGGTAAGCACTCTCCATATCTTACATAAAACTCTCTAAAACGAGTCTCTAAAATTATACTTAAAATGTAGAATATTGTAAATTCTTCAGAGTTGGACTACAGAAATTTCTTAAGCACTTAAATTTCTAAACTATTGCTCAATTCTAACAAATGGGCAAGGAATAAAAACAGTTTACAGAAGAGGAGGTACAAATAGCTAATAAAAAAAGTGGGGGGGAGAGCCCTAGCAGGTTTGGCTTAGTGGATAGAGCATCAAACTGTGAACTGAAGGGTCCTGGGCTCAATTCTGGTCAAGTGCACATGCCCGGGTCGTGGGCTTAATCCCCAGTGTGGGGCGTGCAGGAGGCAGCCAATCAATGATTCTCTCTCATCTTTGATGTTTCTATCTTTCCCTCTCCCTTCCTCTCTGAAATCAATAAGAATATATGTTTTTTTAAATGGGGGAAAGAAAGATTTACTTCTAGATTTTGGAGAACCACATTTTAATTTTAAAATATTAAAATTTTAATGATATTATTTAATGGTGTATTGATAATACAGTTAATGGCATTTTTATATAGCAAAATAGCAAAGATTTTTTTTAATTTTTTATTTTTTTAAAAATATATTTTATTGATTTTTTACAGAGAGGAAGGGAGAGGGATAGAGAGTTAGAAACATCAGTGAGAGAGAAACATCGATCAGCTGCCTCTTGCACACCACACCCCCGCCTGGGGATGTGCCTGCAACCAAGGTACATGCCCTTGACCGGAATCGAACCTTGGTCCCTTCAGTCCGAAGGCTGATGCTCTATCCACTGAGCCAAACCAGTTAGGGCAGCAAAGATTTTTACAGTTATACTGTTTCCTATTGTCAAAGCTTCAATGCATTTGGCCCTTAAATACATCTTTGGTGTGAGGCCAAATCAGTGTAATGTGTAGGGAAACAATCTGGTAATGTTGTGAGCCTTGAATATTCACGTTTTCTTTTCTATTTATTTATTTGTTTATTTTTATTGTTGACATTATTACATATGTCTTCATTCCTCCCCTGTCCCCACCTTCACCCAGCCCTAACTCCTCCCCCCACCCATAATGTTCACATTTTTGACCCAGAAATTCCACTTCCATAAATCTATGTTAAGAAAATAAGGGTCAGTGAGGCAAACCATGAATATTTATTAAGTACTTACTATGTGCCAGGTGCCTGAAGGATGTGAGCCTGAATAAAGTAGACCCAGTGCCTGCCCTCACAATAGGTATTCTCGTTGGGGTTAAGCTTGTAGACTCTGGAGGTGGACCACCTGAGTTCAAATTCTTGCTTTGTCACTTATTAGCTGAGTGATCATGGGAAAATTCATTAGCCTCTCTGTGCTTCAGTCTTTACATCTATAAAACGAGAACCCTACCTACCTCATAGGATCATCGTGAGAATCAATAGAGTTAATATATGTAAATGCTTAGGATGGTTCAAAGTACTTTATTAGTAAACGTTAGCTATTTTAAACATATTTTTATTGATTTCAGAGAGGAAGGGAGAGGGAGAGAGATAGAAACATCAACGATGAGAGAGAATCTTTGATCGGGTGCCTCCTGAATGCCCTCTACTGGGGATCAAGCCTGGAACCTGGGCATGTGCCCTGACCAGGAATTGAATCATAACCTCTTGGTTCATAGTTTGACGCTCAGCCACTGAGCCATACTGGCCAGGCAAATGTTCGCTATTTTAAAAATGAAATTTATATTCACATGATGTACTGTTATGTAGCCATTTGAAATAATATTTTAAAAAATTAAAAATTTAAGAGATTGTCAGAACCGGTTTGGCTCAGTGGATAGAGCGTCGGCCTGCGGACTCAAGGGTCCCGGGTTCAATTCTGGTCAAGGGCATGTACCTTGGTTGCGGGCACATCCCCAGTGGGGGGCGTGCAGGAGGCAGCTGATCTATGTTTCTCTCTCATTGATGTTTCTAACTCTCTATCCCTCTCCCTTCCTCTCTGTGAAAAATCAATAAAATATATATATAAAAAAAATTTAAGAGATAGACAAATAGTCTAGAAGAGTTTGAAAAGCATTGTTTAAAACCCGACATATTATATCCTCAGTCCCACTCCCCAGAGGCAACTTCTTAATTGTTCTTTTTTAAAAAATATACTTTTATTGATTTCAGAGAGTAAGGAAGAGAGAGACAGATGCACCAATGATGAGAGAGAATCATTTATTGGCTGCCTCCTGCGCGCCCCTCCCCCAACACACACACACCCTGGGGATCAAGCCCACAACCCAGGCATATCTGGAATAGAATCTGGGACCCTTTAGTCTGTAGATTGACGCTCTAGCCACTGAGCAAAACTGGCTAGGGCATTAATTGTTCTTTTCCTCTCTCTTCCACTCTCTCTAAAAATCAATGGAGAAATATCCCCGGGTGAGGATTTAAAACAAAACAAAACATAGTTTAGCTTTATATTTATTCAAGTTATCATTCAGAAAGTATTTAAGAATATATTCTTATTGTAAAAAATCCATAAGAAATATATTCAATAAAACTCTTTACTCCTAATCATGCCAGTATATTTTGTAACTGGCTTTCTTCTGTTGATTCCATGATCAATTCCATGTTCCAGGATGAAGCCTGCCTATTTTAGTTTCCCAGCATCCCTTACACTCACTCTTTCCTTTTGGTTCATATTCCCTGGTAACTCTCATTTCAGCTCTACCATTGCTCGTATGGTTCTCCAGTTTGGAATCCTCCTTCTTCCCTCTGCCTTCCAAGTCTATCTGTTCTTTAAGACTCATGTTCATTTCTATCTGCTCATGGAAACTTCTACTCTCTATAACCCGTGATGCTTTGTCCCTTTGCCGAACATTTCCTGCACCTGAACACTCACCACTTGTAGTTTTTCTTAGTCTTTTGTGTGTTAGACAACGAGGTATAAATTCCTTGTGTGTCTTACCCTTCATTGCATGCTTCACAGCCCTTACCTGGCTACATAGGTTGTCACTAAGTTAATTTAGATTGAAGTGGTTGGTATTGCAGATCAACTACTCCAACCTTCTCATATTTTAGATGAAAATCTGTTGGGTGCCTGGTTCTTACGTTTCATTATGTCACCAGTGCTTTCCCTCAGCTACCCAGATTGGCAAGAGAAGACCCCTTCCTCCCACAGGTTTGCACATATGGCACCCTCAGCTCAGAGTGTCATGAAGAGACCAGAAGAAGCAATCTGGTTTAGCTGGTTACTAAGTTTGTAGCTTAAGAGATTTGAGGTATTAAATACTCTGTGTTCAAGCTGTTCATCTAATTTTATTGGATGCAATTTTGCAAAGGAAACTTTTCTAAAGGTCTAACATTAGCATCACTGTTTGAAACTGGCCATATTGGTGAAAATTTTCAAAAGCTTCTTTTTATATAAGAGACTTGGTATTTCCCTTTGAAGGATAATCCATTCTGGCAATCCAAGCACTTCTGATGAGTATTATTAGTTTCGGGAGGATGTGACGAATTTCTCAAACTTTTTTGAATAGTGCCTAATATTTAGGGGGAGTTATTTTGCGATTGCCATCACTAAAAACAGCCTTTTCTCCCTTTGGCTATTGTGGCAAGTGTGACTTGGTTTCTAGCGGTAATGAAAGCAATCTGCTCCAAGACCGTCACCATTTGAGGTCCTACCTAAGCTTCACCCTCTGCTTTCCCCAGGAGAAGCGTGTGAACCTGTTGCACATCGAGTCCCGAAAATCCAAGAGAAGAAACTCGGAATTTGAGATTTTTGTTGACTGTGATATCAACAGAGAACAATTGAGTGATATTTTTCATCTGTTGAAGTCTAATACTAATGTTCTCTGTGTGAATCCACCTGATAATTTTGCCATGAAGGAGGATGGTACGTTTGAAAAGTGAAAATACTGCTCTGAAGATTAAGTACATAATATGTGTCCTATCTTTTTTTTTAAATGTGTGATTTTTATTTATTTTTTCACTTAAAATGTTTTATTTTTCAATTACAGTTGACAGTCAATATTATTTTGCATTACTTTCAGGTATATAGCATAGTGGTTAGACAATCATATACTTGATAAAGTGCCCCCCCCCCGGATATTTACAGTATCCTCCTGGCATCATACATAGTTATTACAATACTAGAGGCCTGTTGCGCGAAATTCACGCAAGAGTAGGCCTTCGCAGCCACGGCTGCCTCGATCCCACAGCTGCAGCCCTGGCTTTGTCAGAAAGGTCGTCTGGAAGGTTGTCCAGAAGGACATCTGGATGGCTGTTCAGTCTATTTGCATATTACCCTTTTATTATTATAGATTATTAACTGTATTCCCTATGCTGTACCTTATGTCCTCATGACTATTTTGTAACTACCACTTTGTACTTCTTAATCCCTTCACTTTTTTCAGTCCGTCTCTGTCCAATCCTATATTTATCTTAAAGAATGAATGTAAAAACAAAACACTGTCTCTTTAAATTGCTTATAGTCTGGTAGCGAAGGGAACAAAATAGAATTGCTCAAAATTCTAAATAAAAATGATAAGACAACATTTTATCAAGTATGAGAGAAGTGAAAAAGGAAACCTTAAATATATGATAGAATTCGGGATAGTTAGAAATCTGTTAAGTTGTCTCAGTTTCCAAATCATCTTGAGTTCATAGACCTCCAATTCTGTATTCGTATGGTGGTGTAAATTACTAAAACGCGGAAATACTTTCATTTTGGCTGTCAGGTAGCTGCTTCCCTGAGTCCTTTGAGTGCTTCCCACCTGTTGCTCCAGATGCTCCCCTAGGACTCCCCTGCCTGCCACGGAGACAGGGTGACACCTGGCGGAGCAGGAGCCTAGCCCTCTGCTTGTGTCTCTTTCGAGTGATGTGATTGGTGCCCCTGTTGTATTTATTGTTAAAGCTCTTGAATATCACGTCTGGGTATGTTAGAAAGAGCATTCGACTGAAGGAAGAAGGATCCAGTTCTAGTCCTCTCTCCTCTCTCAGAGAGGAATGAGTTCCCTTGGTAACTTACTTTACCTTTCTGGGCTTTGATGACCTTTTCTATAAAATTATGAGTTTTATAGAGGCTAACTGGTTCAGGTGATATTAAGGGAATACCAATTTGTGTCCAATATTTCTATTAAGAAACGAGGATACAAAAATAGATAGTCCCTACCCTAGAGTGTTCCCATTTTTTCCTGTAAGACAGACATGTTACAGATACATTATACTAAAACATAAAGGAAGCTTCTAGAGAATTAGAAACAGTGTGTCACGGGAACCCAGATGACAGAGGATTAGCTCCACCTCCAGGGTCAAGGACTGCTCCTTTGATTTGGACAGAGGAGGATAGTCTCAGGAGAACAGGAGGATCGGGTGGAGCAGGAAGTGGGAGGGGGTTAGGTGTTTCAGGCAGAAGAACAGCATAAGCAAAACTCAGAAATTCCGGGGGATGGTGAGAATTTCAATGTGGCAAAGGCATAAATGACCTCTAAGATCCTTTTCATCAACAAAAATAAACATTCACATTTCTTATTAAATTTACCCCTTGTTCTGCCTTTTTTTTTTTTTTTAAATGTATTTTATTGATTTTTTACAGGGAGGAAGGGAGAGGGATAGAGAGTTAGAAACATCGATGGGAGAGAAACATCGATCAACTGCCTCCTGCACACCTCCTACTGGGGATGTGCCCACAACCAAGGTACATGCACTTGACTGGAATTGAACCGGGGACCCTCTAGTCCGCAGGCCAATGCTCTATCCACCAAGCCAAACCAGTCAGGGCAAGATTCTGCCTTTTTATGATGGTCAAATATGTAGCTTAAAAAATGTTGTTTGTTGTTATTGAACTTTTGGTCTATCAGCAAAGTATAGCATTTTTTCAACATTTAGGAAATCAAGCCTTATAAATTTTAAGCTAAAATAATTTGAATACTTATTAAAAATAGAGAAGTTTACTTGTACAAATTTTGCCTCAATGTACAAGCAAAAATTAAAAATCTTATCTAAATGTATGACTTTCTTAATTTCTTCTTCCTTAGTGCCTTCAGATGGTCTCTTTAGGTGTTGGTGGTGTTTATATTTTGCAGGTATAGAAATGGTTCCTTGGTTTCCAAAGAAGATTTCTGACCTGGACCACTGTGCCAACAGAGTTCTGATGTATGGATCTGAACTGGATGCAGACCACCCTGTAAGTATTTTTAATAAATAAAAAAATTTCATGACAATAATTTAAAGCAAACTAAAACTCAAGAGCAACATTTTCATTTTTGGAGAAAGCGCTTATTCTAGATTAAACAGCATCTTGTTTCAATTGGGATTTCAGGGAGTTTAGTAGAGCCTCCTGTTGGTGGAATTGAGACCAACTGCCTGAAGAGCATCCGACTTGTTGGCTCCAAAGCCTCTATTCAGTGCCTGACATCCCCAGTATTAAGAGCTATTCAAAGAGTTATTCCAAAATAAAGACATGAGCTGCAGTCAGTTTTTATTAAAATGGGCATGGGTTATTGGAAAGGGGAGCAAAGACAGGATGGAAAAACGTATCACCTACGCTGCCCAGCATAATTGGTTTATTAGGCAGTTGATGAACTAGGACATTATTTCCTTGGGAAATTACAAGGGGGTACAGTACAGGCACGAGTTGGAGAATTAATAAACCAGAGTGTTAGGATTGCGTATGGAGCTTTAAGATCCTGGGAGGGGAGGGAGAGACTGCAGTTGTGAAGTCTCGTAGACCAGGGCTTTAATCTAGCTTCTACACTTGTTAGCTCTGTGAATGTGCCTGCGTACTGCCTTAGCCCCCAGTCAGTCCATCCATTTATTCTATAGTATCTTATTGAATAACTATTGGAATTTATAAATGTCATAACTGCCAGGTGGTTTACAGTCCAGTTGAAAAGATAAAGCACACATACAAATAAACATATATGAGATTGAAATGTGGAAAGTGTGCTAAGTAGCATGAACAAATGTGAAAAGTGTGCTAAATAGCTTTAAGATATACACAAGACAGCAAACATCTCTAGCTAAAGAGATCAGTTGTGTGATTAAGAAAAAAATCTTATCCTTGGGATAAAGCCTGTATTTAATTAAATGGTGCTTTTATTTTTCAAACTATTTTATTTTTGTAGTCACTATGGTATTTTTGTATCTTTGTATCTATAGTATGTTTTTTTTTCAATCCTCATGGGAGGATGTGTGTTTTTTTTTTCATTGATGAGAGAGAGAGAGAGAGAGAGAGAGAGAGAGAGAGAGAGAGAGGAAGGAAGAGGGAAAGGGGGAAAAAAGGCAGAGGGCAAAAGGGAGGGGGAGAAACATGAATGAGAGAGAGAAGCATCCACCCATTGCCTCCTGTATGCACTCAGACTGTGATTGGACCCCCAACCTGCGTATTCACCCTGACCAGGAATGGAACCCGAGACCCTTAGGTGCATGGGTAGGCATTCTAACCCCTGAGCCACATCAGCCAGGGCTGTATCTGTAGTATCTTTCACCTTTGTAGCCACTATGGTATAAAACTGTTATGTAGCATTGACTTTAAAATAAAAATAATCATAAACTTCTAAAGAATGCTTGCTCAAAATAACAATTATGTAACTCTTTAATATAATAGCTCAGATAATAATGAAAATGTTTCCCAAATATCATTTGTCAAGTTTATTTTAGTATGAATATTTAAAACCTTTTCTTTAATTACCAGGGCTTCAAAGACCATGTCTACCGTAAAAGGCGGAAGTATTTTGCAGACTTGGCTATGAACTATAAACAGTAAGTGTATTACAAAAATAACTTATCCAACTTTAAAATGATAAAATCAATGAAGAGAGTAAATTAAGCTCATTTAGTAAATAGAGAATAAGTGCTACTGTTTATTGAATGTTAATTCTTTATCTCGCTAGTGGCAACCCCATTCCTAGAGTTGAATTCACTGAGGAGGAGATTAAGACCTGGGGAACTGTGTTCCGAGAGCTCAACAAGCTTTACCCAACCCACGCCTGCAGAGAGTATCTCCAAAATTTACCTTTGCTTTCTAAGTATTGTGGATATCGGGAAGATAATATCCCACAGTTGGAAGATGTTTCAAACTTTTTAAAAGGTAATAAGCTAATTAAATTTTTTCTTAAGGGGCATGTTGAATTCTGTGTGGGTAATGAGAGAATTTTTAAAAAATGTTTTTATTGATTTTAAAGAGTGGAAGGGAGAGGGAGAGAGAGTTAGAAACATCAGTGATGAGAGGAAATCATCCATCAGCTGCCTCTTGCACGCCCCCTACTGGGGATCAAGCGCACAATCTTGGGCTTGTGCCCTGACCAGAAATCAAACCGTGACCTCCTGGTTCATGGGCCAACACTCAACCACTGAGCTGCACCGGCCGGGCATGAGAAAAAAAATTTTTTTTAAAATATATTTTATTAATTTCTCACAGAGAGTAAGGGAGAGGGATAGAGAGTTAGACACATCGATGAGAGAGAAACATCGATCAGCTGCCTCCTGCACACTCCCCACCTGGATGTGCCCGCAACCAAGGTACATGCCCTTGACCGGAATTGAACCTGGAACCCTTGAGTCCACAGGCTGATGCTCTATCCACTGAGCCAAACCAGCTAGGGGAGAAAATTTTTAATAGAGGAATAATGTTCAGTGATATGGGAGATGAGAAGTTTCCTGTACTCTGTTCTGGAGTATTGGATCCTGCATGGGGCACCACATTTGAGGAGGCACAATCAGAAGAGAGTGTCAATGTAGAAGAGGGACAATGTAGAAGAGAGTGCGCAGAATCTTAAGGGGATTGGAAATGGTAGTTCCCCAGGCACACTAGCCACATTTCAAGTGCTCAGTAGTCACATATGGCCAGTGGCTACCCTACTGGGTAGCCTAGATGGAGAACATTTCCATCCTTGTGTTAAGTTCAATGGGACCGTGAAGTCTGCCTGTCAGAGTGGGGGAATCCAAGTACAAAGCAACTGGTTGTAGCTGGAATACCAGAGTGTGAGGGTTTGAGATGACAGCCAAATCAGAGCGTGAAGAGGTCCCTGAGGCATGGCTGCCTCCTGGCAGGCACTTTTGCAGTGGATATGCAGTCTTGGCTGTTGGGGAATGGGAGACCACAATCCAGTATTGATCAAATAAAGAGACTATAAGAGGCAGTACTGGTGAAAAAATGGCATAGATTCTGAAATGGTTCTGATCTAAATGAATAGATTCTGTCTAGGGGATATTCTAAACTCTTTAGGGAGCCAACAGGTGTAGAGTAAGGAGACCTGGGTTCTCTTCCTACCTTTACCATCCACTGTGTGGCCTTGGGCACATTACTGAGTTGCGGAACCCCAGTTTTATAGTTGTTACAACGAGGAGAATGAACTTTAACTCATGCTGAAAACCTGAAAGGAGGTGATATGTGGCAAGTGTAATTCATTGTCTGGCCATGGTAAGTGCTTAGTAATGATTATTTCCCTAGTCCACGTAGGATACATTTTAGTTTTCTGTCCTCTCTCAGTGTAACTTGGTGCCACTGGCCGAGTTGCAGTGTGGCAGTATGTGGCATATGCTGGTGAAGACTGTCTCTGTGTTTTCCCCCTTGCTTTGCAGAGCGCACAGGTTTTTCCATCCGTCCTGTGGCTGGTTATTTATCATCAAGGGATTTCTTATCAGGTTTAGCCTTTCGAGTTTTCCACTGCACACAGTATGTGAGACACAGTTCAGATCCTCTGTATACCCCAGAGCCGTAAGTACTTCTCCATCATCCAGTCATCAGCTAGCTGCTTGTAATATTGATATCTACCTCATGAGACTGTTGTGAAGATGAAATACATTAGTGAAATAGAATAGTTCCTGGCACATAATACATGATCTATGCTTTATATATGTTATCCATTGTTGTTGTTGTTTGACAACCTATTAGGTGACAGGTGCTGTTTTTAGCATAGAGGATGTACGAATGTCTAAATACTGAAAAAAATCAAGCAAAAATTCCTGCCTCATAGAGCTTCTATTTGTGTGTGTGTGTGTGTGTGTGTGTGTGTGTGTGTGTGTGTGT
Source organism: Myotis nattereri (assembly GCF_964212035.1). Taxonomy (NCBI): domain Eukaryota; kingdom Metazoa; phylum Chordata; class Mammalia; order Chiroptera; family Vespertilionidae; genus Myotis; species Myotis nattereri. Next base: position 30,009,234 of record NC_138084.1, read on the forward strand.
TATTGCTATTTTGAAAAGGGTGGCCAGCGAAGGCCTTTTAGGGAAGGTAACATTTGAGCAGAGAACTGATTTGAGGTAGAAGAGTATGTGGAGTCTGTGGCTATCTGTATGTACTTACGTGTGGGTTTGCAAGTGGCCAAGGTTTTGAAGCAAAACTGTTTTTTTATTTGGTTAGTGTCCTTTGGGATCCTTTTCCAAAGTAATACCTTTTGATTAATTTGAATAAAAGTAAGATCGGATTTTAATTTCATTGAATGATTGATGAATGCATTTATGGTAAGCATCACAGTTTGACAGACTTGTACCTCTTTTTCAGAGATACCTGCCATGAACTTTTAGGTCATGTCCCCCTCTTGGCTGAACCTAGTTTTGCACAATTCTCCCAAGAAATTGGCCTGGCATCCCTTGGAGCTTCAGAGGAGGCTGTTCAAAAACTGGCAACGGTATAAAACTGGAAATGACTGTAGAGATCAGTAATTCTTGACTGGGGTGGGATATGGGTATTTGCATAGTTTAAAAGTGCATATTCAACATGACCATCAGAAAATGTGTCTTGGCCCACCTTTAATTTAATTTAAATAACATTAAAGGAGGATGTAAAATTTTAAGGTCTATCAAAAGACATGAGCTTAAAAAAAGACAGAGAAACATTAGAGCACAATAATGTTAATAGTTTCTATATCTTCTTTTTCCAGTAAAAATGATAGGTTCCAAAAAATGATGCTAAAAACATTTTTGAGTACTAGGTACAAGACATCATGCTGCAAATACAAATATGAGGAAGGTCTGGTTCCTGCCTTCCTGGAACTTATCACTGCATAACATGTTATTTATGTTACCATAAAATGGTTTATTATATTTTAAAATTAATTAGGAAACATTTACATATTTTCTCAGTTTTAAATTTTAATATGCTAAGTATAGGTAGCTATAACCCATATAAACAACAATTCTTCGGCATCCTCGGTAATGTTGAAGAGTCTATAGGATCTTGGGAACAAACGTTTGAGAAGTGTTGGTTTAGAATGAGGCCAGATTGTAGAAATACTTGTAAGCTAGTCTGGGGGTTTTGAACTTTATCCCAGGATACTTTGGGACAGTGACAAAGAGTCATATTTGTTTTAAATTTAGTCATTCAGGATGTGAAAGTAATATTTCTGTCCTTTTGCAGTGCTACTTTTTCACTGTGGAGTTTGGTCTGTGTAAACAAGATGGGCAGCTAAGAGTTTTTGGTGCTGGCTTACTGTCTTCTATCAGTGAACTTAAAGTAAGAGTTGTAAATCTTTGCACATCACCATATTCACTTAATATCACTCATATGACCTGAAATAGTTCATGGATTTGAACAAGAGCTTAGTATGGAAATTACTTAGGGTGACAGTAAACATTATTTAAGGGATACTTTTTTCTATTTCCCAAATATTCTGGTGTGTGTGTGTGTGTGTGTGTGTGTGTGTGTGTAACTTTAAAATTAAAAAAAAGTATTTTAAAGCTTTTGCTTACGAAGTCTTGATGTTTCCTCACCATTTTATGTGCTAGCAAGAACTTCTGTAATTTTTAGGGAGTTCTTTGAAATTTGTTATTTAGCAAATAAAGGAATAAATTTAGGCTATTGAAAAATGAATTTGTATGGCACAAATCCAAGGCAGTGTCTTGCTCTCCAGGAGCCTGCCACCTGGTGGTGGGTACAAGTCATGCATAGGAATAACTAGTGCAGGTAGAAAGTAGGTAACGTAATGCAGAAATAAATGAATATTCTTGGGTGTCTCCCTCATGGAGAAGAGTGTTAGAACAACGGAGATGATCAGAGCAGCGGTTCTCAACCTGTGGGTCGAGACCCCTTTGGTGGTTGAACGACCCTTTCACAGGGGTCGCCTAAGACCATCCTGCATATCAGATATTTACATTATGATTCATAACAGTAGCAACATTACAGTTATGAAGTAGCAAGGAAAATAATTTTATGGTTGTATCACAACATGAGGAACTGTATTTAAAGGGCCAGAAGGTTGAGAACCACTGAGAGGCATTTATAGAGAATGGCAAGCCATTTGTTTTGCTGGATAATATTGTGGGTTAAATAGGGCTGTAGGAAATTAGTGTGAAATTGTAGGTTGGGACCATTGCATTAGTAATACATCCAGAGGTGTGCTGATTCTGGAAGTTGTGTGTAGAATGTGATATATGAAAACAGATAGTATTCTTTGATTCACTAACTCTTTGTCTTCCAGCATGCACTTTCTGGACATGCCAAAGTGAAGCCCTTTGACCCCAAGATTACCTGTCAACAGGAATGTCTCATCACAACTTTTCAGGATGTCTACTTCGTATCTGAAAGCTTTGAAGATGCAAAGGAGAAGATGAGGTAGAGTATATCTTCCTCATGCCTTCATTTCCCCCGCAACACATAGGTCCATTAGTAACCAATCAGAAGTCAGCAACTGGATAATTAGAAGCCTACTAGGAGCCTTCTGCTTATAAACACTTCCCTTTTGCAACAAATATTTAGAGTATGTCCTTTACAATGATAATTGTAAATTATGAGTAAGATACATCAAGAAATTGGTTTCTTCCCATTTCTTCCAATCAGAGAGTTTATAATTTAGTAGGGGAAAAACTATACACAAATTATATATAAGGACAAAGAAAGCCTTAGAGGTCATATGTATGAAACATTGTTCTGCCTTTTATTCAGGAGCAATTCATTATAGCTCGGGGAAGAGAGAAAGCTAATGGCATTTTAGAAAATACATGAAGAATAGACAGGATTTAGATATGTCAAGTTTTAGGCTATGGGGCAGCATTATAAAAAAGGCAAAAAGGTGGAAAAACATCAAAGCTATGCTTTAACTATTAACCAGCTAAGTGTGTTGTTTAAAAAAAAAAAAAAGAAAGAAAAGATGATATTGCCAGCAGAGAAACTGCTTAGATTTTTGCAATGCTTCAAGTGTAAATAAATGCCTGAACTAAGATAGAGGTTGTAGGAAAGGAAAGGACTGTAGAGGCAGAAACAGCAAAACAATTTGGTGGAAGGGGTCATGAGATCATATTGTGACAATGGAGACAGAGGTTGAAGACATGCTCCTTGTCTTTTAGGGATTTCCTTATAGTTGGGGATTGAAGCCATGCACAGAGGGCTTCCTCTAACACAGGTGGCACCTTTGCACAACTAGAAGAGGGGTGCCCTCTGGGTAGACCAGGTGGATTGCAAACTGGATTTCATCTTCCACTCGTGTATAATTGTACTGAGCTGTACAAGTATCCCTAGGGATCTGAGCATGATTGTTCCTGGGAGTGCCAAACGAGAGGTTCAAATTTTGAAACCTTCTTGATAAAGAAGGCAGAGCTTTCACGTTGGAAGAAAGGGTAGAATTTAGTATAATTGAGTGGACTTACTATGTGGCCAGTGCTATTGTTTACAGATAAAGCTACTGTCGATGGTCTCCTTACACTGGTTAAGAGATGTGTAAAGTAATACATTGTTAGTGAAGCCATCCACAGGATCTTTCCCTAGTAACGCAGGGTAGCTGTGTCCCTGATGACTTCAGGTTTTCTCCCTGGGTGGGATTAAGGGTGCCTGTGCACAGGCAGCATACGGAAGTAGGTCAGATGGGTTGCATGCATGTCTAGATTTGTCTTTTGCCTAGTGTGTGAAATAGGTTTGCTGTTATTTAGTTTTCACTGTTTCTCCCCTAGAAATTAATTGCCTTTTATTTGTGTTCTTAAATAGAGAATTTACCGAAACAATTAAGCGCCCATTTGGAGTGAAGTATAATCCATATACACAAAGTATTCAGATCTCGAAAGACACCAAGAGCCTAACCAGCGTCATGAATGAGCTGCAGCATGATCGCGGTGTTGTCAGTGACGCCCCTGCTAAGGTCAGCCGGCCGCCGAGCATCTGACAGTTGCCAGTCCTCATCCTGAGAGCGCATCTGAGCATCAGTTCACAAGCCTGGGGGCCAACTCGTGCTTTTCTTAAAGATTTGGTCATGGAGGGATAGCAGCCAAACCATATTTTCTACTCCTATTCCTTAATGGCCCATTAGTCTTTGAAAATTTGTGCCTGGATATGCTAGCCACCACCTGTTTTTGTTTTGGGTGACAGTTTTAGTGAAATATTATTCACATATCATACAATCCATGACTACCTGTTGTTGTTTTTATAGAGAAGTTGTTTGACCCAATAGATATATCTAGTCCCTGCCTTCTATTTTTCCCAATCCTTCTTGAGTAAAATGACTTTTATGAGCATTTAAAATACCTTCATAGGATTGTCAACAATAAAAAACAATACCTTTATAGGTATTATGGAGCTGGTCCATGTAGTTACCTAAATCCTCTTATTTCTAAGCTATCTTATGTATCACTGAATTTGTGCCAAGCTCAATCACATTCAAACCCCTGATTTTAATAGGAGACCAGCTGCTAGCATGCACAACAGTTTAGAGGGCTTTGCACATGAAGCTTACCCAATAAAGAGCAAGCTGTCTAGCTTCAAGGGTACATTCTTATAGGGATAGGAGTAGCTAAGTCTGGAAAGGTCAACTGGGGTATAATCTTAAGACCAGACTAAGAATTTGGGGCTTTTATTTTGTAGGCACTAGGGATCCCCTTCCCAAATGACAATTCTTTTTAAAACTTTCTTTTCAATGGCATTGCATGACACTGGTTTTATTTTAGATGATCTGTCCTACTCATGGGTCCAAGGGAACTTGGTGGGGGTGCTACTTGCAAGGCCCGTACTCAGACATGTAGCCCCAGTATTGTGACGGATTGTCCTTGGGTTAGCAGAAGACAGAGTTGGGAAAGGTAATTCATATTTTTACATTGCTTATAAATTTTAATAGGTGATTAACTATTAAATATATTTTTGATATTAAATTGATCTAGGCTAATCTAAAATCATTTAAAATATTCATTAGCTAGTTTATAGTTGGTTGTTTGGTTGCAAGGACATCTATTATAAGCAAACCATGATAGATGGCAAATAACAGCAAACTATGCATAGTGTATCTATTTTTTAAAGTGTTTTTATTGATTTAGGGAAAGAGGAAGAGAGAGGGAGAGAAACATTGATGTGAGAGAGAAACTTCAATCAGCTGCTTCCTGCACACTCCTTATTGGGGTTCAAGCCCACAACCTGGGCATGTTCCCAGACTGGGAATAGAACCGGTGACCTGTTGGTACATGGAACTATGCTCAACCAACCTGCGGGGGCTGTATCTGGTTATTTTCATACCACTTTGATTATGGTGAAGAATCATAGTTATTGAATTGTAAAATGATAGTATTTAAAATCACTCTACGACTAAAGCACACAAATAAATATTTAAAGGCACAACCATTATAATTCACAACTTCATAATAATGGAAATATTTAAGGATAGATTTCAATTCTTCTAACCTCTGGATTTGTGATATTTGGTAAATCAGGAATCCTGAGAGTCTTAGAGTTTTCATGCACTTAAATATATATCTTGAAAGCATCTAGGAAGAGAATTGAACCAAAAGTTTGGTTCATGATTCTTTTGTTTCCTCTGCCCTGTTGCTCTTGCTTGAAGGGCCGCCGGTGGGGAGCAGTTGGCCCCAGTTATGCGCAAGCAAGTGCTCTGGCGCTGCAGCTTGAACCCCGGCGCCATGCGCAGGCGCAATGGTGGGTCATGATTCTTAACCAGTGGGTTGTTACTCAGACATTATGATATGCATTTTCCTGACTTTTTGAAGAAAGCTCCAAAAGCTGGTCCTTAGAGTGTCTACATTTCTTAATCTGCCTACTCTGTCATTTGGAATTGTACAGTAGTAATGCTCCACCAAAATATACAGAATTAGAGTTAACTTTTAATTTGGCTTCCAAATGGAAAAAAGAAAAAATCCTGGAACTTTTTAAAGACATATAATAGAGTGCATATATTTAATTTCTAGGGAATATATAAAGATACTGAGGTCTATTTCAGTGTAGTCTTTGTTTTACTACATAATATACATTTATGATTTGCAAGTTTGTTATTCAACTGGATAATAAATGGATACAAAATTCATGTTCTCAGCAAGCATTTATTTTTTGGTCAAACATGTTAACTCATTTAAATATATTAGCAATTGTATTAGTTTAAGAAATCTATCACATCCTTATATATTTTTTAAAAGCCCATGAATAGCCTATATAATAAAGCCCAGTGACCATAATGGCAGAACGACCAGAATGACCGCTTGACCAGTCACTATGAGGTTCACTGACCACTTCTTGGTCCTTTTCATTGTCCAGCAGGCTCCCATCGCCCAATGGCGAGTGGGGACCGGGGGTGGGTGGCCGAGGTTGCGGGTGGTGCCAGGCCAAGGCCCCCATCCTGCCGGTTGCACCACACACAGAGGGCGACCTGTGGCGGGGGTGGGGTCAGCGAGGGGGCAGGACCGGCTGACCTCTCGGTCCCACCCCTGGCTGTCAGGCTCCCATCACCCGATGGTGAACGGGCTGTGCCTTGCTTCTTTATTTTCTTGCTCCTCCTTCCCTACTCTAGGATGCCTCTGGCTCCTGCAGGGTTTGGGAATGGTGGTGAAAAGGAGAGGTAAGGAGTAGAATTTTTTTTTTTGTCTGATACTGTTGTGAGTTGGCATCAGTGCTTTGTATACTTGGTAAGTATTTAGTGCTGACCCATTCTCTGTGGGAGTTTTGAAAGCCCTTACCACCTCATTTCTTGGAATCTCTTGATGTGGGTAAATGTACCTCTCTGTCTGGGCTGTTGAACTCTTTTCCCTGAGCCTCTAAGAATCTAGTGGTCAGCTTTCTTGGAGTGTCACTCCAGCCCTCCAGAATCCCCTGGGATGGGGTCTAATGCCGGGGTCCAACCCCAGCGGGTCCAGGGGTCCCCAAAGGTGTGGACGGAGTCGGCGAAGAAGGAATGACAAGGAGGCAGCGTTCAGTTGATCAGCAGCCTAGCCAGGATCTCCAGCCAAGTTCTGGTCTCAATCTCCAGAGAGGTTCTGCTTAGGATCTCCAGCCAGGTTCTGTGTCCATGGTCTCTTGCTAGGTTCTCCAGCCAGGTTCTCCAGGTTCTCCAGCCAGGTTCTGTAGCCATGTTCCCTCGCTAGGTTCTCCAGCCAGGTTCTGTCCAGGTTCTCCAGCCAGGTTCAGTCACCAGGTACTAGTCAGTTTCTCTTGCCAATTTCTGTAGTCAGGTTCAATCCAGGATCTTTTGCCATGTTCTCTCCAGCGAAGTTCTTCTGTCTCTAGAGAACGTTCTGTGTAGGTTCTGTGCCAATTTCTGTCTCTCCTCTCTGTCTCCTAAGTTCTGTCTGCTGTTGTCTTGTTTCAACTGTATTTATACCAGTTGATTCCAATCCTATCAATCTCTATTACAAAGGTTAGGGCGTTTCTTATCTCCATTCCAGGGAGTAAAGATTATGTAGCTTAAGCATGATTATTCGTAGTTAAAGTGATTAATTACCCGCCTAGCACTTAGTTAAGAGGTTTTATTCCCTCCCTAACTTCAGGGGAAAATCCCTACCTGGGGAAACAATCTTTCTCAGAGAGGAGACCTTGGTTAAAAACACATAGTGCCAAGAAGGTGAGCAAACATTTTAAGAACAGTATGCCATATATGCCAGGTCCCTTGAAATAGCAAGCATGGACCGGCTCCCGGCAGTCTAAGACTATTGTTCATGCATGGAAAACACTCACATGGCAGATACTGAGACATTCTTTGTCATGAAAAATTGGACATGAAAGACCTCTCCAAAGCATCAATGTCTCTTTGCTCAACTATCAGATCAGTTGTCTGAACATCCACCTTGAATTTCTCAGCACAAATTGCACAGCAGCCTGTTTTGGGTGCCAGTCCGGAGGGATACAGACCAAGCTCTCTAAGTAGCCCTGCTGAGGCCTGCCTTTCTCTAGACATGAGATGAGTGTGGGCTCAGAGCACATTGACAACTATTGCCACATATTCTACCAGAATTCCTTCTCATCCTCTCCAACTCTTTCATAGACTGGAGGTCATGCACTGGTTTCTAGACACCTCCTTCACAAGTTATGCATTGGTGGTCTTGTACCTCACTTTATAATGTGGGAGTAATTAGCAATTATTGACTTGAGGGTTCATCCAAAATGGAGACAAGAAGGGGGTCCTATTTTTACGTCCTATTACACATGCTTGAAAGGAATTGTCAGAACAAAAAAGGCCAATCATATAAAACAATCAGCAAACATGGTATAGTTTTTGCACATCAAGTTCCCACGAGAACAAAGAGCTGCTTTGCCTCTCTATAAAATATTTTTAAAAAATACTTAAAGGGTGAGCACACAATAGAGTATACAGATGTTATATTATAAAGTTGTCCACCTAAAATATATGTTATTATCCAAAGTTACCCCAGTAAATTTAAGAAAAAAATATTTTAAACTGCAAGAATAACTTGCAGTTTAAAATATTAGTCGGTTGTCTCCTGAACACCCCCTACTGGGGATCAAGCCCGCAACCCAGGCCTGTGCCCCTGACCAGAATTGAACCAGGACCCTTTAGTACACAGTCCAACGCTCTCTCTATCCACTGAGCCAAAATGGCTAGGGCATAACTTGCAGTTTAAGTCTTTGTGCACAGCTCTGATTATTTTCTTGTGATAAATTATCAGATGTGGAATTACTGGGTAAATATCTATCTTCATATTCCTAATATGCATTGCCAGATTTCCTTCAGGAAATTTGTGCTTATTTATAGCTTCCACCAAAAGTGTATGAGGATGTCTGATAAAAGCCATTTTATGTGAAAATCTTTGTTGGACGAAAATTACCCAGTATTGATGATCAGAATCAGGGCAGGACCATGCTCAGAGCACTGAGAGTCAGAAGGCTGCCCCAGCAGGAGTCCCCACACCAGGCTCCTCATTGTAAATTCCCGATACCTACCAGGCACTGAGGTCGACACCAGTCCAGCGATATAAGACACTACCCTCATCTACCCTCCCTTAAATTTTGCAAATGCGCCCCAGAGCAGGCCCAATGAGTTCCGCCTAAGACCCTGAGGCAGGACTCTTCCCACTGCTTCCCAGGCTCACTTCCTTCCCCATCAAATGGTGATACCATGTTAGTCCCTCTGGGCTGTCGTGGGACTCCAAGGGGATAAAAATGTGAAGGAGTGTGGTGCAATCTACAGAATTATTATTAAAAATAAAGGCAAAGGCTTGGCTGGTTTTGCTCAGTGGGTAGAGCGTCGGGGTCCGCCTGTGGACTGAAGGGTCCCAGGTTCCATTCCGATCAAGGGCACATGCACGGGTTGTGGTCTCGATCCCCAGTAGGGGGCGTGCAGGAGGCAGCCGATCAATGATTCCCATCATTGGCGTTTCTCTCCCCTCCTCTCTGAAATCAATAAAAAAGAAAATATATTATATATATATGTTATATATATATGTAAAGGCAAAGAGAGACCCTGTAAAACTGGAGGCCGAGGGCGGAGACTCTCAGAGCGCGCGGCCCGGCCACTGGGAGGCAGCTTGGGAGGCTGTTGGTAGGCTCTCGCCCGCTCCTGATTCCCCGCGGCAAGGTGCAGCCCGCCGGCCCCGCCCCCGCCCCCGCCCCCAGCGCCGGCCCCGCCCCCTCCGGCCCCGCCCCCTCCCCGCCCCCCGCGCCGGCCCTGCCCGGAAGCGTCGGTGGAGCGGCCCCGCATGGAGCTCGAGCCCCCTTCCTCGGATGCTACCTCTGCGCCCGCCGCGCTCTTCGCCTGGGTGCGTGACTCCGCCCCCGCGCCGGGGCGGCTGGGACTGAGGGGCGCGCGGAGGCGGGGAGCTCCCGGCCTCCGCGTGGGCGGTCCGGGGCTGGGCGGCCGAGATTCGAGCCCGGCGCTGCCTCGGTTGGAGGATCCTGGGCCGGGGGCGGAGGAGGAGAGGGCGGAGGGAAGGGTCTTCGCGGCGTGGCTGAGGGAGCCTGCTGGCCGGTGGGGTCGGGCCGGAGGGGCTGCGGCTCAGTGGGAAGGACCTGCCCCCGGGGCAGAGCGTCTGGTTCTGCCTGAGCTCCGGGACAGACGGCGTGGATGGCCCCGAAGAGAGAGGATCGCCCGTCTCGGACCCTGTGGGTCACCGGGGCCCCGCACCCTGCCTGGCCCGGAGGACAGGGCCGTTCCCCAGCCCCGCCCCAGCCTGGCGGGAGCCTCCTTCCCAGTGCGGCCTGCGGAGTGTGGCGGCGCACAAAGGCAGAGACCCTGCACCATCGCTGCCGTTCTGCTGTGGCCGGCGCCTGCCCGTGTCGGGGGCGCGGGGTCTGCGCGGTCCTGGTTTGACTGGCGCCCGGAGAGGCAGGGTCCCGTTTATGTCCTGGCTGGGGGAGAGGCGTGCGTGGCAGGTCCTCCGCCGGATGCCCGGGAGCCAGCAGACGCGGTGTCTTAGTTCCTCCTAACGTGTATCCCGGTGTTCATGCCGTGTGTCATCTGTGGATGTCGGTCTCCTTGGCTAGAACGTCAGCATCAGCACGGTGGGTGCTGAGCCTGTCTTGTTCACGGTGCCTGGCACGTGGCAAGGGGCTCAGTAAATATCTGTTGACTAATACCTGTTGTATGTGACCCCTGGGCTGGTCTTTTGGGGAAAAACACGAGTGAAAGACTTAACGCTTGGGGTGGGGGGTGGGTGTGGGTGTGGGTGGGGAGATACCTATATTGCTGTGAAAACCAGTATATGTTCGCTAATTTAAAAAACGGTGATTATCAGTACAAGGAACACTTGTTGAATGTCAGCTGCAGACTCGCAGAAGGGGGAGTGTGGTGTGGCCTGAGCAGTCTGGCGGTTGTCTGAGTATCTTTGAGGTGATACTTGACCTGGTGGTGGAGTTGGGGATTGAATGTGTGCCTGGGGTGGGTGGTGTCTCTGCCTTTTCCCAGGCCAGAGACGGGGGTCTGTGTGGACAGAGGAAAATCTGACAGAAAAAGCCTTTCCGCTGTGGCCTTGTCTGTGCGGAAACAAAAAGGCTGTTGCACCTAACCCACCGCTGTGCTTGGAGACCTGATGGGGTGTTCTTCCAGCTGTGTTATCTGTGTATTAGTTTGCTAAGGTTGCCATAACAAAATGCCACGGGTTGGGGGGCTGAAACCATGGACATTTATTTTCTCACCGTTCTGGAGGTCAGAAGTCTAAGATCAAGGTGTGAACAGGTTTATGTTCTTGTGAGGCCTGTCTCTTGCTTAGCGATGGCAGCCTTCTTGCTGTGTCCTCAGGGGGATTTTTCTCTGTGCAAGAGCATCCCACTGTTTCTTCTTATAAGAACACCAGTCATACGTACTGGTGTCGGGCCACATGGTTATGACCTCATTTAACCTTCATTGTCTTTGAAAAGCCCTGTCTCCAAGTCTAGTTCCATTCTGAGCTCCTGGCGGTTAGGGCTTCAACAAATGAATTTTAGGGGAACACAAGTCAGTCTTATTATTTCTTTTCTTAGCCATCCCAGGGACTGTTTACCTCCTTGGAGTTGTGTGTGTGTGTGTGTGTGTGTGTGTGTGTGTGTGTGGTGTGTTGCCTGGAGGCAAATAGAGCTGTAATAGGTTGTATTAAAATTTCATTTTGCTTTGCTTTATCATGGATTTAGGGCCTCCTGTTGCATTACAAAAATTTGGTATTGTAATTTGAATTCCATAATGCCAGTGTCTGACTTTCTGTTCAGCAGCCTGTAACCTGGGTCATGGGACAGCCACGAGAACTCAGGGCTAATGGAGAAATCCTGTGCATACACCCTCCACGTCACCCTGTGCAAGCATTTGATCTTTCCTAGGTAGGGACTCATAGGGTCTTATATTCATTCACTATAAAATATATGCACACCTTTTCTGGGCCGGCATAGATTCAGATGCAGGGGAAATAGCAGTGAGCAAAATAAAGTTCCTACCTTCATGGAGTTTACTTTTTAGGTGGTAGACAGTAAACACATAAACATATATAATGTTATGTCAGGCAGTGCTGTGAAGAAAAAGAAAGCAAGAAAAAGTGATGGGGATACTATGTTAGATAGGGTCATACAGTCAGCCTCTTGCCAGGTAAGCTCTGAGCAGGTTCATTATACTTATTTATTTTTATATATGTATATATATATTAATTAGAGGCCTGGTGCACGAACTTTGTGCACTGGGGGGGGGGGGAGGGGCGGGGTGGGTCCCCTCAGCCCGGCCTGTGCCCTCTCGCAGTTCGGGACCCCTTACTCCTTACTGCCCACCTGCTCGCTGCTCCTTACCACTCGGCTCACTGCTCCTTAGGGCTGCCGCTGCCTTGGAGGCGGCAGAGGCTCCTGCCACTGCCGCTGCACTTGTCAGCTGTGAGCCCAGCTTCTGGCTGAGTGGTGCTCCCCCTGTGGGACTGACCATCAGGGGGCAGTGCACATCATGGCAACCGGTCTTTCCGCCCTTTGGTCAATTTGCATATTAGGCTTTTATTATATAGGATATATATATATATGTATATATATATATATATTTATATATTTATTTTTTATTTTTTTTAATTTTTTTTCTTTATTCTTAGAGACAAAGTTGCCTACCCAGTTATGTGACTATGGGAAATTTCCCAACCTCTCTGAGCCTTAGTTTTTTCATCTGTACAATGAGAACGACAATGCCCATCTCCTCTGTTGTGAGAGTTAAAGGTGATTGCCCAGCACAGGGAAAAGCACTCAGTAATCGGTAGCTAATATTGCCCCTGATGGCCTCTGGGACCTGTGTCCCTGCCATGGCTTGCTTTTCCAGCATGGAGTCCTTGCACCCCAGGATGACATGGGGCAGGAGTTTGTTTTTAGGTGTGTATGTATTTTTTGTAGTTTTATTTTTTTAAAATAGATTTTTACTGATTTCAGAGAGGAAGGGAGAGGGAGAGAGAGATAGAAACATCAATGATGAGAGAACCATCAATGGGCTGCCTCCTGCATACCTCCTACTGGGGATCTTGCCCGCAACCCCGGCATGTGCCCTTGACCAGAATCGAACCCAGTACTCTCCAGTCTGCAGGCCGACATTCTATCCACTGAGCCAAACCAGCTTGTTGTTTTAAATCACTTTTGCTCATTCAGGCATTTTGAAAACAAACACATTTTAAAGATTTTATTACTCATCTCTAGGAAATACTAGCCAGAAGCAGATACCTGGAGAAATTATAAGGATTCCTGAAATCTTAATTAGAGTCTCTCAGCAGGTCCACAATCCATTCTCTTCAATTTCAAAAACAAAAAGCTCTGAACACCCCAAACTGACCTGACATAGGCTGTTTATAGTCTTTGTCTACTTAATCTGAGTATGTGTACCATTTACTGCAGAAATAATACTGTTGTTTAAGGGGTGCTGCTCCTGTACCTTGCAGAAGTGTATATGATGTATGTATTACTTTTCTACAGTCCATAAAATTCTGATCTGAAACGTATCTGGACCTTTACTGTATAATAATGATAGACATATTGTCCCCTTCCAGGGATCTCACCATGTGAATCTCAGAGTCACAAAGCATAGTACTAGGAAAGGCCCTTAGAGATCATTGCCACCCTCTTTCACATACTAGGTGTACCAGTTAATAATGTGGATTTTTTTCAATAGATGGAGTCACACATGTGTTGATATATATGTGATTTGATATATATGCTATTTTTTTGTATTGACAGCAAGCTTCAAAATTTCATATGTCAAATTTTCTGAAGGTGTTAACATCATACATATTTTTACGCTTAAAAATGTCGAATTCCGTGCCAAAAAAAGCATTTGCAGGAAGTTTTAATTCATTACTTTATTTTGAAGAAAAGTGCAGCTGAATACTTCGGGAAGCTTATGGTGAACATGCTCCATCTCAAGATACTTGTGAACGCTGGTTTAAACGCTTTAAAAGTGATGATTTCGATGTGAAAGACAAAGAATATCCAGGTCAACCGAAAAAGTTTGAAGACCAACAATTACGAGCATTATTGGATGAAGATGCATGTCAAACTCAAAAACAACTTGCAAAAAGAGTAAACGTTGCTCAGCAAACAATTTCCGATCATTTACAAGCAATGGGAAAGATTTTAAGGGAAGGAAAATGGGTGCCATATCAACTGAACGAAAGACAAATGGAAAACCAAAAAGCCATCAGTAAAATGGTGCTTCAATGGCACGAAAGAGTCTTTTTTGCATCGAATTGTGACTGGCGATGAAAAGTGGATTTATTTTGAGAGTCCCAAATGCACAAAATCAAGGGTTGATCCAGGTCAACCATCAACATCGACTGCAAGGCCAAATCGCTTCAGAAAGAAGACAATGCTCTGTGTTTGGTGGGATCAGGAAGGTGTGGTGTATTATGAGCTCCTAAAACCAGGTAAAACCCTTAATACTGATCACTACTGACAACAAAGAATCAAGTTGAACCATGCTTTGATCATGAAATGACCAGAATGTTCCAGAAGACACGGCAAAGTAATTTTGCTTCATAATGACGCACCATCACATACTTCAAAACCAGTTAAAAACATGTTAAAAGATCTTGCCTGGGAAGTATTAACCCACCCACCGTATTTACCAGACCTTGCTCCTTCAGATTACCTCTTGTTCCGCTCGATGGCACACGCACTTTCTAGCAGCACCTCAAAACATAGGAAGAAGTGGAAAATTGGGTCTCTGAATAGTTTGCCTCAAAACAAGAAAAGTTCTATTGGGACGGTATCAACAAATTACCTGAAAATTGGGGGAAATGTGTAGCTAGCGATGGACATTACTTTGAATAAAGCACTTTTGATGTTTCTCTTGAAATTATCATGTTTTCTTTGATTACAAAATCCGCCTTTATTAACCGGTACAGGTGAAATAACAATGACATGCCCTGCTTGAGGGCACAAAACTCTTAGCTAACTTTGATTACAGAGAGTCGTTACTGGTTTTGCCTGTGGGACATGGGGAGAAAGGACAAGAACTAGTCCTGGCACTTCGTTTCTATTTCCCTTCATTATTTCTTTTCTTAGCCATCCCAGGTAATTCGATTGTATCAGAAGGAACTCCCATGTTGTCCTCAAAAGCAACATAGGGGAGCTGGGGCATTGGAAGGGGAAGGTGAGGAGTATCATTGGTTAAGCTGGGGATGCTAAGGGCTCCTCCCACCTGGCAAGCCTAGTGTTCTGGGGATGGAGCTGCCTTCTAAGTGTGGGTTGCATATAATAGCCTCTTAAGAATGAGCTTATGAAATATCATTTGTATATAGACTCTGAGATGTTGTCGGGGTGAGAAAGGTAGAGCGGTAAATAAAGGGGTTTCCATACTTTTTTCATCCTTGGTTTGTTATTTCTAGGGTGCAAATAGCTATGGGCAACTTGGCCTTGGCCATAAGGAAGACGTGTTTTTGCCCCAACAACTGAATGACTTCTGTAAACCTGTGTGTGTCAGGAGGATCGCGGGAGGAGGGGGCCACTCTGCTGTTGTCACAGGTAACTTTCTTTCAAGAGTACATAGCCCCTTGTTTTCTTATTTAGACATTTCCCCCTAGGATGTTACAGTACCATCTTTCAGCCTTTTGTATTTTGTAGAGGAAAACATTTTTGTAAAAGAGCCAAGTTATCTGAGAATCCTAGATTGTCAGAGCTGAAAGAACTTCAGAGATTTGGGCTCCCCTGGAACTCCCACCTCCCTCCCCCTCTTCCTATCTCATTACACAAATGAGGCTCAAAGAAGAAAACTGATTGCTTAAGATTATAAGACGTATTAGTGGCAGAGTTGCAGAATATGTCACATTTTATACCATAGATTGCTACTTAACTTTCGCATATGAGCTAGGAGTCTGCAATTAGCTTTTATATTCCTTGAGAGCAAGAACTTTGTATTTTCCTTTGTTTCCCTTGCAATAACTAGGATGGAACTTAACAAGTACTACAAGTGCTACAACATTGTGAAAGAGGGCATAGTGCATCCTGGTGAAGAACGCAAACTCTGGGTTCAAGTCCTGGTTCTGTTATTTATTATCTGTATGGCCTTAGACAAATTACTTAATTCCTCTCTGTCAGTTTCTTTTTTATTCCATGGGGATACTAATGGTGGATAAAAAGAACCAATGAATTAACGGCTGCATTTTATGGGTCCTTGGCACTTTTGGACCCATAAAGAAATATTAAAAATTATATTTTACAGCTGTATTGATGTAAAGATTAATATAATCCAGGCTAGTTTTAGTATTATATATTCATTATTATTACATTTATTTTTCTGATTTTATTTTTTTAAAGTATATTTTTAGTGATTTCAGAGAGGAAGGGAGAGGGAGAGAGAGAGAGAAACATCAATGGTGAGAGAGAATCGTTGATTAGCTGCCTCTTGCATGGCCCCCACTGGGGATCAAGCCTGCAACCTAGGTATGTGCCCTGACTGGGAATCAAACTCTGATCTCCTGGTTCATAGGCCATTCCTCAACCATTGAGCCACACCAGCTGCAGTTTTTCTGATTTTAAAAGAATTTAAAATTAAAACATTTTTTGTGGGCCTCTAAAGGTATTGTGGGCCCTAGGCCCTGTGCTTAAAGGATACGGGCCCCACACAGAAACCTCTTAGAACAATACTGGCACTGTCCAAGTGCAGAATAGATTTGGCTTTATTGTTACAGCAGGTGCTCAATTTGGTGATTAGTTGGACACTACTCTAGCATTTGGAGTTTCCATTTAGATACTAGATTTGAGTCCCTTGGCCTAGTGCCATTTGGTTCAATGCACATTAACATACATGGCTTATTAATGTGGGTGGGAAAAGATCTTTGGCAGTTGTAATTTCCCCTGTGCACACTATCACCAAAGCCTTTGTATTTTACAGATGGAGGAAGCCTTTTTGTTTGTGGCCTGAACAAAGACGGGCAGTTGGGGCTTGGTCACACAGAGGATGTCCTGTATTTTACACCCTGCAAATCCCTCATTGGCTGTCCCATTCAACAGGTGGCCTGTGGCTGGGACTTCACCATTATTCTTACAGGTGAGTTCACTGCTAGAGGAATCTTTGTCACCACAAAGGCTTTGAGTGAGAAGAGCGCAATGGTGGTGATGCTGATTAAATGAAAGCCTCTTCGGGTTTAAAACACACACACAAATGTTCTCTATGGTTGTCAAAGAAAGTTATGAGGTGTCTTCTGCAAGGAGAGTTTAAACAGTAAAACTTTGGGCAGGAAAACTTTTAAAAAATATATATATTTTTATTGATTTCAGAGAGGAAAGGAGAGGGAGAGAAACATTAATGATGAGAGAGAATCATTGATTGGCTGCCTCCTGCACCCCCCTCTTGGGGATCGAGTCTGCAACCCAGGCATGTGCCCTTGACCAGAATCGAACCTGGGATCCTTCAGTCCGCATGCTGATGCTCTATCCACTGAGCCAAACCGGCTAGGGCTGAGTTGGTAAACCTTTGCCAGAGACCGGGGAATGAACTAAATCACCTTTGGTGGCCACTTCCTGTCCCAGAAGTTCATGATAGCTGCACGGCTGGCTAGGTGGACAGGAGTGCCAGCTGCGGTTACTCACAGGGGAAGGTTGTAGTTGCCACAACAGTGATGGTAGCTTTCCCCTTGCAAAATATGAATATGATTGGACAGAACTGTTCTGTTTCTGTGCAGCCAGATAGCAGAATAGGATGTAGAGGGATAGGGGCTAAGAGTTAATAGAATACAGTTGGTCCTCTGTATCCACAGGTTTCACATCTGTGGATTCAACCAACTGCTGATCAAAAACCAAATACCAAATGGTACATGTTGTTCTCTGCCTGGAACAGCCCCTCTCTTGTCTCTCTGGTGAACTCTTGTCCCGTCATTGCAGCCCTGCTAGGGTGTCTCCATCTCTCTTCTATGGAGGGGTTCTGGACTGTGTGTTGACTATGGTAGTAATTATTAGAATCTAAATAATAGTTATCATTTATGTAGTATATACAGTGGGGCCTTGACTTACAAGTGTCCCGACTAACGAGTTTTT
The DNA here is from genome assembly GCF_964212035.1 of Myotis nattereri. Taxonomy (NCBI): domain Eukaryota; kingdom Metazoa; phylum Chordata; class Mammalia; order Chiroptera; family Vespertilionidae; genus Myotis; species Myotis nattereri. Next base: position 30,027,145 of record NC_138084.1, read on the forward strand.
CGAGATACGAGCTGTCTCTCGGCCAATTTTTTGCTTTGAGTTGCGAGCTAAAATTCGGGTTACGAGCCAGCTTCAGATACCCTACCGCTAGTTGGTGCAGTGAATGTCACACTGAACGCCACAACATCCGCCCAGCATCACGTGTCTCACTTGTTCACTTTAAGATTTGACATACGAGTAATTTGAGTTACAAGCTCCGTCACGGAACAAGTTAAGCTCGTAAGTCAAGGCCCCACTGTACAGTGTTTTCAATCAATGATTAGGAATTCAAGAATGCAAAGGGCCAACTGTATGCATTGTCCCATGCTATTTTATATAAGGGACTTGAGTATCCTCAGATTTTGGTATCTGCAAGGGGTCCTGGAACCGATCCCCTGCAAATACTGAGGGACCACTGTAATGCTCTTGGGAATCAGTTGACAATAAATACTTTATCAGCTGACTTCTCCCTGAAAGTATTTTTGCCCCATCTAGCTGGCCATTAGGATTCAAAGGACCATCTATAATTTCTGACTAAAGTCCCTCTTTGTCACAGTCCTCTGGCAACAGCATCTTCTAATCATGTAACCCCACCAACCCCAGCCCTGCCTCAGACCCCTGTGGATTCTCACATGCATAGCTCACATCCCAAGCTTTTTAGCACATGGCCTTTAATTATTGTTCCCCACCTACTCCTGTTGTTGCCTTGGCTCTTATTCTCCTCACTCCCTTTCCTTTTCTTTCTCATAATACCGAATAGTACATGTTGTTCTCTGCCTGGAACAGCCCCTCTCTTGTCTCTCTGGTGAACTCTTGTCCCGTCATTGCAGCCCTGCTAGGGTGTCTCCATCTCTCTTCCATGGAGGGGTTCTGGACTGTGTGTTGACTATGGTAGGAATTACTAGAATCTAAATAATAGCTATCATTTGTGAAGTGCTCATTATGGGCCTGTGTTTTGGTTTTAGGGAGTCATAGATAACACTCTGTTTCCTTTCATATTTGGAACCAATTGTGAAAAAGGTATAGAGACAGGTGGAGATCAAACTATTGGCTTTTTACTGATAAAGGCTAATTTGGAGGACAGGGTTCATTGTCAGGCCAAGCGGTTCTTTGATCCAAATTTATCCCCAAAACTCTAGGCCTTCCCTAAAGTAGAAATCCTTACTGTGTGTCAGCCCAGAGTGCCTGCGAGGAAGGTGCCAAGCCACACGTGTTCTGTTCTTTCCTTCTCCCAAACTCACCAACTGGTTAGGTTACCCCTCGTCCGCGAGAAAGCGGTGAGTATGGGAAAGGCAAGGAGAAAGGTCTGAAGTGTTAAAATAATGAAAATTGTGTTAATGGTTTGAATGTGCCGAAGCACAGGCCCTCACTCCTTTCATTCCCTTCGCTCCTTCAATGTTTACCCATTGGTCACAGATCTCTTACTACTTAGATTGTGACTTAAGTGTTTGTATTTTGCAGAAAATGGTCAGGTTCTATCGTGTGGATCCAACTCCTTTGGCCAATTAGGAGTTCCTCTTGGGCCTGGAAAATGTGTGGTTCCCCAGGCCATTGAGGTAAGGACATCACCTGATATGCACCTTCCCAGTGTCCTGTTAAAGAATTTCCAGGGTATTACAGTTATTCCTCCGCAGACGGGCTGAGTCCCTGAAAGCTGAAAAACAGTTTTTTCTGGGAAAAATTATCTTGGGGGCATGAAGGTTGTGAGTGGAAAGAAAAACACACCCTCAGTTAATCCTCATACACTTTATACATTTTTGTGGAATAAAATAATAAAGGTTATATGTCTTATAAAGACATTAATGACTTTTTATAATTCTAAAATTAGTAATCATGGGAACTGTGTTAGAAATTGGTCCAGATAGAAGTGACTTACCTATCTATAGACACTAAATTAGGCAAATGGTATAAGCCAGTGTTGTCTAATAGAAATATAATGTGAGCCATATATGTAATTCAAAAATTTCTAATGGCACCATTTAAAAAAATAAAGTGAAATGGGTGAGATTAATTTTTGAAATATCAACTTTATTGAGATGTAATTTACATACCATAGCATTTACCCTTTAAAAATGTATGGTTTAGTGTTTTTTAGTATTTTCACAGAGATGTGCAGCCTTCACCATGATCTAATTTTAGAACATATTCATTACCAGGAAAGAAACTGTGCACCCAATAGCAGTCACTTCTTATTCTCCCCTCCCCTCCCCTTGACAACTACTAATCTGTCTCTATGGATTTGCCTATTCTGGGCATTTCATACAAATGAAATTATACGATAGGTGGCCTTTCTTTCTTTTTAATGTGCGGCTTTTTATATCTGACTTCTTTCACTGCCCGTGATGTTTTCAAGTTTTATTCATGTTGTGGTATGTAGGCAAAATTAATTTAAATAGCTTTTAAATTAATCCAGTGTATCCAAACTATTATCATTTCACTTTATATGTCATTAATATATACATTTATCCATGAGATATTTTGTATTCTTTATTTCAGTAATCACATGTAGCTAGAGGCCACCATATTGAACAGCTTGAGTATAGAAGAGGACTCCTGGTCCTAGTTCAGAACTCTTCACTGCATCTTACTTAAGATGTATAAATTTTGGTGCAGTTTATAGTGTAAGTGATCATAATAGGACTGTGGAATATTTTAAGAGAAATATGCTGGGATCCAAAATGAGTTTTGCCGCCTAAGCTGCTCCACTCCTATCTAATTTCCTGAAACTCTGACTCAGAGTGGGAGATCTATTTTCAAGGGAGAGAGCTTGGTCTGCTTCTGTCATCTGCTGAATTACAGTTGCTGATCTGCGGGGTATTACTTGGGTCATGGTTTCCATGGTGCTTTAGTCTGTTTGGGCTGCTAGAACAACATACCATAGACTGGGTGGCTTAAACAACAAGCATTTATTTCTCATGGTTCTGAAGGCTGGGAAGATCAAGGCACCAGCAGATTGGGTGTCTGGTGAGGGCCCACCTCCTGGTTCACAGACAACCGTCTTCCTGCTGTGTCCTTTCATGGCAGGAGAGGCAAAGGAGCTCTCTGGGATCTTTTTTTTCTTTTAATCCTCACCCGAGGATATTTTTCCATTGATTTTCAGAGAGAGTGGAAGGGAGGGGCAGAGACAGAGAGAGAGAAACATTGATGTGAGAGAGACACGTTGATTGGTTGCCTGCTGCATGTGCCCCGACGGGCCGGGGATTGAGCCTGCAACCAAGGTACGTGTGCCCTTGACCAGAATCAAACCTGGGACCCTCAGTCTGAGGGTCAGTGCTCCAACCCCTGAGCCAAACCAGCTAGGGCTGAGGACCTATTTTGAAAACCACCACAAGACATCTTAGAGAGGACATCCCTCCACATATTTGGAAAGCATCATCAGAAGCTGTAGCAGGTAGGTTTGGCTTCACCTAAGGAGATAAATGGAACAGTGCACAGATGGAACAGGTGCCTGGGGAGGTGGTGAGCCTATGTGTCTGGAAGTAGGTGTTTGGTAGGGGTTAGATGGCCACTGGTGGGGTGTTGTGCATCAGCTCCTAGTGTTGGATGGGGATTGGATTAGATCCAAAGTCTGCAAGCTAGAACCCTTGGTAAATAAAGTTTTATTGGAACACAGCCATGCCCATTTATTTATGGCTTTTATGTTACAGTGGCAGAGGAGAGTAGTGTGACAGAAACCCTATGGCCTGCAAGGTCTAAAATATTTACGCCCTAGCTGGTTTGGCTCAGGGGTGGGAGCACTGGCCCTCGGACTGAGGGTCCCAGGTTTGATTCCGGTCAAGGGCATGCGTACATTGGTTGCAGGCTCAACCCCCGGCCCCAGTTGTGGCACGTGTGTCAGGCAACCAATCAATGTGTCTCTCCCACTCCCTTCCACTCTCTCTGAAAATCAATGGAGAAGTATCCTTGGATGAGGATTAAATAAAAAAAGATCCCAGAGAGCTCCTTTGGGTTGCAGGCTTAATCCCCAGGAGGGGGCGTGCAGGAGGCAGCCAATCAATGATTCTCTCTCATCATTGATGTTTCTATCTCCCTCTCCCTGCCTCTCTGAAATCAATAAAAATATATTTATAAAAAAATAAAATATTTACTCTCTGGCCCTTTATAGAAAATGTTTGCCAACCATTGTGTACTTGAAGATCTCTCCATCTGTGAGAAGCATTGTGATAGGGTATTTAAAAAAGGTTTTTGTCTTTTAGGGATGCATGTGGAGGTGTTTATGAATGGGGGCTCTAAACCAATAGACACATAATGTGGGCCATGCTGCATTGCATTTGGGCATCAATTTCATAACAGTTTGGAGATGGATGATTCTGATCACTCAATCCTTTTCTCTGTTTTGACAGCTCCTGAGAGGGGAGGTTGTTAGTATTGCTGCTGGACTGAGGCATGCGTTAGCTGCTACAGGTGATCATTTTGCTTTTATTTTCTAAATAGATGTGTAATAAGGAGAAACAGAATTTTAGAAGAAGTCAACTATAAGAAGTAACTCAATGTCCTCCTCCACTGCACTTGTGTTTAAAGGGAGGGACGTAAGGCCAAAGTCATGTGGGAAAGCCTTTAGCAGGTAGGGAGGAAGGAAATAAACTTCCAGCTCTTTATTGTGTTCTAGGCATGGGGCTAGGCTCTCTTGATTTAATACTCATTTAATCCTCAAAGCCATGTGGTGATGTGAGTTACATTTTTATGTATGAAGAAACTGAGGCTAAACTGCTTGCCTAAGGTTCAACAGGGATTAAGGTAGTAAAAGGTAGAGCTGGGGTCAGAGTCTAGGATTCCAAGGCCCACTTTTTTGTCTCTGACGGCACTAGTAGGATTGTAATGTCTATTGATTTCAAAGCTTCAAATGAGCTTGTCTCCTGAACCGTGAGAGGGCGATGGATGTAGGGCTGATTGTGTGTGAGGTTGAGGGTGATGAGTCGAGAGGGATGGTGGCAGGTTGAAGAGCAGTGACTCTTTTCTCTCTCCCTTGCTCATGTTTCTGCTCCCACTCCTGGGCTGAAGGACAGCCCTAACCAGCTGTGGCAGCTGAGGCTCAAGCGTTTGGTGAGTCCAGTTGTAGAGTGGGGAGAGGAGAGGAAGAGGCTGGTGTTGCACTGTGCTGATGGTGGTCTGGGGCTTAGTGTTGATTGTACATAAAAATCATTTAAGTTTTTCTTTTGAGATAATTATAGATTCACACACAGTTGTAAGAAATAAGATAGATCTCATGCACTCTTCCCGGCTTCTCCCAGTAGTAACATCTTTTGTAACTGGTGCAGCGGCACAACCAGGATGTCTGGGTGCAGTCAGGATGCAGAACAGGTGCATCACCACAAGGACCGCTTGTCACCCTTTCTAGCGACACTCACTTCCTACTTGCCCCACTCTCATCTTAGCCCTTGACAGCCACTCTTCTGTTTTCCATGTCTATAATATTGTCACTTCAGGAATATTATATAAATGGTATCATAGGGTACACAGCTTTCTCGGGTTGGATTTCTTTTGCTCAACAAAATTCCCTGGAGATTCATCCCAGTTTTGAGCACCAAATACTATTGCGGAGTAGTATTCCATGGTATAGAGGTACCACCATATTAGCTCAGGCTGCCACGACAAAATCCCACAGCCTGGGTGGCTCACACAACAGGAATGTATTTTCTTACAGCTATGGAGGTGAGAAGTCCAAGATCAAGGTGCTGTGAGAATTGGTTTCTGGTGAGGCCTCTGTTCCTGACTTGCAGATGGCTGCCTTCTCTCTGTGTCCTCACATGGCCTTTCCTTTATACACACACGGACAGAGAGACACCACTGGTATCTCTCCTTTACTTATCAGGACACCAGATCGATCAGATTAAGGTCTCACTTTTATGACTCATTTAACCTTTATTGCCTCCTTATAGGCCCTATTTCCAAATACAGTCACATTGCAGGCGAGGGCTTCCACATGAGTTTTCGGGGGACATAATTCAGTCTATAACAACCACAGTTTGCTTAACCAGTCACCCATTGCAGAACATCTGGTTGCTTCCAGAGTTTGGCTATTAAGAATAAAGCTGTAAACATTTGTGGACAAGTTTTTATGTGACCATAAATTTTCATTTCTCTGGGATAAATGCCCAGGAGTGTGATTGCTGAGTTGTATGGTAGTAATTACACTTTTATAAGCAGTAGCTTCTCTTAGAAATTAACAGGGTGGAGAATTGCCTATCATGGGTTTACTCCCCCCTTTCCTACCAACTTTCTATAATTGCTAGCCTTATGTATACATTTCTGTCCAGTTACAAAGCAGCATAGCTTCTATTATGTATTGATTAACTTAATTGTAAGTCCTCCCCTCCCCCACTCATTTTGTAAATATTTCTAAAAGATAAGGACTCTTTCTGAAAACATTATTAAGGTATTTTTATTGATTTCAGAGAGGAAGGGAGAGGGAAAGATAGAAACATCAAGGATGAGGGAATTATTGATCAGCTGCCTCCTGAACACCCCCTACTGGGGATCAAGCCTGCAACCTGGGCATGTGCCCTTGACCGGAATTGAACCCGGGACCCTTCATTCCGAAGACCAATGCTCTAGCCACTGAGCCAGAACAGCTAAGACTGAACATTAGATTTTGATTGGCTTGGTGGTAATCCCTGTGACCAGTCATAAGGCTCTTAAGAAATAAGCTTCTCCATAATGCATGAGTTAACTGAGAATGAATTAGGAACCTTCCATAGCAGTGAAGTTCAAAGAACAATCTGGTCTTATCCAAATAAGCATTTTTTTTTTCTTTCTGTTCAATTGGGAAGCAAGTGGCATCGTGTTCCAGTGGGGAACTGGTTTGGCATCATCTGGACGGCGGTTGTGCCCTGGGCAGACCCTCCCACTGTTTTTGACAGCAAAGGAACCGAGCAGAGTGCCAGGTAAGGCCCTTATTTCTTCTGAGTCCTGTATTGATTCTTTGTCGAGAAGTAGAGCCACAGGCATGCAGAAAATGGGTGAATGGAGTTTTGCTTTTGGTATTTCTTGGTCTCTGTGTCTTAACTCTCTCTGTTGGTGGTTCTGTTAGTCTTGTTGGGATTTTTGTGGACCCAATAAAAGCATCTCTCTTCACTGCCATAGTTTGGAACCCATTGAGAGGTAGATGCAAGTCAGGTATGTGGAGATCAACACGGTAGCTCTAGAACTATTCAAAGGTAGGTTGGAAGACATGGCTTAGGTGTTAAGGAATAGTGTGTAGCAATAGTAAACCTCAAAATTCTGAATCCCAGGTTGAATTTACCTACCAGGCACTAGAGCAGCTGCATAGAGTCGGGCCCACCAAGCTGACAGCACAGCTGAGAACACATGAAGAGGCACCCTCTCTGCAGGCAGCACATCCCAAGGGGAGCACCCAGAAGGACTTGCCCAGTTCCTTCTCCCAAAGAAAAGCATGAGCCAGTGAGGATGCAGAGAGGGAGGCAGGAGTGTTCCCTGCGGGAAATCTCTCTACATGGGCACATGAGGAGTAGTCAGTAAATGCTCTGCCCACAGGTCTGTTGGTCCGTGTTTAGTTGGCCAGTTGTCCGTAGGACTTTCTCCTTTTCTCTCTTTCATGCTGGGACTCATTTTCATTCTTTCCTCTTCCTTCCCCCGCTCCCTTCCCTCTGCTTTGCACTCACTTGGTTGGCCTTTATATAGCACCATGTCTTCTTCTTCCTCTTCCTGTCCCACTCTCGTACTTTGTGACCCAGTCTACTGATGGTTGGCTGTAATGAAACCTTTACAGGACACCTCTAACTACTCTCCTCTAGCTCAGAACAAAGAGGGATTTTAGAAGGTGGTAGGAAGGGGGGAAAGAAAAGGGAAGGGTACGGTGGGCACGATGTACAAGATGTTGGGTTCATTCAGATTTTCCCAAGTCCTACAGGCTCTCCCCTTCCTCTGGGGGTGAGGTTAGCCACCTGAAGGGTTAAGTTGGGGAGGGAGAAGGAGGCACTGGATGCTGGACAGGCAGTCCACTTCCCATGACATTGAAAACATTCAGAACATGAACTCAAACTTCCCAAACATTTTTTCCTGCCTCACCAAGGTATTTACTGCTCCCTGGGCGCATCCTGCTTTCTCATTCTTCTGTGCCTGTGGGCAAACTTTTACCTCTGCCTTTTCCCTCCTGTTCCCCCAGGAAAATCCTGATAATTTTTAAGGCCTAGCTCAGGTACAGCTTTCTAAGTAAAGACTTCCCCTCTTCTTGCCTCTGTCATATTTTCTCATGTGTGGATAGCACTGTATATTGTATTGTTATGAGTTGTTCGTACAATCTTTCCCACACACCAAAGATTCTGCTTTCTATTTTAGCAGAGAACTGTAACTAGAAGGAATTAGAAATGCTGTTCTTATATTTGATTTGAACAGCCTGTTTGAGATCTGCTTGGGGCACAGCTTAGATTCAGAGTTGAATTGGGGGAACTTTCTGATGCGACATTAGAACAGGTCATCAGCTTCCTGCCCTTAAAGTCCTTCATTTTTTATTCCCCCACCTTACTTTACCACCAGCAGCTCTGGAGCGGGGACCCTGGATGTCTCTCCTCACCTGGCCACCAGGAGCCCAGCGCTGCTTCTCTAGTTAATGCTGTGGAAATGTCTGCCATGTCCCCTTCTCATTCCACAGGATACTTTAAGGTCGAGGGGCATTTTATTAAGACCCTAGTTAATTAAGCAGAAGTGTCAGAAAAAAAGAGTTACAGAATGACTGAGTTTCTCTAGCAGAGTTGATTGGAATTATACCTTGTCAGTAAAGGCAGTGTGATTAAGGGAGGAAAGTGTTGAGTTTAAAGATGGAAGGCAGGTTGAATTCTAGTTCTGCCTGTGTGTTTTTAGGAAGCCTGGGTGTGTATTTTAGTGCCTGCATGCGATAGTAGCTAAATGTATGAGATGCCATTTTTCTAGGCCCCCTTAGTGGACAGAGCTAGGAAATACACATATTTATACACGCTCACACCCGTATCACTTTATCTGTCTCTACTAGAAACCATGAGTCTACACTGATTTCTCCAATGGCAATCCATTATCACATGGGCAATGCTAGCCTTCCACCTTTTCATAGTTGTGTCTTTCCTCTCCTCTCTGATAGTGAGAAATCTGGCTCCTTTGTTCTCAATAGATTTACTTACTTGTTCAACCCACTGGTAGGTAACCAGCTTCCCCATCACGTTAGCCATCCTCTTGGTAGTGCTCCGACTCAGACCTGCCTGCGCTGGCTTAAGAGGCTCTCCCAGGCCCTGCTGGTGTTGCTCAGCCCCTTCTCTGCCCTGTTTGTTCTATTATAAATGTAATTTCAAAAAAAAATTTTTTTTTTTTTGTAGGCCTAGAGAATTCTAAAGCAATTTGTGTTGTTGCTGGGTCAGATCACTCAGCTTCATTGGCAGGTAGGTACCAGCTCTTTCAGTTTAACGTGCCATCATCACAGCTCTGTATGTTTCTCCTTTAAGGGGTGAAATTGGGGTACCAGAGGGAAGAGCACAGACATTGGAGGCAGAATTCTGTTGTCACTACGCGAATGATCTTAGGCAAGTCACTTTCCCTCGTGGGACCGTTTCCTTGTCTATGAAATAGTTCATGGATAGTTTTGAGAACTAAATATGACAGTACATGTAACACACCCATATGGGCTTACTTCCTTTTCTCTGATTTTGTTTTCTCAATTGTACAATAGGGATAAGAATATCTTCCCTTCAGGGTAATTGTGATTATCAAATCATTAACCAGCAGTAAATTTATATGTGACATATTGTTATCTTATCTATTTAATCTATTTATTTATTAATTTCTTTTTTTTTCATCTAATCTATTTAAATGTCTAATATAACTATGTAAACTCTCTAGCTATCCTCTCTGTTTAATCTCAAACTAACCTTTCAAATTCATTTATCTCCCTGTTTGTTCTTTCTATATTTATTTTATTTTACTATATATCTCTATTTTTATTGATATTTTAACTTTGTATCTATCTAATCTATGTATCCATATATCTAAATCTAGTTATGTATGTTTTTCTAATCTACTTTGTATTTTTATTTATTTCTTGATTCCATATCTTTGATCTATTCCTTTAACCTTTTTTCTCTCTCACACTATATCTGTCTAGCTATATATCCATCCATACATTTGACACACCCCGTAAATACAGTATTTTCTGGAAAGAGAAGGTTGTCTTTTTCAAAGCCCAGATTCCTCTGCCCCCTGCTGGTAGACTGGAGACTATAGCTCTCAGAAATTTATTTTGGTTAAGACCTCACACAGTTAAATGCGTTACATTTTTAAGCAAAGGGAAACGACTTTCATGCATAGGGTTTTATGTGGAATTTAAGGTATGTATGTAGTATATGTAAATTAATTCATATTAATTTCTTCAATATCCGATTTGCAATGCAGCCCCACTGAGAAGCTGTTATTGTTTCTAAAGTACAGACATAATGTAAGAGCTTAAATACTTTACAAACTCTGAACTACATATAGTTTTTTACATAATGAATTTAAAACAGCCAAGAAAAGAAATACCTACTTTTAGCCTATGTTTCATACTAGCTAGATCTATACATATATGTTGAAAGAGTTGAGTTGAAATGAAGGCCACTTATAAAAGAAGGACTGGAGGCCCCAGGGCAGGAAGTGACTAGTTCATGTCCCACAGTCAATGAGGTTGGGGAAGGCATTCTTTTCTGAGAATAAGAGTAGGCTAAGAGATGTTTCTGCTCTCTTCTAATTAATTTGAAATGGCTGGCATTATATAAATCTAGAGATTCTCTAATTGCTTATAATATCAACTTCTTAAAAAATCATGTAATTTGTAAAGTTACTTATTCCATATATGGAACACTTTTATTTTGGTGTTTTTAAAACAGATGTTGAATTTTTATTTTATTGAGATGTAATTCATGTGTAAAATTTCCCTTTAAGTTGTACAATCTAATGATTTTAGTATATTCACAAAGTGAATTGTTTTTGGGTATTATTAAAAAAGATTTTAAAATTGATTTTTAGAGATAGAGGAAGGAAGAGGATAGAAAGAAACATAAATGTGAGAGAGAAACATCGATCAGCTGCCTCCTGTACCCCCTGCTTGGGATTGAGCCCAGCAACCTGTGATTGTGCTCTGACCGGAAATTGAACTGGTACCCTTTCAGTGCATGGGAAGATGGCCAACCAACCGGCAAAATCAGCCAGGGTTGTTTTTGGATATTTTTAATGTCAGTTAAAAGTTGTCAAGATTAATATCCCTCCTTCCTCGTCCAGTTCAAGCTTTTAACACTTTGGGTCTTGTTCAGTGCTCTGGAAACCTTTTTTTGGAGCTGTAGGTTATGTAACTATTTGACCTTGCAGCAGACTTTAATTTTGCAACAGTGTAATGATCCGCATGTGGAAGGCCCTCTGTGTTTGCAAAAAGATGGTTTAGACTTACTAAGGTAAATAGAAGCTTATTACAGACACAGGCTCATGGCCAATGGCATCTTGGTAGCTAACCAGGTCATTTAATGACTTGAGACTTATCTGAAGGTCTCTTCTGCCTTCTTGCAAAGGATCATATTTTGCAAACCCTGGTGAAGCCCAGAGAAGCTGCATGAAATATACCATAGAAATGCAGAATGTCAGTGCTGCAAGGTCACCTGGGTGACAAAGAAGCTCCACGTATTTATACTCCCTCATTTTAGACTTGATGAAATAGAGGCCCAGGATGTGAAGTGATGTGCCCAATGTCAGAGTGACAGAGCAGCAGATCTGGGCCTTGAACCCTGAATCATGGTCTAATGCCCTTTATACTGATATTGTTTGGCTTTTGATCAGTTTTTGAGACTATACCAGAGTACTCTAGGGCAAGCAGTACTGTAGCGCTTTATTGGAAGGTCACAGAATACAGTGGAAGCAGAAGACCTGGCTTCTTTATTCTGCTGACTCCTCATTATCCATATGATCTTGGAAGTGGTTTAACATCTTGGAGCCTTGGTTAATTTATCTTGTAGAAGAGTGCTGTCTAGTAGAAATACAATATGAACCACCTTTTGAAAAGTAAAAAAGAAACAAGTGAAATAATTTTAGTAATACATTGTACTTAACCCTGCATATCCAAGATATTATTCCAATATGTAATCAATATGGAAGTTATTAATGAGTTACGCTTTATTTATTTATTTATTTATTACTAGAGGCCCGGTGCACAAATGTGCACTCGGGGGGGAAGGGGGGGTCCCTCAGCCCGGCCTGTGCCCTCTCGCAGTCTGGGACCCCTCGGGAGATAACAACCTGCTGGCTTAGGCCTGCTCCCGGGGGGCAGAGGGCAGGCCCAATCCCTAGGTGCAGCCCCTGGTCGGGCTCAGAGCAGGGCTGATTGGGGAGTTGGAGCGCCGCCCCCTGTCATGCACAGAGCAGGGTGGATCGGGAGGTTGCGATGCCACCCTCAGTCACGCTCAGCGTAGGGCCGATTGGGGGGTTGGGGCACCGCCCCCTGTCACACTCAAGGCAGGGTCGATGGGGAGGTTGTAGCGCCACCCCCTGTCACGCACAGAGCAGGGCAGATCAGGGGGTTGGGGCGTTGCCCCCTGTCACTCACAGAGCAGGGCCCATCAGGGGGGTTGGGGCTCCGTACCCTGTCACGCATAGAGCAGGGTCGATCGGGGCTTGGGGAGCTCCCCCCTGTCACGCACAGAGCAGGGCCGGTCAGGGGGTTGAGGAGCTCCCCCCTGTCACTCACAGAGTAGGGCCGATCAGGGGGTTGGGGAGCTCCCCCCTGTCACGCAGAGAGCAGGGTCGATCAGGGGGTTGAGGCGCTCCCCCCTGTCACTCTCAGAGTAGGGCCGATAGGGGAGTTGGGGCACCGCCCCCTGTCACACACAGAGCAGGGCGGATCAGGGGGTTGGGGCACCGCCCCCTGTCACACTCAGGGCAGGGCCGATGGGGAGGTTATGGCTCTACCCCGTCACACACAGAGCAGGGCCTGTGGGGGGGTGGGGGTTGGGGCACCGCACAGCCTCAGGGCGATCAGGGGGTTGGGGAGCTCCCCCCTATCAGGCACAGAGCAGGGCTGATCAGGGGGTCGGGGCGCCTTCCCCTGTCATGAACAGAGCAGGGCGGATAGGGAGGTTGTGACCCCGCCCCCTGTCACACACAGAGCCGCAGGGCGATCAGGGGGTTTGGGCGCTGCCCCCTGTCATGCTGATCCCGGTGCTGGGAGGCCTCGCGGCTCCACTGATCCCGGTGCTGGGAGGCATATTACCCTTTTACTATATAGGATAGAGGCCTGGTGCACGGGTGGGGGCCGGCTGGTTTGCCCTGAAGGGTGTCCTGGATCAGGGTGGGGGTCCCCACTGGGGTGCCTGGCCAGTCTGGGTGAGGGGCTGAGGGCTGTTTTCAGGCTGGCGGGTGACTGAAGCTCCCAACCGCTCCTTTTTTTCTTTTTTATTCTGGGCCAGCTTTAGCTCTGAGGCTTGGCTCTAGCTCTGAGGCCTCGGCTGCTGAAAGCAGGTATCTGGTTTTTTGGGTTCTATAATCGAAACACTGTTTCAACTCTAGCTCTGAGATCCTGGCTGGCTGAAAGCAGGTTTCTGGGGTTTTGTTTAGCTTCTATATTTGTAACAATGTTTCAAACTGCAAGCTCAGAGGCCGGCAGCGGCAGGCAGGGAATGTTGGCTTTCTCCGCCACTGAAGCAAGCAAGCCTCATGTTTGCTTCAAGCTGCCTGGCTGCTGGCCGCCATCTTGGCTGGCAGTTAATTTGCATATCGCCCTGATTAGCCAATGGGAAGGGTAGCGGAGGTATGGCTAATTACCATGTTTCTCTTTTATTAGATAGAATAGTAAGTCTTTGCAATCCATTGCGCTTTTTTGTCTTATAACATATTTCAGTTTGGATTAGCCACATTTCAAGTGCTCAGTAGCCTTGTGTGAGGAACCGTATAGAACCTTAGAAAATTAGGGTTGGAAAAGCCCTTAGAGATCACTAAAGGAGTCACAAATTGTAGATTCATTGTAATGTGTCCATGGATAATGCATATCTATAATAACAAAAGCGTAATATGTTAATTAGACTGGACGTCCTTCTGGATGAAGCTGGGGCTGTCAGGGAAGCCCGGGTCCCGGGTGCTGGGTGCCAGAGGGAAGCCGGTGCTGGCAGCCAGGGGAAGGAAGGCCTACTCTTGCATGAATTTTGTGTATCGGGCCTGTAGTATGCATATAAGTTCATTGGTGAATCTCAAAAATGTTTTTGAACCTGAATGCCTTTTAGACAGGCATGTGCCCTCTGGTTTGCCACAATTGCCTGCCAGTCTCTCTTGTTACTGGTGTCATCAATCATATTGTTTGTCCTTGTAGACTAACCTCCAGTGTTCAGCTGGTGAAACTAAGGCTTAGGGAGGAAGTGATTGTCCAAGGTCAATAGCTAGTTAGCAGATCCGAGAATAGAAGCCACTTGACTCTGAATGTGCTCTTTCTCTATTAAATTACAAAGTCAGTTACATTCCTGCTCATATCACAGGATTATTGTGATGTTCAAGTGAGCCGAAGTGCCACACAGCCATGATGTGGTAGCATCATATAGTGTCTGCTGGACAGGGCATATTGTGAAATCTTAGGTTTAAAAAGTTTAAGCTTAAAAAGTAAACAAGTCAGACAAAGAAAAATACTACATGATTTCACTTATATGTGGAATCTGAAAAACAAAATCAGCAAAACAGAAACAGACTCATAGATACAGAGAACAAACTGATGGTTGCCAGATGGGGCGGGGGGTTGGAGGCTGGATGAAAAAGGTGAAGGGATTAAGAAGCACAAATTGGTAGTTATGAAAACAGTCACTGGGATGTAAAGTGTAGCATTGTAATAACTATGTATGGTGCCAGATGGGTACTAGACTTATTGGGGGGGATCACTTAGTAAGTTACATAAATGTCTAACCACTAAGCTGTACCCCTGGAACTAATCATTGAGGGTCAACTGTAATTGGAAAAAAAATTTAAAACAAAACAAAAGTTTAAGCTTAAATAATATTTTTTAATGTGTTACTTCAAAAAGTTAATATATTTTTTCTAACAAAAGGTAATGTAAGCATATATTTTATTTATTATTACTTTAATATGTTTTTATTGACTGTTTTGAGAGAGAGGAAGGGAGAGATATACAAAGATAGAAGTATCAGTGAGAGAGAAGCATCATTGCTTGGCTGCCTCCTGCATGCCCCCCAAGCCCACAACCCAGGCATGTGCCCTGACTGGGATTTGAACCTGGGTTGATGCTGAACTGCTGAGCCACACTGGCCGGGCTGCAAGCATGTATTTTAAAAGCTATAGAATATAGAGAAATAACCTTTCACATGGTAGATGTTGAATAAGTATTTGTTGAATGAATTAATGGAAAAATAAGCTCACACATTCCCATTCCTTGACAAACTACTGCGAGTATTTGGCTTTGTTTCCTATTTAGAGAATTAAAAAAATCGTTTATTATGCTGTATATGAAATTTTTATCTTGCTTTGCTCTACTCAGCGTTGTAGCATAAAAGCAATACAACCTCTTTGAACCACTTTTTTTTCAGTCTTGTTTTTCCCCCCATCATTTTGGACTAATGTTCCTTCACCTCTTTTGTTCCTCTTCTGCTTGTTTAAGATTCAGGAGAGCTGTTTGTTTGGGGAAGCAACAAGCACGGGCAACTGGCTTCCCAGGCTGCTTTCCTTCCTGTGCCCCAGAAAATAGAAGCACATTGTTTTCAGAATGAAAAGCTCACTGCTGTGTGGAGTGGGTGGACACACCTGGTTGCCCAGACAGGTAAGAGAGCAGCGGAGAATTTGTGGTCAGTAAGAGTAGCTGTGCTGGACAGCTGTCTAAACAGCTGTAAATGTTCAGGATTAAGTAGGTTGGTTTTTACTGATGAAAAGCTTTTAGGATCGGGGAGGGGAGATACCAAGAATTTGGTTCTGCAGTCAGCCAGGTATGTGACTTTTCCTCCCTGGATCACAGGTTTGCACCCCAAAAAGCAAGGCTGGATTAGGTTATTACCTTCTCTGGCCCCAAGAGTGTATGAAGTTTTGAGAAGGAACCCATTGCAGCAAGCATCACCCAGAATTTTTTCCAGGCTGTTGGGGTGTCTGCCTTTTCATAGCTAAAGAGATGACTCTCTGCCGTTGTTTGTATAGAAAATACAAAAATGAATAAATAGTAATACAAGAATAAACTCTGTGTTTCGCAGACTTACCACTGTAAACCTACTTTTGCCAACCACTGTTACTTCATGATTGAGGCAGGAGAATTGAGTCCTAGCTGGCACGGTATTTTGATTTAAAATTTTATTAACCCTAATAAACTATGTACATTGATTCAGACATCTCATATACTCCCTCAGATGTTATCTTCTCATGTCATGCCACCCAGCTTTTGACATTAAAAAATTTTTTTAAAAATATATTTTTATTGATTTTAGAGAGGAAGGGAGAAGGAGAGATAGAAACATCAATGATGAGAGAGAATCATTGATTGGCTGCCTCCTGCACCCTCCCCCGCTGTGGGGATGGAACCTGCAACTCAGGCATGTGCCCTGATTGGAAATCCAATGGTCACCTCCTGGTTCATAGGTAGATGCCGAATCATTGAGTCACACTGGCCGGGGCAGCTTTTGGCATTTTTATCTTTTCTTTGAGTCTTTATTTTTTTCTCATTCTTCCCTTAGGGCAGCTTTTGGCATTTTTATCTTTTCTTTGAGTCTTTCTTTTTTTCTCATTCTTCCCTTAGGGCAGCTCTCCTTTCCTGGTCTTCATATTTCTGACTTTGTTCTTGAGGTGCTTCTTCCCCCCCCCCCCCCCCCCCCCCCCCCCACTGCTTGCTGTGGCCTTTCCTCTTTCCTGTCTTTCTAAAGTTCCTGCAGGTGGGTAACTTGTAGGTGGGTAATTTGTAATTCTTAAGATCCATTATCGTGTCAGGGCCTCTGAACTTCAGGGCTTCTCAGGAGTCCCCTGGCTTGCTCTTCGCCTGCTTATGAGCTACTTGACTCTCTAGACTCCCAAATATCTGGTGACTGTTATTCCAGTACTTCCTGGCTTTTATAGGTTTTCCGGTCAGCTTCGGTTATCCTTGGGATGTCACACATACCACACATTGGAACACACAGACATAGACTTAGGAGTATTCATAGATGTGATGCTTTTAATTGGTCTTTTAAAAAAAATGACAATCACTGTGGAACAGAGGCCTATATGACCGAGGTGTATAATAAACTTTCCATGTAATAAACTTCAGAGGACGCTCTAAGGAAAGCGTGTTATTTATTTGGAGGAAAAATCATTCTCTTTAAAAAGGTTCAGACTACTTAAAAATTGGCAACATCTACATTTTTCTTAAAAAGACTCACTGAGCATAATAGCTGCTTCTTTGTATAATTGTTAATATCTGTCTTTTCCTGCAGACAGTGAGCTCTGTGAGGGAAAGCGCCCTATTAGTCCTGCTCATGTCTGTATCTCTACTGCCTAGTAAAGAATATATTCGGTTTCTGCATCTAACTGTGTCTCACTAAAAGAGGCAGAACACATTCGAATACGAATGCAGCAGGGTGGACGGACAGCCAAGATTTTTGACCTTTTTCCTTGGACTCACTGGCTCATGAACAGAAGGCCTCAGTTTGTCTCTTTGGATTCAAGAGGCCAAGCAAGTCAGTCATTGTTTCATCGGAACCTATTGAGCAATGTTCTTTATAAACCTTAGAGAAACAGGAGAGAGGACCTGGGCCATGCCCTTCCACTAGAATGTGTAGACAGGCTTAAGTCTAAGAATATAGAGATGGCAGATCTTACCATTCATGCATCCATGAACCCATCATACAAATGGTGAGGGTCTGTTTACATACCATGCCTTATACTAGATATGAACCCTGCCCTCAAGGAGCCCACTGCCCATTGGGGGAGACAGACCTGTTGTGAAATGTGAGTGCATTGCAGTATGAGACGTGCAACAGTGGAGCCAAGTAAAGCGTGCAGAAGCAGCATAGAAACTAGCAGTCCTATGAGTAATAGGTGGGTGTTTTGTGGTTAGTCTGCAAAGAATTGCAGTGTAGTGAAATACTCTTACTACCAAATGGCAGTGAGTTTGGTTGAGTCTGTCAGTAAACCCTTTAACTAGTTATGTAGCTGACTAATGAAAGACATAAAGATGCCACTTCTTTGATTCCAGCGGTGGCACATTGTAACTGATGCTGGTTTCACCTCTGGGCCAACAGCCCGACCCTCGGGGTGGGAGGTTGGAACCCACGCTGTGACACTGTTGAGTCACACAGTTTCAGGTCCCCACCTCCACTTGAGAGTGTGATTTTTTGGTCATGTTTCAGCTGTTTAATTAACTTGTTAACTCAGATCGCTTGTTTATGTACTTTGTCGCTTTCCCCTTTCTCCTAAGTCCAGAATGGCTAGGAGCTGGGATGTGTGCGTGTCCTGGCGGTTGTGCTGAGTTTTGGGTAAATGAGAGTCTACTGCTGTCTGATTTGCCAGTGCTGTGCTCCATCTGGCAGCAGTGGAAGCTTTGCCCGGGCCCACTGTCATTGAGAAGAAACACCCAGGGCTTCCAGTTTCATCAGACTCGGCCGTTCATGTTAACGGGAACAAGATTGGCTCACTTGGTCAGAAGCAGCTCATTAGTGGAACAAGGAGTTATTTGACGGTAGTTGTTTCCACAAGCTCCAGTGGCGACTTGTTCACAGGACCCACCTGCAGGCCGCATTAGCTCCCAGTCTCCTTCGGGAAGGCACTGATTGTGTGATGCTGATTAAAGAAGAGTTTGCGCGCTCTCTGTCCAGTAAGATGGGATGGGTTAGGATGAGAAGAAGGGAATGGACTCTGCCTTCCCCCTTCTCCATAGGCCCTAGACCAGTGATTCTCAACCACGGGTGATTTTGTCCCCCAGGGGACATTTTCCATGTCTGAAGACATTTGGTTGTCACAAGTAGAGGTGCCACGCGCATCCAGTGGGTGGAGGTCAGGGATGCTGCTAAACATTCTACGATGCAAGGGCAGCCCCCCTCAACAAAGCAATACTCAGCCCCAAATGTTGGTTGTGCCAAGATCAAGAAACACTGCCCAAGACTGGCATCCCCAGAGGTAGGTGCTTAGGGAGGCGGCTCACATGGTATCAGGATGACTACAGTTTGTCTCTGCAGGAATCGGGATGCAGTCTCTGCCCTCCCCCCTCAGGAGTCTGGTGCCTGCCTGCAGTGTTTGCGATGGAAAAATACTTTTCTCTGTTAGTCAGAGGCACTTGGAAAGAGTCCCAGCGAACCTGTTCTAATCTGGGAAAGTTGGCTAGGGTACCTGTGTCTCAGGCTGGTGGAGCTGCATTCTAGAAACCTTTTCCAGGCTGCGTGACGTCCCTGATCATTGTTCTCAGGAACTTCATGGGACCCCTGGGGGATTTTACCCAGGCTCAGAGACCTGCAGCCATCTTATCCAGATTCATGATTTCCTGGCCTGAGGTGCTGCTAGTGAGAGCTGGATGGCAGATCTGGGTGCCTTCCTAGTTTGGTGACTTTGGTTAAATCACTTCACCTGTCTAGACTTCAGTTTCCTCATCTCGCAAGCAGGATATGCAAACCTGCCTGCATCCTACAAGTGGGCTGCCATGAGGGTCAAATGAACAAATCTGTGTAAAAGATCACTAGTTGTAAAATACTGTGTGTGCACTTAAGTGAGAGGTGCCTGAGGTTGGGATATGTGAGCATATTGAGGAGGTAGCAGTTAGACCTGTGTTTCAACAAGGTCTCTGCAGAACTAGAGATACCAGCTTCTCCTGAGGGCTCCTGAGCTGGCCAGGGCTGCCGATGCTCCATCCCAGCTCTGACAGGCAGTTTCCCAAAGCCTTTCGTTACATGCAGCCGGCAAGTGGCCCTTTCATATTATCAAGTTTGGAAGAGCTTTGTGGCCTGATAGGTAATTTTCTGTGTTAAAATCTGATCACACTATTGTTCCTTCTGCATCCCAGTTTGTAATGGTTTACATTTATCTGTATTCTTATTTGTTTAATGTCTTGACTGTAAATTCCAGGAGAGCAGTGTCTGTTTTATTCATGGCTGTGTCCTCAGCACCTGGCAGAGGCTTGGCACTTAGTAGATGGTTAGTAACTAATTGCTGAATGAGTGAATAAATGGCAAGGTGGAGAGAAACACAGACTTTGTAGTCAGGCCTGGGTGTGATCTCAGCTCTGAGCGGCTGTGGGCAGTGCCACCGCTTGCATCTCTGTTGCCACCATAGCGCCGCTGTCACCCCTGGCCTGGATCCACAGAGGCCTCTGACTGGTGTCCTCATCTTCCCACACCCACTTCCTCTCCCCTCCAGTCTGTTCTCTGTACCTCAGTTGGAAGATCCTTCCAAACCGATTGTGTCACATTCCAATGGCTTCCCATTGCTCTTATGATAAAAACAGAGTCCGTAGTTGCCCTACAAGGCCTTCTGTAGTCTGCCCTCTGCTTCCCTTTCCAGCTCCATTTCTTACTGTGCCAGCTCTTGATCTCTGGCTGATCTCCACTCTGGCCTTCCCTTCGTATCTTGAGTGCATCATGCATGTCCCACTGTTGTGCCTTTGTACCTGGTGTTCCCTCTGTTTGGCACACTTATCCACACACCCCTTCATGTTGACATGTTGACTTAGTTATGTCTTTTTTTTTTTAGACTTCAGCTTAGTCATCACTTCCTCAGGGGGACTTTCCTTGACATCTCTGACAAATCACTTTTCTCTTTTCTCTGTTCTCAGAGCACTACAACCTCTCCTTTGTGCTGTGTTTTGTAGCATTCTATGACTAATTCCCCCTCCCACTAGACTGCTAGCTCCATGAGGGCAGGGACCACGTCTGTTTTGCCCGGCATTGTATTCTCAGTGCGTAGGAAAATATTTGGCACATACGAGGTAGGTACTCAGTAAATGTCAGACAGATGAATAAACCTAACTTCTCTGAGCTCATTTATATTTTTTCATTGGGAAAATGGAGAGGTATTGCTGACCTTGTCTGAGCACTAACTGAGATGCGTCCAGCATCCAGCTCAGGACTGGGCTCCTGTGCCAGTTCAGTACAAATGCCCTTCCTCTGTCTTTTGAAACTCTGGAGCCCTCTGGGGGTCAGATGCTCATATCTTCTCTCTCCGGCAGAGGGCTCTGAGGGTATGAGTGTCTCTGGATAGGTAGCAGGTTGATTCAGAACTCTCCTGGAGGGTGCAGGAAGATGAGCGCTTAAAACTGCTAAATGCTGGTTGCTGGTGATTAATTAGAACTTTGAGAGCAATGACTTACACGAGCTCGGAACCTTAATGCAGTGCTGGTGGGCATGTCTAGAATCCCTTGGCTTTTGGGATGCTGAAGCTTTCCCTGAGCCACGCAGAATCCCAAGGTAGTCTTGTGGTCTCACAAGGGCTGTGGATTGAAAGAGTGCAAACACAGAGTACTTGACATTCTGCGGTTTCTTCAGTGTCACCTAAAAAAGTCCTAGAACCTTAGACATTTTAGAGAATCAGATGGAAGAAGAAACTTTCTAACTTTGCAAATGAAATGACTGAAACCAAGAGGAGAAAAAATGACTTTATGGCAGCATTTAAGCTAGAATCCCATTCTGCTTTTCAGTAAAACGTTTCCTTCCCATCACTGTCCTCCTAGTTCTTGGTTATATTCTTTAGTTGAGATGTTTTTTATTCTTTTCTCTAACGTGGGGAATTGCATGACATATGTGGAAGGGACCAGTCTCCTTTCTTCAGGTGTCACAGACTGAGAAATATTTTATTGCATTTGATGTCTAAGCACTAGTGAAATTCAAGTTTAGCCATTGATTCATACTAATCCAAGTTTATAAATATACACCTAATGCTGATTTTTCTTTTTCTTTGTTTTTTCCCCCACCAAGATCCTTTCTAGAATAGGGTGACAGTGGATATCACTCCATCTTCTTTGGGGCCATATGTCATGAAACCTCAGCCGAGCTCAGGGAGATTCTGACCTCATGGGCTCTATTTAAAGCAGGTGGTTTGGAATTCATGATGTTTGTGCTTTAGAACTTTGAAAATCCAAAGGTTGAAAGTCAAACCAAGCCCAAAGGACTATTTTGAAATGGATAATTTTTACTTATTATTGAAGTCATTTGTTTTTATTCTAGAATACCTAGAATGTCAGGAATGGATGGGATCTTAGAGCTCAGCTGGCCTGACCCCTCAGTTTAGAGGTGGGGAAACTGAGGACTAAAGAGGGGGAAGCACAGGGAGTGAGGGAAGGAGCCAGGACAGAACACAGGTCTTGTGGCTCTCAGTCCAGTGCCCTGTCCACCTTGTCACTTTCTCTCTAGAGATGATGAGGAAGTGAGGGTGACTTAATCAGTCACACCCAGGGGCCTGAACAGGAATAATAGTTCCTTCTGTACATGAAGTTCCCATTCAAGAAAACACTGAAATGCATAGCCATAGATTCCCTTAATGGATTTGTGCGTGGAATAGAAACCAGGAGATGGTGCCCCAGGAGTGAGGGTCAGGAGGCAATCCAGGATCCACAGCAGCAGCTGCATTGCCATTTATAATACACTAGAGGCCCGGTACATGACATTCGTGCACTGCGGGGAGTCCCTCAGCATGACCTGTGCCCTCTCGCAGCCTGCTGGCTTAGGCCCACTCCCCGCATGGATGTAAGCTGGCAGGCAGACATCCCCCGAGGGGTCCTTAGTGCTGTTGCAGAGGTGGGAGAGACTCCTGCCACCACCACTGTGCTTGCCAGCCGTGAGCACGACTTCTGGCTGAGCAGTGCTCCCCCTGTGGGAGTGCACTGACCACCAGGGGCAGCTCCTGCGTTGAGCATCTGCCCCCTGGTGGTCAGTGCAGGTCATAGCGACTGGTTGTTCTACTGTTTGGTCGATTTGCATATTAGCCTTTTATTATAGAGGATAGCAAGTCATAGCTCTCATGGACCACTTTTATCACCATCAAGTGCTTTCACATCCATTTTCTCATGTGAAGTTGGCAAGATGGGTGTTTATTATCCTTGCTGCACAGACCCCTGGTCTTTTGTCCCCAAGGCTGCTGCTCTGACTCCAAGTTGTGTGTGTCTCAGCAAATTCTAACTCATTAACGGAACATCCTTTACTCTTCCAAGAAGCGTCTTTCTCCAGCTTTTGCTAGTGACTTTCCCAAGCAATAAGGAAGGTGATTCTTAGTTCCCCTTGCTTCTTCAGCTGGTGTTTGTGGAATGCTCACTTACATGTCTATAGCACTATGCCACAGAACACAAGCGAACACACAATCCAGAACTACCTACAGGAAGCTTATAGTTGGTTGAACAAATTAAATATTTAGTGGAAGAATAAAAAAGAATGTGACAAAGAGTGAGAGGAGTGGCCCCGACACTACAAGGACCAGGGTTTCAGAGGAAGGAGAGGTCAGCGTGGGTGAGGGTGCTCAGGAAGGGTGTGAAATCCTTCTGGAAGGTCACCTTTGAAGGGGTGGGCAGTTTGGGACTTGGTTCTGTTGTTGTCTTTTTGTCCTCTGGCAAGACATAAAAGTCTCCGGCCTCCTTTTCCCCATTTGGGCAATAGGAGGTGTAGACATAATAATTTCTAAGGGCCATTCCAGCTCTGAAATTTTGTCATTCATATATAAGTATACATAAAACTGGCCTAAGGAAATAATTATGGATGTTAAAATATTAAGAATATTGCCATCTTTTTTTCTCCCTTGCCCCCTCTCCCTTCTTCTTCCCCCCTCTCCCCCTCTACCTCTCCCTCTCTCCCTCCCTAAAAAAAAAAAAAAAAAAAAAAGAAAAGAATATTGCCATCCATTGTAACCTAACTTATAATGACAAAGACAAATGCATGGAAACAAATGAGACTGTAGGGGGATTAGTTAAGTAAACTGTGGTACAATCACATGTTGGAACATATAGCTATTAACTAGAATGTTTTAGAGTTGCAGTCAGTGACAGAAGTATGCTCATGCTATAGTAAATGAAAAGAGTACATTATAATAACTTACCACACCATAACTTCCATTTTTCAAAAAAGGATGTTTGCATAGAAAAGACTAGAAAAAATATGCCAGAATATTATCTCTGATTGGTAGGATTATGAATGGATTTTCTTTTCTTTTATATTTTCTATGCAGACCATATAATTTTCAGTTTTATTATATCCCCCATAAATGTTAAAGTTAATGAATAAAATTGCCCCTTAGTACACGGATGGCCTCTTTGCCACCCATTCCTGTGTCTGAGTCCTTGACGGGTCACTTCCACTGGCCTCAGTTGGGAGGTTGCATGGAAAAGAGGCAAGAGACTGTAGAAGGAGGCAGGGAAGCGGGCATCTATTTTTGGCCCAGTTCTGAGTCAGCTTTGTGACCTCAGTCAAGTCCCTTCTAAATGTCCCTGAGCCTTGGTTTCCTCGTCTGAAGAGAGGAGATAGAGGTCACAAAAGGTCCTTTGGGCTCCAAGATATACTTGCTTATAAAGATGGAGAATTTCTCCACTGGTGTGGAACCTGCTCAGAGGCCTCATTGGTTCCTGGGGCCTGGTGTCCTTGCTTTCTCTCCTGCTCCTTTGCACCTGGGCAAGCCGATTTCTGTTCAGAGTTCAGGGTGGGATTAAATAGAGTTTAGTGGTAGGGCTCAGAGCTGTGAGGGTGTAGTGACAGCATTAAACCACTAGAGGGAAGTATTGTTTGATTACATTCTCCTTTCTCATATCTGCCCTGCAGGTGAAGATGAAGAGTAGCCTTGATTGGCCTGATTTGGTTTCAAATTCTAGAATTTTAGAATTAAAAGGACGTTTAAGATCATCCAGTAGAGCCCAATTATGCTGCATATGTGAGATAATAGAGGCCAGAAAAGGCAAGTGACCTACAGTATGTTTTTTTCAGGATCTGCACTATGGGATTCAGGAGAAGGCTGCAGGCAGAGCCAAGAGTCTGGTCAGTTGAGTCCACAAAGGGTGGACAGTTCCCATGATTGCATAAGAATCTAAGGGATCTGCCTGTGTAGACCTTTACTGAGCTCCTCTGGCCAGGTGCTGAGAGGCCTGAAGGTAGAGAAGACAAGCTATAGCTCTATCCTGAGGAGCTCATGTGGTGCAGAAGCACATGCAGACTCATGCTGCCACCCCAGTGTGTCTTTCTTGTCCTTGGGGGAGCCTAGCCTAGGATTCAGGCTGCGGTAGTGGCTTGGAGGCTGACTTATGGAAGACCTGCAGGTGTCCTTGTGATCGAGGCTCTCCAAGGTTAGGAGATAACCTGGGCGCTGCCAGTTTGTTATTTCCAGTGAATTTCTGCAAGCATTGCTCACATGTTGACATACTCTATCTTACCATTTCTTGAGGTTTGCAAGGGATCCTGATAGTTTGTTTCCCACCTTTCAAAGGCTTTGTTTCCTTGGCTGTGGACTGACTTAATTTTGGTTTCCAGGGTGCCCACCAGCCCTAAGCATTGTGGTAAAGTGGAATTGTGAGCTAGTCTGGGAGCCAGGCAGCTGTGTGACCTTGGGCAGGTCATTTCCTCCCTTTGAGTAGGGAGGTCAGATTCTCAGCTGCAGTGTGTCATCTCTCCTAGAGAGATAAAGTTCTGGTGTTATTTTTGGTTTTTGAGTTTGGCAGTGAATACCAATTGATCTGCGGTTTGGAGAAGTGCAGTGTGTCAAGCTGAAGCAGGAGCAGGATTCACTCTTAGAAATAGTTGGATTTGAATAAGGGGGCTTGTCAGGGGCCTGTTAAAGCCAAGTGCAGTTGACCCTGGAGGGCCACCAGATGGCAGCAGTGGGCAGGCAGAAAGCCTTGGGGGTGAGAGGGGGGTTGGGCCAGCTTCCAGAGTCAGAATTAGCAAGGTCAGAGCTGCAAGGACCCCAGAGGTCACCCAGGCCCTTTTCTCCTTTTATGGTGGGAGAACTCAGGCCCAGGGAGGGAAGGGGGCTACCTAAGGTCTCACCATAAGGTAATAATACCCAGTTATCTCCTTGCTTGTGACCAGAACTGCCATCGGTTTGGCCTCTAGCTGGCTGCCCTATGGGTGAGTCAGGAGACAAGGGCCTGGGCCCTGGGCCAGTGAGCCAGAAGTAAGAAGGGAAGGAGACAGGAGTTAACGCTCTGCCTTGATCCAAGTGTCTCGAGTGTCTGGTTCTAATGATGTCCACCTCCCACCTGCAGTGAGGGCAGTGTCCATTGCCTTTTCTGCTCTCCTGTCTGCCCTGTTCTCATCTAGGCTAAGGCCCTCCCATCAGGCTGTGCTGTGCCGGAACCTTTGCCAAGGGTCATGTCACAGCTTTTACACCCAACAGATGGGCAGGCCCAGGGCCTTGTCAGAGGCATGCTGCAATAAGACACGAGTTAGCACAATTTGTTGAACGAATTTTTAAAAAAAAATATCCAAGAGGGTCAGAGGAGGGCAGGGAACCAGTCTTTGCCAAGAACTTGCCATGGACTAGGTGCTCTGCCAGGTGCTGCCAATTACATACTCCTCAACCCTGTAAGGTCAGGTTTATGTCTGAGAAGAGGCCTTTCCTCTGGTGGTCCCCTCTGCCCAAGTGCTCATCTCTGATCCCCACCAGCCATTGCCACACCCCCATGGCTTTCTGCCCAAATGTCACCCTACTGCAGATAGCCACCACCAGTCTGTCCCAGCCACAGTCTACTCCCACCTGCTTTATTTTTCATGAGATCAGTTTCTCACTGCCTGAAACCACAGTGCCATTCTTGTTTACTTACTTGTCACTCTCTCCTCACCAACCGCGAGCCCCTCAGGATTAGGAACTTGGTCTGTTGTATTCATCCCTGGCCCTCCCCTGGTGCCGAGGAGAGGCTCAGTGGGGGCTAGTTCCATGGGATGGCTTTAACTTTTCATGGGGAAGCTGTGCATTTTCAGTGACTGTGCCTAGGAGACCCAGCTGCGGCCCTGCCCTCTTCCCACCGTCTCAGAGAAGCCCAGGCCGAGAGCCTCAGTTCACTGAGGCTGACAGCGGGCCCGGTGCCCCAGGATTTGGGGCCACCTTTGTCTCTGCCTGTCTGCAAGGCCTTGCCATGGGTCCTCAGCCTCCCTATCTGTCCACAGTAGGTGGGGGCAGCAGGATGCTGCGAACTCAACAGATGGTCTGGGAAGGGCTCGGGGTCCCTGGCACCTCCATTCAAGGAGTCCTCTTCCTCTTTCCTGGCTGGTTGATTTGTTCCAGGAACCCTCTGAAAGTGAGCTCAAAGTGACCAGCCTGTAATTTCACCATCATTTTAGGCTCCTGACAGATGGCACTGTGCTTGCCCTTTCTCAGGGACCTTGCCTGTCTCACGGGAACGCTCAGTAATCGGAGTGCCAGCCAGTGCCTTAGAGTGCTCTTGGGTGTGTGCCAAGGTGAAAGTGGCCCATTTTGAGGAATCCTGGATCAGCTTTTTCTTAATATGAGAGCGACTTTTTACCTCAGGAGGAAGCCTGACGTGGTCAAAGTAGTCCTCAAGAGCCAGGTTGAATTCTGATTTGGCTGCTTGATCCTGGGCTGTGTGATCCTGGGCAAGTCATTTAGCCTCTCTGGGCCTGAATATCCTCATCTGTTAAATGAGAATCATAATCCTTAATTTGTCTGCCGCACAGGGATATGTTACGGCACTCACTCAGTCACACCTTCCTTCCTTCATTCCTTCACCTCTTCATTTAACAAACATTTATTGCATAGGCAGAGGTGAGGGGAGGACCTCCCAGGCAGAAGGAAATACTGAGGACAAAGGTATAGAAGTGGGAAGTACACCCTGGCACGCTTTTTTTAAAAAAAATATTTTTATTGATTTCAGAGAAGAAGGGGAGAGAGATAGAAACAGCAGTGATGAGAGAGAATCATTGATCAGCTGCCCAATGCACGCCCCACACTGGGGATCGAGCCCACAACCCAGGAATTGAACTGTGACCTTTTGGTTCATAGTTCAGTGCTCAACCACTGAGCCACGCCGAGCCGACCGGGCATTCCTGCTGCACTTTGCTCAACATGGGACCAGACAGAAGGAGAAGGGACTGGAAACATTCGAGTATCATAGCCACTTGTCCTCATTCAGGCTTTATTCTGTGAGCAATGGAAGGGGCAGTGAGGTTGAGGTGTGGGAGGGGAGGGTGATACACAGGAGCAGGGGAGGAGAGGCTTTCCTGTTGACCTCATGCTTGTTTTTTGCTTCATTTCTTATCTCTGGCTGATTTTGAGGTACTCTGGATTCTTGGGGGAGCCCTATCCCCTTTGAGCTGGGGTAATTATTAGAATCCATTCGATCACTAGGGACTGGAGTCATCTGACGCATTGGTCTGCCTCCTGGGAAGGTGTCTTGGGCCATAGGGAAGGTCACGCAGGGAGCCACCATGTTCCTTCCAGCTTGAGTATTTCCTAGGAGCCTGAAGATGAGCCACTGTGGGGCTGTCCCCGCCCACCCTGAGGAGACAGAGGTGTGGGGGAAGGGTTCCTTGCATTTATCAAGGATGTGCTGTGTGCTAGGAATTGCACCAGGCCTTTAAAAAAATCACCTGCTTCATCCTTATAGTTTGCCGAGGAAGGCTCACTCCCATGTCACATGTGAGGAGACTGAAGAGCGGTGAAGAGCCGTGGACCCACCTTATCCAGGTCTTAGCCGTACTTTGCCCAATGGGATATGGAGGCCAGCAGCGTCACCTTGTCAGCTTCGAGGGTGTTGTGAGGCTCCAGGAAGGTCCTGTTTAGGAAAGCACTCTGTAAACTGGAAATTACCGCGTGCACAGGCCGGGGCTCACGAACAGCTCTGCTTCCCAGTGAAATCATTGGAGATTTGCTTGGGCCTTTCCTGCCTGCGCTGGCAGACGTCTCAACCTTCGGTTTCTTCTCTGTTCACTTCCTCCAGCCAGCCCCAGCGTCCATGGCTGAATTCCCCACTTCTCCCTTTTAAGCCCACACATATGAAGGCACTGCTCTTTTTATTACAAAACTAATATCAGCATAATCCTACTTTTTTGCCATTTTGGTGGGGAAAAAAATCCTACGTCGTGGAATTATAATGCTGGGAAGGACCATTTCATCCTTATTTGAAATTTGAGAAAACAGAAGCTTGGGGAGATGGTCCCACAGCTAACGGATGCAGAGCCAGGATTAGGGCCCCATGGGGCCCTTTCCCTGTGCCCCTCCATTGCCCCACATGGTCCCTCCCAAGAGAGACTTCAAGGGCTTCTTCTAGAGCAGCAGTTCTCAACCTGAGGGTCGAGACCCCTTTGGGGGTCGAACGACCCTTTCACAGGGGTCGCCTAAGACCATCGGAAAACACATATATAATTACATATTGTTTTTGTGATTAATCATTATGCTTTAATTATGTTCAATTTGTAACAATGAAAATACATCCTGCATATCAGATACTTACATTACGATTCCTAACAGTAGCAAAATTACAGTTATGAAGTAGCAACGAAAATAATTTTATGGTTGGGGGGGTCACCACAACATGAGGACTGTATTAAAGGGTCGCGGCATTAGGAAGGTTGAGAACCACTGCTCTAGAGGAAGAATCCAGCTTAACAAATTTCATTACACCAGCCCCTTTATGTAACAGAGCTGTTTCCGGGTCCTGACAGATGGTCCATAGTAACAGTGCTCTGCTGATTTGGTTGGAGCTGATCCTATGAAATGAAAAATCCTGTGTAGCAGATGCCTTTTCCAGTCCTCGGCCTGGGAGGAAGTCAGCCTCTCCAAGGAAGGCTCTGTGGCTTTGGTCCTCACTGTGACTCAAGGGGAAGGCCCTGAGAGGGAGTCTCAAACCATGTTAGGTTTTTACAGGAGGTGGGTGCTGATAAAAGGGGCTTCTCCTGGGGTCTGCGGGGCAGATGGGAGCAGAGAGCCTAGTGGGAGGGAAATTAGCAGATGTGGAAGGAAACAGTCTGTCCCACCATGGATCTGGACTGGCGGCCCTTCAAACCTCAAGGCCCCGCTCCTTCAGATGAACAATTTGAATATAATGTCAGTGCTTGTCACACAGCCCACCAGCTTTGACAATGGACTCTGATCCCAGGCGTCCCCCTTCCCTGATTGAAGTTACTGGGACTCGCGCCTCCGGATTATCTTTCTTTACCTGGTGGGTGCTTGGTCACTCTGGTTCTGCTTAGTGGTTCTGCTTGAAACAAGTGGCAAATCCCAAACCATTGACAGCGGAGTGGACATCGTCACTTCCATGGACTCTTCTAACCTTGTTCTGCTGCTCAGTTCTCTCCCTTGAAGTGTCCTGACGTTTGGGGGTGGGAAACAGCTCTCCTATTCAATGAGTGCAGCTCTCTTAGGTCTCCAATAGGTCTCTTATACCCACATCTCAGGAGGACCCTGGGAGAGTTCCCAAGGGTGGGGCTAGAAGAAATTTGAGAGGAGCCATCCAAAGTCTTGTCCAGAAATGTCACTAGTTGACCGTGAACTGACATCCCAGGATAGGCTCCCTCCCCTCCTTGCTCCTGCCCTTGGGTGAATTATTGGCCCCAAAAGGTTGGGGCCAACCTTTGTCTCCCCAGCTTGAAGTTCTTAATCTGGGCCTCCCATGCACCAAACCCAGTTTCTCTTTGGAAGCTGAGGATGCAAATAATATTTCTGGGGGCGGGGGGTGGGATCTCTTGGCTTGTTAATATAACAGCTTTGATATCTTGGTGGGCTTGGCAGGATGGCTGGCACCAGTTTATGGTTTGTCTCTGGCCCTGCTGCTGCCCGGCCTCATGGTGGTCTGCAGGGGGCGCTGTGCTCCCACAGCCAGGTCCTGGGGTTTTACTGAAGGAACTCAAGCATTCCTCTACAGGCCCAGGCGTGCTTGCGAACTGCGAACTGCGGCTTTCCCTTGCTAAGTCTCATTCCCAGCTCCTGCCTCCAGCTCGGGCGCTGTGAGTCATCGTCATCAGTGGAAAACTCGGCCTCACCAACAGCTGGGTGCAGTGTTTGGCTTGTTTTGTAACTTCACAGAGATGGGAACTGCTGATGATCTTTTGCAGTGGGCAGTAACTGAAGTCTGGGTCAGGGACGGCAGTTCCAGGTAGGGAGGGGAGAACCTGTGGAGTTGGGGGTGTTTTTCTGAGAAGCTGTGGACAGGATGTACTAGAAGTCAGGGTGGCCTGGGATCTGGTCTTGCTTTCCCTCTAACTCACTCAGTGACCTTGGATAAATCAGTCACTTTCCTCACTGGGCCTCGCTTTTCCCTTCTAGAAGCAGATGGTTGGGTTAGGGTGCCACGGAGTCCCTTTTTTCTGTGACAGTTTGTGAATCTAAGTTGAACGTAAAGAACTTTGAACCCCGTTCCCATAATCCCTTTGAACATCTGAAACCTATGGCTGTTTCTCCAGGTGAACAGTGCTCACTGTATAAGGAGAGTCACATAGGTAAGATTCCTACCCTCCAGGAACTTACAGTCTGTCTTCCTCGTCTCCTCTTCCCTGGCCTGACGTCAGCGGACTGATGGGCTCTGCGCTGCGAATGCGCCCTGGTGAGCAGCGTTTCCTCCACACCACGAGGCAGAAGTCAGAGTCTACTGGGAAGCAGGAAATTGGGATTCTGGTTCTGGCTTTGCCAAAATACATGTGTGTCCTTAGGCAAATCATTTCCCTCCTTTAGCCTCATTTTCATTTTCTCTAAAATTAAGGAATTAGCCTCACTTCTTGGCTTCAACTCTCCCCACTGCCTCCCCTCCTTGCGCCTCCTACCAGCTTTACTGCAGGGTGTGATTCTTCGCTGCAGAAGCCCTGGGGTACAGTTTCCATTCTTGCTGGGAGGGAGAGAAGCAAGATTATATATTTTTTAATTACGCAGCTAAGATTAGGCAGCAATCTGCATTTTAAAGTGTTATTAATAAGAGTTTAAAAGGATGCGAAGAAGCTTTGGCGTTTGGATGTGAAATGACTTGGGAAACATCTGCAGAGGTGCTGGCCTCAATCAGGAAGTTTTCTCTGGTGTCAAGTGGCTGCTGGGTGTGAGTGGCGGCTGATGTGCTGCTGGGCCCGTGGAGGCGCAGGAAGCCCTGCACTCAGCCAGGGCAGGCCCCTCAGGACCGGGAATCGTGTTCCAGCCTCACATGATGGCTCTTTGTAAACTGACTCTAGAGAAAGAGTGATAGTCATCCTATGTTACCAGCACCTCCATTTAGAGTTTACGAAGTGCATGCATGTGTATTGTCTCCCTTTTCATCACAGCCCTGAGGTAGTTAGCATTGGCTGAGGTCTCTTAAATTTAAGATTCTTCCTTTCAGAAAGAGCGGATGCTATAGAGCAGTGGTTCTCAACCTTCCTAATGCTGCGACCCTTTAATACAGTTCTTCATGTTGTGGTGACCCCCAATTTCATTGTTACAAATTGAACATAATTAAAGCATAGTGATTAATCACAAAAACAATATGTAATTATATATGTGTTTTCCGATGGTCCTAGGTGACCCCTGTGAAAGGGTCATTCGACCCCCAAAGGGGTCGCGACCCACAGGTTGAGAACCGCTGCTATAGAGGAAAAGCTGCAGACAGGGAGTGGGGAGCTGCATGCAGGTCCCGGGCTTCCGCCTCTCTCCCCAGCTCTACCTGTCTCCTCTCCCTACTTTACATTCCTCTCTAACACCTAAGTCATATGCCAGGGGATGTGTTCTATGTGTGTGTGGTTTTTTTTTTGGTCCATTGTCTGTCTTCCCCGTACTAGAATATAAGTTCTGTGAAGGAAGGGAGTTTTGTCTGTTTTGTTCAATGCTGTGGCCCCTAGCACCTGGGACAGCACCTGGCAGTGAGGAAGTGCTCAGGAATGATTTGTTGCAAATTGTGAATGCCCGGCTTTGCTTCTGAGTAGTCTGTGTGACTTGGAAAAGTTATTCATTGTTCTCGGTTTTATTTTCTCTTTGGGGAGTTGGATGGGATGGTGTCTGCTGTCCTTGGTGGCATGGTAAGAGCGATGCCCATAGCTCCTTTTCCTTTCAGCAAACACTGAGCACCTGCTCTGCGTCAGGCCCTGTACTAGGTGCTGTGAGGACACAGAGAGAAAGGCTCACTGTTCTTCACTCCTTAGTGGATGTGATGGTTGGTTTTATGTGTCAACTTGACTGGGCCACAGGTTGCCCAGATATTTGGTAAACATTATTCTGAGTATTTCTGTGAGGGTGTTTTTGGATGAGATTGACATTTACATGGTGGAGTGAGTAAAGCAGATTGCCCTCCCTAGTGTGGTGGGCCTGACCCAATCAATTGAAGTCCTGGAGATGGCAGACTGCGGACCCTTCCCTGAGTAAGGGAGAATTCACTTGCTTTCCAAGTGGAACATCAGCTCTTCCTGATGGAGAGCCTTTGGCCGGGGACATTGGCTCTGCAGTTTTTGACTTGCCAGCCCCCATAATCACGTGAGTCAGTTCCTCATAAACCTCTCTCTCTCCGTCCCAGAGGTTCTTTTTCTCTGGAGAACCTTGATGAATACAGAGGGCAACATAAGACATGTCAAATAATCTTATATTTGGTGGCATAGAATAGTTGTTGGAACAGACATACAAGCACCATGCCAGTGGCTTCTACTGGCAGGGTTGGCTTATTCTGACAGAGAGATGATGGGATGCATTAGGGAGGCAATGGCATCTGAGTCAGGTGCTGTAGGTGGAACAAGCAAGCCTCGCAGCATTGCAGGCTGACCAACATCTCAAGCTGGGGCACAGCATGACTCTAAGGCCGGGAGGGAGGAAGTGCATGTGCCCTTGACAAAGTGGGGGAGCCCCCCGGCATTGAAGAACATAGGTACAGTATTTGGAGGGAGGCACTGTGTGGAAGGCAAGGGAGTTGCTAAACACACTAGGACTGGGGCTTCCTGGTTTGGGAGCAGAAAGCATCCATTTTTTTCTGGGAAGCCCCAACCCTGTGTGGTATAGATAGTCCTACAGCCGCCTGGGAGCTCCTCAGGGTGCAGTCCGTCTTGACTTCTGCCACTGATGCTCTGATTTGACAGCTACTGAAGTCAGTGGTGAAAATGGAACAGCCCTATTAGTATTATCATTATTATTGCAGCCTTGCCGCTTACTAGCTTTGTGATCTTAAGCAAGTCATTTGACTTCTGTGATCTGTTTCTTTTCCTGTTCACACCAATCATGAGGGTTGATTAAATTATACAACTTAATGGCAGTGCCAGAAGCAGAGTGTTAGAGTCAGTCAGCTCTCAATAAATTTCTCCCTTACCCCTTTTTGTTCACTCTCTCTTTGCAGGCTGCTGCCTCTTCTCCCCCT
The DNA here is from genome assembly GCF_964212035.1 of Myotis nattereri. Lineage (NCBI taxonomy): Eukaryota > Metazoa > Chordata > Mammalia > Chiroptera > Vespertilionidae > Myotis > Myotis nattereri. The sequence goes on from NC_138084.1 coordinate 30,061,271, forward strand.
TTTAATTGGGCAGTCCATGATTGGGAATTTCAGTTTTTTTAAAAAATTCCAAACTTTTTATTATGTGATATTGTTCATGATATGACTTTGGGGACTAGGGAAATTTTACTAAAAAATAATAGGATACGCAGTCCAGTCCCAATTTTTCTTTAAATTGTGAACTGAGTGGTCTTTGATATTACAGTAGCTGTTTTATTTTAGGACATGGGCAGACTAAAATTTCCAAAGGCGCCAATAACATTATGTTATACACTGCTCATTTTGACCCTGAAGAGTTTTAGACATCATTTATTAAAGTTTAGATCAGGAAGATGTCTCAGGGGTCTTCTATTCCAGCCTTCTTATTTTACGGATGGGGCAGCCGAGGCCCCTGGCGGAGAAGGGACCTGTTCAAGGTCATGTAGCCTAGCAGAGAGGCCAGGATTAGGACCCAGGCCTGAGTCTTCGATGGACGCATCCTCCCTTTCCCGGCTCACTTTGCTTCACCTCTCTTTTCCACTGCTCTCCTCTTTGCTTTTTTCCTGGCTGTAGTTCATGTGTGTCATGCAGTACTTCAGAGGCCTCTGCTGGGCCAGAGACTGTGCTTGAATCTTAACAGAAACCCAGAATTTCATGGCACAGCCTTCTGTGCTACTTCGTTCTTCAGTCGTCGGTAGAGACATTGAATTGACCCTGAGACACTGTTAGGTGGGAGTTGGCTGAGATTTGACCAATTGGTAGAAACTCTAGGTGGAACTGTAGAAATCCTTGGTAACAAGGCTGGGGTGTTCAGTCTGGGGGAATAATAGAATAGTGGCTAACGTTTACTATTATGGGTCATGCACTTCATGCAAAAGTGTCCCTGCGACAACCCTACGTGTCGCTGTTACTCATCCCATTTTGCTGACGTGGGATAGTGTGCTCAAGAAGGAGCCAGCGAGTGATGCAGTTCCACAGTGGCGAGCAAGAGGCAGGTAGAGTCATTTGTTCATTCAGGCCACAGGTATTTAGTGAGCACCTACTTTGTGCTGGGCATTATTCTTGGGTATAGGGATGAGCAAAAGCAGAGCCTCTGCTGTTGAAGAGCTGGCTCTGTGGTGCCGGAGACACACATTAATCAAACAGTCCTTCTAATTTATAAACTTACACCAGTACGACCAAGGTGAGGAACGTGGTTCTCTGAGATTTTTGTTTCTTTTTTTTTTTTTTTAAAGTTTATTTTCCTATTACAGTTGACATTCAATATTATTTTATATTAGTGTCAGATGTATGGCATAGTGGCTTGACAATTATATAGTTTACAAAATAATTCCCAGATAATTCAAGTACCCACCTGGCACCATACATAGTTATTACAGTATGATTGACTGTATGCCCTATGCTGACTCTACCTTCTTGTCACCTTCAGGACCCCTTTCCCTGGAGCAGGGTAGAAATTCCTCTTCACTGAAGAGCTCAGCTTCTCACTGTGCCTGTAGCTGTGGCTTTTCATTTGCCTTTCCCACCATTCCAGGCAGCCCTGTGATGGAGAGTAAAGGAAGCTACCCCTTTGAATAGTCACCATCCACCCACCCTTCTAAGTACTCTCTAACCCAGCGGTTCTCAACCTGTGGGTCACGACCCCTTTGGGGGTCGAATGACCCTTTCAGAGGGGTTACCTAAGACCATCGGGAAACACATATATAATTACATATTGTTTTTGTGATTAATCACTATGCTTTAATTATGTTCAATTTGTAACAATGAAATTGGGGGTCACCACAACATGAGGAACTGTATTAAAGGGTCGTAGCATTAGGAAGGTTGAGAACCACTGCTCTAACCTCAGAGCATCACCCCTCCCCTCCCCCAGGGCTGTGAACCTAGTTGTCTTCCTCCTCCTTTACTTCTTTATTTATGTTGACTGTTTGATAAGATTTTTGCCAAAGGTCCCAGAAGAATTCAGTCATTTGGAAATGAAATAACATTTTATGAATTTCATTGCCGGGAACCTTGGTCTAGCATCTCTGCCCCTTGGTCTGTTTCTTTTAATGGTATCATCGCCTTCCCACTAAGCTGGAAATCCTGGTCTCAGAGTGCTGTTTATCTCCTCTAACTGGGTACCAAGCCTCACAAATTTTCACTCTTCACCACCATCTGATTCCAACCCTCCTTTCAGCCCTGATGCATCTTAGACTGTGTTGTTGTGAGCATGTATAGGCTTCTTTCCTCCCTGCCTCCCTGCCTCTCCTCCTGGCCCCTCCCCTCTTCCTACCACTGGGAACAAGGTAAGTGCCCTGTTCCCTGTCAGTAAATGGGGCAGGTAAGTGTGTCTGTCTCACGGGGTTGTTGGGAGAGATAAACTGGATACTATATAGAGAATGCTTAGAATAGTGCCTGGCACTTAGTAGATGCTATGGGAGTGTTAGTAAGGAATATTATTATTACTGGAGCCCTCTGGCCAGATGTACCATCCCCAAACATTCCTTTCATCAGGCCCCATCCCTGCTCAAAAGTCTGCAGTCTCCCCATGGTCTGTCTGTCTAGCCGTAGTCCCTAAATTGAGCATGCAAGAGCAATTGCCAGGGTGTGGGAAGAGAAAATGGACTTCTTTTATGTTTTTTTAAAAAATCTAATTCTCTTAAATTTTCTTTATTTGACTATGCTTTACACTGTATATTTTTGAGTAAGAGTACATTTATAATTGATAAATGTATGCAGTACAAGTGCATACTTTTTTTTGGTTAATCCTCACCTGAGGATATTTTTCCATTAATTTTTAGAGAGAGTGGAAGGGAGGAGGGGAGACAGAGAGAGAGAAACATCAATATGAGAAAGACACATCAGTTGGTTGCCTCCCACATGCACCCCTGACTGGGGCTGGAGACTGAGCTTACAATCGAGGTACATTCCCTTGACTGAAATCAAACCCGGGACCCTTCAGTCCAAGGGCTGATGCTCTATCACTGAACCAAACTGGCTAGGGCCAAGTGCATACTTTAATAAATAAATGAATACACACACATTGTGATATGTTAAAAATATTTCACTGATAGGGAAAATATATTTCCCGACTCTCACTCTCCACCTGCCCCGCCTTGTGTCTTTCAATTTCTGTCATTGCTAATCTTCCTAGAGATTCTCTCTCATATTCCCTTTTATTTCTATCCAGAAGTTCACCTTAAATGCCACTTGTTCCATCAGGCCTGCCAGGATCGTTGTAGCTTGAAATGCTTCCTTCAAGCTCCCCGGGCATTCACTGTCAGTACTACTCCTTTGGCCCCTGCTGTTTTCCACTTGGAGTTGGGGTCCTTTGCCAGGTACATTTCTTGGCTCCATGGTTCTGTTAATTCTCACATGGATATACCTTTGAATTAGGTTTTGCTAACTTTATGCTGAGCTGTTTGTCATTCATCATTTATGGGGGGACACATGCCTACATTTTTTGAGTGACATTAATGTTTCTCTATTGTATGGTAGTAATATGTAATTCTTTACTCTAAGGAAAAGATGCCATTTGCTACATTTTTTATCTGAGTCTCCTTAGATTTGATGGTGTGCTTCAGCCCGAGGCAGACATTTATCTGCAGTGCAGTAATGAACATCATCTGTGTGTGGATTTATTCTTTTCTTTGACTCGAGGTGACCTAAAATCATAATCCTTATGTTTAACGCCTGGATTTCAGTACTCATAGTCCAGAGTTCTGCATGTCCTCCTGGGAAGTGAGGAAAGCTGGATGGTACACAGAACAGATCCATTTAATCTGGTATTCCCCTCCTCAAACACTGTCAGAACGCTGTTTCTCAGCCAGGGCTTGTCCAGTCATGGCAGCAGCGGTGCGATCATTAGCGATCCTGTTGGTCCCGGAGTCCGAGGGACAGGTTTAGATCTCATCTCTGCCACTTGCTGGTTGTTTCGACTTGACCAAGTCATTTCCTCTCTCAGGTCATTTCACCTCATCTGTAAAAGAAGCTTCATGATCCCTATGTCACAGAATTACTAAGATTAATTGAGAGAGTGTCTATGAATCTGCCGGCACCTAGGAGGTGGTCCATAAGTGTCTGTTTAAAAGAAAAAATAAAAGTGTCTCCTATGTCCTCTGTGAGCTTTCTGATGCAGAATGTATTTTGGGGGAAACAGCTTCAGAGAGTGTGCCTGCCTGTCTGCGCAAACAGGCTGGAGACTGAAGGCTGGGCACCGAGTCGGCCTGGCTTCTGGGCTTGTCTCTAATAGAATGTCTATGGCCTCCCCAGGGGCAGGAGGATTAATTAGTTAATCTTTGTAAAGTACGCTGAAGGTGAAAAGTGCTCTGTAAGTAGAATGGTTGAATTGCTATTGGAGACGTCATAATGGCGGCACCATTTCCTGGCAGCCTTGCCTGTCTTGGACATCAGTAATCAATAGCAGAGAAGGTTCTACAATGTTTTACTTGATAAGAAAGGGTTCATTATGGGGTGTGTGATAACACAGTTCTTCTGTAGAATTGCAGATAGCAACCTGCCAGTTTTTCCCAGCAGAGGGGTGCTAGGGTCACTTACATCATGGTCTCCTCCTCTGGCTGCTTAGGAATCTCCCCGCTAAGGCAGTTTGGTTGTAAATATCAGCCAGCTCAGGTAGAGGGACAGTTTGCCAGTTTTGGATGCTTTCTGGGTGTGGGGCACATAGGCTCTTTTTTTTTTTTTCTAATCCTACAGAAATGAAGGAAGAGTGTTGAGTGGTTACCCATGATGCATACCAGTATGAATAACCAATGTAGAGAGGTACCATGGACTTGTAGAAGGAGAGGTGGCCCAGCTGTGTGACCCTGGGCTGGTCACTTCTCTGAACCTTAATTTTCTCGGCTGTTTAATGGGAGCATAGTAGTTGATGAGTACAATCATAAAGATGGCTCATGGGAGGCTGGGTTTCACCCTTTCTGTGGAGAACTGAGGCGTAGGAAAGGTTTCACCGAACTGGTGGTACATGAACTGGACTGTAAAGTTCCAGCCATTATTTACCAGGTGAGTGATGTAAGGAAAGGCCATCCATGGCAAAAGGAACAGCACAGGTGAGGTCTCTAGGTGCTACTTCATGGGCTGCCCAGACTTTGCTTCCTTTTTGAAGAAGCTCAGAAGTTAAGTTCCGGTGCACTTCTTGGCATCTGTCGGAGTCTAAGAGCAGACGGATCCTGAGAATCGTATCCCCGCAGAGCCCTGCATCCCCGCGATATTCTGACATTTCCCCTGCGAGTCTGGTTGTTTTTTAGCTGACACTATAAGCCATATGTTGAGTGTGGGGCCGGATGAAGCTTTGATACTAAACACAGAGAATGTAGTAGATTAGTCTAGAATTTAATATGCATTACTTGGTGTTTTGTCTCGTAAGCAAAGTTTTTCTTTGTTAAAATAAACATGTATAAAGTATTTATACAGCGCACATGGCTATGCATATTTATTACAGAGAATCTGTTAATAATCTATGCCTCATCGGATTTTGCATTTCTGTTGAAATAACAAATGCGCCACTTGGTACAACTGAATGAATTTGGTGAATTTTCTCTTATCTGGGAGAAGAGAGGCCATTTCTCTTTCTCCAAACTTCATTTTCTTCAATCATCTTCAGCACTGGCCGGCTTCCCAGGTGGTGCATCTGGGGAACTGAACGCTTTTCGGGCTCTAAATGATTTTGTGTGTGTGTGTTTTTTCCTTCTCTACTCCCTTCCCTGGCACACATAGACACTTGCCTGGGGACTTAGGATTGCTCCTTTGAGTAAGAGCTTAAACTCCAAAAGGCCCTCTTCTGTTACATGGAGGGGAAACCACATGAAACTGGCCATTAATTGAGCTCAGAGTAAGACCTAAGAGATTGTAACACAGGACAAGTCAGGAGCCTGGGAAATTCAGGGTGGCCGATGGGACCCTGGATTGGGTGAGAGAGAGAGGAGAGCCTGAGAACAAGACATCTGGGCAACGTGCAGGGAGGCTGTGGGGAGAGGAGAGGGTAGGTAGGCCATGAAGCGAGGGGGGGTGTCCCCTGTAGTCATGTCCATGTCTGTTAACATGCAGGAGGGTGGGTTTTAGAATCAGCCTGTTGGAATCCAGCTCTGGTGCTCACCACTGATTGGATCTTGAGCAAGTTACTAGTATTTCACCTCGTCGAACCTCAGTTTCCCCACACCTGTAAAATGTGAACACCCATCCCCTGGCTGATGTGGTTCATAGGTTGGGCATCATCCCATGCACCAAAGGGTTGCCAGTGTGATTCCCAGTCAGGTGAGGGATGTGCAAGAAGTTGCTGATGGATGTTTTTTTTTCTTCTCTCTCTCCCTCTTCCTTACTCTCTTTCTAAAAACTAATTAAAAATATTAAAAAGAAAAGTGAATACCCGTGCTTTCTTTACTGGTAGATAGGAAAGCTCCTGGTACATAATAGTTGGTACTCAAACAAATGTTCATGCTTTCTCTTCTAATTCAATGCCTACCCATGAGAGCTGTGGAATGCAGCTTTAACGCAAATAATGTTTGTTTTTAGAAACTGGCAAGGTGTTTACCTGGGGCCGAGCAGACTATGGTCAACTAGGGAGGAAGTTGGAGTCTGAGGAAGGCTGGAGACCAGAAAAGCAGGGTTCACCCCTCCCCTACTCGAGACCATGGGAGAGCACGCCTTCGTCTCTGCACTGCTTAACTGGAGCAACTGAGGTAGGAATGACTCTGCAAAGATGCGGTGCATCTCTTTTCCTTGTCTTTCAGTGAAGAGTTTACTGAGGGCCTACTGTGTGCGCATATTCCAGACATTATGTCAGGTTCCATGCAGGAATCTGGAAGGGTCCTTGCCTCAGGTTGCTTGTGGTTTAATGTGGTAGAAAAGGCAGTTGTACAGCTAATGCCACTGCAAGGCAGACTGTGTGTAACTCCTTTGGAGAGGTTCCGGGGACTCTGGGTTCACTTCCAGAGTGAGAAATGGCATCAGGGTGCAGGGGTTGGGTCAGGCTTCGAGGAGGATGTGCCTCCGAGCCCTGCCGTGAGGATGGTCAGATGTGAGCAAGCAGCTAGGAGAGGAGGACTTTCAAGTGGGCACACCAGCTTGAACAGTCACGGGGTAGGAAGGTGAAGAAAGTGTTTGAGGGACCCCTGGAGCAATGGGGTGTCTATGGGCCAAATGTGAGATAATATCATGAAGATGGGGTGGAACCTGACCAGGGGGCCTTTCATTCTGAGCTAAGCATTTCTGCACTTCTGTCTGTATTTCCCAGTGTAGAAAGCATTGCAGCTCATTTGCTCATTCAAGCCCCTGTAGTTCCCTTAAATGTCTTGAATTTCTACATTTGAGGCAGGAGTCTTAATTTCTCCAGGGTGTGTGTTTCTGTTACTAAATTTTACTTTACTGCTGCCCTTAAAAAAAAAAAAAAAAGGCTTAGTTTTTGAGAAGAATGAGGATGGCCACACAGGAAATGTGCCTCTGAACTCAAGCTGGCTTGATAAAGGAATTCAGTCTTCATTCAGAGTCTGTCAAAAAATTAATAAGCTAGTGAGACTTCTGTAATTAGCATCAGACTAATTACAACCCTCTCCATACCTAGAGGGCTTCCCTTCCCCCAGGGCCTGCCTGGCCTCCTGCTTCCGGGTATGTAGGACGATCTCCATTCCTGCTTCACATCCCAGCCCTGGTCCTCCGGGCCTTTCCTTAGTGCTGCGTGGTGGAGTCTGTCTGTCTTTCTCTGTCTCTTTTTATCTTTAATTGAAAAGGCACTAAACAACACTATAGAGATAATTTGGACATGGTAATAATACTTAATAAAACCAACCATAACTTACCACCTTAACACAACTACATTTCTTTTTGCATCTACACCTTTACAGAATTACTTATAATGTTTTGTATTGTCTTATTTATTTATTTATTTTTAAATATTTTTATTGACTTCAGAGAGGAATGGAGAGAGAGAGAGCGAGAGAGAGACATCAGTGATGAGAGAGAAGCACCGATCGGCTGCCTCCTGCACACCCCCTACTGGAAATCAAGCCAGCAACCTGGGCATGTGCCCTTGACCAGAATCGAACCCAGGACCCTTCAGTTCGCAGGCCAATGCTCTATCCACTGAACCAAACCAGCTAGGGCTGTCTTATTTATTTTATCACATGCTTTGCTTTTCTTGGTCAATAAGATAATTTTATATGGCTTTTATGTGTTTGGAAGATTCTTGGATTTTCCAAATCATTCTTTGAATGTTGGACATGGAGATCATATCCTTTTTTTTTTAAATATGTCTTTATTAATTTCAGAGAGAGGAAGGGAGAAGATAGAGATAGAAACATCAGTGATAAGAAAGAATCATTGATCGGCTGCCTCCTGCACGCCCCCTATTGGGGATCGAGCCCACAACCTGGGCATGGGCCCTGATCTGGAATGGGACCATGACCTCCTGGTTCATGGGTTGAAGCTCAACCACTGAGCCAGGCCGGCTGTGCAAGATCATATTCTTGTTGTTTTTTTTTTCGGGGGGAGGGGGAGGTGGCACTGTGGTGGACTCTGCACTGAATACTCGAATTGTTTCTTGAAGATACAAAGTTGGGGATGAAATTGCAGGGGCAAAGGCCATGAGTATCCTTATGACTTCCGCTGTATTTCTCTGCTTTCTGTTTGGAAGAAGTTGCTTCCACTGGTAGTGAGTGAGGGAATGCGGCATTCAAGCTGGTTTTGTCTGCTTAGCTTGTTCAGGGCCTGAGGCTTGGTATATAGGCTTTGGGCTCTTTTGCCAAGACTTTGTGGTCAGGTCGCAGAGCAAAGGCATGGAGGCTTCATGAAGCTTTTTAAAAAATATATATTTTTATTGATTTCAGAGAAGAAGGGAGAGGGAGAGATAGAAACATCAATGGTGAGAGAATCATTGATCAGCTGCCTCCTGCATGTCCCCTACTGGGGATCTAGCCCGTGACCTGGGCATGTGCCTTGACTAGAATTGAAGCCGGGACCCTTCAGTCCACAGGCTGACGCTCCATCCACTGAGCCAAACCAGCTAGGGCTTCATGAAGCTTTTTGAGTCTCTGGTTTTATTGGCAAGATGAGGATGATAACTCCTACCACAGAAGGTCATTAATGAGGATTACTTGCAAAGTTCTTGGCACATAGCAGGAACTCAGTTATTGTTGGGCCTTTTCTCTTCTTCTCCTTTGAAGCCTTTAACACCTTGTGGTGGCCACAATGTGCAGCACTGTGAGAGCCTGACATTGATGTGACTTATTTAGCTTCTTACAGGGCACTCTGAGGAGTCGGCTTGAGCCTGTGGCAGCTCCGTTTAGTGCTCCCCTCCATCTCTGCTCCAGTCTTTGGTGGCTGGTGTGTATACTCCCTGGCTTCACTACAGGTTTGGACTCCAGGCTGTTTTCTGTTGGTAAACTGGGGCTGGGAATTATCTCCACTGTTGATGTCCAGGTCTGACCTACAAGATCCGTCTTTGCCTGAGGCCCAGAGCCAAGCCAGTGTGGGCAGCTATAAACTGCTAGGAGGAAATGTCAAGCCCAAATGCCGTTCCAAGCCCTGCTCACCTTGGAAAAGGCAAAGGGTTACCCTGGCAGAGGCTTGGCCGGGGAGGTTCAGGGACACCTGGGGAGACAGGAATAGCCTTGAACTAAGTTGATGATTCCAGATCTTCAAGGACCTGATTGTGGCCCATAGCTGACCAGTTGCCTTCTTTATGTCCAAAGAATAAGCTGAGGGAGGCGAAAGCTGTCTGGGCTGGGGCCTCAGGCAGAATGTCTGTCCAGACAGGTCCAGTGGGACAGCTGGCAGGAGGGGAAAGCACAGGTAGATAGAGCTGCACTGTGCTATAAACATCCCTTCCTGTGAGCGGAAGAAAACAAATAAACACAATGTTATCCGTGCCAGTGGTTGTTACGGGCCAGGCCGTGTGCTAATGCTTTATATATCACAGTAAACCTGACACAGCTTATAATCACCGCTTTACGAGTAAGGAGACAAAGGCTCAGACTGGGGAGTCACTGGCCTGGGATCACACTGTAGCTAAACGGTGGGGCGGGGATTTAGACTTGAAGTACTCGGAGCTCACATATTTCTGTACAGATGAAGTGAAGTTGCATATTCCCTTTTACACGTGTCCTCCCCTGGGTGAAAGTTCTGGAAGTCTGGGCTTCAGGGTTTCTGATTCCCTGAGAGTCTCATTTTTTCCCTTCGGGGTTGTGTCTCATTTCTGGCCTGAGAAAGACTTTGAGATTTTAGTTCTGGTGGGCCTTCCTTTAATGCTCTTCCAGTGGTGACGACTGTGTGTTTCATGCACTGTCAGCTTTGCCTCAGGTCCTGGGCCTCTCTAGCCACGCTTGGAAAATTCCAGGGGTAGCACAGCGATTGGGGTTAATCCCCCCTGCATGTGTTAGGGCAGAGTGTGTGTGGACAGGTTTGCTTCTTGACAGCAAGCATGCACCACACAGCCTTTTGCTTTCCAAGCCCTACGTGGGGCTGCTACCTGCACATTCCCTGTGGAATATTGGCTCTAAGTCCCGTCTGTAGGTGGAAGCCTGCATTTTAAGTTGGACAGAAGTGTTTGTGCTCACTTAGTGGGCACGGCAGGGCTCTAGGTTCTGAAGCAGGTAGAGCTGGGCACCTGGTGTGCTAGTGGACCCATCAGGAGACCTGCTTTATTGAAGGTGGACAGCCAGCCTCTGAGGGATAAGGTCTAAATCAGAGTCAGAAGACCTGAGTTCTAGGTCTGGTTTTTGTCCTGACTTAATGACTTTGGGCAAGGGCTCTTTCCTCCTGCACCCCTAGCTCCCCCATGTAGGTGGGGATGTTAGACCATGTGATTCCTCATGTTTCTTAGAGATCTAAGAGTCCCTTCCATCTGTGACTCTTATTTCATATAAATGATCACTCCTTAAATTTGTAATGCTCTTGCCTCTCGAGTCCCTCAGTGTCACAGCCAACATCACTTAATCCCTAGCTGCTGGCTCCACTGTGTTAACCAGTGCTAACCTGGCATGTTAACCAGTGTTAACATTTGGGCATGTCAACCAGTCGAGAAGTTATAGGCTTCAGTGCCACTTGAGCTTTGCTCTGCCTCTTTACCCTGATTCTGTTCTCTGCCCTTGTTCCTTGTCCCCAGGGCCGCCTGTTCCAGTTTAGGTCATTGGGACTTAGTAGGATGCTCCCGCCTGGTCCTCCCAGGACTAGCAGTGTGGTTTTGACCCTCATCTCTGTGGCTCTGCCCTTATTGCCAGGGGCAGGCAGGCCTTGGTGACACTATCTTCCTGGCCTCCCTGCCCGCCACCCCCTCCGGCTCTGTGTGCGCTGACCTCCTGCTCACCGTGCTGGCCACACAGCGGGGGTGGGTGGGGAAGCAGATACGAGGATAAAGAGTCCACGTCTCTGCCCTGCAAGAACTTCCAGGAACATAAATAACTCCTTACTGCACAGAGTGAAAGTGCTCTCAGAGGTGTGTTCGTTCAGGGGAGCAGTGACGACGGGATGACTTATTCTGAAGACACTAACAAAAGGAAGTATTACTTGAACTGGGTTCTTTCAGCAGAGGGACAACATGAACTGAAACTGTGACTCTGAATCTGTTTGACCTCCTGGCACAGTCGGGATCCTGCCCATGGTCCAGCCTAGTTTTGCAGCCCGGCTGCCTGTCCAGCCTGCCCCTTCACTGCCACCCATCCTTCCGCTAGGACTACTGTCTGAAGGAAAGAACTTCCCCGTATGTGATCTCGTTTGATCCAGTGCAGTGCTGTGAAGGAGGCCAGAACAGGTTTTCCTCTTTTCATGACTGAGGAAACTGAGGCCCAGAGAGGCCAGCTGGGCGTTAGGAGAAGACCCAAGGCAAGCAGCCTGACTCGGGCTGCTCTGGGCTTTGCTCTGGGCTCAGCCTGCAGCCATGGCCCTGAGTCATGTTGCTGGTTTAAATTCTGCCCACGTTTGGGTGAGGAGCACCAAGTGCACGTGCACGTGTGCACACACGCAGCCATCGGAGCAGGAAATGCAGAAACAAACAAGAGTGGAGCCAGGGATTGGGTAATTGTCAAGCCCAGATGCCATCCGCCCTCATTTGCTGCAGGACTAAAACTGTTTGTTGGAGGATCAACCTGTGCACAGGTTCGAAGTGAAATCTGTCAGAGCGAGTGGGAAAGGAGCTATTTTTAGTTTGCAGAGTCACTCACTCAGCTGTGTTAGCTGAGGTTTGAGCCAGTCCCCTACGCTTTCCACAGTGTTATTTCTGAAGGAGAAATACCACTTGAATGCTGTGTAAAACCCATTAATGAACCTGGAAGTTTCCAGGGCGTCTTTGTCCTGCAGCTCCTTCGGGAGGTTGCCTTTCCTGAATGACCTTCCTCTTTCCCTATATTTAATGCATTTCTAATTTTAAGTTTGTGTCAAGACTGTGGGACTTCAGTGCCCTAAATAACACAGAAACCTACCACCAGCAATCAGCTGAGTCCGGAGGGCTCTGCAGCATTGAACGCAGCCTGGAAAAGCATTTCCAAGTTGCTGTCTGGTACGTAATCTGCTGTTCTTAGAGGAGCAGGAGGTCTCTGAGGCCACAGGCCCAGGCAGCCCAAACCTCCCAGGTGCAGCAGGTTTTGGGGCCTCCCCAAATGTTCACCCAAAGCCTGTTTCATTGGGGATTAGAAAAGCTAACACATCTGTGCTGTCGCTGCTGACCTAACAGGAGAAATAACCCACAACAAACCTCAAAGCAGTGGCCTGGATTTGTCTGTGTGAACACGCAGGAGAGACAGGGCTGTGTTGTTCGAAAGAGAGGGTAAAAGGCTATGATACAGAAGCACGTGTTTACCACCTGCTGTTTTCTCATTTACTTATATTTATCACCTTTTCTCACTGAAACACAAGCTGCAGGAGGGCAAGGGCCTATCTGTCCTGTTCAAGGCTGGGTTCCCAGTGTCTAGAATAATTCCCAGCACCTCAGAGGTGCGTAGTGGGTGTTCCCTGACAATAAGTGAGAAGTGAATGAAAAAAGTGGTTTTGGAGCCATGTGGCCCTCTTCTGCTCCTCTTCTCTCTCTCCCTGCTGTCTGTAGTCCTCAATCCCAGGCCAGCTCAGGAGCAGGCATTTCTGGGTTTTCAGGCATTTGGGCATCAGACGTCCTTCAGAGCCAGAGAGCAGACCCCAGAATATGCTGAGACAACCCAGAAATTTCTTACAGTATCATAATGATGAGGCTTTTATGGTCCGCCTTGCAGCATTTCATGATTTACCAAGCGCTTTCACACATCATCTTTGGTTTTCCTTCTTTTATTCAACAGATGCTTACATATGCCTGTCTGTCTGGACGCTCCATGAGCAGAATGGTGGAAGCAGAGGAGAGTGGAATAGTTCCTGGCTTAGGGGCTTGTGAGCTAGTAGTCGGGCTCAGGCAGGTTCATGGCAGGCAAGCAGAATGTGACAGAGGCTGAAAGGAGAGTCTGACAATGAGGCTATGTTGATCCCATCCCTTCCCTGTGCCCTTGGGGACTTTTTCTTTCTTACACTTTCAGTCCTTCTGGTTCTGTTGGATTTTGCAGGAGTGGGTGGCGGGTGGTGACTGGAAAGGCTTTTGAATTGGAAGCATTGACATGAAATTAGGTCTCAAGGGAGCTCATGTAAAGTAGCAGGGGAGCCTTGGCAAGGACTGCGCTAAGAGGAAAGCAGAGGAAGAGCAGCTAGAGAAAGACCGAGTATTGACAAGAGAGGGAGCAAGCCAGCCAGGAACTGCAGCGTCTCAGAGCCAAGGCCATTTCAGCAGGGAGGTCAGGGAGGCTGGAGACTGAGGCCTGCCATGGGGTGGGTGATGGGAGGTTGGTGTCACCTCTGAGAGAAGCTGAGTCAGGGGCTTAGGGAGTGAAAGGATCCTAGGAAGGACAGGCTGCAGGTGTGAACAACTCTTTCAGGAGATTCATGGTCAAAGGAGGATGAGGACAAACTCAGGAACTGGAAAGGAGAGCCGGTTCGAGTGGGTTTTGTCAGCTTGGGCTGGAATGTGTCAAGGATTAGAGAGAGAAAGAGAGAAAAAGCATGAGTAAAGGTGCAAAAGGGCGGTGGCAGCTGGAGCAGGGCCCCCACGGAGATGAGAGGTGGGGCTGAAGTCACCGGGCATGGGCTAGTTCTGACAAGAAGGAAGGGCACTTTTTCTCTCCTCTCCACAGGAGTAAAATAGAAAGAGGACACGTGAAGTTAGAAGTTTGCGGTGGAGGAGAGAAATGCTTTCACTGAAGTGTGTGTATTCTTTGTCATTGAGGTATATCTTAGCTTTATTTATTCAATAAATGTTTAATGCATCCCACTGTGGGCCATGCACAGTTCAAGGTGCCAAGGATTCACAAAGAAAAGACCAAGTTGCTGCCCACTACAGTATCCAGTATTATTAGTAATATGGTAATTATTAATATGTGCATCTCTAAATCAAACGTTGAGTTCCTTGGGAGCAGACCCTGTCTCATATAACTTTGAATAATTAGGGCCAGGCGTGGTACAAAGTAAATAATCAGTAGAGGTATGCTGAAAAAGTGTGAAAGCTCCTGTTAGGTGGCTTAAATCTTCCTGGTTAGGTTGAAAGCCAAATGGTTTGCTGACGTGATGAGGTTAGTTTGGGGAGGCCTCCAAGGAGGGACTAGTTTGCTCTGTCATGGTGCACCCAGCACAGTCTGGTAACTGCCCGGAACAGAAGAAGACATGGTTACTGGCTCTGATCCCTGAGTGGTGGGTAGCACAGATGTTGCCTCCATCACTCTAGGGTTGAGGAAACTGATGCTCAAAGAGAAAGCTGTCAGGAGCTCAGTGCTACATAGTACATGGCAGAGCAGGGCCTTGAACCTTGTTCTCAGAGCCCTCACTTTCCTCATTGCTGGTGCGGTTCACCAACAGCTTCCTCTCTGGACAGTTGTGATCAGAATGTGGGCCTGGGCTGTGGCTATCACTAGGGGTAGCTGGGTCTGACGGAGACCTGGAGCCCTCTCTAGGCTCAGTCTGGGTCAGTATCTTATGAAGAAAAGCAGGAGGAAAGGAAGAGCCTCAGTGAGGACTGGGATGTGAGGTTAATTCACGATGTTGTACTGTAGAGCTTGCTGGAGTTGAAGGTCTGATGAAGAGACTCTATAATGTGGAGTGAGACCTGGGTTGGATTTTCTGCTCTGTCATCTACAGTCCACATGCCTGGGCCAGTGAAAACCTTCCCAGCCTTCCTTTTTCACCTCCCAAGTGCGAGTAATAATACCTGCTTTTCTTGCACCAGAGCCGCTCTTCCATCTCAGTCACTGGACGTCTTAGGAGCTATACAGACCCGTATTGGATCTTGTGTCAAACACTTCTTAGAATCAGCGCCAGTGAAAATAGTGGAGCCCAGATGCTTGACAATCCATAGCCAGTCCCTACGCGGTGCTGGACAGTGTGGATTCCTGTCGTGGCAGTTCAGGCACTGGCAGCAAGGATGTCTCTGGCTTGCTCTCCCTCAGCAGCAGAGGAGATTCATCAGCTCTGATTTAAAGTCTCAGTGACCTCATGTGTCACCACCACTCTCTGCAGCATTACGACTGCCCCAGGCTGTGCCCAGGGTCGCCCGGAAGCGTTCCAGCTGTCTTTTGTTGCATTTGACCTTGAAAACTGGGCGTTCCAGGGTGAAAGTAAATCGTGCAGAGGTTTAGAGGGAACAGAAGTCAATGAGGGTTAAAGGAGGCTGCAGTGGTTTGATGAGAGAAACGCAGGTCTGTGAAGGCTGAGTGAGTTGTGCCTGAGTTGGTGGCTGGGGAACTGACACTACCTCCATCACTACCTCTATTCCCCTGGCTTGGACCTCCATAGCTGCTGCCTAATTACAGTGACAGCCCCTTCGTTGAAGACTTCCTTTCTCTAGTCTGGCCTCTTCCCAGTTGCCCCAATCAGCTGCCAAATGATGTACTAAAATATAAATCTGATTGGGCTAGGCCAGGGGTGGGCAAACTTTTTGACTCGAGGGCCACAATGGGTTCTTAAACTGGACCGGAGGGCTGGAACAAAAGCATGGATGGAGTGTTTGTGTGAACTAATATAAATTCAAAGTAAACATCATTACATAAAAGGGTACGGTCTTTTTTTTCAATAGTTTTATTCATTTCAAACGGGCCGGATCCGGCCCGCGGGCCGTAGTTTGCCCACGGCTGGGCTAGGCTCCTACTTTTTTTTTTTTTTTTTTACGATTCTTAGAAAATACAGAAAACACTCATTCCCACAGCAAACACTATTGGAAACGTACTATATGGAAGAAACTTAACCAAGCCTTTAGGATATAGTGGAGAATAAGGCTCAGCCTCTGCCCTCAAGGGGTCGGTGAAACACACAACCTGTAATTCCCACAACCAGGGTGCAAAGAATGGCATTAGTGTAAGTTCCAGGATTATTGTTGGTCTTGTTCACCACTGTATCCCTATCACCTTGATTAGCCCAGCACATAGTAGGTGCTCAGTAAATAATTGTTGTAGGGTTGAATGTATGCCCTTACTTTTTTTTTTTTTAAATGTATTTTCATTGATTTCAGAGAAGAAAGGAGAGGGAGAGACAAAAACATTGATGATGAGAGAGAATCACCGATCGGCTGTCTCCTGCACGCCCCCCACTGGGGATCGAGCCCACAACCCAGGCATGTGCCCTTGACCAGAATAGAACCCGGGACCCTTCAGTCCGCAGGCCGACGCTCTATTCACTGAGCCAAACCAGCCAAGGCGCCCTTACTTTTTAATGGCCTCCCGTCCAGGATGAAGTCCAAAATATCTAGCTTGTCATAAGAAGCTCTTCCTGATCCTGCTCCTGTCACGATATCAGCCTCATCTTGCGCTGGTCTCTCTCTTGTACTGTGCGGTTTATCTGTACTGAACCAATGAAATCATAGTGTTGTTGATACTTCTGGGTCTTTGCATGTGCTGGTCCTTCTGCTTTCCTTTGTCCGTGGCTCCTTGGACACTACTACCCAATGGATAGCAAGGACGATGTCTTATATTCATGTCAGTGTTCCTACCATTCAGTCTGACAAACCTGCCTCTTTCTCTCTCTGTTGAGTTTTTCTTGGTTTGATGCGCTTACCCACCTTCCTTGGTTCTGTTGAGCTGCTGTCCCTGAAGCTCTTTTCCACATCCCTTCTCCTCTCCTTTCCCTGAGCCTCCTGAGAGTCCAGATCTGGACTTTGTTGGGCTGCTGGAGGCCTGGCTCCTTGGCTGTGATGAACCCTGGCCTTCCTTTTGCCTTTCGTAAACATCTCCCTCCTGCTTGGCCTCATCCAGACAGCTGGACCTCTCTGCTAGTTTCACATGCTCAAGAACCTTACCCTGAGCAGGGCGTGGATTTTGCCACTCCCTTTGCCTGAGGACTGGACTGTGTGTCCTGGACCCGGTTACTGTTTGGGATCCTTTTCTGAATGGCTGATTCCCTAGGGGAACACATCTGCTTGATTCTGAGTGTTGTTGCTGCTTAGACTTCCTGCCCAGAGGCCCTCTTTGATCTTGGTGCAGGCCTGAATTCGACCAGGCCCTTTGAAGGCTAAGTGAGTTGTGCCTGAAGGGCTGCCTTAGGAGCCAGCCCTGTAGTCACTCCTCTTCCCCAGTGGCTATTCCCATCGAGTTCTAGCCCTTTTTGGCCTGCAGTGTACCGAGCCCCTGAGCACTGAGGCCTTGCCTGGCAGGCATCCCTGGAGACAGAGACAGAGAAAACACTGCTCTTGTCATTTCTAAAGAAGCAAAACCAGACCGTTTTGTTGGGATGCAGCTTCCAGAATCCCAAGACCCAGTCCAGTTAGTAGAGGGACCACCGAATTAGGACTAGAAGAAGTGAGTGTTTGTGTGGTTACATAACTCCCCCTTGTGATGCAGTGGTTCTCTCCGTGGGAGCACTGCAGGTTGCTGCTTGGAAGAGGGCACTTTTTACTGGATGCCTGGTATCATCCAAGGTCGGGGGTGACTGGCTGTGTGGAGCAGAAAAGGAAGGAATCAGAGATGTCTTTGCAAAAAGAGCAGCTGCCATGATGGTCGTGAAGCTTCTGGCTTTTCTGAGAGCCAGAGTGTAGGTAGAGAGGAAAGCAGCAGGCATGGTGGGAGCCCAGCACGGGTGCCGGGAGGCTGCTTGAAGCTCCCAGGAAGACCTTCCCATGGGCCACTGCAGGAGACCCAGCTGGCTGGGAGCAGTTGCTTATGGCTGCTGAATGAAGTGCATGTGTGATTGTAGCCAGCACTCCCAGGACTGAGTGAGGACAGTTCCTCACTCCAGAAAGGTAATTTAGTCATTCTGGAGTATCTTCTCTGTGGTTTCATTTCCATGTGGCCCCTTTTGGGTAAGATTGATTAATATCCTGGAGCATGCACATTATTCAAGGATAGAGTCTGCATGAAGGAGCAACAAATAGGAGAAGGACTTGGAAGAATCAAAAGACTTTACATTGTGGCTTGATTTTTGGACAATCTGCTTTACTTCCCGAGGCCTCAGATTTTGTGTCTGTCATATATAATAACTAGAGGCCTGGTGCACAAAAATTTGTGCACTCGGGGGGCATCCCTCAGCCCAGCCTGCCCCCTCTAACAGTCTGGGAGCCCTCACAGGATGTCCTACTGATGTCCCTGTGGAGAGCGGGCCTAAGCCGCAGTCTGGCCTCCCTCTGTGGAAGGCAACTGGCCGATCAGGTATATAGATACTTTTTGAAGGCGGCATAGACTCCTTCCTTATTTCTTTCCTCTGTGGTTGGAGAATAGGGGACTAAAAGGTGGAGACAGAACTGTGGCCGGGCCTGGGGCTCTTGTAGGCAGCAGAAGGAAGGAGAGGGCTGGGGAAAGTCTAGACCAGCCGTGGGCAAACTACGGCCCGCGGGCCGGATCCGGCCCGTTTGAAATGAATAAAACTGTTGAAAAAAAAGACCGTACCCTTTTATGTAATGATGTTTACTTTGAATTTATATTAGTTCACACAAACACTCCATCCATGCTTTTGTTCCGGCCTCCGGTCCAGTTTAAGAACCCATTGTGGCCCTCGAGTCAAAAAGTTTGCCCACCCCTGGTCTAGACACAGTTTTCTTCAATCGTCCTCCCTTCCTCCGGGCCCCTCGCTCTGTTCTCTCCTTGTTGTGGTGGACACTTGGGCCTCGGACTGACAGGAGCTCAGCAACGGTGGAGTTCAGCCCCCTCGCTTCTCAGCTGAACATACAAACACCTCACATTCCAAGTGGAGCTGTTTTCAAATGGCCAAAGTGCTGGCAATTCATGCCTCCCGGCCTTTCCCCTCTCGGGTTTCCTCCTTGGGTCAGTTGCAAACTTCACTGAGACACCGAAGCAACTCTGCCCTGGTAGTTCTGCACCGGCCCCTGCCTGGGCCCGGCCGGGCACTCTTCTTTGAGGTCCCTGGGTCCACAGTCTGAGCTCGGGGAGGTCACCCAGAGCCGGTTCCCCCAGACAGGTGGGGCAGGGGGCTAGCTTGAAGAGCTGGAGGAAGATGGCAGAGTAAGAGTTGGTATGAACCAGCGCCTGCTTAGCCAGACTTCCTAAGCTCCCCACCGGGCCCAGGCTGGGCCCCTTCCCCACACCAGGAGGATCCCAGCTGAGGTCCCCTCCCTGCACCCAGCGCTCTCCTCCCTGTTCTACCACTGAGGGAAGGGAACAGCTCACCTGCTCTGGACCCTGCCAACCTGGCCGGCTGAGGCACAGGCCAGGCGGTGCAGCCTAGGGTGCTGGTGGCGGCGAGCCTTCTCCCTCTCCCTGAAGCGTGGGGCGGGGTTGCAGCAGCTCACAGCTGCCCCTGGGCACCGTGCATGGAGACACCGCTCTCCAATGAGCCACCGTCCACCCGGGACCTGTGGGGGTTGGGGTGGCCTCGGGCTCCCACTGGCCCCACTGAAGCCAGACTCGGCTTGGCCGGCCACCCCCACCGCCCGAGGGCTGTGCATGCCCCACGGGCCTCATCGCCATCATGAATCGCCGTGGTCCGGTCGTCCCATCCCAGGAAGTGGCCATCCCGATCGCCATGGCTCACTTCCCAGTGCAGTTGGGCCTGCCCAGCAACCATGTAGGCAGGAGCTGGGCCTCTGAGGGGAAGGAGGAGGGATGCGCGTGCCAGGGCAGAAGAGGAGAACTTGGCGGTGTAAACACAGCCCCCTCCCCCCACGTCGTGCTGGCCCATCATTCCAGAACCCCTGGGTGCCCCTGCCCAGCACTGTGCTCTCAGGCCTAGGGTTGGGGTGAGGGACCTGGAGCTGCAGCCTGTACGCAGCTGTTGCTGGCTTGGAATCACAGTGGTCGATCAGGGAGGGATGTGGGGTGCCAAATTTCGCCTCTCTCTCTCTCTCTCTCAGAGGGCCCCGGTGGGCGGGAGGGGGCTCAGGCGAAGCAATCGGCATCGCTTGCCTTCGCCTGAGCCCCCGCCCGCCCCCGGTCACACATGGGAGTGGGCCCCGTGTCTCTGGCGGGTGGATGGGGGCTCAGGCGAGACGATTGGCATCGCTTGCCTTCACCTGAGCCCCCGCCTGCCCCTGGGTCGCACACAGGAGTGACCCCCGCCCCCAGGTCACACACAGGGGCCTGGATGGTGGCTTGTGCTGTCCTGTCCTGCCTGCAGTATGCAAATTAGACGCCATCTTTGTTGGTGGTTAATTTGCATATCGGTCTGATCAGCCAATGGTGGGCATAGCGAAGGTACGGTCAATTACCATGTTTGTCTGTTATTAGTGTAGATACTTATTAGGCCTTCCTCTCCAAGTGTTTGTCAAAATGATGTTATGGATGTGAAAGCATTTAATAAACTATGAAACAATATACAGATATAAGTTATGTTAGTAGGTTTCTTTGTCATATCTAACCTATGGGTTTTTAGGTCTGGTAGCTCTTTGGAAATTGTTCTCAGTTATCATGGAGCTGGAGTTTGATATGAATCATTTTTATGATTTCTGTGTTCCTCTTTATCCATTAGTACTTACCAAGTACCGAGGGTGCATTCAAGCTGTGGACTTGGAATGTGACAACAGGGAGGACACAGAGTCCTCCAGCTTTCTAAATGGGATGTGAGTGATAGTATAAATCTCCTGCAGGTAAGAGCTGAGGACTGTGAGCAGAGAGATCTAGAAGCAGTGTCGAGAAGAGCATTGTTGGCCAACTCTCTTGAGTCTTTGGGAAGTCTTAGAGGAGATGAAATTTGAAGACTGGGGAGATTGAATTTAGTGGTTGCGAAGATCAAGCCTCTTTAGGCTTCTGAAGGATCTGTGTGGGAGGAGGCTGGTTCCTTCTGAGGCAGTAAACCTGGGGACAGTGTTCTCAGGCTTTGGTTTGAGCACAGAGGTTGGCAGTTAAGAATGACTTGATTTGGAACAATAGGATATTTTAAAGGAATAATGATAGCTCCTATCTGTTGAACATTGACTCTGTACCACATATTGTGCTAAGCGCTCTATGAACATCACTTTCAGTTCTTACCATGTTCCTATGAAACAGTGTACTATTTTATCCCCATTTTGTAGAGGAGGAAACCAAAACTTGAGGTAGTAACTGATCTAAGGACACAACTAGGAAATGGCAGAGCTAACACACAGTGGCAATGTTGTAGACTGGAGGATATAGACTAACATAGTGGCAGCAAGGATGAGTTTCTGAATGTCTCAACCCCAACTTCCTTACTTGCAAATCCAGCTTATATCACTTTACAAGTCTCAGATGAGAATGAAATATTTTTTGGACAATTCCAGTTGCCATTTCAGGTATGAGCTACCTGAGGATAGGTAGCATGTCTTGGTTGTGGAAATATCTTTAATACCTGGCACAGTGCCTTTCAGAAAGCAAGCGGTTGGGATTTCTTATGGAATTGAATAGAAACCTCTCCTCACTGAGAGTCGGAGTCACCTGTTATGGTTTGATTTCACTCATCTGAAATGTTTGAACATCTGAACATCTTATGGGTGGTGGTCTTCCAGAAGAGAGCATATGGTGTTGCAGAATGGGCACTGTGTTTTAGGATTTTAAAAAATTTCATACCCCGGCTCTGGTTGGTGTGGCTCAGTTGGTTGGAACATTGTCCCATGCACCAGAAGGGCGTGGATTTGATTCCCAATCAGGGCACATAAGTAGGTTGTGGGTTTGGTCCCTGGCCGGGGCACATATGGGAGGCAACTAATTGATGTATCTCTCTCACATCGTTGTTTCTCTCTGTGTGTGTGTCTCTCTCTCTGTCTCTCCTCCTTCTTCCCTCTCTAAAATCAGTAAAAATCTCATACTCTGTTGAGTTGGGGGAGAGGGGCTAGGTCACATGGCAGGCACTTGCGGAAGCCTTAGGGGCTTGAGCTCTACCCACTGTGGAGCAGGCTTGAAGAGGTCTGTGGTGGGATAGCTGTGGACAGAACTGTGACATATGAGTTTGGAGGGAGAGGAACAAAAATAGAATGCTGACTCCTCCAGTGTCTCAGCATGAGGGTCATGGAAACACAAGCATCTTTCTCAGCCTGCAGTGCTCCATTCCTCAGATGCCTGCTTAAGGGTAAGGGCACAGAGTCATGCAAATGGTACCTTTCCCTTTGCACCTCTCAAGGTGAAATTGCTGCTGCTGCATGGGGACTTGTGGGAGCACTTCCGTTGTTACTGCTGTACAATGCATTTATCATTCTGCTCCCCTGGCACACTTTGCCAAGCTGCATCATTTCCCTGCTCCTTCCTTCCCTGCGTGATGATGATGCATCTGGTGGCTGCAGCCTCCCTGATCAGAGTTTGCTGTGTAATGGAAAGAGCAGTGTACTAGCTAATAATGACAGCAGGTAGCTGTCCTGGTCTGGCACCTGGTTCTCTGCTGAGGACTTTCTAGACATCATTTCTTTAATTCTCATGGCAACCCAGCAGAGTCAGGTTATTATTCCTATTTTCAGATGAGGTGAGTGAGGCTCAGGGGTGGTCACATGACTAGTAATTGACAGAGTTGTGATTAAAACCCAGAGCCTGCCACACAGCCTGTGCTATGAAATATCAGATTTCCATGTCAAGCCCTAATGTTAATTCTCTGTGCGACCCGGGGCCAGAGGCTGTGCTTCCTGGGGCCTCAGCTTTCTAATCCATGTCATGAGAAGCGGTTCCGAGGGTTCTTCCAAATCGCTAACGCCAACACCATTCCATTTACCTATTTGGAGGCTGATTTCTTTTTAGCTTTGAGATTGTTTTGTTTTTGTTTTATAGTGGCTGGCTAGCTGCTATGTCTAAATTCCGTAGCAACACATTAATACAGGCAGTTAAGACTATATGTGTAAAAAAGTATGGATCATTAGTGTATAATAGAACTTTCTATAAAGATTGAAATGGTCTGTATCAGTCCAGTATAGTAGCTGATAACCACATGTGACTACAGAGCACTTGAAATGTGGCTAGTATGACAGAGGAACTGAATTTTAAATTTTATTTTATTTTAATTAATTGAAATATAAATAGCCACATGTAGCTAGTAGCTACTATATTGGACAATGAGGGTATAGATGATATAAAAATATAAAACCAAATAGAGGATGGATTTTTTTCATTCCTATCTCATCTTTGTCTTCTGTATCCCAACCAAGGCTTCTGATTTCCATGTTTATTTTTCCAGAGGTCTAATAATTGACATGTTATTACATTTATATTTTGCTTGCAATTTTCAACACACTCAAACATACATTATTGCATTATTCCTCAGATAAGGAAACTGAGGCACAGAAGAGTTAAATATACTACTAGGAACTGAGTAAATACTTTTGGATAAATAATATTTTAGAGAGGACCAGGACTGGAAACTTAGGTGTTTTTTTTTTTGATTCCTGGCCAGTTTTCCTTTAGTTTTCTTATCATTGGTGTGCCAATCATAGAATAAAGAGACTTTGCTCATTACAGATAATTCTTTTAATGTTAGGTGGGGGATTTTTTCTTTTCACTCGATACCTTTCTGTACTATTTGACTTTTTAAACTTTATATAGGCATTATCTTAATTATTATAATAATGTAGGTATTTGGAGAAATTGTGTGAAATGCTATGAGACCGCCTAATGGAGTTGTTTCTATTTGGAGATGTAAGTTGAGCACTGTCATGCTAGTCAAACAGAGAGAGGCAGGGTTTTCAGGTAGGATCTGTCATCAGAAGAGAATTGAATCCCATCTTGATTTCTGGTAATGGTGGAGTAGTTCTTAGACCAACCATCCCACAGAAAACGACTGTAAACTCAGACAAAATGTAAAAAAAACAATTACTAGAAGGAACTGGAGAGTGATTGAAGGCAGGCGTATCTTCCTAAGTGTCAAGATCCCGATGGTCAAGGAAAGACTGAGGAACTATTCCAAATTGAAGGATTCCAAAGAGACATGACAACTCAATGAAATGTACAGTTGTGAGCTAGATCCTTTGTAGTAAAGAACATTACTAGAACAACTGATGAAACCTAAAGGAGTCTGAAGTTTTGTTGGTAGTTACAGTGTTAATTTTTTAGTTTTGATGGTCAAGTTGTTGTTATGTAGAGAGCGTTGTTGGTTTTGATGACTAACATATTAGAGTGGCATTGGTTTGGCAACTTGCTTAGAAATAGTTCAGAAGAAAATGGAGAAAGAGAGGGAATGGAATTTAGGGGAAATATGGATAAATGTTAATATTTGAGGAATGTGAATGAAGGGTGAATAGGAGCTCTTTGTATAGTTCTTGAAACTTTCTTCTAACTTTGAATTCATTTCAAAGTAAAAGATTTTAAAAACTTAATCCTGAACAACAATAATGAAAATAGAACACATCAACATTTGGGGCATGCAGCTAACGCAGTGCTTTGAGGGAAATTTATATCTTTTTTTTATATATATATATATTTTATTGATTTTTTACAGAGAGGAAGGGACAGAGATAGAGAGTTAGAAACATCGATGAGAGAGAAACATCGATCAGCTGCCTCCTGCACACCCCCCACTGGGGATGTGCCCGCAACCAAGGTACATGCCCTTGACCGGAATCAAACCCGGGACCTTTCAGTCCGCAGGCCGACGCTCTATCCACTGAGCCAAACCGGCTACGGCGGAAATTTATATCTTTAAGTACATATATTAAAAAAGAAGGAAAGACTAGCTTCAGTGACCTAAGGCTCCACCTTTAGATGCTGGAGAAAGAAAAGTTAAGTAGAAAGAAGGAAATAATAAAAGTAAGAACAGAAATTAATGAAATAGAAAATAGACAAAAGTAGAGAAAAATAATAAAGCCAAAAGAAATTCTCTGAAAGTATCAATAAAATTGATAAATCCTAGCTGGACTGGTCAAGAAGAAGAAAAGAAATCACACAATACCAGTATCAGGAATAAAGGTAGGTGTGTCACTATTGAGTCTACAGTTGCACACTCTTATACACAGAAAAGAACATTATTTAGCCTTAAAAAAGAAGGAAGTCTTGCCATTTGTAACATGGATATAACCTAGAGGGCAGTATGCTAAGTGATATAAACCAGACACAAAAAGACAGATGCTGTATGAGCTCACTTATATGTGGAGTCTAAAAAACTGGACTCATGAAAGCAGAGAGTAGAATGGCAGTTGCCAGTGGCTGGGGTGTGGAGTAAATGGGAGATGTTGGTCAAAGGTGCAGTTATGGAAGATGAATAAGCCTGGAGATTAATGTACAGTATGGTTAATGTAGCTAATAATTTTGTATACTTGAAATTTGCTAATAGAGTAGATTTTAACTGTTGTTACTACACACACACACACACGCACACACACACACGCACACATACACAGTAACTATGTGATATGATGGGTGTGTTAATTAGATTGATTTTGGCAGTCACTTCACAATGTATATATATATCTCTAATTATATTGTATATCTTAAATATATACAATTTTTATCTGTCAGTTATACCTCAAAGCTGGAAAAAATTTAACATCCATTTGTGAAAAAAAAAACCTCTTGGCAAATTAGATATAGAAGGGAACTTCTGCATTCTGATAGAGGGCATTTATAAAAAGCAAATGTCATAATTAAGGTGAAAAGTTGTGTTCTTCCTAAGATCAGAATAAAGCAAATGAGTCCCCTCTCATCATTAATTGGATGGAGATTCTAGCCAGTGTCATAAAGTAAGAAAAAGCACTAAATGGCTTAAAAATCAGAAAGGAATAAGTAAACCTGTTTTGATTCACAGATAGCATGATTGTCAACAAAGAAAATCTTAAAGAATCTATAAAATAACTATTACAACCCAGAAGTGAATTTAGCAGAGTACAAAGTCAACATTCAGAAATTGGTTATATTTTTCTGTAGAAGTAGCAAAGAATTGGAAGATCTTTAAAAAGCAATTTCTTTTTCAGTTATATCAAAAAGTCAAATCTATTTAGGTATAAACTTAACAAAAAATGTGAAAGACCTGTCATAAAAACTACAAGATAGTGCTGCGAGAGGTTAAAGACCTAAATAAATGGAGAGATATCTCAAATTCATGGATTGGGAGACTCAATGTTGTTGTCAGCTCTCACTAAATTGATTTGTAGATTTGAAGTAATCTCAATCAAAATCCCAGGAGGCTTATGGGTAGAAACTGACAAACTGAATCTAACATTTATATGGAAACATGAAGGACCTCGAGTATTTAAAGCAATCTTGAAGAAGAAGAAGAAGAAAGTTGAAGGATTCACTTTAAGATTTTTTATAAAACTACAGTATGTCAATAACAAAAACACAAATACCTTAATTTTTAAAATGGGCAAAGGACTTGAATAGACATTTCTCCAGAGAATGATCAATAAGCACATAAAAATATGCTCAACATCACTAATTAGGGAAATGCAAATCAAAATCACATGAGATTACACTGTACACCCATTAGGATGGCATTTATATATACATATCAACCAAAAAACTGTTGGCCAGGATATGGAGGAATTAGAACCCTTGTGCACTGTTGGTGGAAATTTAAAGTGGTGCAGCCACTATGGAAAACAGTGTGATGGTTCCTCAAAATATTAAAAATAGAATTATAAGATCCACCAATTCTACTTTTGCGTATGTGTTCAAAGAATTGAAAGCAGGATCTTGAAGGGTGTTCGTAGCAGCATTATTCACAGTAGCCAAAAAGGTGAAAGCAGCCCAGTATCCACCAGATGAATGGATAAGCAAAATGTGGTATATATGAACCATGGAATATTATTCAGCCTTAAGAATAAAGGCAATTCTGACATTCTGTAACATGGATGAACATTGAGGACATTATGCGGAATGCAATAAGCCAATCACAAAAAGACAAATATTGTATGATTCCACTTATACAAAGTACCTAGAGTAGTCAAATTCATAAAGATAGCAAATAGAATCTTTATTCATAGTAGCCCCAAACAGGGACATCCCAAGTATTCATCTGTGGAGAATGAATAAAAAACTGGGGTATATTCATGGGATTCCAAAGAAGTGAAGGGATATATCCAACAACATGGATGAAATCTCAGAATCATTATTCTGAGTGAAAGATGCTTTATACAACAGTACACACTGCATGATTCCATATATATGAAATTCTAACAGGTAAAACTGAAACCAGTAGTATTATTTTTTATTCATTTCAGAAAGGAAGAGAGAGGTAGAAAGACACAGAAACATTAATGATGAGAGAGAATCATTGATCGGCTGCTTCCTGCATGCTCCACACGGGGGATCGAGCCCGCAACCCAGGCATGCACCCCAACCGGGAATTGAACCATGACCTCCTGATTCATAGGTTGATGCTCAACCACTGAGCCATGCCTACTGGGCTGAAACCAGTAGTATTAAATTAGATACACATTATCATCTCTATTTTACAGATGGGGACACGGGCACTCAAAGAGGCTAAGCAACAGGCCTAAGACTGCACAGCGGGTCAGTGGCAGAGCTGGGCCTGCCATCCAGATGTCTTGACTGCAGTGCAGTGTCCTTTCCACTATCCCAGGTGGCCTTTTTAGCATTTGGGGATCTTAGTACATTGTCCATGAGGAGAGCAGCGCTGAAGGTGCAGGTGGCTTGGGATTCCTTTTGGTCTGAAAGTGCCCTTCCAGCTTCCATGTGGAGCCTGTTAGAATGGATTCTGGTGGTTCGCTAGGCCCCTGTAGCTTTCCTCTTCTTTGCTAGACTGGAAGGAGCAGCCAGGCTGGAGAGCACACTGTGTTAATTTAGAGGTTTTTTTCGGGGGCTCTTTCTTCTGCAGAAAACACCTTTAATTAAAAGTAAAACAAGCACCAGCTGGTGTGGCTCAGTGGTTGAGCATGAACCTAAGAATCAGAAGATCATGGTTCGATTCCTGGTCAGGGCACATGCCCAGGTTGGGGGCTCGATCCCCAGTGTGGGGTGTGCAGGAGGCAGCCAATCAATGATTCTCTCTCTCATTGACATTTCTATCTCTCTCCATCTCCCTTCCTCTCTGAAATAAATAAAAATATATTAAAAAATAATAAAACAGCCAAAACCGGTTTGGCTCAGTGGATAGAGCGTCGGCCTGCGGACTGAAGGGTCCCAGGTTCGATTCCGGTCAAGGGCATGTACCTGGGTTGCGGGCACACCCCCAGTGGGAGATGTGCAGGAGGCGGCTGATCGATGTTTCTAAATCTCTATCTCTCTCCCTTCCTCTCTGTAAAAAATCAATAAAATATATTAAAAAAAATAATAAAACAAGCAAGTAACTATTCCTTCTTTTCAAATATTGCTGAGAATCTTTGTGGCATTTTTCTTGGTTTCATGTCCTGGTGATGTCTGAACATTAAGTGCAAATTGAGAAAGGTAGTGTGACAACACCCTCACCAAAGAGGGTTCTCAAGGGAATGACCAAGTCTTGATTAGAACCACCATCTGCTGCCAGATGGACAGGATTCCACTGAGCTTTGAATTTGACCCACACATTGGCCTTTTCTGTGAGAATACCCCTTGTATCTTTGCTCGCTGCTGGCTCATTGACTCTCCCACCTCTGCCCCAGGCTGCCCTGTCTCTGGGGAGTCACACTGCCTGTGATGCCTGAGCATATCCGAAGATCCAGAGGAAGCCAGCAGCACACTGCATTCATGCAGCGAGGTGGCACCTTAGCCTCTCTGCAGTGAAATGCCCAAATTAACTCACCATTGTTAGCAGCCCTCCCAGCTGAGAAGACTCAGGGCAGCTCAGCGTGTTCCAGTGCAAGAGGTAGGCTGAGGACAGGTGGAGTTTCATGTCCACACTCAAGTGCTCTTGCCTGATCTACCGTGATATTTCATTGCCTTGAAAGCCAATGGGCTAGGGAGGGAAGTGAAGACAGGCGAGCAGGTAGAAATCAGAATAGTTAAGACCAGCTTTCTTTTTAAATTAGAAAGAAAAAAAAAACTTCTTTCCTGACTTGTCATCTAACTTGTTTAATGTGAAAGCCTGCCTTTTCCACTCTTAACTTCTTTCCTCTCCCCTAATCTCTCACTCTCTTTCTCCTTGTTCTGCCACTCTCTCTCCTCCTGTCCCTGCCCCACCTTCTATTCTGTTATCATTTGTTTTCTGAGAATATGAAAGTATGGAGTGGTAGGAAAAAATATAGTACATCACCAGTTTTCTGCCTCTTTCCCAGGTAATAAAATCACTATCTTTTTTTAAACTTTATTTTTATTGTTGACACTATTACAGATGTTCCCCCCCCTTCCCCCCTGTTTTGCCCACCTCCTCTCAGCCCCTGCCCCCCCTTCCCTCTGGCCATCACCAGACTGTTGTCTGTGTCCATGGACTATGTATATATTTTCTGTGACAACTCTCTTCACCTTCTTTCATCCAGTGGTCTACCTGCTTCCCCTCTGACAACTGTCAGTATGTTCAATATATCTATGCCTCTGGTTCTATTTTATTCATCAGTATATATCTCCTAGGGCAAGGGAAACAAAGGGGAAAATAAACAAATGGGATTACATCAAACTAAAAAGTTTCTGCACAGTAAAAGAAACCACCAACAGCCCTGGCTGGCTTTGCTCGGTGGTTAGAGCATTGGCCCTCAGACCATAGGATCTGGGTTTGATTCCCGGTCCTGAGTTGCAGACTTGATCCTGGCCTGGGTCGGGGCATGTGCAGGAGTCAACCAATCGATGTGTCTGTCTGTCTGTCTCTCTCTTTCTCTCTCTCCCTTTTCCCTTCCTTATACTCTCTCTAAAAATCAATGGAAAAAATATCCTCGGGTGAGAATTAACCAAAAAAAGAAAAAAAGAAATCATTAACAAAATGAAAAGGGAACCCACTGTATGGGAGAACATATTTCCCAATTATACATCTGATAAGGGGTTAAATTTCCAAAACATATAAGGAACTCATACAACTCCATGAAGACAAACGGTTCAATTAGACATTTCTCCAAAGAGGACATATAGATGGCCATTAGACATATGGAAAAATGCTTAAAGTCACTAATCATTAGAGAGATGAAAATTAAAACCACAATGAGATATCACCTCATACCTGCAAGAATGGCTACCATCAATGAATTAACAAGTGCTGGTCAGGGTGTAGAGCAAAGGGAACCCTCATGCACTGTTTGTGGGAATGCAGCTTGGTGCAGCCTTCTGTCCCCAGTGGAAAACTATATGGAGCTTCTTGAAAAAATTAAAAATGGAACTGCCTTTTGATCCAGTGATCCCACTTCTGGGAATATTTCGTAAGAATCCCGAAGCACCAATAAGAAAGAATATATGCACCCCAAGTTCATAGTAGTGTTACTTACAATAGCCAAGATCTGGAAACAGCCCAAGTGCCGATCAGTAGATGAGTGGATAAAAAAGCTGTGGCACAGTGGAATAATACTTGGCCATAAAAGAGAAGGAACTTTCACCTTTTGGGACAGCATGGATGGACCTAGAGCAGTGATGGCGAACCTTTTGAGCTCGGCGTGTCAACATTTTGAAAAACTGTAACTTAACTCTGATGCCGTGTCACATATAGAAATTTTTTGATATTTGCAACCATAGTAAAACAAAGACTTATATTTTTGATATTTATTTTATATATTTAAATGCCATTTAACAAAGAAAAATCAACCAAAAAAATGAGTTCGCGTGTCACCTCTGACACGCGTGTCATAGGTTCGCCATCACTGCTGTAGGGGCATGGATGTAAGTTAAGCTGCATATACTATGTTGTGACCAAGCCAAACCCCTACTCAAGTATATTGTCTTTTAAAATGCTTGGCAGGGCCAGGCCAATGAGGCTCAGTGGTTGAGTGTCGACCTATGAACCGGGAGGTCATGGTTCAATTTCTAGTCAGGGCATATGCCTGGGCTGTGGGCTTGGTCCCCAGTGTGGGGCGTGCAGGAGGCAGCCGATCAATGATTCTCTCTCATCATTGATGTTTCTATCTCTCTCTCCCTCTCTCTCAAATCAATAAAAATGTGTTTAGAAAATAAAAAAAATAAGTAAAATGCTTGGTGGGCCAAACTAATGATGGGACAAACAAAACGGAGCCTTCGGACCAGGGTAGGTCCTCAGGGAAGCACTGTGAGTTCTGCTCCTGGTAGCAGAGGTCCTAGCAACATGTTTGCTGGGCAGAAGGGCCTTTACCACTCGGGGTGTTGGAAGCCGGTAAGGGCTCAGTGGCATTGTCTGCTAGGGCTGGTCCCCAGAGGTTCTCCCTTTCTTGACCATGGACTGCTTGCACTACCCTTCCTAGAGCATACATACCACTGATGATCAGGGCACTCGCTGGGCAGGAAGGGTGGGGCCCAGGTACCCAGCTCTGCCTTGCCAACAATGCAGGACACATCCTGTGTGTGGAGGGGTTTCACAGAGGCCTATAGAATCCCAGGTGTTTAAGGTCTGACCTAGTGAGGGGCCATGTGGTCACACAATGCTGCTTGAACCCTCTCCCTGGGGATTCTTGTTAGGATGGTTCTTATTGTTCGAAAGCTCATCCTTTGTATTAATTTTTATCGCTACTCTGGAAAATAGGTAGGACAGGCATTTTAAAAAAATTTTTAATTTCTGTTATAAAAATAGTGCATGATCATTGTAGAATTATAGAACACCAAAACCATCCACAATTTCACAACCTGGAGAAACTATGTGTTTTTTGTTGTTGTTAATCCTCACCTGAGGATATTTTTTTATTGATTTTAGGGAGCTTGGAAGAGAGAGGAAAAGACAGAGAGAAACATCAGTGTGAGAGAAACATATCGATTGGTTGCCTCCTGCACTACCCTGGACCAGGGAGGAGCCTGCAGCCAAGGTACGTGCCCTTGACAGAATCAAACCCAGGACCCTTTGGTCTGCAGGCCAATGCTTTATCCACTGATCGAAACCCGCTGGGGCTGGAGAAAACCACTGGTAACATTCTAATGTTACCAGTGGTGATTTCTATGTGTATTTAAAAAACAACAACACCTGAGATACTATATATAGTATGTTTTCTTTATATCAGATTATCCACCTGTAATTATCTTGGGAACATTTCCTCCATATTATTGAATAGTCTTTAAAATAAGTATTTAACATTAAAAATAATATTCCATCATTTGCATATGCCACAATACATAATAATTTTTGGAAATTTAGGCTGTTCCAAGATTTTGCTACTAATAATTATGCTGTGGCCCCTGGAGTGGGGTGGGGTGGGGACGGGGTGGAAGGGGGAAGTGGGAGGGAAATAGGGGATATGTGTAATAATGTCAACAATAAAAAATAAATTTAAGAAATTATATTGTGATCAACACCTTTGTACCTAAACCTTTGGTCAAATCTATGATTATTTTCTCAGGAAGGCTTTTTAGAAGTACGATTCCTAGATCAAAGGATGTAGATTTTTTAAATATCTCTTGACACCTATCTAATATGCCAAGAATTATTACAGTTTGTATTTTGGTCCTTGACCCCTGGTATAATGGTACTGATCACTGGTATAATGTCAGATGCCTGAGTGTCTGAAGTGTCTCATTTGAAAATTTCCTTAACTCTCAAATGGTACACGAATTTACAGGTGCCTCACATTCTCTTGCCTATCCTCAATCCTATTAAATGACACCCCCTAACTCTGCGAGTCTCTGAGGGGCTTGCTGGTGTCCTTGGCCAGAGCCACACCTGGACCGGAGTGTAGGCCCTGGAGAGCAGGGGCTTTATGTTACCCTGGATTGACTGAGGGGCCAGGCCAGCCATCCTTACTAGAAAATGAAAAATAAAAAACAAACAAACAAAAGCTGTTTTATTACCTATCAGATGAGAATAATGCATGGAAAACACATTGAAAACTATGAAGAAGTCTAGAAATGTAATGTGTTATTAGAGTTACTTTGGATTCAAATAATAATGCTGATATGACTACTAAGATATTATATAATGCTTTTGGCACATTAGAAGGCATTAATACTTGAATGATAGCATGGAACTTGAGAGAGTTTTTTTTCTGGCCCCTTCTTTTACAGATAAGGAAACTGAGGCTCAGAGAGCTTAATCATCTTATCCAATGTCTCACAGCAGAATAAACCTGGCTGCCAGATCTCCTCACTTGTCACTTTTTTTTTTTGGCCACATTTTTAGTTTCTTTTGAAAGTCAAGTGCAATAATTAATATCTTGCTCCTGTGTGCTTCTAAAACCTTGCTTTTTGAATTATACTTATTTACATTGTGTCCCATTAAAAAACATAGACAGACTTACCTTTAGATTATTTCCTCTTCTGGATTAGTGAGCCTGAATTAATGAGAGTTACAGCGCAAATGCACGAATTTTTATTAGGTACATAGAGACCTAATGGTGATGATCTTTGAGGAAATTCACCAGTTACACCTCTACCCCCACACCCTGCTGCCCCCACTCCCTTCTTTGCTTTATTACCTCCTAATATACTATGTACTTGACTCATTTGTTGTGTTTACTATCTGTCTTCCTCTACTAAACTGTAGATGCCAAGAGGACAGGTTTCTGTGGGGGTTTTTTGTTCCTTTTAACTTCTCAGTGGTTAAACAGTGCCTAACACATAGTAGCACTTGATAAATATTTATTGAAATAGTGAATGAATAGTTCCTGAATTAGGAATAGGATCCTCGAGTTGGGGATTGAGACCTGGGATCTAATTCTAGTTTGTCATTGCCTGTGTGAATTTGGGCAGGCCTTTCTTCTCTTTGGGTCTCCTGTTAGCCTCTGTAAAATAAAAGCATTGGATCTCGAATGTTCTACACAAATAAAATCAGAAAAAATTATTTGGTTATGTGATTTTATTAGAAACTCTTTGGTTGAGGTTACTCGGTGATCTTGGTCTCTATGTCCTTTTTCTGCCATGGCTACAAATGACATGTAGCATGAGGCCCAATACTCTGTTTGTTTTGGAATTGCCAGAGGATTAAGGATCTTTATGAAGTTCTTACATTAAGATTGCCCCATCTCTGGCGGGGTGGCTCAGTTGGTTGTAGCTCATCGTTCCATACCCCAAAAGGTTGCGTCCTGGTCAGGGCATATACGGGAGGCAACCGATTATTTGTTTCCCACACGGATGTTTCTCTCTCTCTCTCTCTCTCTCTCTCTCTCTCTCTCTCTCTCTCTCTCTCTCTCTCTCTCTTCCTCTCTCTCTCTCTTCCTCTCTCTCTCTCTCTCTCTCTCTTCCTCTCTCTCTCTCTCTCTCTCTCTCTCTCTCTCTCTCATCAATAAAAAATATCCTTGAGTGCGGATTAAAAAAAAAAAAGATTGCCCAGTCATGGCCCTACCACTAGTCCCATCATAGTGCAGTGAACCATTGTTAGTTAATAGTGGAACAAATGTCTCAGCCATGGGTCTTACCTGGAGGAGAGCTGTTAGATATGTGGGTTCAATAGGACAGTATTTAAAGTTAAATGACATAGGCAGTTTCTTTTCTCCTGTATGAGTAACTGGATTAAACTCTATCTGGGCTACCAGCTGGGAGGCAAGCTAAGCTAATATTTGTCTAGCTCTGTGATCTGAATTGTTTGAGGGATGGTTTGGCTTGTTTGAATTTGAGTATCCACTAATAGAGAGATTGTCTTATTGAATACATATTTCCCATGTATTATGTTACCTTTTATTAATATAGCAACTAAAGAAACATTCAGAGTAAATTGTCTATAGACTAATTTGATTGATATTTCTTCCTGGATAATTGCAGTGATATATATACCTGGACAATACCTTTCACTCAAGGATCTCAACACTGTAAAAAAAATCCTAGTATTTTTCATTATTCAATTTATTCTGAAAATCACTTGAATCTTGTTAATTCCATGAGCATTTTGAATGTATCAGCATATAGGTACAACTTTCGTGGAAACTTTCTTGTGACTGTAATCATAGGAAAAGCAGAGTCACTTGTTCATGGCTGTTATTTTTAATATATTTTATTGATTTTTCACAGAAAGAAAGGGAGAGGGATAGAAAGTCAGAAACATCGATGAGAGAGAAACATCGATCAGCTGCTCCTGCACACTCCCCACGGGGTATGTGCCTGCAACCAAGGTACACGCCCTTGACTAGAATCGAACCTGGGACCCTTGAGTCTGCAGGCCGACGTTCTATCCACTGAGCCAAACCGGTCAGGGCTGTTATTTTTTTTCACATTAAAAATATATTATTGGATTCATCCTAAAATATGACAAAAATTAAGATGAAAGTTCAAATCATATAAGTTTACAAGGTAATATTGGAGAATACAGGGGTGGGCAAAAGTAGGTTAAATTCCTGCCATCATTACCTAAAAGATAAATCATAAGTAAGTCTGCATGTCAAGAAAGAATAGGCAAACCAGTAAAGGGAAGCTACTGTCATGGTGGATCAAGGGAATTTGGGATCAGATATAGGCTCTAGGGGCTGGGAGTTGGGGTTTGAAGACACACCCAGGAATACAGGGTCACATGGGACACAGCCCCATATTACAAGGATACAGTAATGATGGACATACCCATCACAGGGGCATAGCATCTCTGTGCTCTAGTATTCCATTGTATAATTTCATCGAAATTTGTCAGTTCTCCAATTCATAGATATATGGGTTATGCCTGGTCTACATGTATTGCCACTGTGAAAGTCTTATACCTATACAAGGCTTGGTGCACAAGAACAAGCATTTCTTCAGGGTCTGTGTCTAGGAGCGGAATTGCTGGGTCTTTAGGTATTACAAGATGTTTACAAAATGTGATATTTTTAGATGTTTTAATTTTTATCAACTGATAGTATTTCATTGGGGTGTCTTTTTTATTTGTAATTGTTTGATTACTAGTGAAGTTGATAATTTTTATACTCTTAGGCCATTTCATTTGGGGGTATTCAGACTTGAATTTTCCAAAGATACTTACTTTGATTAAAACAAAATTTGAGGACCCTACAGCACAGAACTATTTTCTAGTTTTCCTCCCTTTCCATCTTGATATTTGTGATCCTTAAAGCAGCATAGTATTTTTCTTTATCTAATTTTAAAAGCTTTTAAAAGTAGTTCTTCAGTTGAGGGGTTGTTTACTTGTTTAACTTGAATTTAGGGAAACTTAAGTACTATTTCATAATAACTTTTTATTTTCTCATCTGCTTATTGTAACAATTTGGTGAGTTATGGTAAAGATAATTGTGTCATTTTATATATGAGGAACCTGAAGCCTAGAGTGATGAAATGACTTTCCTTGGGTGACAGCTAGTAGTGGCTGAGCAAGGACTGGAACCCAGGTCTCTTAATTCCCAGTTTAGTGCTTTCCCAATAGGGGGCAACTCATCGCATATAATTTTCTTCTTCAATTTGCCATTTGAATGTCACAAGATGACATTAGTCAATCAATACAGATTAAAATGAGAGAAAATCAATGGGAACTAGTAGTGAGTTGGAACATTATTAAATTTACAACCTTTCAAGCCCAGAGAATTGTTTAAGGTTCCATTAAAAATGAGAAATGATAGAAATGAACTATCTTTAGATGGATTTATGATTAACCATGTGTGTCTTTTCCTATGACCTATAGAACCCCAGATCATCTCTTCAGGAAATGTACTGTTACAGGACAGCTGACTTTTCGTTATTACTGTCTTCCTCAGTATTTAACGTTTTGTGGTGTGCTGGAGGAAAATTGCATTTGGACCAAAACATGAGACCTAACTTGATACTGAGTTTTATCCCAGGAAAATAGGTATTTTGAAATCAAATGTATTATCTTAAAAACTTAGTTGCTGTAAAATATTAATGTATAACTTAGTAGAGCCTGTATCATGAAGGGCACTTTTTATTACATGGTTGTTCCCACATTGTAAACTATAACGGTATTCCTTAATTAAGGTTGCTGACCGAATTAACATGCATAAAACCAATCCATTGCTCAGCATGCTCTCCTTGGCCCCAGCCACCCTACTTGAAATTGCTCTGCATCTCCATCCCCACCCCAAAACAATAACAAAACAAGGAAGGACAAATCTATACAAAAGCTTTTGGACAGTAACTAAGCTGTGCTGGGTTGATTTCGCCCCCTGGTGGCAGAGGCCAAGGACTGGCTCCATATTCCTCCTCCTTTTCTCCTTTTTGGGTTATCCTACCCTCCTCTTCTTTTTTTGTAAGAGAACATTTATTTGGTAAATCATAGAGGTAGAAGTAATTCTTAGAAAAAATGGGCTTAGGAAAAAGTTATAGAGGAAAAGGAAGGGCCCTTGGAGCTTGGGAGCGAGGAAGCTAATGGTAAAGTGCCTGTGGCGAGGAAAGGAAGGGAGAGGGAAAGGCATGGGCATGCTTCCAGGAGAGAGTGCACTGAGTCCTCCCTCCGAAGGGTTTTAAGAGTGGAGATTTTAGGAGTGGTCCCAGGGGAAGATCTCAGTAGAATATTCAGCAGCTTTCTAGGTATGTCCTTTCAGGGTTGTGGTCTCCGCAGATTGATTGGCGGGCTTGGGGCAGGGGGTCATTATTCAGTGCTGCTGGCCCTGAGGTCAGCGGTGACTGGTTTTCCTTCCTGCCTCTTCTTTCTTTTGTTATGCAGCCTTGCAAATGCTACTTTAGAGGATCTCATTCTCATATGTACTCACATATTTCTTTCTCCTTCTCACTTTTAATTCTCCCTTTATTTTTAAATGTAGTGACCTCACAACATTTATTGTTCCCTCCTTTTTAACTTTCCATCCTCTTTCTATTTATGAGTAAAAAAAAAGAATTTTTTAAATGACCTTAATTGTGGTTGCTGAGTCTGAGAGCCCTGCTACTGAATGTGTGGGAACACCCTCTGAAGTGATGAGCTCTTAGCTGAGGAGACAGAAAAGGCCTATATTTGGAAATGAAGTACCACACAGGGAAAGGCCTGGGGCCTTAAGCTTCAAGGCTCCTCTCTATGCAGACATTTACTTTTGCATCAGAACCAGGATTTCTCTCTCTTCCTTCCTCCTCTAATAAACCTGCTTTCCCCAAAATACCAAAATTTAAGATAATTTAAACCTATTTTTTAAAAAATATGTTTTTATTGATTTCAGAGAGGAAGGGAGAGGGAGAGGGAGAGAAAGAAACCTCAATGATGAGAGAGAATCATTGATTGGCTGCTTCCTGCACGCCTCCCACTGGGGAATCAAGCCCCCAACCTGGGCATGTGCCCTTGACCGGAATCGAACCGGGGATCCTTCAGTCCGCAGGCCAACGCTCTATCCACTGACCCAGACCAGCTAGGGTTAAACCTATTTCTTACCCCATTTTCTTTTGTCTCCCCCACAACCCCCACCCCCTTAGGTTTAATGGGCAACTTAGTTTTCCACCATTTTTACTGCAAAGATGCAGCAGTTGGGATGCTCTAAGGCAGTGATTCTCAAACCTAAGGATGTATCAGAATCACCCAAAGGGCTTGTTAAAACACAGATGGCTGGGCCCCACTCCAGGAGTTTCTGCTTCAGTAGGTGTGGGGCAGAGCCTGAGAATTTGATTTCTAACAAGTTCCCAGGGGGTGTTGATGCTGATGGCGTGGGACCACACTGTGAAAACTGCCACCCCAGGATTATGTGGCTCTTATGGTGTGGATATTGGGCAGTGTTTTGCAATTCATTCTGTGGCCTGCGAGCTTGCAGAGACCATTTTCTGGCATATGGACTGGTTCCAGTCTGCCACTTTTTCTTCCACAGCTGGGACCACTTGACTTGTGGCCTCAAACTTTAAGGACAGAAATTGTGTCTTATCACTCTGCTCCCCCAGCCATTTGCAGAATGGCAAGGATACATTAAAGGTACTTAGTTGGGTATGTGTTTGGGGGTGAGGTGGATATTGTTGCAAGGCAATAAATCAAATAAATTGAGTATTATTTATAGTATTGTTGCCTTAAGAAAAAGGCTCTGGCTTTTCAATGGGTTACAGTACTCTCTCAACTTGTTTATGAACTAGGTATTACGTATTTGTCCCCATGTCCCTTCTAGTAGTTATCTGATTATCAGTGTAAGCCAGCAATTCATTGAAGGTATTTTTATTATTAATGGAAACAAAGAAAGGAGAAGGTCAGATTCTGGGAAAATTTTGTTTGGCCATTTTATTGATTAGTCTTCATGATACTCTCATTAGTCTTAAAAAAAGAAGACCTGAAATACCGAAGCAAGTGATAAATGGTAGCTGTATAAGGGAGTGCCTTTGATGATATTATCTAGTAAATTGCAAATGCAGAAGGAACAGGTGCAGTGTTGAATTGGGAGACTAAATAGGATCAGGAAATACCATATTAGCTCTTCCTTTTGACCATTTCATCGCTTTGTAATTGGAGAGTACAGCTGAATGTCAGCTGGTGTGTGTGATTGAAGTCTCCCTCTGCCCACTGATTACAGCCAGGTGACATGCATCTTTAGTGTTATACGGGCCCTTAGACATCATCCTAGTCCAATTCCTTCCATTTGCAGATGGTGAACTGAGGCGTAGGTAAGGGAAAGATTTGCCCCCAAAGCACACATCTAATAGGTGACAAGGTTTGACCTTGAGCCTTGCCCTCTGAGTCAGGCCTACAGTGCCCCACCTTTCCCCTCTCTGCTCTCCTTTTCTTTAGCGACTGTAACCAACTTGTAGACCTTTGGATTCCCTTTAGTTACCTTTGGACAGTATAGTTGGGAAAGAGATATGTACTTTTGTCTGAAGGCTTCAAGGCCATTTTCTGGCATGAGGAATAGGCTTAGTCTCTGCCATCTTCTCCCACAGCTGCAGCCATTTGATCTGCAACTGGGCCCAGTGTTGCACCTTAGTCAGGTAGATTGAAGAAGCTCAAGTCCAGAGCCTGGGAGTCAATCAGATGTCATCTGGGCTGCTAGCCCTGCCCTTACCTGCCCCCATTTCTGTCTTGCTAACCTGTGCCTGATTCCCATCTTGATATGTTCCTATAGTGTTGGGACTGTGCCTTACTGTCATCAATTATTTCTTCACTGTAGAAGATATGGAGGATGAGGAATAAGAGGTCATATTTCTTGAGAATCTATTGTGTACCATTTTATTCACATTGTATTACTTAATCTTCACATCTCTAAATATCATCTCTATTTTACAGATGAGGAAACTGAGGCTCAAAGAGATCATGGGACTTGCTTAAAGTGATACAGGAAAGGAGTAGTGAAACTAGGTTCAAGTTGGAGTCTGTTGAGCTCTAAATCCCATATTTTCCCCACATACATTTCCGGACCTGTAGTTTGCCCATAAACCCCAGTTCATTCATTTGTTCAGTGAATATTTGAGTCCTGTTATACTCCAGTCACTCGAGAGGTAGTCTCTGCCCACATGGAGCTTGCCATCTATTGGGGAAAACAAAGTAATAATGATTATGGAGACCCTAAAAAGAAGATGGGAATATGTAACAGGCAAGCGTAATCTAGTCCAGGACGGGCTGAGGGTACAAATCAGGCAAGACCTCCTGGAAGAAGAACCATTTAAGCTGAGACTTGTGATGAAGCATGAAAGGAACTTGTACAAAGACCTGAAGGAAGGCTAGTGTGGCAGGAACATAGTGAGCAGTTGGGGACTGATGCTCTGCTACTTACTAGATCCCCATTCTTCCTGCCTGTCTAGCATAGTACCTGGCATATAAGGGGCACCCAGTGAATGTTTGCTGAATGAACGCATGAATGGATGCAACAATAAATGGATGGCAATTCTGAAAACTCCCTTTGTTTCTTATAGAATAACATAATAAATTACCTTGGAATGATTCATAATTCCAAACAGCTCTTTTTTCCAGCTCCTCTTTTTGTTGTTTTGGGTTTCCTCACTATATTTTGAATGTCCTCACACGTGTCCTGACTTTCCTTTACAGCCATGGGGTGTCTTCCTGTCTCAAAGAGAGCAAAAGCTGAGCTGCCCTATTATCCTCTTAGTGGCTGCTTTGAGCATGAAGTTTGAAATAGCGTCAGTGATTTGATTTTTTCCTCTGGGGATCTGGCAATTGAAAATAAATGTAGAAAGAGCCCCAAAGGAGGTTTTTCTTGGGGGCATGAGAGATGACAGCACCAGTTATTGGTGCACTTTGACAATGCAGAGTTATATAAGTGGTTGAAAAAATAGAGGCTATTCTACCAAAGTCAGTTTGCCTTATTTAAGTTCTTTTATATTTACAAAAGTGGGTGGCCCAGAGTGGTTCTGTAACTCCGTTATTTGCAAATTCTTAGTTAAGACATAGAGAAATAGAATTCTATAGATTGAGGTTCGACAGATGCTCATTTAAACAATGAACGTGTGCTGGGTACTTTCACATTGCATTTAATAACTAAACTATAAACAGCATTCAGCTTCTAAAGAATAAATTTCTGACCTAACAATTCTGGTAAGAGGAGCATAACATTGCAGAACCTAAAATAGGTGAGAATAACCTACTTGTTAGTATACCTTCGTCCAGAGAAAATTCCAAGCCAGTTTGAATTCCATTTTTTTCCACATTTAATCTCCTGGATCTTCTCTCTCTGTTCTAGCTTCTGGACTAAGGAGTAGGCCTAACACACAAAGAGTTTTTGAAGGGCGGTCTTGACCAACAATGGTAACACAGTAAATTATCTTTGGCTCTTGTTTGCTCATTTTTCATTCGTTGGTTCATTCATTTATTCACTCATAAAACTGTTGAATGACTCCTATGTATAGGCCACCATACATACAGAGACAAGTTTTCCAGTCCTGTCCTCACAAAGCTTACAATGCTTCAGTGAGACAGATGCCATATAAATGAGGGAGGGAGTGTTGGGATGGGCACATTGGGCAACATTGATGATCAGAGAAGGCATCCTAGGAGAAGGCACATCTTAGAGGTCAGCTCTCAGTGAGGACTCACAAAGGCAAGCCCTCATCCCTCCCTATGAGAGGACTGAGGCTGGCCATAGTCCATTTAGTAAGTACTCAGGCGAATGTTGCCTATGGTTCCCCACCACAGTAATAGTAGGATTATTTAAGAAGGATAATTAGGAGGAAATCAGAAGTCCTGTCACCTTGCTTCTTTAGGTTCTGTGTAGGGTTTGGAAGTCTTGAAGATTGATTTTAGGAGACTGAGTATAGCTATATCTAATGGTTTACAGAGAATTTTATAGTCAGATCTGCACTTGAAATTTATCCCTTTTTATGCCATAAGCGTCTATGGCGTGTGGGGATGGTTTCCGTTTTGGACGCATGGCAGTTAACTGGTTATATCAGAGTTGGTTGGGGAAATCTGGTGGTCAGAAATCCTGACGAGGTGTGTAGTTATTGTGTGATCCTGAAACCACAGGGTGGAAGAGGAGCCTTTGGCAGGCCCATTGAGGAGATTTGGAGCTGGGCTCTGAGGGTTATTTTTTCACAGTGTGCTCAGGATGAAAAATGGGCACTGTGACATTGGGAGTGCTTCCAGAAAGGGCTTCCTTTCCAACTTGCTGATGCCCTGCAAAGTCATCAAGTCCAAGCTCCCATTCCCGTCCTTCCTTCCTCCTCCTACCCCCCGCCATTGCTAGGGAAACAGGCAGTTGAGATATAGCCCTTGCAGAGTTGGTGATGTGACTTTGCAAACAAAGGCGAATAATTCTACAGTGTGTAGAGCCTCCCAAATCAGAGAAGCAAGTGGTAACTCTTCATCTGGAGGGGAGAGAAAAAGGCAGGAGGGCACATATCTTGTAGAGCAAGACTAGTATCCAGGGCTCAGGTTGTCTCTCTGCTTGTCTCACAG
Source organism: Myotis nattereri (assembly GCF_964212035.1). Taxonomy (NCBI): domain Eukaryota; kingdom Metazoa; phylum Chordata; class Mammalia; order Chiroptera; family Vespertilionidae; genus Myotis; species Myotis nattereri. The sequence goes on from NC_138084.1 coordinate 30,104,216, forward strand.
CCTCATTGGCTGAATGAGACTTTCTCAGCTGGGTACTCACCATGCCAGAAGCTGGTATTCTCCCTGGATCTGGAAGCAAGAACAAAATTTGTTTTGTCTGTGCTTCTCCTATTCCTCCATTTCTGACTCTGTGGATCGGTGACCTCAGAGGTTGTGGCCATCTTCCACCTCTGCCCTGCTGTGTAGGTCCACGTGGCATTCCTTTAAGTGTGGTCTTGTCTGTGGGATGCCAACTGAGACTGAAGTTCCGGTCGGCCAGGGCCAGTCAGGAGACTGGCGGGGCTGGGAGAAGTGCTGTGGTTTTAGAGGTGACCTCGCTGCTGATGTGAGAGCACTGTTCAGGGCTGCGGGCAGCATGCCAGTGCAGGAGTGCGGCCTTCACTAATGCTTGGTTCATGGTTAGACTTCCGTGCATAATTAGTATTTTTAAGTCATTTTATCTAAAGACTTCAAATTTAGAAGATTCTAAGCACTTGAGAGATATTTTATGGATCACAGCTGAGTTTAAAAGGATCCTACAGCATTTCTCCCTGGCTCTTATTACTGGCCAGCTGCTTCTAGTCACATTCAGTCAAGTTCTGTGACAGACTCACCCTTCTCCCAGCTTCTTGCTGAAGAGGTGCTCCAGGTCAGCCTGGGTCTTTCTGAGGAGCTGTAGAACAGTGTTTCTCAAATGTCAGTGTGCATGCAAATCACTTTGAGATCTTGGTCAAATGCAGATCTGGATTCTGTATGTTGGACTCAGTAGGTTCTCTCCCTCTGCATTTCTGCTCTGGTCTGAGAAACACACTTTGAGTAGCAAGGGGATTGCTGAGTGTCAGGTATAGAAAGGTCCTTAGAAACGGATCACCAAGTCTAAACCTGTGCCTGTGCAAAGGAGACTGAGACCCAGGTAAGGAGAGTGGCTTGCCTGAGGTCATGCAGCCAATTAGTGGAAGAGACCAGGACTAAATTTTAGGTCATCACTTTCCCTTGGTGTTATATGTACTTTTCATCTGCTGATTTGGAGAGAAATAGAAATAAAGCAGTAGAAATAAGGTTTCCTATGATGAGATTTAGAGCAACATCATAAAGCTAAAATCTGATATGTTGTAGTCTAGACCCTCCCAGAGCCCTTCTTTCTCAGTCTGTAGAGAGACATTTTCTGTGTTAGCCTCGGCATCTTTAGCAGAGCCTCTCTCTCACCACGCTCAATGTTCAGCAATGCTGTTGATCAGAACTCACAGAGCCAGATGGTTCGAACTGAGTCTTCAGACTCTCAGGTTCTAGGAGTGAAAGGGTTTGGGACGCTGTGCCTGCCACCAGACTTCATAACTTGCTTAGCATGTTGGCTTTTAGAATGCACTAAATGACAAAGGGGAGATACTGGGAATGGGGTAGGTAGGTTTGACCCAGAGACCATGCCCAAGGCCTGGGGTTGTGGGGACAGCACAGCAGTCAGAGAACATGGCATCAAGGAGGTCCCGGGAGTGAGGGTTGTGGAGGGTGGCATAGGAGCAGGCACTGCAGTCATTTAGGCAAGTGGGCAGTCCTTGCATTCTATAAATATGTATTGTGTGCCTACCACATGCCAGATGCTGAGCTATATACACTGCGGTTGTGTGTGTGTGTGTGTGTGTGTGTGTGTGTAGATGAATTCCTAGGAGCTCAGGTCTCAGGAGCCTCTTGGGTAGATTCTGCGTTGAGGCAACCTCTTAGAGTAGGAGTAAGGACTCTGGTCTTGGTGGAGCAGTTCACTAGGGGATTCAGATAAAGGAAGCAACTCAGGTTATACTTGCTGGACCTCTGGTATAAAGCAGGGTGTGGCTTCTGGAATAAGGTAGATGCTTAGTGATGAAAACCAAGGAACAAGGTCAGGGCAGGAATGGTAGCACACCAAGCTTGCTTCTGAGCTGCTAACCTCAGGTGCTTTAAACCTTTCCCAACTGAGGACAGTACTGACCTGCAGGTAAAGGTCACCTGGTGAGGACAAGGAGCTAGGTAGACACTCTGATACCAGAAGGACACAGCCATGCAGGCTTACCATCTGCTTGCCTGCCTCAACCCTGGTTGTAAAAATCACCTTATTCTGTGGTTATGGAGAGTAAGGTTCTGGAAGCTTCTCAGGTTCAGGCCCTTTGAGGTAGCAGAGGTAGCAGGAGGCTCTTGTCCTCATCATCATTTGTACTAACATGTCTTTAAGTGTCTCCTGATGGAGGCAAGTGACTGATGCTTCATTGGGGACAAAGCTGGGTGAACGGGTGGGTGGCTTGAGACCATAGACCAGCTGCATTTGACACTGATACCCAGTGGTGGAGCTGAAGAGGTGCAGTGTTGGTAATGATGCTAACAGTTGAAGGGGAACAATGCACATAATCGGCCCTCGGTAAATATTTGTTGACTGAGTAGGTGTTGACAAAGTGCTTTATAGTTTGCACAGCACTTCCAATGACATTCTTTCCCCCAGACTCTGAGATAGGCAGAGCATATGCCCATTTGATCCTGAGGAAGCCGAAGCTCAAGGTGTTACATAGTTTATCCAAGGTCATGTGGCTGGTAAATGGCACAGCTGACACTAGAACACGGGTCTTCTGAGTTTCTCTCTCGTGTTCTTTGAAGACACTTCTGAAGATGCACGTAGATGCTGCCACGATCTTGCTGTTGTACTTTTGATTTTTGGTACTTATTAAACAGATAATGTTTTTTAAAATACAAAACATATTTTTCAAAAGGAAATGTGCTTCTCTGTGTACATTTTTACCAAATTGAACCCTTGAGTGTCTTTATTTTTAATAAGTAGAAAACACTTGGATCTGGAACAGCTGAACCAAGCACCAGTGCTGCCTGCTCATTAGCTCTGTCTCATTAGTTTGAAACCAAGGTAGGAAGCAGCAGAGGCAACCATTTATGGTTAGCAGGAATGGTCATGTATGGTCTTGAGCCCTCCCTTTGTCCCTTCTTGTGCACCCTGCTCCCTTCCCCCTAGGCCATTAGAATGCAGCTCCATTCACAGGACAGCAGTATATTCTTATTGCAAGAGGGAGAGAGGGAAGGAGGGAGGGAGGGAGGGAGGGAGGGGGAGAGAAAGATAGAGATAGAGATAGAGATAGAGATAGAGATAGAGATAGAGATAGAGAGAGGTGTGTGTGGGATGGGGATAGTGAGAGTGTGTGTTTGTGACAAACAGACTGACTGATTTCTGGGACCCTAGAGATTTGGTGAGTCACTGCGTCATTTTTTTTGTTGGTGTCCAGGCATCTAAGGCAAAAAAACCCACACCCACCTATTGTTTTTTCTTTAAGAATCAATGAGATGAGATACAGTCATTTCTCTGAAGTACTTGGAGGACCTTGAATTCCTATAAATGACATAAAAAAAGGACACCTAAAAGATTTGGTTGCTAAAACTTGGGCCCCAGTTTGCATGGTAGTGGAAAGTGCTGGCCTTGGTCCCAGGCCCATTGTAGGTGGTTTTGTCCAGTCGTCAGTGGTGACTGACCTCTGAGCCTGTTGGCTACGGTCAAAGCTTTCAGCTGGAATTTTCCATATCATGCTCTGTTGTTGCACAAAGTGTAAGGCAGCAAATGTGGAGAGAAGGTGATTTATCTAACTCATAGAGCCATGCTTTATGTTACGGCGTCTTGGGGAGTGCCAAGGGCCAATGCTGTTTTTCTGAGACTCAGCTTCTACCCGGCTCCTTGAGCTGGCTTCATTTCTCCCTCTCTCTATCCTCCACGTCTGTCCTCCCACCCACAACCCAAATCACTGCTATGTATTACCTCCAGTCTTGCCTCCTTTATCCACTTTCTGCACAGCCATCAGAGTGCTTGTGTCATTCATTTTCTGCTCAGAACCCTGCAGTGGCTCTTCAGTGTCTCCTTGGCAGAGCACGCAGGGGATTGTTGGCTCTTACTGATCTCTTCAATCTGTGTGTCACCACTGCTCCTTTGCATACTTCTTCCATTGCTTGTAGCCAGACTTGCAATTCCTGGGCACACCAGCTTCTTTGTCCTGCCTCTGGGCCTTTGCACATGCCATTCCTTGGACCAGATTTTAGTTCTTTAGATTTTAATCCTATTTCCTACCTCCTCTATGAAATTTTCTCTATATGCTCAGGCAAAATGAGGTGTTTTCTCTCCTTTCTGCTATTACTAGAGGCCTGGTGCACGAATTCATGCACCAGTGGGGTCCCTCGGCCTGGCCCACAGGACCGGGCCGAAACTGGCTCTCCGACATCCCCTGAGGGGTCCTGGATTGAGAGAGGGCATAGGCCAGGCCGAGGGACCCCACCAGTGCACAATCGGGGCTGGAGAGGGATGTGGGAGGTTGTCCAGCTGGGGAGGGACTGTGGAAGGGCTCCAGGGCACGTCTGGCCCATCTCACTCAGTCCTGATTGCCTGACCCCAGCAGCAAGCTAACCAACAGTTGGAGCATCTGCCCCCTGGTGGTCAGTGCATATTATAGCAATTGGGCGACCGGTTGACTATCTGTCTCCTGGTGGCCAGTGCACATCATAGTGAGCAGTTGAGAGGCCTTAGCATATCATTAGCATATTATGCATTGATTGGTTGAATGGCTGACCAGTTGACTGGACACTTAGCATATTAGGCTTTTATTATATAGGACTAGAGGCCCGATGTACGAAAATTCATGCAAGAATAGGCCTTCCTTCCCCTGGCTGCTGGCACTGGCTTCCCTCTGGCATCCGGGACCTGGGCTTTGCTCCGTTCGCCTCTGGCAGGTGCCTGGGACCCGGGCTGCTTTGCTCTGGCCACTGCCGGCAGGCGTCTGGGACCTGGGCTGCTTCTTGCTGGCAGGTGCCCGGGACCTGGGCTGCTTTGCTCTGGCCCTGGCTTCACCTGGAAGGACATCTGGAATGACGTTTGATCTAATTAGCATATTACCCTTTTATTATTATAGATGGTAATTCAGACGTATTCCTGCTATATTTTTTTATTATATAATTTTGTCATCATTTGTTTGAATGTTTAGCCCTCTCTCTTACCCCTAGTTCATCAAGCATTTGCTTGATGTCTGCTTTATAATACTACTATTACCTAACCACTGTTGATTACTGACTCTAAATCAGGCATTGGGCTAAGTAATGGCTCATATTCTCCTCCTTGGGTGTAGAGATTATTATTATCTCAACAGACGATGAAATCGAGGCTTACAGAGTTTAAGTGACTTGTCAAGATCACAGAGCTAGTAATTGGCAGACCTGGTTTTATGCTGGTCACTATGCTAAGTGTTGTAGATATAACATTCAATATGACATAGTCTCTTCTCTCAAGGGGCTGTGGTCTAGTGGGTGACATGTAAGAGTGTCAGTCAGGATGCGGAGTCCAGTGATGGGGGTTCAGGGTAGGGAAAGGCTGGGGCTGTGCACACACCCACTTCTGCATCCCCAGCACCCATCACTGTGCTAAATTAAGTTGTTTTCCCCTGTAACCAGGACTCCACAGCTCACTCGTCTTTTGTTCCACTCTCTCACTCTCTGTATCCTCCTCAGTCCTTCCGCAGCACATCTTCCCGTTGAGGCTGGAGTCTGTGCTGTCTGCACCCTGTCCAGGCCCATTCACAGAAACTGCTCCAAGCCTGAGGACTGTGCGGGAGAGAGAGTGAAGGCCTTTGGAGTCCCAGGAGTCTTGGAGATTGTGTGCTCAGCTCATTTGTCATTGCCTAGGCTTCCTGGAGTGCTTCCATCCTAGGAAATTTTTTCTTGGCCTCAAGACAGAACTTCTAAGAACATGTCCCAGGATTGGGCACTCTGGCACGGTGTCCCTCTCACCCCACCAGCTCTGGCCAGCTTCTGCTGCGTGCTGGATTCTGCACTATTTGCGGAACAGAGAGCACTGAGACATGGGCCCTGCTCCAGAAGCTCAGGATCCAGTAGCCCAAGCCTGGTGAGAGCAAGGCCTGGAGGTGGTCCCTGGGTCTGTGGCAGGGCTGGACCAGCAGACAGGAATCTGCTATGAGGGAGAAGAAGGTTCACGGGCAGGGAAACAGGTTGACCTCATGGGTAAGTTAGTGAGGGAGGAGCATAAGCAGAGGTATGATCAGAGGAGGTGGACAGTCAAGGTCAGAATGTGACAGGGCTGGGCCTTAGATCATTACCCAGATTTCTTCCTATGAGGGTAAGCCGCAGGGAAAGTTAATGTCAAACCAAGCAGAGGATAACTGTTTTTGATTTAAAATATAACAAGGTGAGCCCAGTGTCAAGACAGGAAAACAGTCTAATTTTTCTGGGACACCAATGGAGTAGAAGGTAGCAGGGAGAAAAATATAAGGATTATTTTTAGAACCGGCCTAGAATGACCAATACAGAGCCAGGTTATTATTTAATAATGTGTGTTCTTTTATTTTCACAACAACCCCATGAATCTACAGTTATAGTTGGGGAAACGGAGGCTGAAAGTCATGTCGCTGGTAAACCGGGGAGCGGGCTTCGAAGCAGCTCTGATCCAGAGCCTCACCCGAGCATGTTGTTGGTTCCAAGGGTGAAAACTCCCCCAGGGGAGATGGTAGTGTAACTGCCTAAGTACCACACAGGAAGCCAAACACTGGCCAGTGTGAGAAGTTGTGACAGCTCTTGGCCAGCGTGGGCTGTCATACCTAGGGAAAAACCCGTGTTTCCTGAAGAGTCAGGTTCAGACCCCGTTCATACTGCTCTGGGCATGGCCCTCTCTTCGTAGGGTTCTCCAGAAGCTCTGGGTAACCGAGCTTCTCTCTCTCTCCGAGAGAGCCCTCTATCTTGCCGTGCCTGCGGTGCCTTGACCAATAACCCCAACACAATTCAGGCTGGCCTGCCAGAGCCCTTGCTGGAGTGTGTGTGATCTGTCTTTCTGCCAGAACTCATTTAGGCTCATTTAATAATTGAAGGCCAGCTTTAAATGTTTCACAGTTTGTCCTTCGTGGACGGGAGCAGTTTTCGGTGTCTAAGTGATCTGCCCTGTCTCCCAAGGACGCTGTTTCCTGAAGTGCCACTGACTCAGCATGTGCAGACGTGGCCACTGGGCAGCTTAGATTTCGTCAAGTCCTCTTTTCAGGAGAGATCCCTCCTATCATCTTTGAGAGCAAGCACAGGAGCTCGGTGGCTGGGGCCAGGGATCACCTTCCTCCAGGAGTTTGGACTTCGGAGGGTGGGCCACAGGAAACACGCAGCCACTTCCCACTGTGCTGAGGAGCCAGTGCATTTGTCACCTTAACACAAAAAGAGGGACCATTGCAGGCCTGAATACATCTATTCACTCTGTATTGGTCATTCTAGGCCGGTTCTAATTGCGGTTTCCCCACATCCTGTGCTCATTCTGGCTGCCAGGCCTCCCCGCCCTCCTCCCCTCCCCCCACACTGCATTGACCTCTATTCCCCTTTCCAACTCAGTTCAGGTCTTGCTCTGCTGAAGGAGAAGGGCTCTCTCACCCCTGCAGCCCTTCCTGTCTCCCTCTTTCCTAGCACTCATCCCCTGTGTGGGAATTACTGTTTGCTTCTCTTTCCCTGGAGGACCGAGAGCTCTTTGGGGATGATGGAATCATGACCAAATGGACAAATTGAGCTAGTTTGTAAATTTTGTTGCTGGGACAATAACAGTAATACTTAAGGACAAAAATGGACATTTATCGAGGACCTCTTATGACCCAGGCGCTGGGCTAGGTGTGCTATCTCCTTTAACTTTCACAATGGCCTTGGATCGTGGATGGTAGAGGTTATACAAAGAAGTCAAGCTTCCTGCAGTCTTTCATTGTTATTCTTCTGGTGTTGGACTGACTCATCATAAATGACCTGCTTTATAATTTAATAATGAGGACTTTTTGAAATTAAAAAAAACTCCTTTTATTTCTGCAGTTTCACAGTTTAGCATTGAGTACAGTAATATATAAGATGACTGTCAAAATGCAGAACCAACTCTTTTGCTGGAAATAATTACACTTTGCCAGCCCTGTTTATTTTGAGCAGCTCCAGTGCGTTAATGTGCTGCGCTGTAAAATGAGCCTGTGCTGTATGGATTATGTGAAGGGATTGGGGTGGCAACCCAATTGCAGATCCACTGGGTGGGTGGTAAAAAGGGAAATAGAACACGTCCCTTTGTTAAATACATTCCCTTGAAGATAACTTTTTAACTTGACAATTTAGACAGCTGGAAAAATTAGGAGCTGCTTTGCTGAAGAAGCTGGCCTGATTCTTCAAGTTGCACTTGGAAAATGGCACCATTGGTTGTCTTGGTGAGGCTGTGGTCAGAGCGCTTGTTTCTGAGGCTGGAGGCTGTTCAGTGCCTTCACACCTCGACTCACCCCCAGCCAGGCCCACTGCACCGTTTGTGAGCTGTTGGCTCTCATCTCACATTTCTCACTGCCTGCTCATCATTGCCTCCCAGATGGGCCACTGTCCCCTCAAAGTTGGCCTGCCTACAGCAAGACAGCCTGGCAGAGTGAAGTTGGAATTGGACAGATTGACTGGCAGCTGTGTTATTTAGGGAAAGTTGCATTACTTCTCTTAGTGTCAGTTTTCTCCTCTATAAAATGGAGGTAAGTCATTGAATAATTATGCATTGAGTACCTGTCAAGTGCCAGCCACTGTTCAAGGCATTTGAGAAAGAGAAATTCTTGTCCTCATGGAATTTACATTTTAATGAGGGAAGACAGACATTAAACCGTAGGCATAATAAATAAGAAAATCATGTCATATGTTAGAAGGTAATCCTATCTAATAAAAGAGAAACATGGTAATTGGCGTACGACCGCTACCCTTCCCATTGGTTATCAGGGCGATATGCAAATTAACTGTCAGCCAAGATGGCGGCCGGCAGCCAGTCAGCTTGAAACTAACATGAGGCTTGCTTGCTTCAGTGACGGAGGAAACCAATGTTCCCCGCCTGCCTTGACGGCCTCTGAGCCTGCAGTTTGAAACATTTTAACAAATATAGAAGCTAAAAAAAACCCCAGAAACCAGCTTTCAGCGAGCTGGGATCTCAGAGCTGGAGTCAGAGCTGGAGTTATACATTGTTTCGAACCGAAACAAACCAGATACCTACTTTCAGCAGCGGAGGCCTAAGAGCTGGAGCCTCAGAGCTAAAGCTGGCCCAGAATTAAAAAAAGAAAAAAGAAAAAAAGGAGCGGTTGGGAGCTTCCATCACCTGCCAGCCTGAAAACAGCCCTCAGCCCCTCACCCAGACTGGCCAGGCACCCCAGTGGGGACCCCCACCCTGAAGGGTGTGTGACCAGCTGCAAACAGCCCTCAGCCCCTCATCCAGGCTGGGCAGACACCCCAGTGGGGACCCCAACCCTGAAGGGTGTGTGACCAGCTGCAAACAGCCATCATCCCCTCACCCAGGCTGGCCAAGCACCCCAGTGGTGACCCCCACCCTGAATGGTGTGTGTCCAGCTGCAAACAGCCATCATCCCCTCACCCAGGCTGGCCAGGCACCCCAGTGGGGACCCCCACCCTGATCCAGGACACCCTTCAGGGCAAACCAGCCAGCCCCACCCATGCACCAGGCCTCTATTCTATATAGTAAAAGGGTAATATGCCTCCCAGCACCGGGATCAGCGGAGCTGAGAGGCCTCCCAGCACCGGGATCAGCGTGACAGGGGGCAGCGCCCAAACCCCCTTATCGCCCTGCAGCTCTGTGTGTGACAGGGGGCGGGGCCACAACCTCCCTATCCGCCCTGCTCTGTTTTTGACAGGGGAAGGCGCCCCAACCTCCTGATCAGCCCTGCTCTGTGCCTGATACGGGGGAGCTCCCCAACCTCTGATCGCCCTGCGGCTCTGTGTGTGACAGGGTGCGGCGCCCCAACCCAGCCCCCCCCTCCCCCCACGGGCCCTGCTCTGTGTGTGATAGGGTAGAGCCATAACCTCCCCATCGGCCCTGCCCTGAGTGTGAGAGTGGCGGCACCCCAACCCCCTGATCGGCCCTGCTCTGTGGGTGAAGAGGGCGGCGCCACAACCCCCCCCCCCCCCACCACGGGCCCTGCTCTGTGTGTGATGGGGTAGAGCCATAACCTCCCCATCGGCCCTGCCCTGAGTGTGACAGTGGCGGTGTCCCAACCCCCTGATCCGCCCTGCTCTGTGTGTGACAGGGGGCAGCGCCCCAACTCCCCTATCAGCCCTACTCTCTGAGTGACAGGGGGGAGCTCCTCAACCCCCTGATGGGCCCTGCTCTGTGCATGACAGGGGGTGGCGCCGCAACCTCCCCATCGACCCTGCCTTGAGTGTGACGGGGCGGTGCCGCAACCCCCCAATTGGCCCTATCCTGAGCGTGACTGGGGGTGGCATCGCAACCTCCCGATCCGCCCTGCTCTGTGCATGATAGGGGGCGGCGCCCCAACACCCCAATCGGCTCTGCTCTGAGCCCGACCAGGGGCTGCACCTAGGGATTGGGCCTGCCCTCTGCCACCCGGGAGCAGGCCTAAGCCAGCAGGGCGTTATCTCCCGAGGGGTCCCAGACTGCGAGAGGGCACAGGCCAGGCTGAGGGACCCCCTCTTCCCCCTGAGTGCACAAATTTTTGTGCACCGGGCCTCTAGTAAGTACAATAAAAAGAAGAAAAGAGAGAGAGCACGAAAGGGACTTTAGGAATTCTGGAGGGGAGCTGATACGTGTGGGCCTCATTGAGCAGAGAGGTGGGGTTGGTGAGGGCAAAGGCCTGGCACATTTGAGAAACAGCAAAGCAGCTAGTGTGGCTCCAGCAGAGTGAGCACGGAATAACATCGGAGACGATGGAGTCAGAGGGAATGGTGATAATGCCCCAGGGCTGTGAGGATTAAGTGAAATGACATCTATACAGCACCTTGCTCTTCCATTTGGCTTCCTATCTTTCCAGTGGCACTCTCACTGTCCCCGCCACCCAGGCTCCAACCTTCAGTGACACTTGGATATCTTCCTTCTCTTCGCCCACATTGCCAATCACTTGCTAGGTCCTCTTCTGCCATTTTCTCTTAATTCCTACTGTCTTTAATCTAGGTGGTGGCCTCTCACCTGTCTAATCACAATAGCCTCCTAACTATTAGATCAGTGGTGGTGAACCTTTTGAGCTCGGCGTGTCAGCATTTTGAAAAACCCTAACTTAACTCTGGTGCCGTGTCACATATAGAAATTTTTTGATCTTTGAAACCATAGTAAAACAAAGACTTATATTTTTGATATTTATTTTATATACTTAAATGCCATTTAACAAAGAAAAATCAACCAAAAAAATGAGTTCGCGTGTCATCTCTGACACGTGTGTCATAGGTTCGCCATCACTGTTTAGACCTACTGCCAATCTGTCCATCACCATTTCCCCCCTTTCTCCCTTCCTTTCCACACCTTGAGGCAACATCGAGCCGCCTCTCTCCTGCTCATAACCCCACTGAGCTGCTTATTAGTGTACTTATTTAATCATCCTTTTGTTCATACATTCAACCTCTTTTGAGCATCTATTAATGCTCATAGTCAGTTGAATTGAGTCTAATGGAGGAAGCAGGCTTGAAAATAATTACAATACCAACTCAGAATGTTTGTTTTTATCCGAGCTTCTTTCAAAAAGGATTTGGAGTTAAAATGACTCATTATGTAATATGATGAGCAATGTGAAGTAGCTCTCTCTATATGTACAAAGTAAAGTTCTGATCTCTTCAACCTGGCATTTAGAATCTTCCCTGGTTGGCACAGACCTTCATTCTAGTTTCATCTTTCACATCCAAGTTAAGGGGACCTTTTGCTTCAACCAAGGGGTAACTTGCAGTTCTACAGTATGATCTCTTTCTTCCTTTTGCCATCAGAGTGTTGTAAGCCCCATGAGATAAGAACATAAATGGGGTGAAGAGAGTCTATTCAATAAATGGTGCTGGGGAAATTGGACAGATACATGCAAAAAGAAAAGAAAAGAAAAAAAGAAACTAGACTACTTTCTTATACCATATACAAGAATAAACTCAAAATGGCTTAGAGACTTAAATGTAAGACTTGAAAATTTAAAACTCCAGAAGAAAACATATGAAATCTCTGACAGTTCTCTTAGCAATGTTTTTTTCTGATATAGCTCCTCAGGCAAGGGAAACAAATGAAAACAACAACAACAACAACAACAAAAAACACAAATGGGACTACATCAAACTAAAAAGTTTTTGCACAGCAAAGAAAACCATCAAAAAACGAAAAGACAGCCTACTGAATGGGAGAACATATTTGCCAATGATACATCTAACAAGGGGTTAGTATCCAAAATTTATAAAGACTTCGTATTACTCAACCCAAAAAACCCCCAAACAATCCAATTAAAAAATGGGCAGAGGACCTGAATAGATACTTCCCCAAAGAGGACATACAGATGGCCAATAGACATATGAAAAGATGCTCAATGTCAGTAATGATTAGAGAAATTAAAATTAAAACCACAATGAGATATCATCTTACATCTATCATCAATCAATCCACAAATGACAAGTGTTGGCGAGGATGTGGAGAAAAGGAAACCCTAGTGCACTGTTGGTGGGAGTGCAGGTTGGTGCAGCCATAATGAAATCAGTATGGAGGTTCCTCAAAAAATTAAAAATGGAATTTCTTCATGACCTAGTGATTACACTTCTGGGAGTATATCTGAAGAAACCCTAAGCACTGATTTGAAAGAATATATGCACCCCTATGTTCATTGTAGAGTTATTTACAATAGCCAAGATATGGAAACAACCTAAGTGCCCATCAGTAGTTGAGTAGATAAAGAAGCGGTGGTGCATATGTACAGTGGAATATTAGTCATAAAAAAGAATGAAATCTTAACCATTTGCGACAGCATGGGTGGACCTACAGGATATTATATTCACTCAGTCAGAGAAAGATAAATGCTATATGATTGCATTTATATGTGGAATCTAAAGAACAAAATAAACGAACAAACAAAATTGAAATGATTCATAGACACAAAGAGCGGACTGGTGGTTGCCAGAGGGGTGGAGGGTTGGGAGACTGGGTGAAAGAGGCCAAGGCATTAAGAAGTGCAAATTGGTAGTTACAGAATAGTCACGGGGATGTAAAATACAACATAGCGATCATAGTTAATAATATTGCGATAACTATGTACGGTGCCAGGTGGGTACTGGAAGTACCAGGGGAACACTTTGTAGAGCATATGATTGTCTGACCACTATGCTATACACCTGAAACCAATACGAAATGATATTGAAAGTAAACTGTTATAGAAAAATTAATAGCATGAAAGGAAAAAGACTACAAGCTCCATGAGAGCAATGGTTTTGATTTGATCACTGCCGTATTCCAGTATCTAAAATAGTGCCTGACACAAAATAAACACTCAATTAAATCTTTTAAAAATAAAATATCTATAAAATAAGCTAGATATTATGTGTCATAAAAGATATTTAGATAAAGTGCTGTGGGAGCTCAGTGAAGGGAGAGATCACTTCTAACTAGAATGTTTTTTACGTAAATGTGGCTGCACATTAGAAACACCTTAGGAACTTTAAAAAGAAAAAGCAATTGTGCCTAGATTCTACCAATTGATTGAATCAGAATCTCTGGGTGATGCTTGGACATCAGTATTTTCTAAGAGCTCCCTAGGTAATGATAATGGTAGTTTAAAATATTGTGAACTAGAATAACCAGGGAAAGCTTCCTGGAGGAGGTGGGATTTGAGCTGGCTTGAAAATCAGGATCTGGATAAGAAGGAAGCATTCCAGATGGAGTACACAGCATAAATGAAGTCCAGAGACAAGAATCACAGGCTGAGCCGGGATCCAAAGTAGTTCATTTTGGCTGGAGCCGAAAGAACACGAAAGGGCATCATTGAAGCAACATTACAAAGGTTGACTGGGGACAGTTTGAGATGGTCTTTGAATGTGAGGCCATGGGATTTGGACTTCATTCGGTTTTGCATTCAGAATTGTGAATGATTTTTAAACGGAAGGGATGTGACCAGAGCTCTCTCTGACTGCCCTTGGAGACTGGCTTGGAAACAGGAAGAACAGTTAGGAGGTGGTGTGTGGTCCACATAATTAATGAGAGCTTAGCTTACGGCTGCATCAGTGGTGGTAGAGAGAAGGGCCGAGATAGAGCCAGATGTGAGGCCTGCCCACCCTCCAGCTGTGGGTCTCCTTTGAGGGCTCTTGATGGAATCACTGGCATTGGAGTGATCAGTGTGCCTTTTGGTGAAGCCAGGGCATCAGCTGCACTGGCATCTCTGGTGCAGTTGTGTCCTCTGCATGACTGACAAATGACAGTGCAAGCGTGGTCTCCTTCCCGAGATGATCGGCCATTGTATCCAGAGAAGCATGTCTGCAAGTGGAACTCGGTACCACACCAAGCTACCTTTGTAACAGAAGTTTCTGTTGCTTTAATACAGCAGGGTTTGTCTTTGCTTCACCTCTGGCTAACTCCAGCACCATGGACACCACGGGATATCAGTATCCAGAGCTGCTCATTTTCTAAGCTCTGGGTGTACTGAGGACAGCCTGCCTTCAGTAATACAGCTTGAGCAGTGGCTGGAGGCCATGGGCCAAGGGGCAGCTTCCAGCAGTTTGATAGCAGAATGCTCATCTACAAAGAGCTGGAGCTTCTGGGGGCACAGAACATCTGCAAAGGCAAGGACACCATATGGGTGTGGGGCTGGGGGAAAGTGGAGTTGCTGGAGGAGGATGGTGATTGGGTCTAGTTTGCTGATACAGGCTTGTGCAGAGAGGAGTGCCTGCCCTTGGCCAGGTGCTGCCAGAAGCTGGTTCATCCCCAGGGTCATACCCAAAAAGACAGGCCAGCAGGAGTTGCTAGTGCAGATATTTTTTCCTTCCCTCTGTTTTGCCAGGGCTGACCTTATTTGCAGTCAGTTTCAGAATGTCAGTCCCTCAGCGTGCAAAGACTTCACAGTTTGCAAGGGGCTTTCACACTCTTGATCTCATTGGAACCTCACAACAATCCTGAGAATTAATTAGGACAGCAGTTGCTGATCCATTTTTCTGATGAGAAAACTGGGGCTAGGATGTGGTTAGGTAGCTTATTCTAAAGTCATGTAGATATAAAGCATAGAGGCTGGGACTTGTTCATGGAGAAGCCAAGAGGTCACTTGTCAGGGCTGCTTGAGAAGGAATTTATGTACACCCTTGAAGAAGTTAACTTTTTAGCTGTTTCATTAACTGGATGGATGACTTTAGGCAAGTCCTTTATTGTGCATCTCAATTTTGTTAGCTCTACAATGGGAATAGTAATGTTTACTTAGTAGGATTTTTTGAAGGTCAAAATGCTCATTTATTTAAACAACTAGGGGCCCAGTGCATGAAATTCATGCACGGATAGGGTCCCTAGTGGCTGTCGGCTGCGGCTGGGGCCTCCCTTCCCCCAGCTGCCTGCCGCCACTGCTGGCTGGGGCCTCCCTTTGCACCTGCCTTGGCCTGGTGCCGCCCGCTCACCTGCTCCACCATCCCACCTCGGTCCCGCTCTTGTTGGGGCCCATCGGCCAACAGTGCCTCCACTGCTGCTCGCTGCCAGTGCCGCATGGCTGACATTCGCCATGTTCCGCACCGCCCCCTGGTGGTCAGCACACGTCTAACTCCCAGTCGGTTGAACTCCCGCCCGTGGGGACAATTTGCATATTAGCCTTTTATTATATAGGATGGCCAGTACAATGCCTGGCATATAAGATGTTCCTTTTTTTTAAAAAAAAGCTTTTTTTTCTTGAAATGATAGATTCACAAGAAGTTGCAAAAACAGTACAGAGAATCCTTTGTGCCCTTCTCCTAAGTTCCCCCGATGGTACAATCTTATGTAGTTCTATGGACAGTCCCCAGCTTTCAAAGGCTTAACATTGATTTTTTGACTTGACGATAGTGTGAAAGCAATTAGCATTTAATAGAAATCGTACTTTGAATTTTGATCTTTTCCTGAGCTACTGACATGTGGTATGATCCTCTTGTGATGCTGGGCAGCAGCAGCAAAATGATTTTGCCTGACTTTAGGCTAATGTAAGTGTTTATCTCTAAAATGAAACACATTTAAGGCAGGCCAGGCTAAACTATGATGTTCAGTAAGTTAGGGGTGTTAAATGCATTTCCAACTTATGATATTTTCAATTTATGATGCGTTTATTGGGTTGTAACTCCATCATAAGTCAAGAAGCATCTGTATGGCAGTATCAAAACTAGGATATTGACATTGGTACAATAACTTGTTCACTAGATGTAACCTTGTTCAGGTTCCCTTTATCTTTTCTGATAAAAATTAGAGTAGATTATTTCTGAGGTTTTTGTGTTTTTTTTTTTTGTTTTTTTTTAGCTCTGAAATGCTATACACAGTGTTTTTAGTGTTCTGACTTTTCTGTGGCATTGGACTTTCTGGAAACTGTCTTCTTGGTTGGTTTTCATAGCAGGTACATCTCTATCTTCTCACATTTTCTCCGTCTCTTTCACTGTCTTCCTGTCCTCTATATGTGTATCCCTCCAGATTCAGTTCTTTGCTCCTCCTCTTCCCCTCAGGGTGTTTTCCTCAGGTGGAATCTTAGTTTTATCTTTACTTGAGGATTCTGAAATCAATGTTTCCACTTCCAGTGGCCAAGCCCCTCTCCAGTTTCCTGTTTCTGGAAATTTGCTGAATATAAACTCTAACTCATTATCTCTAAAATGAAACTTGTCTTTATTTAAACCCCAACGAGTGCCCCTCTACCTCTCCAACTGACTTCCCTGTGTCTGCCACTGAGTCATTGTTGAAACTGCCCAGGCTGAATGAGGAAACTTGGGTGATCTATATGTTCACTATCTTGATCGTACTGAGGGTTTTGCTGGGTTTATACATATGTCAGAACCTATCAAATTATATACATTAAATAGGGACATGCCAGTTATACTTCAATAAAACTGAAAGGAAAAAAGGAAGGAAAGGAGGGAGGAGGACAGACTGCTCAGAGCCAGATAACCTAGGTCTGAATGAATTCTGGCTCTAGAACTCAGTCAAGTTACTCAACTTCTCTGTGTCTCATTTTCCTCATCTATGAAATGAGGATGATAACAATAATGTACTATATAGGGTTTTTGGGAGAATTAAATGAGTTAATTCAGGTAAAGTGCTTCAAACAGTACCTGCCTCATGTTAAGCTCCCCTAGTTTTGTTGATGTATCTATTCATCTCAGGTTCACCATGTCTGGTACAGAGTAGGTGTTCTAAAATGTTTATTGAATGAATAGATACTGTCATAATTTTGAAGTACTATTTCCTTCCCCAACTTTATCCAAAATATTATTTTTTCTTTGAGGTTCAGCTTAGGTTCTTCCTGCTCTGAGAAGTCTTCACCCACCTGAGCCCACAAGGCCCTCCTGGCTGCTCCCCTTCCTTCCCCTCCTCTCTCCTCCCCTCCTCCCCCCCTCCCCTCCTCTCCCTCTCTTCCTCTCAATTTTATATTAGCACATTTGGTACTGATTCACAGTTAGATTTTTGTTTTGTCTTTTTTTAAAAGTGGCTTCATGTGTATATATCTTTCCTTTCCATCTTCATTGGACATCTGAGGACACATATTATTTCTGAAAAATTTTTATGTGCCCTTTGTCTATGTTGGGCCTACAGTAGGTGTTCAGTAAGAGTGGAATGAATGAATGGTGTGATTCATAATGTGTTATGAAGACCTCATGAAGTAAGATAACTTCCTATCAGTTAGCTCATTATTAAAACAAACTTACAAAATTTAGCCCTGGAGGGAAAATTTCAAAGTGTGTGTGGTGACACAGTGGTCCCAATTCTGTCCCTCTGATCTTACCTTCCCTTTTGGGTCTTGAGGGAGCTGTAGGCCTCCTTTTTAGCATGTTGGCATAGGCTAGGATACAGCTGAGGCAGGTTGGCACAATTAAGAGGACTTGTCTGAGTGACAGTGAGGGAGCAGTAGGGAACTGAGCAAAGGGGAGGGAAGCTGAAGTACTAGTACACTGGCTCACTGGGGCTAAGATACTCTCTTGCCCCAGAGGTTGGGCACAACTCCCCTGATTCTGACCTGGTCCTCTGTTTTCTAGCTGACTACCTGAAGCGTCCAATCTGAAAACTTATTTCCCAGGAGATCCTTTCTGGACATCCTTTGTGTCCAATAACCTGGCTTCTGTTCTTCTTGATATACATTTTCTTTTTCCAGTTTGAGGGAGACACCCAGTATGATCACCATTCACTTCATTTCTTATAGACGTGGTTCTGGCTTGACCTCTCTCTGAGTCTAATAGTGTAATGATACCTCAGCCATATTATCAATAAGACATCCATACTGTGACATGACACAAAACAACACATGGTTCTGTGCCCTCCCCGCTGGGCCCTGATCATTCCAAGTTCATTATTATTAGTGCCATTCCTTGCAGCAGCATCTCCTCCAGGAAGTGGTCACATGTGAGGTCCCTCAGACCTTGGAGGACATTCATTGATCAATATGCGTCCTCTGCTTCACAAGGAATCTGGAACAACGTATAAGCACTAGATGCTTTGGGACTGAAGAGGCTTCTGGTCAACATTCATAAGAACAAGTGCCAATCATTGTTCCTTTTATTTACAAAGTGTAGTATGTCTCACAAGTTCCTTTAAACAGTTCTATGAGAAGGATATTACATTCCCATTTTATCAGCGAAGAACTAAGATTCCTAGAGAAAAAGGCTTGGTTTGCCCAAGGTCACATAGCTGGTAAGTGGTGGAGTTGCCTGGCTCCAAACCTTGTTCTCTTTGCACTGCATCTCCTGGCTCTTCCTACCAGTATCTTCCCTTTAGTTTGCCTCAGCCTGTTCTGGCTTTAGCCCCAGGTTTTTTTCTGTGAGTCCAAGCTAAACCATTTATTACTTTCTCTGCTGCTTCTGTATCTTTTTAGTCTTGGGAGAGTTCCATAGATTCCAGCAGGAAGACATTTGTTTCTCGCAGACCCTAAGATTCCTCTGTAGTTTCCCATGCTGACTGTGGAATTACATCCCTCTCCCTTAGCTAAAGCGCCCACTGCTCTCTCCCTTTCTTTTTCCCACTGTCAGGTTTATCCTTGGTCTGAACTTAGACCCTACTTTGTCTCTTAACTTTTTTTTCTCCTAACCTGTCTCATATTTCTCCTAGTTCTTGCTTCTTGGATAGACTCAGGCTTCCCCTCCTGTGTGGCAGGCTTGGTTTCCCGAATTTATTTATCTATTTACTCATTCATTCATTGACCATTTGCTGAATGCCGTTGTCAAGCACTGCACTTAGGCACTGGGGGTTCCAAGGTGTTCAAACATGGTTGAGGAGACTGAAGAATCAGGAGCCCTTTACAATTCAATGTGGTGATGGTTGTGAAGGCAAAAACAGAAGGTGCTTGTGGGGTATAGGAGGAGAAACATGTGATCCAGATTTGGGGGAGGGAGCGGTCAGAGGAGTCTTTTGGAAGGTGTCATGTCTGAACTGAGTCCTAAGGGTAAATTGAAGTTGGCTTAGAGTGAGTGAGTGTGGTAGTGGTTGGGGGAGTTGTGGGGAGGGCAGAATGCCAGGCAGGAAGAGCTCCTATATGAAGACTCAAAGCTGCACATCCAGGGAACTGCAAACATTTCAGCCTGATGGGAACAAAGATTGTAGGGATGATGAGGGATGAGGCAGGAGAGGTAATCTGGAGCCAGACTGTGCAGGGCTCTTATTTTGTTCTGAAGCTGATAAGGGATTGTAGAAAGATCTTATGTAGAGGAGTGGCTTGTGTACAATAGCATTTTAGAAGGATCACTGTGGTGTCAGGGTGAAGGACGGATTGGAGAGAGACAGATAAGAGACAAGTCCAAAAACTGGCAGTGACTGAGATCTGAGTTGAGGAGAACTTGAACTAAGGTTATGGCAGTGATTGAGGAAAGAAGTAAATGGGTTCAGAATATAAGGGAGGTGGAATTTCTAGGGCTCGTCACTGATTATCTGTCCTTGCAATTAAGAGGAAGCGTGCTAGTTCGTCTCACCCTTACATTTGTCTGCCTTGCCTTCTACATGCAGTCCCTGTTGGCTGTCAGAAGATGTGTGATTCCTGGTGGGCTCTGTTTACCCCTTCTCCCCACACCCCCGCTCCCTGCAAGGGCCTTCTCTTTTTGGCTCACTCTACCTTGATCATCAGTCTGATCCATGTCTAGAGCATTCTTTCAGTTTGCATTTGGAAACCTGAGTGGCACCTCAGGTCAACCAAGAGATGCCACTCAACTTTCCCTCTAAGTGACGCTCACACCCTCCCTCCCCCGGCCTTGCATGGGTAGTGCCATCTTCTTCCAAGGATAGTACCTGGGGGGAGCTGAGATAAAAGGTGACCTTATTTGCTAAGTTACTTCTAAAGGAAGAAGAGGCAAGTATCCCTCTTTTATTTTTAGAATAGAAGATCTTTCAACACAGTGGGAAAGAACATGTAACTAGTTCCTAGGAAGAGAAGAAACCTAGCGTGGGCAGATTGGAATGCTCTGGGTTGGTGACATTCAGAACTGTCCTCTCCAGGGTAGTGCCGACTGATTTAATCTTTTGTGGAATAGAAGAGCGTTAGCATCGGAAAGGGACCTTAGAGTTCATCTAGCTCATCATCCTTACTTTGCAGATGAGGTCTTTGATGTCTCGAGGGCTGGTGTGGTTTGCCCAATGTCACAATTAGCTAATAGCGGGACTGGGACCAGAATCAAGGCCTTCTAGTTCAGTTCTTGTCTCACTAGCCCCATGAAAGTACATGATTTTATTGTTTGTTTTGAGGGTTTTTGCTGTTGTGGTTCTTATAAGCTTGATAATTTCACAGTCTGGAGAATAAGAGGCTATTTTAATGACAATCTAGTTTGATAGTTTCCCCTTCCCCTAAGACTGGAAAGAGCTTGTCCAAGGTCACAGAATGAGGAAGGGCCTGTAGAGGAGCCTCCAGACCTGCAATATAGTGCTCTTTCCAGCAACATCCAAGGTCTTACCCAGGACCTAAGACTCAACAGCTTGGCTCCAAGGACACTGAACGGAAGCATTCTTCAAGTGCATTGCAGCCACAGTTGATTTCATAAGATCCCAAAGACACAATTTCCTTCTTTTTTCCCTGAGTGTTTTTTTTCTTCTTATTTGATAAAAGTGTATGGCTGTGGAAATTACGTCAGTTTAATTAGGCTGCTTGACACAGTACTTTTCCACTGAATTTACTAGGAACTGTGAATTTGTTGTAGTGAGCTGCACTGCAGGCTGCAGTATCTGATTGGCATGCCAGGAGCATCACTAGCTAACAGCTAAATAGAGATTGGGAAGAAAACTGGGTCAGAAAGCAGGCCTCCTGTACCTGCAGCCTCTGCGGAAGGCGGCGCAGAGGCAGCAGGTGGCCACAGCATGGCACTGTCTCCCAGAGCCTGAGCCACAAGCACCCGCCCCCAAGTACCCCGCCCCCGAGGCTCTGCGCTGCAGCCCCCCACCCACCCTTTCCTTTGCAGGTAATTGTTCCTGTGGCCATTTTTCCTTCTGTTTCTGTACAGATCACAAAGCTTTTATAACTAGCAGCTCAGGGATGGCTTTTTCTCAATAAAAAAGCTGAAGATTGGTTCAGGTGCAATCTTCATTAGCCACTGGTATTGTAAACCGTGGAGCAAGTCCTCTGGCTTTCCAGAGCTGGGCTTGTCCAGGAGCTGGAACTGGGCGTGAGAGTTCTACACAGTGATGATGAAAGGGTTGTCATGTTTCCATTTGCCTCTGTCCTGGGTCTCCCCACCAACAGCCCTGGTTATGTAGCATCCATCTCTGAAAGTCTCAGTGCTGAGCACCAACACAAACGAGGGGCTTTGAGCGAGGAGTGAGTGACTATGCCCGAAGGCTCAGGGAAACTACTTGAAGGCAGTGACATTTGAGTTAGGCTTTGAGCAGTAAACTGGGTGAAGACAGGAAAGAAATGAGGAGACACTGGTGGCCTGCCCATGCTAGTCTCAGGACTGCTTTATGGAGGCTGGAGACCTACCTGGCCATCTAGGGCTAGAATGTAGCATGCTGGCGCTAACTGGGACCTTAAGGATCTGTTTGTCAAGTTCCTTATTTTATAGATGGGCGAACAAAGGCACAGAGAGGAAGGGACTGGAACATAGGCCAGCCCAGTGCTGTTGTAAGCAGTCATGTACTTGTCCTCATTTCTAATGCGGCTCTGAGGATATCTACTTCCTCCTCCTGGGTTTCACTCCTCTATCCTCTTTCTTTATTATTATTATTTTTTTATTTAAAAAAATTTTTAATTGATTTTAGAGAGAGAGAGAGAAAATGGAAGGGAGGGAGAGAGAAACATCACATTGATTGGCTGCCCCCTGCTGGGGATGGAGCCTGCAACCTGGGCATATACCTTAAAGTAGCGGTTCTCAACCTGTGGGTCGCCAACCTGTGGGTGGCGACCCCTTTGGGGGTCGAACGACCCTTTCATAGGGGTCCCCTAAGACCATTGGGAAACACATATATAATTACATATTGTTTTTGTGATTAATCACGATGCTTTAATTATGTTCAATTTGTACAATGAAATTGGGGGTCACCACAACATGAGGAACTGTATTAAAGGGCCGTGGCATTAGGTTGAGAACCACTGCCTTAAAGGAACCAGTGACCTCCTGGGGCCTGGGCCAATGCTCAACCAACTGAGCCACACGAGCCAGGGCTCAATCTATCATCTTTCTGACTCCTGCCATATGAATTCAGAGATGCCCATTGGTCTCCACCTGTAAATTACCCATGAGGGAGGGAACCTGGATCCTGCTGGCATTGGATTCCTAGGTTACTTGGATCCCTGCTAGCCAACTATATCCCTTTCCTTCCTCAGGCCAAGCCAGATCAGGCCAAGCCTGATTTATCAGGGGGCTGGTGCCTCCCCAAGAATACTTGGTGGGAATGGGTCTTGCATCAGAGCCAGAGCTTAAATTCTCAAAGTCATAAAAGTTGAGTGTGGCATGAATCTGGGCCATTGTACTTCTCTGTTATTCTGTGAGAACATTGGGCTTCTTTTGACTGAAAGTTGTTTTTAATACAAAATACTTAAATTGACTGAATTTTGCTTTAAAGACAGTTTTCGTTAGACCATTTTAATTCTGTGCAGCATCTCTTTATCTTTTGAGGAGAAATCAGAGGGTGGGAATAAAACAGTCTCCCTGGTAATTTTCCTTGGATCTTTTGGATGGTCTCAACTCAAGGAATCCTGTCTTTGGACCAAGTACTGATATTATCATTGAAATGCAGAAATGCATACCCATTTTCTGATAAATGTACAAAAGTTTGCTATTCAAGTGAACCATTTGCACAGGCTCTTTCAAAGCCAGCTTTAAGGCTAACATGTTTTGGAAGGCAGTTTATAAATCAGATGTCAGGTGGTCTCTGGCCTGAGCTAAGTGGAGTGGCCAGAAGAACAAGCCCATTGGAATAGTTGTCAGACATGCCAGTGGGGAAAGTCCGGCTTTGAGGCCCTGGTGGTCAGGTGGCCAGACCAGACCCCTGCCTCCTCAAATTAGAGGTTCCTTTCTTTTATTTTACTTTATTTTATCTTAGGTCAGAGCAGGTGGTCTTAAATGCCTCTAAATAATTTCCCTAATTATTATTGGAAGGATATGTTTATTTGCAAATTAGTAGACCTTGCATGTAAGTTGGTATTTGCTGGAAGAAAGAAAGGGAAGGGGGAAAGGTGGGAAGGAAAGAAGAAATGCTGCTTCATGCAGAGGCTGATACATTCATAGAAATTTCTATATATTCTCATATTGGGGTCATACTAGGGCTTGTCACTAGAATGAACATCATCTGAACAGTTCATAGAAGTGACTGGAATAGACGGAGAGAAGTTGAAGAGAGGTTGTAATTTGAAGTTTCTCAAGAATCATCTGTCTTCCTTGCAGGTTACATAAAGGCAGGCAAGAGGCAGGGCTGCAACTGCAGTGGAGCGCCCCGCTGGGCTCAGCCTGGCCTGGCAGCGACCCTGTGAACAGTTTTTCCTGAATTGTCCACCCCTGGCCACAGCCTCTTGGGTATGGGTACTCAAGAGTGGTCCTTAGTCCTCAATCACTCATGCTAGCTGTTGCCAAGGGCAGCTGAGAGAGCCCAGGCTCTTCTCCGTGAGGCCTCCCCACTCTGCTCCAGTTCAGGGGTTCAGGCTATGGCCCATGCTTTCATTTGCAGCCCTGGACATGTGTTTTTGTTTCTCGGAGCCTTCATTAGCCCCCTGTAAGGAAGAAAGTATATGAGACATAAAACCAGCATAGGGTCTAATACTGCAGGCTTCTTACATTGTCTCCTTTCCCCTCTCCTTTGCTATTCTCCCAGCCCCTGAACACTTCCCTAAATGGACTCCCCTGGCCCTCGACACCCCTCTATTCTGGGCAGAAAGCAGATGTGGCCGACTGCTCCGGTGCTTTGTGGTCCTGCCTTCAAGACCTGTGAGGCTGGGTTAAGGGGGGTTGTAGTGTTTGTTGCTGAGGGCTACTGTCTTGTCCCTTAAGACCATCCATAGGGCATGGAGACTCCCCTTTCCTTCTCTCTCCGTGGCTGCCCTCTCACCTACTTTGGTGACTCTCAGATTCTGATGCTGGAGAGGAAGCTCAAAGAACTTCTATGTGCCTCTTCCTTCCTTTCATATCTATCCATTCAAACCCTACAATTTTCCCCCTGTAGTTTCCCCTATATCCATCTCCATCTTCTCATTTTGTTGTCACCGGGACAATTGCAAATAAGCTTCTCTTCCCAAAGCTCAGTGCTGGAAGCAGCCACCCTGCTTGCAGCCTTCGCAGTGTCAGCTCCCGCTGCCTGCTGCCTTCATGTACTTGTTCACATCTCAGGTGATTATATTAAATGTTCATTAAACATTCTGCAATCCATCCAGAGCAACCTTGTCAGAAGAGAGAGGGGAAAAGCAAATATCTATCTTCTCACTTGTCATTTTGCTCAGATAAATGAATTAAATATTTTTATTGCCTTGAAGATTAATTATCTTCTGTCCCCAGGCCAGCTTTCATATTCTAGCTGTATCTTCTGTGACTGGGACCTGGTAGTTGGAATTTCTGTCTCCCCTGCCCCCATCCCCACCCCCCGCCCCCCCCCCCCCCCCGGAACCTATGCTTTGCCCGGTTTCTCAACATCTCTAGTGAGACCCAATCCAGGGGTTCAGCGAGAGGAGTCTGACCTGCAGGATGGATATTAAGTTATGAATCATCTAGCTTAGAACTGGGAGACCTCTTGACATCATCTGGTCCTTTCTGGAACTTGAGATACATTATTGCACTTAACAAAATACCCGAGACCCAGAGAGTTTAGTGACTAACCCACGGTCACCCGGCTCATAAATTTTGGACCCTAACGTCAAACTAGATTTTAGGCTGTAGTTACACTTCATCCTCTCTGTGTACTAGTAAACCAGCTCTTTGTTTGAGGATGGTACCAATGCTCTGAATTTCTCTTTGCAAATACAACAATTTGGGGTCCTGTTTTGCAGTGTTATGCCTTGTCAGTGTAAAGAAGAAAAGACAGCCTTGAAGTGTCCTCCTCCCAGGCAGGTGATGTGGGATGGATAGGCAGACACCCCCTGTTCCCTAGGTCCCTAGAGTTCATGGGGTCAGCATGAGGACACTTTGTCCTACCTGACTCTTGTTCAGTGAGTCCTTGTAGGCCCTCAGGTACAAAAGGAAGTTTTACTTGTTTCCCAGGACCACCGAGCACTACTTTCTCGTTTCTGCCCGTGTCCATCTCAAACTAAAAGAGTAAACTTGTGCTCTTCCCACAGGTGCTGCTCCCCCGGTGTGCTCCCCACCTCCCTGCTGTCCCTCGGTTCTCCCAGGGGGCCTTCTGTCCTCCTAATACCCAGGCGTGGGTCCTCTGTGACTCGGCTTGATAAGAGCTCTCTGGTCATTCAGTCTGTCAGCACTCACCACTGTTACTTTTTTGTTGGACAATACCTCGCAAATCCAACCATTCCGTCTGCTCCAGGAGTCTGTGCCCTGTTTCCTGGACCACTGCAGCAGCCTCTCAGCGGTCCGGTCCAGCCTTCACCCATCGTAGACTGGTGGACTCTAAACCACCCACTTTCTCACGTGAAACTCCCTGCAGCTACCTGGTGAAACATCCCAGCTCTTTCAAAATCTAACCCTCCACCCCCAGTATGAGTTGTTCATACCAGTCAGACTGCAATACTTCTGTCGTCTATTTAACTAGTGATTCTTTGCTCATTTGTTCCCTCCATCCTTCAGTGAAAAAAATACAAAATTTCTTTGCAAACTATAAAGCATGCAAGGTTTTATTTGTTTAATAAGTACTCTGCTATGTGAAAGGGAAGAATGGGGTTTGGGATTTGGCGACTACCCACTGGATGCTGCTAATTTGCATATATTATCTTATTTAACCCTTTTTATATTCCTGTAAGGTTGAGTTATATTCATATTAGAGATGTGGAAACTGAGGCCCTGAAGAAAAAGCAAGTTTTCTTCCGCTGTGCTGTGGGCCTGGTGCCAGAGGTGGAGTGGTGGGAGGAACTACAAAGTCTCCAGGCTGGCAGGTGGGTAGGGCATGCACACGAACAGCCGTTGTGGAAGAAAATGCCCAGTGTCCTGAGGACCACAGATATGGTGCTAAGAAATTCTGAGGAAGGTGGAATTTCTTCTAGCTGGGGGTTAGAGAAGACTTCATGGAGAAGGTAGATTTCCACTGAGTGTGAAGGATGAGTAATATTTTGACAGAAGAGCTGGGAGGCCAGGACAGGAAAAGGGAGACTAGCATAGACAGAGGCGCAGAGAGACCATCAGCGAATGGTCCACCGTGTTTGAACACAGGATTCTTGTGGAGGAAGATAAAGTGGAAAGGTAGGCTTCCAATGTGTGCTGTAGCCTGTTCATAGATGGACTTAAATGTCTGGTTAAAAGATTCATGGTCTAGCCTGGCTGGTGTGGCTCAGTGTTTAAGCATCGACCCATGAACCAGGAGGTCATGATTCGATTTCCATTCAGGGCATATGCCCGGGTTGCGGGCTTGATCCCTAGTAGGGGGCATGCAGGAGGCAGCTGATCAGTGATTCTCTCTCATTGATGTTTCTATCTCTCTCTCCCTCTACCTTCCTCTCTCTGAAATCAATAAAAACATATTTTTTAAAAAGATGCATGGTCTGTTCAATAGGCATAGGGGAGCCATTACTACATTTTGAGCAGGAGAATTGCTAGTCAGAGCTGAGATTTAGAAAGGCTACCTCAGGCACCCAGTGAATTGGAGAAAAGGGGGAATAATTAGAAGCTATTACAGTTGTCCAGTACAGATGTTCTGAGAGCCTGAACTAGCACAGTGACAGTGGGAAAGGAGAAGAGGGACAACATGAGAACAGAACAAGGCAGACAGCCTTGGTCATTGGCTGGGTTTAGGGAGTAAGAGGAGGACTGAGAGACGATTCCACGGTGGCTAAGGATGGCGATGGCAGCGCAAGCAGAAAGAAGAGGAGGGTCAGAGGGCAACCCCTTCTGATGGTTCATTCTGTTTTGTGCAGGTGGAATTTTAGATGCTGGTGAATTGCCTATTTCACACCTACGCTGAATGCTCTTCACTCCTGCTGCCACCACCATTCCCGATCCCCTCCGTCTGTCTTCATTATTTGACACTTTTGTCTGCCTTTTGCAGTCCAGCCAAATGAAGCCCTCTGGTGCACCTTATTTGTCTTTGTGTTGTCCATGCTACTTGATGTTTCCTGAGCCCAGCCTCCCCGGCACGTGCCCTGTACTAAAAAGTATACCTGGAATACATGGGATGAACAGCTGGTGGTTATAACTGACATAATCACAGCAGTGGTTCATGTTTGTATGAATGTTTTTGTTGACAAAGCACCTAGAATGGTCAGAAGTGTGTTGTTGCATTTCCCTGCCAGTCCCTCCAGGTAGGGTCACTGGACCATTGACTCAGTAAGCTGTAAAAGTTATTAGGGAATAATTGGTACATTTTAGTTTAATAATAAATGCAGTTGAAGACATTAGAACATAACAAATGGGAAAGTTGGGATGATTTTTAGCTGCTATAAGTAGGTAGACTCTTAGAAAGAATGATTAAATTTAAAAATATATTCCAGGTGATGTCAATGCTGAGATTGATGTTATGTGTGTGTTCAGGATAAAGACTCTTAGCATTGTACTTGGCACATAGCACTTAATGAGTTTTGGATTATATTATCACTGATGGAAAATTTGAAATTGTAAAAGGGAAAAATGCCATTTTTTAGGATAGCACCAACATTTTTATTAATATGGAAATATATACAGTGCTTTTAAAGTGCCCTTTAGAGGTCTAAAATCACTGTTAGTTGATGAATATAAAAATGATTTGTTTGCCCATAAAACTATCATTGCTCACACATTTAGAGAGAATCAAATTTAGAAATGAATTTTGGAAGTGTGCTTTTCTCTTCTAATCTTTTTGAATGAAAGATAAAATAGGTCTGGGAAAAAAAGGGTTTCTTCCCACTTCTCAGTAATTTCCCACTTCCCCTTTTGTTTCTCGGCCATCAGAGCACCAGTGGACAAAGGGGCAGGTAAACTCAAGTGTCTACTTTGTCCAAGGTACTAAATGTAGGTAATTAAATTCAATCCTCATGATAGTCCTGTGAAAGCATTGCTATAATTCCAGCTGGACAGATGAGGAAATTGAGGTTTAGAAAGTCTTAGTAACTTACTATTAGGTGATAGAACCAGAAGTTAAACATACTGTACCCTGGACTGTGGCGGTAGCCTCCTGACAGTCTGTGGTTGCAAAACCTGTGCCCTTTGCCCCCTGCCAAGCAGCCTTCTGCATGTGGCAGAAGATGGCAGCTTATGTTTACAGCTTCACATTAGAGCTGCTAGAACAAGTAATTTATTAAACCATATTGGTCCTCTGTTTTGAAGGCAGGGCCAGAATCCTGACTTCCTCAGTCACCATTGCGGGTTGCTACTGATTTAAAATACTAATTTTAAAAATAAGTGTTAAATTATTGTGAATACTTAGCCCTCCCAGTAAGTCCTTCTATAAATAGGACATAATGTTAAAAGAAACTTGAAAAGAGAAATCTATGCAGCATAACTTTTTGAAAACTTGGTTACTCCCTTTAGGAATGTGTGTTTTAAGGATTTTGATAGAGCGTGATTTGATGGAAGGTTTGCCCACATTAGGGGCTTTTAGGGCCCACGGTCTTGTTAGGGTGGCAGAGAAAGAAATGAATGTGCAGTGGTGTTTTTTGTGAGTGGGCCTCTCCAGTTCCAGTGCTGGGCTGAGGGTGCAGGTGGAGGCAGAAAAGTCAGACAGGAAGGGGATGGGACCAGTCAACCCACCCACCCCAACCTTAGCCTTTCTATCAGATAAAATTAGATTTGTCTTTCTGTTTTCTGTCATTAAAAATCAGGTTTGTTTTTTTTAGAGTTTCATATTAACAAAATCATACAGTATGTACTTTGTGCCTGGCTTCTTTCATTCAGCATACTGTTTTTGAGATTCATTCATGTTTTGTGTATCAGTAGTATTATTTCTTTTTTATTGATGAGTAGTGTTTCATTATATGTTATATCAGTTTGTTCATCCATGTATCCATTTGTTCATCCATTTATTAGTTTTCCTTTTTGTGTGTGGTCACAGTTGCTTTTATTGCACATCCAAGATGAACAGGTTCTTCAAAATTTTTAAACCTCATTTTCATTAGAAATATGATCCACAGTCTTCTTTCACAGAAAATTGACGCCCCGAGATGCTTTAAGCAACAGGTGTTAGTTTTCTCTTGCTTCACAAATTAGCACAAACTTAGTGGCTTAAAGTATTATTCTTAATTAGCTCATAGTTCTATAGCCAAAAGCCTGGGTGGGCTCAGCTGGGTTTTTGCTTAGGGTTACAAAGCCAAAATCAAGCTGGATGGGATTCCTATCTGGAGACTCTAGGGAAGAGTCTGTTTCTAGGCTCATTCAACTTACTGGCATATTTCAGTTCCTTGTGGTTGTAGGACTGACGTCCATTTTCTTGCTGGTAGTTAACTCAAGGTTGTGCTCAGAAATTAGTCAATGCTCTCCAGTGCTTGAACATGGCTTCTTCAATTTCGAAGCCAGCAGTGGAGCCTCAGAGTCTTCTTGTGCTTCAAATCTTTCTGAATTCTCCTCTGCTAGCAGCCAGAGGAAATTCTCTGCTTCTAAAGAATTCCTAGGGTACTTCTATTAGGCCCACCTGGAGGCAGCCCTTACATTTTTTGTAAAGTTTCATTTTTTATTTTTAAAATATATTTTTATTGATTTCAGAGAGGAAGGGAGAGAGAGATGGAAACATCAATGATGAGACAGAATAATTGAGTGTCTGCCTCTTGCATGCTCCTGACGTGATCCAGCCTGCAACCCAGGCATGGGCCCTGACCAGGAATCGAACAATGACCTCCTGGTTCATAGGTCCATGCTCAACTACTGAGCCATGCTGGCTGGGCAAACTTTCCCTCCCTGCCTCCCTCTCTTCCTCCCTCCCTTCCTTCCTTCCTTCCTTCCTTTATTTTTAAATGAAGGATTTTATTTTATTTATTTTAAAATGTTTTTATTGATTTCAGAGAGGAATTGAGAGAGATAGAAACATCAGTAATGAGAGATAATCATTGATTGGCTGCCTCCTGCATGCCCCCCATTGGAGATTGAGCCGCAACCAGTCATGTGCCCTTGACTGGAATCAAACCCGGGCCCTTTCAGTCCACAGGCCAACGCTCTATCCACTGAGCCAAACTGGCTAGGGCCAAACTTTCAGTTTTAGAATGGTCTTTCTGCCCTGGCCGGTGTGGCTCAGTTGGTTGGAACATCGTCCCATACACTGAAAGGTTGCAGGTTTGATTCCTGGTCAGGGCACACACCTAGGTTACAGGTTCAATCTTCAGTCAGGGCAACCGTTGATATTTCTCTCTCTCTCTCTCCCTCCCTCTGTAAAAAAAGAAAGAAAGAAAGAAAAAAATCAGTGAAAACATTCCTCGGGTAAGGATTTAAAAAAAAAGGCCTTTGTATTATTAAGCTGAACTTTGATATTTTAAGCATTTCTGTCCATTGAACCGTATGCCATTTCATTCTACAGCTTGATCCCCCTTCTTCCTGTGGCCCTTATATCATCCAGGTTTTCTCTTTAGATGGAAAATACCCATTTCCCCCTCTATTTTTTCACATGACATGTTATAGCACAGCATTAAGTATATCTACTGAAATCACAACTAGATTTAAATTCAGCTATGCCACCTACTAACTGTGATATTGGACAAGTTAACTTCTTGGTCTCCTTATCTGTCAATGTATACCTTATGGGATTAATTGACAGATTAAATGAACCAGTGCATGCAAAGCTCTCAAGCACCTTCCTGTCACATTATATACACACAAAATGTGTTAGCCAGTATTATTATTTCAGTATTGTTACCCTGTCCCCATTTTGTTCTTTTTCTTCTGGATGTGATCTGTTTTGTCAGTGATCAGAATAAAATGTACTGCCTGAATTGTACAAGTGCCTTAAAGAGGTGCATAGTCCTTTATTCAATAATTCTACTTTGGAAAGTGTATTCTAAGGATATAATCAGAGATGTGGGAAAATATTTTTTCAAAAATGTTCATCACAATGCAATTTGTAATGGCAAAATAGTAAAAGCAATCTAGGTTCCCATAAGGAAATAATGAAAGTAGGGCATATCTCTATGATGCTATAAAGCACATGCTAAAAATCACATTTTTAATGAAAATAATGACATGGGAAACATAACATTATGTTCAGTGTGAAAGTCATGATATAAAACAGCATATATAGCATGAACTGTATTTCTGAAATTATATATATTTTATTCACACACAGACAAATATTGATAGGGAAAATATTGGAAGGAAATATACCATGTGAACAATGGAATTATAGGTTTTTTATTTTTCTTACTATATTGTTTTGCAATAACTGCATATAACTTTTATAATCTCAAAAAGTATGTTAACTGTACTTTAAATTTATTTGTAGTCCATTTGTAGAACAGAACATGATAATCCACACCTTTATCTTGCACCAGCGAAATTTCAGAGTCCCATCTGTAGTCCAAGAAGATGATCTGCTGATGGCCACTCAGCTGGGAACTGGACTGAAGGCAGTGGGATCCTAGCAAGCGGCCTCTGGGAACCGGACAGCAGCACTCATTAGACTGTGGACTTGTGGACGTGCCTGGGAAGTCAGTCAGGCTGGGCACACGGCACACCAGTCAGTGGTGGCAGAAACAGTCATTTTTAGTGCTGTGTTCATTGTCACGCTGCACATGCTTGTTATGATAAGCTTTGATCTCTCTCACATCTTTCTGCATTCTTGACTTTTTCATCCCAGAAAGAATACAGCTTTGGGATCGACACTCCTAATTTTGTTTTGTTTTGTTCTAGTAAAAAAAGCAGAAGTGATCCTCAGTGTGTGGGGCTCCAAGGTCCCCGGGCACCTCTTGGTTGGAGGCCACGTTCAGGTGCTTCTGCCCCGTGCCTTTCAGTGGCCCAGCCAAGCTCTGCTGCAGCAAAGACAATGAGTCTTGAGCTCTGCGCACACATAGCTCAGTCAGTCTTTTGGCTTGTTTTTGCTGTTACTGTTGTTGGGGGTAGAACTGAGATAGGCAGGGGCTGTGCTGTTGCCCTCCACCTGCTAAAGGTCCCAATTTCTAATTGTTTCCATCCTGGGCATCACCAGTGGTTCTTTCTCAGGTCTTGTGGACTCTACCTCTCATATCTTGGGAGTACATTCTGTTTATCCGCTGACTCAAATTCCAAACATCTGAAGGATCATCTAGTCTCTGAACTCAACCGTTGCTTATAGATCTCAAAGCATTTACGAGACCCTGGAAAGGAGCTGAGGAAATTTATAGATAGATCCAGTGTCATTCATGTAGCATTTCCTGAGTACCTACTCTGTGTCAGATTCTGAACCAAGAGCTGTATGAGGTACACAGATGAGTGGCTTCAATTCAACAAACATCTGATCAGGACCTACTATGTGCAGGGCTCTGTGCAATGCACTGAGGAAGGAGATTAATGAGATGTAGTCTGCATGCTTATGAAAGTTAGAATCTATATAATCTGGGAAGAGACAGACGTGTGAATCACTCAATAAGTGGAATAAGTGCTATTTCTGTAGCAGGGCGCACAGGGAGGAACAGTTACTTCTGAAGTGGCCTGACCACTTACTAGCTATGTGCTTTCAGTCAAGGTATTTAACCACTCTGTTCCTCAGTTAATCTATCAAATGAAGATATAATGAGTTAATTCCCGTGAAGTGCTAGAATGGGATTCGGTAGTTAATACATGTTAGCAATTCTTCTCGTTTTTCTTTCTCCCTCCTTCCCAAGATGAGTGGTGAAGGTTAACCTGAACTAAGGGGATAGCATGAGCTGGGCAAGATGAGAATGGGGTAGTGGGTTGCTATGTATGGGGTCTCATGAGGCTGGAATGCAAGTATTGGTGGATAATTCTACTGGCGAAAGAGGCTAGAGAACTACACTAGGTCCAGACTATGGAGGATCTTCAATACCAGACAAAGGAATTTGGGCTTGAGCAACGGGGAGCAAAATAATCCACATATACTTTAGAGAGTATTTTGAACCCGGCTGGCATGGCTCAGTGGTTGAGTGCCGAGTTATGAACCAGGAGGTCCCGGTTCGATTCCTGGTCAGGGCACATGCCCAGGTTGCCGGCTCAATCCCCAGTGGGGACATGCAGGAGGCAGGCGATCAATGATTCTCTCTCATCATTGATGTTACTATCTCTTTCTCCCTCTCCCTTCCTCTCTGAAATCAATAAAAAAAATATTTTTAAAAAGAGAGTATTTTGGCTAAGCAGGGAGAGACTGGGGAGGAGAGGGACACCAGGAAGCTGTTGCAGGATTCTAGGCAAGAGCTAAGGGCAGAACAAAGACCCACCATGTCTCTGACGCTCTCAGCGTGGTGGAGGCTGAGCAAGAGATTTAGTTTTCTTCCTCTGAGCCTGCGGGTTTCTTGCTGAAGAAACATTGATTTGAATGATAGATTATTCCAGATAGCCCATAAATGTTAATATTCTGAGATTATGTTCAGCCTTCTGACCTCAAGGCTGAGCCACTCATACATCCCTGCCTGCTTAACTGCACTCATTGTATTGCATGTGAGCTGAGCATATACTCGAGACTTACTGCACATGCACACCAGTGGTTTGCACAGAGCTGGGCAGCTGTGGAGCCTGCTGGAATCTGAAATAGCCTTATTGCATTGCAGGGGAGCCTTTATGAAGAGAGGCCCAGTATTTAAAATCACAGCAATGAAAATTACCTTGATATTGATGGCATATGAAGACATATTTTTTAGAGGCCTTATATAAAAAGATTTGGGATATCAAGGCAGATAGAAGTAACACTGAACTCCTAAGTACTAGGAGCTGGGTTGGGTTCTTTGGCATACTGGCTCTCACTGCCTCTTCACAATCCTCTAAGGCTAGTGTTACTAAACCCATTTTACAATGAAGGCTCAGAAAAGAAAGTGCAGGCTCCTGCCCAAGGTCAGATGACTTAACAAATGTCAGATTTTGGACCAGATTCAATGACTTTTACATTTGTATACAGCTGTGTAATCACCCAAATTAGGTACCCCAGCAAGCCTCCCTCATGCTTCTTCTCCAATATATCCACCTAAAGATAACCATTATTCTACACTCTCCCCTTAGATTAGTTGTGCTTATTTAAACTTTTTAGCTTATTTTATTTTTATTTTTAAATAACTTCAAATTTATGGAAGAGGTGCAGCAATAATGTGAACTCTCCAAATCCTTCACTCAGGCACAGCATGTATTAACATTTTGCCACATTTGTGTCCTCTCTCTCTTTTCTGAAAATTTAACATTGATAGAATGCTGTTACTTAATCTACAGAGCATCTTCATATTTCTCCAATCATCTCAATATCTTTTTCACGTTGATCCAGATGCCAGTCTAGGATCATATATTGCATTTAGTTGTCATTGCTCTGTGCTTCCTTCC
Source organism: Myotis nattereri (assembly GCF_964212035.1). Taxonomy (NCBI): domain Eukaryota; kingdom Metazoa; phylum Chordata; class Mammalia; order Chiroptera; family Vespertilionidae; genus Myotis; species Myotis nattereri. The sequence continues at coordinate 30,139,097 of NC_138084.1, forward strand.
ATCTGGAATAGCTTTAAAAAATCTTTTATGACATTGACATTTTTTTTCAGAGTACAGAATAGTTGTTTTATATAATGACCCTCCATTTGGTTTTATCTGATTTTTCCTCATGATTAGATTTCACTTAGGCACTTTTGGCAGGAATAGGAAATAAGTGAGGTTGTGTCTTTAATGTATTGCATGAAGAGGCATCTCATGTCAGTTTATCCCATTAATAGTGATGCTAATTTAGATCACTTGGGTAAGATGGTGTTGCCTCCCTCCTAAGGTCACTATTTCTCCTTTGTTATTAAGAAGTAATCTCTTACCCTTTAAAACAGCATGGAGGGACCTGGAGAGTATCATGCTAAGTGAAATAAGTCAGTCTGAGAAAGACAAGTATCACATGTTCACACTCATGTGGAATCTAAGTAACAAACTGATGAATGGAGTGGATATAGAGACATGGAAGCATGGAACAGAATGCAGAATCTCAGAGGAAAGGTGGGGGAGGGTGGGTGGGTGGGAGGTAATCAACCAAAGACCTTGTATGCATATATTCATAACCCGTGGACACAGACAATAGGGTGCTGAAGGCCTGGGGTTGGGGCAGGTTGGAGGGGGTCAATGGGGGAAAAGAGGGGGATACTTTAAACAATAAAAAATGATTTTTTTGAAAATTAAAAAAACTATATAGATATTTTTAAGCTTTATAGATATTTCTATTTATAACATTCACATATTTAATAAATATGTGAATAAGTATATAATTAACATAAAAAAGAAGTAATCTGTGAAGAGATACTTTGAGACTATATAAATATCTTGTTCCTCTTCAGATTTTTGCCCAGTAGTTCTACCATCCATTAATAATTCTTCCTTGAATTAGCTATTACTATTGCAAAATTATTTTCTTCTTTTACATTTATTATTCTTGACATCGTACTATAAGGAAGAGCTTTTCCTGCTCCCCTATTTATTATTCAGTGTGTACTCATGAATTTTTATTTTATTCATTGAGTTATAATCTGCTGTCATCATTCATTTTGATGCTCAAGTTCTCCCTGATTTAGCCACTGGGAGACCCTTCAAACCGGTTCTTATATCCTTTTGACATGCCCCTGTAATTCTTTGATCAACTCCTTTTTTCCTGGCACAAATAGATGTTTCAGGCTCAAATTGTTCTTCCCCTTTCCAACCCTAGAACCAGCCACTTCTCTAAGGAGCTCTGACTTATCTTAGTTGAATAGCACTCAAAAGCTAAGATCATGCACCAAGTGAACTCATTGCTTCTGTGGTGTTACTTATTCTAGGAATTTCATATTGGTTTAATTCATTGTGTGTGTGTGTCTGTGTGTGTGTGTGTGTGTAAAACTGTGAGTTCATACTGATACCTCTATTTCTGATTCAGTGTCCACAGGGTTCATTTTTGCCATCCCTCATATTTGTGTTTCCTTCAATCTACATTGAAAACTCTGGCTCCCGACAACATTAATATATTAATATATTATATATATATATAATTATATATTTATATATATACTAGAGGCCAGGTGCGCAAAAATTTGTGCACTCGGGGGGAAGGGGGTGTCCTTCAGCCCGCCCTGTGCCCTCTTGCAGTCTGGAACCCCTCGGGAGATAACGCCCTGCTGGCTTAGGCCTGCTCCCAGGTGGCAGAGGGCAGGCCCAATCCCTAGGTGCAGCCCCTGGTCGGGCTCAGAGCAGGGCCGATTGGGGATTTGGGGCGCCACCCCCTATCATGCACAGAGCAGGGCGGATCGGGAGATTGCGATGCCATCCTCAGTCACGCTCAGGGTAGGGCTGATTGGGGGGTTGGGGCACTGCCCCCTGTCACACTCAAGGCAGGGTCGATGGGGAGGTTGTGGCGCCAACCCCTGTCACACACAGAGCAGGGCCAATCAGGGGGTTGGGGCGCTGCCCCCTGTCACTCACAGAGCAGGGCCCATCAGAGGGGTTGGGGCTCCGTACCCTGTCATGCACAGAGCAGGGTCGATCAGGGGGTTGGGGAGCTCCCCCCTGTCACGCACAGAGCAGGGCCCATCAGGGAGTTGGGGAGCTCCCCCTGTCACACACAGAGCAGGGCTGATCAGGGGTTTGGGGAGCTCCCCCCTGTCACTCACAGAGTAGGGCTGATAGGGGAGTTGGGGCACTGCCCCCTGTCACACACAGAGGAGGGCGGATCAGGGGGTTGGGGTGCCGTACCCTGTCACACTCAGGGCAGGGCTGATGGGGAGGTTATGGCTCTACCCCATCACACACAGAGCAGGGCCCGTGGGGCGGGGGGGGGGGGGGTTGGGGCGTCGCACCCTGTCACACACAGAGCAGGGCCGATCAGGGGGTTGGGGCACCACACCCTGTCACACACACAGCCGCAGGGCGATCAGGGGGTTGGGGAGCTCCCCCCTATCAGACACAGAGCAGGGCTGATCAGGGGGTTGGGGCGCCTTCCCCTGTCATGAACAGAGCAGGGCCAGTAGGGAGGTTGTGGCCCCACCCCCTGTCACACACAGAGCCGCAGGGCGATCAGGGGGTTTGGGCGCTGCCCCCTGTCATGCTGATCCCAGTGCCGGGAGGCACATTACCCTTTTACTATATAGGATAGAGACCTGGTGCACGGGTGGGGGCCGACTGGTTTGCCCTGAAGGGTGTCCTGGATCAGGGTGGGGGTCCCCACTGGGGTGCCTGGCCAGCCTGGGTGAGGGGATGATGGCTGTTTTCAGGCTGGCGGGTGACTGAAGCTCCCAACCGTTCCTTTTTTTCTTTTTTTTATTCTGGGCCAGCTTTAGCTCTGAGGCTCCAGCTCTTAGGCCTCCGCTGCTGAAAGCAGGTATCTGGTTTGTTTCGGTTCTATAATCGAAACAATGTATAACTCCAGCTCTGAGATCCCGCAGGCTGAAAGCAGGTTTCTGGGGTTTTGTTTAGCTTCAGTATTTGTTACAATGTTTCAAACTGCAGGCTCAGAGGCCGGCAAGGCAGGTGGGGAACGTTGGTTTCTTCCGTCACTGAAGCAAGCAAGCCTCATGTTAGTTTCAAGCTGCCTGGCTGCCGGCCGCCATCTTGGCTGGCAGTTAATTTGCATATCGCCCTGATTAGCCAATGGGAAGGGTAGCAGTTGTACGCTAATTACCATGTTTTTCTTTTATTAGATAGGATAATCATATATTAATATATTTCCTCATTTGCTCATTCCTACAGTATACTAAATACGTTTAAAGCTGATACATGCATGCTACTACGATTTTTAAAAATCCACTCAGTAGAGTTAAATACTTTTTTTGCAGTTTTTTATTTTTAAACAGAAGTTTTTAGTTACAGTACTATGTTTAAAAGTTACCAGGATTGCCTGGCCAATGTGGCTAAGTGGTTGAGCATCAACCCATGAACCAGGAGGTCACAATTCAATTCCTGGTCAGGGCACACGACTGGATTGCAGGCTCAATCTCCTTTAGGGGGCATGCAGGAGGCAGCTGATCAATGAGTCTATCTCATCATTGATCTTTCTATCCCTCTCCCCCTTTCCCTTCCTCTCTCTGAAATCAATAAAAACGTATTTTTAAAAACAGTTCCCGGGATTAGTTCTTTTTGCCCCTTTAGAACAGTTATATTATTTATTTAAAATAAGTAGAAGCATATAATATTTACTCTTCTGTGCATGATTTCTTTATTTTACCATTATTCTTGAAGATTTATCTGTGCTGTGACTAGCTGTAGTCTCCCCCCCCCCCCCATTAATATGAAGTTTTCTGAATATACTACCCTTTATCCATTCTACTGAGGATGAATATTTGGGTAATTTTATGTTTTTATTTATTATAAATAAAGCTTCTATGAACATTCTTGTACATGTCTTTTAATGGAAGTAAGTAATTTATTTTGGGTACTTAGGGAGAGAAAGAGAGAGAGAGAGAGAGAGAGAGAGAGAGAGCGAGCGCTTTAGTAGATGTAGATTTTCAAAGCAGTTGTTGAATGTACATTCCTGCCAGCTATGTAAGAGAGTCCCATTTATTCCACATCCTTACCAGCACTTTGTATTGGCAGTCTTTTTTAATTTCAGCCTTTCTTGACTATTAGGGTAACTGTTAACATTTTTTTGAGAAACATGCTATAGTATGTTTGACTGGTCTGAATCTATTAATTGCCTGTCTTTGAGTTTGGTTGTTCAGCTCACAAGCTTCCACTTGTTCTCAAGGGTATAAGTAATGTAATGGTTTGCTTTTCTGAAATCTACTAGTAAATGCATTGTGTGTCAGGTTCTTTTAGTCTGCAAGGATCAGAGATACTCTCAGGTTACGTTAGTGTTGTAAGGATGGGCGTAAGTAAGGAAAACAGGTGAAACAAATGTCTCATAAAAGGACAGCTGGCCCTGGCCAGTTTGACTTAGTGGCTAGAGCAGTGGTTCTCAACCTTTGCTGCACATTAGAATCACCTGACCTCACCCCATAACAAAGAAACAGAATTTCTGGAGGATGAGGCCCAGAAATCAGGATTTTAAAAAGATTCCCAGGTGATTCTAATGTGCAGCCAGGGTTGAGAACCACTGTGCTAGAGCCTTGGCCTGTGGACCGAAGGATCCCTGGTTCAATTCCGGTCAAGGGCACATACCTTGGTTGTAGGCTCCTCCCCAGCGTGGGCCCTGGACAGGGTTCGTGCAGGAAGCAACCTATTGATGTGTTTCTCTCACATTGATATTTCTCTCTGTCTTTCCTTCTCTCTAAAAATCAATGGAAAAATATCCTCAGGTGAGGATTTTTCTTTTTTTTTAAAAAAAAAGAACAATTGGAAGGTCATTTAGAACACAAGGCAGCTAGACATCTAGACTTTCTTAAGCCTTGCAACTCTCATGTTCTGGTGACGTAGCTACTCATCTCTACTTTGACTGTTCTTGCTGCTTTTGATTCTTCTGCCTGTAGGTCTTCATTTTAATCTTTCTTGTGTCTGTTTCTTCCAGCTACTGCTCTAGCTACCAACTAGGCTAGAGGACTCACTGCCGACAACCATTTTCAGATAGAATTTTCACATGAAATCACTTCACAGACTGTGGCCAATTTATGCATTAACCTACTTTGGGACAGTTATCCATCCATAGTCCAATTAGATGTGGCCTGAGAGAGCAGGAGCATGTAGTATTGTTACAGAAAAACCGGACAAGAACCAAACAGCGCTCTGAGAGTTTGGAGTTACACTTTGTTCACCGCGGCAGGCTTAGGGAAATGAATCCAAATTCTAAGCAAAGCTACAAGCAGAACTTCCCTTTTTATAGAAGAGCCAGCCCTTTGTGCGCTTGCTGGTGGCGGCCTTGAAAACTATACAATTCTATCCAATTAAAAATGCACCTGGCATGGCATTGAGTGTATTTAGTCTCTGGCCTACAAGGTCAGACAGCTAAGTTTATCTCCCCCATTATTCAAGCAGGCTAGAAAGCAAAGTTATTTTTTCCAGAATAAGAGGCCGTCCAAAGAATAGCAGAGAATTCCAAACAGTAGTTTTACAGAATAGGGGTTTTCCTTCACAGTATCAGTGTAGCAACTTAGGAAAAAGAAATTCCCTTAGAAGGACACTAAGGGCAAATCAAGCATTCTGGGTGCCTGGCTAGTTTAATTGTGTGTTATATTCTACTTGTTGTGTATATCATAGTCTAATTCAGTAGACATTTCTGAAGCTCTTTCCTTATCTGCCAATAGAGTAACTGTTGAAAAAGGAAATGAACTGTTGATAGTGAACCTATGCCAGTTCCTAATGCTTATAGTTTCTTTTTTTTAAAAATAATTTTTTAAAAATATATTTGTATTGATTTCAGAGAGGAAGGGATGGGAGAGAGAGATAGAAACATCAGTGATGAGAGAGAATCATTGATTGGCTGCCTCCTGCACACCCCTACTGGGGATCGAGCCCACAACCCAGGCATGTACCCTTGGCTGGAATTAAACCTGGGACCCTTCATTCCGCAGGTCAATGCTCTATCTACTGAGCCAAACTAATTAGGGCTTTATAGTTTCTTTTTACAGGTTCTAGAAATGTATGTATAGAACAGGGTTAAGTTCAAAGTGAATTTTATTCTATAGATTCTGGGGGGAGGGGGGAGGCTGTGAAAGGGTTTTAGAATGTTTGAGTTATGCCGGGTTGTTGTTACCCCATTTTAAAGGTGAGGGAACTGAAGGCCACAGAGGCAGAGATTTGTCCAAGGGTTATTTGACCAGGAAATGGCAGGGCCAAGAATCAAATCCAGGTCTCCTGGTTCCATAACAAGAGCTCTTTCCACTTTCTCACCCTGACTAGAAAGACATGTCCTACATCCATACTCAAATGATTGACAATACAAAGGAGACTTGACCAGGGCAAACTGTAGCCAAGGCAGTGGTAGGATTTGAGATAAGGCAGATCTCCGTGGGGCCGAGGTAATCTGGGAGGCTTCCTCAAGGCAGTGGGTTTTAACTGGGTCTTATAGGGTTGGTCGGGTTTAGAATGGTATGGAAAAGGGAGAATGGTGCCAATAAAGGTACAAAAGTGGGGAAACCAATTGTCCAGGGACAGAGAAGAGACTTAATGTTGCTGAGATAGTGGCTTTATGCAGAAAAGGGGTAAGAGATCAAGTGTGGTAGGAAGTTAGGAGGCTTTAAGACTATGACAACTTAAAAATGTTGTTTTAAAAATGAGATCATCAAAACACACGCACACAGAAAAATGAGATCATGACATGACAAAGAGAAGGCTTGATGTCATTTAGCTATCTTTTAAGAGAATTGGGCTACAATGAAAAGGATTGAACTAAGATGGTAGCAGCTGTAAATCAAGACATAGATTGGAGAGTCTTTGAGAAAATGAATTAGTTGGGTAGAGACAGAATAGGAAGAAGAGAGAGTCAGAGATCTGCCAGTCACGTGAGTTTGGGCCTTATTGCCTGGCACTCTGGTACCAGTATCAGAAGAGGAAGCAGTATGTGTAGCGCTTGAGCTCACAGGCTTTGGATCAAAGCCAGCCTGGGTGTATAGCCCGTGTGACCTGGGACTAGGCTTTACCTCCTTGGAGTAGGGAGACGGAGTGCCACTTCTCACAGGGGCTGAGGCTGTGTGTGTAAAGTGCAATTCTATCATGTCACATGCCTGGCATCCCGGCACTTTCCAAATTTTAGCTCTCTTCCTCCCCATCCCCACCTCTCTATCTGAGAAGGTAGTACCTAGTTTAAGCCTCATTTTCTAAGGTATATAAAGTGCCTTGAAAAAAAGGAATTTGCTTTACAAGAGGGAATGGGTTCTTCTGCCAGGACTTTGAGGTGGAGGACAGAGGAAGCCACTGGGCCTGGAGATTTCATTTTTTTTTTTAATCTCTTTTGGCATCTAGGCTTCAGTAAAAAAGTCAAGCCTCACACTGGGCGTTAAAGGTGTCTTTCTAAGGCGAGGTGCTTCCAGAAGCAAGCAGCTGTGCCTCCTCTCTGCTGTCACCATGGGCTCCATTTGGCACTATTTGAGCCAGGGGCAAAAATTCCGTTGGCTAGCAGGGTTGCATTTTGCCTGTGAAACATGCCCAACCTCGCAGCCCTGCTTTTCTAACAGGTTTAGAAATTCTGATTGTCTCCCCAGAGCTCTCCACTCATGGCAACTGGGTTTGGGCGGAGTTCTAGCAAAGGCTGCGCAGAGGCGCCCATTCCCTGCCTCTGAACCCCAAGGGAGGCTGCCTTTCTAGAGCTGTTCCCAGCGCGCTTCTCCTTCCTGGGGGCCGTGCTAGCACTCTCGGTGAAGGGGAGAGCTCAGGCTTGGAATCCCTCCTCCGATTCCGGGGGGAATGGCCGCCCCGCCCCTGGTGTCACGTGCCTCCGCACTGGCGCCTCGTTGCCATAGTATCCGTGGGCTGGGCGCATTGGCACCTGCAGGAACCAATCAACAGGCCCTGCAGGCCTCGCCTGCATCCCAGGATGGTCCCTGGGCTGTCACTAGCTGCTCATCAGGAGATCAGGGCGGTCCCGGGCTTCTCCTTTTTATCTCAGTGCTTCTTCTTCCCCTGGGTCCTGTTTGTAACCCACCCCAGTCTGTTTTCCCCGCCTTGATTTCCTCAGGCTCAGTTGAAAAATCCAGTGGAGGTCCCCGCGAAGTGACAGCTTCCACAGGGAGGGCAGGGGACAAAGCCTTGTTGCCATTTTACACACACCCCGCCCCTCCCCCAGAGCCCTGGAGCAGTCTCTTGATCGGTCCAGGGAGGACACCTCTAGCCCTAGGATGATGATGTTTGGGCCTTGTAAATATAGGAATCTTCCCCTTTAGATCCCTGATAATTGATACAGGATTCCAGGATGTAGGAAATTGGGTGAGCAGTGTATTTCCATCCTGTGTACAAGCAAGAAAGCTTAAAACAATTGGGAGGACAGAAAGGTTGAATCCGAATGATCACAGAATCCTGCATCTCCATTATCTGTAAGACACTGGGCAAGCTACCTTATCTCCCTACACCCCAGTCGCCTCATTTGTAAAGCAGCTGTAGCAAAAGAGTCCCTCTCTTATGTTTGGTATGTGTTTAAATGAGATAAAACAGGCAAAGCAGTTAGCCAGGTGCCTGGCACCAAGCACTCAAAAGGACCAGTCAGCTGTTTTTAGAAATGGTTCAAGTGTACTGCTGAGAACTGAAGTGCTCACATTCAACATCCTGCAAATATTTTCATGTTAATCTAATTTTTGCTTATTCATTTAGTTATCCATTCATTTAACTCATTGGGCATCTACTACCAGTCAATTCTTGCCCCAGCTAATCCCCATCTAGCTGCAGTTAGTGGGGTCCAGCCCATGGGAGATCCCTGAGCAGCTCCTCTCATCAGAACTGATGGAGTCTAGCCTGGCAGGAGAGTTGTTGGGAGATCTTATCCCTGTGGTAGTTGGGGGGTAGCAGGGGGTGGGGCTTGGAAATTGTTTTCTGCAGCTCTGCCTCCTGAGGCTGAGATGCCTGAACAGAGAAGATCCCTCTAGCACAGCGGTTCTCAACCTGTGGGTTGCGACCCCTTTGGGGGTCAAACGACCCTTTCACAGGGGTTGCCTAAGACCATTGGGAAACACATATATAATTACATATTGTTTTTGTGATTAATCACTATGCTTTAATTATGTTCAATTTGTAACAATGAAATTGGGGGTCACCACAACATGAGGAATTGTATTAAAGGGTCGCGGCATTAGGAAGGTTGAGAACCACTGCTCTAGCATATGAGCAGCACTGAGTCAGACAACTTTCCACAGCCACCTTTGTCCCACTCTTCACCCTTGGGGAGGCGTGTCCACTTCTCTTAAAGGCCCCATCCAGCAAGCTGGAACCTACTTCCTCTATAGTGAGACTCTGTCTCCCAGGACTGACCTCTGTGGCTGGTTTACTGTGCGTTCCTGGAACAATCTACTGTGCTATTGATGCTCCTGTCATCTCTATACTATTCTTGTAGTGCCCTTCCCTTCCTGCCCTCTGTGCATCTCAGTGCCTGTCTTCACTTGGGCTAGAATGGCCACATGACTACTAACACTTGTTTTGGGATCATCTAACTTCTCTGGGCCCCTTACCTTTTATTTCCTCCTCCCCTCCCACCCCTTCATGCCCTGCACTTGGGCAGTGTGGCAGGGACACTGCTAGGCAGGCACTTTGCTGGATCTCTGAGAAACAGTGGTGCCTAACTCATGCTCGGGTCATGAATAGATACCTCATGTGTGATAAGGGCTGTGACAAATAATGCTGTGGGAGTAGCCAGGCTGGAGCAGCTGGCTCTGCCTGGGGCAGTCAGGGTCCGCTTTACAAGGAGGTGATTAAAATTCTTTTTTTAATAATTGATTTCAGAGAGGAAGGGAGAGGGAGAGAGAGATAGAAACATTAATGATGAGAGACAATCATTGATTGGCCACCTCCTGCACGCCCCACCCTGGGGATCGAGCCTGCAACCTAGGCCTGTGCCATGACTGGGAATCAATCCTTGACCTCCTGGTTCATAGGTTGACACTCAACCACTGAGCCACACTGGCTAGGCAAGGAGGTGATATTTGAGCAATCTTGAAGGATTTAGCTAGGTAGACAGTGGGAGAAAGGGAATTCCATTCAAAGAGAATAGCATGCATAAAAGCCTGAAACCCTATAGTGTTCTTAGAGAAAATATAATGTGGTGTGAATAGAACCAAAGGAATACTAGTATGTTATTTGGAGTTGAGGGTTCATGGGTAGCAGAGGCAGGAAATGAGGCCAGAGAGGTAAGCTGGAGCCTCCTCCTGGGTAGTTTAGTCTACCCTCCCAAAGCTGGGAGCCTGTGCAGGGTTCTGTATAGGGCCACGACATGGTCAGATTTGTGTGTAAGAAAGTTGAGACATCTGGCTGTGAGGAGAGGGGCGTGTCTCACTTGTCCTCTAGCAATTCTGTGAGGCAGATGGGGCAGATATTGTTATGTACTTGTTCACACCTGAGGACATTGTTTACACCTGAGAACGCTGAGGCCGGAGGATACCTGGCTAACTGTCCAGGAAGTAGAGGACCGAGGATTCACCTGGCTTCCTGTCTCTGAATCTCTTCCTCAGGGCACACTGCCATTGTTAACTGCATCTTCTAGAAAGCTGCCTGCAGCTGGGCAGTGGGAAGATGCTCACAGAGCAATATGAAGCAAATGGTCATTGATACAATCTTGTTGAAGGAGTGGGGCATTGGGGCTCTGTGGCCTGTGGTGTTCAGTGTCCTGACCTCTGCGCCAATGCCTAGCCAGCAGGAAGCAGCAGGGAGCCTTGGGCTCCAAGCTCTATGTGGCCTTGACAAAATCCACTCATCACTGTCTCGCTCATTAATTCAGAGAAGCACCTGCTGCCCAATACTTGCATTGGGTGAAGCATCTGGTCCTCAAGGTGCAGTCCACAGCCCCAGCTTGAGCCCTGGCAGTCAGAGAGGCAGGCCCTTTCTCTGTCCAAGTTGTGAAATTAAATAATTTTATTTTTGTATTCTTTTCTTTTTAAATTTTTATTTCAGAGAGGAAGGGAGAGAGAGAGATAGATAGAAACATCAACGATGAGAGAGAACCATTGATTAGTTGCCCCTGCACGTGCAACACTGAGGATCCAGCCCACAACCTGGGGATGTGCCCTGGCCAGAATCAAACCGCAACCTCCTGGTTCATAGGTCGACGTTCAAGCGAAATAACTTTATTTTTGAAAAACAAATGTAGTATTATCTAGCACCACAGAACAGGAGCTTGGAGATCAGGCAGACCTGGGTTTCAGTTCTGCCACTGCCACTTAGCTGGCTGTGAAATCATTTAATATGTATGAGCTCAGTTTCTTATCTCTAAAATGAGCAAAGTCAAACTTACCTGAAAAGGATTATTGTGCTGATTAAGATGTGTGATGTTTATAAAGTACCTGGGCAGAATGCCTGGCACATGAGTCCTCAGTATATGGTGGCTTTAATTCCTGCTTTTTTTTTTTTTTTTATTAGTTAAGGTATTACAAATGTGTCCTCATCCCCCCCCATTAACCCCCAACCTCCCCCCCACACACAAACTCATGCTCCCATCCCCCTGTTGTCCATGTCCATTGGTTTGGCTTATATACATGTATACAAGTCCTTCGGTTGATCTTAATTCCTGCTTTTATTGCTGCCATTATCACCATTACTGCTACCACCACCGTTAAAGAACATTTCAAAAATAGGGACTAGAAGTTGCCCTTGTAATTTAGTTATGTTTCTTTCAAATCTTCCCCCTCTCGCCCCCACCCCACCACCCCCGCAACAAAACATATCAGATTTTATACCAGGCAGGGTTTTTTTCCTCTGTAGTGCATTGTACTTGTTTTTAATAGATTATTTTCTGATTAGAAAAATAGTGTATAAAATTAGAAAGCATTAAAAAAGCAAAAGGAAAAACCATACTTGTAATGCCTGTCTCATCCCTAGTCCAGAGTCAATCACTGTCAAAATTTGATGTATCTCCTTCCAGTCTTTTATGCATGCTCTATTATAGAGTTGTGATCATATTGCATATTACAGTTTTTAGGTGATTTTTCAGTTCACAGGATATCATAACTATTTTCCTTTATTGTAAGCATCATTTTCCAAGTCTGTACAATAGTCTATCAGATGGCTCTATCATAATTTACATAAGCATTCTCCTAACGTTAGATATCTAAGGTTTTTCCAGTCTTTCAATCTAAACATCTTTCTATGATGGAACCTAGGGAATCAGCCTCCATGTAACCAGGAAGCATACAATGAACTGGTGCTGTGTGTATGACACATGGTGGAGCCTCTTAGAGAAATTATCTCCAGAGCCTGTCCCAAAGGACCTCAGAGCCTAGACCAGGGGTCCTCAAACTACGGCCCGCGGGCCACATGCAAATACAAATATTGTATTTGTTTCCGTTTTGTTTTTTTACTTCAAAATAAGATCTGTGCAGTGTGCATAGGAATTTGTTCATAGTTTATTTTTTAAAACTATAGTCCGGCCCTCCAACGGTCTGAGGGACAGTGAACTGGCCCCCTGTTTAAAAAGTTTGAGGACCTCTGGCCTAGACAACCTGGGAATCTTTCCTGGGATAAAATATACAGGTGCTTCTTTGCCAGATACTGTCAGGGAGTCCACCCAGGTGCGGGCACCCCTCTTCCCTGTAGAAGCTGAGACCTGGGAAGCACAGCTTTTATAAGGAAAAAACTTCAGATGCCTTGCTGCCCTTTCTCACCCACCAACGTGTTATTTGGCTGTCAGTGCTCAAATGCCTTTTGAATCTGTTACTGTTAGGGGCCTATGCTGATTACTTTGAATGGTTTTCACTGGGAAAGAGTGAGCAGCTATAGCATCAGGGAAGGAACTGATGTGAGAATCAGAATGGTTCTAGTCTTAGTTTTTTAAAAATTGATTTCAGAGAGGAAGGGAGAGAGAGAGAGAGATAGAAACATCAGTGATGAGAAAGAATCATTGATTAGCTGCCTCCTACACGCCCCCCACTGGGGATTGTCCCTGCAACCCAGGCATGTGCCCAATCAGGACTCGAACTATGAACTCCTGGTTCATAGGTTGACGCTCAACCACTGAATCACGTCGGCCAGGCTCTTGCCTTAGTTTTGACACACACTTGCTCTGGCACCCTAGACAAGTTCTGTCCTCTTCCCAAGCCTCAGTTTTTAATTCGTAATGTAGAAAGATTGGACTGGAAGATCTCCAGGGTTCTCCCCTCATTGACATTCTGTGAGTACCTGGAGACTCCCTCTTGCCAGGAGTTGGAGTGAACATCCTGATAAAGGTCACAGGATGCTTCTCCAGAGTGTTGAGTTCCTTTTAATTAGTACCCGGAGAACTGTTTCTGCTTTTGTATTCTCAATCACTTCCTCCTGGTAGCAATTGGGAGGTGCAGAGACTGAAAGGCAAGAAGGGCCTCTGGCTGGGTGGACACTGGATTCAGAACCCCAAATGATTATCCATTGTATATTAGGTATTTGTTCTTTTATGTATTTTGTTCTTTCATTCATTCTCCTACTTAGCAGATGTTAGCTGAGTCTGTGGCCTTGTACAATTCAGCTGTGCAATACAGAGGTGAATAAGACTTAGTCCTGTTCTCAAGACAAAGACAGTCTAGTGAGGAGACAGATAAAACAATAAAAGGCCCCAAAATGATTGCCACAATGGGGGTACATATAAGTTGTTCAATGAAAGGAGTGCTTGAGTCTGCAAGTGCGAAGGAGTCTCAGTGGACGGTTTGCGATTTTAAAGGATGAGTGGACGTTTTCTGGGTAGGCAGTTGAGGAGAGGTCATTCCAAGCAGAGGAACAGCATGTGCAAAGGCCCAGAAGTATGATGAACGCATCCAGAGAACTACAGATGTTTGTGTGACTGGAAGGTGACAGGAGAGTGAGCAGATGGGAAAAGTCAAACATTTGTCCTTAGACAAGTCAGTTTCCACCAAATTCTCTGCTCATTCTCTCCATCCAGATGAGAGTGATGGTCTTTTTCAGTTCAGTTTTCAAGAACTGTCATTTGTATTGCCTTATATTTCTGTTTTTCTGGTAATATGTGCTCAGTATAGAAAGTTTGAAAAAATACAGACATACAAAGAAGAAAGGATTTTTTTAAAAATTACTCATGGTTCACTGCCTAAAAACAAATATATTATTAACATCTTGTATATTTCATTCAATTTTTTATCACTTTTTCTTTTTATGTAATTGTGAGTATGTTATAATTATAATCAACTTTTGTATATGGTGCCACTTTCTACTTCCTAAAATTTGCCAAAAATAGATGTTAGTGTTATTAAAAACTGATCATAAAATATACAGGCTAAAATACTGAAACATTTTCTTTCTTTAGTATAACTTATTTCCTTTCATTTTACAGATCTCCTGTGGCTCGGAACATAATCTGGCAGTGATTGGTAAGTAGCTAAAATACTGGTAGCTATTTATTCTGAAACTCATGTGGCAAAATTGGAGAAGACTCTTGGTTAACCAGGGGCCAGGGTGTGTGTATGGTGTGGTGTGGTGGTGGTGGTGGTGGTGGTGGTGGTGGTGTGTGTATTGGGGAGATTCTGAGAAATGGGAGTCTTTGGTTGACCAAGGCTTTTCTAGAACCTCCTTTTCTACAAATTTCAATCCACATATTCGAGCATCTTTTTAAGCTGCCTGCTGGTCTTCCTACCTGAGGAAGTGGCATTTGAGGATATGAAAGATCTTGAAGGATATTAAAGACACAAAAGGGGAAGAGGGTTGAGCTGCTACTCCTTCCTTGAGGAAATCCCTTCCACCAAGTTTGTTCCTCTTGGTTGGCTCTTTCGTTGGAAATATGGGGCTCTGTTCACCAAGTGCCTTGTATTTTGTGGTGCTTGGGAGCTCCGTTGAAGCCTCTGATTCAGTAAGGCTTCCTCTTAGTTGACTCTGGATAACCAGGGCCTATGTAATTCCTTCAAGGAGCCTTGTTACTTCCACAGGTAGACTGTCTTCTTCTCATGGTGCATTAGAGAGACAGCAATGTGGGGCCTGCCTGCCTAAGTTCAGCACAGGTTGCCACTTATTAGCTGTGTGAACTGGACAAGTGGGTACTTAACCGTTCAGTGCCTCATTTTCTTCATCTTTAAAATGGGGAGGGCAGTAGTGCCTACCTCAGAGGGTTGTTGAGGGGGTTGTTAATACATGTAAAGGACGTGGAACAGTACTTAGCTCCTAGTAAGGGTTTTAGAAGTGCTGGTTGTTATTACAAACATCATTTATTCATATAATTGCCCTCCTGTGGGCTGCTGTTCCCCATCTATAAAATGGAAGGGTTAAAACAGGAAACCAAGATTCCCTCCAGCTCTGATATTCTTTTTGATATATTTTTATTGATTTCAGAGAGGAAGGGATGGGAGAGAGAGATAGAAACATCAATGATGAGAGAGAATCATTGATTGGCTGCCTCCTGCATGCCCCCTACTGGGGATCAAGCCCACCACCCGGCATGTGTCCTGACCAGAATTGAACCGTGACTTCCTGGTTCATAGGTCAACGCCAAATCACTGAGCCATGCTGCCGGCTGGACCAGCTCTGGTATTTTAGGACTGTATTACAACCTTCTCACCGCTCCCTGTGCTGAGCTCCTGCTCCCTCCCAGCCTCTGACTCTGAGCTGCTGAGGGCAAGGCCTCTGCATTTTCCTTTTGCTTCCTGCCTGTGGCACCCAGAGCGGTGCCTGGCACTCAGCAGAGACTTGAGCTCTCTTTTCTGAATTGAGCTAGACTGGCTCAGCTGCCTGGAGTGGCAGCAGTTTGAAGCACTCCTTGGCAGGCCTGAACGTGATGTGCAAGGAGGCAGAACCAAGGACAGCAGAAGAGGTAGGCTGCCAGCCAGCAGAGGGGGTGGGGAGCAAAAGGGGCTGGAGTCAGAGAAGGAGTGAGAAGACAGAACAGTGAGCCTGCTTGCTTTGCAGCAGCCCCGGAACTGCTCCAGCCTGGGTGTAATTAAGACAAGCTAATCAGAGAGACAGACGGAGGAAGTGCCTAGGACAGGATGAGGCCCAGAAATCAGGATTTTAAAAAGATTCCCAGGTGATTCTAATGTGCAGCTAAGGTTGAGAACCACTGGCCTAGGATGTTGCTGCTGCTGCTGTCACTGGTCTGGGAGAGGTTGGCCTCCTCTGGGACCACACAAACAGGAAGAATGCAGGGAATCTAAATATGTGAAAGAACAAATCGAGGCAAAGGAGGGGGCCAGAGCTAGCAGGGCGGCAGCTGAGCTGAGAAGCAGCCTGGGGCTGTAGAAGGAGCATAAACTCTGTAGGCAGACAGCTTTGGTTCAAACCAGCTCCAACTCTGAGTGAGCCTCCAGCTTTCTCTCCTCTATGTCCTGGGATGGCTCCACCTTGCAGGATTGCTGTTGTGACGATGAGGTGAGATAATGTATGTGAAATAGCTGGTAAGTAGGGGGTGCATAAGAAACACACATATGTACATATGCATTTAAAATTGTGTCTGTTTCTCATTTCTCTTGTTCAGGTGGGGAGAGGGGAGATTCATGTATTAGTGTGACTGTTCTAGTGAAGTAATTCTTATTTGGAAGAGAGAAATGATAGTGTTTGGAAAGGTGTGTCCTGTGTTACCCGAGTGAGGAGAACAGTGGAGAGCAGGGCATGCTGGGGAACTCCCTGAGGGCAGACCTGTCATTTTGTCCCCAGTTCCTGGGCTCTGGCTCACAGTGTGCAGAATGAATGGTTCCAGATCAGGAAAGGAGGGCCAGATCACAGGGCTCGGTACATGGCTACACGCCTGCCTGTGAGCTGGGAGCCAAGGCACCCCAGCATGGGAGGAACGGGGCCCTTCGTGGGTGCCCTGCAGGGTGCAAGCTGTGCACCAGGAGGCGACCAGACGTGCCTTTTAGTCCTGGCAGGAGGCCAGCAGAAGGGAGACAAGCTGGAGGAGAGCTCCTACCAGCTTAAAGCCTGATTCTCACAGCCAGCGCCTCCCCTCAGCCCTGTGCATTGCCCACTTTTGACGGATTCCTCTCCTCCAGTCTCATTCCCAAGACCCAGCCCCACAGGGCCTGATGCTGGGTCCCACACGTTATAGGCACACAGTAGACTAGCACAGAATATGAAGAAGCCAAACCTTGCTCAGGGGTAGAAGCAGCCCTAGTGTTTAATGAATGACATTGGAAGGGGAGGTGAAATAGAGACGGTGAAGGACATAATTGAGGACCTACTCTGTCTGAGAGGGGACACAACTCCACAAGTATATTAATTGCATCTACTCTATAGAGGAGATGACTGAGACTAGAGATTAGATAGGTTAACCAGGCTGCCCAGGGATCAGTAGTAGTAAAATGTAGAGCTATCTGCCTGACTTCAGGATTGCTCTTTCAACTCTATCAGATCCTAAGGCCTGAGGCACTATGGGTAGTGCTGAGGAAGAGTATGGGCACTGGGTGCAAATTCTGGCTCCTCCACTTGAGTATGTCGTCTTATATATGTGGCTGAACCTGCCTGGCACAAAAGTAAAGGCTCAATAAATGTTAGCTGATATTATTATTATTATTATTAAGACCTCAAGGAAGGAAGTAATTGTAAGATGACTGTAAGAAGGTCTGAGACTCAGGGTGGGAATCCCAGGAGCTAGAGAGGGAAGTGTCTCTCCTCCCCCACTCTCAGATGTCAGGGGCCCGGGCAGGAGCTCAGCATGGCTGCAGAACGGGTTTTCAAACTGGAGCCTGGGACTTTGATCGCGGATCTGAAACCACTGCTAGCCCGTCAGGATGCTGCTACCCACTGTCCCAGACAGGGACTCCGACCTGCTGTCCAGCTGGAGGCAAGCTCCACAGCAGCCACATTTCAGGTTTCTTAGGGATCAAAGTAATTCTACTCTGCTACTTCATTTGCTTCCAGGTTTATCCCCTCACCCCCTCTTTTGCAATTTGCTTTGGTGCTTTCCTTAGTTTTCCAATGAAGCCTCTCTTGATATGTTCCATTTGCTGCCAGACACCCCCACTAAAAAGGATGATCAGTTCTTGCTTTAGATGAACTGCTGGAGCGGGGCAAACTCCAGCGACAAACAGGAAGGAAAGCTCCGAGGCCCCTGCCATGGCTGGTCCAGCCACTCTCTAGCTATGTCCTTGTAAAATCACTCTTCCTCACTGAGCCCGATTCCTCACCTTTAACATCACTATCACAGTACCCACCCCTAAAAGTTGTCTCTACAAAGGGCACAGGCATGTCCCACCAGTGACTGCTTCGTGCCTGCTCAGCGCCTGCCACATAATAGGTGCTTGCTCGCTTGGCAGGTTCACTAGTTTGCTGCCTTTCTTCTTCCTTTCCACCCAGGATTTCCCCCACATCTGACAAAGCTGCTGGCTGGCTCCCCTTTGTGGGCATAGACTGAGGGCAGCAGAGGTGAGATGAGGGCAAGTGGCCACCACTTGCTCAGAAGATCCCTGCCTGCCAGAGGCCGGCTCCCCAGGCCCAGGTCTGTCTTTGGGGCCCTCACCTCTGTGTCTGGCTGAATGGACTCCAGCTGTTCTGCTTCCCCCAGGAGCAGCTTATTTTGGCTTGAATGGGCAATTTGTTTGCCTTCTCGCCTGATGTGCAGTTGTTCAGCCTTCCCTTCCTGCAGAGAAAAAAGAGCTGACTGCATTTCCTCTCTCCCCGCTCCACACAGACCCTTGGAAAGGATTTTATTGGTGGCTTTTTCCTGGAGCGCTCAGGCTCACCAGACAGGCATTGTTAAAGGGTTAGATATTTGGCAGGAAACTGGTGCTGCCGCCGCCTCCTCCTTTCCCTCCTCCAAGCAAAGCCAGTTCTTTTTATCAAATTGGAGCAATAATCTATGCAAGGATTTTTTTTTTCCCCGTTTCACTGATGAGTTCCAATTGTTGAACCTTTGTATCTTGTAATATGCGTGGCAGATGTCTGATCTTGGCTTGAAACCCATCACTGTTTCATGTATGAATTTAATAGAACTCTTTTTGACACTGGCTGCTCCTCTGAGAGGTAATACCTGCAAACCCCAGGGCCTTGTAGAGAGCTTAGACGTACGTACAAACTTGTGTGGTCCTATGCACCGTGTGATGGACAAAGTGTGTTATTATCTATTTAATTATAGCAACTTGGTGAGTTGGCACTACTGTCCACCCCATTTTCTAGATGAGGGCAGCTGGAGCTTCTGCTGAGCAGCTTGCCCCACACAGGTCACAGGTGGTCAGGAGGAATCTGTGGGTCAGGTCTTTAACCCAAGCCTCTAACTTCGAAGCCGGAGGTCTACTACCTGATGCTGCCTTCCTGCATACCAGTGACAGCCTCGCCTGCTATTAAGGCCACCAGATAACCTGATTTCCTCCGCTCATTTCAATGTTCCATTCTCCTTCTGTACATCCCATCAGTACATCCAGCCCGAATCTCCTCTGCTTCAGAGTAAGCAGTGCTCTGGGTAACAACCAGATAAAGTTGTGAAATCTATAGCATTGTTTTGGAAAACCACCCCCTCTAGGATTCTTCTTCCTCCCTCCATTGTCCTTTACTTCTTTTTAAAAGATAATCTACTTATATAAAAACCGTGGGTGGTGTAACATCACGACCTGTCTGGGGACCAAGTGGAAGGAAGTCAGTCCTGCAGGGGTTGTCTTGGAAACGGCTGCACCCTCCCCCCAGCTGTTTCCTGGAGCTGTTTCCGGTGAGAGTGGGGATTGAGGCAGGAACCCGCCCGTGGAGTGTGGAGGTATATCTTTATAAAGTGTGCCCCGTCAGCACGGCCAAGGGTGAACCTGAGTGGGGGTGGCTAAAAGGCTTAGAAAAGACAGACAAGAGAATGAAAGCCGGGTCTCGGTGGGATGCTGCTTCTCTGAGAGACAGCGACCATGCCCACAGCAGTGTCTTTATTTTATTGCAGATGCCACGAGGCAAAGTAAGGGCGTGACCAAGATGTTTACAACATTCTCTTGGGTTTCAATCCTACTCAACTACATGCACCTGAACTCTATCAAGCCTACATCACTCAGGCACGTGGGGCCACGTGTTCAGACCATAGGTTCAAGCTTACAACTATAGCTGTTGGCTATAATTGTGCTGGGAGGGCCCTGCCCTCCAAGCTGGGACTTGCACGTGGCAATGAGAGGACTGTGCCCTCTCATCAGTCCAAGGCTTGAACCTGTCCAAAACACTGTATCGGCTATACTAATAACCCCTAAACACAATAAAGTTTTAATCTACTTATATAAAAACCCTGGGTGTAACATCACAGCCAGAAGCCGTCCAACTGGAAGGAAGTCAGTCCTGCAGCGGTCGTCTTGGTAACGGCTGTGCCCTCCCCCAGCTGTTTCCTGGAGGGTGAGGTTCAGGCAGGAACCTTCCCTTAGGGCAAGGTTTCAGGCAGGAACCTGCCCTCGGAGCAGAGCATGCAAATGAAATGATTTGTAATGGATCTATTATTGAAGCTAACTTTGGAAATACTATATCTATAGATCAGTGGGTATAAACCTTGGCTGCACATTAGAATCACCTGGGAATCTTTTTAAAATCCTAATTTCTGGGCCTCATCCTCCGGAAATTGTGTTTCTTTGTTACTAATGTTGTGGCCCCACCCCATAACAAAGGAACAATTTCCAGAGGATGAGGCCCAGGAATCAAGATTTTAAAAAGATTCCCAGGTGATTCTAATGTGCAGCCAAGGTTGAGAACCACTGCTATAGATAATATTAAAAATATATCTAAACATGCAATTCTTTGTCCAAAAAATGAGCATGTTCAAAAATTAAATGAAGAAAATTTGGATATACTCAATGGAGATTTTCATACATATTTGAGTGATGATTCCATTGATTCCACAGATGATGCTGAAAAGGCAAAGTTTCCCATCGAATTTCTTAATAGTATTACTCCTTCAGGAATGCCGTGTCATAAATTAAAATTGAAAGTGGGTGCAATCATCATGCTATTGAGAAATCTCAATAGTAAATGCGGTCTTTGTAATGGTACCAGATTTATTATCAAAAGATTACGACCTAACATTATCGAAGCTGAAGTATTAACAGGATCTGCAGAGGGAGAGGCTGTTCTGATTCCAAGAATTAATTTGTCCCCATCTGACACTGGCCTCCCATTTAAATTGATTCGACAATGGTTTCCCGAGATGCCAGCATTTGTGATGACTATTG
The DNA here is from genome assembly GCF_964212035.1 of Myotis nattereri. NCBI lineage: Eukaryota > Metazoa > Chordata > Mammalia > Chiroptera > Vespertilionidae > Myotis > Myotis nattereri. Next base: position 30,160,189 of record NC_138084.1, read on the forward strand.
ATAAATCACAAGGACAAACTCTAGACAAAGTAGGCATATTCCTACCTGAACCCGTTTGTGCACATGGTCAGTTATATGTTGCTTTCTCTCGAGTTTGAAGAGCATGTGATGTTACAGTTAAAGTTTGAAGTACTTCATCACAAGGGAAATTAGTCAAGCACTCTGAAAGTGTTTTCACTCTTAATGTGGTGTACAGGGAGATATTAGAATAAGTTTAATCACTTTATCAGTCATTGTTTGCATCACTGTTGTTTTTATATCATGTTTTTGTTGTTTTCATATCATGTTTTTGTCGTTCTTATATCATGCCCTTGTTGTTGTTATATCCTTTTGTTACTGTTTATTTATTAATAAATTTACATATTATTTTCACATACATTTTACTAATTTCCTTTCATCTCTCACACTTCTATTATAGAGAAAGGGCAAATAGCAATATTAAAATATCTCCACTAATTAATTCCCTTTTTAAAAAAAATATATTTTATTGATTTTTTTACAGAGAGGAAGGGAGAGGGATAGAGAGTTAGAAACATTGATGAGAGAGAAACATCGATCAGCTGCCTCCTGCACTCTCCCCACTGGGGATGTGCCTGCAACCAAGGTATATGCCCTTGACTGGAATCGAACCTGGGACCCTTGAGTCCACATGCTGATGCTCTATCCACTGAGCCAAACCAGTTAGGGCAACTAAATCCCTTTTAATGTGCATGAATTTCATGCACCAGGCTACTAGTTTACTTATATAGTTTAAAAATTATTAATACATGTACATGATTCAAAACTTAAAAAGCATAGAAAGATTTGGAATGTACAACCTCACTCCTTCTGTATACCTTGTTGTTCAGTGTCCCCAAACCCTTCTATCACGTGCCCACTAATGCTATTATTAGTTTTCTGTGGATCCTTCTAGATTCTTTTTGCATATATAAGTGAATATTAAGATATATTTTATCCCCCCTTTTACATAAATGGTAGTATACCGTACAAATTTTTTAGTGTCTGATTTTTTCTCTTTGACAGTTTATTTGGGAAATCTTTCTATATCAGTATAAAAGCCTTCCTAATTCATTATGATAACTACATAATGTTCCAGTGTACCTGTGTCCCATGATTTATTTAACCAGTGCCCTGTTGATTGGACATTTAGGTCATTTTCAGTCTTTTGCTATTACAAGTAATGATGTAGTGAATACCCTCGTATATATTTTATTTCATGTATGGCAGAGTGTAGTGGTAGCATAAATTCTTAGAAGTGAAGTTATCATATCAAAGACTAAGTGTATTTATTTTGCAGGATACTGCAAAATTGGCCTCCATAGGAATTATAGCACTTTTACTCCCACCAGCAGTGTATAGGAGTGCCTGTTTCGGATGTCTCCCTAACAGGGTACACTAAGAAATGTTGGGATTTTTGCCAGTTTGGTAGATGACAAACTACTTAGGGTGGTTTTGTTTGTTTTACTTTTTAAATTGAAGCAAAGTGTACAAATCTTTAAGGTTCAGTTTGCTGAGTTTTTGGCATATGTATGTACCTTAGAAGCCACCTTAAGCACAAGACACAGGATGTTTCCAGCAGCCAGAAGGCCACTTCATACCCCTTCTCATCAATACCCATTTCAGGTGTGACCACTATCCTGACTTCTGTCTTCAGAGAGAAGTCTGCCTGTACTTAAACCTCACATAAATGGTGTCATACAGTGTGTACTCTTTTATTCAACACAGTGTGTCTGTAAGAATCATCCATTTTATGTGTAGAAATGGCCCTTTTTTACTGATCCGTCATATTCTACTGTATAAATTTGCCACAACTTATCCATTCAGCTGTTGGTGGACATTTGTTTTGTTTCCAGTTTACGATTGTGAATAAAATGGCTGTGAACATTCTTATACGTGCCTTTTGGTGAACACATACATTGATTCCTCTTGGGTGTGTAATTAAGATTTCTGGGTCATAAGTATAGCATTAGTAAGTACTGCTCAATAGTTTTCAAAAGTAGTAAACCAATTTGTACTACCACCAGAAATATATGAGCGTTCCAATTATGCCACAAACTTGCCGGGTATTTTCAATCTCACTAATTTAGGCCATTCTGCTGAGTGTGTGATCCTGGGCAGTTTCTCTCTCTCTCTCTGGGCCTTAGGATCACGCCTGAGAAATGTTTCTAAAGTTGGCTTAAGGATGTGAGTCTGTCCTCACATCCACAAATTCTTGTGCATCCTAATAGACCATCGCTGTCTACACTTGCCTTGCAGGCAGTAGGTGCTTTATTAAACACTACATGAATCTTACACTTTTCCCTCATCCCTTCCCTTTAGCTTGCTAGCAGCTGATAATGTAGCATTCTGGATGCTGTAGAGGCATACAGTAAGCGTTGTTACCTCATGGGGCTAACATTTAATGGGAAAGAGCTACGAGTTAAGCTTGGCTCATAATATGCACTTAATAAATAAATAATGAATGAATGAATGAATACAACACAGAGAGTGATAAGAATTAGGAGAAAGAGTGAAGAGGGAGGAATGATTAATTTTGGAAATTCACATGAAAGAGGTGGCTCCTAAGTGGAGGAAGGGTGCTGAGGGATATTAATTCAGTAAGTTTGTGCTTTTCAGTTTGAGACAAGAAAGAGGCTACTGATTTTTTGGCCCTCAGCACACTGGATGTCTGCTTGTTCTGACTAGGCATTGTTCCTCTAGAATCCCCATCAGACTTCTTGGCCCAGACTCTGCCCTGACCTAATTACAGCTACAAACCCAGCCCAGGCCAGTCCCTCCCTCTTCCCATGGCAGTCAAGAGGTTAAAGTTGGTCATGAAACTCCACAGTGTAGCCCTAGTGTGGCATGTTGCATATGTCCCTAGCCTCGTATGTGTGCACACTGCTGGAAAGTACAGTCCCTGTTGTACAGAAGAGGAAATGGAATCTCAGAAAGGTTGCATGGTTTGCCCCAAGGGACCGAGGCCTTAGAGTTAGGAAGTCATTGGTTCTGATTCCAGCTCTGCTGCATAATGTCTGTGTGACTGTGGGCAAGGCTCCTACCCTCTCTGAGCCTGTGAGTCTCTCATCTCTAAGGACTGAGATAATAATAACTTCTGTAAGTGCTCCTCATTGGAATGAATTATGTGGTTTATAGAAAAGCTCTTGGCATAGAGTAGGTGCTCGGCAGCTCTGTTTATGACTCATGTCAGTGCTCTTTCTGGTGTTTCTTCTTGCTTCCCATATGCCCCTCTTTGTCATCTCTCTTGCTCCTCTATTCTTTATATATATACTAGAGGCCCAATGCACGAAATTCGTGCAAGGGGCTCAGCCCTCGCAGCCCCACTTCATCCAGAAGGTTGTCCAGACGGTCTTCCGGAAGTTTCTCTGGGCTTCGTTCTGATGTTTGGTCTAATTAGCATATTAGCTCTTTATTATATAGGATTGATTTCAGAGAGAAAGGGAGAGGGAGAGGGAGAGATAGAAACATGAATGATGAGAGCAAAATCATTGCTTGGCTGCCTCCTGCATGCCCCTGACTGGGGATTGAGCCTGCAACCCGGGCATGTGCCCTGACCAGGAATTGAACCCTGACCTCCTGGTTCATGGGTCGACACTCAACCATGTCGGCTGGACTTCTCTGTTCTTAAATCAGTGCCACAGACATGTATTAATGAAAACATTCTTCCTTTGTACTAAGCACGAAACTGGGCCTTGGGCAGGGGGTGAGAGGACATGGGAAATGGCCCCTCACTCATTGGTTGGTGTGTTGGAAACAGAGAGTCTCTAGCCTTACTCTAGCTGCACGGCTATCACCCAGTGATTTCTTTTTACCCTGTTGCATCTGTTCCTAGCTTCCTTCTTTTTTTGGTCAATCTCTCATTTTGGTTGAACACCTATTAGTTGGGGATACATATTTTAGTTTCTTGAATTTCTGAAAATACATTTACCCTGTTTTCAAACTTGATTGATAGTTTAGCTATGTGTAGGATTCTAGGTTGGAAATACTTTTCCTTCTGATTGTTGGAGGCATTTTTCCATTGTCCTCTGTAAATATAGAGAAGATTGCTTCCCCCCCCCCCCCCCAATTCCTGTTCTTTTGTCTATGACCAGGTTATTTTCCCTCTTTGAAACTTTTAGGAACTTCTCTTTATCATCAGTGTTTTGAAATTTTATGATGATGTGCCTTGGTTCAGGTCTTTTTTATTCATTGTTCTGGTACTTTATTGAGCCCCCTCAAGCTGGAGGCTTATGCCCTTAAATTCTAGAAGTCTTTCTTTGATAATTTTTTTTTCTTATTGTTTTCATCTGGGACTAATTTTAGATGTACATCGAATCTCCTGGACTCATCATCTAATTTCCTTAGCTTCTGTTTCTCTTGGACATGTGGTTACTTTTTTTATTATTTTTTGGGAAACTTCCTTGACTTAATCTTCCAACCTTTCTAATGAAATTATTATTTTGGCTATCGTCTTCTTGTTTTCTTAAGGAATCAAATTTATTTCAAGAGACTGTACATGGTTATTTAATCTCTGTACTGAGCAGTTTTTTTCCCCCTTATGTTGGTTTTGTTATTAGTGTGAATGTAAGTGATTAATGAATACAGACTTGTTAACAAGTGGGGTTCTAAAGTTCCTGCTATCATCAACTTGGGCAACAAATGACCCACTGGAAAGCAACCCTACTTAAGAGATCTCTGTATCTTGTTCTGTGACTAATAGGGAACCTGGAATGATTCAACATTTCCCCCCACTCCTCCCTTAATGTTTTTGTTTTTAATCCTCATTGGAGGATGTTTTTCCATTGTTTTTTATTTATTTATTTTTAAAATTTATTTATTGTCTAAAGTTTTACATATGTCTCCTTTTTCCCCGCTTGATCCCCTCCCTGCAAGTCATTCCCACCCCGGGCAAGCCCCCACCGCCCCAGTGTCTGTGCCCATTGGTTATGCTAATATGAATGCATACAAGTCCTTTGGTTGCTCTCTAAACTGCCCGCCCCCCCCCCCCAGCCCTGCCATTTGTCTCTGGATTTATTCTTGTTCATCAAATTATGTTGATCATTATATCCCACATATGAGTGGCATCATGTGGTATTTATCTTTCTCCGGCTGGCTTATTTTGCTTAGCATAATGCTCTCCAGTTCCATTCATGCCGTTGCAAATGGTAAAAGTTCCTTCTCTTTTATAGCGGCATAGTATTCCATTGTGTAGATGTACCACAGTTTTTTAATCCACTCATCTGCTGATGGGCACTTAGGCTGTTTCCAAATCTTAGCTTTGGTAAATTGTGCTTCTATGAACATAGGGGTGCATATATCCTTTCTGATTGGTGTTTCTGGTTTCTTGGGATATAGTCCTAGAAGTGGGATCACTGGGTCAAATGGGAGTTCCATTTTTAACTTTTTGAGGAAGCTCCATACTGTCTTCCATAGTGGCTGCACCAGTCTGCATTCCCACCAGCAGTGCACGAGGGTTCCTTTTTCTCCACATCCTCGCCAGCACTTGTCTTTTGTTGATTTGTTGATGATAGCCATTCTGGCAGGTGTGAGATGGTATCTCGTTGTTTTGATTTGCATCTCTCAGATGATTAGTGACTTTGAGCATGTTTTCATACATCTCTTGGCCTTCTGTACGTCCTCTTTCGAAAAGTGTATATTTGGGTCCTTTGCCCATTTTTTGATTGGATCCTTTATCTTCCTTTTGTTAAGTTGTATGAGTTCTCTGTAAATTTTGGAGATTAAACCCTTATCTGAAATATCTTTGGCTATCATTTTTAATTTCCAAGGGCTCTTTCTTATTCTTTTATCCTTTAAAAAATATAATGTCTTATTATCTGTTGTTTTTCCGAAGGGAGTATTTGAAACTGTGACACCTTCCCAAGTCCAGGACTGGCTGCCCCAAGGGAAGATGTTTTTTTAATCTGGCCCTTTACACCAGCATCGCCAACCTTTCAGACCTCATGGACACCCAGTGGGTGACCGCTGCTTTAGACTGTTCAGATGCTTTTGTTAATCTTCTGTATTTTGTGACTTTAAGTAGTTTGCTTGTTTCCCAAGGGTTCTAATGCACAAGTATAAAAATTAAGATAATCATGCCGAAACCGGTTTGGCTCAGTGGATAGAGCGTCCGCCTGCGGACTGAAGGGTCCCAGGTTCGATTCCGGTCAAGGGCATGTACCTGGGTTGCGGGCACATCCCCGGTGGGGGGTGTGCAGGAGGCGGCTGATCGATGTTTCTCTCTCATCGATGTTTCTGACTCTCTCTCTCCCTTCCTCTCTGTAAAAAATTAATAAAAATATATTAAAAAAAAAAAAAGATAATCTGATCCCCCAACTCCTGACCTTGCTTTATAGAGACGTCCTGGTGTTGTAAAAAGTGTAAGCATGTTTATAAAAGAAAGGTTATAATTTTGCATAAAAAGCAAGTTAGAACATCATAGGTTTAATATTGTTTTATTATAATTCTCAAATAAATTTGATTTAATGTTGGGGAGGGGGACACTAAGTCCGCAAAAGAAACCTGACTAGGTTTCAAAATCTCAGCTCTGCCATTTTTTAACTATGTTATTTTGAGTGAATTACAACCTCCCAGAGCCTCAGTTTCCTAACGTAAAGAGAATGAGAATACTCAAAGAGTTATTATGGCAGTCAAAGGGGATAATATATGTAAAGGACTAGCTTAATGCCTGATACATGACACCAGTAGTACATGAAGATTTCTGTAGCTCCACATCCTTGCCAACTTGGAAAGATCCGGCTATCAATTTTTACCAGTCTAATAGGTTCTATCAACATAACCATTTTGTTTCAGAGGCAGTGTATCATCCCAGAAACAAACTCAGTAGGAGATATATATTAAGAGATGTAATGCAGAGTCAGCTTATACAAGATGGCTGGGCAAGCCTGAAATCCTTAGGGCAGATCTTCAGGAAGAACAGGTGATGCTACAGTCAACAGGCAAACTTTCCTCAGAGAAACCCCAGTTTTTTTCTTAAGGCCTTTCAATTGATTGGGTCAGGCCCACCCAGGTTATCCAGAATAATCATCTTGACATAAAGTCAACTGATTATAGATGTCAATCACATCTACAAGATACCTTCACAGCAACCCCTTGAATAGTGTTTGATTGACTAACTGGGTACAGATTGGCATGAAAACTGACCATCACATGGTCCAACTTGTATTTTAAGAAAATCATTCTGGGGACAGGCTGAGTTGAAGTCTGGAAAGCAGAGAGACCCAGAGTAGAGAAACCAGAGAATTATCTAAAGGGAAGGGTGTAGTGAGGACCTGAATTAAGTAGTGGCAACTGAGTCCGGATTAACAGTGAACAGAGTTGAGGAGGGAAGAACAATGGGCAGGATCAAGGATGGCACCCAGTTTTCTCCTTGGTAGACTAAGTAGGTGTGTCATCACTGACTAAGAAGGGAAATACTTGGAGAGAGGAAAGGGTAGGCCTAAGGCAAGGTGATTAATTTATTTTTTGTTAACCCTCACCCAAGGATATTTTTTCCATTAATTGTTAGAGGGAGTACAATGGAGGGAAGGAAGGTAAGAAGAAGGGGGAGAGAGAGCGAGATTGAGAGCGAGAGAAAGTGAGAGAAAGAGAAAGAGAGAAACATTGTTGTGAGACACATTGATCGGTGGCCTCCTGCATGCACCCCAACTGGGGCTGGGGAGTGAACCTGCAACCCAGATATGTGCCCTTGACTGGGAATCAAACCCACGACCCTTCTTCTGCAGGCTGACACTCTAACCACTGAACCACACCAGCCTGGATATTGAGCATAACCAAGTGTGAGATATCTGTGGAACATCCAAATAGAGCTAAGAGATTGGAATGAAGATTTTTTAGCTGTTTAGAAAGGTCAGGGAGTTGGTATTGTAGAGGTTAGTGAAGTAGATCAATTTAAGCAATGTTTTCGTCATGTATATGTGGATAGTGTTTCTGTGAGATGTCCTTGGTGTAGGGTGTGGTGTTGTGATGCCTTTGATAATGTGATATCAATGTGACTGGTCTGTGATTATTTCTGCCGCAGCTGTAATTTGGCTCAGGGCAAAGACTGCTTTCCTATCCCTATTTTGCAGGGACCTACCCATTCTGCAAAACTTTGTCCCTAAATGTCAAGAAGTCACCCTAGCTGGTTTGGCTCAGTGGGTAGAGCGTCGGCCTGCAGACCCAAGGGTCCCGGGTTTGATTCCAGTCAAGGGCATGTACCTTGGTTGCAGGCTCCTCCCCAACCCAGGCCTTGGTCAGGGCACGTGCAGGAGACAATCAATCGATGTGCTTCTCTCACACCGATGTTTCTCTCTATCTTTCCCTCTGTCTTCCACTCTCTCTAAAATCAATGTATCCTCGGGTGAGGATTAAAAAAAAAAAGAATAAAAAAGAAGTCATTGTGAGGGCTAAGTCCTCAGGAGGAGCCCATGCCTGTGCAGGCTCTGTCTCCTTGAGGACAATCCAGGATGGAGTCACTAGTTTCTGGGGAGTGACCTGGAAGCACACAGCACAAGCTATGCTGAATGAGTTGGTGTAGCAGGAAGGCCAGCTCAGTCAGGCTGCCTGGGCGGGACCACCCTCTGCTCTCCCAATTTCCAACCCCAGACCTTCTCCCCACAGGGCTGCAGATAACGGAGGGGGTTTGTGCCCTGGGAGGTTTGGGAACATGAGGAAGGAGAGGGAATGGACATCATTGAGCACCTCCTATATGCCTAGCAGAGTGCTGGGTCTCTATCTGCATAATGCCGAGGATGAAAACAGTGACAACTCACACTTGCCAAGTATGTGCCTCAGTGCCAGGCACTGGGCATGTGTGGGTTCTTTTTTCTATTTAACTGTCATAACAGCTATGTAAAACAAGTACTATTATTGGCCACATTTTACAAATGAGAACATCAAGGCACAGAGATTAAGTGACTTGCCCAGGTTCACACAATGAGTAGATATGTAAGGTGGGATTTGGAAAAGTGTTCTGATAGCCAAGCCTGAAGTTCCAGACTCCTCAGACTCTGATACTGACACAACCACTTCCCCTCCTGGGTCCCATTACGCAGGGCAGCGAGATACAGGTTCTTTCTCTACAGCCCACACAGATTTGTCTCTGCAACTTTTAGGAGTAGCTGGCTTGGGAGAAGCAACTGGGTGGGGATTAGGAGACAGGTTCTTAGTCCAGCCTCTGCCTGTGAAATGGGTACTGTTATCTCCAATTGACAATGTGGGAACTTATGCTCAGAGCAGTTCAGTAATTTGCTTTAGGACCTGAGACCTTAACTTTCCAGAACCACACTTTCATCATCTTCTGCCTCCTGGCATGTTGTGAGAACCACATGAAGAAGTTGTGAGGAAAGTGTTGTTGTGAACTTTGGGAGTTATTCTGCTGCATCTGTGCCCACTGCCCTGCTTTCCAGAATAGCCTCCCTCCTGCTATCTTCCTGACCCAGGCTCCTCTTGTCCTTTATGATGATTTATGACATTATTATCGCCTAAAAGGCTCTGATTATCATGCCTTGAGGCCACTGAAATTCTTATATGAATAACTCCACCCGCGGAGCCGGCTGGAGGGGGTGGTGTGGCAGATTTAGCAGCTGCCGGGCTATAACCAAGAGCAGTCTTCTGTCAGTCACTCAGCTGAGCAGCCATTGGAATGAGTCCAGTGGCTGCTCTGCTGAGTCCTTCCCAAAGCCAAGGGGCAGATTGGAGAGCAGTGCTGCTTTCATCTCTCACTAAGCCTAAAATGAAGCTCGGCTTCTTACTGTGACATGTAGTAACATATGTATTTAAAAGAGCGTGGGTTCTGTTCCCAGCATTGCCACGTACCAACTGAGTGACCGTGGGCAAGTCATCTCACCTCCCTGGGCCCCAGTTTCCTCATCTGTAAGACGGGAGTGCTCATACCTGCCTCACAGGGTTCTTGTACAGCGCGGATGAGATTGTAGGTGTGAAGGGCCCAGCATGGTACCAAGTGCTCATTAGACTCTCAGTACTTATTTCTTTTCTGTGTCTCTAAGTTGTGGGAAGGAGCACCTTAGGGAGGTAGAGTTGATGAGGGGTGAAGCAGTCTGGCTTAGAATGCAAAAGCAGAAGACTCAGCAGTAATAGGCGTTTGAATCACAGTTCTATTTTTAGTTCCATCCAGCCTGAGGTTTAAAAATGTGGTGTCTTCCTCAAGTGTCCCTTTATCCTTTCTTTGTCAGCAGTGGAGGGTCGTGGTGACGGCGGGGGAGGGACTGTCCAGCTTCTCTGCAGGCATGTACTTCTGCCTTCACAGTCACGTCTTTTTCCTCATCATTAGCCAGCACAGTGGCCTTGGGCACCATCAGCATAAGGAAATCCATGACAATGCGTAAACGTGAGTGTTTTACTCTAGAATTCAGCAAGTTCTCTCACTGCCAAACCAGCCTTCAAATCTCCAACTTAAAAAAAAAAAGAAGTTTTTATTGATTTTTAAGAGGGAAGGACAGGGATAGAGAAATAGAAATATCCATGAGAGAGATATCGATTGGCTGCCTCCTGCATGCCCCCTACTGGGGATCCAGCCCACAACCTGGGCATGTGCCCTGACTGGGAATCGAACCTGCGGCTTCTTGGTTCATGGGTCAAAACTCAGCCACTGAGTCACACCGGTTGGGCCAAATCTCCAACTTTTGTAACTTTGGAGGAATTTCTTACATCATTCCTGCTCATGTTCACAATGAGGCTGACTTCACAAATTAGGGGAGCATAGTAGTCCGTATTTTGCATTTGGTCCTGTCTCTCCCCTCTGTTCTCAAGATGCATATGTACCCCACAGGGCCCCATAGTCCCAGAGCCTGGAGCACCTCCTGGCACTCACATGGTGTAGAGGAGGGATGCAGACTATTGGGCACCCAAGGGGCACATAACAATAAGTGTTATTTCGTGTCTTCCTTGCGATGGCTCTCTGGTAGGCAGGAATATGGTTTAGTGGTTAAGAGCACAGGGTTTCAAATCAAAGCAACCAGGGTTTGAATCCTAACTCTGCAACTTAACACTGTGTGACCCAGGGCAGATGACTGAACTCCTCGGAGCATAAGTTTCCACATTGTCAACTGGACAGAATAGTACCCCTCTCACAGGGTGAGGATGAGTGGAAGAATGCATGGGGAGCCCCAGCACAGGGCCAGGCACACAGCACGTGATACACAGTCACCATGGCATCAGTTTTATAGCAAAGAGCAGCTCATCTGTCTAAGATAGGCGTGGTCCCTGTTTTATGTGAAAGGTTGAGAGGTCAAGGAGCTTGCCCAAGGTTGTATAGCCAGTAAGCCACAGAATCTGAACTATAAACCAGAAGCCTCAGAAAACTGGAATAAATGCCCCAAACCCATCTATATCTGAGCCCAGCTCCCTCCTGCTGAATCTTGCTTTCTAGAAACAGGCTGCTGGGGTACATTGTGTGCTGATGCACACACATAAATGATGGAGCCGGAACATGTCCTGGGAAACCATGGTCCCCAGAGTGCTCCCCAGTGCAGCATGTGGTTAATGCATTTTTCTCAGAATATTCACCTCTTGGTTTTAGGTCTCGTTGAGGGTTATTATGAAATGCATTGCAGCCATTCACTTTCTGAAGCTAGAAGGGGCTATCTAGTGAGTGGAATTAAGTCCTTCTAAAGTGACAGGGGATCTAGGCAGGGTCTCTAGTCATCATCAGAATGACAAGTTGTGATGTTCAGGATTCTAATAACAATCTATCTGTCTAGGTCTCTTACACTCACTGTATCATTTAATCACATCAGTAGCCGTGTGTGTGTGTGTGTGTGTGTGTGTGTGTGTGTGTGTGTGTGTGTGTGATGCATCATTGAGTCAGTCCGACTTCTGGCGATGCTATGAATGAGTGATGCCCACAGTATCCTGTCCTCAGCAGCCTGCTCAGCTCCTGTGGACTTGTGCCTCTGGCTTCTTTTATGGAGTCAGTCCCTCTCATACTTGGTCTTCCTCTTTTCCTGCTGCCTTCTATTTTTCCCAGCATTATTATCTCTTCCAAAGAACCCTGCCTTCTCATAATGTGCCTGATGTAGGGCACCTTCAGTTTTGAGACAGTGTAGTAAAGCAGAAAATACTGGTTTTTAGTCAGACATACCTGGGTTTAAATCCCAGATTTGATACTTACTAATGATGTTGATTTTGAATAAGTTACTCAATCTATAAAATGGAGATTATATTTCCCTTGCTGGGATTATTTTAAGATTATTCTAGGATATATATATATATATATATATATATATATATATATACACACACACACACATATACATATATATATATAGCAACTAGCGTTGTGCCTGGTCAGAGTAGGTCCTCAGCTCATGGAAACGTATTCTGTCTCCTAGTCCAGCGCTCTTTCCAATCTACCAAATGTTTGCTACTGTGATATGGAAGGTACAGGGGGTTGCTGTGACGGGTTGTGAACCCACCAAACTCTAGAAGTAAAACTATTCTCATTCGCTTTAGGAGGGTGGGGGAGGGTTGTATTGTTTCTTTCTAATAACAGAGGCTTGAAACAAACTTTTATTCTGTAGGTAAACTTAAATAATTTTACATTTGTACAAGGGATGCTACAAAACAATAAAATAAGTATCATATATGGATGTTATTGATAGTAAATGCCCACAGTCTGGAAATGCTTTTTGAATCATGTAGGTCTGTCTTTTTGAAATAGACTCAGAATTTGAATAGAACAGGGGACGTTTTATGTAGGATCAAAGGAGTGGAGGTAAGACAGTGTAAGAGATGCTTGGTTTAATTGTTAGGGGAGCATGCATGAAAAGGTTGGAAAAAATAGACTCACACATAGTGCTTCACATGTACATGTGAACATACATACATTATTCTCATCTCCTACCCATGTACATTGCTAACCTAAAACCCTTAGTTAGAAGTGATCAGAGGCATTGGCCGAATAGGTCTACTGCACCCAGCGTTGGTCTGTGATGTGATGTGGAAGAATGAGCACTGGACCTGAAGTTAGGAGACTCCGATATTGCTCGTGGTTCCACCCCATTCAACAGTGTGGCTTGGACAAGACCTGCAGCCTCATTGGGCGTTACCTCCTCATTCATAAAAACAATCTGGTCACTTTTGGAAAATCCTTTGTAACTATTTATCAAGAGCCTTGAGGATTGTGAAAGGAAAGTCCATTCACTTTCATTTATTAATTCACATCCTGGAATTGTCTCCTGAGGAAAGATCTTTAGAAAAGCTTTATGGTTAGAGATGTTCATCATAGTGTTTTTATAATTTCGTAAAATTAGATGCCTGAATGTCCGATTAGGGTTAGATAAATTATGGCCCAACTGCTTGACTAATTTGCAGTATTTACTGAGACAACAGCATTGGCCATTTAAAAATGAAAACAAAAAGGCACATATTAAAAAATATCGAGGAAAAAAATCATACTTTTGGATGTAGGCAACATCGTCGACGTCATCCAAGACACTTTGTGATCTGTGTCGTCACTGTTTATCATGGTGGTGACCTCACTTTGATGACTTTAGGACATTTTCCTAACAGCTTTCTCCCTTCTGTGCTTTTGTATGCCCTATTCAGTCCTGAAACGCCCTTCCCTTCCGTGTCCAGCAGGTGAACCTACTGTCCTTCCCATCCAGGGTCAGATTTCCCTGACTTCCTGGGAGGAGGCTCCCCCCTCTGCTAGGAGATGACTGGACTAACTCAGAGGTTCTCAGACCTGGCAGTGCATCCGAGTCAGGGGGAGAGCTTATTACCATGCAGATCCCCACATCCCGAGAAAGGCTTCCTGATCCCCAGTCTCTAGGGCGAGGACCTGGAGTCAGTATTGCTAATACTGATTATTGTGTTGCTTAGCCATGTGTGGGAACCCTTAATCTTAGTAACGCCAAGGCACTTTCAGCTTACAACCTATCTAGTTCTGGGAGGGGCCCCTATCCCTTGCTACACCCACTGTGAGGGCTTCAGCATGAGGGCATTGTGGAGTAACAGCCCCAACAATGGAGAAAACAGTAATAGTTTTACTGTTGACCACCTATGCTGTGCCAAGGACTGCTTTACATACAGCATATTTTACCTGTACAGTACCTTAAGGTCAGTTTTATTATCCCCATTTTACAGATGAGGAAACTGAGGCAAAGAAAAGTTAAGGCTCTTGCCCAAGTTTAAATAACAAGAATGCATATTTGGATTCAGTTCTAGCAGACTTCGGAGCCCAGGAACTAGAATCTCCCTCATGGCCCCTTCCCCCCACTCCCAAGACGTCCCAGCAGGGTCAGGAGCAGCTCTGCTGTGTGCAGACGTGCCTGGTGGGTGGGCCCGGAGCCCTCTGCCCTCTGTGCATGTGTGGTTATTGGGCAGCCATGCACCACATAAGCGGAGGCTCCTGCTCACCAAATGTATTCTGACGCCCACCCACCTGCTTACTGGGTACAGGGAAGCAGCGGAATTCAATTTGCGGCAGTGACCTAAGAGGGGCTATTTTTAGTAGGAAAGTAGGTCAGGGGCTGTAGCGGTGCTGCTGGAGAAATGAGCAACCTCCCCTCTCACGGGGAGGCTCGCTCACTTCTTCTCTTGGCAGCCAGGGTGGAGGTGAAGAAGGCAGATCTGACATCCTCACACGACTGCAGTTGTAATTGTCACTGTGGAGTCACCCAGGAGGGAACACACATCTGAGACACGGAGGCTCTTGTCTGGGTTTGCCAGGGTCCTGGCCCCAATCTTCCTCAAGAGGTGCGAATCCCTTCAGAAAAGATCGAGAACATGGAAGAGGCTCATGGATGGTACACTCACTAAGTATCAGCTGCTATACATGGCAGCTACTAATCTGGGTTTGATCCGCATGATCTCACTTAATCCTTGCAAATACTTCTGCAAAGTAGGGATTGTTATCCCTATTTTGCAGATGTGGAAACAAAGTCACAGAAATAGATTACATAGCTCCTGTTTAGCGCAGCCAGATTTTGAATCTTGTGTGAGACATCACTGGCCGGAAGACCAGTCCGTCAAGCCATTTTGGTGGTGATTTTTGAATTGCCACTCTGCCCCTGCCCATGTTGTTTGACACTTCAGAGGAAACAGTACAGTGATGGCTTTCTCCAGCTGGACTTACTGAGTCTGACAACCTGCTCCTTCCAGGACAGGAAAGGGTACCGAGGACACAGACCTCTTCCGCAGCGAGCGGAAAGGACATCCCTACATACTGCTGCCTGATCATTGAGGCCAGTAGCTGCCCAGAACATACCACCTGATTTCCCTGGGCCTGGAGTGTCTCGAAATCCTCTGCCCCACTTGCTGTGCCACATACTAACTGCGGATCTGTGGCAAATTGCAGGGTACTCATTGGCGATGCGCAGGCGGACATGAGCTTGTTCACAGAATGCAGTAATTGACATCACGTGATTCCTTATGCACAGCACGGAGGACTCCGGCAGAAGCCCACTTGGTGGCCAACGGCTGCTAGCACCACCAGCCTTGAGAATTTGTTCCTGGCTCTGTTCTGGCTCTCTAGCTGGAGAGCACCAACCTGCAGGGGCCAGAAGCAGCTGAGGCTTCTGCCTTATCTGCTCCCTCCTTCTAGGCAAGGAATGAGGGTATTTCCCCTGCCCCCAGGCTGCATGACGCTGGAGGGGGGTTATTTGTTCGTTCATTCATTCATTCATTCATTCATTCATTCATTCATTCAGTAAACATTTTGAGCCCTAGTCGGTTTGGCTCGGTGGGTAGAGCGTTGACCTGCAGACTAAAGGGTCCCAGGTTCGATTCCAGTCAAGGGCACATGTCCATGTTGTGGGCTTGATCCCCAGTGGGGAGCGTGCAGGAGGCGCCAATCAATGATTCTCTCTCATCATTGATGTTTCTGTCTCTCTCTCCCTCTTCCTTCCTCTCTGAAATTAATAAAAAATATATTTAAAAAAATAAACATTTTGAAAATGTACCAGGTATGCAGTAGAGAACAAGACAGGTAGTTCCTGTCCTCCCAGAACTTAGAGTCCCTCTCTGGGCCTTAGTTTCCTTATCATCAAATGGGTAGGACAGAGAGAACTGGATTCATTAATCTATCCTAGCAATAAGATTTCAGAATCTGTGATTCTGGATTATAAACATTTGTCGTTGAATCACAGTGTCAGTGTTAGTCATTTGTACCCAATGCCAAAGAGAACAAAAATGAAATTTTCAAATTTCAGAATCTGGATGGGAACCGTGGACACAAGCTAGTTCAACTTCACTTACAGACGGGAAAAATGAAGCTAAAAGCAGGGCATGACTTGCCCATTGTAACAGGAACAGAGCCGGGATGGGGAGGCTGGTCTATAAGGCCCAGTCTCACCTCCAGGCCTCCAGCAGCTGCCTCCTCACCCAGCACTGCCACTGATCCTCTCCATGGAACCCTTTCTGCATTTAGCCTCCTTAACATGGAGCTCTCCCAAGTCTCCCCTCCCTCCCTCTCTAACCACAGAATGGTTAGTTCCCTGGGCCAGAGATCCTTGGGTTGGCTTTGTTAGTAGATCACCTCCCCTCTCCACACGCTCTGTGTTGGAACTGCCACAGCATGCTGCTTTTCATAAAAGCCTCTTTTCAAACCAAGTCCAGCTGTTTTGGTCCCAGAAGGGCAGTCAGATTAGCTCTCTTTGGGTAAAATGGTAAATGGTTGTCCCTCCCCACAATGCCTCCAGCACCACAGCAAATGCCTTTACCCAATGCCCTCTGTGCTTGAATCCTCATGATATCACTATGAGTGGGTATGATTAGCCTCGTTTCGCAAGGCGACAGGTTGTAATTAAGACTGTAGACTTTAGAGCTAGACTGAGGTCCAAAATCTGGCCCCACCAAGTTTAAGAAAACCCCCTCTGAGTCTCAGGTTTTTTTTTTTTCTTTTCATCAGCAAAATAGGATTACATAACATATACCTCATAGGACTGTGAGGACTATGTCAATACCCCATGGGTGGTCCTCGACAGTGTCTAATACATGGTAGGTAAATCCCCCCATAAATGTAACTGTGGTGACAGTGATGATGCCATGATCTCTTCCTTGATAGAAGGTAGGCCCCTATAGTGGACACCAGCGGGATGAGGAGAGATGACAAAATATCGACACTTCCAAGTAGCCTAAGACAAATTCAGGAGCACCCCAGGAATGGTGTTAGAAAAAGGACCTGATGGGATTGGTTGCAATAAATCCAGACAAGAGCTGCATTTTATTTATTAATTTAGTGGGGTTTTATTGACCACCTACTATGTGTCAGACCTGCTGCTAAAAGCTAGAGATACAATGATGATAAAACCTACATGATCCCCATAACCCTTGCCCTCAAGTAGCTTACAGTTTCTTTGGAGGAGTCTGACTAAATATTAAAATAATTGCAATAAGTATTTTGCAATTTATTGCAGGTGCAATAAATATAAAATTACAAATTAGGATAAATGCTATGAAAGACAAGGACAGGTTGCCAGGAGATCATATAATAGGGGTTCTGGTATACCTCAAGTGATCAGGGATAGCTCGGATGAGGAAGTGACATCTGAGCCGAGACCTGAAGGATCATTGGCAGTTTATGAGGTAACGGAGTAGATGAGGTTGGGGAAAGCTTTCGAGGTACTTGGACGCATGTGGTCCCTAAGGTGAGTGGCAGCTCAGTGCTTCCTGAGAACTGAGAGGATCAGTATGACGTGAGTGCAGAGAGTGGGGGAGAGTGTGAGGTGGGACAAGAGGCTGGAGAGGGAGACCAGGACCTTGTAGGCCTTGTAAGGATTTTTGTTTTTCTTTATTCTAAGAGCATGGGGACCACTGGAGGATTTGGAGCAAAGGCTGATATTATGTGTGTGTGTTTACATGTGGAGAGAGATATGACCAGTCTGATATTTACAAGGGACCTTTTTGACAGCCATCTTGAGAATAGGTGGGAGGATATGAGTGTTTATAGCAGCGGTTCTCAACTCGTGGGTCGCGACCCCTTTGGCAGTTGAACGACCCTTTCACAGAGGTCGCCTAAGACCATCCTGCATATCAGATATTTACATTACAATTCATAACAGTAGCAACATTACAGTTATGAAGTAGCAACGAAAATAATTTTATGGTTGGGTCACAACATAAGGAACTGTATTTAAAGGGCCAGAAGGTTGAGAACCACTGGCTTATAGGGAAACGAGTGAAGAGAAAGCTTTTGCCTTAGACCCAGTTAGAAATGATGCTGGATCGGGCTAATGACAGCAGGGATGGGAGGGAAGAGGAGTTCTGAGATATCTAGGAGATAAAATTGGCAAGATTTGATGATGGGTTAAATATAGCTGTGAGGAAGGAGAAAGTGGGAAGGATGATCTCCAGGTTTCTGAATGCACGAGTGGATCGTGACCCTGCCATTCTAAACTCAAACAAAACAAAAAAAGAAGAGGAAGGAAAAAAGGTGAAAGAAGACCAGGTTTGGGTAGAAAGATCTTGATCTGAATTTGAGCATACTGCACTCGAGGGGCCTTTTAGACATCCCGTGCAGATGCTCCATGCCCCGCCACCAACAGGACAGAGGCCTTGGAATCCCTTTGGGCTGTCTGACCCAGCCCCAGCCTCTATGGGGTCAGGTCGGTTAGTCCAGTTGGTTAGAGGACTCATGGTTTGCTCTCCATCCCTCGTGGTTCTGTTTCCTTTTACCAGAACATTCTGAAAAGGGTGCCATGGGAAATTCAGCCTAGGAAGGGTATGACCAGTCCAGGGAGAGAGACTGGTAATTCCGATACTGATGCATGTCATGTGAGTGTTTTTTCTAAACCTGTAGGTGAGATACTTGTGTTTGGTATGTGTTGTTTTATTTCATTATTCATGTATCAGTTAAACTATTTGCTATTGTATAATGTGGCAGGTGCAATGCAAAGTCAGAAAGGACTCCTGGTTCTTTGAGAAGTGACATCACCAGAACCCACCAGCATTGCTGTTCTCATGATCATGGAGAAATCAAGCAGGATTTGGCTCTTCCTCTGAATGCTAACTCAGAGAGTTGGTTTTTCAGGGGCTCCCTGGGCAGCTGTGACTCCCAGGCCTCTCCCTGGGCCTCCTCTTTTGTACAGTCTCCCTAGACAGTAACTTTAAAGAACCAGTCACAATGCTCGTCCTTGACTTTGAATGGAGTTCAGATGGGCATTCTGAGCCCCCACCTCATGCCCCCTAGCCCCCCTGTGCCAAGTGTTCTGGTTTGTTGTCTGAGAGCATCTTTGTGTTCAGGTGAGTGTAGGAGAAGTGGCAGAGCAGGCTCTGTGTCCTCCTGTGGAGTGGCCAAGGAGGTTGCTTTGAGGGCAGGGGGTAGTGGGCAGAGGAGTGACCCATCTGGCCCTGGCACCATGTGATAGGACCTGAGAATGCCCATGCGGGGTAGATACAGGCTCTCTAAGAACATGTTTGCCTTGTGAAAATCTAAACACACGAGCCACATGAATTCAGGCCAGTGGTTACCATCATGAAAGGGGACGTGGTATTCTTTTAAAAGTCCTCTGGTATCTTTAACATGCAGTGCAGAGGGAAAGGGGGAAAGCTATGTGAGTTTTGGCGCTCAAGGGAAGCTGATATTCCCTGTGTCCGTGGAACAAAGAACTTCTTACAACTGGGACAGATGGTGCACCCCTGTGAGGGCAGGTCATCCTGCAGGGGTGCCCATGTGAGTGACCATGTGTTGGGAGTTGGGGGGACTGAGAGACCCCCTCCAGGAGATGGTAGACTGAGAGTTGCATCTCTAGGACCCCCTGATTCTTGGTTTTGCCTTTTATCTTGAAAAGCCAGCCTGCTTAGGCAAGTCTGTCAAGGACGGAGGTGTCCTTGAAGTCAGAAGGACCTCAGCTAAATCCCAGCTCCACATTTTCTGACAGTGTGACTTGGGCGAGGTGCCGTCCGAACCTCCTTCTGTCAGCCTGCAAAAGCAGGTTCATAAATACCGTGCGTGGGTCAACCAAGTTAAGCCTAGCAGCCAGCAGCCCAGGAGGTAAGAAGGGGAGAAGCCTGTGGTGCCTCCGATCAGCTGCCTCTGATCAGCTGTCAGCTCGGTGGCGTGTGCGCATGGCCCGAGCCCCATGCTCTGCTCGGGGAGAACATTCACTGGCATGTGTCAGCTCGCTGGCAGCCCGCGGTGGGCTGGGACACGCTGTCCTGATTCTGCCTCAGGAGACGCCGCTCAGCAAGCAGTTAGCCCACCCGGCTTAAGTTTCCCCAGAGAACCCAGTCCTCACCACAGAGAAATCCTTTCAGGTGCCGAGGGTGGCTGTAGCTTGTAATCTGACTCCGTTAGAATGCTGGCTCTGTCCCTTACCCAGGCCAGCTCTTTCCCAAAGCTGGTTTTAGGAGGAGATATTTTCCAAATGTGTTGGATACAATCTTGAAGCATGTTTCTGATGGTGTCTTAGGAGATTTACACTTGCTTAATTTTCCAGGGAAGCATAAACCAGATACACACTGTGGAGCTAGCATAGTCACTGTAAACCCACAGCCATGTGCTGCCTGTAAAATCCTTGGCACCCCAGGCATGGCTTTGGCTTCATATGTCACTGTCTACCACATTAGGATCACGCCAACCTGAAGACACTTGTCCCTGTTCAGGGTGCCCATCACGGTCATCATCGTTCCCATCCTCACACACTCTGTGGATTCGAGTTCACTGGTTATTTTCTCCTCTGGCATTTCTGCGGGCTCTGTAGGGCAGAGTTCTTGGCGCCTTTATTCAGCGTAAGGGCATGGCTCTCTTGGAAGGTGCAATAGTTTGTCTGAGGTCATGCAGCTAATTACTGGCAGAACTATGTTTCAAATCCTGGTCTTCTAAGGGGCAGCCTGACATGGTGAAGATACCACCCATCTTCCTGATGAGCTGTGTGACCTTGCACAAGCTAGTTATTAATATTATAAGTGGTTCTTAATACTAATAACAGTAACATTTACAAAGCACCCGCACAGTGTAGGTACTCTACACCATATCTTATTGCATCCTCACACTAGACCTGTGAGGTGGGTTTTATTTATTTTATTTTTATTTTATTATATAATTTATTTATCCGTTTTACAGGTAAGCATCCTGAAAATAGGTTGTCTGAGCCTCAGTTTCTCAGTGAGAATATTACCTCCTCCGTGGGAGGGTGATTACGAGGACTGAATGAGGTGATGTGGGTAGAGGCTGTAGCACAGACTCTGCAGTGGAGGGGTGCCCAGCAGTGCATCTCTCCTCTTTCTCGTCCCCTCTCTAACTCCTCTTCCAGCGGCCTTTCCGCTGTATCCCATTTAATACATTTGGAAGCTGAGGTCGTGCTGAAGTCCTCTCCATCACATTCCCTCCCCTTCCTCAGAGGCCACTTCAAGGCTGAGCGCTGTGTGTTTAGTCTTGTGCCAGTTCAGGAAACACCATCCTCCCCTGGCGTGTTGCATCACACCCCTGACATTTGCCCCAAGCCTGTGCTCTGGACTGCTAAAGCCTCTCCAGCCACAGGGCTCTCCCCTCTGCTGGCTTTCTCTAAGGCAAATACAGGCTGTTTTTCTTATTGTGGCATCTTGCCTGGGTCTTTGATGTTGTTACCTTGTGTTTCACGAGGGGCCACATTTGGAAGTGACCCGGAACCCAGGTCTCCTGACGTCCAGTGTCATGTTCTGCAGCTCATTATTATTTAATGTGTAAGGGGAGTGTGCAGTAGGTCATCTTTGAAGAGCTCCAGAAACGTATTCCTCCAGCTCTGAATAAATATTTAGCACCTACTCTCAGCCAGACCCGCGGTAGACACTGGATGTGGCAGCGAAGGGGACAGGGCTGTCTTTCAGGCAACTCACATTCTAGTGAGAGAAGCAGACACTAGAAGCGTAAACGAGTAAGTCAGTAAGATAATTTTAGGTTTGCGTGCCATGGAAGAAAGAAGAGGGGCTCTGGGATAGAGAGTAACTGGGAGATGCCTTGCGTGCTTTGGAAGGATGGTCAGGACAGAACATGAGGAGGGGACATTTTGAGCTGAGACCTCAGATGAAAAGCTGGGCAGGAGCATTCCTGGCAGAGGGAGCAATGAGAAGAAGACCCAGAGGTGAAGTGGGCGAGGCCATGCAAGGAGTGACGAGGAGATCTGCATGCTTGGACACATTGTGCCAGAGGGTCCGGTGACAGGGCCAGAGGGAAGCAAGAGCTAGGTCATGTTGGGCCCTGGCAGCTACAGAGGAGTTTGGATTTTCTTCAAGAATCAGTGGGAAGGACTTTAAACAAGGGAGTGGTGGGACCTTGAAGAACACTGAGGCAGCTAAGTGGAGAATGGATTGTAAAATGTGAACAGGGAAGCAGACGTACCAGTTACGAGGTTGTTACAATAGCCCAGGAGAGTTGACAGGGGCCTGGAGTTGGTTATGACAGTGGAGACAGAAGCCAATACATTTGTGATTATGTTGAAGTTAGGACAACAGGTCTTAATGAAGGATTAGATGAAATCATCTATTCTGCTCAGTCTACTCAGTGCCCAATTAGTGTAGATCAAAGTGATATTGAGTTGTTTTTTAAATCCTCACCCAAGAACATGCTTTCATTGGTTTTTGGGGGGGGGGGGGGGCAGAGGTTAGAGAGAAACATCGATCAGTTGCTTCCCATGCACTGTATGCATCCCCACCAGAGATCAAGCCTGCAACCCAGGCATGTGACCAGACTGGGAATTGAACTCATGACCTCTCGGTCCATGGGACGATACCTAACCAACTGAGCCACACCGGCCAGGGCAGTGACATCTAGTTTGAATTCCTAAACTTGGGGCAAGGGAGTGGAGGCATCTGGCAGTGGGCAGACTCGAGAGGCAACAGACCTCACTGCCAGGTCCACCTCTGCAAGTTTGAGAGACTCTAGAGTCTAGACCAGCCATGGGCAAACTACGGCCCACGGGCCGGCCCGTTTGAAATGAATAAAACTAAAAAAAAAAAAAAAAAAGACCGTACCCTTTTATGTAATGATGTTTACTTTGAATTTATATTAGTTCACACAAACACTCCATCCATGCTTTTGTTCCAGCCCTCCGGTCCAGTTTAAGAACCCATTGTGGCCCTCGAGTCAAAAAGTTTGCCCACCCCTGGTCTAGACAGAGGTTGGTTTTGCATCTCAAAGAAAGCTGGGAGAAGGGACCGGGAAAGAGTTCATTCACTCAGTAGTCCTATGGCAAGTACCTTACCTGCGGCTGGTGTTCTGCTGGTGGTGAGTAAGATAGGGCTCTGCTCTCGAGGCCCTCCCATCTCTTAGAGAGGTGGAAATGTAAATAGATGAATCTCAGTGAGTCGGTGTAACGGCAAAGGGACAAGCAAGGGGATGCGGGAGCACAGAGGAGAGGACTTTTCATAGGGGAAGTGGGGGAGGGCTTCACAGAAAACCTGGACATCAAAAGGGGGTAAAAAGAGAGCATTTCTGAAAATAGGAATAGCATTTGCAAAGGCTGGGAATCCTACAAGAGAGGGGTTTATTAAAAAACAACTCAGTGTCGGTGGATTATGGAGTGTGTGGTGGAAGGTACAGGCTGGTGTGTCGGGTTGTTGACTGCACTGTGAATGGTCTTGTAGGGCACGTTGAGAGTGTCGGACTTAATCCTTCAGGCATCCAGGAACCAAGAGAGGTCTTAAAGCCAGGGTCTAGTTGATGGAAAGCAAATAGCTGTCCCATTGACTGCCGATCAATCAACTCCTCGTTTCCTACTGCGTCTGGATGCAGCCTCAGAAACGTTCTCAGCATAGCACTGCAGGCAGTCACTTCCAGTCAACCAGAATTGGCAGAGGATGAGGCCTCTTTGCCGTTCCCGAAAGGAGATGAGTCTGTGGATGAGTTTAAAGAGAGAAGTATTCTAGGACCAAACACTACCTTTTACTACAGTTGTCTCATCAGCCACAAGTAGAAATTGCCTACATTGTGCAAGACAGGGTGGAGGACAGTGAGCGAGAACCCAGTGTTCCCGATGCTGAAGAGAGAGTGGCCATTAGGCTGAAGGGAGAAATAACCACCTAGTCCTGAGGAACATATTTCTGAGTGCAGCCATGGTTGTATGGCTTCCAAGGGGGCAGTGCTGAGGCATAAAGTACCAGGCTTTCCAGGAATGCCGGCCCCCTAGCCCTTGATGGATGCTCCGGACCTGTAGGGAAGGGCGGTGCTCCAGTTAATTCAAGGCTGCTTTGCATTGGTCCTTTCCCCAGAAAGATCTGTTGAAGGCCATGTAGCTCCTTTGAAGCAGTAAAATATCCTAGACCAAGGACCCAGGAGGTGACCATTAGTCTGAGATCTCAGTGGTGGATGTGATTGTCTCTGCCAGTTCCATATCCCCAGCACCCAGCACAGGGCCTGGTACACGTTGTGTGCTCAGTGTTGTTCGTTGAGTAAATGAACAAGGAAATGAAATTAACCAACTAGCCAGCCCATCAGTCATCCAACCTGGATGCTAATCCAAGCTATTGGATTCCAGTTCTCTTTGCTATATAACGATCCACTTGGCCTCTGAGGCCCCTCACAAGCTTCTGCCCTAGGATTCTAGGGTGATGAATAGGATGGTTCAGAGCAAGCCAAGTCATCCCTCATATCACTGATAGGCCTCAAATTTCATCAGAATAGAATATCAAAATCAAGCTCTATTTCACAGCATCTCATATATGCCTTCTAAAAACAGAAACTGCGTCTGCCTCTGAGTTGTGAAGGAAATGTATTAGGTTATTTAAAACAGCAAGATTGTCCTTTTTGTAGAGAGAAAATGAATTAAATCTTGTCTTTTTGACTAGGGATTTTAATTGGGATTTGAGTCAATTTGATCTAAATTTAAGTATCCATCTAGAGAGCGTTTATTGACATCTGCTGTGAGCAGGGCGTTGTGCTAGGCATGCGGGAGATGGGAAGATGAGCAAGACACGAGACAAACACGATCCTTCCAGGCAGGAACTGACGGCCTAGTCAGGAGGATAAGATGTGCACACTTGACTGTGACCCCAGGTGGACAGAGAACAAGCTGGGATGGGCCAGATCCAGGGACAGGGGGCTCAGAGGAGGAAACCCCATCAAGTACATCACACAGTCTGCCTTTTACCAGAATTCACTGAACTGCCTCAGCCATGAGCATGTGCTCTGCACAAGTGCCGAGAGCTCCCAGTCAGCCTGCAGACACCAAGTCGAGCACCTCAGCCCCAGCCATTGTTGGCAGGAAGATCGTCTCAGGCATCTGGCCACGGGCCTTTATGAGCAGTGGGTTCCCTGCACTGCCAAACTCGGTGGCCCTTTTTATGATTCACAGCCTTGGGGTTGACTTCAAGGAAAAGTTCACTGGAACTGGAATTTGTATTCTTTGCTGTGTGAGACTGGAAACTATTTGCCCATGTGACCCTTTCTGCCTTGGCTACCACTGAAACTCAGGGTCTAACTAAAATGGGAACGTCCGCTTTCTGACATCTATCCAACACCCACTTGGCCAGCCCTTCCCTGTGCAGGGCCGTGTGCTGCATGGGAAGGAGACTCACAAGCCCCGCCCTCACGGAGCTGGCAGAAGTGTGTGAGCCAGGCCCAGGAGGTACTGCACTGCCGGCTGTGAGGGGACAGACAGGGACTGGAGGTCAGGGAGGAGGAGTTGGCTCCTAGGCCAGGGGCATAGAGGGAAAACCTAAAAGAGACCCATGTGATTTGGACCTCGACAAATGTAGGAATCTAACAGGTTGACATAGGTATAGTAGTGGGTCTTCAGAAATAAAACAATGACAAAAGCATTGAGGAAGCAAAAAAACTCCTGGCACATTTAGGGTCCTGAGGATATATCAGTGTGACTCTAACAAAGGGAACTTAAGGGGAATAATGCCTAAGAATAGTTTGGGCCTGTCTGAGTCATTTCCAACTGCTATAACCAGACACCATAGGCTTAAACAACATAGGCTTAAACAACAAACTTTTATTGCTCATGGTTCTGGAGCCTGGAGGTTTGGGGTCAGGGTGCCAGCATGGTGGGTTCTTGTGAGAACCCTCCTTCTGGTTTACAGATGGCCATTTTCTTACTGTGTCCTTACATGGTGGAGGGCAGAGAGAGAGGAAGCAGGCTCTCTCTCCTGTCTCTTATCAGGGCACTGATCCTATCGTGAGGGCTCCCTTCATCACCTAATCATCTCTCAAAGGACCTATCTCCAAAGCCCATCACCCTGGGAGTAGAGTTTCAGCACATGAATTTGGGGGGACACAAGCATTCAGTCCATAGCAGGCCCAGTTCACAGAGTGCCTCCTTAGATGTTCCAGGGTAAGGCAATTGTATCTAATTCTGTAGGGAATAAGATGTCACTGATCCTTTCTAAGTAGGAATATGCATGAAATCCTAGGGTTGGAAAGGACATTAGAGGTGACCCAGTCCCACTCTCTGTCTCCCAGGTAAAGAATGAATCCCAAAAGGAGAATTGACTAATCCAAGGACAGACAACTAGTTCATGATGGAGATGGAGCCAGGGCCAGAACCAGAACCAGATCTTCTGGCTTCAAATACAGTGGTCTCTCACACTTTGTGATGCGATTTGTGCTCTGGGAAGATTAATGAGGCTTTTTTCCTGGAAGTAGATGGAGAGAGTTTTTAGTGGGAAGGAAAGGAGAGGCGAGAGGCAGGCAGAGCCTTGGGGGGCTTTTATATAAACTGGGTGAAAGGTAACCCTGGAGGTCTTTCATCAGGGCCTTGACAGTGGGCAAGGGGACAGATGCAGTTAGCGGGACTTGGATGTGGAAGGCAGGTGAGAGGGAGAAGGCTACTGGTACTTTCTTTAGTTGCTGTTCTTTACTAAATTGAGGCTCTCTCTCTCTCTCTCTCTCTCACACACACACACACACACACACACACATCCTTCTTGTCTAGGGGGCCTGGTCCTTTTCTAAAATCTGGGCTTCCAGGTCTTAAGTCTTCAGAAATGTGATCCATTTTCCAGCCACCACTCTGGCCTCATGGCTTTGCGCGTGGGATGTTGGCACTGCCATCATCACCTGAGTGTCTCTGGTTTTAGGTTTCCTGCCAGGCCCTGGGAAGGTGCTGTCTGTGTGACTTGTATCCCATCCCATGACTGTAGCTTTGGAACCAAAGGCCTGAGACGACCTCCAACAGACACGAGCTCCATAGCAGGCCAGGTGCCTGGCCTGAGGGGGCACCGGGCTGACCTCTAATCATGGGGCCTTGCCTCAGGCCTGTAGGCCACTGGCCTCAGAACCTAGGGGCACTGGCAGGCAGATTCCTCAGCTCCATCTCACACCTACTGAATCAGAATCTCTGAGGACGGGGCCAGGAATCTATATTTTGGACAAGAATCAAGTATGTGTATATAAGTATATATATTAACACACACCTACAATTGAGATTCTGCCTTAAATCACTTAATTTTTTGTCTGGTCTTGTTTCCTTGTTTGAAAAATGGGAAAATGATGTATATAGTTTACAGTGAAAATAGGAAATCACTTTGAAAAAATGCTACAAGTTTTACATATATTTATAAAACTAATATATAGCTATAATTATTACTAGTATATAGATCACTGTGTTTACAATCTTGGGGTCAAGAAAATTTGGAACATTTCTCAGATTGAAATACACTGAAAACTGGTAAAAGGTCTGAGTGCTCACACTTGGAGCATGCATGTTCGCCAAGTGCGTGGATATATGAATGAATACCTTCAGGAAAGAGAAGCCCTGAAGCAAGGCCATTAAAGCTTTCTCTTCAATACCCTCCACCTCATGCGTGCATTCAGTCAGCATCATTCACTGAGTGCCTAATACGTGCCAGGGCACTGTGCCAGGCTGAGAATATAGAGATGAATAAGATATGGTCTCTGACCCCAAGGGGTTGGAGATCAATACGGAAGTGAGTGTTCAGTCCGCTGTGATGAGCTCCGGCTCCGGGTGGGTAGAGAGGTGAGTATCAATGCTTTGGCGACAAGAGTAGGAGCCAGCTGTCAGGGAAGGTGTCGTCAAGGAGGTGACACTGGTGCTGCGTCTTGAACACGAGCATCATTATTTCAGGAAGGAAGCCCCCTCACAGTCCTTATCACTGGCTTCTTTCTTTCATTCCATCAAATCCTCTCCAGTTTCCTTCCCTCCTTCTTCTTCAAGTCAGTCTCAGAGAGTCAGCATTCTCGGCTTTTTCCTTCCTTCCTCACTATACCAAAACTGGCTTTCACTCAAGTCAGTACTTAGGTTTAGTCCTAAACATCTGGGTTTAAAACAGTAACCCTCACCTCCCCACCCCAACCAGGGATCGAACCTACAACCTGGATATATGCCCTGATTGGGAATCTAACTGGTGACCTTTCGGTGCATGAGATGATGCTCAACCAATTGAGCCACACTGGCCAGGAATATCTGAAGTGGTTTTAAGGTCTATTGGAGATTTGTTTGTATGTTTGCTTCTGACATCACCTGCTGATAGAGCTGTTGTGCTTTGTCGGGGGCGAGAGGATTGGTAACAAGTGGTTTTCCCTAGTCCTTGTTATTTTACTAGATAACTAATCATTATTTTACTTAATTGTAAAGAATCAAGGATTAATACATGGTCTGAGTGGAATTGTAGGATGACCTTTGTGTTTAAGGACAATGGTTGGTTAATGAGTCAGGACAACAATGGTTAATGAGTCAGACCTTAAGCTGACAGAGCCCTTCACCATGTATGTCCTTTCTACTCACAAAGTGCTCCACAAACCAGTGGCCTCCACCTTGGCCAGTACTAATTAGAAATGAAGAACCTCAGGCCCTACCTGAGACCTGCCGAATCACAATCTGTATTCGGCAATTCATATGCACATTAAAGTTTGAGAGACACTTTAAGTTAATTTTCTCCCCATTTTTTTTTATCAGGACACTAAAGTCCAGAGAGGTAAAAGATCAAGATCCTGTAACAAGTAGCAGACCCAGGATTCAAGGCCTGGTTCATCCAATTCCAAGTTCAGCTTTCCACTGTATAGCTGGGCTTCTTTATGCCATATTAATTAAAGCATCCTTTTTCAGTGTTCCTGGTCAGTGAAGAGAGGAGGGAAAAATGACACTTCTTCAAGGTACAAATGTGTCTTCTTGGGAGCTGCAAGGTATCAAGGAGAGTTCAAGGGGAGCTCATCCCTGAGCTGTGACTTTTTGCCAGGTGCTTGGACAAGTCTGCATGACGGGAAGCCTTGTCTCACTTTACAGATAGAAGGGATCTTCAGCATGTTACTGAGCAAAGCCAGCCTGTGGGACTCAGGGAGGCAGGGGCTGAAGGTGGTATATTGAGTTCTGATAGTAGCACTTCCTGGGTCAGAGGTCAAGGAATCAAACACATAAACATTTTTTTCGTGGTTGAAGTGAGATTCTCTTCCTGGACGAGACCAGCTTCCTCCTTGAATCATCAGGTTTGGTGGCTGCCCACTCCTTCCGAAGTCAGGGATTCAGGCTTCGGTCACTGGCAGCTCCTCTTGATTTATGAACAACTGTCTCGTAGAGTGAAAGTGGTTTTCCCAAAGAGAAAAAAATTGCTTAAACTAAGAATCAAGATGACAAAATGTATTATTTATAAGGGCCTAAAAAAAGTGCCGGATCCTCCACTCAAAGTGAGCAAGCGACAGCCGAGCGCTGTGTAGAGTGGAGCCCAGCAGACTCTGACTAGATCCACACGGCAGGCTGGTCAGCCGGCTCTGCTCAGTATTCCAAGGGTCCTTCTCAGGAAGTGGCTCCAGCTGCCGATAAATATAGGACAGCTCGCGCAGCTTGTACAAATGGGCCCCAACTTACAAGTGCATACAATGGGATCAGCTAAATGAGAAATTCTTTCATTTTTTAATTTTGTTTTTATTGATGTTAGAGAGGAAGAGAGAGATAGAAACATAGATGAATCCATCATTTGCCTCCTGAACTCCCCCCACAGGGGATTGGACCACAACACAGGCACGTACCCAAACCGGGAATTGAACCAGCGTCCTCTCAGTGCATGGGTCAATGCTCAAACAATGAGCCACACCAGCCGGGCTAAATAAGAAATTCTTCAAGGAGAGTGGAGGAAATGCAGTGAGAGTCTGTGGATTGGTGGGAAAACACACACGCGCACACGCACATGCACACACACACTCCCACCCCAATTATAAGTTTATATAGTTGCTGTATTATAGAATCGTACACCTGAAACCTTTATAATCTTATTAACCATTGTCATCCCAATAAATTTATTTTTAAAGTTTCTGAAAAGAAATTCCTGCTGTCCTGCTTGCTGCCTGTAGGACTTGGGCGCTCTGTTCCTCAGCTGTGTGAGGGGGACAGGACCGCACGGCAGGGCTGAGACCGTGACAGTGCTTTGGAAACAGTGTCCCCGCGTTCTTGCTCAGCATGCAGATTCCCCTCCGGCCTCTGCAGCTCCACACCGGGAGGCAGTCCAGGGGTTGCGCAAACAGGCCCCACCCCGCTGGAATCCCTCCACAGGCAACATTCTGTGCAGGAAACGTGTCCCTAACCTTTCCTGACAGCTTGCTCCGAGGGACCAAGGTCTCATTTTTATTTTTACACGTCACCTCATTTTTCCCCCTTGAATTTAGTTTTTCTCTTCAGGAATCAGCATATGACTCAAACCGCCAGTTCTAAATTTAGTATCGCCTGTGATACCAGGAGCGCAGGCAGCACTGCCTGGGATATGTATTTGGAAATAATGGTTTTATTTACCCACATTCAGTAGTTCTGACTGCCTGCTGGGTTCTTTCAGGAAAGAGTTTGTCATCTCCTTTCCTCCTAATGATGAAATGTTGCTGCTCAGGTCCCAGAGGCCCAGCCTGAGCCAGACGCGGGTGACTTGAGTCTCTGTTTAATTAAACAATATCATCCCCGGGACTCTCCAGGGCTCCTGTTTAGAGGGAGTTTGGAGACAAGGCTTATGGACCCTTTGGACCCTCAAGCTTATCCCTGGGCTCCAGGATGATAAGATTTACCCCCCGCCCTTTTTCTATTTTCAGAGAGGTGCCCCTTCAGTGCTGGAATAGATGGGAGGAGGAGGAGGTTCCACATGGGTAGAGAGTCATGTGCCCTGTACTTTGGGTGCTGAGGTTGTAGAAGTAAATCACATACGGCTGCTGCCCTCTGTGAACTACAGTTCATTCATTTATTTTTAAAAAAAAATGCATTGAGCATCTGCCATGTATCTGACACCATGCTAGTTTTTAGGGTTATAATAGTGACCCAGACAGACAAAGTCCTACTCCCCCAAAGTTTACATTCTTATACACGCAGTTTGTATGGCTCTAGCATAAAGCTGGTGCTAAGGGACGACATGTAATCAATTAGGGAGATAGTGGATATTAGTATCCCAGGGATGCAGTAATGAAGGACCACAGTCGAGTGGCTTAGCAGAAATTTACTCTCAGTTGTAGAGGCCAGAAGACAGACATCGCGTGTCAGCAGGGCCACACGCCCTCTGGGGACGCCCGGGGAGGACCCTTCCTGGCCTCTTCTGTCTTCTGGTGGCTCCAGGTGTTCCGTGGCTGCCTCTGTCTTTGCATTGCTCCCTCCTTGGTGTGTCTGTTTCTCCTTGTCTTTCTCTTACAGGGACACTTGTGATTGGACTTGGGCCTTCGTGGATAATCCAGGATGAGCATCCTGGTCCCTGACTTAATTACATCTATAACAGCTCTGGGGGAGAATGCATCACTTTCTCCAGCTGCTGGTGGCTGCTGGCACTCCTTGACTTGTGGCCACATCACTCCAAGCTCTGCCTCTGTGGTCACATTGCTTCCTCCTGTGTGTCGACACCCCTCTGCCTTTCTTTTACGAGGACATTTATGATGACACTTAGGGCCTACACAGGTAACCCAGGACAGTCTTCTCGTTTCAAAATCTTTAACTTCATCACATCTGTAAAGACTCCCTTTCCAAATAAGGTCACATCTGTAGGTTCTAGGGGTGAAGACCTGGACGTATCTTTTGGATCAACCCGCCGCATAGTGCAAGGCTGTAAGACTTTGTATATTCACCTATGAGGTGGGTTTTATTGTTGTTTTCCGCAGAAGGGCACTAAGGGATTTACCCAAGGTCATTCAAACAGAAAGTAACAGAACTAGGGCTGGGAACCCGGAGTTGTCTAACTTTGAGGCCCACTCTTTTCTTCCTGTGGTCTCCTGACCAACTAGAAATTTTGAGGTGTCTCTCCTTTGGTTTAACACATAAATGGCCATGGGAAGACCATGCTTAGCTTTACCAGGTATTACGATCTAGTGGGAACTAGGCTGAGACAACTGTTGCCTGAGAGGTGGACAGGACGTTTGGGGGATGGAGAGATGAGGGGCTGGAGGGCTGGGAATGAAGAGGGGGCCTTGGAGCCCAGGGTCGGGCAGGGATACCTACTAAGTAAGAGAAATAGCACTTAAAGGAGAAGTGGGCCGTATTTTGCCATCTTAGAGTTTTGCCAGCACCTTCTCTGGTGTGAGGGCTCTGTGCTGGCCTGCAGCTTGGGAGGTCTCTGGCCAAAGATGCTGATACAAGCTGGAGGGCCTGCGAGTGTGTAGGAAAGGCTCTCTGGGTTGCTGTCTTTTTTCCTCTGGCATTTCCTGAGCACGGCCATGAGTAAGGCACTGGACACTTGGGGAGCACATCTTGTGGTCCTTGTCCCAGAGGCAGAGCAGAAAAAGATCGAGAGCCAGGTCCCACTCTGCCTTTTGCCGTGGGACCTCAGACAAGGTACTTCATCTTTCCAAGCTCCAGTTTGGGCTAGCCGGCTCCATTGTAGGGATGGTCTGTTCACTCTCTGTTTACCCAGTGTGTCAACCATTATCATTTTTCATGTGTGCCTGAATATGTTGGGCAGCACTGCTCTGGGAGCCAGGCCTTTGAGGCTGAAGCTGCTGCAAGTTCAGATGACAGGGAGCTGAGCAAAGGCTGCTGCAGATGTATGTCCCAGTCCTCTGGAGCAAGAGAAGGGGGTTATTAAAGAGTCAGAACCTTCGTGTTGGCAGCCCTGCGCCTGGGGATGTATTTGGATGGCTGCGATGATTTCCTTTCCAGTGCCCCCTCGCATTTAGTAGACTTTCTCCTGCAAATGCACCCTGTCTCAGCTGCACTAATGGGGACTGAGGAGAGAGGCTTCATCCATCCCTGGATGAAAGCTCTTCAGGGGAGGAATGCTCCCTTCCCCAGGAGACAGTGGCAGTGAGAGACTCTGGGGCTGGAAAAGGGCAGGCGAGGTGGCAGAGTGAAGGCAGCCTGCTCAGTCACCGCCCCAGAGAAGGCAGCCCCTCCAGTGCTCATGGTATGAGCAGAGCATAAGCTTCCCACTTCCCGGCAGGAGTCAAATGAAAAGGGTCTCAGCCCGGATTTGCCTTCAGGAGGAAGACCACTCAGGGACTAGCAACACCCTGTTCTTCTCCTGACACTCAGGCGTGGGTTTAGACTCGATGAGACCCTGAGGTCCTTGTGCAGACCCGATCCTCTGTCCAGATCCTGATCCCCGGGAAGGTAGGGAGCCTAAAGAGCGTTTGACAGATGCAGGTTGTGATGCTTGAATGAACAAACCGATGCAGACCCCGGCTTCTTGCTGGCATTAACCGCATCTCCATGAGAAGGAGAGCTCAGAGGGGTCAGCAATTCTGCTCCAGTCAGGAATTCTAGTCCCAGCGTTCTTCAGAGAGGTTCTGCTTACTTATCCACAGTGGGGATACTGATAAAGCGAGGGCTCTGAGGTCTCCCTTACCGTGAGACCTGACTCTCCAAGCCTCGGCTTCCTCATCTGTAAACAACATCAGAACAGCAAACCTATCTCTCAGATGAAAGCACCCAGCTCCCCACAGATTAGGGTTCTCCAAGGAAACAACATAGAGGATCTGCCTATTTATTTATCTTAAAGAATTATCTCACATGATTATAGAGGCTGGGAGGTCCAGAATCCTTAGAGCTGGAGATTCAGGCAAGAGCTGAGTTGATGTTACAAGGTTTCTATGTAGCAGCCTTGAGGCAGAATTCCTTCTTCAGGAAACCTCAGTCTTTGCCCTTAAGGCCTTCGACTGATGGGATGAGGCCCATCAAAAATTATTGTATGAAAAAACCTTTATGCCAACATCTAGATGAGTGTTTGACCGAACAACTGGTGACCAGCCAAGGTGACACAGAATTAGCCATCACCCCATGAAAGGGTCAGGGTTCCCGACAAGGAGGTTTCCTTCCCTCTCTCCTGTCCTCCCTCCTTTTCCAAGTTGTTGCTGAGGTCAGAAGAGGCTCTACTCCGTGACCTCTCTGCCGTGAGAATCTGAGCAGTAGGCCTGTGCGTTCCTGTTGTCTCTCTGAGGTCTGTTCTGCTGACATCACACCCCAAGGAATCAGTGTCCCCACCTCCTAAAGCAAGTCCTAGACCCGTAGTGGTTTTCCGTTGAAGTCTGCACAGGCCATGCCCTTTTCCTCTGTGTCCTGTCCAAGTCATTCCCGATCTGCTGCTCTAATATTCGCAGTTGCACTTATTACTTTTGTTTCTGAGGTTTGATGAACAGACCTGAGCTCTGCCACAGCCAGAGGTTTCAGCCACCAGGATGACCTTTCTGGCTGGGTTAGTTTGCAGTGACAGGGCTGGAAGGAAAGGCTTGGTGGGGGAGGAAGAGTTAACTCCCTGCCTCGAGTATTCCAGGTGGCACTCTGCCTGGAAGCAGAGAGCTGGACTGCGTTCCATTTTAGAGATTTATACTCCGCAGGTGA
This sequence comes from Myotis nattereri, assembly GCF_964212035.1. Lineage (NCBI taxonomy): Eukaryota > Metazoa > Chordata > Mammalia > Chiroptera > Vespertilionidae > Myotis > Myotis nattereri. Next base: position 30,194,793 of record NC_138084.1, read on the forward strand.
TCCAAAATGCTTCTCATTTTAATGGAACATGGGGTTGCTTTTGCCAAAGTTGAAGGATGCCTAGATGGGATCTCTAAAGCAACATAAGGTTGGGAGGAGCACTCTGGACCAGGGATTAGAAGACCCGGACCCTCGGCCACTACCTCCCCATGTGTCTCTCATGAGTTTAGGCCCAGCTATATCTCATAGGTCCCGGAAACAGCACTCACCTTCCCTTTGCACAGAGACTACCTTCCAGCTTTCAGAACGTCTTCACGATTCATCACCTCCGTTCCTCACCAGCCTTGTGCAGTGGGCAGGATATAGACGTGGGAGGGAGTGTCTCCATTTTGCAGACAAGGTTCAGAGAGATTCGGTGACTTGCCCGAGTTCACACAGATGGGAGGTGATGCAGCTACAATTGAACCCAGGATCCTTAGTCCAGCTTGTTTGGGGTACCCTTTGGAATATGGCGAAGTCTGTGAAACTGTGAGAGAGCACACGGTGGAGTTGGCAGATGGCTGGTGGGGGGTCCAGCGGGAGGACAGCAGCACAGGAGGGGGGTGACCCTGCTTTCCTGCTCCCGCTCCTCAAGCACCAAGACTTCAGAGGGAACCATAGTCTGGGTGGACTCGTGTCAACTGAAGGAGGGTTGGTCTCTAGCTACTCAAATTAAAATGTTTTCTGATGCTGTTGATTCAATTCAGAAAACATTTATTGAGGCTTTATCACAGAGCAGGTTCTCTACTGGGGGCAGAATAAGTAAGCAAAAGTAAAATGCAAAGTAGACCGTCAGTCTACTTCTGTAAGCAGAAGTATAATGAAAAGTTTTATATTTGAATTGTAAACAGAGGGCTTTGGGTTTACAGTGAAAGGTGTGTGCCATTAAGTCATCATCTCAGGGACAGGAAGGCAAATACAGCTGAGCCCTGAAGGATGAAGCAGGATTTGACCATTAGGAGACAGCGGAGGAAAAGGGTCTCTCCCCTGCTCTTCTTGGCCGTCGCTGCTGTGGTGCAACAGGAAGCCAGCTGCCAAAGCCTGTTTGCTGTGGGACCTGGCCAGCCCCAAGCCTGGTGGAGCCTCTGTCCTCACTTGTCAGATTTGATGCAATGCCCTGAAGTGCATCCTGCACAGCAAGTCTGCCTGGCAGCTCTCAGAAGAATAGACAGCAGGAGGGGCACGCAGGGGAATGGCGGGAGGGAAGGAGGCACCTTTCTAGTGATTGTGTCTCCCCTCCTAGGGGCTAAGAGGCAGGAGCTATTGCTTTGCATGTGTAATTTTAGACGGAAAGTGTTTTGTGTCGTTATTTAAAAACTGGATTCTCAGTCCCCTGTGCAGTTTTCTGTCAGCTTGTTGCCATGGAGAAGTCAGACTGGAAGCTCTGTCCCCCTGTGTCAGCATTTCTGGACCTGCCAGCTGCCTCCTGCTCCTTCTCCAGATGGAGGGGGCACAGGGCCCACTGGGGGGCAGGTCCTCTCTCTGCAGGCACCGGAGCTGCATCTCTCTTCCCTTGGGGATGGGAGACTTCTTTCTCCGTGCATTGACTCTACACTCAGTGCCTTGATGTGCTGGGCACTCTGCTGTGCTCTGTGAGTGCAAAGAGGACTGTGCTGGGGCCACAGCGTCTTCAGGCAGGGCCCTGCCAGCGAGTTCCATCACCCATCCCTTTCCTGCTCCTCCACCTCGCCCTCACTTCAGAATTGAAAGGACTGGGTTTGTTTCCCCTCCAACCTTGATCGCTGCTCATTTGGAATCTACACACCTGGACCTCACTTCCTCTCTCTCCTGCACCCAGCACAAGACCTAGGGCCAAGGCGGGTGCTCACCCAGGACTCCTCTGTAATGAAATCCTTTCTCTGACTGCTCAGGAGGTCTGTCTGTCTTGTCCTTCTTCCTCTGTTCTGAGCGAAGGGGCAGCCTGCCTGGCCACCCGAGCCAGTGCAGAAAGGGAGGACTTTGGAACCAGATGAACCTGGGCTTGAGTTTTGGCTCCCCCTTTTCTAGCTGTATGATCTCAGCAAGTGGCACCTTTACAGGGAGCCTGAGTCAAACCCAATACTTTCCTTTGAACTTGAATCGCCAGCCTGTCAGTAATTGGAGTAGTCATTTTAAAAACTGTAGAAATGGATGACCCAGAAGGTGGGACCACACCCAGGTGCGACCCAGCTGAGACAGGTGGTCCTGCAGAGAGACCCAGAACTGTGTCCTGGCTGTGACCCTGACATCTTATATGACCCGATCAAGTTTCTTTCCTTACCCAAGACCTTGAATTCCCTACTTGAAAAAATCGGGAATTGGATTGGGTGATTATGAAGAGTTCTCTTTGCTCTTAAAATCTGAAGATTTAACTTGAAAAGAAAAATCTTCCCTCAGCTGCTGCTGCCACCATCACCAATGTTCCTTGGCTGGCGGCTGACCTCAGCATGACCCCTCTGCCAGCCGCTCCAAGCTGCTCTCCCAGGAAGCTCTGGGCTAGAACATTGGCATTGGATGTGCAAATCTCTTTTGGATGTAAAATCCCTTTGAATGCATCATCTCTATCCCCACCCCCAGTCCAGTGGCCGGGCTTGGCTTGCACCCCAGAACAGTGCAGAATTGCTGGAAGCTGTGGTTTTTCTTAGGCGCCTTCACCTGTGTCTTGCTTTTCCTCAGGACCTGTTGTCTTACCGAGCCTTTGGCTACTGAGGATTTTATTCTCTGAGCTACCTGTAGTCCAGGGCACTGTGCTAGGCACAGGGTACAGAGATGCAGAAGGCACCGTCCCCCGGACAGTCTCACAGTCTGTGACATGGAGAGGCGAAACAAAGCCGAGCTATGAGTTCACAGGAGGCTGTCCAGGGAATCTGTGGACTTGGGTTCCAGCCATAGCCCTTCCTCTGTCGTGGGCCAGTTCTTCCCTTCTCCAGGCCCAGTTTCGAGCTAAGGGTCGGCCCAGGGATCTCGAAGTTCCCTTCCTGCCCTGAAACTTCCACTTTAAGTGCTGTAGCTCAGTGAAGGAGTGATTGTCGTAGAGTTTTCAGAGGAATGAGGACTGGAGCTGAGCTTTGAAGGCTAGCCTAGGATTTGGACTGGCCCAGGAGAAGTGGACCAGCAGCTTCCTGGCCGGGGGGAGGAGGAGACTGTGGAGTCAGGAAGCCCTCCTGACTAGAGCAGAGGGTTCATGTGGCTCATGGGGAATGAGATCTGTCTCGGAGGAGGCAGCTTTTGCCTTCCACCTGAAGGAAGGCCCTCGTTCCCAGGAGTGGGTACTGGTGGTACCTGCAGGATAGAACAGCAATGAGACAGGTTAAAACCAGAGCTCCCTTCCTATCTGGCGGCCCCTGTGTGATGCATATCACGACAGAAAAACCTCCAAGAAGGTGCAAGTGTCAAAGCTAGGAGAGGTTACCTCCTCTCCAGGTCTTTCCCTCTCACTCTAGCCGGCAGGTGCTTGATTCATAAGACCAGTGTGGAGTGTGAAAGAGTCAGTCTTCCTGGGATTGCTGCCCTTCTTCTATTGTCTGTTCCTCCCCAAATGTTTTCCTGAAGTCAAGGTAACAAGAGAATATTTTGACTGTGTCCTTGGGATTGGATTGTAGATTCATGTATCCAGCCTGTGGATCAAAGACTTGCCCATCCAGGACCTGCATGTGATTTCCATCCTGACCTCCTGGCCAAGGCCATTGCACTCCTCTCAGCCCTCTGTACCCATAGCTTCGCAGATGCCAACTCACCTTGTTCCCGCCTCCTTGCTTTCCCTCTAAACATCTCTCTTCTGCATCCCATCTGAGACAGCGCAGGCTCTGCTCATTCTCTTTCTCCTGGACTCTGCCTCTGCCTCCAAACAGATCTTCCCAGAGCCCCTCCTTCAGAGTCAGCCTCAAGTTCAGAAAAGTGCCTGGCAGAGTCTGGGAGCCCCTGATGTTATCTATGGTGACAACAGCACGGCAAGGATGATGACTGTTATTGCCCAGATTTTGCTTCTGAAGCACAGCTTTGACTGCGTCTCCCTTTCCTAAAAGTCTAGTGGCTACTGAGTAAAGTCCAAAATCTTTAGTCAGGCATTTCGAGGATGTATTTCCTGAGCCATCTGCAATGATATGCCCTGTACCTATCGTCCCAGACGTACTTCCTTCTATTACTTTTTGCACTTCCTCTGCTTCTACCAGACTGAACTGCCACCATTAGTTCTGCAAGCTCCGTCTCCTCCCCAGCAAGGCCTTTGTTCCCACTGTTCTTCCTATTTGGAATGCCCTTCCTCCCCCCCGTTCATAACTTTTTTTCCGCTGGGAAGTCTCTCCTAATCACCTAGCTTGTATATTTCTTGATGTCAGATGCCACAAATGGCTCACTCTGTACCCGGTATCAGCTACCAAGTAAAACTCAATGAATGTTTTTAAAACTCAAAGATCAGGTTCAGCCCATTTTCAAGCAAGCGAGGGTTTGCACTAGGGAAGCTCAGTCATCCGGGCCTTCCAGCCAGGCCTCAGTGTCTGAATTTCCACGGGAGGATTGGGAAGTTCCCTCATATCTGTGGGCACATATTAGTGAGCCAGCTCCACATGGTCCTGTGTGCTGCATACAAGCAAACTGGCAGGAGAGGGTAGAAACCCAGGGAACCATACTAGCTACAGAGTCGACGCCTGCTGTGTCCAGATGGGGATCAACCATCCAAGGTACAAGGGCCTGTATAATCCTGGATGTCAATATTCTGGAGGGCCCATTTGGGGCCCTCCAATGGGGGAGGCGGGGTCTGACAGCAGGAATCCTAAGGAAATTATTATGGGGCAGTCAAATTCCAAGGGGTTCCAGCCAGACAGCAACTTGGGGGACAAATAAAAGGTTCAGGTCCTTTTGTAGTAAGTGGTGGGATGGCGAGAGAGTCCCAGCAGAGTGTCAGGGTCCTGCCCAGCCATTTAGAGATTGACTCAGGACTCCAGCCCCCCAAAGTCCCAGTTTAGGGCTCACTAGTCCTATGGCTGGGCATTCCCAGTGGGTGTCATCAGGGAGATAGGCTTGGAAATAGGCATGATTCAATGTGGACACACCTTCTTCTGGTCTTTAGTTGCCTTAGGTGGGCAGGATGAGGGGAGGCAAAGGCTGATACATAGGCAGGTCCAGGGGTGAGTCCTGCCATCTCTCTCGGCTCATTCTGCCTCACCAGGCCCTTGCCTCCATTTCAAACTCAGGCCATGATTGTGCCACCCTCAGGGCCACCGTTTGGAAAAGCCAGTCTCAGGCTGACACTCACTGCCTGTAAATGGCGTGGAATTAAGCTAATCAGCGGCTCTTAATTCCCCAACAAATGCGGGTGCTGTGCTAATTGCCAGGGTCCACGCCGGCAGATCCCTGGTTGGCGGCATCAAACAAGAAAAGTGGTAATTTGGGAGCTGGAGTGGGGGAGGGCCTGCTTTGTTGGCAAGCCATTTAAAACCATGTTACCCCCCGAGTGAGCCACAGTGCAGAGAGCCAGGCCTGGCCTCCTTATCAGCCAAGGGGCTGAGTGAGTGGCCCACAAGTGTGTTTGCAGGAGCTAAACCTCGGCACCATGGAGCAGTTTCTTGTCCATTAATGGATTTTTTTTGGTTCACCAGGGAAGATTCCACCAGCAGCCTGGCATGGCACTGCCAGGGCAGCTCATCAGGGATAAAGCATCCAAACCTTGGTCTGCCGTTACCATGGCAACATGGCAATTCCAGGCTCTCCAGGCAACCTTACTGGCATCTGCTGCTGTGAAAAATTCAGATGGAGAAGGGCCACTGCTCCTTCTCCATTAGAGACAGAGCAAATTGTAAAGACAGGGAGCTATGCACCAAGGACCAGGATCTTAAAGGAAAATGCTTCCTATTGATATGACGGCTTCTTGATGAAATGGTGTTTAAGTGGCTCTTAAAGCTGTCCTGTCTGTTGGAGAGAACCACAGGGTCAGAATAACTTCCTGAAGGAGAAGAGGAAGAGGAGATGAAGAAGGGTAGGGGGAGCAGGATGAGGAAAGGCCCATCTGGGGAGGTAGGTGAGTGTGTAGATGGGGGGCAGTGCGTTTGGTGGGAGAAAAGACATTGGTAGAGGTGGGCAGGTGTCAGCCATGTTTCTCTGAAATTTGCATGTTTGAGCCACGTGTGGCTAAAACCAGCCCTTGGCCTTCTGCCACCCAGATGCTGTCCATGCCTTCCCCTCCTGAGGTGTGGGAACTAACCACCACTCCTCCTACTCGGCACCCACTTGAGGTGGGCATTTCTTGCTTTCTGTTTTGGCTCACAGTTGTTTGTAACATCTCTGGTACCCACTGGAATCATTGAACCCCTACATTTCATAGTGGAATGGAGACCCAAGAAGAAAATGCTTGCCTAAGGCCACTAGCGACACAGAGGCCATAGAACATAGTGGTTAAGAACTTGGGATCTGGAGACAGACAGACCTTGGTTCGAGTCCTGGTGCCACCATTTTGTTTTCAAGTGGGCCTGTGCCTCAAGTTCTTCAGGGGTGCAATAGAGATCTTGAACATTCCTATGCTATTGGGGTGTTATGGGTGTGAGATGAGATATGGAAGTAATGCAGGACAGTTCCTGGTGGGTAGTAAGTGCTTAAGAAATGTTAGCTATGAAGAGATTGGTAATTCCTTAAAAATGGGCACTGTCTTATTCATCCTTGCTCCTCCATCCTCCTCTTTCCTTGTACACATGAGGAACCTAAATAGTACTTTATCTGGAATTGATATTAGAAGGATATTTGTTAACGAAATGAGTATTTGGAATAAAGCTTTGGTGCCATTTGGTCTCCATAGCACTGGAGCCAGGCCAGGCCCAGTCTGGCGTGTGTAGCTCAGCTTGCACAGTGAAGTGACTTGCCCGTTTGGGTCCCCTAACCAGCTGCCTGTGGCCCAGGACTTGTACTTCCCAGGGGTGTGGGTTTCTTGAAAGACAGATGGAGTAGATTCCTCCTGGCCTGTGGGCACAATGTATGGGATTCCTGCTAATTAATATGTAGTTTCTAATATGTGAAAGGTTTCCATTGACTCGCACATAGCACTGGGGTTTTCAGGAGCAATAGCCCACGTTGTGGATGAAGACACTGAGACTCACACCAGGGGTCTAGCCTGAAGGCACTCGCAGGAAGAGTGAGAGTTGGGGTGTGGGCCCAGCCTGTGACTCCAACTCTGATGGTCTCTCCACTGAAGGAAGGCTCTTTGGGTCTGTGGTTCCTCCTAGGATATGATCCCAGTGAGGTGAGGAGCACAGGGCTTGGAGTCACAATGCCTTGATATGGGTCACAACCCCATCACTTACCAGGGTACAGGTCTTAGGTGAGTGCCTCTCTTCTAGACATCTTGCTCCCTGATCTTCCCACCTCGGGTTTGTTGAGGGGCTTTGGAAAGTCTGAAACTCCAGTGTCTGGGAACAGGGCATTGTCTCTGTGAGCCATCTTGAGCTCAGCAAGGCTGCAGCCCAGCAGGTTCAGGTGGGCTATGGAATGGCAGCCCGAGTGTGTTGGAAAGTACTCTCCGTTGTCCTGAAACATGAACCATCAGAGCTGGAAAGGCCCTTGGAGATCAGCAAAGCTGGTGCCTTCAGCTTCTAGGTGCAGAAAGGAAGGCCCTGGGAGAGGTGGTGACTCACCCAAGACCACGTGCTGAGCTAGTGTTCCCACACTCCTCCTGGCCAGGCCTACCATGACAGCATTGGTCCCAGAGCTGGAGTGGAATCTCTCCAGTCTTTAGCTCGAATGTCTGCCTTCCCCCAGCTGGGGCTGCAGGTTGTCTATGAACTTCAAGTCCCTTCAACACGGGCTGCCCCAACTACCCCTCCACACACAGTTCTTTTCGATCGGTGACCCTGTGGACAGCCCGCCCTGCTCCTTAACTTGGCTTCCTCTCAGGGGACTAAGCTCCTCTGGGGGCTAATGACACAGGTTCATCCCTAAAACAAACATGTATTGAGCTCCTTTTATGTACCTCCAACTGTTCTAAGTGCCAGGATACAGCAGTTGTTGAACAAAATGAAATTGTTCTCACGTAGCTGTTTGTTCTAGTGGGGAGACAGACAAATAAGCATATGATGGGGGGGGGGTGGTGGTAACATGCTAGGAAGGAAAATAAAGCAGTGTGGTGGGAGAGGAGGGTGGGGTTGAGTGATCAGAGAAGGCTCTCTGAGAACATGACATTGAACTAAGACCCAAATGGAAAGAGAGGGGGAGCCATGTGGATACCTGGGGAGGAGGGTTCCAGGCAGAAGTAACAGCCAGAACAAAGGCCGAAGCCAGAAGCATGCAGAACAAAGGCCGAAGCCAGAAGCATGACTGGCCAGTTGGAGGGAGAGCAAAGAGATTGGTGTGGCTAGAGGGGAGGATACCGAGTAGATGGAACTGAATTGGGTGCACCACCACAGAGTAGACACTCCGTAGGTGTTGGTTAAGTGACTGGAGACCCCAGGGAGAATTCCTTCTCAGGTTTGTGTCATCAGTGGCTTCTCAGTGAGCTCTCGAACCCTACTCTTCTCATCTGCATGTGGATTCATCTGGACCCCCCCGGCTGGGTTCCAGGACAGACCGGCTTATTCCTACCCGCACTATTGCTCTCATTCCCAGCCTCCTCTCCACACTGGTGATTCCCAACAGGCCTGGGGAGGACAGTGACCAGGCTCCAGCAATGGCAGCAGGCCAGTCACTCTTGGCCCTGGAGCCACTTCTCTCCCTACCCCTCTGCTGGTGCCCCTCGGAGGTTTCTGTGTTCACTTAATAAGATGACATTTAATGGAGACCACTGAACATTCCTTCCGGGTTCCAGACACCACATACGGGCCAGGCCATGGGAGACATAGTGCAGCGGCTCACACGGAAGCAGTGTAGGAGTGTCCGTGGCTGTGGGTTCAGCGAGAGTCAGTGGGCTTGGACTTCAAATCAGCTAAGTGACCTCAGGCTAAATGGCAGAGGCAGCCTTTGGGACAAGGTGTGTGTCGGGATGGGCTCGGTCAGCTCTGAGGATCACCCTAACAGAGGGGATGATGACGGCCTGCTACCTACTGAGAGGAGGGGCCCTGACTGGTCATGGGGATAGGCCAGCGGGCCATTCAGAGGGAGGATAATGTCACCTGGAGTGAGGAAATCTTAGAGGATGGGATTGCTATCTGCAAACACTTAACGGGAATGAACTCCAAAGGTGCCATGCAGTGCCCTTGCTGCTCCATCCCTAGGGCCAGACCTCTGCTGGCAGCCCCAGACTCCACGTCAGGCTTGTGCCTCACAGGCCAGCCCTGGACCCTCTGCCCAGGAAGTGCTCATTTCTGGCCCTCCCCAGCCTCGGTTTCTTCCTCCTAGAGTGTGATCAATACCCAGGGCTGCTCTTAAACGGGTGGGCCATGCAAAAGTCCTTAGCACCACAGGAGGTCATAGCAGGCCCTCGAAAGGGCTAGTGGCCTTTCTGTCCCTCTCCCAGTGCAGCCCAGCAGCCCAGCAAGCCAGCAGTGCTAATGGAGAACGCAGAATTCAGAAAGGGAGTCTGTGGGGAGGATTTCGGTTGTTTATAAAACAGGCCAACATGTTTCCACCTCGTAAGTTCTAAATCCATCATCCTTAGCTCCCTCGATCTAAGAATAGTCACCCAGTGGAGCCTACGTGCCACAGCACGCTCTCCCTGCAGGTGACTGAGGAAATGTACCCGCAGCCGCCACAGCACTCCTACTCCTGGGGGAGTGGGGGGGCGGGGGGGCCTGAGGGTGCGGAGCCCTGGCCTCTGCCTCTCCCAGCTGGGCTGTTTCTGAACCTCTCCCAGACTCAGTTTTCTCTTCCATACAGTGTTGATCCTAATACCCTCCTCCCTGGGCTGCTCTAACCATCAAAACGGCAGAGCCTGCAGTAATGCAGAGGGGGGTGGAGAGCGGTGAGACGGTGTGTAGAGGCGGACCGTACACACTGCCACCCGGGCCGCAGTCTCCTCTTATGTAAAGGGATAGAGATTGATGAAGAGGACTGAGCAACTTTCTGAGCTACGGGGTTCTAACATAGGTTCTAGAGCAGTCCCTGCCTTACAGCCTCAGCATGAGAACTGTGAGGGCAAACCGAGAAATTAAGGTGTTCCTATTTACCATCTGAACCAAGGGCACTCCTCTAGTGGGTCTGCGGGAGCCACCTGTGGACCGGGGTGTGTGCTCTCCTACTTGGCTCCTTGGCCTCTACCTTCCTTCTCACACATTCACACCCACCCACACACCACACAGATTCCCAGGATCAGAAGGACTTTTGTTTCTCACCCCAGACTCTGCCCACTGCAGCAATGCCCCTGCCAACTGGGGACACAGAACCTCCAGGGGCAGGGCAGGTCCTTCCTGACGGTGAGGGGAAATCAGCCTTCCCTTGGCAGCCACACCCTACACCCATGGGCACTCGTTTAGCCCTCTTGAGAGAATAAGGCAGCTTCATTCTCTTGCTAGCCACTTATTCATTTGTTCATTCACTCGTTTGTTCATTTGCACAACAGGTATTTATTAAGCACTAATAAATGCCAAGCACTGTTTCAGGTGCTGGGATACAGCAGCAAATGAAGCAGAGTCCCTGCTCTCAAAGTGCTGTGTTCTGGTCGGGAGAGAGATATAATAAACAAATAGTTTTTAAAAATATAAAGAAATAAAGCAGGTGAGGAGATAGAGATGGGGAGGGGTGTGGATTCCTGTTTTATATGATGTTATCAGAAAAGACCTCTCAGATAGCATGACATTTGAACAAGTAGCTGAACAACATGAGGGAGTGAACCTGTGGCTATTAAGGGCAAGAGCATTCCAGATAGCAGGAACAGCAAGTGCGAAGGTCCTGAGGTGAGTACTGTTTGAGCAGGAAGTCAGTGTAGCTATGGTGATGTCAACAAGGTGGAACATGATAGGACATGAGGTCAGGGAGGAAGCTGGAGACGGACCAGCTGTTGTTTATCTGAGGAAGAAGATTCTGAGCAGAGCAGTGCCGCGTCTGACTTGGGTTTTACAGGATCGCTCAGGCTCTGTGTGGAGAATAGACCATGGAGGCAATGGCAGCAGCAGAGAGAGACCAGTTAGGAAGCCCTCTGCAGGAGGTGACTCAACTGGTGAGAAGCAGCCACATTCCACTGTGATTTGGGTCTCATCGATGGTAGGGAGACAGGGAATTAATTGTCCAGGGGATGACCTAGACCAGTGGTTGGCAAACTCATTAGTCAACAGAGCCAAATATCAATAGTACAACGATTGAAATTTCTTTTGAGAGCCAAATTTTTTAAACTTAAACTATATAGGTAGGTACATTGTTATTAACTTAATTAGGGTTCTCCTAAGGCTTAGGAAGAGCCACACTCAAGGGGCCAAAGAGCCGCATGTGGCTCGCGAGCCACAGTTTGCCAACCACGGACCTAGACTATGCTGTGTCAGCCCAACTGCCCTCGCCCGGGCCAGCTGCCTCCACCCACAACGCAGAGTGGCTGTCTGTTGTCCAGGCGAGAGAGGAAGGGCCTGGACCTCTTTCTCTCCTGAAGCTGCCACCCAGACCGAGCACCTCGGAGGCCTGGATTCTGGGCTTCTTGCTCACAGCAGAACCCTAGGGACTGACCTACCAATTACTGCCAAAAGGGTGGCATCCCCTTGAGCGTAGGTGGCTGCACACTCAGAAGTTTTTCCCAAAGTGGCCAGGCTCTGAGATCAGCTGTGTCCACAGTGACATATACCAGCTTCCTGAGTCCAGAGCCTTCCTCTCCGTGCTCCAGCTTCACCCCTCCTCTCTCTCCACAGAAAAGCTCTAGGTCTTTGTGAGGTCTTTGACAGGAGACAAGGTGAACCATTAGCTGCCTGACTTTTCCACCCCCAAATCTTCCCCCTCCCTCCCCCCTCCTGTCCCACTCCACCAGGTGCAGGAGGCCTTCTTTGGCTTCCTCAGCTTCCTCAGCCTTGGCCGCAGCGCTCACAGCCTCGGCGGGCTTCTGCTGCTCCCCAGAGCACTTCTCTCGCCAGCTAGGGCTCTGCCCTCCATTGCTGAGCTGGTCCCCACACAGGTGCGCCGTGACTCTGTACCTTTTCTCCATTGCCTGGGAGGCAGAGTTTCTGCTAGAGGGACCGTGTGCTAGAAGAGTCCTGGAGGCAGGCTGCCTGGGTTTGAGACCAGCTCTGCTTCTTGTTGGCCATGTTACCTTGCACAGTTCTCGCCACCTCTCTGGAAAATGGGGGTAATGTTAGATTGTACCTCATAGGCTTTTGTTGGGGATTCAGTGAATAAATACTTAAAAATGCTTATCACAGGGCCTGGTACACACTAAGTGTTTGTTGATTATATTACCACTTTCACATGGTTTGAACTAGCGGAGGAACCTGAAACTTGGGAAACCTGGATTCTAGTCCTGGCTAGACTGGTCATAGGACCACAGTTATTTCACCTCTCTGAGCCCAGCTACCTCCTCTGTAAAGTGGAGTTAATAACACCTCATAGAGTTGTTGTGGGAATCAAGGTTACATTTGTATGAACCTGAGAAGCACCCTTCCTAGGTTGAAGCCCTCGTCATCGTGTGAGCTGGCAGCTAGAGCTCCAGCTATCACATCTATAGTCCCAGTGACAAGAGGAAGGAAGGGACAGAGAAGAAGGGATGGGGACATGCCATCTGCCTTTGCAGGCAGGTTACCATAAGCTGTTGCAGAACCTTCCAGCTTGCACTAGCCATGACAGAACCAACCAGCTACAAGGGCAGTTGGGAAGTTTTCATTCTGTGGTTCAGAGACCACCAGGAAGCTCTACCACATATGCGCAGGTGTTTGCCCTCCTTGGCAAGGCCCTTCCCTGTCGTTGGGCTGTAGTCCCAGCACCATAAGGCCCTGTGAGGACCCAGGTTGCCAAGAAGCTCGGGCAGGTGCCACAAGGCCTGAACAGATTTGGGTATTGTATCTATCCTGTGCCAGGGACCCTGCCAGGGCCAAGGTTCCGCTGCCTGCAGTGCTCTGAGGCTGACGCAAGTGTGGTGGGCCATGAGCTCCGTCACTTGTCACATCCTGGTCAGGCCAAATCTGTTGAGCCCCATGAGCAGGAGGCCTGAACTCTGAGAGGCTAGGAAATCCCTCTGTGATTACAGGCTCTCCTCCACCCAAGGCTCAGGGGCCGGTAACGCAGATCTGGGTCAGTCAGGTGGGATGTCAGTGTCCTCGAGGACCTGGCACATGCCGGGCACAGTGCAGAGGGCCCTCTGTAAAAGCGGGAATCTGCTTCCTCAGCTTTGGCCACAGTTGTTTCAAACACTGGGCACTCTGCATTCCAGTTAGCTTCAGGGAAGTTGACCGCGAGACATTCTCCTTCCACCCCTTCTACATAAGAACAGCCCACATGGTAGCATCATGCTGAGTCCAGAGGCCCTCCCTGTCTTCACTGCGCCCCTAAAGGTGGCCCTAAGAGGTGTGGGGGCAGGAGCCTCTGCTAAAATGCTGGAGGAGCTCAGTCTTGAAAGGTGTCCTGCTGTGAGTCCTGGTAAGGGGCAGCCAGTCTCTCACTTTCCAAAGTTTGTTTAAGGTGTTCACAACCTTCATAACGCTTGTCATTCCACCCCAGGCCTTCCCCTCTGGCGGTGCCCCTCCCTCTCCTCTCTGCCTTTTTCTTCTCTCCCCATGTGGCCTGCCTCTTATGTGGGCGTGAGCTGTCACTTATGTGTCAGGCGCTGTGCTGGGGCATTTTATTTATATATATAACCAGCTCTCATGCAGTCCTCCCGGCAACCTTCTGAGGCTAGTGGGGACCTCAGTACCAGTATCACACAGTTGTGTGTGGATGTGGGACCTAGGATGGCAAGCACAGCCCGAGGTAAATATATCACACATATACCAGGGGCCAGCGGAGTAGGAGCCACTGGGCCAGATCTGTCCCATGGCCTGTGTCATATGGCCTTGTGAGCTTAGAATCCTTTTTAAAGGGTTATGATAATGAAGAAGAAGATGCGGCAGGAAAAAAATGAGCCCCTCAGACCTGAAATATCGGTTGTCTGGCTTTATAGGCTATTTTGGAAGCCCTGATATGGAACACGCAAAGTTCAGTACAGATTCCGTGGCCATGCTGCCTCAGTGGTCCTAGGCCTCCGATTCCTCGTCTCTGTAATGAGAACAACCTATAAAACACGGCTGCCTCATAGAGCTGTTGGAATTAAAGCAGATAGAGACTATAAAGTACCTAACCTCAAGTGAGCTTCTTCGGAAGTGTTAGGGGCAGATATTCCTGGGGTTCTGCCAGGCCTCGAGACCCAGTGGGCATGAAAGCCCTGGCCCAAGGCCTCGGCTACCCCGGCCCGGAGCGTGGCTTCCTCAGAGCGTGTTTCCTTTGGCAGGAGGAAAGGGACCTGCCAGCTGCCCATTGTGCCCAGTCCTGCTGGTAGGTCAGCTCTGCCTTCCTCCTGCCCCCATTCCCGCTGACCGTCAGCTGGTGCCACTCACCAGGGCTGGGCACCAGGCCCACACCAGGTGCCGGGCTTGGTCTGAAGGTACCAAGCCTCTTGTACTCGCACCTCGCGACTCATCTCAGCCTGGCTTGACATCCCGCTTCACCGCAGGAGCTGCAGCCTGGGGTGCATCCTCTCTGTGTGCACCTCTCACTTGGGGGCCCAGCAGGCAGGCATCTGTGTTCCCCAGACCCAAGCTTTTGGCCAAGTGTTGCCTTCCCATTGAGGAAACGGTAGGGGGAAGGGGAACCCTGGGCCTGTCTGCCTCCCTCTGTTGAAAGAGTGGTCTGTAAAACAGGGTTTTAGTGGATAATAAGTGAGATGTAAAGAGTACAAAATTGAGCCTGGCCAGTGTTGTCCAGTGGTTGAGCATTAACCTATTAACCAGGAGGTCACGGTTCGATTGTTGGTCAGAGCACATGCCCGGGTTACAGGCTTGATCCCCAGTGTGGGACTTGTAGGAGGCAGCCAATCGATGATTCTCTGGTTCTCTCTTATCATTGATGTTTCTCTCTCTCCCTTTCCCTTCCTCTCTCTGAAATCAGTTTTTTAAAAAGAGTACAAAATTGAAATCATTGAAACATCAAAAAGGATATTTTTCTGATCTAGATACAGACAGGCTTTCAATTCCTACAAACAATGGAAGAAATTACAAAAGATCAATAAATTTTAATACTTAGAACCATAAAACTTATGTTTTATATCAAAGCCCAAAACAAAATTTTAAGTCAAACTGAGAAAAAAATATTTATGCCAGATATGACAGAGAATAAATTAATATTCTTAAAAAATACTTAAAACAACAAGACTCTTAATCAATGACAGCAACAATAGCAAATATTTATATGGTACCATGTGCCAGGGACCATTCTGTTGTACACATACTCATTTAGTCCTTGTGAACAACTTTATGATAAAGGTACTATCATTATCCCCATTTAACAGATTAGGGAACTGAGGCATAGAGAAGCTAAATAACTTGCCCAGGGATGCTCAGCTAATAAATGGAAGAGTTGGGATTTGAACCCAGGCCATCTGACTCTGAGGTCTCAGCACTTAAACTTTCCTATACTAAACAGGAAAAAGATGCCAGGCAGACAATACACAAAAGAGAAAATACAAATACCTGAGAAAACATAAGAATTAATTTTCAATTTCAATGGTAATAAAATATACAAGTTAAAAGAATGAGATACCATTGTTCTTTTCAAATTAGGAAAGATTCTTAAACACTGGAATAACTCATAAATACTGGCAGTGTGGAGTGAAACAGATTCCCCCAGCTTGCTACAAGTATAGCAGGTGGCCTTTCTGAAACGTCATCTAGTGGTTCTCAGAACAGGACTCAGGAATCCTGAAAATGCCCATGCCCTCTGGCCAGGAATTCCCATTGTAAGAGTCTAATTTGAGAAAATAATTAGAGAGATAGACAAAGATTCATGCATAAAAATGTTATACAGAATAATGGAAAATTAGGAACAACCTACTTATCTGACAATAGAATATAGGTTAAGGAAATTGTTTAATCTCCAAAATGAACAATTAGGCAGTCATCTTATTTATTTTTATTTTTTTAAAATATTTTTTTATTGAATTCAGAGAGGAAAGGAGAGGGAGAGAGAGAGATAGAAACATCAATGATGAGAGAGAATCATTGATTGGCTGCCTCTTGCATGCCCCCTACTGGGGATCAAGCCCACAACCTGGGCATGTGCCCTCAACTGGAATCAAACCTGGGGCCCTTCAGCCCGCAGGCTGATGCTCTATCCACTGAGCCAAACCAGCTAGGGCTAGGCAGTAATTTTAAATAAATCTGTGCAAAAAAAGACACCATAAACAAAGAGCTACACCACACAACTTCTGAAATACATTTAACAACAAATAATTATAAAAATAAAAGAAAACTTACAAATCAATAAGAAAAAGGCAAACAGTCAAAGGTCAAAACAGGCAAAGAATGGATATAAGCAATCCTAGAAAAGGCAACATAGGGCTAATGAACATAAAGTGATATGCATCTCACTGGTCGTCAGGGAAATGCACATGAATTAAATATACTTACCAGAATAGCAAGAGTCTAAAGGCAAAGATAGAGGGAAACAAGTTCATATCCATTGCTGATGGGACTGTACATGACTGCAGCCTCTGTGGAGAGCTAGTTAAATTAGATGTGATCCTACCACACTCACTTCTAGGGATCAGCTCTGCACAAACACCAATTTGTGCACGGAGACATGTTCAAGGATGTTCATTGCAGTGCTGTTTATAATAGTAACAATATTAGTATTATTGTTGTACTATAATAATATCCTATATAATATTATCCTATATAATAAAAGCCCAGTGACTGAATGGTAGAATGACCAGTCGACCAGTCGCTATGACACTCACTGACCACCAGGGGGCAGATGCTAAACGCAGGAGCTGCCCCCTGGTGGTCAGTGTGCTACCACAGTGGGAGCACCGCTTGGCTGACCGGGATGAGTGGCTGCTCCCACTGTGGAACCCCGGGCTGATGGGCAGGAACCTGGACTGCGATCTTGCCTCGTCGCCCCAGGCTCCTCCTCCTTGCTCCCTGCAGACATCTTCCTCCAGAAGCCTGCAGGTCACGCAGCACCGCTGCTGGGCTCTCAGAGCTGACCCCGGAGGCTGGGAGGCTGGACTAAGGCCTACTCTGCCGCCTCTCAATGCTATTGTCTCTGGGCTCAGCCCGACTGTGTCGCCTGGAGAGGCGAGTGCTCTGACTCCACGGAAGATGCTGGACCAGGGAGCAGCAGCTCAGAGGATGGGTCCACAGCCGCTCAGCTGACTTGGATGAGCTGTGCTCCCACAGCGGTCGATCCCTGGAGGTCACACCCCCCACCAGTGCATGAATCCCATGTACCGGGCCTCCAGTATATGATATTGTCTGATAAAATAGCAACAATGATTATCATTAAATAATTAAAAATTTATAAGGAAAGGGAAATCAATAAGCAAAATGTGATTTATACCTAACTGGACACTATATAAGTTAAAATAAATGAACCAGATCCATAACTATCAGCTCAGATAAATGTTAAAAACAATGCTGTGTAAAGAGTGAGTCATAAAAATGATATGTATTTGCATTATCCTATAAACAAACTAAAAATATTACATAGTATTTAAGAATATATATGTAGAAAAATATTAAAGAAACATGCAAATATTGCATACCAGCTTGATTGATACTTCTTTTTTAAAGGAAGGGTTGAAGCAAATATGGCAAAATGTTTACTAATGTTCTAAATCTGATGGGGATATTGTGTTTTTTTGTTAATTATTTTTTGTACCTTTTTGCATATTGAGCTATTTTAAAATTTCAAACAAATTATTTTTAATTTACTTTTTGAATAATTTGAATTCCATGGAAAAATGTTAAGGGGTAAAACCAGGACAAAATATACACAAATATTTACAAATTTCATATATGAAAGTTTGAAAGAGCTGTCTAAAATATTTGTAGTAGTGGGCAAAATTCTAGAAGCCTGCTTTTCTTTACACTCATCCATATTTTCCATTTTTCCATGAAGATGTATTACTTTTATATCAAGAAAAAATGTTAAACAACTGCAGAAAAATGTGAGTTTAGGCCTAGGAATGTGTCCAGACCCTAGGAGGTGGTGCTGCGGTGGGTGGGAGCTGACGGGCTGTCGGAGAGGCCTGTGCTTGCGCGCCGGCTCAGATGCTTTCTTGCAGTGTGGCTCCTAGTTCATTCAATCTCTTATCTAGTCAACAAACCCTTATTGGGTACCAGCTGTGTACCAGGCACTGTGCTAGAGATTCAGCAGTGAGCAGACAATCTAGTGAGGCGGGGATAGTAAACACGTCCCTATGCATGGCATCTCTCCACGTACTGGGCTGGCAGAGTACAAGGGCAGTAACGGGAATCGCAGTCGGATTGGGCAGCTGGGGAATCTGGCCTCTGAGCAACACTTCAACTGGAATCCAAAGGATGAGGAGGAGGTGAGGAGCCCAGTAAAGCTAGGACTTAGAGAGAAAGGAAGGCCCCACAGGCATATTAAAGGAACTGTAAAAAGGCAGGGTTCTGGTAATTAGAGGGTAAGGGTGGAGTTGTACAAGGAGAGGCCAGCAAGATAGTCAAGGCCAAGGAAAGGTCTTTAAGGTGGAAAGTCATTGGAGGGTTTGAGCAGTAGTCACAGGATTTGAGTTGCAGGCTCAGAGGTCCCCTGGATGGTCTTTGAAGATCCGAGTGGATGCTGAGCAGCCCCATGAGGGAGAATGGCGTTGGGTTTGCGGGTGGCAGTGGAGATGGAGAGGCGTGGAGGATTTGAGATATGTTTGGAGACAGCATTTTCAGGTCTTAGGTCATTTGCTGGGGAGTGACACTGAGGCAGGGCCAGGTTTGGGGCAGGATCACGTGTGGGTTGGTGCGAGTGGGAAACACGGGCGGGATGGGAGCAGGGACAGTGAGCACGCCACTGGGGTCACTGAGCGTTGGTTTCTTCATGTGTAAACTGGGGTTATGATGAAGCCTGCGGCCCAGGGGAGTGTTCCAGCCCCTTGTTCAAAACCCAGACGACTTCTCTAGCATCTCCTCTCCTCTCCCTCACAGGCGGGGCGTGCTACTCCTGGGGCTGGAACGAGCACGGCATGTGCGGGGACGGCAGCGAAGCCAATGTCCAAGCCCCGAAGCCTGTGCAGGCTCTGCAGTCGTCACCAGGACTCCTTGTGGGCTGTGGGGCTGGACACTCCCTGGCCCTCTGCCAGCTGCCAGCCCTCCCTTCCCCAGATGCCAGTGAGGACGCCAAATCTCAGGAAGCCACGGACAAAGCAACTGGAAGGAAAGACAACCAGGACCATCTACCCAAAGCCAACCTGACAGGTGCAGAGATGGGGAGCTTGTGACCCTTTAATAAAGTGTCTGTCCCCACTTAGAGTCTCCTGGGGAATTGCTGTCGGGTTGTGGGTTTGGCCAGGAGGGCTCAGGAGGCACTATGGCTGGGCTGACCACTGGAGGAATGATGGGAGGCTGCCTGCCTGGTGTCTGGGCTCAGGGACACACATCCTCTCCACCCAGCAGAGGAGAATGAGGGTTAGGTCCTTGCCACTGGACATGGGAAGCCTCAGGAAAGCTCCAGGCCCTCCCTACCTGGTAGGGACAGAAACCAGGCCCATCCCCTATGGTGGTTCCGGTTCAGCAGCCTTTGCTTCAGCAAGACCGAGGATTCCTAGTCATGCTTAGAGCAGCGCATGCCTCTCCTGGGATTTATCCTCAGGGCCCAGAGCGTGTAGCTTTTGGTTCAATAATATCCAGGCACCCTGGATACCTGGGCAGGAAGAGGTTCTTGTCTTGATGACTAGGACCAAGGGAGGAAGGCTCTGGAGTGGGGGGAGGAAGTGGAGATGAGTAAGTGGAGGGGAGACAAGACTTCTGGGAAGACCTGGGGCAGGCAGAATCTAGAACTCACCGTTCTGAAGCTCTCAGAAGACTGGTGACTTCATCTGAGCCAGGCGGGGCTCTGGAGCTAGTCTGTGTGCTACAGTTGCCAAGCTGTGTAGTTTCAGGTGGGGGCCAGGCCACAGCATGGAAGGGGGTCTGCAGGGATAGCAACATCAAGACCCTGCCCCCAGGCCCGAACCTCTGCAGGAAGAGGGCCCTCAGTGAAATGGGGATGGGCCAGACCTGGGCCACGGGCGTGCTGGTGGCAACGATGGCTCTGGGGACAGACTTCCTCTCTTTGCTGTGACTGGCAGCCTTTGGCCAGAGGGTTTCAGAAAGCAGCTTTCCCTGGGGGACTGTGGCAGCGGCCCCAGCTAGCCAGCCGGGCCTGTGCGCATCCCACACCGCCTTCCCTTCGTGACTCAGGAGAGGGTTGGGCCTGAGGGCTAGGCCCCGATGGCTTTAGGAAGTTACAACACCCCAGGATATCAAAGCAGGAAGATCTGAATGATCTAGCTAGCCTCATGGCCTCACACGGCTTCATTAGAGCTCTAGGAGTCTCCTGAGAACTCAGGGGCCGCCTGGTGGGCTGTAGCTAAAGGAAGGCCAAGTGAACAGAGATCCGGGTCCCCACCCTCCACCTGGTTCACAGCAGCTTTATTTTAATCTATATTATATATTAATTAGACTTCATATAAGATTTCACTTGACAAGGAGTCCTTGAGAAAGGTTTAAAACGACTGATGTTATCCAATATTTTTATTGTTCATGTGGAAAAACAAAGGCCTAAAAAGGGGAAGTTACTGTCTCAAGACCATAGACCTTACTCCTGGCCCTGGGTTCTGATTGGGAGGCGACCCATTCAGGGCCTAGACAAGGGGAGGCAGAGAGAGGTAGCCCTAGGACAAGAGTGGGTCAGCTCAGGAGAGTGGGGATGAGGACAACCCTGTGGCCTCCCAGGCCTGAACCTACAGGCTACCACACCATTGGCTGGCCTTGAGTACCAATGCACGGAGCCCTGCTCCCGGTACTGTACCTGGAAACAAGGCTGCCCGGGCCAGCAAAGTCCTTGTCCCCCTCTCCTGGAACCAGTAAGGCCAGTGGGGCCCCAAGCGCTTCTGGAAATGGGAGGAAGGACATCGCTGTGCACTCTGAGCTTGTCTTTCCCAGGTGACCAAGTCCTCAGAGGTGACATGATTGATGGCCCATACTGGAGCCAGCACACCATTACTGGCTAACACCCACAGGCTGGGTGGTCTGCATCTGACACACAGGCCAGGGGGCCATCCCACATGGGATGGTGTGTAGGCCCATACCTCCGAGACAGGGTTTCCATGCATGAGGAACCACCACACCCTCTCATAGCATGGCAGTGTGAGTTCCCCCTACCTCTTTCAGCACCTGCTGGAAGAAACCCAGTCCCATGTCCTCTCAGGCTGAGCCCTAAAGCCTCTTCTGAGGCCTGTGGGCACAAGAAAGTGTCTCGGGGCACCTTCCCAGCCTGAAACAAGGGTCAGGTGATGCAGCAGCCTGAGCCTCAGCCCCTCACTCAGAGCCTGAGTCAGACCCTCTTGGAAGCACAGGGCACAGTTAGTCCACATGGAAGGATGAATGGCACCACAGGCCGTCCCATCACCACCAGTTCCGATGTCTCGCCCCTCCTAACAGTGGCCAACAGGCTTTCTTTACGGTAGTTCATGGGGTGGATCTGGTGTGTGACTGAGCACTCTGGGGGTGGAGGGGTGTGAGGGGCTTTGACAGTGTCTCCCAGGTTATTTTCTGAGCCCTCTGATCCTGTTGTTCTTCTCAGACCTGTAGATGTTCAAGCCCATCCTTCCTAAGAGAGCCCGAGCTCTTCAAGGGCCAGGACCAGGGCTAGATGGATTCTGGAACCCTTTCTCCAAGGACGGGTCCTGCTGCAGAGCAAGTGCCCATCAAATGTCAGTGAGGAACTTGTCCCTACGCCTTTAGGGTCACCATGGAATGGGCAGGTTAAGATAGTAGGAGCTACGACCCCCTCATCCCCACCCATCTTCTGCTCTTATTTCTTACACATGTTTGATGACTGTGCTGTGGATGACATAACCATTTCACAGGCAATGTCAGTATCATCCACCTGGTTAGCTAATGAGCCACAGGAGTCAACATGAGAAAATACCCACTCATTGTTAGAAATTACATTTTTTTCCTGATAGACTGAGTGAATTAGTCCTCACAGTCCTCCATGTGAGAGGAGGAAAGGAAAATGAAGAGGCGGGACCCTATTGTGCGCTCACAGGTCTTGGGTCTTGCCTGAGAATGATGGTTAGTGGGGTGTTCACCTCCTAACCTGCCACACACACTCCCCCTCCTGAGGGCAGGTACCCCATCTTGACACACCCACCACCTTTGGTCCCAGTGGGCCTTTAGGACAAGACTGCTTGAGCCTGTGCTTGGGAAGGGTGAATCCAGGCCTGGAGCTCAGAGTAAAGCCCTCCCCAGGCCCCGCACACCTACTGCTTCTGAGTGAGGTCACATAGTGATCAGTGGAAATTGGGAGTTAGCCGGTGATTGGGAAGTGCTGGTGAGGGGTGGAGGGAGGGAGAACCAGGTCCTACAGTGCATATGAGTAGCTGCTGCAAGTTCAGAGTGTCCGAGTGACTGGAGCACGAGGCAAGTGGGAGCTGGGAGAGGAGGCCTTGGTAGCCAATTTAAGGTAGCCAACTGCCCTCTTAGGGCCACAGGGTGTCTAAGCAGGGGAGTGAGGTGGTCAGATGTGAGTGGAAAGCTTGGAGCATGTGAAGTGGCCTCTCGGTCACACCCATGGCACTTCATGAAGGAGGGCAGGAGGCCAGGTCCCGAGGGTCCTGGGATTTGGGACTGACAACTCTAGTGTTCCTATTAAGTCTACCTCCCGCTTCAGGAAGGGACAGCTTAACCCAAGCTCTGGAGTCAGACCGCCTGGGTGTAAAACCGTGGCTTCATCATTCATTGGCTGTGTGGCTCTGGCCAGTTACACTGTGCCTTATTCTCTTGCCTCCACAATGGGCATGTTGAATTATTGTGGGCTCTCATTGGACAACTTTTCTCAGATGCCTCACACATAGCAGGTGCTCAGTGTATGTTGATCTCCTTTCCCCATTAGCTCTTGTCCCTGAAAACCCACATTCCAAGTGGCTTTGTGTTGAGTCCCACCTGAGCCCACCAGAGGCACTTCCTCCAGGGGGAGCCCAGGGAGAGGGCATGTGACCTGCCCTGCAGCAGCCCAGGCTGCTTGGCTTCTCTGCCCTGATGCTTATGAATGGCTGTTCCATACACAGGGTAGATCTGCCAGTCCTTTGGCTGCAGGAGCCCTGGGCAGAGGCCTTACTGTACTCACCACCCCACGGACCCCCATCTTGTGGTTCCCAGGCCTCACAGGGCACCAGGAAGTTGAAGCAAATGCTGAGAGGAGATGAGAAACTTTTAGATAAAAACTGGGCCCCACCTTCAGCCCCCCCCTTTCCCCCTCCCCCCCCCCCCACCTCATGTGATCATTGGCTCAGGGTCAAGCTGGGAGATGTCAAGGGAACTGAAATCAAGGGGAGACTGACACCCACTTGTTTGTGGCCCTGGGCAGATCACTCCCCACTGTGGGCCTCCATTCAGAGGCTGACTACCATGACAGCTAGGAACTTTTCCACCTGAGCGTTCCTGGATTCCCTAATTCCTGGGAAAAGAATTGAAACCCTATCCCCCACTCTATCCCCAACCAAAACCAAGTGAACAACCCAAGCAAATGGAGATCCCTAGGAGAGGGCCCTACTCTCTTCCAAGACACCTCCAGGCTGAGGGAGGGGTATGCATAGGATGCTCCACCAGACTGGGCCAGCAGGGTAGGGCACCCAGACTTGTCAGACTCCTGTCTCTGGCTCCATCAGACTCAAGAATGTCCTAGGAGGAGGTGACTGTGGTCTGCACGGGGGGAGGGAAGGGCGTGGGAGTGAGTGACATGGCCAGATTGAAGGAGTCATGAATGTGGCATGACTCACGGAGAAGTTGCCGCGGGTGAACCCCTGGGGGATGCGCTTGTCTCAGGTCAGGTCCTGCATGCCCGTCCTTCCTGAGGGCAGCCTCCCTCCCCAGCCAGCAGGATCTGCAGGGCGCCGTCTAGAGAGCAACGTCTTCCTTAGGGCCTGACCAGAGGCCCAGAGCCAAATTGCAACACTGACCGAGGCAATAAAAACCCAGATCCGTGCTTCATCTCGAAAGTCAGCGTTTTATTAGGGAGGGCCGGGGCCCAGGGAGGGAGGGTGTTGAGCTAAAGCAGCATTGCTCTCTTTCCAGGAAATGCTGCGAGCTGCAGCCAGAGCTCGAGACGTTGCATTTTTTTTTTTCAACTCAAGCATGTGTTTTTCAAAAATATCATCCTTCCCCACCCCCACCCCCCGCCACTACTTTTAGAATCAGACCAATGCCAAGTTACTGTCCTCTGTGTCTTTTGGGAAAATACTATATTTATTCGAGATGCAGACGTGTGTCTCTGCAAACCTCCCATTGCTCCAGGAAAACAAATCTGCTTTAGACTCTACAGGAACCATGATACAAAATTTATTTCATGCTAGAATTGCTTTGCATAACATTGGGCATGCAGTTTTTACTCTGAAGTACTAAAGTGCATACAATGCCAGGTTGTGCCTTAGTAACAGAGGAGGGCCGCCCCTCCCGCGGTCCTGATCTTCCGGTGCTCTAAAGAGACACGTGGGAAATCTGTACGATGTTGGCTATTTACTATGAATGATTTGTTATGAAAGTTGGTCACGCTGGATCTACACACCGGAAGAGATGAGAGAATCGACCTAGACTAGCCGCTGTCAGGGGTCTCGGGCGACGTCCGCGGGGTCACAAGCATGCCAGACAGGGAAGAAGGCGGCAGTGCGAGTTTCCATACTTCTATTTGGAGCAAAGTTCTCAGTTTCCACGTGAGAGATGATTATGAAGGTGAGGTCAATATGACCGATGGATGACTGACCGACTGCCCTTTCGGGAACCCTTTCTCTCGATCTCGAGTACAAAAAGGGAAGCAATGTGTTCCCGTCCCCCCTTTCCCTCCCTCCCCCCCCCACCCCCCCGAAATGTACAGGTTTCTATTGAACGCCCTTACAGTCTGGCTCCAATGAGAGTAAAAGTAAAGAGCTTTGAAAGAAAATAGAGGACTTCTGTGTTTTTCTTTTCTTCGTTGTTGTTGTATAGGGTCATCACACAGTTGCAGGGGGTGGGTGGGTTTGGCTTGCTGGGTTTTCTATTTTACTTCATGCAAGTCATGCTAAGGAACCCCTCCACCCCCCCTCCCCCAGTAAAATAAAATTTTCAAAAAATGAAAAGAAGGAAAAGAAATCCTCTACGGTCAGTTACCATTTGGCCGTAGAAAAAGCTACGTCCGTCCTAGTACAATGCCTGGGCCACTCGGACTCGTCCGGCAAACCTGCATGGCGTGAATTTACTCTGTCCGAGGGTGAGGAGGGGCTGCAGGTCCACCCAGATGCTTAATAGCCACCAGTGTCCTGGGCCAAGCCGCCTGGTCAAGTCACTCTCACAGCCTCTGTCGGCATATACTTAGCAATGACAGGGCTTTCTTTGCAAAGATCTGTATGTAAAGAATACAATTAACACTTGAGCGTCTCTTCTTGGCTCTCCCATCCCGCTTGGTACTTAGTTTTTAAGGAGGAGGAGGAAAGACAGAACAGCCGCATGCAGAGGCAGGCAGGTTCTTCTCCAGCTGGCTTGGTTTTCCCATGCAGTGAGCCAGCCCAGCACGCCTCTTCCTCTCCCTCCTGGGGACCGGGGAGAGTCCCTAACTCCTCTCCTACTCTGCACATGGCTTATGGCCTGGAGTCATCCTGAGAAATCAAGTCCTTGGCGGCTGTCCTGACTCCACGAGAGCAGGGCTGGGTGGATGTGGGTGGGGGCATCCCCCCTTGGCGCCTCCCAAAGACTCTGGCACCCAGGCCTCTGGGATTGGGGGGTGGGTACAGGGAGAGAGGGCTCCCTCTGCCCCACACTCCCTGAGCTCCTGGAAGCACAGTAAAGGACTCTCCTTTCTGCTCTCCTAGGCCACACAGATTGGTCCAGCACTCAGGGTGGAGGAGGCAGGCAGCCCACGAGACCTTACCAGGTAGAGCACAGCCCCTGGGACAGTACCTGCTTCCCCCTCACTCCCCGGCCTCCTGCCCCTGTTTCTGCCTTCTAGAGCCCCCCCGGGGGGGGGGGGGAAGCCAGCTGCATTGGGCCTATCCATGGAAGGTGCCAAGGATGGGCCCACCCCCTCCCAGGCCGGCAGCCCTCCGCCATGCAGCACCATGCGGGGAGCGCTATGCCGCGCTGGGGTCCAAGGGACCCCCAGGCAGGGCCAGGAAGCAGGGACCAGCCTGGGTTAGGTGGGCACACTAAGCACCAGTGACCAAGAGGCCTTCCCACCTCAGTGTAAGCTCCACCCCGCCCCCTCCCCCCCCCCCCTCCGGGGTTGCCCTGCATTTTGATTTCTGCATTTTCTCCCCGTGTATTGTGGAACCACCAAATACTGGAGCACTTGTGAATGGCCACAGGCTACAGCAACTGTTGCTCTGAAAAGCCAACTATTGCTGCGGCCCAGCCTTCTCGCCCTGGTCAGCATGCATCCCACGTGAGCGTGAGGTGCTCCCAGACAGGCACGAGCTGCCCGGCCAGTCCGCTGTGCTGAGGATGGCTTTCTCCGCCTCTGGGCCCTGGGCCGCTGCCTGGAGCCTGGAGCTAGGGTGCTCTGGGCTCCCGCCCCAACCTCTCTCCAGCCCACGCTCAATCAAGCTCTTCCCCAGGTGTCAGCCTAAGATAAGGATCGGGTAGAAGGAGTCCTTGAGCAGAAGCCTCCGCAGGGCTCAGCCTTCACCAACCACAAGGGGGCGCTGACCACACCCGGGGCCAGGCTAATCTGGGTTGGGGATGGAAGGGGCTGCACAGAGTCCCACGTTAACAACCTTCTCTTGGCAAATTCTCTGTCACTAGCAATATTCTGACTGCAAGGACACGCTTCAACCTCAAGCCTGAGAAGGAACCCCAAGGCCTGAAGCCACCTTTTTCTTCATGGTTCCCCTCCCAATGGTCTGTGGATTCTCTCTAAAGGATGCCTTTTCCAGAACATGGATCTTGGGTGGCTAAGCCCACAGGGTCGTGGCCAGGCCCATCCCGTTGTCCTCCTCAACCACTAGATGGGAAGATCACTCTGCCTTTTGGGTCTGACCTGCCTGCCAGACCAGCCTGGAGCAGTCGAGGCTCCTCCCAGCACCCCTGGGTACCCCTCTGCTTTTAGGGTCATGGCCCGTAGTCAGCCAGCCTGTCCCCAAGCCCTTCCTATCCCTTACGTACCGATCTTTAATATCAACCCACAGCTGCCTGGACCTCACGTTCTCGCTGCCAGCCTACATCCCACTTAGGAGAGAGGAAGTCAGGTCCCGAGGGGCCGACCCTGGGGGCTCCTTCTGCTCCCTGCCCCCCATCAGTGTGCCTGCCTGCCCCTCAGCGCCCCTCGCCC
Source organism: Myotis nattereri (assembly GCF_964212035.1). NCBI lineage: Eukaryota > Metazoa > Chordata > Mammalia > Chiroptera > Vespertilionidae > Myotis > Myotis nattereri. Next base: position 30,222,120 of record NC_138084.1, read on the forward strand.
GCCACCCCGCCCACCCATCTGCAGGAGCGGGAGGTGAGGCGGCCCGGTGGATGCAGTGCCCCAGCCTCCTCTACATACCCTTTCTCATTCCTCCACCAGGTGGGCACGTGTACTCCCCAGTTGATAAGAGGAAGCAGGGTCCGTATCTCTCGCGGGTGCCCGAGCGCGTAAAGGGCAGGCCCTCATCGGGAGTGAGGGCCTGGTCTATGTGGGGGCAGTCTTCGTTCGCCAGCGCGGCCTTCGCCACCTCCCCATTCAGTTTGGAATCTTCAAACATATAAGCAGAAGCTATTGAGACACTGAAAACTGTTTAGTGGGGGAGACAGGCCGGAGGTGGGGCATTGGCAAAGGGCAGCCCATCCCTGAGAACCAAAAAGTGAGGGGCCACGGAGGGAGGCACGAGGCTGGGGTTCCGGCTCATTCAGGCAGCCTACGGGCTGCCCACAGTGCTGCGAAGGAGGGGCTCCTGGGTTTGCTCAAAGTTTGCAAAAAGATGAGTTGGCGGGCCCAGCAAGCGCGGTGCTGGGGGCTGGGCCCAGGGCCCAAGGCCCAAGGCTGGGCCGATGAGACAGATGGTGTGGATGCGGACATGGAGGAAGGGCCAGACACAGAGCTCAGGGAGAAGACAGACAGACATGCGGAAACACTGCAGTCCAGAGAGGCAGCCTTTCCTGAACCCTCTGCTGCTGACCAGAGCTGAGCGGCCTCCCATCCTTGTCCAGCTCAAGCTTCTCTAGCCCCATCCAGACCCCACCCATCACCTCTGCCTCAGCCCCATTTGGATCCATCTGCTCACTCACTCCACGCTGCCCACCACGCACATCCTATCTGACCACATAGCCTGCCCGCCCCCCGTTGTATTAATCTGGTCACTCTGTATGCCCTGCCCCCATGCAGACTAGGCATGGCCACACAGCCTCCTCTGTCCCAATCTGACCAGTCAATCCGCTCCACCCTCCACAAAGGCTTAGGCTGGTCATTCAGTCCGCCCTGAGGCCCACACAGACCAAGCCAGTGGCTTCCACTGCGCTCCACACCAAGCAGGCCTGGTCAGCTCGCACAGGCACGACAGGGATGTTTGCATGAGGCAGTGACAGCGGCCATGAATCAGGAGGGGCTCCCATTCCTCTGTCTCCTCTCAGCAGCATCCCCCGAGAAGCAGAGCAAATGGATGTGTAAAGACAACAGCAGCGGATGGACTCAGGTGGGAAGGCAAATCTTGGCCTCTGTGGTAGCCTGGGAAGGAACCTGGGGGGCACCCTTTGGTGGGGAGGGCAAAGTGTGGCCAGAGTAGGGAGCTCACCCTCTCCCAAGTCCAGGAGCATCACCATGGACACCTCTGGACCTGGCGGAGGTAGCGCTGTCTGGCCTCTGCCCCGCCCACCACTCCTGGGGACTGAGCCTGCCCCACGCACTCTGCCCTCAAAGCAGAATCTTCCTGGCCAGGGTGGGGCCCACTCAGTCCCCACAGTGGGCACCCTGGCTTTCTCAAAGACTTCCTCTAGGGTGAGAGCCTCCAGGGGAGACAGACCCCACCGTGAGTGGACCACAGGAGGGGAGGCACTTGGAAAGACTACAGGGGGGAAAGCTGGAGACAGTCTCCTCCCGATTTGACCCTCTTCTGTGACCCTGTTCACATCATGTAACTACACGCAGAGGTGATCCTCTTCCGCGGGCACACGCTCAGTATGCCTGCGGGCGGGATCACGGCCGTGTGCACATCATGTCACTACAAAGAGGCAGTCAGTCAAAAGTGAAATGGACCAATCAGGTTTATTCGTAAAGCAAATCCAAAAAAAAAAATCCCATCATAATTTTGGAACTTAAAAAGTCTGCATACAAGATGGAAAGCAGTTCACGTACAGTGCGTTTCTCCACAGATCCCAGGGGCTCCACTTCCCGCTTTACGCTGAGCCAGAAGGGCCAGTTACCAAGGTAACTCTGACACCACGTGACCGGGGCTGGGCCTCTCTGGGGGTGGGGGGCTGCCTAGCACTTGGGGCGTGTCTGCGGGCACACACCTGTGCGTACAGACACGCCCGGTCCTGCCTCCCACCCTGGCTGGCCCCTGGCTTCCCTCCCAAGGATCTCTGGGCTGAGGGAGGAGGGTGATGGGGAGGGGCGGGATATAAGGGAGGAGGATGTGGAGGAGGGTGTGAACGTCGGGGGCCCATAGAACCCTGCACACATTTTCCTCCAGGGGAAACAGCAAGTCCTCCCAGCAGCGTCTCCATCTGGGCCATCCTCTGTCAGTGGAGGTGCCCACAGCCTACCGTTCTTGCCCAGGGGCAGGTCAAAGGTGGAGGGTGGAGCCCGAGACTCCTCTGGCTCTGAGTGCTTCGTCCCCACCCAACGGCTCTGCCCCCCAGCACCAGGCCCCTGGAGCATCCAGCTCCCACAGGCTGGTTTTCCCTGCAGGGAAGGGAGCGGGGGCAACTGGCAGGGATCCCTGGGTGGGTGAGCTGCGCACCCTTCCTTCCCTGAAGGGACCCCAGGACACACCTGGGTCTGCTTCTCTCAACCATGACTTTGAGGAGGGGCTATAATTGGGTGAGAGTGTTTAGGTCTTGTTCTGTAAGGGAGCCAGCCTCCCTGGGCTGTTGGTTTATCTGCAGTTTGGGGTGCTGTCAGAAACGGGGAGCATTCTCCCTCCCCAGCTCCAGAGGGGCGGCTAGAAGAGAAACAAAGGAAGGGCCAACTCTCCAAACCTGGGGAACCCACGCCAAAGGCCAGAGGGTCAGCTCTTCCAAGATTCCCCCTCTGATGCCCTCACCCCCGCCCCCTTGCATGAGATGGCCACCAGGAGCCTTGGTTCCCACCTGCTCCCCAGAAGGTGGGGAGACCTGCCTCCCCGGCCCAGGGCCCCTCAGCCCCACTAGCCCCGCGGCTTGCGATGATGAAATGGCAGCATGGGCAGCGGCTCGCAGAGATGGTTTCCAGGCTTTGAAATGGGCTGAGATAGATGAGCGTCCGCGAGAGGGTCATTTTTTTTTAAACTTTGGAGCAAGGAGAACCCGGTGTCAGGGCCCTCAACCAGCAGGGCTGGCTTTTTCGCCCTCGTCTCCAGGCACCACCGACGTACTTACTGTTCAGACCAGCAGCGGGCGCCGGGGGCGCACACAGGGCTGGGGCGGGGTGGGGGGTTGCTGGGCATTTCCTTGGGTTTAGCTCCAAGGGGTCTGCCCAGGAGGGGGATCAGGGAAAAAGTCCCAGGCTATCGGGGGACAGTCTGTGAGAGACAGGAGCAGAGTACAGTCACGAGAACCGGCACAAGTCATGCAACGAAACGAGGAGAGAAAAAGAGAGAAACATGATTAGTGAAGAGAGAGAAAAAGAGAGAATATGAAAAACACAGAAAGAACACCAGGCTTGGCCCTCAGAGTTGCGTCATTTTTCTGATCCTTCCCTCTTAGCCCACTTGGGGGCCACACAGACCCCACACGGGCCCCAGCTGCCCACCCTGACCCTGTATCTGAGCAGAAACTTGATCAGCTCATGCAGAGGGGCCCTGCCCACCCTGCCTGGTCACCTCTGCCCCAGGGGTCACTCTCCCTGCCCCGGGCTAGCACCACTCCCAGCCCTCTCTGCAGACAAGCACGGGAAGGGAGGGCCGGGAGAGGGGCATGTGGACTTGCTGCTCAGGGGACAACCTCCCACTGCCACCCCACAGGGGACCCAGAGACTGCAGTGAGCTCCCATGGGGGCCGGGCAGGGTCTCCGCTGGGGCCTCACTGCAGCTCTGTGTGCCTGTGGGCAGGAAAGGGGTCTGGCCACCACCCCTCCCCCGGGCAGGACCCCCTGCTCACCTACGGCGTGACCCCGTAGTCTGGACACCACATCATAGAGGACTGACCCACACCACAGGAGCAGAGAGGGACAAGACATACGTGAATGGACGTGAGCAAGTGAGCTGGGCCCCCTGGTTGCAGAGGGGAGCGGGGAAGGCCCTTTCTGGGAGAGAAGCAACTTCTCCTGGGCTATGAGCCCCAGGCAGCCTCTGATGATGTGGGGTGACCTCCTGGCATCCCTCTGTAAGGTCCAACAGCCCCCCAGGCCAACTGCCCCCAACACTGAGGCCATGCCAGCCATGGTACAGAGGAAAACACCAGATCATCCTTCACAGACAAGGGACCTGAGGCTTGGGGAGAAAGCAGACGTAGAGGGGAGGGAAAGGGGCTGCTGGCAGGACTGGGAGGCCTTGCTGGAGTCCCAGGGATCCTGCCCTGGTAGGGGAGGTGCCCTCAGAGACCAGCATTCGGAACTCAGCCCATCCCAGCTTCTAAAAGAGGAAATGGCGAACCCCGGGTTTCCCTGAGGCCGCTCCACTGCCCCTGGGGGTGGAGTGAGGCTGGAAAGGCCTGGGGTGCTGCATCTCACACCGCTCAATCCTTGCAGGGCCGGTTCTCCACCCATATTTGCCTTCCTTTCCTCTGGCCTCCCCACTCACTCATGAATGCACCCCCAGCTCACGCCCATCCAGGTGCATAGCTGAAAGCAGAAAAGGAGGTGAATGGGAAGGGACTCAGGGAGGCAGAGATGGGGACACACCCCGAAGGACCACACCCCTCTCAGTGACAGTAATCTGGGTCTCACATGCCAGCTGTTGGAGGAAGGGGTGTTCTGGTGAAGCTCAGAGGGGGTCTCAGAATCAAGGCGGGTGGGTCTGGACATTAAAACAGCACCGGCCGGGGAGGGGAGTACTTGGGAAGGGCGTAGGGATCCAATGTGGGGAGGGAGGGGAAAGGCAGGAGGAGGATCCCGGCAGCTGGGCTCCAGAGGACAGGCTTGGGAGGGCCCAGAACACCTTCTCAGCCACAGAGACGGCTCCTGCCAGAGCTCTGGGTTCCTGAGGCCCAGGGCCAGGGCCAGAGGCTGCAGGGCAGGACTGCCATGGCCGTGGGCCTGGGGGATCCCACAGGAGTGCATGGGCTTCCCAGGTCTGGTGCAGCATGGGAAGAGGGCTTGTGTCCCAGGACTGGCTGGTGTACATGTCAGAGCACAGTCTGCTCTCTGTGTGTGCGCATGCGTGTGTATGTGTGCATGCATGTGTGTGTGTGCGTGCGCTTAGCACACGAACAATACTGGCATTGTCAGGGATGAGGACAATTGGTGCCTGACTGGAGTGAACTGGGGATCCTTGACAGGGTGGCCTGGGCTCCCATGCTTGGGGCACCGATATGGAAAGATCCAGTGTAGGGGAGATTGACGGAAGGGCCAAGTAGCACCATGGTGATGCCACTCAGGCTCAGCTCTTCCTGAGGGGCCTGGAGTAGAGCTGGGGGCTAGGCCAACCTGGACCCTCTCCTAGATCCCCAGGAACTTTCCTTGTCATGGTGGTGGCTCCTGAGGTCAAATAGCTGGTTAACCCAGAGCAGGGAGGTGGGGCAGGAGCCATGCCTTAGCAGGGAAGCCCGGCTCCCCTCTGGCTCCTATTCCAGTTCCTGCCACCCTCTGGCCCAGCCCAGGACACTAACCAAGTTCCTTTCAGGTGCCTATGGGAATCCCAGGAAGGGGAAAGGTATGGGGACAGGAAAAGGGGCTGGAGAGCCCCAATGGGCAGAGAAGTGGGCCTTGGAGGTACTGCTCTGGGCAGCATAGCTGTGGAATAAAGCCGGATCGTGAGCAGGATGGGGCGGTTGGGTAGAGAGAGCATCAGCAGGGAGAAAGAATCAATCATACGCTGGGGGAGACCACCAAACCTGGGGGAAACTTGCTCATCTAGGGCTGAGCTAGCCTGCAGCCCCTGCCAGACTTTGGACCCGGGATGTCCCTCACAAACTAAATGCTACCTATCACTCATTCAGCCCCCTCACCCCACGGAGCTTCACTCAGTGCTGTATTCTTCTCTGGGTCATCCATTCCCTTGAAATCCCTGTGTCCACAGAATAAGTCGATGGTATTCCATGGGTAGAGGTAGACTATGGGCTTTATATCTTCGGACCAGAGCCCCGTGATCAACTTTATGTGCTATGTGCAGGTTCTCATAAAACTGAGATAGTCCCATAACGAACCACTAGCCATGGAATATTAGAATATATCCCACGGTGACTAGTATTGTTTCATGCCCCCCTCCCCCTCCCCCCTCCCCGACCCCCACCGAATTCATGGGAAAGTGGTTGGACACTGGCTGGGGTGTCATGTATTGCTGCTGCAGTCCCTTCCATCGGAAGTGGGGAGAACCATCGGTGGGAGGTGGTGGCTGGTCTGTAGCGCTTTCGCCTAAGCTGCCCGGGGTGGTGGCCCCGCTAATCCTTTGCTCACCAGCCACTTCCATCAGAAGACCTTCGGAAACTCCCACTCAACCATCAACCCAAACAGACAACGTGAAAGCTAGAGTCACTCCAACAGTTTCTAAAGATAAACGCTAAACTCTAGAGTGATGGTAGAAGATGAGTTGGTTCAGCATGCTATGGGGAAGTAAGCTTGTTACGGAGGGCTGGAGGCATCTCCTAGGACACACCTGGAGCCAGGCAGCCCGAATCAGAGCACGAATTCTACTCGGCTATGGAGACAGGCTCTGTCGGGGGTGAGCATCCTTGCTACTGCTTTTGCAGGTACCCTCCTGCCAGACCCCATGCACCGCTTGTGCCGTCTGCACAGCCTGAAGGGAGCCGTGTAAAGACCCAATCAGAAGCTGTCTGCCATTTCCAAATCACGCCCACCCCCGCCCGGCCCGGACACCAGGTCAGTGGCCTGAGTCAGAGACTCACGCTGGACTCCTGCCCACCGAGCAGCAGCTCCCGGGCTCCTGCTAAGAGAGTCCTCGGCAACCTCGAGGGCCACGTCGTCTCTTCAGAACCTCATGAGACCAGCGCGTCAACCTCCTTACCCGGGGCCACCAGTGAGGTTCCTCTAGCTGGCCCTCGCCTCGTGAACTTGGCTGCCCAGCATCTCCCTGGGCCCCCAGGCTCCACACCTCAAGACTGAGTGTGGGGGTCCGGGGTTGCCCATGGAACTAAGGAAGCAGTCTGACTGAATCTGAAATCATCGCTACAGGGGGCAGAGGTGAAAGGTCAGATCGACATGCCTCTAAGAGGTTTCCTACCTGCTCTGTTAATTTCTAAAATTTCTTCCTGGGCCAGCGGGCATGTGTCACTCTGAGTACTGTGGTGTGGAGAGTTTACGACAGATTTACAATAATTGGGAGATCCCAGCTGCGGCGGCCGTGGAATATGCTTCTTTTTTTTCTTTGGTAGTTTCTGCTTAGCCATGGCTAAGGAGTAGTACATCCCGAAATTGTTCACGATGACGGGCACGGGCATGGCGATGGTCAGCACGCCCGCCAGCGCACACAGTGCTCCCACCAACATCCCGGACCATGTCTGCGGGTACATGTCTCCGTAGCCCAGTGTTGTCATGGTGACCACGGCCCACCAGAAGCCAATGGGGATGTTCTTAAAGTGGGTGTGCTCACTGGCACTGGGGTCATTGGGCTGGGCCCCTATCCTCTCAGCGTAGTAGATCATGGTGGCGAAGATCAGGACGCCCAGGGCCAGGAAGATGATCAGCAGTAGGAACTCGTTGGTGCTGGCGCGGAGCGTGTGGCCCAGGACCCGCAGGCCCACAAAATGCCGGGTCAGCTTGAAGATGCGCAGGATCCGCACGAAGCGGACGACGCGCAGGAAGCCCAGGACGTCCTTGGCAGCCTTAGAGGACAGGCCGCTGAGGCCCACCTCCAGGTAGAAGGGGAGGATGGCCACAAAGTCAATGATGTTGAGCGAGTTCTTGATGAACTCTACCTTGTTGGGGCAGAAGACGACACGCATGAGGAACTCGAAGGTGAACCAGACCACGCAGACGCCCTCGATGTAGGTGAGGAAGGCCTCCGTCTCCGCTTCCCGGTAGTAGCGCACTTGGGTGCCATTCCGAACGTTCTCGATCTCCGTCTTGTTCACGATGGGGTTGAAGCGCTCGTGGGTCTCCAGGCAGAAGGTGGTGATGGAGACCAGGATGAAGAAGAGGGAGGCCAAGGCCACATACTGTGGGGGAGAAACACAGTGTCAGAGGGCAGGCCCTCCCACCCAGAGCAGAGAAACTGGGGGTGCCTCTGTGTTGGGTCCAGTCAGATGCCAGGTCAGGGAAGACGCCAGCACAGTGACCCTGCCAACACAGGGCCAAGCGAACAGGCCACTTTTCCTTCCTCCGGGCACGGGGTAAGGGCGCTCAGGGAGTTAAAGGGTTGTGGCAGAGATTCCTTTGTTTTCACAAACATGTTTCCTTTCCTCTTGGATGTGCAGCTAGCCTACATTTCCCAGCCTCCCTTGGGTTAGATGGGGTCAAGTGACTGAGTTCAGGCCAGTGGACAGTGAATGAAAGGAGTATGCATTAATGCCAGGTCTGCCAGGTCTGGCTCATAAACCCTTCCTACTCAATCTTCTATGCTCTTTCTTCCCCCTTCTCCTCTCCCTCCCCGCCCCCCCCCCCCTTCCAGCAGTGCCACCAGGAGGAAGGAGCCTGGGTTCCTGAGAAGAAACACCACTAAATATTCTCATTGAACTATTACTTGAATGGGAAATATACTATTTTATTAAGCCACCGTGGTTTGGGGTGGGGAGATTGGTTAAAGCATTTAGCCACTCTGACTAATAAAAATGACCAACTTGCTGGGCTAAAGTTGGCAAAGAAATGAGAGGGGGCAGCTACGGTGGTATCTGGCCACATCTCCCATCTTTCGTCTGTACTTCACTCGCGGAATCTCTTTCAGGTTCTATCCTATCTAGATCTAAAGAAGATGTTCATCTGCCTCAGGGCCTTAGATGACTTTTTTTTAACTGTTCCCTCTATCCTCCTAGGAACTCACACACCCAACCTGGAAGTGAGTTCCCCATCCTTGGGGGTATTCAAACAGAGGCTAAATGATCATTGTCAGAGATACGGTGCCAGTTCTGGCATCAGGAGGTGAACTGGACAAGGTATCCTCGAAGGCACATAAACCATAGTGTCTGCTTCTTCCCTGCTGCCTGCCAGACCCAGGGTAGGGGTGTGGGTGGGAGAGAGGAAGAAGCTGTCAGGATGCTGGGGCTTTTTAAACATATGTGAGTACCTGCTTCTCTCAGACCCCATCAGTGAGAAGGAAATGGCTAGAATATCCCAGTCTGTCCAGAACCACCTGCTCTGTCCCTGAGCTCCTGGAAAAAGGTTCAGGAGACCCTTTGGTTTGGTCTGGTGGCCCCATATGATGACCCCTTGAGCTTCTTGAGCCCACAGCAGACATGGGAATCCAAGGAAAGAGAATCAAGTAGCTGCCTGAGCTTCAAACCAAGACTGAATTCCAGGCAAGGTCTCTTCTTACAGCCCCCAGGTGGGTCCCCCGGAACTCTAACAGACCATGGCCTTCTTAGGCATTGCCTGGGCAGGTGGAACCCTGGCCAGTCAGCTCTCCTCCAGGGGCCCAGCAGGTCAGTCTTGCCCGCATGTTCCTGCTGCTCCCCTTCCCTCTGGACCCTCCTTCTCTCCGCTTGGCCAAGACAGACCATGGCCGGAGGCAGGCCTGGGCTACAGGCTGGAATAGGTGACACTTTTGGTCCACAGAGGCACCCTCATAGATAACTTCAAGGAGTGCCATGGTCTCACCCTGTATCTTTAGCAGGAGGCAGCCATGCTGCTTCTAGTGATTAGTTTGCATTGACGCCCACCTCCACCTGTTGTTTTTGGGCTTTTTTTTTGGGGGGGGGGGAAGGGGGCACACTGGAAGTCCCAGAACAGCCCAGTCTGGTTTGACCATGGCCCTGAGACCTGGTACCCAACTGGAAGGGATCTAGAAGCCCAGAACTATGTGGATCTTCCAAGCCACATTCTGGGTGGGGAAGGGGAGAACTAAGGGGAAGGGACAAAGGCAGCATTTCAGAATGTCAGCATAGAGAAGCCATCAGAGATTGTCTGACCCAAGACACTACCTGCTACAGATGGGGAAGCCTGTGGCCCAGAAACAGGAAGAGATCTGCCCCAGGCAATCATTATGGGATGCCGATAGTTCTGAAGGCTTAGAGCTCTGAACAATTTGCAAAAACTTTATCTAGACTACCAGAGACTGATCCCAATGCACTCTTCATCCATTCACCTCTGCTTCCTTCATTTTATCTCCCATTATCCATCTTTCCTTCCTTCCTTTTCCCCTCCCTTCCATCCACACATCATTCACCCTTTTCCCTCCTTCCCTCTCTCTCCCTCCTTCCATTCCTTCCTCCATTTTCTCCATTTCTCTCTTCCATCCAACATGCATGCATCCATTCTTTCTTCTTTCCCTTCCTCATCAAGCACCAGGTTATGCCCAGCACAGAGGGGAATCCTCAGGGAGGAACCCTCAGGGAGGATTCAGCCCAGGCCTCAGGGAGCTCCTTGCCCAGCGGAGAGTAAAGGACACTCACAGAGACAATGCGGTGGAAAGGTGAGCCCCTCAGCCCTATGAAGTGGTGAGGCTTGGACAAGGCAGGACAGGGTAGGGACTTAAACCAGGTCTTCCACCTCCAGAAACAGCTCTGCGAGGGTCCGGACAGTGCCGCCCTGGGTCACCACAGAGGAGGACCAGGAAAGCAAAGTGGAAGCACCTGGCAGAGGTACACTTCCAACCCAGGTTTACCAAGCACTTTCCACACCAGAGTTGCCAACACTCTTGGAGCTAAAACATCCCTGTCTGCTGGGTATTTGGTCCCAGGTTCCCTCTGGAGGGCCTCGTCTTGGAGCTTGGCATTCACAGCCCACACTCCCCACGGGCAGGTCATGCCCCAGCCATACCCACTTCCCTGGCCTTTGTGAGAGAGATATGCCAAGAGGTAGGGCCCATTGTACCCGTGGGCTCCCGATCCTGGGCGATGGCAGAAGGCAAGAGGCACCTCTCCTTGCTGCCCCACCAGCCATGGCATCACCCTCCTAATCTGACCCACATCCATCCTCCTCTGTCCCCTCTGCTTATATGTGACTCTCTCTCAACAGGGCTACTGCCACCAAAGCTAACAGGTTTTAGGCGTCAGTCTTGGCCACCAGTCCAGCCTCCAAGCCAGAGGGAGCGACTGGCTGGGATCCCAGCTCTGCATGCCGCCTGCCCACGCTGCCCACAGAGAAAAGCCTGACTCCACAGCCGGGCATGAGCTGCTGTGCCCTGGCCTCCCCGACTTCCTTACATGCACCCAATGTTCTTGCCAGATGCAACTCTGCCATTTCTGACCCCACACCTCCGTGTCTCCCCATCTCCGCATCATCACACCTGTTGTTCCTTCCACCAGAGTGTTCCTGCCCATCTTTCTCTGGAAAAACCCTTCATCCTTCAGCACCCCAGGAAGTAGCCCTTCTCCTGGGGCGCCTTCACCAGGTGGGGCTCTTCATTGAAGCTGAGACCCTTATGAGGCAGCAAATAAAGGGACTCCCCAAGGAGCCTCTACATTCACCCCCGGGAGACAGCCAGCCTGTCTCCAACTCCGCTCATGAGTGCCCAGGGAGGCTCATGGGAACAGCCCAGACAGGGCACTGATGTCCCAGGAGCCGTCTCACTCCCAGGTGCCCCACAGGCGCCTAGAGCTGTCAACCCATTTGCTCCTCTCACAGGACAGGTCTTGATGGGGAAAATGAGGCCCAGAAAGAGGTCAAGTCTTATAAAAACTCGGGGAGGAAAAAATCCTTGGTTCTCGGCCATCAGCGGAGATCCTGTCTAGATTCCTTCCTCTCTGGGCCCCAGAGCCAAAGGAGTGGGGCTGGGGTGGACAGCAGCAGCCAGGCCTCGAGCCAGACACAAGGCCTTCTTCCCAGGGAAGCTGGCAGAGGTGGAAGCCGGCCTCCCGCCCTGCCTAGGCTCCCTGGTGCCTTCCTTCTGGCCTGAGCTGCCGGCAGCCTGGTCCTTTGTCACAGGCAGAGCCCCAGCAACACCCGGGTGCAAGTGTGCTCTTAGGAGGGCTGTGGAGGAAGGTGCCTTGGTTGCTCAGACCACATTCTCCGAAGCCTAGAGACTAGCAGGGCAGCCACGGTGCACAACCAGCGCAAGAGCTCACATCCTGCTGAGTCCCCGGCTCCCTTCTGTCCAGCCTCGGGAAGCTGAGCTGAGCACAGGAAGGAGAGAGGAGGACGCTGCCCAAGCTAAGGGCCTATTCTGCGCCTTAATCCTCACACCCAGTCAGACAGGTGGCTGTGCTACGTTGTGCCAAAAAGCGAACCCAGGTGCAGAGAGGTTCAAGGACCAAATGTCGAAAGCTAGGGATGAAGCAGAGGCTTGGACCCGAATCGATCTAGCTCCAGAACCTAAGCTCTTTCCACCACTAGAGTGACCACAGCTCTTGGGGCTAAAAACACAGTCCTGTGCACTGGGGAGCTGACCCTGATCATGTCTGAATGGTTCATCTTGGAGGTTGGCACCCATAGCCCAGACTATTTGAGGGCAGGCTATGCCCATTGCCAGTGACGAGAGAGCCGGGATGCCTGGACCCACAGGCTGGAGCCCAGCCACGCCTGAATGGCTCTTGGGCCGCTTTGCCCAGGACTTGGTAGTGCCTGGGGCTAGAGCAGCCCCGGGGGCTGGCGTGCAGCCACACCTTGCTCAGGGAATCAATGCTGACAGCAGCCTTGGATGGTCTAGCCTGCATCCCCACCTGGCCCACTTCCTTGAAGACTCAGAAGGCAGGTGGAAGATGACTTCAACTTGTTCAAGAAGTTCAGCCAGAGGGAGGCGGGGAGAGTTTAAGGGGAGGGGAGGATCTGGGATCAGTGGACCCCTAGCAGGGAGGGAACCTCTGCCTAGCAGACCCAGGGCAGCAAGCCTGGGCTGTCGCTCCCTGTAGGGGCTGCAGGCAAGGGCAGGGCTGCACCCCATGTGAGCTGTCTGCCTCCCAATCCCAGTCACCCAGAGGACAGGGAACAGTCACTCACAGACCACAGGCACACAACTACCCAGAGTACACACCTCACCCATTACCTAAGCGCATACACTGTGCCTGTGGCCACACAAGCTACAGCACAGTGTCCCGCCCACACACACACAGAGAACACAGGGCCCATGGAGCATACTGAAACATATCGCCATACACCAAACACACACACCCAGGTGCTGCACTGCCGGGTGCACTCCCTGCACGCTCCACACAGCACTCCCGCGTGTACACTCAGAGCATACGGAGGATGCAGAAGTGGCCACCACACAGCACACCCACTACAGATACAAGAGACCTCGGCATTGCCACTCAGCCGGCCCCTCCTCTGCCCACTGCACCCCCAAGGGTATGACTGACTCAGTGCCTGTCTCTCCAGCCCGCCTCGCCTCTGCCCTCAGCCTGCCTCCTGATCTGATGGTGCCAGTTCCTGGATTGCCCATCCCTAGGGCCTGCCCATCATCAACAGGCTTCCTGGTTTCCCGCCACCCACCAGACCTGTCTCCTTTCCCCAGCCCAGCCCTGCAGCATCTGTGCCCCCACAGCCAGGATCCAGGCCAGCTGTGAGGCCAGTCCCTCCTGGGCTGCTAGCTGGTGAGGGGGCACAAAGGGAGCTGTCACCCAGCCCGGTCACCTCAGCGACCACCCTGTGAAATTTCAAGACAGTAATAGGCAAGATCTCCTGATAATGCAGCATAAAGCCAAGCCAGTAGTTTCTGGCTTTTTTCCCCCCTAGAACCAAATCACAAACCATGAGAGACCCACCAATTGTGTTCTAGAAAGTGTAGCCATGGCAACGAAGCAAGGCATCCCATTTCTATAGTAACCAGGGTGGTGAGGCTGTTGGCTGTAAAGTCAAACAAACCTACTAACGATCTGTTGACTTAAGAAGATGTTTTATAAATCACCAAGTTATTTTTATCGTAGCCCCACCCTTGAAACTATAAATCAGAAAGGCAATTTACTATCTATTAAAATGACCAATATGTGCAATGACTTTCATTTATAAATTATTTATGCCGCAGTCATCTTTAAAAAAATTGTACTTGCTTTACAGAACTGTGCAGGGCGGGTTCGCTGTGGGGATCTGTGTTCTTGCAGTTTATTCCAGAAACAAGGCAATGGCGGGACAACGTCCTGGTCTGGCCACACACTCACCCTGTGACTCTGGCACGTTCATTCCCCTCTCTGGGCCCCGGTGTCATCACTGGCAAAGTGAGAACTGGACTTGGTCCCTGCTGAGAGGTTTCAGGCAGTGGGGCTGGTCGGGGAGCCCTGGCTGGGCTCCAGGCCCCGGCCCCCAGAGGCTCCAGGTCAGATTTTCCGTCTAATTAAACCTGCCCAGCGGGGGTGTGCGGCGTTTGAGTCAATCTGCGTGGAGTCAGTGATGCAGAGCAGGCGGGATGGCCAATTGGCCTAAATAAATTGTCAGTTGAGTTGAGTTTGGAAACCGAATTAGACTCGTCTGCCCTTCCTTGCGCTGGGCGTGCCCACAGTGTGTGGGGCTGGTTGAGGGTGGGGAGGAGGGGAGAAAAGGGAAGGGGGCACTTTGGGGTCGGGTCCCTTTTAGGGTCCATCAGTAAATGCCCCCACCATCAACTCCAAGCAGCCTGGCTGGGTCCTGAGGATGCCATCCGGGTGTCCAGGTCCTGGCCCCCATTCCTTCTCACAAGTCCTCCCTTCTTGGCACCCAGCGCAGGGAACAGTGGGTGACAGGAGCTCCCGTGGTGCTATGTGGAGGGTGTGAGTGTGTGTGGGGAACATGGCTGTGTGGGCGTCGGTTTGGGAAAGTCTGTGTGCTGGGAGAGGGCTGGCGGGAAGGGCGGCAGTGTGTAAACGTGGAGTAGGTGTGTACCTGGTGAAGGCATGTCACCCGCCTCTGTGACCTGACTGGAGGCATGTGCAAGGAGCCCAGACTCCCCAAGAGGTAAGAACCCACTTCACTGAATCCATGATTCATTCTCACCACCCTAGACCCAGGTCATGCCCAGAAAGGGCTGCAGAGGTTCCCATGTTGCTTCATTCCAAGATGCACATTTTGGAAATGCAAATATGTCATGAAATGTACACATCCGTAAAACAGTATTTCTTCCCATTTCCCCAACATGCTGTTATTTGACTCATGGCATGTCTTAAATCGGCGGCACCTTGGACTTGTGAACACATGGTCATTAGAAACCCAGAACATCGAGATAGAGAGATAGAGGAGAGATGGAGAGGTAGAGAGGTAGAGAGATAGAGACAGAGATATATAGAGAGAGAAGGAGAGAGAGAGAGAGAGAGAGAGAGAGAGAGAGAGAGAGAGAGAGAGAGAGGAGGCCCTCAGAGGTTTCTGGTGCAAAGGCCGCCCCTTGGGCAGACGTGGAGAAATGGAGGCACAGCGAGGGAAGGGACCCGCACAAGGTCACAGAGCTCTCAGGCAGAGCAGAGTGGAAAGCCAGGTTCTCCGGAAGTATCAGTGCTGGGCTCTAGCTTGGGGCTCCCTTCATTGCGGCCACTGAGCCTTTGCTTAAAACGCCCTCCCAGGCCTCTTCGCTCCCCAGGTCCTGTCTGCCTTCTAGACCCCAGGTCTGAAGCAGCTCGAGTCCCTCTTGTCAAAGGAGGCCGCAGCTGGAGCAGAAATGGTGGGACCCTGAGTTCAGACCAACCTGAGTTTGGGGGCCTGGCTTGGCTGGTGACCTTGGGCAAGTCACTGGCCCTTTCTGAGCCTTCATTCCCCCTATCAAGGGATAGGGAGGAGGTGGGTTAGGATTCCCTGCCTCCCAGTAGCTGTGACAATGAAATGAAATAATACATAGAAAATAGGAAGGAGCTATTCAAACACATTGTTTCAGTCCCCACGCAAACCTCCCACTCTGACCTCCAGTGGGCCTCCCACCTGGTCCTTTCCCAACAAAACGGAGAGCTTGGGATCAGTGCCTCACATGCAGGAGAGCCGAGAATCTTAGTCACGATGGGAACCGCTGAGCTGGGAGCACCTGGGACGGGGGCAGATGTGCCCCCACATCACAGAACAGCACGACTGTCCTTCAGAGAGCCTCCGCCCGCCCGGCTCGGCCCAGGCGGCTTGAGTGAGCCTGAGTCCACTGGGCTCCTGCCTGGGCCTGGCTGAGCAGCACGTGACCAGTCTGCCCAGCCCCATCCTGGCGTTTGGGATCGGGACCAGATGAGACCCAGTGCAGGCAGCTCTGATGCCCAATGAACCTCATCGTCCTGAGACAACATTAGGGGCTGGGGAGCCGGCAGTGTAGTGGAAGGGAAGAGTCCTGGGCTTGGCCTCAGAGGCCTGAGTTCGAATCCCAGCTTTGCCACTGGCTTATGATTGCAGGCAAATGACATCTTGGAGACTCAGTCCCTTTATTCTTCAAATGAGGACAATGATAATAACAGACTCCAGGAAGGAAGACATTACTGAGGGGCCTGGAGGAGCAGGTGGGTGTCTAGAAATTTTCCAGATCCAGGGCAGAATCCTGGGGCAAGAGAAACCCCAGGGCTGCCAGTTCCCTCGCACACTGGGATTCACACTGGGATTCACACTGGGATTCCAGGAGTGGAGCCAAAGTTTTCCTCTACAAAAATCCAAACACAGCATTTTTGCCTCCCAGCATTTTGAACATTATTAAAATCCTCACTAGAATTATGGTGGTGTTGTTGTTTTCATTGATTCTAGAGAGAGAGGAGGGGAAAAGGAGAGAAACATTGATGTGAGAGAGAAACATCGATCAGTCGCCTCCTCTATATGCTCAGACCAGGGATGGAATCTGCAACCTGGGAATGTGCCCTGACCAGAAACCAAGCCCACGACCCTTTGGTGCATGGGACGACTGCTCTAACCACTGTACACACGGGCCAGGGCCCATTAACATTTTAAACCCGGAGAAATACTAGTGTTCCATACAGGAGATTGCTCTTCTGGTTCACCCCTTAGATTGGTGTGTGTCTCTGGGTGGGCTTGTCTGATGAGTTAAGGAACCCTATGTATTTCCTTGCCAGGGAGCTCAACTAAATTTGATGCTCACCTCTGGACTAATCTTTTACCAGGGTTTGGGGTATCACTATTTCTTTTCTATTATTCTTATTTTTTCTTTTCTTTTCTTCTTCATTTCTAAGGGTTCTGTTGTAGGTGTGTCTCACGGGCCTCAAACATTTTTGTGCCGCTATTTGGGATAAGGAATAGGTGACGGAGATGGCCAGGTCAGGAAGTGAGTAGGAAGGCATCCCATATGGGTACACAGGCCTCCCCCGGGGGCAGGTCAGTAATGGCCGCGGTGGTAGCCCTGAGGCAGATGTCTCTGCTGGTGACCACCAGTGAGAGGGGCTCCTGAGGCCACTTGTTCTGTCTTTAGACAGCTCTAGAGACATGCTTTTATTCCTTGTTTGTCAACCTCCCCACCCTGTGATCCCAGTTCTGCTCTATGCAGTCACCAAACACACCGCTTCCCTTCTTCTCCGCGACAGCCCTGCCCACAGCTGCAGGTGGGCCTCCGACCTCAGCCCTGAGCCATCCCTGCTGCAGACCAGGCCTCCGCTTCCATCACACTCCCTGTCTTGGGCCAGCTCCCCGGCCTGGTTCAGAGCCTGCTTTTCTTGAGCACTCGCTGTGCATGACTAAACGCATCACATGCTTTACCCTTTTCAGTCCTTACAATCCCCTTGGTGGCAGGAGTGTTTAGCTTTGTTGAGCCTCACTGTCCTCTGCTATCAGGTAACAATGACCGCCATTACCAACATGATCTCATTCATCTTTAAAAAAACCTCTCTAAGGGAGGTATCATTTCCTCCATTTTGCAGACAAGAAAATTGAGGTTCAGAGTGATTACGAAGTGCAAAACCTCAAAAACCCACACAGTTCGGAAGTGATAGGCAGAATCTGAAACCAGGCTGTTCTGACCCCAAACCACTATGCGCTACAGCTTCCACTTGCAAATCTCTTTGATACACACACACACACACACACACACACACACACACACTACCTGGGCCATCAGCAGATCTGTCTTGATTGTCCCCATTTGACAGATGAGAAAACCGAGGCTCCAAGCTTCATGGTATGTCCACTAGAAACCCACTGGGAAGTTTCCCCTGTGCCCATTTGCGGTTTTGCATCAAGTCAGGGGTCCTGACTCCCAATAGGGTATGCGTGTGTGTGTGTGTGTGTGTGTGTGTGTGTGTGTGTTGGGGGGAAAGGAATAAAAAAGTGACCCAAGAGGGACAGCTCAGGGAGGGCAGTGGGCACAGCCCAGGTAGGACCACAGTTGACTGTCACCTGCTCTCTCACCAACAAATATTTACTCCTAGTCCCAGGCCTGTGTAGGGCACTGAGTACAGAGTGAACCAAACAGCCACCTGGCAGAGGAAACTATTTATGAAATAACCGTACAAGCAAATACATACCTATATGAGGTGATGAGGGCTTCAAGAATGCACAATGCATTTGATGGGAGAATATATATATATATATATATATATATATATATATATATCCTGATTTCAGAGAGGAAGGAGATGGGGAGAGAGAAAAAAACATCAGTAATGAGAGAGAATCACTGATCAGCTGCCTCCTGCATGTCCCACACTAGGGATTGAGTCCAAAACCATGGCATGTGCCCTGACTAGGAATCAAACCCTGACCTCCTGGTTCATAGGTCGAATCTCAACCACTAAGCTATGCTGGCCGGGCCATTTGATGGGTCTTTAGCAACGAGTGTTGGGGTTAGAGCAGCCCCCAGGAGGAGGTGACACATGCAGAGGTTGGAAGGATGGGTAAGAATCAACTAGGGAAACACAGGCTACGAGGAAGAGCATTCTAGGCAGAAAGATAGGAACAATTCCCAGTCCTCATGTCTTTTGACCACCAGCAGCATCTGAGATAGCTGGTCACTCCCTCCTTTTTGTCACACTTCCCAGGGCCCACTGCCTCTTGACTTTCTCCCACCTCACTGACCGCTCCTTCTTGATGTCCTTTGCCAACCTCTTGTCCCAGCCTCTAACGATCGGGCAGTTCTCGGTCCTCTTCTCTGTCTACACTCATTCACTTTAGTGATTCACCTCGTTTCCAGGCTTAAACACCATCACCCATTCAAGTCCCACTAACAGCACACTCCTAAATGTTCACCTGCTGTCAAGCTCTCCCACGGAGCTCAGGACTTCAGCGTCCCAGTCCTTCGCATCTCTATGTGGAGGTCTAATAGCTCTCTCACCAACCTAACAAGCCAACCAACTGCTGTACCACCCCCACGGCCTGCAGCCTTCTCCACCTCATGAGATAGCAACGCCGTCCTTAACAAAGACCGGAGTCATCCTTGACACCTCTCTTTCCATCACACCTCCCATTTAGTCTATAAGGAAATCCTGTTGGCTCAGCTTGACATAAATCCAGAATCTGACCACTTCCCACAACCACTGTCCCAGCCACCATCATTTCCCTCTAGATCAGCGGTTTTCCACCTGTGGGTCGTGATCCCTTTGGGGGTTGAACGACCCTTTCACAGGGGTCGCCTAAGACCATCGGAAAACACATATATAATTACATATTGTTTTTGTGATTAATCACTTTGCTGTAATTATGTTCAATTTGTAACAATGAAAATACGTCCTGCATATCAGATACATTATGATTCATAACAGTAGCAAAATTACAGTTATGACGTAGCAACGAAAATAATTTTATGGTTGGGGGTCACCACAACATGAGGAACTGTATTAAAGTGTCGCGGCATTAGGAAGGTTGAGAACCACTGCTCTAGATTATGGTGAGAGCCTCTTACCTGGTCTCTCAGCTTGCAAGATTCCTGGTGTGCTGGGACTACTTTCATCACAGCAGCCAGACATTCCTTTTAACATGTAAATCTGACTGTGTCATTTCTCTGCCCTGAACCCTGCTCACCCTTTCTCTCAGAGGAAAACCCAAGGTCCTCACAATGCCCTGTAGGTCCGCCATTACCCCTCCACGCCCCTCTCCTGCTACTGGCCATCTTTGTTCCAGCCACACCCGCCTCCTAAAACATAGTCCTTAAATATGCCAGGCACATGCCTGCCTCAGGGCCCTCACACTGGCTGTTCCCTCTGCCCAGGTATCCTCATGGCTCATTCCCTCACCGTCTCATGAAAGTGCCAGCCTACTCTGACCACTTTATTTTAAATTTCAACCAGCACCCCGCAACCAATCTGGTTTTCCTTATTCCACACCCCGCACATTGCACGTACCATTTTTGAACACACACTTTCCCCCAGCTTCACTGAGGTAGAGTACACACACAATAACAGTCTCCCATTCTAAGCGGCCAGTTGGATGAGTATTGATACTTAACACTATCTAATTTACTGAGTTTTCATATTTATCACCATGAAGTGGCTGGATCTGGGGACCAGGCTGGCCCTGCCGCCAGGCCTAGCTACAGGCAGCACACTGTGCTCAGGAGCCAGGAGCACAGCTAAGCAAAAGCACAGCCTCCCCTCTGTGGGAAGGTCCTGGATACATGTCCTGTGTCCGCTGGTCTCAGTCCTTCTATCTACACAATGGGCATAACAAGTTTCCTCCCTTCAGCCTCCTTAGGAAGGGAACCTCTCCTCTGGGGCCCCCTTTCCCTCTTCTGTACGGGCAGTGCACACAATCACTGACTTACTGCTGCTGTATCTGCGTCTACACTGGCAATGTGTACGGTTACTGATGTCAGACTGGCCTTTACACTGGCACTGACCACGCTTACCTCAGATCTTCATCTACGCTGATGGAGGATAATCTCTATCCACGAGTCTGTGACTAAACTGGCCCCGGATGCACTCACAAATCACTCAGCTATGTTCCCATCCGCTCAGTCTCCACAGAGGTTGTTTGTTACGCTGGCAACGGGCACAGAGATTGCGAGCAGACCCACGTCTACACTGGCAATGGGCACACTCATTGACAGCAGACTCAGCAGACACACATACACATGGGCAGCAGGCACAATCACGTTCATCTCTGGGCAATGGGCACACTCAATACACAAAGACCCGAGTCCCCACCAGCATTGACATGAATGACTGAGGAGCGTGAGCACAGGGCACAGAGGCTCCTGCCAGCTGCAGGCACAGGTTATGAAGTTCAACACCCCGAGTACTGCCAGGGGGCAGAACCTGGCATGGGAACCTGAAATTCAAAACCAACATGCGGGCACTGGGGTGTGGAAGCTAGAATCTGGGCATCAGATCTGGAATCTGGGACACATGGTGACATGAGACCATGTCTATTCCCAGCATCTTGAGATCACTCAAGGTGAGGGAGAGACTTGGGCTGTGTGACTCCAAGCACCGCCTGCCCCCTCCCTACCCCACACCCAGGCCGGCCCAGCCACCCTGGGCTTTAAAAAGCACCAGGAAATGTCACTTTCTTTTTGAGGAGGTGCGATGGGAGGAGATGGCCAAGCCAGTTTAGCTGCTGGCCTAGTCAAAGGCTGGGAACAGTGACAGCACCTTCAAATCCTGAAGCTTGTTTCTTACTCAGGCTGGATAGAATTCCAGCCCTTTCCCCGCAGACGGAGCCCTACCTAGCGCCAGTCCAGCACTCCCTGCGCCCACTGGCTGCATTTCCCCATCTGCAAAGCGAAGGGTGGCCTGGATCCACTCAAGCTCCAGCTCTGTCTCCAGGACTCATGTGCTACCCACAAGAACACCTAGATCTACCAGAGACAGCCTGGATGAGAGACAAGTGCGGGTGGCTCCTCCCGAAAGAAGGAAGCTCCAAGGACATGTGGCCATCCATTGATGCAGCTTTAACACAACTGTTCGTTGATTTGATCACCAAGTATTTACGGAGTGCCTATTATACAACAGGTACATTTCACAACCACCTCCAGAAATAACAGCTTTAAAGCTCCCAGCACAGAGTTGGGCACATCGTAGGTATCAATCACGAGGATAAAGATACCTAC
This sequence comes from Myotis nattereri, assembly GCF_964212035.1. Taxonomy (NCBI): domain Eukaryota; kingdom Metazoa; phylum Chordata; class Mammalia; order Chiroptera; family Vespertilionidae; genus Myotis; species Myotis nattereri. Next base: position 30,243,883 of record NC_138084.1, read on the forward strand.
TGTGTGCTGACACTAATACTGAGCTGGGCCTGTTCCTAAGCACTCTTAGCATACATGACTCACCTCATTGCCCATACATCATCTCTGAAGGCCACACTGCGGTTACCATCACAATTTTACAAAGGAGGAAACTGAGGCGTGGAGAGGTTAGGTTGTCCATGGCCATGAACCTGGGGGGTGATGGAGTTAGGCTCTGTCTGACTCCAGAAGACATGCTCGTAACCACTCCCCTCGACCCTCAACAAACATCGATAGAATGGGTGCCTGAGTGAATGAATGAAAAACTGTGTTGGTGCAAGGAGGAGTCCACGAGCGTCCAAGGCCATTGGCATGCATGACTGTGGGGAGCATGTGTGTGCAGATGTTTGTGTGCTTGCACGTGCAGCTTTTGTACGGAAAGACTCTCCCTTGTTGTCTTGGTCTTGTGTGAGCCGGAGCTATACTTAGCTGCAGCCGTGATTGTAATGAGCAGTTAGCAGTGCACCAGGCACTCTCTTTGGGACCTGGTTTCCCAGGGAGATTGCTGGGGTCAGTGTCTGTGTTGGGGGGTGCAGCCTGGTGCCGGCGGACACCAGAGCAAGGCTTTGTGTCTGTGAGTACAGACGCTCACAGCGCTGTGCCTGGTGCGAATGGAGATCCTTAGCTCCAGCTGGAAGCATCTGCTCGAGGCTGATTCTGAGCCTCCAGGCCCTGCCAAGCTCAACTACTGGCCACCAATTTCATGGTCCCTTTATCGGCCCTTGATAGGCAATTAGAATGAAAGGCTTGGAGCTCATATCTTAAAGCCTGGGGATTGGCAGCAAAGAGCAGTGGGAAGATGGCGGATCTCGGAATTCCTTGGTATACCTCAGGAAGGCACATTCCTCAGGTATGCTCAGCATGTTCTGGGGTTCAGAGGCCAATCCCCAACTCACTGTCCACCCTCCAGTGGCTTCAGGGAACCTGAAATACCCTGGGCCTGACGCCTCCATTGTCACATGGCAACTTCTTTCCAGCCTATCCTGGTGCTGCTCCATCAGAGACTCTAACCCAGTGGTTCTCAACCTTCTGGCCCTTTAAATACAGTTCCTCATGTTGTGACCCAACCATAAAATTATTTTCGTTGCTACTTCATAACTGTAATGTTGCTACTGTTATGAATCGTAATGTAAATATCTGATATGCAGGATGGTCTTAGGCGACCCCTGTGAAAGGGTCATTCGACCGCCCAAGGGGTTGCGACCCACAGGTTGAGAACCGCTGCTCTAACCTTTGAGAGTGGACCAGTTCCCTAGGCCAGTCCCTGCCTCCAGTTCCCAGCTCCCTCACTCCACAAACCATCCCTCTCCTGCATCTGGCAAACCCACCTTCTCCACACATGCACTGGGCTGCTCCACCCTGCCTTCCACCTTAAAGTCTTGAGCATCCAAGTGCCATTTTCTGGGCTGTTTTCATTTAATGAGAGGTGGGACTTCCTCTCTTGCCTTGAAGCCTAGAGACTAGGAATTTATTCATCCACCCTCACATTCATCCATTTGTTGACCCATCCATGAAGATACCCACCCATCTGGGTATCTATCCATACATCCTTCCCTCCATCCATTCATCCATACCCATCCATAAACCCATCTTTTTATCCATTCTTTCATCCACTTGTCCCTCATCCATCTGTCCACCTCATTCTTGACCAGAGAACCATAGCATAGTAGGGCAGGAAGGAACACTGGCCCTGCTCATTTACCTTCTTAATCCCCCAAAGAAGACCGGGGTCGAATCTCCTTTCACCAGTTACTAACCATGTGGTCTTATAGAAATATATTTAATCTCTTGGGGAATTTTTTTCCTTCGGCAATACAATGGGGATAATATCGAATCCTTCTGCCTCACAGGGCTGCTGTGAAGTATGCTGCTTCAGCCAAGATTGATTGGCTCTATGTTACGTAACAGGCACTATCATTGCTTAAGCTGGTCCTTGCCCTCTAAGAGGCTGCAGCTGTCAGAAGACGTAACCTCAACAGGTCAGCTGGGTCAAGGGCAGGAAGAGTTCTCTGGGAGAGCAGCCTCTTCGGGGAGCGGGAGGGGGAGAATCAGGAAAGGCTCCAGACAGAAGGGGCCATCAAAGCTGGCCTTGGAGGAGGATCCATTCAGATATGTAGAGGTGGAGGAAAGGGCATATTAGTGGAGGGAACAGAATAGGCAAAGGCAGGAGGCAGGGGGAGCCAGAGCATGCTGGGGGCACGGCTGATGTGCCTGGAGGCCAAGGGTGGGTGACCTGGAAAGGCAGGACTGCTGGAATTCCCAAGGGCAGCACAGCAGTGTTGGAGAAGGGCCAATGGCCATGGAAAGACGCAGTGAGCCAGGGCAAACCACAGTGATTCCTCACTCTGAGGCTTTTACTCAGATCCCTGACGGCCAGACAGGAAAAAATTATCTGCATGGTGACAGCCAGGCCTCGGGAGAGACGACTCCTGCCGCCTAGAAGGAAGCCAGCTCCTGGCATTTCTGACCTTTGTGTCGCTAAATATATCATTGGCGACAGTGGCTCGTGCGCCCGAGACTGTGGGGCCATCGGACAAGGCTTCCACGGCGGGCTCCCTGTCTCTGTGGCTCAGCCAGGGCCTCATTATACCAGCTCCCTGGGGAATCTGGACTCAGGGCCAGGGTGACAACGGTGCCTCAGGTCTGACCCCTGGTAAGGGCACCCTGTATGCCAGGCACCATCCTGGGGCTCTGGTCTGAGACTCCCTCCATTCACACAGGAGGAAACAGGCTCAGCCAGATGACACTTGCCCCAGCCCACACTGAGGTAGCGGGAAGACCAAAACCCAGGCCAGCCAGGTCCAAGGCCTGTGCGCTCACCTCTGCCATGTCCCCTCTCAACACTCGCCCTGCCCTTGAGATGGTGGTCTCCTCCTGCACAGGGCCCTGCAGCGAGCCATATTTCTCCCTCACAAATGATCTTTCTGCCTCTGGTCTTAGTGGATCTTCCCAGCATTGCTGCGAGGTAGGGGACATCATTATGCATGCTTTATAGGTGAAGACACGAAGGCGCAGAAGGACAAGGGCCATGCTCCTGGTGTGTGGACTGGTCAGGGGACAAGTTAGGAGCACCACGGCAACACGGGGAGAAGCACACTGCCCTGGGCAACCCTGAGCAGATGACAGCCACATGCGCTTCCAGGAGCCCAGTCGCTGGCCCTCAGCCCAGGGCTCTGGCTGGCTCGAGGTAGCTCAGCAGGTGACTGTGTTTCTCACAGCTGCTCAGAGAGCCCCTGAGGTTGAGCATAAAACATCAATCTCTAAGTGTGAGACGCTGGCCTTCGTGGGGGGCTGGGGTCTGAAGCATTTCACAGTCCTGGTGACAAGGCCCAAGGGAGTCTCACTTCCCTATTCCACCACCTGCAGGGGTAGGACACTCCCTGGGAACCATTGAAGCCTCCCTGGTCACAGACCCCCCCTCCCCCCGCCGCTGAAGACATTAGGTTCCTATTCTCAGAGCCTCCAGGGTGTGAGGCCAGTGTCTGCAGAGCATCCTAGAAAGAGGCCTCACGTGCCAAATGGTGAGAATGACAGCAGTGCCTGATGGGACACTGGGCTGTGCCAGGCACTGTGCTGAGGGCTTTCTGTGGCTTATTTCTTTTGGTCTCATAGCAGCCCCTTGACGTGGGGACTCTTATGATCACCCCCTCGGCTGAGGTGGCTGAAGCTTGCAGAGGGCACACCGCTGGGTGTGGAACCTGCCAGTGTGGCTCCAGTCTGCTATGCTAACCACTACACTAACCGTCTTCTCAGCACAGCTGGAGTGAGAGCCAGGTGAGCGGCCACCGAGGGCTATGAGAATGGAAATTGCTCACAGGCTTTGTCTTGGAACGGCCCCTCACCTCCAGCTCCCTCACCAACTTCTCTCCAGCTGCACGCCCCCCTCAGGGGACAACAGCTCACCCCTTCGTGTGTGGTGGCCATGAGTGGCCCCACCATCTCCTCCAGGGAGATGATAGAGGCCCCCTCTCTGAGGCCCAGCTGCCTGGAGGTCCAGACTGCGCAGCCCCTGTGGCCAGGGGAGGGGACTGCAGATATGAACACAGCCAAGAACTGGCAACCCAGGGAGCCCCAGGATAGGCCCTATGAGGGGTAGGCCCGCTCTGCTCTTTCTGACCTGCCACTGTTCCCTGGCTCTCTAAGGCTGACCCTGGACACTGGCCTCTTGCTGTGTCTTAAACCCCAGGCATACATCTGCTTGGGGCATGTCGCATTTCCCTTTATCCCCCAGATGTCATGTCTCCCTCCCTCACCTCCTTCTAGTCTTCGCTGAAACATCACCTGCCTGCCCTCCTAGTTGAAGTTGCCACCGCCCAGATTTCCTGGGCCCTTACCTCCATTATATATCTCCATGCACTCCTCACCGTCTGACACACGTTATATTCCATGTTTCCATTTGCTTCTTTTTATTCTCCTTGCACCAGATTATATGCTTGTTAAGGGCAGGTATTTTTGACTGTTTTATTCTTTGCTCTATTCCCAGCTTCTAGAGCAGTATCTGTTACCTAGTAAGTGCTCAATAAATATTTTTTGAATGAATGAGTACTAACAGCAGCTCCTGGCCGGGGACCTACACAGACTCTTTATGTGCAGAGTAGGGACGTGGGGAGAGAAGTCCCTTCCTGCACTGAGGACAGGAAAGGAAAGAGGTAAAGTCAGGGAGACATTAGGGGCAGTAGTCCAGGGGTTTGTGCACTGGAGCCGCAGCCAGGGTGAGCAGGATCAGGCCTGCCAGGCCAGCAGGGTCTGGGTTGTGTCAGGTGGATGGGGCATCCGAGGCCCTGCACAGGCTTGAGAAAGTTTCCTCTGGCTGCCATGGCCCAGGCTGAAGCAGCATCTGATCCCTGGCCCAGCGAGGCTGGCCCCTGCAGCCTCCTGAGCTCAGCTGTCTGGGGTCACCTCAGCTAACATTAGCTCGTCCCATCCCGCCTGGCGTCGGTGTGGCAGGGCAGCTCAGCCCCAAGGTGGGTACCACCAACTGGCACCAGTAGGAGCCCCAGCCCTAGCGCTTGTCCTGCAGCAGCTCCTGGGGTCTGCCAGGCTCCTGCTGCCACTGCTCCCTGTGCCTGAGCATCCCTTACAAAGAGGTGTGGTGCATACCCCCGCCTGCCAGCCTCTCCATGCTGGCGTACTTGTCAGTATGGCGCCTGACCATGACCACAGCCTTGGCGCCTGACCATGACCACAGCCTGGTGTCAATGGCCCTCCCTCCCTCTCCACCTGTAGGTGAAAGTTCCACCGTTCATCTCTCTCATTCCCCAATACAGGGCAGGACGGTAGAGCCCAGATGAGCAGTCCATTACCACAGATGGGGAGACTGAGGCTCTGAGGGGACCGTGACCTGCCCAGGACACACAGCAGATTTGTGGCAGAACCAAGGCAGAAGCCAGGCACTCTGAAATCTGGCCCCTGGGAGGCCGACACTGGAAGGAGGAACCCTCAGGGCCAAGGTAGGTGAGGGGACCCCCCAGAGAGGTATTTGAAGGGAGAGTCAGTGCAGAAAGAAGGAAGCCGACGGGACAGGTGAGGGTTTGCTTGGACCTTTTAGACCTAGCGCTGATAAGAAGACAATAATGGAACCCATGGTAATTAGGCCCTGATGTTCGGGGTTCTAGGCGAAGTGCTTAACACGTTCAATCCTAACGACTTCCTTATGAGCCAGGTGCTATTAATATCCTTCTCGTGAGGCACAGACAGGTTAGGGAATTGGTCCACGATCACACAGCTGGGAAGGGGTCGAGCTGGGATTCGAACGCAGGTCTCCTGGCTCAAGAGGCTGTGCTCTTGGGACCGAACAAGGCTCCAGGTCGTTGCACCAGGTCATATAGCCAGGAAGAGGGGGCGGCTGGGAAGCCCACCCACTTTCTACTGAAGACATAACGAAGGCTCAAAGCAGGGGGATTCGGGGGGGGAAACGCAGGCTAGGCCTTCGAGGGATAGAATCTGTGTTGAACGCCAGCAACAGATGCCTACAACTTCCCACCAACACAACTGGTAGAGGAAAGGGGCCCATGGGAGGGGGGAGGGAAGGGAGGGAAGTGGACGGGGAAGGAGTCGGGAAGGGAGAAGGAGAAAAAGAACCTAGCTGGCCATCAGGGGAAACGAGTCCTAAGGGAGTTGGACTTGGGCGTTGGGCTGGACCGAGTGGACCCGTGAACTCAGTGTCCCTGCAATGTCACCATCCTAAGAGCTCGTGCGTCCTGGTTTTAGAAAACAGCTTGTTAGCCTCTGAGCCACGGCTGCTGGAGGTGCTTGGCTGATGCCGCGTGGAGAAGTTTGGAGAGATGGAGGGGCCAGCGGGTGAAGGGCCTCACCTGGCCCTGGGCAGTGACAGCGGCAGGTGGAGCCCTGACGAGGGCACCCAGCACTCCCAGTACCGCCTCAGCCTCCGCCTCTCCGTCGGGGGCTGCAGGCTTGCGGGATGGAGGGTCTGTGTTTCTAGGTGCGACAAGGAAGGAGGGGGCCAACCAGTAACAGGCTCAAAGGTGATGTGCCAATGTCTGACCTACGTCTTGAACTGTGGCCTCCTTATCATTCTTTCAATCAATATTTATTTCACACCCACTATGTGCCAGACCCGGTTCTAGGTTCTAAGCAAAGAACAATGTAGAAAAGAGACAGCATTCCATGCCCTCGTGGGACTCACATTCCAGTGGGGGGAAGCAGACAAGAAACAAGGTAAATAAGTACCATACTTAGATGGCAGTGAATGCCAAGGAGAAAACAGGAAAGTATGAGGGGGGGAAGGGAATGGCAGGGTGCGATCTAGACAATGACATCTGAGTGCAGACCTGCAGGTGAGGGAGGAATCTGAGGGGAAGTGCCCCCCGCCCCCCCCCCCCCGGCCCTGCCTCCCGCAAGGAAGGCATCTCAGGAGCACAGGTCCTGAGGCAGAAGCAGAGCAGCTGCTGGTGGAAACCAAGGAGGCCAGGATGAGCCGGAGGAGAGAGGCAGGGGAGCAGAGGGATGGGTGGGATGCAGGGACTCGGTGGAGATCGTCAGGGGCTCCTTATAACCCTCTTGAGGACTTGGGTTCCTCCCCCGAGGGGGACAGGGCGGGGTGGCTCGGTCTGACTAGCGTTTTACCGGGACGGCCCTAACCAGGGTGTGGAGAAGGTGCTGGCAAGGACAGAAGCAGTTTGCAGCCATCCAGGGGACAGAAGATGCAGCTTCAGCCAGGAAGGTAGCGGTGAAGGTGGTGAGACGGGGTAAGTTTTCAACGTGAAGACCACAGGATTTGCTGAGGTGTGAGAGAAAGAGAGGCCAGGATGATGGCAAGGTTTCTGGTTTGAGCAACTGGACACAGTTGCCATTTACTGACCTGGGGACTCATGCCCAGGCCCATCACCCTAACTGACGCCAACGTCTTGGGCACCAGGAAAGGTCAGAATCACCTGTGAAGCTTTGCTACCCTGAACGCACCCGTCCAGGCCTCTCTGTATCCTGACACTTCCCCTCGACTGGGAACTGTTGCCCACATCAGTACTTCTCAGACTCTAACGGATGATTCATCTGAGACTCTTGTTAAAAATGCAGATTCTGAATGAGTAGGTCTTGGGGGGAGGGGCGCTATACTCTCCTTTTCTAAACACTGCCCAGGATGTCCCCTAGGGGCCCAGCGCCAGAACAGACCCCAAGCAGAGCGTGATTACTGTGCCTTGAATGAATGGGTGAGAGCAGGCTGAGGGAGCCTGAATGAGTGTAGGAGGAAGCTCTTCAGACCCTGCTGTCATGGGCTCCTACCACCTGGGATCAGCACCCTTGCCAGGAGGGTTCACAGGTGCCCTAGAGAAGAGCTGGGCCGAGGAGGAGGAAGGAGAGCTGGAGAAGAACTAGCGTGGCTCCCACAGAGCCTCTGGGAAGTTGAAGCCCAGAATTCCTCTACTCCCGGAATGCTGGGCCTGGGAAGGGACTTGATGGTCATTTAGAATGACTTCTGTATTTTACAGGTGGAGAAACTGCAGCCTGAAGGGACCATGGAACTTGCCCAAGGGAAGCTGGTTGGTTTGATGGCCTAGCTACAGATCTTGATCCGGCTCAGTTGCATGATGCCTGCAACCGGGGCCTTGCCTGTGGCCTCATCTCTCCACAGACCTGGGCAGGTCCCTAGTCCTGCGGACCTGCCTGTCCCCAGCCACAAGCCTCCATAGCTGACCTCAGATCCTGCAAGCCTGGTAACTCCGTGCCCAACCCAGATCCCTCACTCTTAAAGGAGGGCATCAAGGGCCAGAGTAGCCAGGCTAGGAATTGGGGACCTTTCGTGTTCAACAAAAACTAGAAAGGACACTGATGGAGGGGAAGAGATGAGCAAAAGCCAGAGGTTGGAGTGAGGGCTGAAGATGAGGATGCCAGGGAGGAGCCTGTCGGAAGGGAGCGGGAGACATGGTAGGTTCCAGAGCAGAAGGCCTGGAATGCCAAGCTGAGGAGGAGCCAGCACTGCTACCATCCATCGCCTCGTGCAGAATAACTTCTGATCCTCCCCAAGCTCTCTGCCATCTCCCTGCGGGCATTATGGAGCCTGCAGTGGGAGTCGCTTGAGGCGCCTTCTGAAAACCCTCTTCCTGGGGCTGCCAGGGCATCTCTTAGCCCCTCCAGGCTGAACTCTCACTTACCATTGTTCAGGGGCCAGCAATGGCTGGGCAGGACTCCCATTGGCGGAGTTGTTGGGAAAGAGTATTTGGTGGGGGAGGGAAGGAACCAGATAAACACCCAAACCTGGGCCACAGCAGCAAGCCACAGACCCCCACCGTCCTTGGAAGGGACAGGAGGCAGTACTGAGCAGTGGTTACGGAAGAACTCTGGTGGCAGGCAGACCCAGGTCTGAATGCTGGCTCTACCACTCGTCAGCTAAGTGACCTTGGATAAGTTACTAAACTTCTCTGCGACTCAGCAGCCTCATCTGTGCCATTGGCAGGCTAATAATAATAATAATAATAATACAGTTCCATGGGATTTTTGTGAGAATTAAATGAGAATATGTAAATTAAACTCTTAAGGCTTCTGACACATAATAAATGCCTTAGTAAACAGTAGTGTTGTGACTCAGGAAAAGAAGGGGGTTCTGGAAAATCCTGCTTGGGGAATGATAAGAGCAGGATGTTGGCGAATCTGGGTGGACTGACCTGTGGTGGTCTCACCTAGCTGTGCTGGGCCCTGAGGGAGGAATGGGGAAGAGAGGTAGGAGGGCAGGTAACTGCTTATTCTCCCTCCCTCAGGGGAGGAAGTAAAGGGAAGAGGAAAAGAATGCCACAGGTGAGCTTTGGTGTTCTTCGAAAGCTGAGCGCCAAAAGAAATGCAAACGGCCAGACCCTGGCCCAAGAGTCTTGGGTGTGAGTTTGAATCTCACTGATTCCTGTGTGGTCTTGGGCAAGAGTCTTTCCTTCTCTGAGCCTGTTTCTTCTCCCCTAGATAAGAATAGTGGCTAGAGGTGGGCTGGGGGCACCCATCTGCTCCAATTGTCCCATGTATGTGAAGGGTGGTCCCTCCCACCCAAGTGGTTCCCCTATTGAATAAGGTCTGGGCAGCCAGCAATCCCTGTAACTTCTTAACTCCCCACTCCCCCCAAACACACACACAGTATCCTCTGAGCCTGCACCCAGGGAAGGGAAGCTCAGGCCCAGGTGGTGGCCAGACTGGCCTGGGGGCTGATGGGAGACAGTGGCTTGAGGCCCTGACCTTTTGGTCCAGAGCGAATACACTGGTCATGGGACTGCTCAGAATAGCTGTAGCACTATATTCAGCTGTCTTGGAAGTTCCCTGAGATCCCTGGCCCAGGCAGCGGGCCCTGCAATGAGTCCCCACCAGACCCCCTCCCCCACCACTGAGACAACGTGGGGTGGGGTGGGGTTGGGGGGAGGCTCGAGCTAATCTCCTCCAAAGCTTCTGGCAGATGCTAGATCTCCTGCCCAGAGTTAGGGAGCACAAACCGCTGCCCCCAGAGCACCAGACTCCAAACATTCCCTGAAGTGTCTTAAGGTGGATGGGGTTCCCAGGCTACTGAGCAGGAATTTAGAGACCTGGGTTTCTGAACCAGCCCCCCAAATAACCTGCTCACCTGTGACCTTGGGCCTCAGCTTCCTCATCTGTCATAATAATGGCTCCTATTGCTTATGTAAGAAGCTTAGCGTCTGGAGGCGGAGACAAACCCGAATCAAGCAAGGCTGCTAATGAACACTTTACTACAAACCAGTTAGCTTCTCTGAAGGCAAGGATTCTGGTTCTGAATCCTGACCCAGCCTGTGGAGTCTGGGAAGGCATCGCCAAGGACCTGATGTTGGAAGCAGGGTGTGAAGGATGATGAGGGGCAAACCAGGAGGAAAGAGTGGGCCGGAAGGAACAGCATATGCAAAGGCCCCGAGGCAGGCAGACCTGGCACATGCAAGAAACTGAAATGAGGCCAGGGTGGCTGGAGCTTGGGGAGTGGTGAGGACAGCCAGGCCAGAGGAGACTGAAGAGCAGGCAGCTATGGGCTGGGGGAGCAATAAAGGGTGTTAAGCAGGCAAGGAGGTGAGCTGTCAGATTTGTGAGTTGAAGAGTCCTCTGTGGTTGCCAAGTGGAGAATGCACTGTAGGTGCCGGGACTGGAGGTGGGAGAGCAGTCAGGAAGCTGTTGGAAAGGTTGCCTGAGGGAAACAGTGGTGTCCTGAAGCAGGAGGGTGGACATGGAGACAGAGGGCAAAGGATGGAGTCTAGAAAATCATGAAGTAAAATGATAATACAACTAATAGGAGTAATACCAGCAGCCAACATTTACTGAGCCCTTACTGCATGCCAGGCCCTGTGACTCGGGGCTCCCCACATATTACCTCAGTTAATCTTTCTACAGCCCTCTGGATGTGGGTTCTATCGCTATGCCTATTTTAGGGGTGAAGAGGCTGAGACTCTGACTAGGAGATGCTGGGTTCGTGCCTTTCTTTACTAGGATGGGAGCTGGGGTTAAGGGGTTGAAGGTACCATTCAAAGACACGAGGACACCTGTGAAAGCATCCTGGGAAAGAGAACGCCTAATGGGGGATACACTGTGGCAGGGAGCACTTGGGGTGGCTCCCTCACCACTGCTCACGGGTTTCCTGATCTGGGGAGATGGGCTCTGGGTTGAGGGGCAAGCTACCTGGAAAGACCCTGATCACAGCTCTGTCCCCAGGCCCTCTGCCTGACAAGCCAAGGCTTCAAGAGTCCGGTGTCAGCTGGGACCCAAGGGAGAAACAGAAATCTCTGGCTGGGCTCTTCATCCCAGCCACTAGGTGAATCTCCTTCCCAGGGAGTTGAGGAGGCATTGGACCACAGCAGGTCCCATGGAGGTGGGGACAAGACAGAGTGACAAAGACCTAGAGTTGGAGGAGAGGTGGGCAGTGGGGCGGATGGAGGAGGGGTTTCCATTGGCATTTGCTCATCATTTTGGAAGGTCAAGTGACTCTAGGGGACAGATGTCAACACACACACAGAGACACACACGCGGGATACTCTCCAGCACAGGGCCCACCACTGGCCCTGACCTGACACAGAACAATGTTCCTGATGGAAACATGCAAATCATAGATTAAAGCCAAAGGCCTCAGACCTGCACCTGCCCCCAAGGAAGAGAGGAGGGCAGGCCGGCCCCAACACAATCCTGCCTGCTCCCACACCTCCCACGGCTTTGCATGCTGGGACTGCTGTTCCCGGCCATCTGCCTGGCCAATTCCTACTTGTCCCTCCAAGCTTCCCCCTGCATCACCTCCTCTGGGACAGTTCTTACTCTCCCAGTCCCAGGAAGCTCCCGCACAGCCCTCGCCCCACAGTGGCATCGTCATCCTTTCCTTCACCCCTTGCCCCAGAATACCAGCTGGGCTCACTGTGTCCCAGCTCACCTCCCCACCCCTCACCCCTCAGCCTGGGTACCCAGAAAACCACAGGAGAGAAGGCCAGGGAACCAGCTGCTCTGTCACCACTAAAGAGATGGGACCCCCCACCCCAGCCAAGGAGCCCCTATCTTCCAGAGACAATGCCAAGGCCTGGGTGAGTTGCCTCACCACCTGGCCCATGCAACAACTGGCCAGGGCTACAGAGTCTTTCTACTGACGGGAAATGAGGAGCAAAACCGCTCACTAAGGCGGCTCAGAGGTCCCAGGAGATCGAGGCAGCAGGCAGGAAGCTGGCCTGCGCTTTCATCTTCCTCCAGGAACACTCACACCCAGGCACCACAAGGTCTCTCTCACATCACATACAAGCACACACACCAACACGGACACAGTTTCTCACACACAGTCTGTATCACACATAGATTCCCCACCCCACACAGCCTTACACATCAGTGCATTCACACTCACCTCAAGTCTCACAGCTCTCCCAAGAATCTCTCTCTCTCTCTCTCTCTCTCTCTCTCTCTCTCTCTCTCTCTCTCTTTCTCTCTCTCTCTCTCTCACACACACACAATATCTCTCTTACACATATAGTCTCTTTTCCTCATATACACACTCCCCCCCCACGCAGTCTCATTCTCACACGCTAAGTCCATCTCTCAAAACACACACAATCTGTCTCTCACTCTCACACGGAATTTCTCTGGTAGAGACACAGGATCTCACAGTCAGTCTCATCACACACACCACCATCACACCCTGAGCCTCACACATATTTTTATTCACATACAGTCTCTCACACACATAAAGAGTCTCTCACAGCCACAAAGAATCTCTCTTGCACAGATCCTCTCACACCTGCAGCGTTTCTTTTACACACATATACAATGTCACACACATACAGGATTTTGGCCTAAAATCTACAAAAAAAAAAAAAAAAAAAGGAAATCCCACCACTTTGAGGAGGCTTGGGGCCCCTGTGGGGGAGGGGTAAACAAAGGTGACGGCAGCGGCGGCGGCAGCAGCAGCAGAGAAAAGATGGAGAGGGAGGGAGGGAGGGCAGCCCGCTGGTCTCTGCGCAGATGAGCCGCAGAGAGGCAGCGCAATGCAGCGAGGCCTGCTGGAGGGAGGGCGGCAGGAGGCCTGGGTTCTAATCCAGGCTCTGCCCTCGGTTCTGTGTGCCCTTGGGCAGGTCCCTCCCCCTGTGGGCCCCAGTGTCCTCTCTGTCACCTAAGGAAGTTGGAACGACTCTATGAGGCTACTGGGGAGAGAAGGCAGTAGCATTGATCGGCAGGGTGGGAGGGCACCTTCCAATTTATCTCTATTCCCCTTTACTACCCAGCTTTCCCTCCAAGTCTGCTCTTCAACGGACACTTGATAGAATCAGGACTTTTAAATAAGGTTTTGTACACCAACAAGTCTCCAAACCACTTGCCAGCCCATTTATCTGCATTGGATGAAGTCCACCCCACAGCCTACGAATGTTTCGTGGGAGAAGATGGACAGGGGAGGGGGCTGGAACCTGCCCCACATGACCCCTGCCAATTCTGAAACCCAGGGACATAGGTCAGAGCCCTAAAGATGAGCCCAAGGTGGCCAGCAGGATGGCACCTCTTTGGAGGATGAGGTCCCAGGAGACCTCCTTCTAGTCCTGCTTAGCTTCTAGCTCCCTGGGTGACCTTGGACAGGGTCCTTCGGGGCAGCATGAGGAGTTTGGCCCTCTCCCTGTTATCCGCCCCCGCCCCCACCACACACACATCTATTGTAGGATTTAATGTATAACATTCTGACCTCCTAACCCCTCCGAAAAGGATGCTAAGACACTGAGTGTTTATCTCAGTAACAAATCTACCAGGCCTGTGCCTAAACACAGCTTTTTTCTGCTGTGGACGCCTCAGTGTCCCCAAGCCCCTTCCCACACTGATGATCCCCAGCAGCTCCGCAGACACTCCTGCCCCCTCCCCCCGCCCCATCTTCCCCACCCCCTCAGTTCTAATGGGCGGAAGGGAAGGCCTGTGGAGCAGTAAAGAAAGAGTGGGCAAAGTCAGCGATTTGCCAGGTAGGGGGTTGGGGGTGGCTATGGATGGGGGAGGGGCTCTGCTTTAAATGACTACCTCTGACCCTCTCCTTCATGCCTCAGGCTCCATCAGGCCTCTTGAGGACAGAGTCCAGTGCAGGCAGGGGTCATCTCTTTCAAGGGAGGTGGCTGCTACCAGTGTCTCCCTTTTGGGCTTAGTTCAGTAGCAAAACCCCTTAGAAGTCACCAGCCCACCCCTCTCCTATTTTACAGATGAGGAAACGGATCCCGAGAGGCCACCTGCGGGCCAAGGTCAGGTGCCCTTTCTCCCCTGAACAAACTGGGGTCAGGAAAGAGGAGTGGCTGGTGAAGACAGACCCACCCCCTCACAGACTTCCTCCTTGTAGGCTCCCCCTGTACACCCCCTCTCTGCCCCTGACAGGTCCAGGCATAAGGCCAGCGGCCCCCTCCAATGCCCTGCCCTTTTGACCAGGAAGAAGGACAGCCTCTGTGCCCAGGAGCAGGTTTCAGAGGAGTCATATCCACCTCCCCACAGCTGAGTCCCACACCAACTTCCAAGCCTGTGATTAACCATAAAGATCCCCCGCTGACCACCTCCTCAGAATGGCCTGAGGCTGCTCCCTGGGGAGGGAGGGGGTCCATCTCAAGCAGCAGACCCAGGCCTCCAGCCCTTGTCCATGGGCCCTGGCTGGCCCCAGATGCCCTTACCTGGGAAGAGGGAAGGGTGCCCAGCTTCCCTCCCCACACCTAAACCCAAAGGGGAGGTCAGACCTTCACCATGTACATCTGCAGACACACACATGCACGCACAGGCACTCCTGCACACTCAAACATACGCACATGCTCATGCCTTCTCACTACTTCCTTTACCCACCCAAATCTACACCACCACACTTACATAAATATGCACACACAAACACACCCATTCATACTCGCTCATACATATTACATCCGGAAATACACAGACCTTACTACATACAAAACCAGTCACCCTCGAAAAAAAATCACCCCCTCTCTTACACACACCACACGCACCCCCTTTCAGTTTTGACTCACTAGGTACCAGTTATCGAACACCCCCCCACCCCGCCCCATCTTCCGATGGGTAAGTGTCCCTTACCCTGGCGTAGCGAGATGAGTAGGGGTCCTCAAAGAGCGCCCAGATACGTGGCTGCCAGCGGCGCCAGAAGCCGCCGGGCCGTCCGTCCGGGGAGTCGCTGAGCGCCAGGCGCTTGGTCATCTCCAGCTCGTCCTCTCCGTCGCCCGAATCTCCAGGGCCGTCGGCGTCCGCGTCGTCCGCGCTGTTGTCCAGGGGCGCACCGCCAAAGCTGTCCAGCGCCTCCTCCGCGTCCCGGTGCTGGCGGTAGGTCATCCAGCAGCAGGGCTCCACGTCGGTCTCGTCGATGCCCCAAAAGGCCAGCTCCTCTTCGTAGAGCGGCCCGCACACGTCGGCCGGGCAGTGCAGCTTGCCCGTGCGGTAGTAGTTCAGAATGTGCGCGAAGACGCCTGGGTGGCGGTCGAAAAAGAACTCGTCGGCGCGCGGGTCATAGTCGAAATGGCTGTGGGCGTCGGGCTCCGCCAGCCAGGCGAGCCGCGTGCCGGGCAGCGTGCGCAGTGTCGAGCGGTACGTCTGGTGGCGCGTGCCGCCCACGTTGATCACGATGCGCTCGCTCTCGTCCCCCTGGCCCATCGCGGCGCCCCCTTAGGCATGGCGCGGCCCAGCGACACCCATGGGAGCGGCCGCCAGGGGGAGTTGGCGCCGGGGAGGGGGCGCGCGGCCTCCTCCCCTCTCCCCCCAGCCGTCGGGGGTGGGGGGTTGGAGGGGACAGAGATCAGCGGCTCTGGCGACCCAAGCCCCTCAGGGAGGTTTCTGTCGGGTGCTGGTCCAGGGCAGTGAGTGTGTGCGGGATCCCAAGGGTCTCTAGGCGCCAGATGTAGGAGGGAGCTGGTCCGGCTGCGGAGGAGGCAGAGGAGGAAAGGAGGGCGGGAGAGAGGGAACGAGGAAGAGAGGGAGGGGTGGGCGCTCAGCGGCGAGCCCCGGGAGGAGGGAAAAGAGGGTGGGGGGACCGGGCTCCCGTCCCCATCTCAGCGAGAAAATGTAGAAAGCGACACAAAGCTTTTGAGGGTAAGGTCAGCTGCTCCCAGAGCCAGGCAGATAGACCAGCCCCCAGGAGGAGGGGTGGAGGGGAAATTGGCGCTCCGTTGTGCAGTGGTCGCCGCAGCGCGCTCTCGGCGCGGGGGAGATGGATGCCCGCTGCCTTCCTCCCTGCGTGGCTGGGCTGCAGCTAGGGGCGCAGGGCGGGCTCCGGCCCCCTCCCTCTTTCCTTGCCTGGCTGCCTGCTCCCCCCGGTGGCGGGCGCGCCTGCCCGCCTGCCCGCCCTGCTCGCTCCTTCTCCCCGCCTCTTGGAGGAGATGGCGGGGCCCCTGGACAGGGGCACGGGAACGCTGCTCGGTGCGGCTGCCGTGGAGCGCTGCGCTCCGGCTCAAGCTGGGGTTCCGCTGGGCTGCGCTCGGACTCCGGCTGCGGTGCTGAAGGGACAGCTCCCAGTTGTGGAGCCTTGCGGGGCCCGGCGGGGGTTCTCCCGGCTGGATTCGGTCTGCGGGGCCCGCGGGCACTGGCTCCGGTGCCTCTGCGCTCCGCGCTCCGCGCTCCGCGCCCTGCTCCAGGCAGGCGCTTGGCGATGCCGGCCGAAGAGAGGGGGCTGCGGTGGTCGCGCCGGGGAGGTGGGGGTGGCAGGTCGGGGCGCGGCGAGGCGAGGCCGGGGTGGTGAGGCGCGGAGCGGCCGCCGCCGCGACGCTGCTGCCGCCCGGGCTGCTGCCTGGCTCTCTTGCTCGCTTGCTCGCTCGCGCGGTCCGCGTCCAGCCCGCCGCTCTCCGGACACGGGCAAACGGCGCGCGCAGCCGCACTCGCCCCCGGAGGGAGGCGCCGCGCTGGGTCCTAAAGAGCCCTGATTCCGCGCCCCCTCCCAGCCCCGCAAGGAGCTGGGCCTCCCTCAACCCCGGCGCTGGGGGCGCCCTCCCGGCACGGCTCCTGCGGCTCCCGGGCACCTGCCAACGCTTCACTTTTCGGGGAGGGAAAGCCACTGGATGGACGAGGGCTCCAGGAGACGTCTAGGTCAGCCTCCCCAGGTCAGACTGAGGTGAGAGGAGTGTCGCACCTGCCCTTCTCTTTTCAAACTGGGGACTGTCTTAAGCCCTAGTGGACAGAGAGGCCCCATCCCTATGAGAGACACCGCTCCAAGCAACCCTTTAATACTGGCCCTGGCCACGGGAGCTGAAGCCCACATGATCCTTTCAAAGGTACCCTCTCGCATGGACCCCAAAATGTCTCCCCCACCTCCATACATATAACACACATGCTGTCCCCTAAGCTCTCTACTAAGAATCCAATAACCCAGGATGCTTATTAACCCCTTTTGACCCCTACTGACCCCGGCCTTTCATAACTGCAGGCTGACCCTAGTCTCCTGTGAGTGCCACACATTCTACCGTATTGATCCCGCTCACTGATTCTCCCTCACTAGCCCTGGATCCTTATGGGGATCCCTTATGAGAGGGGCACTGTATACCCTTAGAGGTCAGAAGGTGGTCCTGAAGGTTGACAATCCCTCCTCTCACGGCAGGACTTCAGCTGCCCTGGGTCTGGGGCTGGATGGGAGCAGCTGCCTGCTGTGATCCCTACAGCTTCAAAGATGACCCTGGGGGTGGGGGTGGGAGTAGCAGTTTGGGCCTCTGAGCCTTCCTGGCCCATGTTTGCTGCCAGTGCCTCCGTTCACTCAATCGAGCAATCACTCCTTTACTCCTTGCTTGTTCCAGGCTCTGTCCTGGGCAACAGGAGCACAGGAGAGCCTGCCCTCGAGGGGCGCCCAGGCTGGGGGTGGGGGTGGGGGGGGGGAGTGGGCAGGTCGGCCTGGACAGGGCTGGGAAGGTCAGGCCCAGCTCCAGGGGTGGCTGTGCTGGGAAAGAGGCTTATTGATCTCAGCCCAGCTCAATCGAACACAAGGCTGCCTGGGCAAAGGGCGATTTAATTAAGAAGACACGAGACTCGTATTTACCTGTCGGCACTTGCTAACTGTGCGGACAGCTGTCCCTTGACACTGACCCGCAGACTCTGTTGTGGGCCTAGGGACAAAGCTGTGCTGCTGGCATCTCTCTCCTCTCCTGGCCAGGGGAATCCCAGCCCTGCCCCAGGGAAATCTGTGAGTGGTGGGGGAAAGGTTTGGAGGAGTAGAGACGGTTGGAGAGAGGCCAGGGGCGGGGCAAGAGATGAGGGATAGGAGAGAAGGACAAGAGGAGAGACAAGAGACAGGCAGAGTTAGGGCAGAAACGGGTGGAGATGGGCAGAGTTAGAGAGAAGGCTGGAGTATGGGGCCAGGACGGAGGGGCCAGTCCTCCCTCAGAGATTGGTCTGTGTTATTCCTCTAAATGGGAGCCATTCCCCCTGCAATCTCAGAATCCCGCAGGGATGAGAGGGCTTGGAGTTTCCCTCTCAGCCCAGCCAGTGAGCCCCATCCCCTCACCACCTGCTGTGGCTCAGCTTGGCCGGAAGTTAGATCTCCTCACACAGGCTCTCAGAAAGCCCTGCCCCAAAGCAATGAGGTGATACAATAGGAAAATGGAGACCTAAGAAGGAAAGAAAAGGAGAGACCCACAGGGACGGAGACATGCATACACCTGGCTGGGAGAAATCAGGATGGGGAGAGCGAGAAAGAGCCTTTCCAAACCTTCCTTCCAGCCAGACAATCACCCCTCTTTACCTCCTAGGAAACCTTCTGTGGTCCTGACAGCCACAGGGCCCAGGGTTCCATCCCTTCCTTCTCCTGCAGGACCCCCTGGGATCCAGGTTAACTCTGCAACCTTCACTGTAGCTCATCTTGTTTCCAAAAAGTGAGATCAGCTCCTCCGGGCATGTTTCTTGTTTGCTTCCCTCCCCAGTGCCCAGGGCCCAGGAGCTCCTCATTCAGAGCTTGGATGATCTGAGAAAGGCCAGGAGAGGGGCCAGGGTCCTAGAGTCCCAGTGTCAGAGGCCACAGGAGTCTGGAGTCCTTAATTGAGACCGAGGCAGGGGGAAGGACTTAGTCAGGGCCTCTCAGGGAGTCAGTGTGGAGCCCACTCAGGCCACTACCCATGGTGAGTCACAGTGGGAAGCTGAAATATGCCCAGATGGTGGAGAGAAGAAGGGGGAAAGACAGAGAGGCATAGGGCTCCTAAGAGGGGGGAGGTCGGGTGAGAAGGTTGGGTGACTAGGAGCTCTGGTCGGGCCTGGTCCTGCAGAATGTGCTAGAAAAAGAAGCAGGCCAGGGTTGGAGGGCAGGGGAGTGTCAAAGGGTGTCCATCACATCCTAAAACCCAGCCCCTCTGAGGCCAGCGGAGAAGGCTCAGAGAGAAGAGCCGCCCAGGTGGGAGAGGGGAGCTGCCCCGAGGTACCCCACACTGTCCCACTTTCGGATTCTCACCTTTGTCCTTGATGACACCCCCAGCGCAGGCCTCAAAGAATGCCCCCCCCCTTCTCTGTCCTAAGCAGGGACATAAAAGTCTTTTTTCTCACACCCTCTTCACACTGTAAGAAGGCTGGCATTTGCAGAAAGCCCAGAAAAACCAAGAGGGCACGACAGGACAAGCAGGAAAAAGGCCCCAGAGAAAAGGGGGTGGGAGGAGGAATTGCTGATGGAGCCTTAGCTTCTCACCCACAACCACTAACCACAGACCCTCAGCCCAGCCAAGAGCCTCACTCCTCTTCATTCTTGAGGAGTGCTCCCCCCCCCCCCCACACACACACACTCATAGCCATTTGCCCCCTCCCTTTCGGAGAGGGAAGTTTGTGGTCCCGTGCTAGGGTCCTTAGGATCAGTGGCGTGGGGTGGGCGGGGGGCAGTGCACTGATGAAATGGTTGGTGTTCAGTGGGTACGAGTATAGAACCAGACTGCCTGGGTCACATCCCAGCTCCACCCCTGACTAGCTGTGACCTTGGGCAAGTTACTCGAATTCCCTATGCCTCAGTTTCTTTATCATTGGCTCTGAATAACAATAAGCCCTATACTAACACCTCAGCTCTGGAATTTCCCTTGTTCAGACTAGAGGGGAGGGGTTGCTGGGTTCCAGGAAGATCGGTGGTGGGACTTGAACTGGGGCTGGACTAGAAAAAAAAGTGAAGGGAGTCCTGAAGCCAAATTTGGCCTATGTCCTCACCTGGCACTTGCAGGCCTTTGATCTATCCCTGCTAGGCTCTGGAACTGGCCCAAGGCCAGCCCCCAGGCCTTTGCCCAGGTTGGCACATCTTATATGCTGCTCTCCCAGGCCCAGAGCCTTAGCATACCTGGTGGGTTGGGGTGCCATCTTGTGGCTACATCCGGAAGCTAACCTAAGCTGGACACAGAGTAGGCTTTGGGATGATAGTAAACAATGGGACTGACAGGCATTTTCTCCCCAGACAGGAACCCTCCCTTTAATGGGCAGGGGAGAGTGAATCTGCAGGTGGAATAGTGGGAAATTGGTGACTGTGGCTGCCGGACCCTTAGCTTGGGCACGGACCCTGGTCCCTAACCTGGGAATGTGTAGGTGCTGAGCTGTTCCTTCCTGAAACCCCTGGGCAAGTGGGTCCCAGATCTCTTAGAACCGGGGAACTTGAGAAAGGAGCCAAGATGAGGAATACTCTGGGGAAGTGGTAGGCCTGGGTTTCTCAGTCTCTGCACCGCTGGCTTTTCGGACCCAATAATCCTTTGTGGTGGGGGCTGTACTGTGCATTGCCGGAAGCTTAGCAGCATCCTGACCACTTACCCACTAGATGTCAGTAGAATCCCTTCCCCAGTCATGACCATCAGGGGCTACAGACTGCCAAATGTCTTCTGGGGGGTAAAATGTCCTCAACTTTGGTTAGAAATATCATTTTGTTGCTTACTAGCTGTGTAAACTGGCCACTTTCACCTCTAGGTTTTGTTTCCTAGTCTGCATAAAAGAAATAACACTTTTGTGAGGATTAAATGAGATAGTGTCTCTCATTGAACTTCCTCTCCTTCCCCTACGTCCCTTCTCTTGGACGGCCACCCCTCCACACCCTTTGTGAGCAGCCCTTACCCCCATGAGTTCCTGCCATTTCTCAGCAACGCCCACCCCTCAAAGTGTCAGCATGGCCCAGGGGCAGAGCATCAGCCCTGCCTAGGCTTAGTTTTGGGGAAGATAGGGTCTCAGTGCCTCTTGCTGCTGGCCATGGGAGTGAGGGAGGGCAGTGAGAAACAATGATGGCTGTGGTGAAGGATGCATGAGGGTGCCAGGGTTGCAGGTGCATAGGGAAAGCAGGTGGGTGTGGGCATTTTTGCAAGGGCATCCCCAGAAGGACTGGGCAGGGGCCACAGAGTTCTCCCAGAAGCTGCTGGAGATGCGTGGCTATCCCAAGAGCCTTCCTCCCTCTTTGACTCCCTTGATAGGAGTCCTGTGGGTTCTCCTGTGTGTGTTCCTGGTGGGCGCCTGTGTGTGAGTCAGTCTGCAGGTAAGCATGGTCAGCAGTGTGCAGGGGTGGGCCCAGGTTTTGTGAGGCCTGAAGTTTAGACATCTGGGAGTCACTCTTAAAAAAAAAAAAGACTAGAAAGTTGGGCATAAAAGTGAATATTTATTTAGACTTAGAAAAGAAATCAGGACCAGATGCAAATTTTAAAAAGCTCACAATTATTATAAACATGAAAAATCCAGGGAAACTAGCTTAATATTTTTATTAACTGCCGGACACACCTACATAATGCTTTTTACATAAGTTATGGTTACAGAGACGCATTCATAATGCTCCCCCGAATAGTTGCAACATTTTTTTTTTGCAATTACAGAATGATGTTCAGTGAACAAAACAACATTTATTATGTAAAAGCTGCATAAGAAATGACAGGAAATGAAAAAAATCAGCATACCCACCTATAACTATTTTTTCTGGGCACCAAAAAGAACCTGCTTTACATTTTCATGCCATATTGTACCCGGCAAGGTTTTTGGTTCTTGAAAATTTCACCAGGACAAGCTACTTAAAGGTACATTCATGAAATGCACAGGACCCAGTATAGCTGAAACATCTTGGAAAAGAAAAAAGTTGAAGGACTTACACTTCCTGATTTCAAAACGTACTACAAAACTACAACAATTAAGACTGTATGTTTGGCATAAGGATGGACATTTAGATCAGTGGAATAAAATTGAGAGTCCAGAAATAAACCCATACATTTATGGGCAATTAATTTTTTACAAGGGTGCCACAACAATTCAATGGGAAAATACAGTTTTTTTTTCAACAAATAAATAGTGTGGGGACACCTGATATCCACGTACAAAAGGATGAAGTTGGATTCCTTTGTCCTACCACTTACAAAAATGGACTAAAAATGGATCCAATACCTAAAAGTAAGAGCTGAAACTATAAAACTCTTAGAAGAACTTGGATCAGATAATGGTTTCTTAGATAAGACCCCAGAAACACAGGCAACAAAAGGAAAATATGGGCATATTAGACTTTATCAAAATATAAAAAACAAATTTGTGCTTCAAGAAAGCAAACAAGCAAGAAAGTGAAAAGACAATGCAGAAGATGATGGAAAATATTTGCAAATCATATATCTGGTAAAAGTCCAGTATTTAGAATGTATGAAGAACTCATCACAGCAATAAAAAGACAAAGAACCTAATTTTAAAATGAACAAAGGATTAAAAAGCTCAATTTCTCCAAAGAAGGTACAGTGGGGCCTTGACTTACGAGTTTAATTCGTTCCGTGATGGAGCTCGTAACTCAGATTACTCGTATGTCAAATCATAAAGTGAACGGGTGAGACACGTGATGCTGGGCGGATGTTGTGGCATTCACTGTGACATTCGCTGCGCCAACTAGCGGTGGGGTATCTGAAGCTGGCTCATAACCCGAATTTTAGCTCGCAACTCAAAGCAAAAAATCGGC
Source organism: Myotis nattereri (assembly GCF_964212035.1). NCBI lineage: Eukaryota > Metazoa > Chordata > Mammalia > Chiroptera > Vespertilionidae > Myotis > Myotis nattereri. The sequence goes on from NC_138084.1 coordinate 30,266,708, forward strand.
CGAGAGACGGCTCATATCTCAAAAAACTCGTTAGTTGGGACACTCGTAAGTCAAGGCCCCGCTGTATACACATGGCCAAAAAGCACAGGAAAAGTGCTCAGCATCGTTAATCATTAGGGAAATGCAAAATCAAAACCACAAGGAGATACCACTTCACACCCACTAGGATGATGGCTACAGTAAAGACAATAACAGTGTTGTTAGGATGTGGAGAAATTGGAACCCTCATACATTGCTGATAGGAATGTAAAATGGTGCAGCTGCTTTGGGGGAATCTTTGGCAGTTCCTCAAAAATTTAAACATAGGGTTATGATATACCCAGAAATTTCACTTTTAGGTATATGCACAAAAGAATTAAAAGCATATGTTTACCCCAAAACTTGCAGGTCAATGTTCCTAGCACCAGTATGTATAACAGCTAAAAAATGGAAATAACCCAAATATCTATCAACTGATGACTGGATAAACCAAGTGTGACATATCTATACAATTGAATATTATTCAGCAAAATAAAGGAATGAAGTACTGATAAATGCTACAACATGGATTAACCTTGAACACATTGTGCTAAGTGAAAGAAGACAGACACAAAAGACCACATCGTGTGTGATTCCATTGCCCGGAAGAAGCAAACCCATAGAAATGAAAATAGATTAGTGGGGATGGTTGCACAAGATTGGGAATATAGCAGAAGCCACTGAATTGGACACTCTAAAAGGGTGAATTTTATGGTATATGGATTATATCTCAATAAAACATAGAGAAAAGTAAAAGGAGGATCAGTAAAGCAGGAGGTTATAAATTACTTGCTTACGCTGAGAAAAATCTATTTGTCATGGTCCCAGTTCCCTTATCTGTAAAAAAAAAAAAAAAAAAAAAAAAAAAAAAAAAAAAAAAAAGTGCTTCATTTATCTTTTTCTGAAATGCTTTGAGTGAATTACTAAAGAATTTCAGAACATACCTTTTGAGCTCACTAATCTCTTCCACAGAGAGAAAGCCCAAGTCCAGATGGGTTAAGCCACATCCCCAGGATCTCAAAACTGGTCAGTAGCACAGCCGGCTTAGATCCCAGGAATCATGCAGCCATTGACATCATCTGGGACTCACGCGCCCCTGATACTGGGGAAGTTCCGTATGAATTAAAACCTGCTGTTAAATGTTGTCTGTAAAAAATAACTATGGGCCGTGTAAACACAAACATTACACCGTCTCACATTTTAACATTTCCCTTTAACAGTGGTGAGGTGTGTGGAGAGGATTTAAGTAGTATCTTATACATGAGAAAAAACCTGAGCTAGGACCAACTGTTGTTCAGCAGCAGCACCATCATCATGTTTGTATTGATCTCCCACCTCATCTCCTCTTTCTTCTGCCTTCCCCCTCTTGCTCATTTTTCTCGCCAGGCTTGCCCACTCCTTTCCACTGCATCTGGTGGGCTGCATATTCTTTATTGCCTCTTCCACGTGACGATTATGCAGGCTGCTCACTGCACAAGTGCACCTGGCTGAGCAGTGAGTGGGGCTGCAGTCCAGTAGTAGCTGCCTTGTGCACGGCAGTGTCCTCGGGAAGGAGGGACACCTTTCCCTAATTGCACACTAGCTCCCTCTAGGCCACCAGAGCCCTCTTCATTTTTGTAATTCCCTCCGTGTAGAAACTCAGCCTCCTCCTCTCCACACCTGGTTAACTACTCATACCCCATGATCATCTGTCATTACACTCTATGCTTTTTAAAAATTGATCTTTATTGTTGAAAGTATTACAGATGCCCCCTTGTTACTTTTTCTTATAGCACCTCTCAGCATTTATAACATTGCATCTGTCCATTTGGCTCTTTGTCTAATGGCTATTTCCCCAGTGGATTTTCAGCTGTACGAGGCTAAGGACTGTGCCTTCCAGGTTCTCCACGGCACCCTCAATACCGAAGCTTTGTCTGGCACAACTCTTTCCACTCTTATGCTTTCTCTCCCATCGCCAGTCACTGTCCCAGTTCAGGCCACGCTGTGTGTCCTCCGGTGGCACTTCTGACATGTCTCCCATCCTACCTTTTCTGCCAGCCCAGACTGGCCTTTCTGAAATACAGACTTATTTGAATCCTTCCCCTGTTTAGACTTTCTATGGCTCCCCATTGCCTTCAGGATAAAGCCCAAATGAGATCACCGTGGCCCTGCCTCTGCTTTTTCTCCATCTCACCTCTGGCCCCTCGCCGTGAGCAGCTTTGGTTTCATGAAGGCACAGTTTGCTTTCTGTCATCTCCGGGTCTTTGTACTGACTGTCTCCTCAGCTTGGAGCAACCCCATTGGCTCCTCTTTCCTGACCAACTCCTTCAAGATTCTTATTAGGGGCGACCTGCTTGTCTGTCCCTTCTGTCCCTACTGTGTTCCCTCTGCTGCATATACCCCCATTATAGCACTTAATTCATTGTCATGTAACCAGCTGCTGACAGATACGATTTTCCCAAATGTCTGGGTGCTTCCCGAGGGCAGGAACTGTGTCCACTGGTCTCTGCATTCACCCAGCATGGGGCTTGGCATCTGTTAAATGAATGAATTCATGAATGAGCCCCAAGGGGTCTCAACGAGTGTAAGACACCCAGAGGCACATCTGGGGAAGCAGCCAGGAGACAAGCTGAGGATCATTAGTAACAGAGCAACCCTGCTGGCTCCTCAGGGACCCTGCGTTGGGGAGAGCAAAGGCTCTCCTGGGAGCAGAGAGCAGATGCTCAGATAGGAAATGAGGCCCTTCCTGCTGGCATCACATCGTGCCTGCTTCCCCCAGGGCCTCCACTTGGTGAGAAGAGCCCTTGAAAGTGGGCTTATAAGGTTTTCGAGGGGAAAAGGGTCTGTAAGGGTGGGAATAGGAAGCACTGATGTCTTGAGTGTTAGGGGGTGGGGCTGGGGTGGCATGTGAATGCGGAAGAATTTTTGCCAGGCTATCCTTCAACGGGAGGGTGGGAGGGCAGAAGTGCCTCTGTGTGTATTTGTGTGTGTATGTGTGTGTATGAACTCTCCCCTGTGGTTGTGTGTGGGTTGTTTTTCTTGTTTCTCAAGATACAGCTCAAGTGGCACCTCTTCCCCAGCACCTTGGCTAAATCAGTGGCCCCATCTCTGCTCCCAGAGTGTCCATATCTTGATGAGAGCATCTGTGCCACCTGCAGGGATGCAGGTTTGCACGTGCCCCTCTCCTTGCAGGGTCTGGGTCTTAGGGGATCAGAGTGCTGGCTGAGATGCTCTACCTGAGGTGCCTGGTTACTGGCTGAGCTGAGCCGTCTGGACCTGCCTCATCTTCAACGACGTCCCCTTGTGTTTACACCTATCGCTAAGAGCCTGTGAGTGCCAGGCAGCTTGCCATGCCCCTTTACACCCGTTTAGTGTTTCCTTGTCATGCGGTGAGCACCATAGCACACCCTCTGTACCCGTGAGGATTCTGAGTGGCACCTGGGCCATGACTTCTCAGTGATCCTCCTGGCTCCCCTCTGTGCATGGAGAAGTGTGATTCTCAATCTCCTATGCTTGTCAGAATCACCTGGGAAGCTTTTGGAAATACCAATATCCACCCCAGCCAGTGTGGCTCAGTGGTTGAGCATCAACCTATAAACCAGGGGGTCATAGCTCAATTCTCAATCAGGGCACATGCCCAGGTTGCAGGCTTGATTCCCAGTGTGGGGTGTGCAGGAGGTAGCTGATCAACGATTCTCTCTCATCATTGTTTCTATCTCTCTTTCCCACTTCCTTCCTATCTGAAATCAATAAAAAATATATTTTTAAAAAAGGAAATACCAGTATCTGGCCCCAGGTGTCTGGGGCAGATAGATAAAACAGATTCCCGGGGGTGAGGTGGGGGCAGGCATGGATCACTTTATAAACTAGTCAGATCATTCCAATATGCATCTGACATGAGAACCGCTGACTGACGTGTGATCATGTTGGTCATGGTCATAAGAACATCCCCACATGTTGGAGACACAGGTACCCCTCCTTTCCTTCTCCGGGCTCCTCCTTGCAATCCGCCTGCCACCTGCAGGGCTAGCTGCTGTATTGGGTCAGTAGTCTGCCCCGACCCCTAGGGAAAGCCAGGACCGCCTTGGTATAAATTAGCAATTTTATTTCCAACACCTGAGCGAGGCCAGCGGCTCGCCCCCCTTTGGTATAAACATACAAAGTTCCTTTCCCACTGCACACCATGCCTCAGAGATAAATACAGCCCTAGGGGCTCCTGCTCGGGCAAAGCAACTCTTATTTACAGGAATAGATTACAAAAGTATTACAAAAAGTGGTCCTGAATAGGGAGTGGGAGAGGTTACCGTTACACTTGTTACACTTGGGACCGGAGCTCGGCGCGCAGGGGGTGGGAAAGAGCTGATGTCTCCAGGGCTCACGAAAGGAGAGGCCACGACCGATGACGGACCGCATAAGGGATTGGGGGTCTGGGTTGGGGCCTAGGTCTGCGCGAGTCCCACCCACGCGGCAAAGGGGTGAGGAAGAGGAGGGGCCTGGCCCCTCTAGGATCAGCTCTGGCCCACGGAGGAACACAGACCGGTCATCGCAGTGGGTCTCAGGGAAGGGTGGGGGGAAAAAGACTGTGTCCTTGCTCTGGGGTTCGAAGGCGGAAACACATCAGTTCTCCCGCCTCTCCTCCCTCGCGAGGGGTCGCTTTTAAAGCGCGGTTGGGGGCAGTGGTTCAATCTTTTGGGCGCGAGGGAACCCTAGGGGCACCATCCCTCGGGCGGTGGATAGCGTCGTCCTTCCACACGGGCCGTCGACACCCTCAGAGCACCTGGTAGATCGGGTTGGGGTTCGCGCCCCCGGGGCACTGCGGCGCAATATCGGGGGTAGGGGTTGGGGCGCCGCGATCGTCCTCGTCCGGGGCGGCCGCCTCGTGCGCGCCCGGGGACGACTCGGGCGGCGGGTCGGCCAGCAGAAGCGCGGGCGCGGCGGGGCTCTCGGTGGAGATGCGCTCCACGATGCTGGACAGGCAGTCGAGGCTCGACACCGCAGCGCTCTTCCCGGGCCTCGGTTCTGCGCGGGGAGGGAGAGGTTAGTATGCAGGGGGTGAGTCTCCGACAACGCTCCCACGCGGGTCCCGGTGCTTTGGGACCGACCGGAAACGGATGGCCTGCCACTGTCCGGCGCGATCCCCGGAGAGTGCGGGCAAAAAGAGAGGGGGCTAAGCGCTTGGTATTTCGTTCCTTGCACCTTCTTCCAGGATTTGTGTGTGTGGAGCGGGGGTGGGTGGGGAGGTGGGGGAGGTGGGTGTGTGTGTCGGGGGGACGGTCCTAGGGAGAGGGAAGCCAGGATTGTTCAAAGGGGAACGTGGGAACGAGGCGCGAATACGCACCGCTGGGCGCCTGGCTGAAGTAGGAGCCATCGTAGCAGTTCCGTCGCCGGGCGCCGCTGGTGGGGCCGCTGTAATCCGTCTGCAAAGGGCAAGGGCGATCGACTCAGGCCGCGGGACCACTGGAACATCACTCTCTGTGTCCCCACCCCAGCTCCCCAAGCCTCAGCCACGAGTTTCCTGTCCTACTTGAGGGTGGACAGGAGCTGTCAGGCCAAGTAGAAGGTGGACAGTCACCTAGGAGCACATATCTTAACTTTGGAAATAGGAATACAGCCGGGGGTGGGGAACAGACCACGGCGCAGCAGTGTTCTAATAGCACTCCCAATCAGGTGGCTCGCATGTTTGCCGTGCGTCCCCCAAACACTACCCAGGACACGGGATCCACTCCCCGGAAGGTTACCTGTCCAACCCTCCCCACAGAGGAAATGCTTCATAGATGTACCCCGAGAGCTGCCCCACTCCTCCTCTATCCCGGGGTTCCAGCCTCACCATGCCGTCGGAGCAGTTGGAGCGCGGGCTGGATGCGTCGGAGTCGCCGCTGTAGTGCTCGCCACCGCGGCCAGAAGGCAGCGGGCCGGGCGCGTAGAAGGCAGCCGCGGTGCCAGGGGGCGCGGCGTCCTGGTCGCGTAGCAGCGCCTGCAGTCCCTCGATGTAGCGGATGGCGTTGCGCAGGATCTCCACCTTGGGCAGCCGCTGGTTAGGATTGCTAGACGTGCAGCGCTTGAGCGTCTCGAAGGCCTCGTTGACTTTGCTCAGGCGGCGCCGCTCGCGCATGGTGGCAGCCTTGCGGCGGTCGGCGTTGGTGGTCTTGCGCTTGCACGCCTTGCAAGCCCAGAGTAGACAGCGGCCCGCCTGGTGGTGCCCACTAGGCGCGCGCACATGCTCGTCCTCGCGGGCGCCGGGAGCCGGGTGCACAGCCGCAGGGAAGTGGGAGTCCTCAGGTTTCAGAAATGCGCCCACGTGCACGAGGCGCGGGTCCAGGTCCTCAAAGAAGCGCAGGTCCGGGGAGTCGAAACACGGGTCATCGTAGAAGTCGTCCGCTGTAGCAAAGTTGCAGAGAGAGCCGTCGGGACCCGTCAAGTCTACGTCGCGTAGCGGTGGCGACAGCAGCTCCATATCTCGGTCCGGGGCGGCTCAGTCCAGGCTTTGCCCAACCCCAGCGGCAAGGGTTGCCCTAAACTTTCTGCCACCCTGGAGCCCCGGCCGGGCGCCGTGTGATAGCAAAGTGCTGGGGGTCTGGATGTATACCCGCTCACCCCCCGACCCTGCCCTGTCCGGTCCGGCCTGACGGGCACCCGGGAAAGTGGCGGCAGTGCCCTGGGGCTTCTCCACCCCTAACTTCGAGCCGGGCGCCGGGGGCTATTTATCCAGTAGTAGCCTACGGGTCCCCCGAGCTGGAGCCGGCTGCTGGGGGCGGGGGCGCCCGAGGCCAATAGGAGCAAGGAAGGGAGGAGCTTGGGATCCCCTGGGTGGCCGCGGAGGCCATCCCCCTACCTCTCCACACCCGGAGCGCGCGCGCTCTGACTCCTCCCCAGGCAGCAAGGGAGGCAGAAGCTGGCAGCGCGACGCGGCACGGCTGCACTTGGCTCCCGGGCACACTCTTTCCAAACCTCTCCAGCACAAGACTCTCCCTGTGTCCACAGGAAACGCTGGCTGAGGGCGCTCACCTCCCAACTGACTTTGGGTTCCTCTGTCCTCTGATTTGGGGTAGGAGGACCCAGAAGCAGGGTAGGCGTAGAAGTCAGATGGGAAGAGATTTGGAGAGAGACATACTCAGAGCTGAGATAGTGAGTCCGTGAGAGATATACCCAAGAGGCTGAGAGACAGTCAGAAAGCAGAAGGCTAGAGTCAGAGGCAGAGAAACGCGCAAACGAGAGAGAGAGAGAGAGAGAGAGAGAGAGAGAGAGAGAGAGAGACTCCAGAGATGGACTCCGAGAGTCTAAGTGGGTAAACCTGAGTCAAACTGGACGTGACAGCCTGCTCATTAGGCCAGCTCCTGCTGTCTTCTCTGGACGTTTGGAAGTCCAGCTGCATCTATACTGGAGTCTAGGATTGCTGCGAAAGCTTTGCACTAAGCTCTCCAAATTCAGCTCCGGTCCCTGCTTTGAGGGAGGAAAATGGACTCCTTGACCATCTCAACCTGGGGTATCCAGTGCTGCTCTAGGAGGCACTATCTCTTCATCTGGAAAGAAAACTCCATCTGCTCAGGTCTTGCCTCCTGTCTGGCCCGCAGTGCTGCACCAGAAAAGCTCATTGCCCAAAAGCCTCGAATGCCCACACCCATCCTGAGAACACCACTTCAGTGTGGGGTTTGCAGAACAATGACCTAAGTTCAGTACAGACCCCAGTTTCCTGTCTGATTTTGTGGAAGTCACTGGCCTTCCGAGCCTATTTCCCCACTTTGCAAATTTGGGGATAATAATAGTGATCTCTAGGAGTGATTGTGGTGAGAATCTGGAGACAAATGATGTGGTAGCCCACAGTCTGAGGTGCAAGGCTATATTAAAAAGAGGGGCTTGCTCCTGTCACTGGCAACGGTGGACTGTGCCCTCCCTGTAGGCTCCCCCGCTGTTGGCTGGGGCATTGAGAGCCCTGACAGGGGCCCTGTAGTCTCAGGGCTCAGCTCCCACTGAGGCTGCAGCTGCATTTCTTCCCAGAGGCCCGCTGCAGAGACAGAATAGGAGGAGGCGGCCACCCCATGGGATCTCTGGCTCCCTCACAAGCCTTGGGGTGTACCTACCCCCATAGGGCTTGTCAGCCTCTTCCTGAATCTGCAGTCCACACATTCCTCTCAGCACTCTGGCTAGAGGTCTCACTTGGACTAGACACTCCCTTGGGTCTCTTCTTCGGGAGCACAGAGATAGAAGCAAGAATGATTTTTGTGCCTTTCCCACTAACTTCTGGAAGCCTTCCTAACTGGTTCCCTGGATGCTGGGAAGCCCCCTTTTCCCACCAAACCTAGAGAGGGCTCTTTTGGAGCCCTGCCTTCTTCACTTGTAGTAGTGTTGAAAACCCCTTTCATGAAATGTTTGCCTCCCTTGGCTCCATACCACCACTTTCATTTATTTATTGAACACATATTATGGAGCATCAATTTGGTGTGCCCGGTACTGGTCCAGGTGTTGAGGATAAAGTAATGAACAAAATTAAGGTGCTTTCATGGTGCTTACATTTTAGGGTAGGGTGCTAGACAATAAATGAATAAACAAAGGAATATACTGTATGATGTCAGGAGGTTATACGTTCTATAAAAAAAATAAAACAAGGCAAGGGAACAAAGTAAAGAAGATTATTTCATTATATGGAGTGGTCCGGGAAGACCTCTTTAGGCTGATTACGTTTGAGCAGAGTTCTGAATGAAGGGGGTGGAGCAGAAGTAGACATCTGGAGCCAGACAGAAGGAAAAGCATGTGCAAAAGTCCTGGGGCAGGATTGTATTTGGTAGATGTAAAGTACAGCAAGGAGGCCGGTATGTCCGGAGAAGGGTGAGCCAGTGGGAGGGTGGTGGGAGATAGGGTCAGAGGGGGAGCAAAGAAATTGTATTCTGGAAAGTCATTGGAGGGCTTTAGCAGAAGAGAAGAATGTCATAATCTGACTTACATTTTAACAGGAGCATATTGGTTATAGAGAGCAAGGGCAGAAGCAGGGAGAGCAAATGGAGGCTATTGCAATATTCCAAGTGAGTAGTAATGGTGGCTTAGATGTGGGTGGCAGCTGTAGAGATGGTGAAAGTGGTTGAATTCTAGATATATTTTGAAGATGGAGTTAGCAAGGCTTATTCATAATTGGACGTGGGCACTGAGATGAGAGGACTTAAGCATGACTCCTGGAAGAGTGAAGTGGGGGAAGAGCAGGTTTGTGGGTGACAGATCAAGAGCCTGAGTTTGGGCAAAATTTGAAATGCATATTCAATATCCAGGTGATGTCAAGTAGGCAAGAGGATTTACGAGGCCGGAGTTCCAGAGGAGAGATCTGTGCATGTGGAGGACCTCTCCACTTAACCTCTAAGACATCTCTCAAGTCTCTCCATCTCCAGTGTCACCATCCTGGACTGAGCTGCCACACTGCTGGCATGGACAACCCCAACCGCCTCCTGGCTACTCTTCTTACTTCCACTCTTGTTCCAGTGTATTCATTCACTACACGTCAGCCTGAGTAATCCCTTAAAGACATAAATGGGATTATAATCCTCTTCTGCTTCAAACTCCCTAACAGCTTCTCATTGCATTTAGAATAAAGTCTCATCTCCTCACCCTGGCCTAGAAGACCCTGCATGAGCTGCCTCAGCCCAGCTCTGGAATTTCACCTGAATCACTGTCTCCTTTGAAATCCATTCTAGCCTGACCACCTTTCTTGGTTTCCAACCCTCTGAGCATGGTCCTGCCTCAGGGCCTTGTTCTTGCTGATTACAGCACCCTCTCCCGGGCTCTTCAAGATTGGTTGCTTTTCATACATCAGGTCTTAGCTCACATGTCTCTCACCACCCTAAGGTAACTGGGTCATATCAACCTGCTCATTTCCTTCTTAGCACAGCTACTCCTTAATTATCTTCTTTATTAGTTTTGTTCATTGATTGATGTAGCTCCATAAAGGCAGGGACGTTTTGTTGATCATGGCATTTCCAGAACCCAACACAGTGGCTGTCACATAGTACAAACTTGATAAATGTCGAATGAATGAATGGGTGGCCCTTAGAATCTCTATATTTGAACTTCTTGAAATGTGTCATTAATGAAGATGGTTATATTTCTTTTAAACTGGACAGTTGCATAGATGATTAGAGATACGTGCTCAGTCACACTTGCTCTTCCCAGGCAAGACTAAGGCCCGTTGACCTGGGGCATGTTACTTTAAGTTGAGCAATTACACATGGCTTGCTATAAAATTGTAATAGTTTACCAGAGAGAGATTTGGTGCTTATTGTAAGCCTGAGTCTTTTCATTTGACTACCACTCACAGTGAAGAATGTGAATAATTGTGACATTAGTGATTTAGATTGAAACAAACATTCTTCCCACTGGCTCAGGCCTCAGCAGAATGCCCGGCACACAGTAGGCACTCAGTAAACATTTGTTGGGTGAATGAATGAGTGAGTCAAACCATTTCATTGAAGAGTACTTTGAGATTTCCAGGTGAGCTCTTCCAACCACGTATCCATACAAATCTAGACCTTTCTCAAACCTGAGCAAGCAAAGAAAACACAGAAATAAATCGCATGCTGAGACTTAAATGATTACAACTTGGCTTTTTTGTGTGTTTTGCATTCAGAAAAACAACCTCAGGGCTGCCATCAAGGTGACAATAAATACATGTTATGTTTAAACTTACCAAACACGTTTAATATTTTATCCCTTGTGGCTTAGGAATCTAAACTGCTTTGGTAGCTTTCAACTTGATTTGGAGCTTTATCTTCTTCTTCAGTAATTAGGGAGCACTTTTTATTTTTTTTATTTATTTTATTTTATTTTAATTTTTTTTTAGATATATTTCATTGACTTTTCACAGAGAGGAAGGGAGAGAGACAGAGAGTCAGAAACATCGACGAGAGAGAAACATCGACCAGCCGCCCCCTGCACATCCCCCACCGGGGATGCACCCGCAACCCAGGCACATGCCCTCGACCGGAATCGAACCCGGGACCCCTCAAACCACAGGCCGACGCCCCATCCACTGAGCCAAACCGGCCTCGGCTAGGGAGCACTTTTTAAAAAATGCTCACACACCCTAGAGGTGCACGCCACTTTCATATTAGACTTCCGCATGGAATTTTGTTTGCTGCGAGGCTTCCGCTGCTTGATGAGTTTGGGAATCCCTGGGCTCGGTGAGCATCGCAGATCTCTCCAGGACTGGGACCCATGCCGGCCCAAGGTCGCTCTCCTGGTTGTGCCACTGCATCTTTTGGGGGAGGCTTGCCAGCACCACCATCTCATCCCTGTTGCTAGAGAAGGATATCCTGAGCCCTGGTGCTGGGGTGGGGGCAGGGAGGAAAAGGACATCAAGTTTGGAAGCTGAAAGAGCCCAAATCCTAATATTGCAGAGTCTAGTCAAGGGTGTCCCTCGGGGATTTGTCCTGGGTGAGCTCAATGACAATGTGCTGAGGGTCCTATGGAGGGCCACCCCCCAGTACCTCTTCCTCCAATTCAAGGCTGAGCAGACTGGTGGGCTATCTGATTTGGGGCAAGTGCACACCTCACCCCGGGCGTTGGTTTTCCGTTCTTCACACGGAAGAGCTCTTTTGGTAGCAGGTGGGGGGTGGGGAGGGCTCCCTGCCTCTTCTTCCTCCACCCTCTCTAGTCCCCCCTCCTCAGCTCCCTGGCCTGCCTGCCTCAGGCTATAAATGGAGAGCCAGCCTCTGGACAGGAATGCTGAGCGTTCCTGGCTGGGCCCCGAAGTGTTGCGCCCTCAGGGAGCGGCCGGCCCCTGGGCTCCCGGCAGCCTTTTTATATATATATATAGCCTCTGGAAACCCAAGCCAGCCTGCACCTGTCCCGGTCCTCAAGCACCCTGCCCCTGCCCAGACTGGACGTGCGGCCTCTCCCTATGGCCTGGCACATGCCTGGCCCTGGATGGGGGTGCCACAGGGCCAGACGGTGAAAATATGAGTGGGCCAGGTGGGGCAGGGCCAGCTGCAGGTCCCCTCTCTGCCCCCAGGCTTTCCTTTCTTGTTCCTGGATGCACCCTGAGCACACTCCTCTGTCCCCTGCCAACCTTACTCACTGGGAAAGTCTGAAACTGCCTGCCACATGGGCATGGCTCCCGCCCTGGGCCCATCTGGGTGGTCAGAGGGTATAGTCATGGTCCTAGATTCAGGGCCAGGGTCCCAGAGATTCTCCACAGATGGCCACACTTCCCACTTGGGGGTACTTTCCAGCCTCTCACATATCAGCAGGGCTTGGGAGTTTAGCAGATGAACTGGGAGTTGAAAAAAAGGAATCCACAGGGAGGGGGAAGGGCACAGGGAGACCACAAATGGCAGGCAAACTTCCTTCCTGCCTTGGTGAGCAGGGGTGGCTGTGTGGGTGGTATGGGCACTGTGGGCGCTGTGGGGCCCACGCCCACTGTCAGTCATCCACTCTAATTCACTCACTCACTCAGCAAATACTTATGCAGCTCGTGTTCTGTGCCAGGTGCTGGGAATAAAGCAAAACAACGTTCCCTGCCCTTGTGGAGCTGACATTCTAGCAGAAAGAACAACAGGAAGCAGTGAGCACACTAATAAGGAAATGACGGGTATGCTAGCAGGTGAGATATGCTGCGGGAACAATATTAAAAGCAGAGCAGGGTGAGCGGGATTGGGGTGTCAGGGAGGGACTGGCTGCAGAATTAGAGTGGTCAGGTTGACAAAGTGACATTTGAGCAAAGAGGTCAAAGGGATTTGGGGGTGAGCCATGTGCCCATCTGGGGAACCCCTTTCCAGGCAGACAGAACATGCTGAGCACCTTCTATGGGACAGTCGCCATCCAGGAGCGGGAATTCTATGGGGAACAACAAAGGCATGGCTCCTGCTCTTCCAGGAACGTGTTGCCCGAATGTCTGTTGCTGCCTGGGCTGGGTGAGGGGTGTGGGGCCGACATAAGATGGGGTTGAGGATGGATGGCTGACAGGGTGAGGTGAGGTGAGGATGGGAGGTTCTTGCAGGCAAAAGCGTGTGTACAGTACATTGTGTACATGGGGAAGGGTGCCTGGTGCCAGCTTGGCATTGTTGGAGGAGAAACCCTGGTAGCCTGCACTGCTTTTCACCCCAACAGCCCCACATGCCATGTGCACCTCACTCATGCATCCCTCACTCCCCTCTTACACACAGGTTCTCCCCCAGGACTGGGAAGCCAGTGAAGGAAGTTAGTAGGAGCTCAGATGACTGACAGAGGCAGGGACAGCTGAGGCTCAATTTAAGATCCACCCAATATCTGCCTCCTGGAAAGACCAGGGTTCATTCATTCATTCGGTCTCTCTCCTTCAAGCTTATTCTTCATGTAATTAAAGCCTTTTTCTGCCTCTGAGGTGAGCACAGGGGTCTTCGTGGACCCAGATTCCCGGGGTCTGAAATACAAACTCACTGTGGTTTGCTAAAACAGCACAAATAAGGTGACTACTTGTGTGAAGGCGGGCATGTTAAGGGTTCTGTTAAGACAGAAAGCTCACGAGAAGGCCTCTCTGAGTAGCTTTTTAATGGACACATGTAAGAATTTGTGAATGGCCAGAGGATGTCCCTCTGTCTCTCCTGCCGATGATGCCAAGGGTCCAGCATCTGGGTCCAGGACAGAGTGACAGGCACATTTCCCTGGATGCACCATTTGTCCTCACCCACATACCTCCCTCCCGCTTTGTGCTGTGTCATAGTTATGAGCTCCTCATAAACTGTGGACACCTCACACTCCGTCTACACCTCCCAAACCGAACACCTCTTTCACATCGTGTGCACTTCACACTCCAAGGGAACCTCACACTCCACGCGGACCTCACACTCCACGTGGACCTCACACTCCATGCACACATCTCACTCCATGTGAACCTCACACTCCACGTGGACCTCACACTCCAGTGGACCTCACACTCCATGCACACCTCACACTCCATGCACACCTCACACTCCACGTGGACCTCACACTCCATGCACACCTCACACTCCATGCACACCTCACACTCCGCGTGGACCTCACATTCCATGTATACCTCACACTCCACGTGGACCTCACACTCCAGTGGACCTCACACTCCATGCACACCTCACACTCCATGCACACCTCACACTCCATGTGGACCTCACACTCCATGCACACCTCACACTCCATGCACACCTCACACTCCACGTGGACCTCACACTCCATGCATACCTCACACTCCATGCACACCTCACACTCCACGTGGACCTCACATTCCATGTACACCTCACACTCCACGTGGACCTCACACTCCAGTGGACCTCACACTCCAGTGGACCTCACACTCCATGCACACCTCACACTCCATGCACACCTCACACTCCAGTGGACCTCACACTACATGCACACCTCACACTCCATGTACACCTCACACTCCACGTGGACCTCACACTCCATGCACACCTCACACTCCATGCACACCTCACACTCCACGTGGACCTCACATTCCATGTATACCTCACACTCCACGTGGACCTCACATTCCATGTACACCTCACACTCCACGTGGACCTCACACTCCAGTGGACCTCACACTCCATGCACACCTCACACTCCATGTGGACCTCACACTCCATGCACAACTCACACTCCATGTGGACCTCACATTCCATGTACACCTCACACTCCACGTGGACCTCACACTCCAGTGGACCTCACACTCCATGTACACCTCACACTCCATGTGGACCTCACACTCCAGTGGACCTCACACTCCATGTGGACCTCACACTCCAGTGGACCTCACACTCCACGTGGACCTCACACTTCACATGGACCTCACACTCCATGCACACATCTCACTCCATGTGTACCTCACACTCCATGTGGATCTCACACTCCACATGGACCTCACACTCCATGTGGACCTCACACTCCAGTGGACCTCACACTCCATACACACATCTCACTCCATGTGAATCTCACACTCCATGTGACCCTCACACTCCATGTGGATCTCACACTCCATGTGACCCTCACACTCCACGTGGACCTCACATTCCATGTACACCTCACACTCCATGTGGATCTCACACTCCAGTGGACCTCACACTCCATGTGAACTTCACACTCCATGCACACCTTGCATTCTGTTTACACCTTCCACACCGTGTGCACCTCACTCATGCGTATATCTCACATAAAGGACATATCTTCCATACTGTGTACGCCTCTCACACCATCTCTGCTTCACACACGTTCCATATCATATACTCTGTATGCCTCATATTCCTTGTATTCCTCACACGTGTATATACCTTACATGCTGTGTACCCCTCACCTACAGAACACACCTCATGCCCATGTCCACACCACACCCATGTCTCACACTCACTGCTCATATTCTGCATCAGGTACGCCCACACCTTGGTCCCAGTGTGAACACTTGCCTCCACCTCAGTGCCTGTTGTCCCTGCTCCACCCAGAAGGAAGGCTAAGGGGCTGGGGCATCCATCTCTTCTTTGCAGTTTCTAATATAACTTAAAAAACACCCTCACCGGAGGATGTGTTTTTATTGATTGAGAGAGAGAGAGAGAGAGACATATTAATTGGTTGCCTCCAGTATATGCCCAACCGGGGATCAAACCTGTTACCTTTAGGTGTAGGGGACGATGCTTCAACCAACTGAGCCACCGGCCAGGGCTCTATTTTAAACTTCTTACTTTGAGTCTTCCTGCCTAGAGAGGACCAGGCCTTAATGTAAGGGCTGAGGGAGGAGCAGCTCTGGGCAGAGGAGAGGACTGGTGATGGGAGGCCTGGTGATGGGGGCAGCACATGTGGCAAGTTCCAGTGGGCAGCTGTGGGGGCCTGGGGAGGGGCCTTGGCTCCCTACCCCTCTACCATTGCCTCCATTCTGCCCAATCGGCCCACCTGCCAGCCTGGGGGGCTCCAAGGAGCCGGGATTAAGGCACACACAGCCGCTGGGCTCTAGGGACAGACACCAGCTGTTGCCCCCAGCAGCTGCCCCAGCCATACGCTTCCAAGGGGAGATCGCATGCCTTGGGGCCTGATTCTTTCCTCTAAATCTGCCCACCCCTGGCCAGTGGCACCAGGGCAGGTTTCCTGGCAGAGAGAGACAGAGGGAAAGGGCCTCATGAGTGGTATCCAGGCTGCCCAGGACACCTGTCATCCGCCTCTACTCCATATCTTGTCTTGCCACCTCCATGAAGCTCTCCTGGATTGCTGCTTCCCCCCCTGGTTTTGAAAAGTGATCTACAGTCTATGTGCCCCAACAGGCCTACTGTCCCTCCATTCCTCAAGCATTCTGTAAGCACCTACTCTGTTCCCAGGCTCCAAGCTAGGCACTGTGGCAGGATCTAAGGTGTTTCAGACAGGGTCTCTGGCCTCTGGGAGCTCCATCTAGTGGGGAGCGGGAGACCCACAAGTGAGTCATTAAAACACCCTATGGGAGCACCTGGAGTGGGTGACGAACTCTCCTGTGAATCTCCAAGAAGACTTCCCCAAGGGGGACATATTGGGACTCTTCTTGGGTATTGAAGGATGAGAAGGAGTGGCCAATGGGAGAACAGAAGGAAAAGGCTTTCCAGGCTTAGAGAATCGCAGGAGCAAAGGCCAGAAGGCATGACAACATGCCACATACAATGTTCCCCCTGTGGCTGACGTTGCATCTGGGTTCCTTTGGTCATTTGGGACCTTTGGTAATTTGTGATCCTTCAGACTCCCCAGAGGGATAAATGGGAGTCTGAGGTAAAGCCCACCAGTTAAGGACAAGCAAGACAACAGGTTAAATCAAGGGTAGATGGCGGAGTGAGGAGGGATTGCAGGGGAGGACAGTAATCGTGCAGTGGTGGGAGCCTGGACTAGAGCCCAGAGACCAGGGTTTTCACTGCGCTGGCTGTGTGCTGCGTGTGGTACTCTCTGAACCCTCCCATGCCCCTTCCCCGGTCTCACTTTCTCCATCTAGAATGAGCTATTGGACTCCTGGCTCCACTCACACTCAGGAAGAGGTCTTGCCATGGTCCCTGTTTCTGCCTGGCCTCCCAGCCTCCCTGTATGGAGGGCAGAGGCCTGTTCTTTGACTGTCCCCCTGGCCCAGCACAGAGCTGGGGGTGGGGGAAGCAGAAGCCTGAGTGAGGCTGGGGCTCAGCATGAGATGCAGAAACCTGTCCCTCAGACTGAAAGGCACTTGACTTTGAGGTCCCCACCCCAGTGGACACCGGGGGCCATGAAAGTCATAGTCTTTGGCTTCTTCTGAAGAGATAGCACAACCTCTCAGGCCCTGTCTGAACTTGGCTTTCAAAAATATGGAACTGGCTCAGCCGGTGTAGCTCAGCAATTGAGTGTCAACCTATGAACCAGGAGGTCATGGTTCAATTCCCGGTCAGAGCACATGCCTGGGTTGCGGGCTCCATCCCCAGTAGGGGACCTGCAGGAGGCAGTTGAATAATGATTCTCTCTCATCATTGATGTTTTTTTTTTTTCTCTCTCTCTCCTCTCCCTTCCTCTCTGAAATATATATATATATATATATATATATATATATATATATATATAGAGAGAGAGAGAGAGAGAGAGAGAGAGAGAGAGAGAATATGGTGCTGATCTTGCCTGACACAGATACCAGTGCCTGGAGCTGTGTGCTCAGGGGTCTCCTCTGGACTTAGAGGGCAGATCAACCCAGACGCCAATGCTGGCTCTGCCCCTTACTTACCTTGGGTAAGTCACTTCTCCTTTCTGAGTCTCACTTTCTGAAGCTGTAAATGTGACTAGTCCTAGCACCCACCTCCTAGGACTGTAAGAGTGCAATTCGCCAAGGCATGTGCCTCATGTGGCGCACAGCAGGAGCTTGGGGATTATTATTGCCCTGCGTGCTTTCCCTTTGGATGGAAGCTATGAGCAAGCAGTGGGTGGGGTGGGGATGGGGCACTGGGTGGCCTGGCTATTCTGGGCTATGGACTTCTTGGAACTGGGGGCCATGGTGGGGTGTGGGGCGGCTGGAAGTGTAGGTAACCATGCAGCCTGTGAAGTATTGTCTGCAGCAGCGGGCGTCACTGCCTCCACTGTGCGCACGGGCAGCCTGCCAGTCGCCCCCAAACAAAGCCTGGTCCTGGGGGAGCAGAGCGGACTGATGACAGATGCAGAGAGGCTGGTGCAGGCAGGGCCAGGAGGCGGGGGCTGGGAGAGGCCCAAGGAGGCAGCTCTGTGCAAAGCATCCCCAGAGAAAGCTGGGCCCAGCAGAGTCCACATCTCAGTGGCCAGTGGCCCTGCCCTGCCCCAACACCAATGACAGCATTTATTCCCATTGTACATTCCTGTTGTACAGGGTCTCTGAGCAACTTGCCCAGGGCTCAGATAAGTGTAGATATGGCAGCTCTGGGACAGGAACATGGGTTTCTTGGCTCTCCATACCCAGCCAACTCTACAAATCTCAGACCTTGGGGACAGGGGAATGGAGTCAATGGCTTCTTGAGGCCCCTTAATGGCCAGCATTCTCCAAATGAATAAAAATGAACTTGTTCCACTTCATGCCCTTGAGGCAGGGACACTTTCACCTGTGTTACTCAAAGGCAAACACAGGGTCACCAGGACTGGCACTGATTTGATTTCTCTATGGTCAAGAGGGTCACTCTCTGCCCTGACATTTGGCCGCTGACCATCTGGCTCTGGGGTTTTGCGTCTCATTGCCCCTCCGTAGCGATTTTCGGATGAGGGCTCAGAGTGTGCTTGTCCCCGGGTCTAGGGAGAGGCAGGGAGATGGGGAGAAAAAGATATCTGGTCTTTGGGACTTGCTGGGTCCATCAAATTTGCTCCCATTCCATTCAGTCCTTCCCCTGCCTCTTCTTCCCTCTCCAGCCTAACCTCCTATTTCACTCTTCATTATGAAGATTTTCAAACATTTAAATAGACACAATAGCTCAATTAGCCCCATTATCAGCTCCCACAACCATTAACCCATGTCCAAACCTGACCTGTTAACATCCTGCCCACTTCCTCCCCTCCTGTATTATTTTGAAACAAATTTCAGATGTCATATCATTTCATATATATATATATATATATATATATATTCATAAAAGATAAGAACCAATTTTTACATTAGCACAATACCATTAGTGGCTGGAAGTGTTAAAAAATCAATAGTAATTCCTTAAACCGTCAAATATCCAATTAATAATCAAATTTCCAATGATCTCATAAATGTTTTTGTTTCTTTGAATCAGGATCCAAATAGGGCCTATACATTGCGATTGGTTGACCTGTCTTTTAAGTCTCTTCAAACCTAAAAGTTCCTCCTCCGCAACTTTTTGTTTCCTTTGCAATATATTTATTGGGGGGAAAAAAAGGTATGTTTGTCCTGTGGAGTTTCATATGATCTATTTTCTGATTGCATACTGATGGTGTTTTGTTGTGTGTGTGTTTTTTAAATATTTTTATATACTGATATAATTTTTAGCCTGAAACATGGCCACCTAGCAGAAGATTACATTTTCCAGATTCCCTTGCAGTGATCTGTGGCGATGTCAGTAAGTTCTGTCCAATTAGGTCTGAGTGAAAGTGATTTGCATGCAACTTCTTGGTTATGACTTTTTGTCTCCTTTCTTTCTTCCCTCCATTGGCTGGAATATGGGTGAATGGCAGGAGCTGGGGAATCCATCTATGGTAGACAGAATAATGAGCCACCAAAGATGCCTACATCCTAATCCCCAGAACCTTTGGGTATGTTATCTTACATGGCATAAAGGACTTTGGAAATGTGATTAAGTTAAGCACCTTGAGGGGAGATTATCCTGGGTTATCTAGGTGAGCCCAATGTCATCTCCTGTGTCTTTATAAGAAAAGAGGTAGGCAGGCAAGTCAGAGTCAGAGAAGAAAATGTGACTACAGAAGCAGAGGTTGAAGTGATGTATCCATGAGCCAAGGAATGCAGGTAGTTTATAGAGCTGAAAAAGGCAAGAGAAGAATTCTCCTCTAAAGCCTTCAGAAGGAAAACTGCTCTGCCAACACCTTGATCTTACCCTTGTAAGAACCATTTCAGACTTCTGACCACTATAATTGTAAGATAATAAGTTTGTGTTGTCTTAAACCACCAAGTTGTGGCAATGTTTCAGCAGCAATAGGAAATTAGTATACCATCTTAGATTCTGTGATGGAAGTTGCTTATTGAAGATTGCAGAGCAACAAGATTGAAAGAACCTGGGTTCCTGGTTTTGTTGGGCTGCTATACAAGTCTTTGTCCACAGCCCTGAAATTTTATGTAAGAAAGGAGTAAACAAAAATTTTAGGTGTTTTTGTTGTTATAGCGGCCTAACTTGTCTCCTAATGAATACCTACCACGCAACTGGGCCCTGAGAAATAAAATGTGTAATGCATGTGGATGGCTGAGATAAGCCCAGGACATTAAGTAAACATAAACAAAGGAGGCAAGAAATAGATGTTGGACTAAGTTGATCACAGCTAGGTAAGTAAAGATTGTTCTCTTCATTTTGCAGATAGGGCTAAGAGGTTGGTGAATCTCCCCCAGGCCAACAGATGGTGTGTTTCTGAGATGGAAGTAGAGATTCTGAAGTCACTTCTGAGAAGGAAGAGCCACATAAAAGGAAGCAGTGTAAGTCATGCGGTTAAGCCTGCGGGCTCTGGGAGTCACACTGTGTAGGTTGTACTCTTAACTCTGCCATTAACTGTGATTTTGGCAAGTCCCTTAAATATCTGAGCCTCAGTTTCCACATCTAAAAAGTGGAGATATTAATTTACATACACAGACTTCTAGAATAGTTGATGTTTAAGAGCTCCTGACCACAGAAGGGAGGAAGAAGTGAAAGGGTTTGTCCTGCCTGGCCCCTCCTTCCATCAGCCTCTCTTTTATCCTACCGGAGGATGGAGACCGCGCTTGGCCTAATGGGAGCAACTATCAGTAAATGTGTAGAATGGAGGTATAACTGTATTAAAAATGTTTCCAAGGGCGGCTCTCTGGCAACTCTCACCTCTCATAGCTCTCAGGAGGAGGGACCAGAGCAGAACTGGCAATTTTATCACTTGTTGCAAATGGCTCCCATTGGCTTAGCTCACTTGACTATTCTTTCAACAAACCACGTGTTTTCACTTGGTGCCCAGCTCTGAAAGGTGTAAAATTGAATATGTTTTGATCTTTTCCTCTAAGTCTCTAATGTTCAAGGGAGGAGGATTATTGAGGAAATATTTGCTAATTAGTGCTAACTAGAGGAACCAGAATAGGCAAAGCAGGATATTCTAAAAGGGCATAGTTTTAGCTTTGGCCAGTGTGGCTTGGTTGGTTGGAGTGTCATTCAATTCCAGGTCAGGCACATACCCAGGTTTTGGGTTTGATCCCCTGTTGGTGTATGTATAGGAGACAACTGATGGATGTTTTCTTCTTCTCCTTCTCCTTCTCCTTCTCCTTCTTCTTATTCTTATTCTTATTCTTATTCTTATTCTTATTTCTCTCTCTCTCTCTCTCTCTCTCTCTCTCTCCCTCTCTCTCTCTCTCTCTCTCTCTCTCCCCTGTCTTCCTCTCTCTCTAAAATAAAAAAAAGTTAAAAAAATAAAAGGGCATAGTTTTATAGGGACAGTCCAACAAAAGAATATAAAGTTCATGACTTCTGAAATAAGACCTAAGTTTGAATGCCAGACTTGCCACTTTGGGTCGTGTGTTTTTAGACAGACTATTTAATCACGTTGTGCTTCAGTTTCCTCATCTAAACAATGGTGTACCAAAACTTGAGAGCAATCAAGGTGTTCTTCAGTCTGTGAGAGGACAAACTGTGGTACATCAAGACAATGGACTATCATTTAGTGCTAAAAAGAAATGAGCTATCAGGCCATGAAAAGACATGGAGGGATCTTAAATGCTTATTACTACGTGAAAGAAGCCAATCTGAAAAAAAAAAAAAGCTGCATACTGTATGATTGCAACTATATGAACTTCTGGAGACAGTAAGAAGATCAGAGTTAGCTAGGGGTTATGAGGTAGGGAGAGATGAATAGGCAGAGCACAAGATTTCTAGGGCCGTGAAACTATTCTATAGGATGCTATATTGGTGGATACATGTCATTATACATTTGTCCAAACAGATGGAATGTACAACACTAAGAGTGATACCTAAGGTAAACTATAGGCTTTGGATGATTATGATTCAATGTAGGTCCATCGGTTGTGACGAATGTACCACTCTGGTGCAGGGTGTTGATAGTGGGGGGTGGGGAGATTTTGTGTGTATGGGGACAGAGGGTATATGGGAACTCTCTGTATATTCTGCTCAATTTTGTTATGAACCTAAAACTGACCTAGAAAAGAGAGTCTATTTGATTTTTACAAAGGTGTGTGTCTGTTATCTATCACCATGACAATGCTATGTAATGATCCACCCCCAAACACAGTGTCTTCAAACAATGAGCATTATTTAGGTTACGAGTCTGTAAGTGGGCCATTTGGATGGGGCTGCTCTCCTGGACTCACCTAGGAAGCTGTTCTGGGCACAGCTGGGCTCACATGTGGTGGCCAACTGGCTGTTGGCTGTTCCAGGCTGGCCTTGACTGGGGTGACGGGGGCAGCTCAGCTCTTTTCTGTCTCATCGTCAAGAAGGCTAGTCTGTACATGTTTTCACTGGAGTGGCAATGGTGCAAAAGTGGGCCACACCA
The DNA here is from genome assembly GCF_964212035.1 of Myotis nattereri. NCBI lineage: Eukaryota > Metazoa > Chordata > Mammalia > Chiroptera > Vespertilionidae > Myotis > Myotis nattereri. Next base: position 30,289,319 of record NC_138084.1, read on the forward strand.
AGTTACATGATTGAACTCAGAATTGAGGGAGAAATGTGCCTCTTTCTGTGAAGAGCTACAAAGTCATGTGGCAAAGGGAATGGGTACCAGGAGGAGTGAAGAATAGGGCTCATTCATATAATTACTCTACCACATGGGGATAACAGTATGTTTACCCCACAGGACTGCTGCAAAGATTAGATGGGGTCAGATATATGTATTTAATATAGACCTGGCCCATAATAGAAACGTATAAAGTAGTTAGTTCCTCGCCACCACAGAAATCTTAGGCTTCTCCTGGGACTTTTTGGATAGAATAGAAGATTCCGTTATTTTGTGGAGCCACAGCAGCAAAGGTTACCAAAGCTTAGAGGCGCTACACTGGGATCCTCTGCCATGTACCTGCTTTAGCTGTTTCTCAGGTTTGGTTTTCAGCCTTAACGAGCACAATGCCACTGGCTGGCACACATTCGCTCATCATTCACAGAGTTATGTTCATCTGAATAGATCCCTACCCAATGAAAGGAGTCATCAAAAGCCTTCCAGACCATGATTTCCCTCCTACTACACAGTCAGTACCTGATAAATAAACATGGATTCTCCTGCCTTTTGGGCAGTGATGATGATAACAATATTAATAACTCCCTCCTACTAAGTAGGCAAAACAACCTCATCTGATTCTCACACTAACTCACCAAGGTCAGTACTGTTATGATCCCCATGTTGCAGACGAGGGCACTGAGGCTCAGAAAAGCCATTCAGCCAGCAAGTGGTGGATCTGGGCCTTGAACCCAAGTTTCTCCAACTCCAAGGCCCGTACTCTTAACTACTTCACCTTTTTCCCTTAAAGGTCTGTGTTTACTTGGCTCATTTCAAGTCAGAGGCCACTGGACATTTGCGCTCCCTTCTGGAAGCCTGCCTTAGCCACTCTCCATGCCCTCACACCACACTCCGACAAGGAGTGGCAGATCCGTAGAGAGGGGTCGTGATTGAAAGGGAATTTCTCCAGGTCTGTACAGGAGAGAGACCCCCAATCGGTAGGGCTGTCCTCTCTCCCAGAGTTACACTTGAAATTGCACCCTTCCCTTGAAGGCCAATGCCTGCTGGTCATTCCTGGGGATAGCCTGAGGTCTTGGCCAAAACCAAGGCTCTGAAACTGGCTTTCCTCCCAGGGCCCTGACCTCGCATAGCTTGTATCTAGGGGTCAGTGAGAAGCAGGACTACAGGAGGGAAGACAAGGCCCCAAACCTCAGGCCTGAGTTGGAGAAACCTGAGAAGGCCCCCGGAACAGCTGACTGTGGGCGCCACGTTTGGGAGGCGGCTGCCCCCTCCCCCCACACTGGCTGTGCTGTGAGTCACGGGTTTTAAGCTGAGCACTCTGGGAGATTAACCAGCTTTGTGACCAGCTGCTGGAGGAGGATACTTGGCCGAAAGAAGCAGGATAAAGTTACCCTCTCAGAAGTTTATAGGAAGGCCCATAAATGCCCCCAACGGCTGTGGGGCCCATGATCTGGGGTGCTCGAGGTGCTCCCCCAGCCCAGACCCTCAGTGGCTGTACTTATCCCCCCACTTCTCACCTACCCAGCAGGTTCTGCTGATCTGGCACCTATTGAGAATGCCCAGTGGTTCCAAGAGGGGTGGCGGGCAATGGGCCTTCCCATCCGGATGATACACATTAGGAACAGAACGCAGGCCGGAGTCAGTGGAGAGGACCTGACTCCTGCTTGACTCAGGCCTGGGGCAGAGGCTGGTGGGAAATACCCAGATCAGGATGGTGGGCCAATGACACAAAGGCTGTCCCAGGCGGGGTGAAATGGACAGGAAAGACCCACCCTAGGGCTCCAGAATGCATTGTGGGGCTGAAAGAGAGCCCTGGAATGGGGAGTTGGGAGGCTTGGGTTCTAGTTGACTCTACCAGTGACCCTCTGGCCTTATAGTGTCCTCACTCACAAAAAAGAGGACTTTCTTAGACCAGTTGTTTTCAGACGGTACCCTGTGGAGTCCTGGGCGATTCAGAAGTGCTACAGGGGTTCCACAAGGGCTGGATTAGAATTTCAGGCTGGTAGGTTTCTACAACTATCGTCCAGAACCCTTCCTCCCATTTCACATATTTGTATTCACCAGAACAACCTCCTTTCCCCACCGATGAACTATCCATCAGCCAGAAGTGATTTATTGAGAGCCTGCTATGTGGCAGGCCCTGCTGTGCCTGGTGGAGAGCAGTGGTGCTCTTTATAAGAAATACATGTGATACATTTGCACTAACAAAACTAATTTACAACAACAAAACGTTACCTCGATGTACTTTATGTGCAGTGTCTCATGTCAGAACTTAACTGGAGATAGGATTCCTCTCCTAAAGAGGTGTGGCTTGGGGTGATCTACTGGGTGCCTTCTGTTTACCTGACTTAATTCCCAGAGCCCCGTTCCTCAAGGAAGACCCAGTAAGGGGTGAAGAGGAGGCATCTTGTGCCCAGGCTGGCCCTGACGAGGGGGTTTCTCCACATGTTGGAGGGCACAGTCTGAGGGAGCTCTGTGCCCCCTCTCTACTGGGGCCTGAAGGGGATGATGGCGGGAGGATGGTGCTGGCCACAGCTTCTGTCCTGGATTCAAAGATGGGGTGTCCAGGGGAGCCCATGCTGGCCCTAGCCCCCATCAACCTATCCACACAGCCCCACCGGTGCCACTGCCAATGCCAGCCCCTGCCCTGTGCCAGGTATTTTATAAACAGCTCCTTAACCCTGGAAACTGGGTATTTTCAGCCACATTTCACGGATGAGGAAATGGAAGGAGCCCGCCAGGCTGGGCCTGTGCACAGTGCTGGGAACATAGCAGAGAGTCGGTCAGGGACCATCCTAGTCCAGAGCAAGATAATGAAAGTAACAGCTAACCCTTATATACGACCTACCACATCCAGGGACTTCTCCTAGGTTACCTCAAACTCCTAACACCACCATATGATTTCCTTCTCATTTTATAGATGAGGAAACTGAGGCAGAAAGATTAGCATCCAAGGTCATAAGGCAAGTAAGATGCATCTTGGGTTTGAACCACATTTGCTGTGCTAACAGCCAAATTAACACATTCTGCTAGCATGCCTTGGTACTGTCACTGGGGCAAGCAGGAGAACAGGACAGTCCTTGCTACCCCACAGTCCCACCCTAACATGGGAGGCACATGTGTAACAGGTCACCACCGCCCAGGGTGAGCAGAGCAGCACCTGGGTCGGCACAGGGGGACACGGGCAAGGAAAGGTCTGTGTGTGAACCCTGGCTCTGACCAGTGAAGTGACCATGGACAAGGCATATAACCTCTCTGAATCTCTACTGCCTCATCAGAAGATGGGGATAACAGTACCCATTGCTCAGGATTGATTCAGGATTAAGCAGATAATGCACAGACATCCTCACTGTGTCAGGCAGACAATGAGCAGTGAACGGTAGCTGTTGTTAGTAACAGGACTAAGGAGGGGACGGAGAGAATGAGGAAGAGGAAGATTTTGGACTTCTCTCTCTCTGAGTTCTGTTCTTGGCCAGAGGCTGGCCTGCTGCACCCAGCCCTTCTCTCCAGCCCCAAGTCTGTCCAGGCACCTGCTGTGGGTCCTGGCATCCCCAGGCAGGGCCAGGGCAGGGCCAGGGTGAGGCCAGGAGGGCGGGTGAGGACAGCTCAGCCCAGTTCCTCGCTGCTGGGGAGCGTGGTGAGGGGGCAGGGCTGCTCCTGGCAGCTTGGTGCCTCTGAGGGAGGAGAGAGGACATGTGTGCACATGGAGGAGTGAGTGAACACAGGGCTTGCCTGACCCTCCTGCCTCTCAGGAACGAAGCCCCTGGGAGACTCTCCTAGTTGTTGGTGGGCAGGAGCAGGGTGCATAGCGCCGCCTGCCCAGTGCCTCAGCTCAGTGAGCAGCCCCTGCCATTATCATGTGTCCAGACCTGCCTCCGTTCCCAGCGAGCTCCTATCTTCAGGAGCTGCAGATGACATTGGAGTAGCCCATGCCTGGTGTGAGCCAAGATTCTGTAAGGAGAGGGGAGAGCCGGGTGGGGTGGAGGTACTACAGGAGGGCTTCCTGGTGGAGGTGGCTCCTGAGCTCTAGGAAAAGGAGAGGCCTCCCTCCAGGCAGCGGGAAGAGCAGGTGCAAAGGCCCAGAGCTTTATCTATGGCATGGGATAAGACCTCCCAATTCCAACACAAACTCTGTCCGGATCTGATTATTTTAGGTAGAAAATGGGCTGTTATAGCAAGTCTGAGGCCCTGAGTTAGGTCAAGGTTGGGGACGGGCTTGAGGGGATAGGCTTGAGTTCAGAGCAGGTGAAATGCAGGGATCAGGACTCCCCTTTTGTGGTCTCCACTCAGCACCAGAGAGTTGGGGTCCTGCGGGGTACATGGCTGAGATACTGTTGCTGGGGAAGTAGATAGCTTGTTGGGGGAGGGGTTGTGCCCCAAAGGCTACAACTGCAGAAGGGACCTGGGCAGCGGTCCCCAAAGAAGGTTCTTCCTGAGAGCTCTTCCTGATACCGCTAAAGAATGGAGGTGTCCCATATAGTCTGGTCCAGGGACACATGGTCTCAGACACGGGTTAAGGTCCTGGGTGGGGACACAGTCCACACAGAGTCATAACAGGGCCTGTCATTCCAGAGAAGCACCCCCAGTCAGACCTCCAGACAGACCCAGAGCGATCCCATCACAGGTGGCCACTGCTCACGGTAGCACACAATCAAGCGGCCTGCACTTGACCCTCAAAGCCTGACACAGGGGGAGACACCTTCAGGCCGCTGCCCTCCGCAGCCCTCCGCCGTCTTGCTCCAGGAATCCTCAGGCCTGCCATCAGCGAGATCAGCGATCAGCGACAGCCGCAGAGCCGGTGGCACACGTGCGCCTGCCGCCTGAGGCCGCACGCCCCCGCGCACACGCCAGCGAGGGCTAACGAGCTCACAGCCCTCCTCCGCGGCGGGAGGGAGCCAGTTGTCAGGCGGGGCCTCGCGGTCACACAGCATTAGCCCTGCGGCCGTCCCACCAGGTGCGGCCACTGCCCCTAATCCCTGGCCCTGGCCCGCTAAGCCGGGCCTGAGCGAAGCCACAGCTGGGGTCGGCGGGCCACGCGCCGCCCATCACCGCAGCCCCGGCCCACCGCCCTCCCCCGCCACGCGCCCACCGCGGGGCCCCTCCCCACGCTCCACCCATTCTCACCTCCCCCTGCCTTGCGCAGTCTGCCCTCCACCCACTGACCCTGTGCTCCCCGCTCCATATCCCTTAGCACCCGACCGCCCCGCCCCCAGATCCGCCCCCTATTTGCCCATCAGCCTCCCTGGGGTCTCCAGGCAGGCTGGGGCTGCACCCCCATGCCAGCCTCCCCACCACAGCCCTGCAGTGCCCAGCCCTGCCCCAGAGCCTCCCACCTGCCTGCTCCAAGCCCACCCCCTCTACCAGATCCTGACTTGGGCTTCCCCCTGCTCACTCTCGCTCTCCACCCTTCTTTCTTACCTGCTCCGCCCTTCTCAGCTGGCCAGACCTCACTTACCCCTACCCCTACCTGGATTTGTAAAGGTTGGAGGGGGGTTCCTTCTTCCCCTGCCACACATATTTACAGCCTCCACGTGCTCATGTTATTTTGAGCAGAACTCACCTTCCCCCAGGGCAGTCAAACTTCCGGTTTTAATCCCCTGAATCTTACTAGACCCCAGATGGATTCCAGAATCTTTGGGGGATCCCAGGGCCTCTTTGAACCTCAATTTTACTTGTCTGGAGAAATAGAGGTGTGATATAGATGACTTCTGAGGACGCTTTCGCCTTTTCTTATCCCACAACATTAGCAAGGTCATGGGTACTTGGGATCATCTGAATGTTGAAGACAGATAAGAGTGGGAGGGCTCCCACTGACGGTGTGTCCCCAGCCCATCTCATCCCTTCACCTAGCTTTCAGGGTCTGAGGCAGCCACGGCAGCCTTTAGCCTCTGGTGTGCGGGCTGGGTAAGAGAGGACAGGGAAAAATCTGGGTGCTTAGGTCTTGGACCAGGGCTTGGAGCTGGCTGTGTGTGTATGTGGGTTTCTGCCACCTTGGGATGTCCCCTGGAAGGGTGTGCCTCTGGGACTGGCCTGCTGGGGGTCCTGGCCTCAGGCACTGCCAGGGTTGGTGCTGATGGACAGCCCCGGCAGGTGGGAGCCGGCTGGTCACCCCTGCCCACCTGTCACCCTTCTGCTCGAGTGACCAGCTGCCTGACCCACTGACCAACTTCCTGCTGCTTCCCAGCACCCTGGGCACAGCGTGATCAGGGCTGCAGTGCCCTGCCCCCTTTCCTTCAGCTTTTCCCAACAACTTGCTGGCCCAGAGCACACAGGCACCCAAATACCACACATGTGCAGTTTCACAAGGCACACACAGACACAGGCACTAATACAGGGCCGCATGCATGCATGCTGCACATCAAAGCCTGCTTCATACTCGTGCAAACAGCCAAGTTGCTTCTTCCCAGGTGGGAGAATGTGGGCAGTAGGGCCATGGAGTAAAGGCAAAGGCATTGCCTGGGCCACCAGACACCAGTCCTGGCTCTGTGATATCCTAACTGTGTGATCTTGTCAACTTCCTTGTACCACAGGCTCCTCACCTGTTCAGCAGAACTGATTGTAGTAAGTGTCTATCTCATTGTTTCGAGAATCAAATGAAACAATCCACAGAAAGTGCTTAGAATAGTTCCTAGTACAATGTAAGCCCACAATACATGTTAACTGTTAACGTTATTATCCAGTAGGGGCCGAGAGGCTCCTGGGAACACCCTAGTCGATAATATTCCTTTAATCAGTCATTTCTGGCCATCACTGTTGAAATGGTTATAAGTCACCCTAGAAGTATTTTTATTCCACTTTTCCATAAGAGGCTGTCAATTGGCAGATGAAATCAGGATATGCCATTTCCACAGCCTTACCTGGATCCTGGCTTTTATTGCTCGTTCTTTGCTGTTTAATATTCCAGAAGGTTCACAAGCCTGGACCTGTGTTGTTTAGTGAACTCGAGGCTGGGCCTGGAGCTCACACATCATCTCTTCAGAATCTGTTCTGGACCCTCTCCCAGATCAGGATCACTAGTCTGTGTGTCTCAGGATTCACCTCCTTCGTTCTGGAAAGACAGTCAGTGTCTGTCTCCTGTAACAGTATGACTCCTCCCATCTCCCAGGCCTCCCAAGGGCCACCAATAGCACTTCAACAATCTTACTTCACATGCTCCTGGGCCCGCGAGTGGGGTTTCTTGGGGCCTAAGGAGAGTGCACTTAGCGGAGCTCTGAGCTCTAGGACAATCTTCAGCATCTCCTTCTTCAGGTCCACTCAGACCTCGTTCCACCCTTGGCCATTTCTGAGAAATGCATGAAGTAGCCGGAGGCACACTGCCTACCTATGGAGACAGTAGATATGGGATGAAATTGGGGAGTTCCCTGCTTCTCTGCCACCTTCTGCCCCAATAGAAAGCCTCCTTTGTTCTGCTTCTTGCCCCAGACAAAACTGAAGAAACCTTGTTTTCTGCCTTTAGCATTTCCCCAAGTCTCATCCCATGTATGTCTTCTCCTTCCTGAGTCCCTTCTCTCAAGCCTTTGCTAGGTGTATATCCTGCCTCTGATTTGGGGGTATATTCTTCATTTATATTCCTTATTATAACTATTATGAAGTATTATCACCTCTATTATAAGCCTTCCTGCATTAGTTATCCATTGCTGCATAACAAATCTCCCCCAAATTTAGCAGCTTAAAACAACCAACTTTTATCATCCCACTGTTTCTGTGGGTCAGGAATCCAGGAGCAGCCTGGCTGGGGCTCTAGCTCAGGGTCTCTCATAGGCTGGAATCAAGGTGTTGGCTGGGGCTGCATTGATCTCGAAGTGTGACTAGGGGAGGATCCATGTCCAGCTCACTCAGGTGGCTGTTGGCAGCCTCAGGTCCTCAGTGGCTCTTGGCTGGAGACATCAGTTCCTTGCCATGTGGGTCCCCCCATGAGGCAGCCAACAACATGGCAGCTGGCTTCTCTCAAAGCAAGTGAAGAGAGAGAGAGAGAGAGAGAGAGAGAGAGAGAGAGAGAGAGAGAGAGAGAATGTACCCAAAATAAAGCTGCATCTTTTTATAACCTAATCTTGGAAGTGACAACCCATTACTTCTGCTGATATTCACACACAGAGGAAAGAGATTACATTATACCAGGAGGCAGTGGTCATTGGGAAGCATCTTGGAGGCTGCATACTGCATTTGCCATTGGGTTTCTCTCTGTGTTGTCCCACCTGGCACAGTGCCCTCAGTAGATACTTGTTGAAAGAAGGAAAGCAATCACCAGAAGACATCCTGCAGATCCCCTATTATTCTCTATTGCTCTGCTCTTCCCTCCTCTCCCCCAAATTTTCTTCCTCATGGGAATCATTTGCAATTATATATTTTTAAAAATGGTTACCTTTGACTAGCACATCTGCTCATGGGTGCCTGGCTCTCTTCTCTCCTGCTTTTTGAAATCTGCCTTCAAAAAATGGGGACATGCTTGGCATTTATCTCATGTAGATAACCTCTATGGTTACCATAAGCTCTAAAGTGACTTGTTAATTTTTTTCAGGGTTCCTGTCACTTCTCTTTATGTAACAGGCCAGGACCAGTTTCAGAGAGACCATTCTTTACATCAAGACCTCCATTTGTACTTACCTCTCACAGCTATTGGCTTCTGAACCTCTCCAGTATGTGGATGATTCTGTCTTCTCAAATGATCAGGGACCTACCATAGGGTAGGGATAGTTCAGCAAACACATGATGGATATTCATTAAACACATATCGTGTGCTAGGACTGGACTAAGGACCAGAGAGATGGGGCGGGCAACTGGTGGAACTCCCAGCATCTGAATGCAACAGGCACTCAGGAATGCTTGCTCATTCTGGGAGATAAAATTGTCAGTAAGTCCACTTGAAGTCGTTATCAAGTGTTGTAGTGGCAAAATTTCTAAGAATGACTCCTAAGATTCCATGCTTTAATCCCTGGAACCTGTGAAAGTGATGAGATACCTCATTGTATTATGTATGTTATATGGTACAGTTGATCTTGAAACGGGGCGATTATCTGAGGGGGCGGTGGAGGGGAGTCCTAATCTAATCCCATGAGTTATTAACAGCAAAGAATTCTCTCAGGTAGAGAGATATGAAGTTTAAGAAGGACTCAATGCATTTATTTGATTTGCTAGTTTGAAGATTGAGGGGGTCATACAAGACAGAATGCAGGTGGCCTTAGGGTGCTGAGAGACAGCCAGCTAGGAACCGGGACCTCATCACTATGATCACAGTGACTATATTCTGCCAACAAGTAGAATGAGTTTGAATGCAGATCCTTGGAATATGTCTCATGTCACCCTCCTACTGACACCTTGATTTTAGCTTTTTGAGACCTTAAAATTAGAACCCAGCCAAGCCCACCCAGACTTCTGATTTACAGAATTGTGAACTAATTAATGGGTATTTTTAAGGTGTACAATGCATTTTTTAAGTATATTTACGAAGTTGTGCAGCCATCAACACTATCTAATTCCAGAACATTTTCCTCTCCCCCTCTACTCCCAGCAACGCCTATATTCATTAAGTAGTTATTCCCTATTGCCCACTTCTCCAGTCTATGGCAATCACGAGCCTACTTTTTTTATGTGTGAATTTGTCTACTCTGGACATTTCATATAAATGGGATCATACAATATATGGCCTTTTGTGTCTGGGCTTCTTTTGCTTAGCATAATATTTTCAAGGTTCATCCAGGTTGTAGCATTTACAGTACTTCATTTCTTTTTTATGGTTAAGTAATACTCCATTATATGGCTATATCACATTATATTTATCCATTCATCAATTGATAGACATTTGAGTTGTTTCTACTTTTTGGCTATTGTGAATAAAACTGCTATGATAATATGTGAACAGGTTTTTGTGTGGACTTATATTTTCAGTTCTCTTAGATATATATCTAGCAGCAGAATTGCTGGGTCAGATGATGACTCTGACTCAAAGTGATTGTACCAATTTGCATTCCACCAGCAATATATGAGGGTTCCAATTTCTCCACATCCATGCCACCAATTGTTATATCTGTCTTTTTTATTATGATTAAACCATCCTAGGGGTTACAAAGTGATATCTTATTGTGGCTTTAATCTGCATTTCTCTAATGACAATTGATTTAGAGTAGGTATTGTTTTAAGACACTAAGTTTGTTACACAGCTACAGAAAATGAATACAGGTGTTTTCTCACACACAAGTGGCAAAAATGGGAATGGGGCAAAAGTTGGTAACAAAATAAGCCATTTGAGTTGAAAGGCCAAAGAAGTAAACAGATGGTACTCTCATAAGGTGGGTCTGGACTGTTCTGGGTGGGAGAATAGACATCTAAAATTAAAGGGCTGGACTAAATTGAGAACCAGGACAGTAACCCAGTTATGAAGGCATGAATAGGGCAGCAGGCATGGGGTGAACTCAAAGAATATCAGGAGGAAGTTGCTTCTAGTTTTTGCCCATTTCTATTGAGTCAGCTATAAGTAGGGCTGTCTTAAAGATACCTCAAAGTCTGCAACATTTTTGACTTTTAGCCACAAGTCTCTTGTAGAAGGACATCTAAATGGATGGAGACCCCATCATTGCTTAAATAGATCTCTAAAGCAGCCCTGGAACATATTTCAATAGGCCAGCCCTCATTTTTTGTAATCTAACCAGAAAGCTTCAGGGGACACTCCTCTCCCCTTTACCACCTTGATTCATCCATTCATTCATCAATGAGCCAAGTTCAGTTCTAGGCACTTGGGGATACAACAATGAACAAAATGCAGATCTCGTGGGGCTTTCCTTTTAGTGGGAGAGATGATCAACAAGCATAATGCTATTGAACAGGTGAGTTATATACTCTAAGGGTAAAAGTGTTATATAAACAAAAAGAAACAGTTGATTGGGTAAGGGCGATCAGGATGCTGGAGAGACAAAAAAACATATTTCAGCAAAGACTTGAAGGTGGTGAGGAATGAGGAGGGTAGGTAGACATCTTGCAGAATATTCTAAGCAGAGGGAAAGATGACAACAAAAGTTCTAAGGCTGGAGCATGTCTATCAGATTTCAGAAACAGCAAGAAGGTCAGTGTACCTGGAGCAGAGGAGGAGGAAGAGTAGCAGGAGATGAGAGCCAAATATTAATGGAACGACTTCATGTTGAGCCTTGTAGGCATTGCCAGGCCTTTGGCTTTTAGTTTGAGGAGATGGAGAGCCTTGAAGGGTTTTGAGCAGAAGGGTATGAGACCCAACTTGCATTTTAAAAGGATTGGAGGGTAAGGGCGGGGAGGGGGGGGGCAAGGGCAAGGGTAAAAGCAGGAGGACTGTATGAAAGCTTTTGCAATCATCCAGGTTAGAAGCAGTTGTAGCTTGGTTCACAATGGTAACAGTGGAGGAAGTAAGAGGTAGTTAGCTTTGTGCTATAGTATTTGAAAGTAGAGCCAATAGGATCTTATGATAGATTGGATGTGGGAGTGGAGAGGAGAGACAAAGAGAAGACTCAAAGGTAGCATCAAGGTTTTTGCCTGAGCTACGTGAATGATGGAACTGCCATAAGCTGAGATGGGAAAGGTTGTATGTAAAGGAAATTTGAGAGAGGAGATCAGGAGCTCACTTTTGGATAGGTTAGTTTGAGAGGTCTATTGGACATCGCACAAACTGATACTTATAAGGGTCTGGAGTTCATTTGAGAGATCTGGGTTGAGGATAGAAATTTGATAGTTATCGGTATAAAAATGGTATTTTCAGCAAGACTGAAACACAACATGGATATTTTTTTTATATAGGATTGCTTGTCCTTCCCTCTGAACAGACCCATTTTCTTTGTGCACATGAAACATTTCCACACTATTTCTGAAGGATGAGTTGCATCTTAGTAAGTCTCTGACTTTGCTAACTTAAAATTGCAAGTTCATGGGTTTATCACCCTACTCTGATCTCTGCATTGGAAGCCACTGCTCCCAGGTGGTATCTCCAAAAAGCTGGGTAGCATCCCTACATTGCTCTTCTTTCTGGATCATATCAGTAGATGCCTTAGCAGTTTTATCTGCCATCTTTCTCTCTTCCTCCATCTTTAGTTTGCTGGGAGATTGGTGTCAGATCAGAAAGCTCTTGGCATGACCTTCAATATCTTATGTGCATAGGGAATCTTAAATAGTGTTTTTAAGTTATAGAGTAATAGAATTTTAAGATCAGTCCTGTCAATTATGCTATCAGACAGGAGGTGAAGACAGCTGGCAGAGGTGCCATCTCCACCACAGCTCCTCAACAAGGACTTGGGGTGGGTCCTGGAGTGAGAGGTGTTCCCTAGTCTTGTCAGTTGACTATTCTCTGTTCATTTCAGGGATGGAGATACAATAGCCAGGGTGGATGTAATATGTGAAAGGGATGAGATTAGAAGCTGATGTCTGGGTTCCATGTCCTCATCACTCTGGTGTATGAATTTGGGATCTCACATAGAGTGACAGGGAAGGTGATTGAGTTAGAACACCCCTAGGAGCCAAGCCTGGTTCCTCTCTATAAACCCCTTCCCTCCTCTGGGTTCTCACTTCCCTCTTTCCTTAGGCCTGGTTCTCCCTGCCTCCTCCTCCCTCAACCGAGGCAGAGAGGGGGCCAATTCAGGGCCCTGTGACTCAGGCACAGGGTGGGGGAGGATGTTTTGGATGCCGCTCTGCTGACGCTGGTGCCCTCTGTTCTTACATCCTCCTTAATTTACTGCCTGAGGAGGGGGCCAGGGCTCGGGAGAGGGGATTAGATGGTCCACAATGATCTGAGGCAACAGCTGCTGGGCTGGCGGCCGAGGAGTGAGCAGGAGGCGGGGGAGGCTCATGCCTTCACCAAGCCCGGAAGGGAACTAGGCGGGCATCCGGATGGGGCTCCTAGGTGAGGTTGGCTTTGAAAGAATCTGCCCTCAGTCTGAGCAGTAGGACTGCAAAGTTTACCTGGCCAATAAGGTTAAATCCAGGAGCCATACATGTAATCCATGGGAGCCGTCTGGTCAACCATCTTGCCTAGAGAAAATGAGGAAGTGTTTTCTTTAGCTTCCTACAACTCAGTGAGGGGAAGACTGGCTCTGGGAACAAAGGCCTAAAAGGCTATCTTGTGAAGCCCTAAGTTTCCATATAATTATGCAAGAGTCTCCCTAAGTCAAGGTTGCCCCACGTCACTTGGAGCGGTCCTTACATCATTACAACACTTCCTTTTTTTTCCTCACTCATCATCATTCATTTGTCCCTCACAAGGCTGAAGGCAAACCAGATAGCAGCATTTCCATTTGACAGATGGGGAAACTGAGACCTGCAAAAGTTTAGTGCTTTGTCCCAGGTCACACTGGGGTCAGTGGTGTGGCTGTGGTTACAGCCCAGTGCTCCTAACTGAATCAGTCTGCATCTTAAATATCAGGGTACACATGTTGACATTTAGCACTGGAGACAGGCCTCTCTCCTTCCTTCTAGGTCACGATTCCAGGTGTTAGCCTTGTCAAAGGAAAATGGCCCAGGTGTGGAAGCCATAAACCTGGACTCTTTGAATCAATTAATGTCTCCTTTGTGGGACTTGGTTTTACTGTCTGTGTAATGGGTGATATCTTTAATAGCACTATGTCTATCCTTAAAAGCCTAACAGAGTATTGCCTTATCCGGCCAAAAGGCAGGAAAGGCTTTTGGGATCATTGAAAAAGTCAAGATTGGAGCTCAGGAATCAAAAAATCTGGAACCAAATATAATCTTTGTCACTTACTATTATTTCTAATTACTCCCTCTCCCCCCTTTAAATCCTTTGAGTTACCTTAATGCAAATGGCTATTATGTGGATTAAAAGAGACAATGCATTCTAAAAGCCAAGCATTATTCTTGGTATATAGTAAATGCTAAATAAATTATAGAAAAAGCAATAGCAGTAGTATTACTTTTTGCTTGCTGATATGCATAGCCACTGAGATTGGACCAAAAGACCCTGGGCTAGTGGATGGCTTAAGGCAATGGTTCTCACCCCTGGCTGACCAATCAGGATCACTGCTTTGGAGATTGATGCTTAACAAGGTTCCTAGTGACCTTTAGGATCACCAGGTTGGTAATCACTATCTTAGGGGGCCTGCTTCGATGATCAGATAATTGACATATCAGTTGTTTGTAGGTAAACAGGTGCTCAGCGATTTAATAGTTTAAACACTTTCACTACTAATTAACTCCTAAGGAGCCCTTCCTTTTCTGGGTCATGAACAGGAATTCCCCACTGGGGTTTCCCAATTAATGAGGTTTACCCAGCTTGGGGGCCTCTGGGAAGCAGGCAGGACTAATTATGCTCTAGCCACACCAACCCCCTGGCCAAATCCTCTCCCTGTCCTTCATCAATCTTGTCCTAGCCTCCAGCTGGCTTGCATTAGCTCTGGTTTTCCAGCCCCCATGGTTGCGGCTGTAGCTGAGAGGTTGAGCCAGTCCAGGCTGGATGGATCTGTCACCCGATCCTGGGTCTGTGCCGCAGCGAGTCCTGGAATCTGGGGCAATGTGATCCTGCCCTGCGGGAGCCCCTCGCCAGGCCAGGGACGCCATGGCGGGGCTCAGAAAATCCCAGCTATCCAGGGACTTCTGCCTAAGCCCCCAAGGATCACATCCACTGATTCTCAGAGAACCTCACCTTAAAGAACAGGAAGTTGGTGCCCAGAGAGGCGAGGCACCTGCCCAAGGTCACACAGCCTGTTCACAGCAGAGCTGCACTAGAACTCTGATCTCTCCACTCCCAGCCCAGACTCTTTCCTTGGCTCTTCCCAGGGAAGTTCTTCTGCAGACCTATTGTCTGGGTACTAGGGCTGAAATGGGGGTTCATGTCCAACCCCAGTCCCCCAGGACAAAGCAGATCAGGAGAAGGAAGTTTTTAAATGAGAGCACATGATCCTTTTAGTCCAGATTTTAAAAGTCAACATTTAGGTCATTTAAAGTTGAAAAGTTGAGGAGTAGCAGGGATGTAACTATGGGAATAATTGAAATAAGAACGATAAATAAGTTTTAAAAATGTGTTTTACAGACATAGCACCATTTTTAGCCCAATTGAGGAACACAGATGATTGGGTTTGACACATAGGGCCACTCGCCGCTAGAATCTGAGTTTGCTTATTTCAATGTTCACCCAAAGGAATGGGAGCACAGACTGTAAAACAGTAAAATGCACAGGGGGAAGCTTGCATCTTTGTCTTCAGTAGTTGAGGGAAAGGTCAGGATAGTTCTCCAAAGACTGATCATCCCCACATCCTTCCATTTTCTTTTAATGCCTGAATTTTACATATCACACTCAAATCTACTTCCCACCTACCTCCTGAATGGTGCGAACCAAATCTCTAGGAAAGAAGTGGCTCTTTTAAGGTTCTGAGGATGAGGACAGCAGAGGCCACATGGTTATCTGGACTGGCCTCTGAAGTGCCAGATTGCCAGGCAGCTCTAGTCTAGAGAAGGTGCAATAGCCACTTTCCCTCAGAGACAGCCTGGAGCTCAGAGGTGACTGAGGGTATGGAAAATCTAGTGAACAAAATAAACTGATGAACAAAATGGATCCAGAGACATAGAAGCGTGGAACAGACTGTTAAATCTCAGAGGGAAGGCAGGGATGGGTGGGAAGAGAAACCCCAAAGAACTTGAATGCATATATGCATAACCCATGGATACAGGCAATAGTGTGGTGAAGGACAGGGGGTGGGGTGGGGTGGGCTAGAAGGGGTCGATGGGCGGGGGGGGGGGGGTGAGAAGAGGGGCATATGTAATACTTTCAACAATAAAGATAAAAAAGAAGAGAAAATGTAAAACATTAAAAATAAAATAAAATGTGCCTTTGTTGAGAGCTGCCATATGTTGACAAAGGGCTTACCATGTCCCAAGGGCTTTGTACAACGTTTTTGTAAGGTAAGTATTTTATCCCTATTATACACTTGAGGACAATGAGACCTAGAGCCGGCAGGTGGCATGCCTAAGGTTATAAACTCTCAGTGTGGCACAGCCAGGATTTGAACCCCAATTTGCAGGATTCAGAAGTCAGTACATTTTCTCCAATGCCTTCCGGGTAGAAGTGTGAAAGGCTACATACTTCAGTCTGGGTGAGGTAAGCCCATTCACATGTCTTGCTCCTTTTGCGTTCATTTCCCTGTTGCTCTCTATCAGACTTTATAACATTGTTCAGGAAGCTTCCAGTCAGTGTGTGTAGCCCGTGGTGTCTGCACCGTAAGCCCCTAGCCCACCTCTAATTTCAGCCACAGCTGTGGAGGACAGCTCTACACGGGCTCAGGCGCCTTCGCAATGCCCCGCTTTAAGCTGGAACCAGAGTCTTTCCAAGTTCAATTTGGGGTTTCTCCCGCACCACAGGAGCTTGCTCACAGCCAGCACATGCCCCCTGGAAGCACCGGGATGGCCCCGGGAACAACTTTCAATCGGTGAGGAAGGGAGACAGAGGAGAAAGACTCCAGCTATCATCCGACATCTGGATACTCTGGAGGCCTCCTATACACTCCTCAGAGGTTCCAGCAGAATCCACCCCTGTGTCTGCAGACTCGGCCTCAAGGACACACGCCCTCATCTTGGCTTTTTCTATTTCCCTGACTCACTCTTCCACCTCCACACTCTGCTTCTCAGGGTCACTTTCTGAGTAGACCAACTCCATCAAATCCTTGCCTCGGGCTCTACTTTCAGAGTGACCCGAACCATGAACCTCGATGGTGTGGTTGTGCCTGCAGGGCTGTGTGACCTGGGAGCAGCATGATGGGTATGTGGGCGGGGACCCTGGGTGACAGGGTAGCATAGAAAGTGAACTTTCCAGGGATTCAGTAGCCAGAACAGCCTTCCCTTCCCTAGAGATTCTCCACATGTAAAATTCCTGGAGTTCCGGAAGTTTCTGACCAAATAGAAGATGTCACGTGGTTTATGGGAGCCAACAGAGAAGTGTGATCCCTTGACGTGTGTGGCAATGGGTCACCACTCAGCGGGGGTGTTTCAGGAGGGGGCTGCCTCTGTCTCTAGGGAGGGATGTCCCCTAGTCCTTGGTGCTGGCTTCCCCAGGCTGTGATTCTGGGCAGTTTCAATGCCAGTTTCATCGGTCACAGAGTCTGAATCTTGCATGCGTGGGGTGTGGAGCTCTTTTACCTGGTAATAGCTTTGGACCTGATATCCAGCCACGTCCTAAGCCTCTGTAGAAAAACAAAGGGGAATTTATCCAGCTGGAAAAATCAATTTAAATGCTTACAGAGAAACAGCAAGGCCTGAACACTGCCGTCTCATTTTCACGAAGTGAGTCACCAAAACGGTTGACCTCATGGCTAATCTATGAGCAAAGGCGCGCTGGCAGTGACTGCGGGCGCGGGAACCGCCTCAGACCTGTTTCCTGGAACCTTGGCGCCAGTCAGAGCCCAGAGTGGCCTTTCGCCATTAGGAAGTCAGATTACCGCTCCGAGGAGCAAGTTCCCAACTCAGAGCCGGGGCCTCACTGTGATGCCTTGATTGGTCGGTTTCACTAACTAATCCCCCTTTTGAAGTTTCTGATTGGCCAGTTGCCCCTCACAATATGTAGCTCTCCTTGGTCAAGTCCACCCTATGTTCTTCAAAGATTTTGTTCTCTGCCCGGCTGGTGTGGCTCAGTGGTTGAGCGCTGACCCATGAACCAAGAGGTCACGATTCCCAGTCAGCTGAAATGAATTTCTGTTTATTTGGCTCTCACACACATCCATGCAATTTCTACTTAAAGGCGAATTGCTGCAATGGCCCATGTGAATGCATGCTGCTCTCATAGGCCTCTTCTCTGTCCATAGGGTGAAGAACAAAGGTTTGGAGTTGAATGAGAACTAGATTTGAATCCCACCCGAGCCACTTATTTGCTTTATAAAACTGAAGATCAGCTATTTAACTTTTATAGGCCCCAGTGTTAATGGCTTAGAGCCCTAGAGTTAGATAGGTACAAATTACAGCTTCATTGTTTGCTGGCTGTGTGATTTCCAATGGGTACTTAACTTCTCTGAGCCCTACTTTCCTCAGCTATAAGGGATATTAGCAGCACATACCTCAAGGACATTATGAGAATTAAATGAGATAATAAATGTAAAGTATTTGGTACACAATACGTTCTCAATACATGTTAGCTATTGCTATTATGTGTTCAGAGGGAAGGGAACTTGCAGAATGAGAAAGCCCCAGCCTTGTGTTCGAGTGGCTAAGGATTCAGTCCAAGATCAGCCCGTGTGCAGACCTGGGTGATGCTCAGTGATCTTAGGGATGCAGTTTAACTTCCTGGGTGAGGACAACCTCAGTGCCTGGTTCTGCCTGGGCCTGTCCCTTGTGAGGTGCAGGCAGAGGCTTATGTGTGAGCCAGAGGTCCAGGATGATCTAGAACAGCGGTTCTCAACCTGTGGGTCGCGACCCCTTTGGCGGTCAAATGACCCTTTCACAGGGGTCACCTAAGACCATCCTGCATATCAGATATTTACATGACGATTCATAACAGTAGCAACATTACAGTTATGAAGTAGCAATGAACATAATTTTGTGGTTGGGTCACAACATGAGGAACTGTATTTAAAGGGCCAGAAGGTTGAGAACCACTGATCTAGAAGAATGCTCCTTTTAGATCAGCGGCTCTGAGAGACCGTGCGAGTCAGAGGTGGTAAGCGTATTGGTTGTGGCTATTAAATATGCTACAGCATTTTAAAATGAGCATAAACACCCTAGCAATGAAATAGAAAGCATCCTTCATAGGATTCAGGTATATGATAAAGGATCTGGATTCAAACACTCAATTACAGTATCACAATGTACACTTAAGACAACAGAGGAGGTAAGAGCTGAAGCATATTAAAATCCTCCATTAATACAATTTCCTGCCATTTGCCCAATAACACTTAATAGCCATCCTCTTAATCTTTAATTGGTTAAGCAGTTACAAGAGCAAAACACATTGTGCTGGTAAAAATAAAAGCATCAGTGGGTTTTTTAAAAGACACAGGGAGTTGCTGTATTATTCAAATTCAGCTTTGAAACTTAGACTTTATTTTGCCAATGGATGTTTCACTTGCACTTATTATCCTAAATTTTTAGGATTAGGCTGTGCAGTGCCTGGATAACTTTCACATGCAAAAATAATATCCATACGTCTGGTCAGTATATTGGGAGGCCCCAGGTAAACTGGCTACTGCCTGCCCTTCGCCAGAAGAACCTGGGTGTTTGCGTGAGCATTGTGTGAATAAATGCCCAGTGAGTAGTTGCTGGCCCTCTGAGACTTGGCTGCTTGTTAGCTGAAAGTGTATAGAAATCTTGGTCAGAATCATATGTCAGGGGCAATATATATATTTTAATACCTCCTGATGTTTTTTGCTATTCTAAGTGGTTTGGGTTTGTGTCCTCTAGCATCTCTGCCATCAACCTTCAGACTGGGGTGGAGTGGGAAAGGAGAAGGTGATGGTGGGAGAGAAGCCTTGACAGACAGGAAGGGAGACAGAGAGCTCTTCAGTTGCAGGGAAAAGATGAAATAAGGTCAGGGTGCTGCTGCTGCCTTAGCTCAGGGATACAGGGCAGAGGGAAGACAACAGATGCCCCGGTAGGAACACAGCCCCTCAGCAGGTTCAGGGAAATTCTGTAAGCATGTATGCCAGGTTACAATTTCTCCCAGCCCTTCCCCTGTGCTTCCAGATGTGTCTAGACTGGTACCCGGATATAGTCTTTGTGTGTTTAGAAGACATCCAGAAGCATTTACACGACTACAGCAAACAGACAAGGTGGCTGAGAATTGAGAATCAATAGGCCTGCCCAAAGGTTGCCATTGCATGGAGGTACAGGGACCCCCAATCACATGGAGGTACAGGGACTTCCATTACAAGGGGCTGCAGGTAGGTAGCCCAAAGCTGGGGGTTCAGGTGAGTGTTGTAGCTGAGTCTCAGAGCATCAGCAGCTGGAGCAGGAGCCCAATAGCAGGGGGAGGGGCCTCTCCCAGAAAGCAACCAAGTGATTGTGCTGCCAACACAGGCCTCAAGGTACTCAGCCACAGGTTCCCCAACCACGCAGGAGGGAGGACCGGGGCTCATGTCCAGAGATCAGGTGGGTTGAGCTCCCCCTTCCCCTAGATAAGCAGAAGCTATGGCTCAGCCCAGAGGTCCCCTACCTCCTGGTGCTCCTGCCCACGCAGGGGACAGAGAGGAAGGGGTGAGTAGAGATCTCCTTGAAGGACTGAGTAACTACCATAGACTGGCTTTACTCAGAGGCTATTTTAACTAGAAGAGCTAGAGTATAATTTTCCCCCCACCCTCATTGTTTTAGATTTTAAAACAAGATTTAAAAAAATGTCTAGAGAACAAAAAAGTATATTTTCTTGCATGTTTGAATTGAAATGCGTAAATTGTAATCCAGTTACTAAAGTGTACAGTGGCCGGTGGCATTGTGCTAAAGGCTATGCTAAACCAACTGTTTTAAATCACAGTTCCCATATTGTAAACCTTTCTTGGTTGAAAGGATAACACTTAAAACATTTTTATGTCATCTGCTTCAGAGCACATGACGGTTCTCTGATCTGCAGATTGTTTAGGAGAAAGGATTATAATTCACCATTTTTCATCCTGTAATTGATACACTAACTGCCTATAGAGACTCAAGATTTCAGAGTTGAAAAACAGCTACTGGCTCTGTTTGCATGGCTTACACCCCAAAGTTAAAAATAGGTCAAAACTTCACTGTGACAGAGACACCAAAGGTGCAAAGCAGTTCTCAAGTGACCCTTTAGAAACATTATCGACGCTGCTTTATGTAAAATCATAAAATGCCAAACTGGCAAAAATTTAAGACTGAACTTGTTGGAATGGTTACTATGAAATATTACAACTCAACTGCCTGCTTTTCTGCAGTGTATGCTGCAGTTTGAATAGCCCTATCACTTTTGACGTGGACAGAATATTCTTTCTCCAAAATAAAAATAATTCGAGCCCCTTTAAGGAACTGTGGGAGACAGACAGCACCATTTGTGAGGGTAGCTTGGCTTTATCAAAAAGGCTCAAATAGCTCAGGTTTTGCAAAATCAGAACATACCCTTTGTCATTTGTATGAAGTTCTTCATAGCAACAGGATATTGTTTAATGATTATATTGTCAAGGATTATTAATAAGTTCAGGGTATTTTTTTCAATGAAGAGTATTTTTGTCTTAACCAATAAACCAATAAATTATTGGCTTTTAGTAAAGTTATGTGCCAGTAATTATAATAAGCCTTTCTTATTGTGTTCAGTGCCAGCAGGAGGCATGTTAAGCTTCACACTGAGGTTTATTTTTTCTGCCAGGTGGTCTTTTTCATTCCCAAATATCTGCCGGGAATGCCCACCCTTAGTCCTGTGGGCCAAGGCATCGCCTTATGAAATGTGCTCACCTGGGTGACGGGGGATGGGGACAATACAAGAGAGAACCTGCCAGGAGAGTAAGGTAGGAGACGGCCACAGACATAGAGACATGCTCCTCCTGGGCCCGTACAGTGTGTGGGGGCACTGGGCCAAGTTCTATGAGCATGTCATTGCTTTTTCAGAAAGCACACACAACTTTCTATTGAAGTATAATATACATAGAAAAAGATGCACAGAAGTTTACAGCTAGATGAATTTTCGTAAAATGAACACATCTGCGTAGATAGCCCCTAAATTGAGAAACAGACCACGAGGCCCCCCCCCTCCCCCGCCCCAAGGCTCCTAGTGTCTCCTCCCAGTCACACCTGACTCTCCTAGGGCTAATTACTGCCCTGACTTCTAGCACCATAGATTAATTTTGTTGTTTTTTTAAATTTATTTTTAAATAATTTTAGACTCATAATATGCAGAGAGTTTCTGCATACCCTTTACCCAGCTTCCCCCAGCGATATATTACTGTAGTGCATTATCAGAACCAGGAAATTGATGTCAGTACAATAGTAGTAACTTAGCTACAGATCTTATGCAACTTTCACTAGTTTTCACATGCATTTTTATGAGGTTTTATCATAGCAAAATTGAGTGGAGCCCTGTCCAATATGTCTCAGTTGGTTGAGTGTCATGCTATGCACTGAAAGGTTGCTGGTTCAATTTCCAGTCAGGGCACATACCTGGGTTGAGGGCTCGAACCCTCTAGGGGACATGCAGAAGGCAGCCGATTGATATTTTGCTCTCATATTGATATTTCTCTCTCTTCCCCCCTCCCTTCCTCTCTCTCTAAAAATCAATAAAAACATATTTTTTAAATTGAATAGAAAGTACAGAGTGTTCCTATATTCCCGTACCCTACACATTCACAGCCTCTCCACTGTCAACAGCCTGAACCAAAATGATACATTTTCACAATTGATGAACCTACATTGAAAAAGGGATAGGCAAAGCCCATAGTTTATATTATGGTCACTCTTGGTGTTATACATTCTATGGGTTGGAAAAATGTATAATGACATGTATCCATCATTGTAGTTTCATACAGTATAGTTTCATTGTCATAAAATTCCTCTGTGCTCTACCTACTCATTCTTCCCTTCCCCATAACCCTGGCCACCACTAATATATCTTTTTAAATATATAAGTATATTTAAATATATGTATATTTAAATATATATATATATATATATATATATATATATATATATATATATATATTTCAGAAAGGAAGGGAGAGGGACAAAGAGATAGAAACATCAATGATGAGAGAGAATCATTGCTAGGCTGCCTCCTGCATGTCCCCTATTGGAGATCAAGCCTGCAACCTGGGCATGTGCCCTTGACCAGAATCAAACCCAGGACCCTTCAGTCCACCGACACTCTATCCACTGAGCCACACTGGCTAGGGCCACCACTAATATTTGTATGTCTCCATAATTGCTCTTTTTCCAGATATCATACAGTATGTGGCCTTTTCAGATTGGCTTCTTTCACTTAGTAATATGCATTTAATTTTCTTCCACGTCTTTTCATGGCTTATTAGCTCATTTCTTTTTAGCACTAAATAATATCCCATTGTCTATATGTACCACAATTATTTATCTATTCATCTACTGATGGACTTCTTGGTTGCTTCCAAGTTTTGGCAAATGAATAAAGCTGGTAAAACATTCATGTACAGTTTTTTGTTGTTTTTTTGGTGTGGACATACATTTCCAATTCCTTTGGCTACATACAAGAAGTGCAATTGCTGGGTTGTATGCTAAAAATATGTTTAGTTTTGTAAGAAACTGCCAAACTACCAAGTGGCTGTACCATTTTCCACTCTTACCAGCAATGAATGAGAATTCCGGTTGCTCCACATCCTTGCCAGCATTTGGTGTTGTATCTGGGCATTCTCATGGGTGTGTAGTGGTATCTTATTGTTCTAATTTGCAATTCTCTTATGGCATATGATGTTAAGCATCTCTTCATATGCTTATTTGCCATCTGTATATCTTCTTTGGTGAGGTGTCTATTCAGATCCTTTGCCTATTTTTAAGTTGAATTGCTCATTTTCTTATTGCTGAGTTTTAAGAGTTCTTTGTATAATTTGGGAATATTTTTTCCACTAAATATGTTTTATGTGAGTATTTTCTCCCAGTCTGGGACTTGTCGTCTCATTCTCTTGATGTGTTGCTTTTTTCACGTTCTCAACAGCATCTTTTCATGAACAGACATTCTTAATCTTAATATGGTCTAATTTATTTTTAAAATTCCCTTTTTGGTTAGTGCTTTTTATGCTCTACTTAAGAAATGTTTGCCTATTCCAAAGTCACAAAAATGTTTTACATTTTACTCTAAAAGCCTTTGTGTTTTACCTTTCACATTTAGATTGTAATCCACACGGACTTTATTTCTGTGTATGGTGTGAGATGGGGTGGGGGGTCAACATTATTTCTTTTTTTCTGTACAGATGTCCTATTGGCCTAGCACCATTTATTGAAAATATAATCATTTCCCCATTGCACTGCAGGGGCATGTTTGTCATAAATAAGGTGTCCGTGTGTGTGTGTGTGTGTGTGTGTGTGTGTGTGTGTGTGTGTTCATGTATATCTATCTTATTCTTTACCACAACTCTTTGTAAGAGTTGAACTCTTGCAACTCTCCAAGAGTCTGCACTCAGGACTCCTGCCTTCTAGAGCTGCTCAGCAGAGACCTGGCTTGAGACTGGCTGGAAGTTGGGAAATTTCTGTCTTTGGAGTGAATTCTGTAGGCTGTGTAGTGCAGCAGATCTGCATTTTAGTCTTTGTTGTATGACTTTGAACAAGTTGGGGTAGCCTGTTTCCATATGTATAAAATGAAGCTAAGAATACCATTGTAAAAGAGTCCTTGAGAGGCTAAGACAATTAAATGTACGTTATTATGGTGGCTGTTTTTACTATCTATTATCTTAAGAATGATGGTGAGGAGAACAGGGTGATTCTACTACATCCTTTAAGTCAGTGGTTCTCAACCTTCCGGCCCTTTAAATAGAGTTCCTCATGTTGTGACCCAACCATAAAATTATTTTCGTTGCTACTTTATAACTGTAATGTTGCTACTGTTATGAATTGTAATGTAAATATCTGATATGCAGGATGGTCTTAGGCGACCCCTGTGAAAGGGTCGTTCAACCTCCAAAGGAGTCACGACCCACAGGTTGAGAACCGCTGCTTTAAGTGCCTTAATTTTCCATCCAGACCCTAACTCCTCTTACCCCCAGTCCCCGCTATTCCCATCTCCCTGGGGAAGCCCCTAAACTAATGTCTGCCTCTGGGTAGGAGCCCATTGCTTCCTGTCTCAAGGTTCTGCTTTACCCAGAGCTCTGTTCTTTCCTGAGACCATCTCTAGCCCCCCTTCCCTGGGGAATTTATTAAGTATAAAGCAGGCTTAGGATGCAGAAGGAAGAGCAAAGTGTGGCAGTCAGGAAACCTTGGTTCTTAGGCTTGGCAGTGTAGTTCCTATACTTTGACAATCTCAGACAAGCCGCCCCCCTTCCCTGAGCCTTAGATTCTCACCCATGGTGGGGTGGAATTATCCCATCATGTCCCCAAGTCTCCTTGGCACTCATATTCCATAACTTCTTAATGAGAGGTGACACCAATAAGCTCAGGTTTATGGTGAATTCAAGGGTAGGTTTCCAGAGGAGCTGAGAGGAGGCTTGCCCCAATCTGGGAGCCTATCCTTCCTCAGATAAAAGCCAGGTAGTCTGGTTGCTCCGCTTTCTTATCTGCTCCAAGGAAAGAATCCAGAATAAGGAAATAGCTTAATGCACAAAGATGTTCACCACAACATTGGTTATACCAGTGGAAATACCCAGTTTGGAAATAATTGCTCTGCTTTATGCTCCAGACTGGTCCTCAGGATCCTAGATTCAGCACAGAGAAATGTAATATTGATTTGGTTTCATGAAGGCAGCCACAGCACTTGATATAGAATCATTTAGTCAAACATCAAATATTTCAATCACTCATTATGCCCTGGGCTAAGGAATGCCTGTATGAAAGATGACTCAGACACTATTTGTGCCCTCAAGGAGCCCACAGTTGAGCCAAAGAAGCAGAAATCTAAGGGGCGAAGTAAACACCAATGCAAATGCTGCATTAGGGGCATTTGAAAGGTGCCATGAAAGCCCAGAGAAGAAAGAAAATGGGATAAGGGAAGACTTCCTGGAGGAGGTGGCATCTGGGTTTTCCAGATGAGAAGCAGGGAAGTAATTTCAGGCAGTGTAAGCAAAGGAGTAGAGGGGACAGTACATCTCTGTAGCTAGATTGTAGGGTGCATGGGAGTGGCATAATATGCAGGAGAGGTAGGGTATCAATCAAAACAGAAGGCCTGTATGGGTCAATTATGAAGGGCCTTGAATGCCAGGTAAGCAGTGTTGGCTGCATCCCATGAGTGGGGGCAAGGTAGGTGGAGAATAGAATAACAATGGAATGACCGTTAGGTGGTATATTTGAAAGATGGGTTGGAGAAGAAAATGGAGGTGGGATGATCAGGAGAGAGAGAGAAGGAGGCATGGAGGCCTGAGGTCCCTGAAGAGGGAGAGAGGCAGAGTCCAGGTGCTATTTAGGAGGTAGAATCAGCAGGTCCTGTGTGCTGAGAGGATATGGGATGTGATGAGTCTCAGGTTTCTCATTCTGGCAACTGCATGGATGATGGCATCCTGTTCTGAATTGGGCAACCCCAGAGCAGTTGGGAGAAGACAATGTCTGGATGGTGTTGAGTTTAGGTGTCTGGAAGGGGCTGTTAGGAGGTAGATGGGTGGATAAATCAGCGGCTCAGCGAGAGACTGAGGCTGGTGATACTGCTTTGGGCCTCATCAGCCTAGGGTTGGTATGTAAAGACTTCAGAATAGAAGGCATGTCAGGGAGAGTGTGTAGAGGAGCCCTACCTTTAAGGAAGGAAAGGCAATGTAAAGACGAAGGAAGGAAAGCCAATGACGGGGACAGAGGAGGAGCAGTCCGAGGAAACAAGGAGGGTGAGGTGTTCGAGGAAGGAGAGAGAGGCTTGAGAAGGAGGGAGCTACCAGTATGTCTTATAATGCTGGGAGGTCCAGGCAGTTAAGGGCCAAGACGTGTCCATTAAATTTAGCAACAAAGTGATCAGAACAGGATGGTTTCCACGGCAAGGAGATGAAGCGTGACGAAGTAGAGGATAGCAAATGGAGACCACCTTTTTGAGGAGCTTGGCTAGAAAGAGAAGGAAAAAGATGGGGCTGTGACTGAGTATGCGGAGAGGCTGAGGGAGGGTCTGAAGCTGTGATGGTGGTCACAGCACGCTTCCTACCAGCTTCCAGCTAGTGAACAAGATCAGAATGTGCTTTGGGGCCTCTCTCCTCTGGGCCAGGCTTCCCATGGAAGAAAGGGCCGGGTCAAATGTCTGTTCTCTTCTCTTTTCTGTGTGTGAGTGTGTCTGTGGGCATGTGCACACGCATGTATACAGGCAACAAGAGTAAAGAGAGCCCCACCTGGTCTGGTGACAGCCCTGGGGCAGCCCCAAGCTTCCCCAGGAAGTGCAGGCCTGCATCGTTTTCTCCAAGATGAGGATGAGAAGTGGGAGGCAGGCTGGGGACCATCAGGATCCGTCAGCAGCCTCTGCAAGTCTGCCCACCATCTGGGCCCTATCAGACAAGCTGGGCTTCTCCTACATTAATCTCTGATGAGCTTGGCCCGGCTTTCATTTCAAAAGCCTCCACTTCCTTTCTCTCTTCCACCAACCCTTTCTTTACACCCTTTCCCAAAACAGGCCTAAAATTATGCCTTCTCCCTTCCTTGATTTCCAGCCCAACTGGGACTGGAGAAAGAGTGGTAATTGGAGCAAGGCTCAGGATGACGGATGTGGGGGGAGTTGATGTAGCTGTGGGGAGGGGCTGAAGGAGGAAATGGCCAACAGAGTTTCCAAGGAAGGGCGAGACAACAGAAATCTCTCCGGTGACCAGTTCTGGCCCCTCAGAATCTACAGTCTTTCCTTCCCATCGCATACCAAGTGTCCATCCACCACCCGAGTCCTTCCTCTCCTTGTCCCACATCCATGGAAACCATTTCCTGGCACTTCTACTTCTAGAGATGACGTAAGTCCCTGAAAACAGGAGCTCCCAGGGTCATGAGCCAGGAACTTGAGGAACTTGGTCTTCTATCTTCCTCCCTCTGCATTTGAGCCAAAGTCAAGGACCAGTGTGTAAGGTCATTGGAGGGTGAGGAGAGGCTATGTGGCTAAGTCTAAAAGTCAAGGTTAATGGGCGCCCATTCTTATTAGGTTCTTGCCTATGTGAGGCTGCTTGTTTCTGTTTTCATGAAGTAGAGATTCATTCACTAATGGAGACTGATGATATGGGTGCAGGATGCGTTTGGCTACGTGTACCAGAAAACCCAGCTCAAACTGAATCAAACAATGAGAGCATTTATGAACTCACATAATGAGACTAATGAGACGTTCAGAGGTGAAGTGGGCCTCAGGACAGGTTGACTCAGCAGCTCAGCCACACCATGGAGGATTCAGGTTCTTTCTGTTTCTCAGCTTGCTTTGCTCCATGCCGTACGATGGGTACTTCCTAGTTATACGATAGCTGCCACAAGAAAGGGGGATTTTTCCCCTCTTTATTCAGCTTAATGGGAAAGAGAAAAACAATCTCTTCCCAACCATGGAATTAAGTCTTTCTCTTGAGTCTAATTGGGCAATTTTGGGTCACAGACCCATCCCTGGACCAACAATGGTAGTTACCAAACCATAGCTCATGGGCCAAACATATTATTAAATGGTTATATTTTAGTGGTTATATAAGCACCCATGTAAAATAGCTTTCATATTGCCTCTTAGCCCGCAAAGCCTAAAATATTCACTATCTAGTAACCTCTTTACAGCACCACAAATTTGTTGCTTTTTCCATGCCAGCCACTACCACATACAGAAATCTCTTTTCTGTATGTCTTTATCATGTCTCAATTATTCATACCTTCTGTTTATGAGCATGCTTGGTGACTCTTAGCTTCTGCTGACTCATGGGTGTACTTACTCATGGCCTGCGGACTCATGGCACTGTTGACTATGGCCTCTACTGCATACCAGACTTTTTTTCCTTCCACTTTCTGCTCCTACCACCAAATGAACAGTCTTCTCTATTTTATATTCAAGGTATCTAAGAGAGAAACCTTGATTAGTTTGGTTAAACAAGTCTTTACTAGGCAAAGATCTCTAGTTAGGCCTTTCCTGGTCCCAATCTTGGCCCTGGCTCCCTCTCTATACCAAGATAAACAGAGAAGATCTTATCTGAATACCAGGCTCAAACTAAGCTCTGTGAACATCCTGATAAAGCTTTATTGTTCACACTTTCTAGTTTGTATTTTATGACCACTGAGCTAGAGGACTGAGCTGAAGTTTCTTTAAGAAAAAACAAAATCAATATCAAAGTCACTATCTAAGATCTATCATGATCTTCTGTGATTGAGGAAATCTTTGAGCTCATTGCAAGGAAGCCCCATTACCAGTGCACTGCGGAGGGAGGGAGGGGTGGTCCCTCTTCCAGCCTGTGCCCTCTCGCAGTCTGGGAGCCCTCAAGGGATGTCTGACTGATGGCTTAGGCCTGCTATGAGCCCGGCTTCTGGCTTACTGTCGCTTCCCCTGTGGGAACACACTGACCACCAAGGGGCAGCTCCTGCATTAAGTGGGATTGAGCCAAAACCGGCCCTCTGACATCCCCCGAGGGGTCCCGGATTGTGAGAGGGTGCAGGCCAGTCCCAGGGACCCCACCAGTGCACGATCGGGCCAGGGAGGGATGCAGGAAGGCTCCAGGGCATGTCTGGACCATCTCACTCAGTCCCAATCAGCCCGATCCCAGCAGCAAGCTAACCTACCAGTTGGAGCATCTGCCCCCTGCTGGTCAGTGCACGTCATAGTGAGTGGTTGAGCAGCCTTAGCATATCATTAGCATATTATGCTTTGTTTGGTTGAATGGACGACTGGACACTTAGCATATTAGGCTTTTATTATATAGGATTGAGGTATAATTGACACATAACATTATATTAGCTTCAGGTGTACAACACATGACTCAATATTTTTACATATTGCAAAATAATCACCATAATAATTCTAGTTAACATCCTTCACCACATGTAGTTACAATTTTTTTTCTTGTGGTGAGAAGATTTAAGATCTACGCTCTTAACCACTTTCAAATATGCAGTCCAGTATTATTAACTCTAGTTACCATGTTGCACATTACATCCCCAGTGACAGGAACCTACTTACATGGTCCCAAACTAACTGCGAAATATTATCGCTTCTTTGTTGATTCTTTGGGATGTTCCACAGAGATAACTATGTCATCTGCAAGTAGAGCCAGTTTTGTTTTTTTACTCTCCAATCTGTAGACCTTATTTATCTTATAAACTGAAAGTTTGTACCTTTTGACCCCCTTTACCCATTTCTCCCACCCCACACCCCTGCCAACCACCAATCCGTTTTCTGTGTGTATGAGCTTGTGATTATATATGTATTTGTCCTTCTCTGTCTGACTTACTTAATGAAGCAAGTTTTTAAAACAAATTGCTGCAAAAATAAGGGCTCTTCTTGCAGGGTCTTCTCCATCAGCCTTCACTGGTTGCTCATGACAAAATATTAGTGACAACACAGGAGAATTAAGAATCACATCACCCTGCACCTTGATCTTGGACTCCCTGACCTCTAGAACCATGAGAAAATAAATTTCTATTATTTAAACCACCCAGTCTATTGTATTTTTGTTGCGATAGCCTTAGCTGACACTATAACTTATTTTAAATTGTAATTTCAAATCCTTTATTGGTGATATGTTGCCCTTGTATCCTGCAACCTGGCTAAACTCACTTATTAGTTCTATCGTTTCTTTGTTGATTCTTTGTTATTTTCTACAGAGACAACCATGTCATCTGCAAATAGGGCAGTTTTATTTTCTCCTCTCCAATCTGTATTCCTTTTCTTCCTTTTCTTGCCTTACTTCACTGGGGAGACCTTCCAGTATAATGTCGATAGAAGTCGTGAGAACAGATAGATATCTTACCTTTGTTCTCAGATTTAAGGGGCAAGCATTTAGTCTTTCGTCATTTCATTCTGAAAGTGTATAGTAACACTTGTAGCATGTTTTACCCTTTATTCATTCCAAGATTAAGGAAATTTCCTTCTATTCGCAGTTTGCTGACAGTTTTTATCATGAATAAATGTTGAATTTTGTCTGATGATTTTTCTGCATTTGTTGAGATATTATGTTTGTTTGTTTGTTTTGTCTTCTGTTGACAGTGATTTTCTCTGTTCCACTTATTTTCAAATGTTGAACTAAAATTGCATGCTTGGGATAAGCTCCACTTGGTCATGATATACTGGTCTTTTTCTATATTGCTGGGTTTTTATATTCTAATATTCTCTTGAGGATATTTGTATCTATATTCATGAGGGATATTGTGTCTGTCATTTGTTATTTTTATGATTCTTTTCTGGTTTCACTATCAGGCCACATAATGCTGGCCACATAAAATGAGTTGGGAACTAGTCCCTCCTCCTTAATTTCCTAAAAGAGTTTGCATATAATTGGTATTATTTCTTCCTTCATATTTAACAGAATTTGCCAGTGAAACTATCTGGTCCTGGGGTTTTCTTTGTTGGAAAGTCTTAATTTACTAATTAAATTTCTTTAACAGATACATTGCTGTTCAGATTATCTATTTCTTCTTGAGTGACAGTTAATAGTTTGTGTGTTTAAGAAATTTTTCCATTTCTTTTGTGTTATTAAATTTATTGGCATTCTGTCTTTTATTAAATATGTTTTTATTGATTTTAGAGAGAGAGGAAGGGAGAAGGATAGAAAGATAGAAATATCGATGAGAGAGAAACATTGATTGGCTATCTTCTTCATGCCCCCTACTGGGAATCCAGCCGGCAACCCCAGCATGTGCCCTGACCCAGAATCTCACGATGATTCTTTAAGTGTCAATTAGGTCAGTGTGAGCAGCTTTTCTTGTGCTTATTGCTATTTGTTTATCTTCTTTGGAGAAATGTCTGTTCAAGCCCTTTGCCCTTTCAAAATTTGTGTAGTTTGTTCCTTTGTTACTGAATTGTAGGAGTTCTCTATATATTCTACATTCAGCCATTATTTCTTAAGATAATTTTTCTTTCCCTTCTTCTCTCCTTCTGGTTCTTACGTTATATGGATTTGAGATCTCTTTATATTATTTTACAGGCCATTGAGGTTTTGTTTATTTTTTTCAGCCTTTCTTTCAGTCTGTAATTCATTTTGGATCATTTCTATTATGTCTTCAAATTCACTGATCTTTTCTTCTGAAGTCTCTAATCTGTTGTTAAACCCATTTTCATTTAAAGTTTGTGGTTTTCATCTCTAGAAGTTCCATTTTCTGTTTTTTACACCTTCCATTTCTTTCCTCATGATTGTATTTTTTCTCTACATTCTTGAGCATATTTGTAATAGTTATGTATAAGAGTTCTTATCTGCTAATATCACCTTTGTAATTTCCATGTCTTTTTCTATTGACTGAGTTTCCTCCTTGCTGTGAGTCACATTTTCCAGCTTCTTTGCATATCTAGTAATTTTTTATTGACCTTTGTACATTATTATTATGTTGTTGAGTGGACTTTTTCTCCTAAAGAATATTTAGACTTTGTTATACCTTATAGGTAAGTTACTTACATATCAGCATGGTCAATTTGAGGTTTGTTTCAAAACTTAATTAGGGTCAGTTAAGGGTAAGATTTACTCTAGGTCTAATTTAATCCTCTTTCTAAGGTGTGATCCTTTCTAGAGGATCAACGAAGTGCGCCGGATGTTCAGTGAGATCTCTCCACTCTAGCTGGTAAGAACTTGAATGCCCCTCAGCCCTGTGCAGCTCTAAGTCTTGCTCGGCTTACCAATGACCCAGTCGTTCTTTGCTCAGCCTTATGGATTTCTACCCTACACTGTGCTCTTTAGTATTCAGCAACAGACTTAATCTACGCAGATTTCTGGAGCCCTTTCTCTACACAGCTCCCTCTACTCTGGTCTCCGCCACACAAATTCCAGTCTGTCAGACTTCCTGAATTTGATCTCTGTCGTTTCAGCTCAGTGAGACCACCATGCACTGCTGGGCTACTTCCTCTCTGTGCCTTGTTCCAGCAAATGCTTCCAGATAGAAAGCGGCGGTTTTCTAGTCAGACGCATATCATTTGTTTCCCTTCTCTTGGGGGTCCCAGCCCTGCATTGTCTGTTGTCCAATGTCTAAAAACACATATTGCATGTATTTTGTTCAACTTTCTAGTTGTTTATAGTTGTAAGTAGGTCTGTAATCGCAGGTTACTCTGCTGTGAGGTCATGTGCATTTTCAATTTCTAAAAACTCTTTTTTTTTTTTTTGGTTTCTGATTGTGCTTTTACATATAATTCTCCTGTTTTATGGACACTGAATTATCTTCATGAATCATCCTGGGAATGCCGATTAGAATACTGTTCATGTCCTTCCTGTTTCTTAAATTTGATGGTATTTCACTGAGCAAAATTTCCACTGTTATCTCAACTTACACACCATTTTGGGTTTGTCTATTATTTTCAAATAGCTAGTGAGTTTTAATTGGCTGATACTATCCTATATAATAAAAGCCTAATATGCAAATTGTCTCCTCGACCAGGAGTTTGACTGCTCACTATGATATGCGCTGACCACCAGGGGCGGCACGGAACATGACGGGCATTGGCAATGCAGCGCTGGCAGGGGGTGGCAGTGGAGGCACTGCTGGCCCCAATGGGCCCTGATGAGAGCAGGATCGTGGTGGGATGGTGGAGTAGGTGAGTAGGTGGTGCCAGGCCAAGGCAGGTGTGAGCGGGGCCCAATCGCCCAGCGGATCACTCCACAGATGGTGACCAGTGGCAGCGGTTGGGGGGGCAGGGCTGCCACCCAGCTCCCAGGTGCTGAGGGAGCCAGACGGAGGTTGATGACTCAGGTGGAGGGGGGTGTGTGGAGGCCTGGGGAACCAGGTGCTGCCCAGGGCCCAGGGGTCAGCTGGGACCTGCGCTTCCACACCAGACACTCATGCTTCGATCACCAGCTAGGCCTAGGGACTGCACCCGTGCACGAATTTTGTGCACTGGGCTTCTAGTTTATAACAAAAGTCTAGGTTAATCAGAATTGGTCCTGTGTGGGGTTCATCAGATGTGTTAGTGGTTGGCTGGGGGAGTGGGAGACAGACCATAACCATTCACTCACTAGGTGGATGCTGGTTCCTTTGCTGGTGGGATCACAAGGAAATTTCCCACATAATTCTCACAACTATTGTAACTATTATTCTAGTTTACAGCGGAGGAAACTGAAGCTCAGAGATGTTCAGTAACTTGCCAAGGCCACAGAACTAGTGAGGGAAGCAGCCAGGATTAGACCTCAGGCAGCCTGTCCAACCTATATATATATTTTTTGCTGTATAGCTTCCAGAAACTCCATCTATTTGGCCTATTGATGCAACTATACCATGCTTTTCATTACAGGTACTGATATTTTCTAGTTTAAAATTGTCCTGTATATTTCATGTAGCTTTTCATGTGAGTATTTTAAGAATTTTCGTGGCAATAGTGTTTTTTTTTAATCATGAAACTATATTCCATAACATTTTTCCCCCACATTATAAACTATGCAACTTAAGTACTTCTTTGAGTTAAAGTCCTCAGTGAAACTAATGGGACAAAGGAATGGACATTTT
Organism: Myotis nattereri; assembly: GCF_964212035.1. Classification (NCBI taxonomy): domain Eukaryota; kingdom Metazoa; phylum Chordata; class Mammalia; order Chiroptera; family Vespertilionidae; genus Myotis; species Myotis nattereri. Next base: position 30,323,453 of record NC_138084.1, read on the forward strand.
TGAGGGACTTCATGTATTCTTTGTAAAATAAAATGTTCATACATTTTACCAAGCCATTCCCAGCAAGCAGTGCATAAGGTCGCCAGCTACATCATGGAGTGTTGTTTTTAACTGGTGTCTTTGGAAGACCTGAAGCTTCTGAGATGTCTAATGGTGGAATTGGAGGCATAGTGACATATGGGCAGAAGAGATATTTTTGGGAGCAGTCCCTTCCCTGTACCTCCCAAATCCCTTACAGACCCCCTTTCCCCTCAGGGGGCCCCTCCTGCATATGGTGGGGGCAGGGCCTGGGCTGGGGCACCTCTGCCAGGATCCTGCTGATCTATGTTCTTGCCTGAGACTCAGCAGCTGTCGTGGAGGCGTGGGCTGCAGGCGTTGTTCCCCACGGGCCGTGTGCAGGCTGCAGGCCGGGGATCCTTTCCCGCCTAATCCGAGGGGCACTGAGGTGGGGAGGGAGACAGCTGGGTGTAACTGATCTGCAAAGGAATGGAATGGCCCAGGCCTCCCAGTGCTGGGCTGGGCCGTCTGCAGGCTGCCCTCCCCAGCTGCCGAGCCTTTAACCCTTCCCTCTCTTGCTTCTCTCTCCCCTCCATCCTGGGAGGTAATGTCACCCAGCTCAGCCAAGCCCCAGGAATGACCCTAGAGGGGTCCGAACACCTTGGAGAGGACCTGGCCTGGAGATTGTTACTGTTGGGGAAGCAAGGGCAGCAGCAAAAGGCATGGGTTCTCTCGGCGAGTTTCCTGTCTTAGAAGGAGACAGAGGTCTCCAAAGGCCCGGTGGGTGATTCAGATAGTGGAGGCTGTGAGGTCAGAGGGGGAAGGCCCAGGCTGAGCTGGAGCTCAGGGAAGACTCCCTGGAGGAGGCAAGGAAAGGAACACTGGGTTTGGAGTCTGGTGCTGCCTCCACCATTGCTCATTTTGCAGTAAGACCTTGGGTGAGTCACCCTCTTTCTAGAATCAGTGTCTTGCTCCTGAAAACGTGGAGTTCCACGAAGATGATGTCCAAGGTTCTGTCCATAGTGGCCACAATAGCTCCATTCATTAAATGCCTAGTATAGGCCAGGAGCTTTATCTATAAACATTCTCACCATCACTTGGCCAGATTCTCATTCCCATTTTAATGATGAGGAAGCTGAGGTTTGGGGAGAAGAAATCGCACAGCTGTTCAGAGACAGAGCCTGTCCCCGTAACCCAGGCCCCTTCCCTGCACCCTGCTCCTCCCTCAGCTCTGACAACCTAAAGATGATGATTTAGTTCAGGTAGAACGAGGCAGGAAACACAGTTGGCTGGGGTGGCGCAGAGGCAAAGGCTCAGCGGTGAGCCCCAGAGCTCTTGGGTGAAGGGCGGGCGAGGGCTGGGTAGGGCGCTCTGTTCCTGCTCTTCTCCTGCCCTGGCACAACTGGCCTGGGATCTCCTGGCTCAGCCGGGCAGCCTCACACATGGCCACAGCCTCTGCAGTTGTCCAGCCCGTTGCCATCCATGATCTCACTTGACCCTCATGCCAACCCTGGGATGTAGAACCTGTCACTCCTTCTCACAACAGAGGACTGACGCTTGAACATCCTCTAACTGGTAATTGGCTGAAGAGAGACTAGAAACCCCTTTTCACTGCCCGCTCTGGCTTCCTGGAGGAAGGGTCCTAGAGAATGAGCTATGGGGTCCCCCCAAGCCCCTCCATGCTCCCTCCTGCTTGGAAAGGGAAGTCTGAGTGTGGGCTGTGGCGCTACACAAGCACGGGCTCAAATCCTGACTCCTCCACTCTCCAGCTGCCAGCTGCCTAACCTCTCTGGGCCCCAGCTTCCTCATCTGTTGTGAAGGAAATGTAGGTGAAGAATGAATGAATGAGTGAACCTACGTCCCCCTGCTCTGAGCAGAGCACAGGCACAGGCCAGCAAGTGAGGCCCCAGACGAGCAGAACCTAGGGGTGTGGTGGGGCTCGGGGCCGAAGAGCAGAATCCTGTGGGATGGGGTTTTAAGGCTGGTGTGAGGTTAGGCAAGAACTATCTAGGAATATGGAGGAGAAGGGCATTCCAGATGAGGCAAAGGCCCCAGGTAAAGGTGCAGAGGCAGGAATGGACTGTGTGGGAGGAGCAGGGATGGGGTTTGGGTCCAGATGGCTGGGGGGCACTGGCCCACAGGGAGGTGGGACTTCATGGCAAGTGGGGGCTGAGTGGCAAGCCTAGAGAACGGCTCAGCTCTCTCCAAGGTCGCAGCGGTTGAACCCATCCTGTACCCTCCTTATCCCCCTCCTCCAATTCCCTGGGCTGCCAGGACCTCTGGGCAAAGGGCCGGGTGGGAGAGACAGCTGTGCAGGCCTCCTGCCTGCTGCAGGGGATTAGTTGGCACCACCACAGTATGGGGTGGAAGGGGGGGAGTTAGGGGGAGGAACCTGGCTCCCTGGCGCTGTCCACTCCTATATACCCTTTAACTTCTTGCTGCCCGGACTCCTCACTTTCATGTTTAAAGGCATGTTCCTACTCATTTTTCAGTGCTCTGTGTTAGACACCGGGGACATGGACACTGGGGACTGCCCAGCTAGAGGTGCCTTTATCCATCACTGTCCCAGCCCCAGGCCCTCTGAGACCCTTGATCTCTCTCCCAGCAAAACCTTTCTTCTCTTTCCACTGGCTCCTTCCAGGACATATGGTCAAGTCACTGCCTTCTTCAAACCAGCAAGCAAACCTTTGCTGGACCTCATGCCTTATCCCTCTTCTGCCCTCTCACCTAAACTCCGTGGAGTTGTCTGCACTCTCTCCACTTCCTCACTGAAGACACTGTCTCCCAGACGCATCTCCTCTTCTTCCTGGGCACAGAGCTGGACTACATTTCCCAGCCTCCCTTGCAGTTAGGTGTGGCCTCGCACATGAGTTCTGGCCAGTGTAATAAAAGCAAGCCACTTTCAGTCAGGCACCCCCAAACCTCCAGAGCACGTTCCCCGCACTCCTCCCAGGGCTGCCTGATGCAGATGAGCATGGCGGCTTTGGAAGGCTCTTGCTGGTGATGCTAGACTCCCAAGACAGAGGAGCCAGGTCCTCTGAATCGTTTTGGATGCAAGGTTCCAGCTACTCATGAACATTTCTCTCTCTCTCTCTCTCTCTCTCTCTCTCTCCCTCTCTCTCATTAGAAAGGAAAAATAAACTATCATATTTGAACCACAGAAAAGATCTGACTTGCTATCCATTAAAAAAAAAAAAAAAAAAGAGGAATTTGGTTTCCCTTCTCCTCCATCTCCCCAAATGGGACAACCCAGGAAAGCAGGGAAGAGGGGGCCTAGAACCTTGAAAAGAGGGTTGGAAATGGAAAACTTCCTGCTTCTGGGGCAAGATATGGCCAATGAACTTGTACAAGTTTGATCTTAACTTGAAGTTGTTCCTGTTTGATTCCATCTGTGACTGCCATCTGCCTTCCCCGAACCACTATGACAAGTGTGTGAGTGTCCTTGGGGAAATGTGAAAGGCAGGGCCACACATGGGTGACCAGGCCTTGGGGACCTAGCCCTTGGGAGGAGGCTAAAGCCGGGCAGGTGCTGATGCGGTTGATGGGAGTGGCGAGGAAAGGGTTAAGGGGTCTGTGAGCAGGACTGGCTCTCTGCTCAGTGAGGGCAGTAAAATCAGCATGTCGCCTCCAATTTGCTCCGGCCTGACCTTGAACGTGAATCATTCCATCACAATGTCCTTATTGATTTCCACAGGAAGAGGATTAAGCCCAGAAAATCGGGGCTGGAACTTGAGCCCCAAGCAAGGAAAATGGGATGGTTCTGGGGCTCAAAACCCCTCGTGTTTGCAAATACGTCACAGGGGGCTGCAGGCTAGGCAGCCGCCCAGTGCGCCCAGCTCAATACCAGCTCTCCGAGTGGCTGGGACCTTGGCTTCTGTTTCTTCCTTCTTTTTTTAAATAAATTTATTTGGGTGACATTGGTTAATAACATTATCTAAGTTTCAAGTGTACAACCCTATAACACATCATTTGTGTATGCCACCGTGTGCCCACCACCCAAAGTCTAGCCTCCTGTCACTGTATATTTGACCCCTTTACCCTCTACCCTCCCACCATGGGCTTCTATTTCTTACCAGTCTGTGTGGCCTCTGGGGTTTTCTTAAGCTTTAAGTCACACACAGAGTGGAGAGGACACAAGGGTTGGGGAGATGCTATAGATACCCCTTGAGCCTTGAGATTATTCTCTGGATTCTCCCTAACCCCAGCACAGTCAACAGTGCTTGCAAAAACTTACTGAGTTTTATGAGACAATGGGAAAATAGATACAGAAACATTGAGACATGAAACTTACCCTCAGGACCTGCCATTCACATCCTATGTGAGAAGCATGTGCCCTGGCCCCTCAGAGCTGGGAGCATTCCCCAGGCCCCTCACCTGGGTGCCAGCTTCCCAGCTCCCAATGTCCTCTTTTTTCTACCCACCCCTCCTCCTAGGAATCGGTCCAATTCCAGCCAACAGATACCAACTGAGGACCTGTCTTGAGTGGAGCACGGTGCTGGGCATAGGCGGGGCAGAAGTCAGGGTGACCTCCGGGGCCATAAAATAGGGTCTTATCTTCACAGCTGAAAGCCCTTCAGAGTCAAAGCACACCTGACACCCTCAGAGATGCTCAGAGGCTCGATGTCTTCCCATGGTTTATTGGATATATAAACAGAATTCAGGTGCAGGAGCAGAGAGTCTGCAGGAACAGCTGGGGACCATCCTGGCACAGAACCCTAACCTAACCCTGGGGGCACAGGACAACCACACCCATCCAGATATACAGGCCGGTGCTGGCCAGAACCGCCTCATGTTCATGCTGTTTGGATCCAGGAGCACAAGTGACCTGGTGGTGGATGTGTGTGTGTGTGTGGAAGGGGCCCTGGCCCTGGTTTTGGGGAGACACTCTGGTTCAGAGACAAGGGTCTGAAGATGCTCAGATAATCGGGCGGCACACACAGGGCTTGCATTTCCCACTGACAGGTGCTCTCCTGCTAAACAGGCCCAGGAAGCAGTGAGCTGAGAACCAGCTGAACCACAAAACCCACCTGAAGTCCCTCCAGACACCAACGCCGCTGTGTCCTTAGAGAAATGGCCACTGCAAAGCCAAGCTGCTCTTGCTTTCAGGCTGAAGGTACCCATTGAACACTATGGCCCTTGGAGGGTGGGCTGTGCTGGGCCCTGGCTGAGGAAGCCATTCCCTCCCATCACCACCCACAAGAGCCAGCCCACCTGCCAGGAAGGCCAGCTGTGGTGGATGGGGGTGGGGGGGGTGGTATGGAGTAGGCATGGGCCTGCTCTCCTAAACCTTTCCCAAATCACAATGTCAATAACAGGATACCAGGGCGCTCAGGGGACTTGAATGTCACTGAGCCGCTCCTCAGTCTCTGGGTCTGAGCGCACAGATATTGGTGAGACTAGACCCAGGAACCCGCCCTTTTTGCTTTTGGGAATTCCTTCTGGGCAGCTCTGTGCAGGCCATGTGTTGCAATTAAAGCCGTCTTTCCTTTTACGGTGTCTGTGGTTCTCGTGGCCAAGAAAGAGAATGGGCTCCCACATCCTGACCCTGCACTTGGTTTTGGGTCCAGCTCTGATCCCAGCGTTCCTAGGAAAGCTCTCACGCCCTCCACCAAAAGCACTGTGGCCAGAGTCACGGGTGTGCAGGGGCTGCCGCCCTGACCCAGGGCCCATTCCAGCCTCAAGCCAGAGACAGAGGTCCCCAAGCCCTCTGCTGTGGCACTTTCCCAAGTGTGGAGGAGGGGCAGCCTAGAGAGGGAGCCAGGATGGGCAGGTGTGGCCTGTTCTGGTCACTCTCTGTGCCTCTGCTCATTCCAGGCTCGGCATGAACCAGCTCTCCACACCTGAAGCGTCCCCTCCCCCCGACACAGGCCAGCTGGAAACTGAAAGCAGGGGTGATGGAGGTGGCCCGACCAGCCCAAGGCCCGGCCCCAGGCCTCCCGCAGGCCTCAGGACCACTGGCAGGCACAGTCGGTGGGCTCCTGCACTGTGTAGGGCACCCAGGTGGCGTTGGTGGCACAGAAGAGCTGCACGGAGCGCCGCTGCAGGCCCACCTCTCGGCAGCACTTGCAGAAACGGGCGTAGGTGTTGATGTTGTAGTTGTAGATGCTGGCGGATGGGCACCTCCCATCACAGGACACTAGGTTCACCTGGGGATGGGCAAGCCCGTGAGGCGGCCTGTGTAGTTCCCACCTGCCCAAACCCCGCCCCCCTTCCCCATCGTTGGCTGCCCCTCCTCCACCGCCTGGTGGATGCCACGCACAGGGGTGTTGCTCCTGCATTCATTCTTGCGGATGGTCATGCGGATGGTCACTTTCTTGCAGGAGCGCCCATCCTCTTTACCTAGGGGGACAGGGTGGGTGAGGTGGCCGTGGCTGAAAGGTGCTTCCGGTGGCAGCAGGATGGGCCGGACTGGGGCAGTTAGTGTCATGCTGGAGGGTCCGTCTGCCAGCGTTAGTGCCCATGCATTAGAGCCCCTCCCCGTCAGAGGGCAAGCTTTTCACTCAGAGCCCTGGAGGGAGACAGTGGCACGGAAGGCAGGGGAGACAGAGGAAGGTGCCTGGGATGGCCCAGGGGGCTCTGGGCTAGGGAAGAGGATTTGGGGACAGGCAGGGTGCCTCCCCACCCCAGTCCCAACATCTGTCTCTAACCTCTATCGGTGACCTCATCCCTGTGTGATTTTCAGCTTTTCTATTCAAGAGGGCTCCTAGCGTTAAGATTCTGCAATTTCTTGGATGAAGGCAACCCCAGTCCTGAGTATCATGTGTGCACACAGCAGGCTCATCCATATGGAGACCGATCGGAGTGCCGTTTCCTCTGCCTGGACCATGCCTCCCATAGACAGTAGTCACGTGGCTCATTCATGCCCCCGACTGCTCAAGCATCTCCTCACCACTGGCCTACCCTGAATCCCTTCTTGGAATGGCACCTCTCCCTGCACCAGTCCTCTCTGCTGACCCCTCCCCAGCCGGTTTCTGCCCAGGACAGTGTCACCACCCAGTCAGAGACGCCCTGCTGGTTATGCTGCTGAGGTGTAAGCTGCAGAGCCTTCTGCATGGCCTCATCCACAGTTTGTTGTGAGTTCTGTCCTCATTCTAAATAAATATTTCCTTTCACACCTCAATCTGGCTTTGTAAGTTTGTGTTCTTTTTCTGAATGAGGGCCTCCACATTGCATAAGCTTCAGTCCCCATAAAACCAGAGGCATCCCCTCTATTATACACTGTATTTTACTAGTTATTCTGTCTCCCCCGGCTAAAATGGCAGCTCCATGAGGCCTGGTGTATGCTGTGTCTACAGTGCCTAGCACAGGGCCTGGCACATTGGTGCTCAGTAAATATTTGCCAGGAGCACGGGCTTGCTCTGTGACCCCAGGTGCCTTCTGGAAATGGGGGGGATCCTTTCTTCTGGCCTCGGGGCCTCACCACAGGTTTCCCACCACAGCGGCAGGAGGACTCCCAGTCAGAGCTAAGCTGACTTTGTCCACTGTCTGTGCTCCCACGAGGCAGGAGAGCGGAGTGCTGTCCTGGCCATGGCCCCTGGGTCCGGACTGAGACTGGCTGAGTGACCAGTGGGAGCAAAGCGGTGGCAGCATTGGGCATTGGTGGGCGCCAGGTGAGCGGGCACCGCTGAAGCATTCCCATGCAAGCCCAGGGGGCACAGCTTGCTACCCAGCATGCACTGTTGGCCGAAAGGCCTCTGCCAGAGGCAGGGAGCAGGGGCGCCACCCTCCCCACCCCCACCCCCAGAGCTGGGGCCACCTAGCAGAAGGGACATTGTTGGAAATAGCAACGCGGCTGCCCGCCTCCAGTTCCGTGGGCTCCCGAGAGGAGTACCTGGGCGGCAGTGGACACTAACCCGTGGAGGAGAGGCGGGGCTAACGGGGACCACGGGAAACAGGGTCCCCGGGGAACCTGGGGAGAGGGACACGGGTTGCAGGTCACATGCGAGCACACGGGACATTCAGGGAACATGAGCTGTGGGTCAGAGATCAGCCAATGAGGCACTGAGCCCAACTTCCTTGGGGTATGTGCGTTGAGCATAAAAAGTCTTACATTCTATAGCTCTCCCAGGAAGCGCCTGGGACCCGAGGGGGAGGGGAGGCATGTGGGCAAAGGCGCTAAGGCTGACTGGCCAGGCATGCCTACGTGGTTGGGGCTGCAGGTCCCAGGGCCAGGTGTGAGGACCGTTGTGCAGGCCTCTCACTCAGACTCTGCAGGGAGTCCGTGGGCCTGAATCCCACCCATGAGGACCCTCCAAGATACGGCTCCAGGCCACAGGGAGAATTCATGTAGTGGGGGGTGGGCATCTGGGCTGGGGGCCTTGGCAGGGGCAGGCCAGTGAGCTACTGACCTCCTGGACTCAATATCCCAATGTCCCCGTCTCCAACAAGAAGCAGAGGCCTTGTGTTGGGACAGGAAGGTGAGCATGGCCTCTGCCCAGCTGCCTGTCTGTGCCAGTGCCTGGACCTCGTGGTCGGGGATTATCCCGTCATCTACTCACTCCCGAAGAGACACCACCGGAGGTGCCAGGCCAGGGCCTGGCCTTCTAGCCCCATCATGACATGCTGTCCCCCCACCAGAGCCCCTCACCCCTGGGTCGCCACCATAAGCACTCACATGCCCTGCAGCATCCTTCCAGGGAAGGGACCACCGAGCCCCCGACCTGGAGGGAGAAGAGGGCAGGTGGGTGGGAGATCCTGTCCAGACCAGGAGCCACGATCCCAGCAAGAGGCAGGGAGTCCCAGGGACTTGACTCCTTTCCTCCCATGATGCCCCAGGCAGGACCTCCAGGCCCTGCTGGCCATCAGGCCTCGGCCAGAGGAAGAAGGGGGCCCTGGGCTGGCCATGGGAGAGCCACAGGTGTGAGCTGACTGGTTGGGACACTGGCACTGAGATTGTCTGCGGCTCCCACTGAGGCTGGAGCCCGGGTTAAGGTGATGCTTTCCAGGGGCAGCTCCCCGCATGGAGGGCCAGGGAGGGAGGGGGCAGTAGCTGACCCCCTTGGGTGAGCGGCCTGGGCTCCGTCTCAGCCCTGGATAAGTTGTCCCTTTCTTCTGGGCTTAATTTCCCCATTTCTAAAACGGGAGCAATTCTCCCTTAGAGCCCTCCTCCTCTACTGTGAAATGGATGAGACAATGGACATGGCAGTTCTTTGTGAATAAGTGTGAGTGTGCGTTTCTATATGCGCGTGATTTTGTGAGCATATATGTGTGTGTACAGGTGTGATTGTGTGTATGAGAGTATGACTGTGTGTGTGTATTTATCTTCTAGGTAAGGTCAGAAATCTTTAAATGCCCATATCCATCTCAGGAGCTTTTATCATTTAACAATAACCCCTAACCCTCCAGGAAATCCTTGTCCTTGGGGTGTACCCATAGTGACAGCTGTCCACACTAGTGCAAAAGTGCTGTGGTGTGTGACAGTGAGCATGTGTGCGCTGGCATATTGAGGTGTTAATGTCCCCGCGGAGTGTGTGGTGTGTGTGTGCAGTCGACTGTCTGTGGCAGTGTGTCTGTAACAGTGTATATTTGTGTGTGTCTGCGTGTGGCCCTGTGATGTGCGAGGTGGGCAGGCATGGAGAGATGTGGACTTGGGGCGGCGGGGCAGGCACAGGCTCCGGGAACCCCTCCTCCCACACCCCTGCACAAAGGACCTCTCCCCACCCCACTAGTAAGAGCGCCGACGCCCCTGTCCTCAGGCCACGCTGCGGGGCGGGGGGACTGGCACTGACCTTGGCACACTCAGTCTCATTGAGCGGTGGGCAGCTGATGGGCGAGCGGACAAGCACGGCGCCCAGGGGGGTGCTGCTGCAGTGGTGGCGGGCGCACTCTGCAATCCAGGACGCCCCGGGCTGGAGGGCACAGAGGTGGGTGATGGGGACCGTGGCCAGATGGATGGCCCGGGTGAACCAATCGGGTATAGCTCCGAAGACAGGTGCAGCCCCAAGCCTAGCACTGCCCAGGACCCTATCTGTACCCAGCCCTGGGTCCTGGTCCTCGGTGTCTCCTGCCGGAACCCCTTCCTAGGTGGGCAGTTAGGGGGCTGCATACCAAGAACAGGGAGGTGGTGCCGTTGGGGAAAGTGAAGAGGCAGGACACGTTCCTGCAGGAGCCGCAGCAGGCCGCCAGGTCCCGCGGGTGCTCATACTCCTGGTTCTGCAGGACAGGGAGAGACGGATGGGCTCGGCACATGCCCACCTCCGCCCTCCTGCCTCTCCCACTGTCTTTGTTTCTGAGCCCAGAGCAGGGCCCTCTGAAGACGCTCAGGAAGGGGACTCCCAGGCTCCTTCTATCTCGGCAGGAAGGTCATCCCATGGCTACTCTGTGATTCCTTTGCTGCAGGTCCTGGGCTCAGCCCCAGTGATAAAGAGCTCCCCCACCCCTTTCGAAGACGGCATCGCTGGTAATTACAGCTACCAGTTTCGGTTCCAGATAGACCTTAAGCTGAGTCCCAGTTCCTGTGGGGCTTTTGACAAAGGATTGGACTTCCCTAAACCTCAGTTTTTTCATCTGAAAAACAGGAACAATTCTAAGCCTGTTTATTCAATCAATAGTTCTTTAGCCCTCACTAGAAGCCAGTAACTATCCTAAGCATCGGGCATGTAGACGTGTTCAACAAATGACAGCAGCAACGCAAACACAGATATAAACAAACTAGGGGATATGCCAGCCACAGAAGGTGCTTCATACATGTTCTCTGTCAAATCCCCACCCTTGCCAGGCCTTCACTCCCACTGTTCCCCTCCTGGCCTCGCCCAACCCAGCCCTGTTTCCAGCACTTTCCACAGAGGTCTCCGGAGCCCCTGATGCCCATGCTCTAGACTTGTCTACAGAGCTTGGGGAGAGCTGGAGGGCCCCTCTGGTCTTGGAGCATCTAGGCTCTGCCAGGCCAGCCCTTCTGACCACCCCTCCCCCACCCCGTCCCATGCTGCCCCCTACCGCCTCGCAGTGGACGTCACACAGCACAGAGGTGGTGTTGATCTGGTAGAAGCCGGTGAGAGGGTCCAGCAGGTCAGTGCAGCGGGAGGTGTGGCACACGCCATCGGCCGAGAGCTCCACCACCGTCTGGCCCGGCTGCATCACCCCCAGCTCTCGGCTCAGACATACGGCAGCCTTCACTGCATGGGTGTGCAGGGCAGTCACAGTCACCCAGAGCCCAGCACCCACCCCCTCGCCACCCATGGCTCACTCACCCTGGCTATACCTCCCCGCTCACCGCACTCGTATTTGGCGCAGCCACACACGTTCTCCTCGCTGTGCATGAACTCCTCATCCAGCTGGGACTTCTCCCACTGGGTGGGGCAGAGGCGGTCAGCACCGGGGTGGGAAGGCCCAGCCCCGCCCTCGGGAGCAGTCTGCCACCTCAGCCCCTCTCTCCTTGCACCGGTGGAGAAGGGCCTGGGGCCTGGGGACCCTTGGCACCCTGTGAGCCCAGTCACCCTCCCGCTGAGGTTCCCCGCTGAGAAGCACCCCAGGGTCTTCTCTGGGCCTCAGGCCTCTCCTGTCACTCTGAGCACCCACTGGCCCCATCATAGGGGACCGATGCGTGGCTGCAGCACAGCATCTCGCTGGGCTCATGCTACTTCCCTTCCTCCTTCCCCAGTTAAAGGGAGAGAGAGAGGACGGGGCAGGAGGCAAAGTGAGAGGAGATGCATGTTGAGGTTTGGAGGGAATACATGTAATTCATAAAATTATGTGAAAAACATAACTTTAAACATAACTTTGCAGGTTTCCTGGCTCCTGATCCTGGCACTGTGATTACTAGCTATATGACCTTAACCTTAATGTCCTTGTATGTAAAACTGAGTTAATCACAGAATCACTGGGTTGTCGTGAGAATTAATGTGATAATATACATAAAGGCCCTAGGAGAGTTCCTGGCATATAGTTAACTCTCAACTAATATTAGCTACCGTCGTAAGTATCACCATCACCATCACCATCTTCACCATCCTCCCATTCCCACCATCATCACCAGCATCCTCATCATCCCCATCTTCATCATCATTGTACTTATTCCTCACAACTCTGAAGCATGACCACGCCCACTTTACAACTAAGGGCACTGTGCCCAGGGAGCAGGGCTTAGGACTCCAACACTGACCTGCAACCCGAGGCTCTGTGTCCTAGATGGAAGGCACAGGGTCTCCAGGGGAAGGGGCGGGAAGGGAGGAAAGGAAGCGGGGCAGGCCAGGGGAGGGCAGGCTCTACGTACCAGATGGCACCGGGGCACTGGGATTGTGTCGCAGTCACACTCTGAAAAACAGGAGGGGCCAGGACCCACCTCACCAGCGATGTCCAGGTGGAGGACCTTCGGGCCTCCGGACGCCTCACTGCAGGCGCAGCCCTCCTCCAGCCTGCCTCCCTCCCCCTCGCGGAGGCACCACTGGCCAACTGAAGGGAGGCAGCAGCTCCAGCTTCAGGGGGAGGCGCTCCAGGGCAGAGTGGCTGTGAAACACTCCTCTGGGGAACTCCTCGGCAGATGGCTTTACGTGCCGGGAGCTTTCCTCTGGGGCCAGAGCAATGACTGAGACAGACTAAAACCCCTGCCTTCACGAGGTTCACATCCAGGGGCAGAAAAAGACAAGCAAAATATCCAGGTGCAAACTAGAGTTTCCTGACTCTTTTTAAAACAGGTTTTTATTGATTTCAAAGAGAGGAAGGGAAGAGGGAGAGAGAGATAGAAGCATCAATGATGAGAGAGAATCATGGATAGGCTGCCTCCTGCACGCTCCCTACTGGAAATCGAGCCCACAGCCCAGGCATGTGCCATGACTGGGAATAGAACCGTGACCTCTTGGTTCATGGGTCAACTAGACCACTGAGCAACACAGGCCAGGCTCAACTCTTTTTAAAATTACATTTTTATATTAAGCTCACTGGTGTTCATGATTGATCACTCCCACCTACTTCCCCAAAGGATTTGAGGTGGATTTAACAAAATTTTATTACTAGTTGCAATAAAGACTGTTGATGGAAAGGGGCCCTGGATCTCCATCTTTGGGAGGGGCCACCCTGTCCGGGACTTACCACAGGACTTGTAGGGGCAGCAGCGGTCTGGGCTCCACACCTCCACCAGGGCAGTGCCCATGCCACACTGCACTTGGGGGCAGCGGAAGTTCTCACACACTGCACAGAGGGGAGGCAGGGGGCGCATTAGCCGCAGACAACTTGGAGCGTGAATCCTCAGAAATGCAACATCGGCTAAGGAGGGAGTCCCCCCAATTTCCTCAGACACCCTCCTGGGCTGAAGTCCAGGAGAGAAGTCTGGGCTCCTGGAATGTCCCTGTAGAACTACCTTGGGAGGCCCTACTTCTGCTCCGGGAGACATTACGATGTGGCAATGGCAGAACCTTAAGGTCACTCAACTGGGCCTCCCCCTCCGGGCTCTGTGTTACCCCGAGAGTAGCGATCAGAGGGGAGCCAGTGACCAGGATAAGTTCCACTGACCAGAGCGGTTCCCTCTGGGGGAGAGCACACCCTTCCCACCGGTGGACATCACCACATGCAGCCGCCCGAGCTGCTCGGCGTGGCCACACTCCAGGCTCACACTCCCTTCCTCCTGTTATTCAGGCAGGTCCCTCTTTGCAGAGGGTTCCTCGGCCACGCTCATGTATCGAGAGAGCAAGACCAGGAGTGAGGAAATCTCTCGGCTCAACTTCTTTGGTGGGGAGGAGAGGTACAAAGGTTAACGCTGAAGGGGAAAGAAGACTTGTTTGATTTACTAAAAAAATTGCTGGCACAGGTCAGCATTGTCAACTGGTGTTTTCCAAAAGTATGAAGCAGAGAGGAAGAAGGACATCGTACAGCGTCCAAGTAATGGGCTACTTTCTGGTTGTAAGAGGAAGCATGTAAGTGTCAGATGGAGGACTGTGGCCGTCCCCACCCCAATCCAGGGCCGAGGTTCACATCAGTTACAGTGGCTCAGCCACACGGTATGTGTCTCCTGGTGGGATGTACTACGAAGCTCATGCACTCTCCAGTTAGAAAACGTTTTAGTTGAATCCACCAAGTCTCAGGTCTTAACTTCCGGTTAACAGGAAGTGCACAGGCTAGAGAAGCAAGATGAACAATCCAGACGGTGGGACTTTCCGCAGGACCACAGCCAGGCCCTACAATTTAGTGTCACACAGAAAAAGGGACCCGTGCTAGATTAAAAGATGTTTAAGAGACGTAAGATTAATGTGTGGTCCTGGACTGGATCTTGGGTTGGACAAGCCAGGAGAATTGTGGACTGGGTACGAGATAACCTAAAAATGTTTTTAATGTGGAAAGGTGAAAGTCACGTGTTCACAGCTGGTTAAAGAAGAGTATGTCCAGGTGATGTCCTTTGGGTAAAGCACACACACATAAAGGCATCCCGAGGACACGGATGGAAATGCTGACAGGCGGCTACCTGGGAGGCAGGAAGACAGTGTTTTCACTTGGATGTTGTACTTTCTACAGGCAGATATAGGGCTTTGGTAACGAAAGCATAATGAAGACTGGGGCGGGGTAATAACATGAGTGTCCTGGGGAGGGGGCAGGGGGCTCTGTGAAGGGCCCGGTGGCACATACAGGACCCAGGAGCCCCTTCCGGCCGTGGCCCACGTCCGCCGGGACTCACCGCACTGGTACAGAGGGCAGCAGAGCTCCGTGGTGTTGCTGTCCACAGTGAGCGCCTCCCCCTCCTGACACTCGGGGATCGGATCTGGGCAGTCGCCACAGGCTGAGGGGAGAGGGGCCCTGCGGTCACAGGCAGCCCCCCTCGTCGGTGGGGGCGGGGCTTGGGAGAGGACAGGTGGCGAGGTGGGGACACCTTGAAAATCCAGGTGGGACGGGGCTAGACTAAGGCAGTGGTTCATGGTCCCCCGTGGCCTGTCCTGGAGTCAGAACGCGCACGTTCTCCCTGTGTCCACCTAAGTCGTGCGCCGAGCGAGCACCGGCTTCCTGGCGCTCAGTCGTCCACAGAGGATCGGTTTCCTCTTTCTCCTACGTCTCTCTGGACAGGGACCTCACCTTCTCCTGTGCCCCCTCCCCCCTGTGACCCCCATCCTTTCCTCCCCGCCACCCAACGAAACCGGGGTGGGGAAGGGGTGGCTGCGGCCCAGGGGAGCACGCTGACATCTGATGGCTTGCCCACTCACTGCAGAAGTAGTAGGTGCAGCACGAATCCCCCAGGCGGCCGGCGATCAGGATCTGGTCCTGGCGGCAGCTGGGGATCACCTCGGCCTCACACTGATCTGGGTCACACTCTGGGGAAAAAACAAAAACAAAACAGAATCGAGGCGCTGGGAGCAGACCCTGCCTGGCCACACCGGGCCACCCGCCCTGATTCTGTCCTAATCTCCAGCCAGAACCCAATCCCCAAAGCTGTCCTTGCTCCCTCACCCCAGGGGCAGGCTCCCACCTCCCCCAGGTGGTCGGCATCCCATTCTCCCAGCCCCCGACCTCTCACCACAGCTGTAGCTGGGGCAGCAGGATTCCTCCTGGAAGTGGGTGATGAGTCGGTGGCCTGGCTGGCAGGTAGGGGCAAGGCCCTCACATAGGGTCTGGTTACACACTGGCCCGGGGGCCACAGGGCCTGTCACCTGGAGGCCAGGACTTCTCCCAGCCTCCAGCGGTGCCCAGACCCTGGACACCTGGTCCCCATGACACCTCCCAGCCCCCAGGTCCCTCGTTCCTAGAAGGAGCCTCAGATGGTGACTGGGACAAAAGAGCAATAATAGTTAACATCCAACCCAATGGACCGCGTGCCAGCGGCTGTTCTGGATCAGTATTCACTTCTGTAATTCTCACAACAGCCCGGAAGGTGGGTACTATCAGCCCCCTGTTACAGGAGGATCGACTGAAGCACAGAGGATGTTAAATGATCTGCCAATGTCCCCAGGCTGCCAGGTGGTGGAGTCCACTCCAGAGCCTGTGCCTTTAAGCCCTGCCCACCCTAAGGTGTGGCTCCTGTCCCCCAGGTGGGCTTCTCTCCCTCCCCCCCAGTTCCCCCACCAAACACCAGACACGTTCACTTTCCCAGCCTTGTGCTATCCATCAGGGTCAGAGCTGGAGCCTTTTAACTGTCTTGGAGTCCAGGCCCAGGGAAGTGAACAGTGGGACTCACCACAAACAGCCCCCAGGCAGCACGGATCCTCCGTGGGCCGGAGCAGGGCCACCTCCCCAAAGCGGGGACAGGTTTCAGGGCGGGGGCCCGGGCAGTCCAGGTCCACTGGGACGATGGTGTCCTGAGCTTGGCACTGGTGTTGGCAGCATCCGCTGAGGGAGCTGTTCCAGGTCTCCCCCAGGGCCCGCGGCACCCCCGTGCTGTCCGTGCAGGCTGCAGAGGGGGTGTGGGGTAGGCACAGGGGCCTCAGGAGGGTGGGGAGACCCAGACTGTCCCAGGTCAGACCTTCCCTGGGACAATGACCAGCCCAAAGCAGACCTGGAAGGATACAGGCCATGGGTGCAGGAGGGTGAAGGAGGGCCTAGGGCGAAGCCAGCTTGGAGGGTCCCACCCCGGGAGGGCAGGAACCTACCGCACTTCTCCTCAGGGATGCAGAGCGCCGAGTGGCGGCGGTGCAAGAGGGTGCCCTCAGAGCAGACGCAGCCCTCGCCCAGCACCTGGCACTGCTCCGGGTCCAGCGGGCCCAGCATCCCATCCTGGCAGGACTCGGGAGGCTCACAGGCCGCCACACAGGCCTGGTATGTGGAGTCGCTGGAGCACAGGAAGGCTGCAGGGACACAGAGGGCGTCAGTGAGCACCATCTGCGACTCAGCAGACAGTGCGAAGGGGTTTCACGACCTCTTTCCTCTAGATCAGGAGCCAGCAAACCAAGTTTGACTGAATGTTTCACAGCCACGTCGTTCATTTACTCCTGAATGTGGCTGCCTGTGTCCTACAGGGCAGAGCAGAGTGGTTGTGCAGAGGCCGTACCACCCCAAAGCCTCGAAGATTCATCTGGCCCTTCACAGACAACATTCCAACCCCCTCTTCTAAGTCAGTGTTTTCAAACTCTCTTGACTGTAAAAATTAGATTTGACATTGTGGTCCAATAGAACAGTGGTCTGCCCTATCTGGTTTGGCCTAGTGGATAGAGCATCGGCCTACGGACTGGAGAGTCCCAGGTTTAATTCCTAGTCAGGGCGCATGCCTGGGTTGTGGCCTCGATCCCCAGTAGGGGGTGTGCAGGAGGCAGCCGATCAATGATTGTCTCTCATCATTGATGTTTCTATCTCTCTCTCTCCCTCTCACTTCCTCTCTGAAATATATATATACATATATGTACATATATGTGTATATATATATATATATATATATATATATATATATACACACACACACACATACACACACACATATATATGAAAGAACAGTGGTCCTCAAACCAAATAGCCAAAGAATTACCAGGAGTTTTTGAACTGCTATCATGGGGACCCCAGCCCAGACCAATGGAATCGGAATCTCTGATTGTGGGGCCCAAGCATCACTGCTTTTTGAAGTTCGCTGGGCAATTTCAAAGGGTAGCTGGAACGGAGAATCACTGATATATTGCAACAACAACAACAACAACAACAAAAACTTGTTCATGAGATAATATTTAATTTTTCTAGTATATTCTATTTTATTGTATTTTTCAAATGCTGGCGCTGACCCCAAACGTTGATTTCATACCCACTGAGTTGAAATCCACAGTTTGAAAACCATATTCTGGGTGGCATTGTCTTTTCATTTATCTGTCACATTAAAGGTGTGGCTTCCTGTGAGCCATCTCCTGCCTGTCTGGGTGTGTTCAAACTACTTGAGGCCAGTCCACCCCTGCTTATCCCCCTGCCCCCGGGCAAAGCTAATGGGGGTGGGACAGTGTGGATCTCAATTCTCTTTAAGGAAGGAGGGGAGAGACTGAAAGAAGAGGACGATGACCAACAGTGAAGAGAAAGGAACGAATATGTGCTGGACATAACCATGTGACGGGCTAGTGTGAAGCACTCTGAACACAGTCTCTTATGCCATCTTCAAGCCAACCCTAGAGGGAGCTATCATTCCTGTCCCCATTTTACAGATGGGGCAAGGAGACTCAGAGAAATAAAATAATAAATAAATAAGATTTACTTGACTTGGTAATATAAATTAGAACAAAAATAAATTTGTTAATTTGTTAAAATATGCATAGATTTATTTATGAAGTATATAGACATTTATTAATTAATGCAATTGAATGAATGAATAATTAAGTCTGGAAAGCCTCGACTTGGACTCAGGTCCGTAAAAGTATTTCCGGCTCTAACTGTGGGAGCAAAGGAGCCATGGAGGAGACGCCTGCCCTCGCCCGGCCACCAACTCACGGCAGTAGTCAGAGCGCCGCCACTCGATGCACACGTGGAACTTGTGGCACATAGCCACGTACACCGTCAGTGCCACGCAGGGCTGCTGCACGTACTTGGTGTCCCGGATCCACAGCTCACAGAACGACTCTGGAGAGACCTGGGCACACGTATCAGGCAGTGCTGCCTCCCTGGATTCCCCACATCCCGGGGCCCAGCTCTCCCTAGCGCTGCCCGGAGGTGACAATGAGCCTCTAACAGACACCCAATCTGGTTCCAAATAAGACCTCTGGGGAGCTCACCCAGATCTGCCCCTCCCTTCCTGGCCATTCCCAGCCAAGGGGGTCCCCCCATTCTGAACCCAGTTGGCACATACAAAGCTGTGGCAGGCGCTGAAGGTGCGGTTGGACACCATGCGAATGCAGGGAGAGCAGTCAGCCGTGGCACAGCTGTCTGGGCGGAAGCGGGTCTGGCCCACGGAGGTCAGGGAACTGGGCACCTGCCAGCTGTCCAGAAAGGGAGCAGGGTCCTCGTCCTCGCCCACCACAGAACCATCCTCCAGGGTGAGGTCATTGGTTGCGTCCCCATCACAGATACCTGAAGGGGGCAGAATTAGCCAACAGCCACAAGAGTCACCACACTCCCAGGTCCTCAGCTGTCACTTTGCATATTCCTCAGAACAAGTCTTGAGGCTGGTATTAGTATTATCCCATTTTATAGGTGAGGAAAATGAAGCCCAGAGAAGCTAACAAACCTGCTATGTAAGAAAATGTCTTTGTTCTAAATACATGCCCAAGTATTTAGGGATACAAAAGTATTTTCAAATGGTGCAGGAAAAAATGCATATATATAAATTGCATATGCACAGAAAAGTGCATTGATACAAATACACACACACACACACAGTATGCCTCTATCTCTATCGCTATCTCTATATCTATATCTTAGTATACAGAGAGAGAAGCAAATGCAGCAAAATGTGAATACTTGGTAAATTTGAGTAAATAGTACATGGGAGTTCCTTATACTATTTTTGTAACCTTGAAGTTTGACATTATATGGAAGTTAAAAGTTACTTCAAAAATGTCTGCTTGACCTGACCGATTTGGCTCAGTGGATAAAGCGTCGGCCTGCGGACTGAAGGGTCCCAGGTTCGATTCTGGTCAGGGGCATGTACCGTGGTTGCAGGCACATCCCCAGTAGGGGGTATGCAGGAAGCAGCTGATCGATGTTTTTAACTCTCTATCCTTCTCCCTTCCTCTCTGTAAAAAATCAATAAAAATATTTTTTAAAAATGTCTGCTTTAACAGAGATGGCTAGCTAGTTGTCACACCTGTTTCTTCTGCCTGGGCAATCTGCTAGCTTATTTTTCCCAGGCTCCCTTGCAGTTGTTGAGACCATGTGACTGAGTCATTGACTGAGGCGATGAAACCCGAGTGAAGGTGATGGACACCACGTCCAGACCTGGCCCATAAACATTTCCCAACGCTTTCCTTCTGTGGAGTTGGAAGCTCGCGTTGAAATGGTAGCGCCACAAGATGGGCGGATCCTCTGTTGGGGAATTTATGTGTGCAGGAAATAAACTGTGTGTGAAGGCACTGAGTGAGGGAGGGGGCTGAGGTTTACCTGTCATAACCTCTAGTATGGCCTTAACTTCCAGCTTCTCTCTCATACTCTGGGCGTCAGACACACACTTCCCTGCCCTTGACTTTGCTCAGGCGGCTCCCTCTGCCTGAAATACTCTCTCCAAGGACCCCTTTAATGCACCGTCCATGACCTTCCCAATTCTGTGTCACCTTCCCCAAAAGACTCATTTTCCTTTAGATTCTCACTCGGTATTCCCCCATGCCTAGCAGAGTGGCCATGGTACCAAGTGTTGGTTTGGATAACTTAGCTGTCTTCTGCCCTGACACTTCGAGCCACCAGCTTTGTGAATATAAAGCCTCATTTAATAAAATTTTATCGATGGTCCCAAAGGTCACATTTTTGGTCTTGGCATTGAGTCACTGAAGGGTGTCACAAAGCGACCCTACGGAGGAGTTGGCCCGCCCAGTTACCGCTGACCACAGCACTCTGCCAGGTGTGAGCAGTAGAACAGGTGAGAAAAGGGTGCTGGTGGTGCTGGTGCTGGTGGTACTGATGTGTGCAAGGAGAGATGCTTGTATCAGTAAAAACAGAAGTTTCATCAAACAGGAGGTTTGTCTTTTTTGCCTCCTGTTCTGCCCCCAGTGACTGGTACCTGGTAACTATATGTTGCACAAATGAAAGAATAATCAGGAAGCAGACTTAGATGTGTTAGTCTAAGTGTAGAGGGCATTTTGACTACAGGAGCATGAGTGTGAATGAACAAAACGGGAGCAGACTTACGGATGGAGGTCATAAGTGTGTGTGTGTGTAAGTATTCCCTATGTCGTCCATCACCATAATCAGGGCAGTCTGTCATGGAGTCCCCTGCCCCTTCAAGGAGTAGCAGTCCATACTCGGATTCCTCCTGAATCCAAGTTTGCTTATCAAAATACACTGGTCCCTGAGGGCACGGGCCAAGGGCAATCATGCTGTGGTCTAAGAACACTAGCTCTATGTGTGTGGCAGCTCTGCTGTGTGATCTTAAGCAAGCCACTTAACCTCTCTGAGCCCCCTTTCTTCTCTAGTTCAATGACCACCTCTCAAGGCTATTGTGTGGATGACCTGGAGTAAGTGCGATCGGAGCGTGGAAGTGCTTTGTGAAGTGCTCAGGCATACACGGGCTGGAAGGATTATCTGGTATTAGGGAGCCACCAGCGAAGCTGACAGACAATCCTGCCTGAAGCGACAACTGGCCGAGGCCAGAGCCCCGAGCCATCTCCCTGCTGGCAGCTTCAGTTCCAGAATAGAAGACATTAGGGACATTGGGTCTCTGCCTGGCAGCTCTCCTGATCCCCACTCTCGCCTGACACTCTGTCCCAGCCTTCCCTGGTACAGGGGAATCTGTGTCTGGGGGGCAGAGGTGGACCCAGGAAGCAGCCCCCTGCCCCCAGCTGGGTCCCACCTCACCGCACAGGCCACGGCCCTGGGCCTCGCTGGCTTTGCTGGCCTCCAGGATCATGAGTCCCGAGCTGTGGAGCCACTGGATCAGGATGTGTGACGGTGTCCGGATTACGTACATGTGGCCTGTGTCCTCAATTCTGAACCCATACCTGCTCACGGGGGGCTGTACAGGCTGTGAGTCCACTGTCACCTTAAAGGGGGGAGGGGTTGTGCTGAATGTGAGCACAGCTTGGTCATCCATCCATCCATCCATCCATCCATCCATTCGTCCCTCCATCCATCCATTCGTCCCTCCAATTATCCAACAACAGGTTATTAAGTGCCCTCTCTGTGACAGGCTCTGTTTCAGGCACCGGCAGCCAAGACACAACCCGAGGTGCACAAAAGAGTTCCGTGGAGGTTTTATGAGCACACGACAATGAAGCCAGAAGTGCAACATCTAGAAGCAGGCCACATCTCTATGGGCAAATTAGCAAATTCTGGGTCCCTCTAATCACTCTCTTCTTTCCTGCTTCTGCTCAGATAATTTCTTCTGGGAGGTCTTCCCCAAACCCCCAGCCTCTGGGCCGGGCACTCCTCTCTGGGGTCTCCCCATCTCTGCGCTGACCACTAAGACAGAATCCCTCAGAGCAAAAGTGCGGAAGTCAGATATTTAACCACAATCATGAAGGTCACTGTTTCTTGCCCCTCTAACGTCTTCTGTCACAGTATTCCTCCCGGTACTCCTCCTTGCTTGACAGTACGGTGGCCAAAGTATTCTAATTAAAACCCCTTCCAAATATACTTAATTTTGCATTGTTTTTCTTAAAATTGTCCTTCCCCACCCAGTTCCCAACCATGAATAAGCCTCAGGCCCCTCCACCCCTGGACACCCTGGCCCTCCACTGACTGCTGCCTGGCCCCAGAGACCGGCTCTTTGACGGACTCACCTTCCGGTTGAAGCGATCAATGGTGACCTGATGGGCCAGGTGAGTCACATTCAGCATCACCAGACAAAACGGGGGCCAGTTCAGGTGCCCCTGCAGAGACATCCCAGCCCCCATCAACCCATCAGCTTGGAGCCCCGTCCTGCCTCCTATTCTGGTGAACAAGTGTGAGCACCCTCCGCCCCCGTCCCTGACTCCTCTGCCAACAACATGCCAGCGGCACCACTGGGGCTGTGCAACGGTGCAGAATCCCATAGAACATTTTTGGCTCTACCTGACCTCCATGCAAGCTCAGCCACAACGAACAAACAAAGAACCCGGCCTCCTCCACCTGGCTCATGGGGCATCCTAGTGGGGATTCCCTGCAGCTGGCACCCTTGACCAGGCCACATCCCTGGAATGGCATCCCAGATCCTATGCACATGCCTAGGAAGCTGGGACAAGCTGGGGATGGCACAGGCCCCAGGAAAGGCCAGCAGGTGGCAGACACCACTGACTCTTTCCCCACGCACCCATTTCAGGAGACCCCCGGGAGACAGAGCTTCCACATCTGTCCTCACCGCCTCAAAACCCAACTCATTGCTAATCCCCCTCCAGGCCTAGTCATAGCCCCAAGTGCGGGCAGAAAGAAGCAGGCAGTCACCAGGTTGGCGCTTTTGCAGTCGAGGACATGGACGGTGACCATTTCGTCTGAGCTCTGGCTGAGGGTGTAGATGGCCTCCTTGAACAGGGCTGCATGGCTCCCATCAAAGGTCACAAAGCTCAGATCAGGGAAGATGGAGCATCGGCCTGCGGGAGGGCAGGGGACAAAAAGAATAAACAGGTGCCTTCAAGGCCAAGGCTGTGTAGGAACACGGAGCCGGTGCCTGGGTCTTTTCCTGGGCGATGCAGAGGCCCTGGGGGCTAGAGGGTCACACAGAGGTTGCAAGGGTAGGAAATCTGCCAGGTCAAGGGTTGCACTGAGACAAGAGGTCCCACGGGAGGTCATTTTCAGGTCAGGGTTACTCTAAGGCTGGGAAGCACCAGGTCAGAGGTAGAAATCAGGCTGGAGCAGAGGTACAGGAGGACACAGTACGAGGACAGGGGAGGCTCCAGAGGACCCCAGACTCACAGGCACATTCCCAGAAGGGGCAGCAGCGGTCCCCGCCCACTCTCACTGAGAGGCCCAGGACCCCACAGTGAAGGGGTGCAGCACCCTGGGGACAGTGCTGAGTCAGGTTCACCCGGATCAGCTGGTCCTCCACGCAGATGTGGCGGATGCAGTCCTCCTCCGCGATTGGCTGGGCACAAGGTGAAGGGACGTGTGAGGGCCCAGGCTAGAAGCCACAGCCACTCACCCCCAGCCCACCCAGCCTGAAGCCATGAGGGCCCGGAATCCTTTCAGATGCAGGTTCTAGCAGGAGGAGACCCTGAGGTAAGCCTACCAGGGAATGGAGCCCTCATTCTCCATCTACCCAACCCATCGGGGCCTGGGGCTGGGCTGCGCATGAGACTGAGGGTCAGAGGACTGACTCCCTGAGTCTTTGCATATCTGCCTGGTCTCTGCTGAGATCCCCAGGTACACAGTGTGCAGACACACTAGCTCAGGCTCATAGAAGTCTAAGCACCCCTCCCACAAGCACCCCTCCCACACTCTATCTATCTATCTATCTATCTCACAAATGCACAGAGACAGTCTCTCAGCATCATGTATCACACATACAGATCTCTGAGTGTTCAGAGTCTCACATACATGAACACAAGTGTGCGTACACAGTCCCATGCAGGCACCCAGACACAAACATGCACACTGACATACCCATGTGGTTATACCTGGACATCACACCAAGCCGTCCAATTAGCCCCTGGGGCCCCTTTGGGGCACAGTGTGACCCTGATATGGTATCAGGGGCCCAGAGGAGCCTGGAGAACTTTTCAGGCTCCAGGAGCATGGGGAAGGGGTGAAGGCAGTGACTAAACCTCATCTTGTAGCCTGGCCGCTGGTTAAGAAGCTTCCATAGGACGTGCCCCTAGCCCAGGTACGTGAGTGTGGTGGTGCTCAAGCCCAGTGGCATGGGAGGAGGGAAGGCATGGAGGGTCCATATACAGGAGGCCAGAAACCTGACAAAACACTCACGACACACATGGCAGATGCGTTGGCCTCAGTGGTGGTGGCCAAGGCCACGGCTGAGCCCTCGGAGATGCTCTGGACTGGGGCCGAGCGCCCGGACTGCTCCGTGGTGGCCTCTCCCACTGGCCCTGCGGGGGGCTGAGGTCCTGCCGAGGTTCCATGGGCCTCAGGGAGTTGAGGGAGCAGAACCAGTGAGCTCTCTCGGGAGGCGGTCCTGGCCGAGACATGGCTCAGGGGATGGGATGTGGGCACCAGTGGCCCTGTGCTGGCCCAGGGATCCTTGGCCTCGGTCACCAAGGTAGCAAGAGTGTGGGCCACAGCAGGCGTGAGCGCTGTGGGCCCCTCCTGGGCAGAGCCGTGCACCCAGGTGGGCAGAGACACCTGCTTGGACAGGATGGCCGTCTTCTCCGTGGTGCTCTTTCGTGGGGCAACAGATACTGTGGAGGCCACCCCGTAGGCCACAGTCACCACTCCAGAGGCTGGCAATGTGGCTCCCAGAAGCGGGCCTGGAACTGTGCCTGCTGCCGGAGGGGTTGTGTGACTGGGTGGGTGCACCTGGGCCACCATAGCTGGGGTGAGAGGCCGTGCAGGGCTGAGGGGCTGAGCAGATGGAGTCGTGGCCATGGCGGGAGATGTGGCCTGCTGCTGGAGTGGAGGGGTGACGACAGGGCCCTCGGGGCCAGGAGTGGCCACTGGGGCAGATGTGCCCACCTTGGCCAGGGGTAGGCTGGTGTCGGGAGGTAGGCCAGAGAGGAGCTGGGGGGGTCGAGTTGACTCTGGAGATACGAAGGGTGTGGCCCCCAGCCCATGGGCAACTGTGGACAGGCCAGTGGCAGCCAGAGTCCCTGGGGGTGGCGCTGGAGGCCTGGTGGCTGTGGTGGTGTGCCCGGAGGGGTGGGGCGGGGCAGTGGGGAGTGGACTGGGAAGTGGGGATGGCAGCAGGCCCGTGGGTTGGCCTGGCCCCAGGTGGACCTTCTCTGTGGGTGGCATCATCTCCACTCCCTGGGTCGCCACAGGGCTGACAAGAGCCTGTTCTGCTGCTGCCCCAGGCTTGGCTGGGGGGCTGCTGGGACTGGGAATGGGTTGGGTCTGTATGGACTGGGGGATCCCTGTCCTGTTTGTGACCTTTGTTACTGCAGGTGTCAGCCAAGTCTCGTGGGACTGTGAGGAAGTGGGAGGCCTGGAGGTCACTGCAGGGGAAGCCACAGGCCTGGAGGAGGGACCTGCAGGCAAGCCCAGGCTGGGCAAGGCCTGTAGGGGTGTCGTCCTAACAGGCAAGGAGCCAGGGCCTGGGACCGTCACCGCTTTGGTCATGAGTGGGAAGCGAGGTGCAGGGGGTGACTGGGAGGAGACTGTAATGTTGGGGCTCCCTGCAAAGGTCATGGTTACCCTGGTCGTCTCCATGGCACCCAACCCCATGCCAGGTGTGGACATCTGCCGCAAATGGGGGAGGGATGAGGACCTTGGGGCGTGCGGGGTGCTGGGGGGGCTGGCGGTCACTCCCTTGCTGGCCGGGGCCCCTGTGGCATGGGCAGGGAGGTTCGATGCCGTGACCCCCAGGGGTTCCTGGGTGGGGGCTGGAGGCAGCGGTGGCCCCTCAGTGGCTGCCAGGGATGGGTTCAGGGCCGTGGTGGGCGGGGCAGCTGGGGTGAATGCAGGCCTGTGTTGGGGGGCCCCGGGAGTGTCCTGTGGGAACTGGAGCTCCTGGTCCCTGGGGGTGGGCAGCTCTTGACTCGGAGGCAGGGTCTCGTTGCCACGGGCCTCTGTGGGAGCCAGAACTGCAGGCTCCACACCTGGGGCAGATGAAAGAAGAGGCTCAGAGGGTGGGGTGACTGCTGCCCAGGGGTCACACTGTGCAGGGCTGGGGTCAGATGGGCACCCGAGGTGAGCGGGGAAGACAGCTTCCCACGGCTGGTTAGGCTGCCTGACCAACCCCGGCCTCTGCCACGTGGGTGACTCAGAGGAGCCAGCGGATCTGGGCTCTGCCGCGTGACTTCAAGCCAGTCCCTCCCTGACTCTGGGCCTCATTTTCCCTCTGTGAAATCGGAGGATGGGCTGGATGAGGTCTCAGCCTGCTCCACAGTGAGTGTTCTTCCGGAGGCCCCTCTGCTGACCCGGGCTGTCCAGGAACCTGGGAGGTCTGGGTATGATGGGTCCGTGAGACCCTGGGGTTTACAGCGAATCCGAGGGAGGGATGAGAAGTGCAGGCCACTCACAGTCCTCCACGTAGACGCATCTCTGTGTGACCTCATCCAGGACCTTGGGGGCGGGGCACGCCGGCACACAGCCCTCCACCCTGGGGGCAGAGCAGGAGGGTTAGTGCTCGGGAATGTGAGCGGGTCAGCTCTTTTCACCTGCATTGAGCACGGGCCTCGTCCTTTCTTATGATGTGTGTGTGCTCTTATCATGTACACACTCCCATGAACCTCCATATCCTGTCACATATCACACAGAAGCACACATACCCCAACATGCATGCTGCACATCCTGCCCTCAGACCGAGAGGGAAACACACAAACAAGGTCCAGCTAAGCACACACTGTGCACTCACTTGCATGTGCTCACCTGTGCCTCTATCCAGGCACATTCTCACACCCCCCACCCCATGCCTGCAGGACTCAAAAATGTTCACACAGATATACATACACGTCCACACAGACCACTACAAACATCAGTGCACACACGCTCATGCACACAGCTGCACCAACACCCAAACACACGCAGCTCAGACACATGCGTGCACACAGCTGTACAAGCCCAGGCACACCTTGTACACACAAACACACACAGGGCTCAGCTATATGCACATTGTGCACAGATATTCACATATGCTCAGATGAGGCACATTCATCTGGTACACACCCCTCATACACACAGCACACATGTGTATATAAGTATATGTGAGTACACACACACCTCAATATATACTTATGCCTCTGCCCACAGATGACGTACAAACCCATTTCCACTTATGTATGCTCTACAGCAGTTGTTCTCAACCTTCTGGCCCTTTAAATACAGTTCCTCATGTTGTGACCTCAACCATAAAATTATTTTCGTTGCTACTTCATAACTGTAATGTTGCTACTGTTATGAATCGTCATGTAAATATCTGATATGCAGGATGGTCTTAGGTGACCCCTGTGAAAGGGTCGTTCGACCGCCAAAGGGGTCACGACTCACAGGTTGAGAACCGCTGCTCTACAGGCTAATGCGCATACCTTGATGCCATGCCATCTCACCTGGGCACGTCCTGGCAGCTGGCTGCCCTGGGGTCCCGGCAGGTTTGGAAGCAGGGGCTAGCACAGGCATCATAGCGCCACTCGCAGATGGGGTAGGCAGCCCCCCCTGGCTTGGCATCTGGAAAGTCACCCGCCCCAGAGTCTGAGGACGGGGCGTCAGTGCCAGAGCACAGAAGCAATCCAGCTCAGCCCATGCCCACCCGCCCACCCTTGGAAGAGACAAATGGACTCATGGGGCAAAAGTGGGGACAAATAAATAAAAGCCAACCTCAGGGGACACTGTCGCTGAGAGTTGGGGTCAGGGCCTGGAGGATCCATGGAATGGGGTCAGGGAACTCGGTGGAAGGGCTGAGGAAGGGGGTGCTATGGAGTAGTCATTGGCGTTGGGCTTTGAGGGGTGACTGAAGAGAAGGCTGTGATCCCTGATCTCTCCATAAGGCTGCCTGTCACCCTACCCCTCTGAGACCCTGATGGTCAGGCTTGCCTTGCACCCAAGGACACAACCCCATCCTTCCTGCTCTGCCTCTGGCCAGGCCACTGCAGACCTCCAGGGAGCCAGGAGGCTTTCCCCTGAGGGTGAGGGAGGGGTTGGGGAATCCCCTCCCCTGTCAGCCAAGGCCCTGTGGGGCATCTGGCCCCAGACAAGGACAGCTGTTCTTTACAAGTCCTACCCACCCCCGTTCCCAGAGGGCCTCCGTGAAGTAGCCAGTCTCCGACCCGGTGCGTGGAGTTTGAGCACTGTCTTTGTTGCCCCTAGTAACTTGGGCTACTAATAATAACAACAGCTGACTCAAATAGCACCAAGTAGGATACTCAACATTTCACACAAGTATGCACTCATTCATCCTCACAATAACCTTACGAAGTAGCATTATTATTATTCCCATTTTATAGATGAAGAAACTGAGGCACACAAGCTGCTGGGGAAATTAAACTCTCCCGGGGCAGAGTTCCTCCTAAAAGGCCCCGTGGCCAGGGCCTTGGCAAATGAAGGGTCCCTCAGGGGAAGCGTGTGTAGCCTCTGCGGGGCTTCAAGGCAGACAGGACCCCAGACCTCCCTGGCACACCTGGGGGTCTCTGCTCCTGGCCCCGCCCTGCAGCCCCTTCCTGACTTCCTAACCCCTGCGCTGCTGCTGCCTGTGGAGAAACCTGCTTTCCAAGATCCTTGGGACCAGAACCGAGAACTTCACTATGAGCCAGGCCCAGAGCAAAGCGCACGAGATACATTCGATCGCCCACAGTAACCCTGAGGCAAACATCGCCGTTGTTCGGGTGAAGAAACAGTCAGGGAGGGGGTTCTCCTCGAGCACCAAGGACCCCGGTCAGCATTCGAACCCAAGGCAGTCTGGCTTCAGAGCGTGGGCTCACCCGCTCTGCCTCGGGGTCCTCCAGAAAGGGACACAGCCCTGCCATCACAGCCAGCGATGACTCTGTCCTGGGTGCGGTTCTTGGTGGACTGGCTGGAGGACCGCTGAATGTAAGCGTGAGCTGGCCCAGCCTGGCGTGTGTGTGTGTGTGTGTGTGTGTGTGTAGTATGGGTGGGGGTGATCAGTGTACAGCCTGGCTGGAGACACATTTACACATGTGTGGGTTCATCCATATAGTGGGAGGTGCCCTCATAGGCATGAACACACATGTGCTCATACGGGTCAGAGAGGCCAGGCTGGAGCGGTAAAGAAATTGTGATCACTCCCTCCCGGGTCCAAGCAGAGACTAAGTCATTAGGGGCAGGCACACCGGCAGGGGGATGGCAAAGCCCTGGGACCCTTTCCAGTACTGGCTGGAAAGGACATGGTGCTGCCCCATCACAGGGGCCCGGGCCTCAAAGGGCGGGGGGTGGGGGGAAGGGAGAGGCTGCGGTTCGCAGGGCAGGCATGTGCCCCCATCAGCACGAAACCTGAGCCAGAGAGCTGCGCAAGCAGCACCACGATCACTCTCCCTGTGTTTCCACAAAGGCCGCCCTATTTTTAGACGTGTGACTGGCCTGTGGGCGTAGGCAGGACCCGGGAAGCTGGCTGGGCCCCGAGCCACGCTGCCCACACTCCTCAGGCCACCAACATGGAGGCCAGGACACTTCCCGCCTCAGGGTGGCACCCACGTGGTCTCCTGGTGCCAGGAGAGTGAGGATTCCGTCTCTTGGGGGCAATTGGAAGGGGAATAAGGAGAGGGGCTGAGGAATTGAGGGTGATGGCAGGACGGACACTTACCCAGAAGGCGGAAGAGTGTGCCCCGGCGGAAGACCTCGGAGTGTTCATATGGTCGCAGGGCCAGCGTGGGGCCTGACACGTGAAGGAAAGAGCCAGGCTCTGCCAGGGACTCCAGGGCCACCAGGCCTGCCCGCCAGGTCCCCTGGTGCAGTGAGAAGGAGGCGTGGTGGTGGAAGGCGTCGCTGCCCTGCCACTTGGCCAGTTCCAGAGACCCGTTGGCTGTGACGTGGAGGAAGAAGTTGGGTCTGTCTGCTGCCTCCAGGGATACCACATCCGGATCTGCAGAGAGCCACATGGTAAGGTCAATGCAGAGAGAGGCCCTGATGGGGGGCACACACCCGGCACCCGTCTGCACTCTCAGTGGCACAGGACGGCTCGCACTCTGTGGAGAGCAGCAGGCCCTGCTCCTCCAGGCCCGCCCGCCTCCCCTCGGCCCACCTCGTCTGCCTGCCGGCTGCCCCTCTGCGCACCTCCTCTTCCCCAGGGCAGGTGGAGGGTTGGAGAAGCCACCGACTGCCAAACCTCGGGAGGTGAGCGACCTCCCTCCCTTCCCTCCTTCCTTCCGCAAACACTTTGAGGACGCCCCCCTGTGCCAGGTGCAATTCTAGATGCCAGGACACAACAGTGACCAGAACAGACGGATGTGGCCGCCCTGGTGGAGTTACGTTTTATTGGTCACACCAGACAAGCTGGGCTTGGTGATTTGCCAAATTTCAGTGACCCCAGCTTGGTCCTGCTCCTCTCAGAATCCCAGGGGGTCAAAGCTGGTGGAACTAGGGGACTCTGAGTCCAACCCCAGGTGGGAACACAGTGTCCCCGAGGGAAGGCACTTGCCCAGAGACTGTTTCCTTACCCTTTCTCCAACATCCACAAGGACCCATTTCTAGAGTGGGGCTCACTGCTGGCTGGATATCCCCCTCCCTACCCAAGACAGTCTCTACTCTCCATTTGTCCTCATCACAATCTTTCCCACCCCTAAGGATGCACCTCCTCCACGCAGCCACCCAAGACCTCACCTGGAAGGCACTTTCTCTTTTGCTGTCCAGTACCTTGTATATAGTATGGGGGGTGGGGAGGGAGGAGCACAGGATGGAATCGGGGTGGGAGCCTGGGTCCTCACTGGGTCTGCCCCCCGCCCCCAGCTGCCCATGAAACCCAGGCCTGACTGAGAGGGAGGCTGGACTCTGGGCCCAACTTCTTCCTCCCACAGTGATGCTCTCGAGGCCAGGCTGCTCTGGAGCTCTTTTTTTTTTTTTTTTTTTAAATATATTTTATTGATTTTTTACAGAGAAGAAGGGAGAGGGATAGAGAGCTAGAAACATCGATGAGAGAGAGAAACATCGATCAGCTGCCTCCTGCACGCCCCCCAGTGAGGATGTGCCCGCAACCAAGGTACATGCCCTTGACCGGAATCGAACCTGGGACCCTTGAGTCCGCAGGCCGACGCTCTATCCACTGAGCCAAACCGGTTCGGCTGGAGCTCTTAATATGCCCGTAAAACCACTGGAAAATCAACACTTCCTCGAGTGCAGACCTTACTAGACTAAACTATTGAGTGGGAACAGAAAACCCCCACTAACAGGTGGCCTATCACATCTGGAAGGTTGTGAGACACCCTTCTTCACACAGACCTGGGGGTCAGCAATGTCTGGGGAGGAAGTATCCTTCTTGGGGTGGTACTTCTGGCCCTCCTGGGGCCCAGTGCTGGCTCCTCACTCCCAGGCCCTGCTCGTGCAGTGACATGGTTCCTCTGGCACCTCCTCCTGTACCTCCAGCTCACACCACCGTGAACATCACCCATTGCTGGGAACTCTGGCTGTGCGTGGAGCAGGGCTGGAGCCGGGGTGTCCCTCCCCTCTGGGCAGGGTCTGCGGCTGCTCAAGCACCACTGAACTCTGGAGAGAGGTCGATGCCTGTAACGCTAAGCCCTCGGGGTTGCTGGTGGTCTGAGACCCAGGAGGCGGGTCCCAGGTGTGCTCCAGTGCGTGTCCCACCCGCCTGGAACTCAGGAGCATAACCTGAGCAAGTCAAGAGCTGGCCACTCCATTCACAGGAGGAGGCCCTGCTGGGGTCAAGGTTCCAGCCAGTTCCCCTTGGCATTTAAAGTCTATCCCAGCTCAAAAGTGGGACTAGGAAGGAGCAGAGGGGCAGGGAAGGAAGAAGAGGAGAAGGAGGAGAGAAGGGTAAAAAGGAGGAGGAGAAGGGAGCGGAGGAGGAGGGGGAGGAGGAGGAGGAGCAGAAGGAGGAGGAGGAGAAGGAAGGGGAGGAGGAGGAGAAGGAAGGGGAGGAGAAGGAAGGGGAGGGGAAGGGAGAGCAAGGAGGAAGTGGGGAGGAGAGAAGTAGCGGTGTTGCCACCTGCTTTGCTGGAACACAGCCATTGTGTAAGGCTAGATACAAAGGTGTCCCTGGACTTTAGCCTCTGTTTTTGGTTGTTTTGTTTTATTTTTCAGGAAGAAGATGGGAGGTGTCTCTTCAAAGAAGCTAAGAGATTGAGGTCGAACCCTGTCTCAGTTGGGAAAGGGGCACCTGCTGGAGCCCCACATGTCTTCAGCTACTCGCGATAGTTTAGAGCAAGCATGTCAACCTCCTGCATGCGGCCCACAGTGAATATTTTTGCGGCCCAGCCAATATAACGGTGTGTAAGAAATGTTTTAATAAATATTTCATAACTTAATCTTTACAATATCCTGTTATACATAGTTATTAATAATGAACTACAACATTCACTAATGACTGATTACTATAATCGTGTTGCATTCATTTCCCTGACGCACCTTACGCGCAGGCGCACCATTTCTCTCCACTAATACTAGCAGCGAATATTTTAGCAGCCGACTGCCACATCATTAGTCATGTACTGACTTGCTTGGTGTGTGTAACAGGAAATATTTCGCTTTTGGAGAACAAGAAAAATAGGTTTATTTGCATTACGCCTATTAATTTGTGCAGTTATTCAGTGTCTGGTAAGTTAATGTTCAAGAAAAAATATTAATTTTTATTAAAATGGTCTATTATGTTAACGATGACTCATTTATTTCAGCCCTTTGTATTCAGCATGTCTCTATAGAAATAAACCTACGTGTCTATGAAATTGAAGCTTTTGTTTTTTGCGACCCACATAAACGTAAACCTTGTGTATTTGGCCCATGTTAGCCTTTGAGTTTGACTTGCTTGGGTCAGAGCCTCAGCACCTTCCCTCCTCTGGCAATGCCTCCCCAGAGGCGGCCTTACCGTGGGCCTTGGCCTTGTCCAGTGCAGCCGTCAGCAGGAAGTTCACGAAGTCCCCCGGGGCCACATCCTCTGCGCTCACCAGGACTATGGCACCGCCTGCCGCCTTCATGGCCACACGGGCACCACCAGCCCCCTGGCTGGCCAGCTGGTAGGGGCCCTTACCTAGTGCTGGAGAGAAAGGGCCAGTCAGGAGGCCTGCCTCCTGGGGCCTGTGCCCACCTCTCGTCCCTACCTGCCCACCCCTGCCAGAGGTGGGGCTGAGGGAGGGTGCCAAGGAGGTGCTGTTGGTCCCTTCCCTCACCCCAAGCTCTAGGGACCTCGATTTCCATGAGAAGGAAGGACAGGAACTTGAGGCTGTCACCCTTGATGGGACCGGCATAGCGCCTGAGTAATTTCACAGGAAGCCTGGGAACAAGGTCACCCCCAAGGGTCATAAGGAACCCCCAAAAGTCTCTCCGTGGGCCTGTCCTCCTGCCTGAGACTCTACACCTCCAGCCACTGCTCTATTCAGAGTCCCCATTGGGAGGAGACAGCAGACCTGGTCTCTGCCCAGCCCGGCCTGAGGGATGAAGGCCAGGGGCTTGGGCTCACACTAGTGTTTCCTTATTCCCAGCATGTGCCACTTTTGTGTCTCATGGGGTCCTGCACTGTCAGTATAGGCTGGTTTCCTAGACCAGTGGTCGGCAAACTCATTAGTCAACAGAGCCAAATATCAACAGTACAACGATTGAAATTTCTTTTGAGAGCCAAATTTTTTAAACTTAAACTATATAGGTAGGTACATTGTTATTACCTTTATTAGGGTACTCCTAAGCTGGCCTTTGCTAAAAACGTCCTCAATCTGATTGAGGTACGCTCGCTGAGGTCGACCCCTTCCAATTCTCCCATCCACACTCGTCTTGTATACTTGTTTCATCTATCTCTTTTCTGAAAACCGACTTCTGCGCATGGGCCACGAAGTTTCAATCGCACTGTACGTGTGCGCCCACACGTGGTATTTTGTGGAAGAGCCACACTCAAGGGGCCAAAGAGCCGCCTGTGGCTCCCGAGCCGTGGTTTGCCGACCACTGTCCTAGACAATTATAACAGCTTTGTAAGTGACCTCCCTGCCTCTGGTGTGCTCCCCACCTCCAGGGCCTCCTCCCCAAGTGCCCGAGTCACCTTCCTAACACTCCATGCTGGGACTCATCAGGAGCTCCCATTGCCCTCAGGAGAGAGTCCAAGAGCCCAGCTTGAATTCGGGGGCCTTTCATGCCCAGCCCCTGCCTCCCCTCCCCTCCCCACACCTATGCCCCTGCCACACTAAGCTTCCCTTGTTGTTCCTTGAAAGAGCCTGCTGTGCCCCGCCTCGTGTCTCCACTCATGCTGCCCCCTCCCCGCCCCTCAGCGTAGTCCTCCCATCCTGTGCCTGGCAAACACCTCCTCATCTCTGGGGCCCAGCTCAAATGTCACCTCCGCGGTGAAGCTCTCCCTGCACCCCTCCTGCCACACACCAGCATCAGCCCTCCCGCTGGGCTCCACAGGCCACAGCTATCACAGATCCTATGAGGGATCTCAGTAGGGGGTCCCTGTGCGTCTCCTCTCCTAGACGGGAGTCAGGCAGCGCTGTGCCTGCCCACAGTTCATAATCAGCCCTCAAACACAAAACCCCAAAGTGCAGTGTCCACGCTGTGAACACTCCCACCGGTGGTCAGTTTCAAACTACCAACTGAATGCGGAGTTGGGGACACACAGTTGGCTCTAGAGAGCCGGTGTGGGCCAGCTCAGCCAGTGCCCCCCCCGCCCCCCGCCCCCCGTGACAGCTCTCATCGACCATCAACTCCCCAGCACCCGGCAAGGACCTGGGCCAGAGAAAGTGTGGGAGAAAAGCAGAGCGAGGAATGGACGGGTGGGTGGGTGGGGAGGTGGAGGATGCTAGAAACAGCCTGTCCTTTGCCAGTCACTGCTACCCAAAATGCCACAGAAGGCAGAGACTCTGCTCAGAGCCGTCTTGCTGAAATGTCTTGCCTGATGTCAGGCAGACACCGCCTGTCCCAGGGACCACAGTTCTCCCATCACAGATTTATCCCTTTAGGGCTTAAAGGTAATTGTCCATCAGGAGCCCCGAGGCGCTAACGCATAAGTGGGACTGCAGTCCCTGTGAATGACGCTGTACCCTGGCCCAGCCCTCACCATTCAGACCCCCTAACTGGTATCTTTGTCTCTAATTGGTCCCCTATCATTTCTCCTTGCTGTACTCTTTCCAGGGAGATGTTTTTCAACCCAAAATCTGAGAATGCAGGGAACTGGACAAGAGGACAGAGCCTGGAAGGACGGGTGGGGTGTGGGGGTGCATTGGAGGTCAAAGGTGAATGACACCAAGGACCTGCTGAGCATCTAGCTCTGCCAAGGTCTGTCCTTGGCCCAGCTGGACAGAGATCCGTGCCAGAAACTACTCCTGGGCAGCCCTCCTCCCACTGCCCACTGGCCCCAGCGACTAAATTGACTAATTGGCTCTAACGCTGGACATTAGCCTCCCTGGAGTCTGCACTCTAGTTATGACCTGTGTTTTCACTCTGATTAATGCAGGGGAGGGAGCGTGTTCTGGGACCCTACGACCCTGGCTAAATTTGATGACGAATCTGAGGGGCTGAGCCAGGCCATCCTTGGGAAGAGCAGTTCGCATTTGCCGTTGCCAACTTAAAACTTCGGTAAACCCCAGAGAGTGTCCCATGGGCCTGATGAGCTAGATTAGGAGGGTCGTGGGGTGGCCCACTGGTTTTTACTTCCTGGTGGAGCTGCCCTAATGAGCACAATCCCCAGGAAGCTGACCTGGCCTGGGCTCCATATAAGCTTCTGGATACAGAGTTCTGGGGCATCCCTGGGCCCTGCACTGTCCGGGTTCTCTCTGCATGACAGGGTCCCTCCCTGCTCCATGTCACAGCTCTTCCAGGGCCAGCAGGGCCCTGCCGCTGCTGTGGCATCAGGTCAGGGCTGGCAGTGCCCCGGCCCCCAGGTTCCACTTGGGGAGGACGGGCTTACCTTTGTTGAAGAAGTCACAGTCGTATGCTGAAAGAGAGAGATCAGCCTTCTTAGGAAGCTGGAACAGATGGGCAGAGCCACGGCCCCAGCATCCCAGCTCTTCCTCCTTCCCCAAGGGGCGGACCTGGCCTGCCTCCCAAACTCCAAGATTCAGGCATGGCATTATGTTCAGATACCTTGAGCTGTAGGAAATACAATGGCTCCTGTCTGTGCCCCCCGCACAACGCTCAAAGCCGGCCCAGAGGAGGCACTGAGCATTTATCGAAAGAAAGAGAGAGAGAAAGAAAGAAAGAAAGAAAGAAAGAAAGAAAGAAAGAAAGAAAGAAAGGAAGGAAGGAAGGAAGGAAGGAAGGAAGGAAGGAAGGAAGGAAGGGCGGATGTTGGGAAGAAGGGTCTGCTTTGTGTGTCCCCAAAGGGCAAGATTAGAATCAAGGGGTGGGAGTTCCAATCGGAAATGTCGCGGAAGGTCCCATAGGAAAGCAAGCACAGATAGAAGTCAGTCTGTCAAGAACCTTGGATGGAAAGGGACCAGGTGAGTCCAAGATCCAAGTTCCCCGGGTGCAGTTTCCACCAGGCTGTCACAAGCTCCTCTAAGCGTGTGCTCAGCGCGCCCTCTAGTGGCCCAGTCTTGTAACACAGCCTTTTCCCCTGGCTCCTCAGCCACAGTCCTCAGAGGGTTGGGGTAAGCTGGGGACCTTGAAAAGGGCCTAAATCCAGGAGCAAGGCTATGAGGAACCAGTTGGGTAGACCTGGGATAAGTGAGGAGGGGCTTCTCCATTCATAGGTGTGATCTGAAGAGAGCCACCAACTCCACCCCACAGCCCAAACCCCCTAATCAACACTACTGCTTTGCAGGGGTCAGAAGATTGATCTGCTGTACTGCTCTGGGCAAGTACCTGCCTCTCCTCACCTGTGGATCAGAAAACTGAACTAGAAAATTAGAAGATCTCTGAGCCTCTGGTTTCAGGTGTGCACTAGGTTCATGGCAAGTCACCCAGGATTGTCAAGAGCCGGGCCCCTAAAGTCAGGCCTGGGTTAACCCCATCTCTCTCACTGGTCAGCTGTGCACACTGGCACAAGTCACGCAACCTCCAGTCACTTGGTGCCCTCCTCTCTGAGGTGGGACCACAGCTAGAATCTGCCCATAGACTTGTGATGCCTGGTCTCGGGTAAGGCAAGGGCTCACCTCGGTGCAAAATTTAAGGAGGCATCAAAAATCTCAGTAACCAATTTCTATTGATGTTCATCAACATTTTTTAAATTTCAAAATTAATGCAAAATCCCTAGAATGAATAAAATATCAAAATTTTTAAAAATAAAGTTAGGATGAGTGACAGCACCTTGCTGAGTGATACTGGAGGCCTAGGCAAAAGGAAAAAATCAATAATACTAATCCTGTCATTCCTTAAAATGTTGATATTTTGTTCATCAAAGTTATTTTTACATTCGTTTTGATTTTTAAAATATACTGTCAACATATGACCTATGTTGTGCCCCACTGAGTGCCTCGCTCGCCTCGCCCCAGCCCTGCACCTGCGGATGAGCGAGTTAACGCACAGAAGGCACAGGGCCTGGCGCACAGCAGATCCTGGTCAATGTGGGTCCCCTTCTCCTTCCTGGAGGATTTGTATCAGAGGAGAGGGAGCAGCAGACGGCAGGAGGACCCAGGGCACTGGTGGTGGAAGGGTCTCAGGGGAAAACAGGCAGAGAAAGGGGAAGCCAAGGGCCGCTTCTGCTCCCCCGTCTTCCTGAGGTCATCCTGCCTGGAGTCCCAGGGCTCAGGACATGCCAGCACCCACGTTGTCATGACATATGACAGCAATAGCTAGAGCATTGTGCTGAGTGCTTTACATGTGCTACCACATTTAAACCTCGCAGCACCCGGCAAGGTAGGTACAGTTCTCCGAACCCTCGATTACAGCTCAGTGCAAGCAATGTGCCCTGGTCACCCTGCTTGATGGAGCTTGAGTCCCAGAGGGTTCAGCCCCAGGCCTGTGTAATAACCATAGCACTGCAAAGTGAGGCGTGCTTGCACCAGGAAGATCACTGTTATTCAGAAAGAAATAATCAATAATCAATCATTTAAATTTCTATATACTTTTTCATTTTAAAAATATTTACTTTTTTATCTATTTCGTGATATACATTTATGCTGATAATATACACATGTATGTGTACCTGTGTATGCATATGTGTGTGTGTTCAAAATATTTTTACTTGATAAGAGTGTGCAACCAAAAGTGCTTGCAAACCACAAGGCCCTAGGTATACTGATGTCTTGGGCTGCCTCTGACAGCAGGTCTCAGCTGACAAAGGGCTTTTACATTCACGATCCCATTTGACCCTCACAATAAACCTGGTGGGACAAGTCCATTCTTTTTCAGATGAGAACACTGGGCCCCAGGGAGGTTGGGGCTTGTTTGAGGTCACACAGCTCACAAATGGCAGCTCTGAGTCTGGAATCCAGGACTCCTGACTCCTCTAGCACAGTGGTTAAGAGCACAGGTTACAGCCAGGCTGCACTGGGTGAACTTGAGCATCTTATTTAATCTCTCTCTCTAGCCTGTTTCTTCAACTCTAAAACAGGAATAAACAGTCCTCTTCATAGGGGAGTTGGTAAAGAATCTGTACTAATAAAAGCATAACATGTGAATTGGACCAAACAGCCAAACGACCTTCTGGATGACCTTCCGGAAGAAGCCAGGGCTGCGAGGGCCGAGCCCCTTGCACGATTTTTGTGCATCAGGCCTCTAGATAATGAACGATACACACAGAGCAGTTGGTGCCTGGCACAGAATAAGTACTCAACAAATGCTAGACAGAGTGATGGTCCCCCTCAGGCCTGCCCACAGAGGGCCCCACTCTCCCCCTCAGGTGATTGGACACTCACGGCAGAGACGTGGGGTCCGCCAGTCAATGGCGACCCCGTGCTGGCAGCACTGGTGGGCATAGGCGGACACACTGGCACAGAAGCACTCACAGTCACCGCCCCGGCTACACCCACATGTGTCCGTCAGGCAGTTTGAGTAAAACCAAGTGACATCAACCTAGAGGAGGTCAGAAGTCAGAGGTCAGAGGACCGACCCTGAATGTTTGCCCGGAAGCTTCTCAGCTGATGCCAATCAGACTCAGGGAGCAGCAGAAACACGAAGGGACCACAGGATGGTGTGAGCTGCCATGCAGGCAGGATCAGGGCCTAAGCCATTGGATCCCGGGGACGGAGGTGGGGCTGAGGAGCAGACATGGGCATGAACTGCCAGCCTGGGCCAGAGACAGCTGCCTTGGGGGCCTGCAGGCTGCGGAGCAGAGCTGAGCCCCAGCTCTCCTCT
Source organism: Myotis nattereri (assembly GCF_964212035.1). NCBI lineage: Eukaryota > Metazoa > Chordata > Mammalia > Chiroptera > Vespertilionidae > Myotis > Myotis nattereri. The sequence goes on from NC_138084.1 coordinate 30,362,831, forward strand.
GTCTCCACTTCTTCACTGTTCAGAATAACTTCCTGCCTGGGGAAGAGCCAGGTGGATATAGGCTCGAAAGGGCACAGCTCTGTTTGTCCTGCTGTCTGTCCTGGGTTGTCTGGAGAAACAGGACAGACTATTTCATCCTAGCTGGAGGCAGGGGAACGGCAGCGATGGGTCTCCCCTCTAGGCCTGAGGTGTCTCTCCCGAGGCATGACGGGGGTTGGGGTCTGAGAGCAGGAGGGACCCGAGGAGAAAGGTGGGGTCAGGAGTGGCCTTGGCTGGGGCCCACTCACCACAGGGTGGCAGGTCTCAAACACCTCGCTGAGCAGGATGCTGCACTCCTTCTTGGCGAACGGTTCTCGGAGAGGATTCAGGACACACGTGTCCCGGGCATCGAGGGTGTCTGGGCACTGAGGGCAAAGGCAGGGCTGTGGACCTCCCTACCCCCAAACGCCTGTTGCCAGATGTGGTCAGACAGACTCTTAGAGTGACCCCCTGACCTCACCTCCTGGGGTTCGTGTCCTTGTATAACTCCCTCCCCGTGAGAGTGGGAGGGGCCTAGAACGCGCTTTAAACCAACAGAAGACAGCAAAGGTGATGGATGGACATGGCTATGTCAGTGATTGCATGATTCTGTTGCATTATTTGTAGAGTCCATCTTGCTGGAGTCTCTCCAGACAACAGACAGCAAAAAACTGAAGCTCTCAGTTACCCGGTTGCAAAGAACTGAATGCTATTGACTGCCACATGAGTGGGCGAGGAAGCAGATCCACCCACCCCACCCTCCGAAGCGAAGGAAAGCCCAGCCGAAGTGGACAGCTTGACTGCAGCCTGTGGTACCTGAGGCAGAGGACCGGGCAAGCCGTGCCCTGACTCCTGACCCACGGAAACTGATCATACGTGTGGATGGCTGACTGCTGTTTAGCCCGAGGGACTGTTGCTGCACAGCTATAGATAACACGATTTCCTGATGTCAGCTGACCCCCCTCCTCCCTCAGGCCTACATTTTCACTACAGCCTCCCGGGGAAATGCCCAAGGCGAGTAGCAAGAGAGAAATAGCTGGTGGAAGGAGGGGAGCAGTAAAGGTTAGTCAACCACTCAGCTTCTCCAGAACGAGAATGGGGCAGAGCGCACCTTTCTGAGGCTGTGAGAACAGCCTTGTCCCGCCTTAGGATGGCATTGAGCTCCAGGCCATGACTGACAGCTCTCCTGACCCCAGTCCACATGGGCGCATCTCTGTCTGCTCCCCAACAGAAAATTAAGGACCTAAAACTACTCAATCCAGGAAAGGCGACTATGTAACACCCATCCTCCCCTCCACTGCTGCCCCATGGCAGACATAACTAATCAGTTTTCCTTCCAACTGAGCCTGACACAAGTCTTAGATATCTTTCAACGTAGCACCCCTGGCAGCCTCTTCTCGCAGATCAGAGTTGTCAGATGAGGCGAAATCTATTCACCATACCTCTCCTGGCACAACCCCTTCACAGAGGACCAGAGAGGATGGGACTTAAGGTTACCCAAGTCCCTGATGACCCAAGACAAGAACCCAGGGTCAGTGCTCATAGCTTGGCAGCCTCAGTCAGACATCCCCCTCATTTCTGCCTCTGTAATATTGTTCTCCCTTTTCAGAGGTCTTCTCTCTGATATATTCGTCCTTCCAAGTTTGTCCTATTCTTTAAGTACAACACTAGCTCCACCACCTTCATGAAGCCTTCTCAAATTGCCTCAACACACACGGGTCTCTCTTGGCTTCTCCTCTGTGCCAGACCTAGTGCCAGGCACTGGGGGCACAGACGTGGGTAAGATGGTGATGCTTAATCAAGCCTCGCCCTCCTGCTAGGTGGTCATCTCTCCTAGAAAGAGACTGTCTCCTTCCCAGTCCTCCCCCGCCCCCACACCCCCGGAGCCTGGCCCAGGGCAGGTGTGCACTGATTTGTGAGATGGGATGGTAGGTGTCCTTGGGCCACAGGATAGTCTGGGCTGGGGATGCAGCTCAGAGGCCGAGAGAAGAAGGAGCAGCCTCACACCAGTGTCCCTTTTGCTTGACCTGGGCCAGGTCCTCTCGCGTTGGCCAGGGCCCAGCTCATGGGGGCTTTACCTCAACTGCAGCCCAGCTGCTGCCAAATTCCTGGGGGTTAGTTAACTCCAAGTTCTCCGGGGTCCTCATCTCATTGATGGTTTTTAAGTCAAAGTTCCCACAGAGCCCCGCCAGCTGGCCCTGGAAGAAGAGAGGACACCATGTCAGTTGCAGGCTTGCCAGGGGTGAACCATGGGCAGGGGGTTGCCGTGAGCCCAGGAATCAGTCATGAACCCAGAAGCAACTACTGAGGTCCCAGGATGAAGAGGATGAAGAGGAGTAGGTGAAGGGTCAGATAAGAAGGGGTGGGAGGACAGGACAGAAGGCATGCTGCTGCTGGCTCCCCCAGGAGGGTACAGCTTACCCACAGACACCCAGGGGCTCGGCTCAGCCCCAGGCAGGAGCAGATGGCTCCTGGAGGGTCACTCGTCATGTGACTACCTGCCACTGTGGCCCAGCCTGGATGTGCACTGTGGTCCTCTGGTCCCATAGGAGGGTGATGTGCTCCCGCGGGAAATGCACCAGCGTGAAAAACCCTGCTTGCCACGTGTGGACCTCTTGCTTCTCGTCCAGGAAGCTCTCAGGACTCTGAGGCGACAGAGATGGTCATTCCTGAGGCCAAAGCGTCCCCCAACACCTGGGGCAGCTGGGCCTGGCTACAGGTCACTGCCCAGCCCCGGGACCTCACCAACTCCTACGCCTCCCTCACACCTTGACATTGACCTCTGGGTTCCTGACCCTGGCCAAGGTCAGGAACCATCTGAGCTGCTGATTCCAGGGCTCCCAGAGAAATTGCTGTGGGAAAGAAACTAGTCCTTAGCCCTCTTCCGCCCTCAGCCCCTGTTAACCTGCCAAGTGACCCTACAACCTTCACCTGCACCGGGCCTTACGGGATTTCCCGAGTCGTCATCAAAGATGATGAGTGAGTTCCCAACGTTGATGGAAATAAACTTCCTGCAGATGATGCCAGAGCTGTAGCAGTTTACATTTTCTACAATCACAGAGAAGCTGAAATTTGATGTGCTCTGAGGAGAAAACAAATTCCTTTAGTGAAACCAGCGAGAGAAGAGGTCTGCTGAGAGGCACAGGGGTAGAGGGACACGAACTCTGAAGTGGCTTTCAACTCACTTCTACCTCTTATTAGCTGTGTGACTTTGGGCAACCTACTTCAGTTTTCTGAAGCTCAGTGTCCTTTGGGGGGTGGGGGGAGGCACCTAGTGCAGTGTTTAGCATGTAGTGGCTCTCCAAAAAGTATCTGATGAGTGAATGGATGAATGAATGAATAATAGGAGGACAGGCATGTGGGGGAAGGGACACTGTCTCACATACAGTGATAATGGTAGGTGGCAGTGTAAGCCTTTCTGGAGGGCAATTTGCAGGCATTAAGCAATATTTTACATGTACATACTTTTTATAGCAATTTCACTTCTAAAAGTCTAGAGATACTTTCACAAAAGTACTCATTGTGCATTTAAATATTGGCAACAGCCTAAAAATCCATCAATGAGGGAATAATAAAACAGACGAGAGCATGTCCTCTCTGCAGAATTGAACAGGAAGAAGAAAGAAAAAGGGTGTGCACTGACTATATGAGATAATGTTCAAGGTATACTGTTAAGTGGGGAAAAAAGCAAATTGTAGAAACTTATTCATATAAATGAAACAAAGAGTGTATAGGTGCGTGTGTGTGATGAAAAATGATCTTTCAGGATTCACACCTGTTAGGAACAGGGAATGAGAACAAAAAATATATGAGGAGGAATATTTGTTTTTAATATGTGCTATTCTACTATTTTAAATCTTAGTGAAGGACATACATTAGCTTCGAAATTTAAAAAATAAAATGGGGTCTGTGGAGCTTTGAAATTATGTGCCCCATAGATAGGACTCATTCCATAAAAGGTTTATTATTATTACACTAGAGGCCCGGGGCACGAAACTCGTGTGCGGGTACGGTCCCTTGGCCTGGCCTGTGATCAGGGCCATCTTCCCCGGCTGCCCAGCAGCTGGCCCAGCCCCCACCGCCTCCCATCCCCCGGTTCCCTGTTTGCCATTGGGGGATCAGAGCCTGCCAGCCAGGGGGAGAGACCAAGAGGTGGTCAGTGCGCCTCATAGCGACTGGTTGAGCGGTTGTTCTGGTTGTTCCGCCGTTTGGTCAATTTGCATGTTACTCTTTTACATATATATATAGATAATGAAATAGACTGGCCCCTTAGCAAAACCAAGGTCCCCTGGTGTGTCTCTGGCACCCTCCCACCTACCCTGCTGGTACCCTTTCCTCCTGTTGGAGGGGATCCTGCTTCTACTGTGCCCCGCCCCATCGCCATGCCTCTTCCTCCACGTGACTCCTTAAGCACCAACTCTCCAGTCAGACTTCTTAGTTCAAACCTGACCCAGCTCTGCCACTGCCTGGCAGTGTGACCTTGGGCAACATACCTACCCTTTCAAAGCCCCAGTTGCTACATCTACTAGTATAACATGGGGTCAATAACTACCTCATAGGGCTGCTGTCAGAATGAAGTAAAATAATCCACAAACAGTGCTCAGTCGACCACCATGCACATAACAAAAGCTCAAAAGGCATTAGCTGTTACTATAGACAGAAGAACATAGGGACCCAAGGTTATAATGGTGAGTGAACAGGCAGTGGAGCACTTTAGGACTGGTGAGCTCTGTCCAGCCTCTGGCTTGCTCCTTGACACTTCCTTCCGCCTCTGGATAGCCGCACTCCAGGGCTTAGATCCCCCAACCACCCAATTAGCGTCACACTGGAGTCCAGAGCATCACCAGGCTCTGACAGATCTGCAGCCTCAGCTACCCTGGGCCCTCATGGAGCCAGCCGGGAAGACGCATCCAGGGGCTCACCTTGACCAGGTGCACCTTGCATGCGCCCACGAAGTCAAACGGGAGCCCGTCAAACGTGCGGTAATGCCGGTCGCCATAGGCCGTGCAGGTGGCGGCACAGGGATGGAGGGCACACTGGAAGGAGCCTTGCTGGCACACGCTGAAACACATGCACCCGGACCAGCTGGCAGGGTACCCTCACCCCCCTGAATATCCTTGACAGAGACATTGCCTACTGAGCTCTCACTGTGTGCCCCTGGGCCGGGGACCAACAAACATCATCAGCCTCCCACAGAAGCCTGGAGGGTGGGATTGTGGGTCCCTTTATGTAGGAGACACCACCCTTGGAGCACACAGCCTCTGCACACTCCATGTGCACACACTCATTAGGGTGAGAGGAAACCCTGAGTCTAGGAGACATTCCTCAGCCTACAAGAGACAGTTCAGGAGAGCTGAGGGGCTGGGAAGGGCTCGTACAGAACACACTCATCCCTGAAACACAAGACCATGGGTCAGTGCCCCCTGACCTAAAGCCACTTTACCCAGCCTGACCCAAAGCCACTGTACCCAGGTCTTGCACCCAGCCTGACCCAAAGCCACTGTACCCAAGGTCTTGCACCCAGCCTGACTCAAAGCCACTGTACTCAGGTCTTGTACCCAGCCTGACCTAAAGCCACTGTACCCAGGGTCTTGCACCCAGCCTGACCCAAAGCCACTATACCCAGGGTCTTGTACCCAGCCTGACCCCTTTGGACAGTCACTGGAATATGATGTGGGACTAGGACAGGACATGGGTTCCACTGGGTGGGAGGCCCCATTGGACTGAGCTGAGGCATCCTGGTCCTGTCTCCTTCCCCTCCCCATCTTAGCCCCACTGCTCTAGCTGATATGCTTTGGTCATTGGCCAGAGAGTGGCAGGAGCCAGGGCTTCGGGGCCCCTGAGCTGGCCCCTGGCCCCTGGGCGTGGCAGGGCTGCCTCCATCCTACAGATACACGAAGGCTGGAGGAGCATCAGGACTCTCAGAGCCCTGGAAAGCCCCGGCTGGAACCTCTGAGGCACCTGGCAGAGGTGGCCGCAGTAGAAGCTGCCCAGCCTGTTGAGAGGCCTCATTGATTGTGAAAATGTATATGCTCACATATATATAAACATACCTGTATACATACACAAATCCATAATTGTATATATTCACTAACATATTCAAGTTTATGAATGCCCATCTGTTCATATACTAGTATATGCACTTGCATATACATTCATGTATACACTCTATGGGTTTTGGATTTCTGCCCACCTTATGCATTTATATAAATATGCAAACACACCATCAAGTTTACAAATACGCGTGTATACATTTATATACATGTCTAATCAAATCACATTCACACAAATACTCACAAAAACACCCCTAAAATTCTTTCTATGCATATACTGGTATATGGAGGCAAAACCCCTACAACATGAATATGGAAGGGGCATGCTTGATTGTGTTCATGATCCTGCATCCCATATCTATCCCCACCCCACCCCCAGATAAAGCTAGAGTCTGGGTGGGGCCTTCACTTACCAGGTATGGCAGGGAGACATGACCTGGTCCCCAGGGAAATACTCCTTCCCCTTCCAGGTGCATGGGCACTCCTCCGGCAGGAAACATGCATCCCCGTGTCTGAGGAGGCTGCGGGACACAGTAAGCAGGTGGTCAGGAGAGCGCCCTTCTCACTTCTGCCATCTGGGGAGGACCCCGTAACCACATGGACATCCAGGGTGGCTCTCGGCATTTACCCTAGAAGAGACTGGCCATGTACCCACTACCATCCTGCCCAGTGGGATTCAGAGGTACCTTGGGAACTGGAAAAACGAGACACAGAGTTGGCCCAGCTCTGCCATTCATCAGGACACAAGGCTACGCCCTACCAGCCACATCCCCCAACCAGGCTAGATGCCATTTGCCCCTCAGCACCAGCTGTAGACTAATAAACAGACCACGTTCCCCATGGAACACCCAGTAGACCTGCAGTAAAAGAAATGTTAAATGGAGTTTTTCAGGAAGATGGAAACGCAGCTCCAAGTGAAGGAATGAAAAGCTTGAAAAAAATGGAAAATCTGTTGGTAAACATAAAAAATTATTTCTTAATTTCTGTAAGAGATAACAGCATTGAGAGCAAGATTCATGTCAATGAATTGTGGGGTTTATAACATATAAAAGTAAAATGTATGACAATAATAAGAATGAGAAGGAAATAAATGAAAGTGCATTGTTGTAAATATTCTACATAGAGTGGAAAATATTAATTTGTGGTAAACTGATAAATGAAAGATACATATAATCTCTAGAAACACTGCAAAAATTGCCAAGATATATAGTTTAAAATTAATAAAGGAGATAAAATAGAATACTGGAAAATACTTAACCTAAAAGAAGGCAGAAGAATAAAAAAAAAGAATAGAACAAACAGATAATAACTAGATGGTAGTATTGTGTCTAGTCAAATTACATTAAATGCAAATGCATAAATCCTCCAATAAAAAGGGAGAAACTGTAACATCAGCTAAAAAAGCAACATCCAATTATATTCTGTTTACAAAAGACACAATTAAAATATAAAAGCACAGATAAGGTAAAAGTAAATGGTGGGGGAAATACCAGTCATAAGAAAGACGGAATGGCTATATTAACATCAGACAAAGTAGACTTCAAGACAAGTGGCATTAACAGTAATAAAGAGGGCTATTTCATGACAATAAAAGAGTCAATTTATCAAGAGACCATAACAATCCTCAATGGCATGCACTTAGTAACAAAGCCTAAAAAACAAACAAAACAGAAGAAAAAACTCACAGAACTAACAGGTGAAAGAGACAAATCTATAATTATAGTTGGTGATTCCAACACTCCACTCCATTGATGATAGAACAAATAGGCAAAAAGAATCATCAGAGATGTAAAAGATTTGAACAGGTCTAACAATGCTCTCTACCTAATTGACAATTAAAGAACTCTCTATCCAATAATAGCAGAATGCACATTGCTTTCAAGCACACATGGAAAGCTCACCAAGATAACTATATTCTATACCATAAAAAAATTTCAAAGACTTGAAATCATACAAAGAATATTTTCTAACCACCATGAAATTAAATTAGAAACCAGGAATGAATAGATATAAGGAAACCTCCAAATATTCCAAAATTTAGTAGCATTTCTAAATAAGCCATGAATCAAAGAGGAAATTAGAAAATATTACCAAAAAAATAAAAACACATTGTATCACTATTAGTAGAGTGCAGCTAAAGCAGTGCTTACAGGGAAATTTTTAGCTTTAAATACTTATATTAGAAAATAAGAAGGAATTGCAATAAAATGTCTAAATTAGAAAATCAACCCAAATTAAATTCAAAGTAAGTAATAAGAAGGGAATAATAGAGATAAGAGCAGAATTAAAATAGAAAACATAAAATCAATAAAACCAGAAGTTGGTTCTTGGACAAGATCAATAAAATTGGCAACGCTTTGGTTAGACTGGATAGTAAAAAACAAATCTATATATATAAAAGCCTAGTTCAACTGGCCAGCTGGTAGCTATCATGCACAATGACCACCAGGGGGCAGACACTCTGACTGGTAGCTATGACGTGCACTGACCATCAGGGGGCAGATGCTCAACACAGGAGCTGCTGAGCTGCTGTGACTTGGCAGCTGTGGTTCTTGGGTGACACACCCAGAACCAGAGAGGAGGGAGCCAGATTCCAGGATGTGTCACCCGGGAACTGCCCTCTCTCAATCTGGGACCCTTCGGGGGATGTCAAAGAGCCAGTGTCAGCCTGATCCTCATAGGCCAGGCTGAGGGACTCCATTGGTGCACGAATCCGTTCACCGGGCCTCTAGTAAATAAATAAAATCTTCAATATCAGGAACAAAGAGGAGACAGCACTGCATACCCTACAGATATTAAAAGGAAAACAAAGCAATATTTATACAGTATCAAGTCAATAAAGTTGACAACTTAGATGCAATGCCCAATAAAAACATCAAATGCTTATGAATAAATTCAATAACAAATGTGCAAAAACCTTTATGTGAAAACGGAAGCATGGCTGAGAGAGATGAAAGAAGACTCCATAGATGGACTGATAACACCATGTTTGTGCACCGGAAGACTCACGGGTGTGCCGGCGCCCGTTCTCCCCAAAGTGATCTACCGATTGAACAAAATCCCAGAGACTCTGGAAGAAATTAACAAGCTGATCCCAAATTTACATGGAAATGCAAAGACCTAGAAGGGCCAAAAAGACTGAAAAGCAACGAAGTTGGAGCACTATCACTTTCTGATTTTAAGACTTCCTATAAAGCTTTAGAAATCAAGACAGTGTGATATAGGCCGAAAGATAGAAAAATAGATCAATGAAACCAAACAGAGAGTCCTGAAATAGACCCACATTTCTAAAGTCAATTGATTTTTTTTTTTACAAAAGTGCCAAAACAATTCAATAAGGAGAGGAAAGTCTTATTTTTTTTTTAAATGAGGCTAGAACCAGTAGATAGCCATCAGAGAAAAAATTAAAAACTTGACTTCATTTTGCAACATATACAAAATATGATAATTTTAGATAGCTTGCAGACCCAAATGTAAAAGCTAAAATTGTAAAGCCCCTAGAAGGAAACATAGGAGAATATCTTTGCAACCGTGGAGTTGGCAGAGATTTCTTAGGACACAGACAGCACTAATCCTAAAGAAAGAAATGGCCAATTACTAGACATCACCACAATTTAAAACTTCTGCTCATCAGAAGTCTTTAGACATATGAAACACATTATGTAAATGAACAGGCAAACCACAGACTGGAAGAAAACATTTGCAATTCATATGTCGGACAAAGGGCTTCCATCCGGGATATATGAAGAGCTTGTAAAACTCAATTTTAAATATCGACCCAATGAAAAATAGGCAAAAGACTTGAATGGACACTTTGCAAAGGAAGCTGTACAAAAAGCATGTGAAAAAGGACTCACCGTTAGTCATTAGGGAAATACAAATTAAAACTGTAGTGAGCTAGGACTATGTTCTCACTGAAACGACAAAAAAAGTCAGAAAACACCAAGCGATAGTGTGAAGGTGCTGCGGCCAGCCCCCTCCCGCGGTGAGAGTGTACGATTGCACCAGCGCCTTGGAAAATTATTTGGAAGTTTCTCATCTGGTTACACAGAAATCCACCCTGGGGCCCAATTCCACGCCAACCTGCTCACCCAAGAGAAAGACAGAGCAGCCTTATTCAAAGTAACCCCAAACTGGAAGCAACCCGAACAGCCATCAGCGTCTGAGTAAGTGAATTACTGTCTATTCACACAACGGAATACTGCTGAGCAGTAAACAGAAATGAACAACTGGAAAGTGTCACCATGTGGATCAACCTCGAAAACATATGCTAAGGAAAGGAAGACCGATCGATGTCTTACTGTCTGAGTCCATGGCCGTGAACATCCAGAACATCCAGAGGCCGCCTATGCTGAAAGGAAGGCCCTGGTGAAGGCTGGGGGGGGCGGGGGAGGAACCACCTGGGGAAAGGCATAGGGCAGGAGGGAATTTTTTTTTTTTACATTTTTTTTTTTATTATTAGTTAAGGTATTACAAATGTGTCCTCATCCCCCCCTTTAACCCCCAACCTCCCCCCCACACACAAACTCATGCTCCCATCCCCCCATTGTCCATGTCCATTGGTTTGGCTTATATACATGTATACAAGTCCTTCTGTTGATCTCTTCCCCTTACCCCCGCCCTCCCCTACTTTCCTTCTGGGGATTGATAGCCTGATCGCTGTTTCTCAGTCTTTGGGTCTGTCCTTTTTCATCAGTCTATGTTGTTCTCTATAATCCACAAATGAGTGAGATCATGTGGTATTTATCTTTCTCTGACTGGCTTATTTCACTTAGCATAATGCTCTCCAGTTCCATCCATGCTGTTGCAAAAGGCAAGAGTTCCTTTTTTTTTTACCGCAGCATAGTATTCCATTGTGTATATGTACCACAGTTTTCTAATCCATTCATCTGCTGATGGGCACTTAGGCTGTTTCCAAATCTTAGCCATGGTGAATTGTGCTGCTATGAACATAGGGGTGCATATATCTAATTGGCATTTCTGGTTTCTTGGGATATTTTAAAGTGACAGAAGTTTCTATATTTTGAGAGGGGTGTGTGTTACAAGAGGATATAGATTTGTCAAAGCTTAGCACAGCTGTATACTCAGAATCTGTACATTTTATTACATATAAATTATGCCGAAGTCTTTAAAAATTAAAAGGAAAAAAAACAAACAGTGAGGCACCAAAGGCTGACTGGAACCTCCATATTTAAGGGGGACCCAGCATTTTCTTGGAAATCCCCCAAACGCCAGCTTCTATTGTTTGTTTTCTTTAGCCCCAGCCAATTATATAGAGAAGAATTCTCTTTCATCTGTGGCCTGGGAGGCTAAAGCTTTGATGCCACCGACCTGGGAACCAGGCTGGGGAAGAGGCAGGGGACCCAGTAGGTTTTCCTTCCATCTCCCAGTTTTCACTCCATCTCTCATCCCTCCTTGCCCCCTAAGATCAAAGCCTCGGATTTGGTTTCTCTAGAAACTCTTACCACCTCCCTCCTGCTGGGTGGCACTAGGGCAGTCTCAGGACCCCGGGGGTGGGGAAGGGGGCCAGTGGTCTAACTGCTCCTACACGACTTGACTTGCGACTTGTCTGCCTGTCTCCCTGCCCCCACCCACCTTCTGGGATTCCCAGAGCCTCCTGTCCTAGAGCTGTCGGCAGGAAGTACCTTGCTCTCCTGGCTGCCCAGGCATCAGCTGCCAACCTCTGCTCACAAGGTCAGTTTCCACACACCCAGCTCATTCCTCCTTCAGAAACGATGGACCCATCTTGTCCACTGTCACCCCACTGCTGTTCTCCTTGTCGCTGGGGATGTATACCTTATTTACTCCATCACCAGCACGTCACTGCGATTGTGGGAGGAAGCAGGGGGAAAGGCTTGCGCTTCATCCATTTTGCTTTCCTTGAAGCCACCTTTCTAAGCCTCTACTTTTTATGTGTAAAAGGAAAATAATGACACCTTCCTCTCAAGGTCATTATGAGAATCTAATTACAGAGCTGGGCACGCTGCCTAGCCCCGGGAATGGACACAACACTGTTTTCCTGCCCCTCTTCTCCCTATAATTGCATCAGACACCAGCAGTGGGCTGGCTCATTGCCTTCCACCTCCAGCCCCAGGCCCCGGCTCTAGACGCTTCCTCAGAGGTCTTCCCTCCACCCACCATCCGGTGCTCCCTCCGGCCCTCTGCAGGCTGACTGCGTCCCCGAGCACCTGCTTCGCGCCCACCACAGAGAGGAGTGAGAACGGACTTGGAACTCTGGCCTCTGGCCTCCAGCTGCCCTCAATCTGTGAGGCGCCCTTTCCTCAACTGTTTAAGGACCTTCTAGTTCCAAGGCCCCCTCGGGCGACAATCGCAAATGCATGGGATCCAAATGATAGGAGACCACGCTGTCTGCTCACATGAGTGCCTACTCTCCGCCTCTGTAAGATGAGGAACCTGAGGTTCAGGGGCTAACCACCAGGAGGTGGTGAGATAGTACATCACCGCTGTGCTGGACTGCCTAGCGGCCCAGGTCCCTTGCAGTGACACCGCCAGCCTCCGTGGCCCCTGCAGCGGCCGGGTCCTGTGCAGCAATTCATGGCATCCTGAGGTTCTTAGAAACACTATAGGGAGAGGCATGGGGGCCAAGGGGCCCAGAGGGTCCCCAACAGGGGTTGCTAGGACGGTGCTTGGACATCATTGGGAACCTTATCCCAAATCCCAGGAGGATGCTCCACGAGGCTAGGAGATGCCTGCCCTTTCCTTACAAGTTGAGATTGTAATAATTTCCCTTGGAGAAGCCCCCGTGGGAGGTGTGGGAGCTCCTCATGGGGCATCTGATACAGTACATGAGCCAAGAGGGCAAATACCCCAGAGGTGATGGGGTTGAACGCTGAAAAGGGGAAGAGAACGAGTCTTCATGGAGCACCGCTGAGCAGTGCCAGCTCCTTGCAGCCTCTGTCTCATTTAAATCTCACGAGAACCCTGCAGGGTGGGTGCTACTGCCCTCAATTCCCAGAGGAGCAAACCCAGGCTCAGAAAAACCAAGTGATGTCACATAATGAATGACAAACATGAACCCCTCAGACTGTGGTGTTCTTGGCACAGCACCGGGACCTAGATTGACCTGTGAGAGGCCTGGGGCAGGGGAGGAGGATTTGGGTCCTGCCCGCTCAGACGGGTCCTGCCAGCAGCCAGCCGGGCCTTACAGACAAGAAAACGGATGCCCGAGTGGCCGGGTAACCTGTCCAAGGTCACCCAGCCCATTGGAAACCTTCCCATCCTCTCCTCCCCTTCAGAGCCTGGGATGAAAAGGGAACCCCACTCTGGCTTCTGAGCTCTCCCGGGTTAAATGAGTCCGAGTGTTGGACAGGGCGTTAGACCCTTGATGCTCAAAGTGAGGTCCCCAGACCAGCACAGGGTCTCCGGGGAGCTGGTTGGAAATGCAGAGTCTCTGGTGGAGATTTGTGAGCACATTAATATTTGAGGAGCTCATACATCCCTAGAGAACCCTAAAGCTCCTTCACAAGAGGGGTCTCGCTGAATCCTCCATTCCCCAGTCCCCTTCAGGAGGGAGCCCTTAACCCTCAATTTACAGACGAGGATCTGTTGAGAGAGGTCACGTGATGAGTCACTGGCAGAACCGAGCCAAGTCTCCCATTCCAGTCCATGCCCCGCCTCCCGCCCCCCAGTTCCACCTTCCCTCTGCGGCCTTCCCACCGTGCTGGGCAGTGACTGGCCCTCCGCTCCTGACCCCAGAGGCCCTGGCTCGCCCTGTCCGGTGCACACAGGACAGTGCCACAGAGGCCTTCAGTGACAGACACCCTTCGCACGCTCCTCTGGGGCCTGGCAGCAGGTGGCAGTTGGCCTAGGATCCTGTGCGGGTTCTTGAGACCTCACGGGGCTTCTTGTGGATGCCCTTGCCTAGGAAGGGGCAGGCTCATCACCCACATTGTGACCTCTGTGTAGGGGACCAGGCCTTGGGCCTCGTGGAGCCAGCACACTCTAACCAGTGGGCAGGCTTTAGAGTGAGCACTGCGGGCTTTGAGTCATGGCTGCCAGGGCAGACCATTTCCCTCCATCCTGCCCCGGCCTCAGTTTCTTCATCTGCAAAATAGGAATAATGATCCTTCCCTCCTTTCTTTGAGGGATGCTCTGAGATTGAATGGGATGGTAATATCGAAGTGTTTCATAACCAGTAAAGCTCCAAATGACTACCTCTTTCCTTTCCCACCCTAGAAGTCCTGATCCCCCCACCCCCTCACTTCCCTTGGCTGCCAGGCCTGGCCCACGACTCCCAGCTGACCACTGACCACTGCACAGGCTGAAGGACACAGCCCTGCAATGCCAAGTCATGGCACCATCTGTCTTCTCAACCCAGACCTGAAGCAAGACCAGCATCAGGAATGAGAACTGGCAGAGCTGGGTACAGGGCCCCTGCAGCCACCTGTGTACAGAGCACCCACGAGGCAGCCCACAAAACCCACCTCCTATGGATCTCACAGCTTTCATGCCACCTGAGGGACACTGGGTGGGCCTTGCTTTTGCAAGGATTATAGGGGCACCAGACTGTCACCAGAGGGCTCTGTTCAGACCTCTGTTCAGGGAAAGAGGTTGGGAGCTGAAACAAGGGTTTACACTCTCACACCCCACTCAGCGCTTCAACTTCAGTACCTTGTTTCATCCTCACAACAACCTGCTGCGGTGCTAGGTATTACTATTATTCCCATTTCACAGATGTAAAAACTGAGCCTCAGAGAGGCCAGGCCCCCTCCTTACCCAAGGTTGCCTGTTGGTAACAAGCAGGGACAGGTACACTCCACCCCGCATGCTCCTGCTCTCTCTCAGGCTCCTCACTGGCCATTATGTTGTCACAGGCCAGCCCCGGGCTAGTGTCGGCCTGCAAGGCTGTGTGACGTTTTCCCGGACCCTCATTCCACCTCAGGGTCGCAGAGTGGGAGGCCATGGCAACGTAGGTACCTACCCTTGGGGACAGGCACAGCCTGAGAGGCAGGGGCCCCGGGCTGGCACGCTCAGGTTCAGCAGCTGCTGCTCACACGTCCTCTCTCTGCTCAGCTCGGGGTCGGTGTGCAGGTCGCTGCAGTTCACAAAGACCTGGCCGGCTGGGCAGGCAGCGGCTGAAAGAGGAGAGGGTGGGTGCTGGGAGGAGCACGGGCACTCAGCAAGATGCTCGGAACACCCGGGCCTGGGGGTGGGCTCCTGGGCGGCAGGGTTGGCGAGGGAGATGAGGGGACCCAGCATCTGGGAGATGCAGGGGGAGATGGGGCCCTGATGCTTTGTGGTGCCCTGGTTGCTCTGGACGTTCCTTGGGTTCCCATGTGCACATCCACGTGGAGCGGAGGGATGTGTGGTGTCCCAGAGCAGGACAGCCTCCTCAGCTACCAGCCCCAGCTACCGACCATGTCCTCCCACCAGGCACTGCTCCCCGACTTCACATGCGTTTTCTTATTTACTCCTGTAACAGCTCTGTGAGGTATTCTTTCCTTCATGTCCCCATATAATGTAGAGAAACCACTTCTGCTTGCAAAAGGCAGGATAGAGAGGAAGTGCCCAGAGGGACGAGGAGAGGAGCCAAAAATAGGGTAGCCGTGCAGTGAGGCGGGGTGTCCAGAGGGCTTTTAAAAACAGGAAGTCAGTTCCCATTACCCGTATTTCTGTGACATAATCTCTCTCTCTCTCTCTCTCTCTCTCCTCTCTCTCTCTCTCTCTCTCTCGCCAGGTTTTCAGTCACATTGGCTGTGCACACTCACACTTGTGTGCATGATCTTCAGGAAAATCAGCAAAAGGGAGCTGAGTTTCATGCCCAGCCTGGGATGGAGCAGAGAAAGGAATAGCCACAGGAGATGAAATGAAAGTCCCAAAGAGGCAGAAACCCAAAGCCAGAAGTGATCAAAGGAGAACACTTTCAGGAATACACATGGGACATGGGGAGAACGCAGAAGTCTAGGTTACTTACAAAAGTTAACAAAGGCCCAGAGAGGTGAAGTGAGTTGCCCGGGACTGCACAGCTAGTGAGCGCTGGGCAGGATCTGAACCGAGGCTGCCTGACTCTGGAGGCCCTGCTCTTGGCCACCCGCCATACGATTAGTCTCTGGTCCCCTCTGGGCTGATCTCCACCCTCAGTGGCCCCCTCTGCCCCAAGAGACCGCCCTGAAGACCCCAGTCGCCGCTCTACCACCTCCAAGCCCCTCACAGGCTGACCCACCGCTGGGCCACCTCACCCCCATCTCTATGGCCTGGGAATGTCTCAAAGGCCCAGGCTGTCCTCCCCATCTCTGTGACCCCCACGTCCAGCACCTGACTGGGCAGAGAGTCTGCCTCAGTAGACACGTGATGGCTCAGGCCCAGGAAATCCAGGACCCAGGGGAAGTCCAGGGACCATCCAGACCCCAGCTGGCCCCCCTGAGAGAGACGGTCTCAGGCTCTCTTAGAGAAGCAGGAAGGACGGGCGCAGAGTGGGGCTGAGGCTGGGACAGGACTTCTGGACATCACCCTCTAAGCTGGAGTCTTTCCCGAGAGGGCAGGGAACACAGAAGGCTCGGTGTAGGGCAAGATTGGAGGTGGCCGCTCCCCGTCCCGATCTGTTTTTTGAGCTCCCCACTCTCCTCTCTATAACCCCACTACATGGAGGAGCCCCCTCCCTTCCAGTCCCCGTACCTGGGGCTCTGCTGTCACAGCTCATGACCCCATCTTTGCAGTGGCTGCAGAGAGGGAGAGAGAGAGAGAGAGAGAGAGAGAGAGAGAGAGAGAGAGAGAGAGAGAGAAATGCTGGTCAGCTGACCCAGTCACTGCACAGCCCAGACACCAAAGCCCCGTCACTGCAGGACCCGGAGACCCTGAGTCACGGCACCCAATCTCTGGGCTCAGACAGATATCCCCGCTGCCTGTCCCTGGCTCCTGTGCAGAGGTGGGTGCCATCCATGGGACGTCCTGCTCAGATGCGCTCTCTTCAGTTAGCAGCTTCCACTTACAGGGAAGACAGCAGCACTGCCGCACAGGGAGCTCACCAGTGGCCCAGAGACGGGATGTCGCTGTCTCCTGGGGGATAGTCCACTCCTTGGAAGTGGCAGGAGCACTGGTTCCTATAAAACCCAGGAACAGAGAACAGTGAGCGGACTCAGGGGCCAAGGCAGGGACTGCCAAGGACAGGGACTCACTCCTCTGCCAGCCAGGGGCATCGGGACATCTAATGGCATCTACTGTGGCTATGACCCATTTCCCAGGAGTGAGGAAGCCAGCCTGGCACCAGGGATGGAGGTCAGTGATAGGCCCCAGACTCAAGGTCTCCATGCTCTCCCAACGCCAATCTCTTTTGGATGAAAAATCAAGGCCACGCTGCCTGAGCCCATGCCGTGTCAGGGACAGGGCCATAGTCTGGTACGGGTCATTCACACCCAGCATCTGTTCTAATTGCTGTGGAGTGCCACATAGGTTGTCACATATTTTGAGCACCAGGCAAGGCCCTCATGTCATCAGCCCCTCACAATGGACCCTGTCAGGCAAGGATCCTTGCGCTGTCTTCCAGTTCCTCACTGTAGGTCCTCTGAGGGCAAAGACTGTTTCCTCCTCATATGCCTCCTACAGCACCTGTGGGCTATAGCCAAGGGCAGGCCTTGCAGCAGAGCCATTGGGGGCTGGAAGGGAAGTCTGAACTCCTCCCACCCCCAGGTTTCTCAGTCACTTTCTCCTTCTCCAGTCGCCCCCGACCCCCACCCCCATATACCCTACAGAGGTTCCCCTCTTGGCAATGCTCAACATCGGGGGTGGAGGGGCTGGATCTCCCGGGAGGGTTCTGGAGTTTAAAAAGGCCTGAGTGATTCTGATATTACCCCCAAAAGAGGCCTCTCTCCAGCCCCCACCACACAGTCGAATACAAAACCATTTTATAGATGGAGAAATGGCTGGCGATCAAGGGCCTTGCCTGTCAACCCCGGGATCCTGGGAAGGTTCCACTTCCCATCATGCCTTCCAGCCACACTGAGACCAGGCCTACAGCGGCCCCAGGGCTGTCCCATCCCCTCTGCTTGGAGCGCTCTTCCCTTACTTCCAAAGTTGCCTCATCAGAAAGGCCTTCCTTCCATGCTCCTCTCGGGTGACATAACGGTGACCCTCCCTACCCCAAGCACTCCTATTCTCACTCTACTCTGTAGCTCTGATCACCACCAGACCCATAAGTGCCTGTCTGTCTGTTATGCACCCCACCACCTAGAATGGGAGCTCCATGAGGACAGCATTCTGTTTGTTCACTGCTGAATTCCCTGGACCTAGAAATGCCAGGACCACACTAGGGGGGTCAATAAATATTTGTGGACAGAGAGACCCTCTTGGCTCTGTGGAGTGGTTCTGTCTTGTGGCCCTCTTAATGAGGAGAACTGAGAACCAGAGATGTTAAGACACTCACCCAAGGTCACACAGCAGGTCAAGGTCCGAGTTGGGATCTAAACCCAGTGTGACTCCAGGGTCCCACTGCCTGTGGGGTAGCTCTGTCTCTGTGGAGTGGCCTGAAGAGCCAGAGCTGAGGAGGGAGCCCACCCATTCACCCACCTTGCCCACCCAGATCTGCCTTGTGACTCTGAGATGAAGGAGGGACATCAGAGGCCCAGGCAGGCTCCCTAGTCTCTGGTGTCCTGGAGACCCCAGCCTCCTCCCCGACTGGCAGAGGTCAAGCTGACCTGCTCACCTGGGGACACAGAGCTCAGCCTGGGTGTCCAGATAGGTGTCCGGTGGGCAGGCACAGCCCTCCACACACTCGTCCTCGCTGAGGTCACCGCCACAAGCCTCAGGGCCAGCCAGGTCCTGGCAGGTTTGTCCACACAGGGCCACGCAGGGGCTGTACTCCTTGGTGGCCTCACAGGACAGTGCTGTAGTAGAAAATGGAACTGTCCCTACAACTGTGCAGGGTGGGGTCGTTATCCTGATGAGGAGAACTGAGAACCAGAGAAGTTAAGACACTCACCCAAAGTCACACAGCAGGTTAGGTCAGAGTTGGGATTTAAACCCAGTCTGACTGCAGCGTCCCACTGCCTCCCACTACACCAGCGTGGCAGGGCGGCAAGCTGGGCCCCAGCCCCCGACTTCAGCCTGGGCCCTGCCATTGGTGTTTCTTGTTCTTTGCAGGGCATTCCTCGTAGGGAATGATACTGGGGGAGGAGTGGAAATCACTGGCCCCTGACAGCCACATACCCACCCCATCACACACACACACACACACACACACACACACACACACACGCGCGCGCGCGCGCGCATTCCTGCCCCTCTCATTTCCACGCTTTTAAGATCAATTATGCCCCCTCGGCAGCCTCTCATCCAGACGGTCTTCTCTTTAGTTAATCTGGCCACTGTCCCACCCCTCCGGTCCCCCACCCCCCGTCGGGGGAAGTAGGTCCCCTGAGACCGTCCTGCTCAGTTGCTCTCGCTGGGGCTGCACACCAAACCACCTGGGAGTTTTTAAAGGTGCTGATGCCAGCGCCTCTGCAGGTACGTTGTTTTCATTGAACTGCATGTGGCCCAGGAAGTGCATTGGAAAAAGTTCCCAGGGTGAGTCTAATGTTCTCACGCTGAGAACCACTCGTCCTATCCCGTCACCTCTAGAGAAACTTTGGCTCAGAGAGGGCATGGCCTTGCCAGGGACACACAGCAATGACCTGCTGGGCTGGCTTAGAACTCAGGCCTCCTGCCTCCCAGTACTGTTACTTTTACATTTATTCAACAGACATTTCCCTACGGCTTACAGAGAGTGGGGCCCGGCGCTGGGGCTAGGGGCACAGAGACAACTAAGAGATGGGAAGTGTGTGGCTGGGGTGGGGTGCGGTGGGTATGGGCCAGCTCATGCCCATGGAGCCACACGTGCACCCGAGGGCCATGGAGCTGGTGGTCTTTAGAAAGTTTGTTCCAGCTCTGACCAGAGCGGTGGCAATGCAAGTGCTGAGAGGTGGTGGTGGGTGGGGGGGGGGGGGGTGACAGGACCTGGAGATGGGCTGGAGGTGAGGGTAAGACAGGAGTTAGGTGTCACATGTCCCAGGCGTCAGGCCTGGGTGACCAAGGGCCCTAGGCAGAGGTGGAGAGCAGGAGAAGCTGTTTGCGAGGCGGGATGTGAGGCTGGAGAAGACTGGGGACATGCGAGGGGAGAGTTCAGGTGGACACTCAGGTCTGGAGCTCCCGTTCCTCCAGCCCCCCTCGCACGGGCGCACAAGTGTGGGGCACTCACCACAGGCTGGCAGGTGGGTGCGGAAGTCGACGGGGAGCCCGTGGCGCTGGCACAGGTGGGCATAGTGGGCCAGCGTGGCACACAGGCAGGGCTGCCCGCAGCGGCAGGCG
This sequence comes from Myotis nattereri, assembly GCF_964212035.1. Classification (NCBI taxonomy): domain Eukaryota; kingdom Metazoa; phylum Chordata; class Mammalia; order Chiroptera; family Vespertilionidae; genus Myotis; species Myotis nattereri. The sequence goes on from NC_138084.1 coordinate 30,383,200, forward strand.
TCCCGGCGGCACTGCTCAAAGTAGGGCACGGGGCTCAGGTACAGGGAGCAGGGCGCAAACAGCTCCTCCATGAGCACGCTGCAGGCCTGCACCGCGTAGGAGACTGCGGACAGGAGGCACAGGGCCGGGGGCCGGGGGTCAGGCTTGCTGGGCCCAGGCCCAGCCCCTGCCCTCCCCACAGCTCAGGGAGTGTGTGTGTGTGTGTGTGTGTGTGTGTGTGTGCACGCCTCTGTGCATGTCTGGTTGGGAATGTGTGGGTATGGTTTAGTGAGTTTGGATGTGAATATGTGGCAGGCCATATGCATGAGTATAAATAACTGTAAAGGAGTATGTGTTTATGTGTTACACATGTTACATGCACTCATACATTGCATTCCACCAGGCATGAACCCACGTGCTGGAAGGAGAAACAGGAGTGAACAAACAGACGAAATCTCTGCCCTCATGGAGCATACATTCTGGTCGGTGGAGACCATCACTGAACAATTTACATAGAGAAATCTCTAAGGAGAGAGGCCGGGAAAGAGGTCAGGGATCGAAAGTGAGGTGGGAGGAGAAATTACGGTTTTAAATGGCGGGTAGTCAGGAAAGGCCTCCGTGGGAAGACGATGTTTGAGCAAAAACTTGAAAAAGGTGAGAAGTATGTTTTCTGAAGGAAGGGCATTCCAGGTGGAGGGAACAGCAAGTGCAAAGGCCTGGAGAGGAGAGGAGGCCTGGCTGTGTGGGGAGAGCAGCAAGGGGGTCGGGGGGCCAGAGCATAGTGGAGGGCAGGGAGGAGGCGGTGAGATGAGGGGGTGGGCAGAGGGTGTAGGGCCTGATGGGGCCACGGTGAGGACTTGGGCTTTTGCCCTGAGATAAGGGAGCCAGTACAAATGGGTGTGCACCTAACAGGGTAGAACGTGAAGCTTCCTGCCTGCCAAGCCCTCACCAGAAGGGAACCCCAGTTTCTTAGCACCCCTGCCCAGTCGGACCAGCACCCTCATGCCCAGGTTCCCATCTCCTCTCTCTCGAACCAGCCCCACTGCACCCAGCCCCCCTGCCCCCACCTCACCGGCTTGCAGGTGCATGTCACAGGGGTCCAGGGGGGAGCCAGAGGCCAGCGGGGAGCAGGCAGACAGTGTTTTCCAAGAATTGCCAAAGAGTTGTGGGGTGCTCTCGGGCACCCCCACCGGGGACCTGCAGCCAAGACAGAGCCACACTCACACACTTGCCCATGTGGACCCAGGTGAGCATCCAGTGTACACCCAAGTAAGCACCCCCTGACCACGTACACACACACACACACGCACACACACACACACACACACACACACCAAGCATAAGCACACACGGTAAGAGGCACAAATGTACCCATCTGAACACCACCTGCACACACCTCCCACACAAACACACACAGCGCAGATATGTGCCAGACATGCCAGCAGCCAACAGGGCCTCCACAACCACATTCAAACACAATTATGGCTGTGCGCACACACACACACATCACATCTAACAGGTTCCAAAGGGACTCACAATGGGCTTGGGCCCCACACTGCCCTGCCTCCTGCACCCACCCCCAGCTCTTCGTGTCAGAGAGAGAGAAACAGGAGCGCTATGAACCAGACTTCTTCCTCCCCGCCCCACGGGGTTCCTGAAAACTCCCCCGCCCTCCCTTTCTCTCTGGGTAGGAGACAGTCACATGAGGAGCAAGAAGGAGAGCGAGGGGGAGAAGCATGATGTTTTCTAAACATCGCCATCTCCAAGAGTCAGCAAGCCCAGGAAGAGAGCCCTCGGCGTCCACAGGGGGCAGGCTCTGCCCACATTACTGCTCCAGGGCAGTCAGAGTCCTCAGGTGACACAGAGCATATTTCCGCAGAGTCCACAAGTAGGAGGGTGGCAAGCAGCCCACACAGCAAACCAAGCTCTGCCCCCACCATCTGGCCAGCTGCCCTACCCTCAGCCCCACCAGGCAAGACAGAGCAGAACGCTGCATTGTAAGTGTGTGCACTGAAAACCGCTCAGCTTTTCCTTGTACTGGTTTTCCGAGCAAATCTGAATTCTTGTTTCCGGCTGCAGAAAGCCTCTCGTGTTTCTTTCTGCCTCGCCCAATGATTGTAACTCGAAGGACTGGCCGGAACGCCCCTCCTTCAAGATCAACCCTTCGTCCTTATTTCTGGAAGGCCTGATTCCTGACCCCTCCCACGTCCCTAAACTGGGTCCAAGCCCAGGGAGTCCTTTCTCAACTCCCCGTCAGTCCACAGGAAGCAGCACCAGGCAGGAAAGTTGAAGGGTTGGTGAGACAGAAAGCAGGGATTCTGGCATCACTGGCTCACTGGGGTCTGCACTCATCTAAAGGTGTTCACAGTCAATTAAAGCAAACAACCATGCGCCAACTCAAACCCTTACTAATTTTAAGATGTTTGCCATAAAGCTGTATTTCTCAAGGTATGCTCCATAGACCTCATAGACTAGAATTGCAGTGGTGCTTATCTATAATAATAAAAGCGTAATATGCTAATTAGACCAGACAGCCGAACGAGCTTCCGGATGTCCCTCCGGATGAAGCCAGGGCTGCGAGGGCTGAGCCCCTTGCACAAATTACATGCACCAGGTCTCTAGTTAGAAATAAGATTCTTGAGCCTCAACCTATAGCAGATTCTTAAAGGGTAGGACCCAGAAATCAGCATCTTAACAACCTCTGCATCTTCTGCACAGAGAAGACTAAGACATTGCCTTAAAGAAATATACTTAGCCCTAGCCGGCTTGGCTCAGTGGATAGAGCATCAGCCTGCGGACTGAAGGGTCCCAGGTTCGATTCTGGCCAAGGGCACATGCCTGGGTTGCGGGCTCATTCCCCAGTAGGGGGTGTGCAGGAGGCAGCCAATCAATGATTCTCTCTCATCATTGATGTTTCGCTCTCTCTCTCCTTCTCCCTTCCTCTCTGAAATCAATAAAGAAATATATTTTAAAAAAAGAAAGAAACATACTTAAATTTGCATGCAGAGAAATAAATGGTCAATGGTGAATACCAGGCACGTGAGAGCCCATGGGAGTTCGGGAGATTAGGATACTTGGCCCTACAGGCACCGCCCCCCCCTTCCTGTTCCAGGGCAGGGGCACGTACAAAAAGTCGTCCTGCGTGTTGCCGTTGAAGGTGCCGCAGAGGCCCACTGTGTCCTCCACCCATCGCTGGTCCACCCGCAGGTAGAGCCGCAGGCCGTCTCGATCGTAGAGCAGCCGCACGCCCACGTTGGTCCTCACCCGCAGGAACATGGAGGACAGCCTCCGGATCTCAAAGGCGTCTGGGCACAGAACCGGAGGGGGGTGCGGGGGCTGGGCCACTGGGCACCCCACCCTCCGCCACCGCCTGCGTGCTGCGTGGTGCCCCCGAGCCCCATGCCCGGCCCGGCCCCCACACGCTGTGAAGGCCTGCCGAGGGCGTGAGTGGGGAGCCCCGAGGAAGTCCTGCTCCACGATGACACCGGGACCAGGGATTGCCTGCTGCGGCAGCACCGCCCGAGAAAGGCCTTTCAGCTCTAAATGCCTATGAAAGCCTTGCCTCCCTGCGTCACCGGTACGCTTCCTTCTCTAGCAAAGGAAATTCCGTAACTGCCCATCCTTCGCACAGTGGCCACTAGGAAGCTCGCCACATGACTCTCGATTCAATCGCAGCAATTTCAAAGTTTAGATGCAACTGTGGTGCATTTTATGCCCCTGGTGGTTTGTACTTCTGTGGCCTCTTTACCCCCCTCCTCTCCATCTGAGTCCCTATTCTTTCTTCTTTCCTTTTGCATTTTCTCTGGTGCTATTTCATTTCTTAGTAGTTTTGCCATGTTTATTAGTTGTGCTTCCTAGGAGCTACCACAAATCCCTTGCATCAGACAGGATAACAGTAACCAATGAACAAATGTGAGAGGAGGGGTGGAAAACAGCTCCATTCATACCCTAATTTAGAAGAGGCCATACTGCTATGAAGCCTGTCACGTGGGGTGAGGACAAAGATCATTTTAGAGTCCAGAATCCATGTTTCTGGGACCAAGGTGCCCTGGCCTGACCCACCCCGTATTAGAATTGGAGCTCTTGCCCAGGTGGCAGTGCCTTTGGCCAGAGGAGCCTGGGAGAAGCCTGGGCACCGCTCCCAGCCCGCTCTCGTCCACCAAAGCCGTACCGTCCGTGTAGGGTGGGGTGACCTTGTACTGGTCAAACAGAAGGACATCCCCCGCTTGGGTCAGGGTCACCTGTCTCCGAGGGTCCTGGTGCAGAATCACTGACACCGACTGGACACAGACTCCATCCTGGTTCTGGGGAGACAGGAAGGCCCATGGTCAGAGTTAGCCTGTCCGTCCTGCTGGTCCCAACAGAGCCCTCCAGAAGCAGAGAACTGAGTGCAGTTTGCGGCCAGGGACAGGCTCCTCATGGTGACAGAGCCCGAGAGGACATTAAGGGTCCTCTGACTAAATGCCTTCATCTGGGGCATGGGAGGGCAGAGGCTCAGGCTGGAGGTCGGTGGCAGAGCTAGGATAATGCGAATACGTGTGATGGTCAACCCTCATGCTGTCTAGGATGCAGAGCAGAGACGGGACCTGGATGGCCCAAAGTCTAGCCTCAGAAACACTCCCCGCTCGACTGCCATCTGGGTCTTCGATCTCATCCTTGTATGGTTGTTTAGCTCTTTCCGTGTGCACATCCTGCAAAGTACCAGGCTCCTCTCACAGGGGGGCGGGAAATGAGCTAATATTCTCTGGGCCTGGAATTCTTATCTCTAAAATGGGTGGTATGCACAAGCCCATTTGTACCTCTTTGCACCGGAAGAGATCAACACAATCATACAGTGATGAACTTGACAGATACAGCCCCTGCCCTCGCAGAGAGTACATATTCGTGGGGGACACAGACATTAAATAAATGAAGGATACAAAGCTGGTTATTTATCATTGTGACCAGTGCTGCAAACACATGTAGCTGCTAAGAAAACATATAGCAAAAGAACCAGACTTAATCTGTAGAGGTAGGAAAGGCCATCCTAGGAAATGATAATCATAATAAGGTAAAAGTAATCATAGCAATGCTAAAACTCTTAATGCTACCATGTATAATAATAATTGTAACAGCTAACTTTAAGGTAGGGTTTCAGTGTTCAGGCACTGTTCTAGTCTTTTTATATACATTATTCACTTAACCCTCATAGCAATTCTATTCAGTAAGTATAAACAACCCCATTTTGCAGATCAGAACACTGAGTCATGGGGGAAAGTGACATTGGAGCTGAGGTCTGAACGATGCAAAGGAAGAAGGGGAGAAGGGAGACATCCAGGAAGAGAGAACAGCTGAATAATGTCCCCTGACACAGGATGGCATATAATGCATTCAAGGACATAAAAGAAGACCAGAGGGGCGGAACCCACTGGGCAAAGTGTTTTAAGATAAGGTTCAAGAGGTAGGCAGGGGCCAGCTTAGGCAGAGCTGACACAGCTCGGGGGTCACCTCCTCTAGGAAGCCTTTCTTGATCCACCCCTGATGCCCAGGTAAAATAGCAACAAGGAAAAGTTCCTCCATGGAGGGCTACCCTGTACGCCCCACACTGTCACCGCTCCTATAACAGAGTGAGTTATGGGGTCACTTGTCTGCCTTACCCAACACAGTGTGAGGCCCAAAAGGCCAGAGCCAGACTCAATTCATCCCAGTCTTCAAGACCTAACATAGCTTTGGGCACAAGTATTTGAATGCATGCATGAATGAATACAGAGATGTTGAAGATACAATCCAAGGAAGCAGAGAAGATTAAGTTGAATTGGAGCCATTTTACAGATTTTTTTAAAAAACACTGAGGCCCAAGAAAGGGAAATGACTCTCAGCCATTCTAGAGCCAGAACCCAGCCTCCTGCCTCAGGCTCTGCCCAAGAACAATAGACAGAAGGCTAAGTGGGCTGTGGGAAGACCTGGGGCCCTGCCCTAAATCCCTCAGCCTTTCTAGCGGCAGAGGGCGGGGTGGCTGGCGGGATCGTGCCTGGGGTCCCCAGCCCTTACCAGGCCACACGGAGCATTCTGCAATGTCACTGTGAAGGTGCCCGAGGAACGGCTCTTGGCCAGGATGTACTGACACGTGGCAGGGAACGTGTACCGGCGGCCGTCAAAGGTGGTGAAGTGGATGTCGCCAGTCACCGAACACTCGGCTGAGGACAGAGAAAGGTGGCTGACCCATGGGAGCTGCCGCATGGGGACGGCCTGGGCCTGCAGGCTCTGGGCGGGAGGAGGAGTCAGCACCCTGTCCTCGGGACTCAGGGCAGCGTCTGGAGCCCTGGCCTGCTCTTTGGGAGCCCTGGTCTCTGGGCAGACGCAGCCCTGCCCTGAACTCCCTCTGACAGGAGACCAGGCTTTGGGCTTGAAGACCAATTCTGTTCCAAGCCCCTGAAGTCAGGAAGGCCCTTAGATACATAGAACCCCATGAAAAATGGGCCCTCGTGGGATGGAGCGATCTCCTAATCAGGCAAAGCAGCTCCGAGAAACAGAGGGAGGGTGGTTACGCCAAAAACAACAACAAAACTGAGTGACCCCCCAATCTTCCACTCTAGACCCAACAGCAGGCCTGACTCCCAGTTTCCCTGCCCTCAAAACTGTGAGACTAGAGGAAGGGGGTAGAGCCCAAGGTGGGGGTCAGGTGTACCTGGGCAGACAGATGTGCTGCACACCCACTTGCCCGCAGTGCATGTGCTGAAACAGAGACCAAAAAGCAGGGGCTCACCCTTCCAGGCCTGGGAGAGATGCTGGAGGGGGGCGGGGTCCGCAGAGCTCCTGCCCGCAGCCCTCAGTTCTCCCATCTCTGAAATGGGCGGTGGAGATTCCACCCACAGATTAAATCTAATGACATCTGTGACTCAGAGATGCTGAGTGAGTGCCCTCATGTCATCAGGGCTCCCAGACCCCAGATGGGCAACCTGATGGAAAGCCCTGGGATTTACCACCTCCTCCCACCCCCAGCAGCGGACACAGACCAGGCATTGCAGTCTTCTTTCACCACAGAGCCGATCGGGTACAGGGTCCCGTGGAACTCACAGGGACAATCAGCTGGTGCCACACAGCTCCCATCCTCGAAGATCAACCCTAAGGTGACAGAAAGGCCCGCTTAACTCACCTCCGTTCCTGTTCACAAACCTTTCATGGCTCCCCAGATCCTGTGATAAAGATTCCCACACCCAAGCTCTTGCACCACGGAGCCCACCTTCAAACTTCCTCCTGTATAAATCCTCAGCTCAGGCCAGATCTGAAACCTCCTCTGAGCAAATAATCTCACCTCCAGAACTCTGCTCAGAGACACCCATTCCAAACAACCTGCATATGGTCTAGCTTCTCCTCTCCACCTCTCAAAAGCCTGTTACTGTAAATCCTAGAACCAGCATAGTACCACCTCCTCCGGGAAGCCTTCCCTGACCATCTCTCCCACTAGTGAATTCCCATATCCTTTCTGTGTGAACCCCTGAGTTGATGTGCCTTAGAGTGGAGTCATATGTCAGTGTCTTCTCACTGCCACCAGAGTCTGATCCCTATAGCCAATCTTTATATTTTTTAACCCACCCCTGCCTAGCCGAGTGGCCTGCATGCACACTATAGATGTGCTGCAAAGTTATGCACTGTGACAACAGTACGTGGATAAGTGTTGAAACAAATGTGTGTGTGATAAATGAATAGATGAATGATGGATGACTTGTCCTCATCTACAAACCTTAAAAAGCTCAGACCCAAAGAAATGAAATACCCTGCCGAACCTCTCAAGAGCCACAGTCCCACCCCCATCCTCACCCCCCTTAACCCATTCATTCGTTTATTCACTTATTAGTTGTTTGCTCCTTCCTTCACTCATTCCACGCACAGGCATCCTCCTAGTTCCTGCTTCATGCTCAATCCGTGCCCGGCCAGGTCAGGCACCCCTCCATCCCCAGCATACCATCGGGGCAGTAGCAGCCGTCCACACAGGCAATCTCGCTGTCCACGCAGGCTGCCCGGGGCTGGCAGGAGGTGGGGCAGCAGGTGATGCACTCGTTGTAGGTAAAGGCCTTCTCCTTACAGTGCACGGCTTGGGAGGAAGGGAGCAGTATGGCCTGTCAGCTCTTGATGGGCCCAGCTCTGCCAAGACCCACCCAGTCCCTGTCCTAGGCCCTGGGGCAGCAATGGAAGGGCTTTGGTTTTCCTGATCCCTTTGCCCTAATAGCAAGAAGGACCCTCCTCTCATCTATGGCCCTGGGCCAGTCCATCCCGCTCTGAGCTTCAGTTTCCCATCGGTCACATGGGGATGAGACCTCAGGGCTTAAAGCTCTCACTGTGGTTCTGAACAGGACAGGACATTGAGCTGAGGCCTCAGAATGCCATGCACAAGCCTAGGACAGAGCTTGTCTGGGCCCGCCCTGCCCACCACCAGGCTGCACCTACTGCATTGCCGGAGCTGGGTCCTCCAGCCCTGCAGGGGCCGCCCCGCCTGGGCACACGCCCGGGCATACTCAGCCAGTGCCCGGCACCAGGCGGCTTCATCACCCGCTGACCTGTGCAGGAAAACCGAGGGTAATACTGGAGCAAGGCCCAATTGCCACCAGCCCTCCACATTCTGTAGAGACTGCAGGGCTCAGAGAACCCCTGCTCTCCACACAGTTGGGAAAGGAACAGGGGGTGTCAGGCCCCATTTCTGAGCCTCAGTGAATGGAAAAGCTCTGCAGATAATTTCAGAGCTTTGGGAAGCATATCTGTCAGTGCCTGGGATTGTCAGGCTCAGTGGCCCACGGGCTGAGCCCCACCCCAATACTCAGAGGTTTTCCCCACCACTCCCCTGTCCTGGCTTCCTACTCACTGGCAGAGATCGCTGGTACAGCTGGCTGCGAAGGGCAGAGGGCTGACGTAGGCGTGGCAGGCATCAAAGGGGGGCCTCAGCAGCGCCTCACACCGGTCATACACACTCTGGGACAAGGGCAGGGAGCTGGAGCCGGGGACCAGCAGGGCCACGCACAGCCCTCTGACTCCACCAGCCCCACGTGGAACCCCAGCTTAGGCCCAGGGGACAGGGAGGAGAGGACAGGGTCCTTGGGCACCAACAACCTGGGCACCTGCAGCCAATGACTTTTCAAGAGGTAGATGGGGAACCAACTTAAGCCAGGCACTAGGGTGGGAGATAAGGAGCCGGGGTCCCGACCTGCATGGCTCCCAGGCTCTGCTGCAGGCACGGTGGGCGAGGCAGGGAGGAGGTTGTGGGCCCTGGAGGCTGGTTAGGGGCCTGCTCCTGCCAGCTGTGCACAAACTCAGCCACATCGTCCGTCAGCTTCCCTGTGGGAGAACCAGCATGACCACAGGTGGGGGCAGGTGCACAGAGGGATCTGGGGGAAGGCAGGTGGAGCCGAGGAGATGCCCAGAGGTGGGCAAGGAGTTGAGGAATCCAGCCTCCTGAGCTCCCATCCCAATCTGCATGCCCAATAGAGCTTCTCTCCTGGGATAACGCTCAACACCTGCAGTGGGTCCCTCCTGCTCCACACTCAGGGGAGGCAGCAGCATGCAGTGGAGAGAGAACAGTGTGTAAGCCTGGACAAGGAGCCTCAGTTGCCCCATATGTGAAATAGGGCCCATAATCGCCCATGAGACCATCTCACGGACTATATGGGGTGATGCACATAAAGTGTTCAATATGCTGCGGGTGCTCAAGGCAGTCACTGCCCTTGTTCGGGCCTGAGTCGCCAAGCTTGGGCCCTGGACCTTCACTTTTACTCTTCCCTCTCCTCCGCAGGGATCTTCAGCTCTGGCTGGGCCCTCTCTTCCTGGCTCTCTGGCCCTCTATCCTCCCCCGCCCCCCACCCCCGCCGCCAGGCCTTACGAGGTCAACCCCACCCAGCAAAGTGCCCAGTAGATGCTTACACAGCCCTAGTAGGAATTCTCATTATGACTGTTTTACAGATGAGGAAGCTGAGGTCGAGTGTTTAAGAACTGAGGTCACACACATGGTAGGAAGTGGTCTCCCACTGATCTTTAGTAACATGACCCAGGCCCTCCCACCCCTCCCAGACCTATCCCTCCACCAAAACCCACTGGAGGCCACCACCCTGCACCTTACCATAGCTGGTCACCAGGTCGTCCTGGGGATCGGCATTGTTGTTCCCACACAGCCCGTGGGTCCAGCCCAGGAACTCGGGGCTCATCTTGATATAGACAGCGGAGGCACCGTCCCAGGCCAGCGTGAAGGCGGACTGATACCGCACGAGGATGTAGCCAGCGAGCCTCTGCAGGTGCACGCTCCCCATCACATGCGGCAGCTGGACCCTGCAACGCACAGCCCAGAGCTCCAGAGCACTCACAGCACCTCCACCAGCCCAGTCCCCTCACCAAAGGACCCACCATCCCTACCTGCAGGACCATCATGTACACGGCACCTGCCTCATCCACACGGCCACTGGGACCAGGTACATGGCACCTGCCTCAGCCACATGGACACTGGGACCAGGTACACGGCACCTGCCTCAGCCACATGGCCACTGGGACCAGGTACACGGCACCTGCCTCAGCCACATGGCCACTGGGACCAGGTACACGGCACCTGCCTCAGCCACACGGCCACTGGGACCAGGTACACGGCACCTGCCTCAGCCACATGGCCACTGGGACCAGGTACACGGCACCTGCCTCAGCCACACGGCCACTGGGACCAGGTACACGGCACCTGCCTCAGCCACATGGCCACTGGGACCAGGTACACAGCACCTGCCTCAGCCACACGGCCACTGGGACCAGGTACACGGCACCTGCCTCAGCCACACGGCCACTGGGACCAGGAAATCCAAGGCCCCCCTTCCCCGTTCCAACTCCTCGGTGCCAAGAAGACCACCATAGAGAGAGATTCTTTTGTCTACAGAGTTTTAAAATTGCTTTTTAAAATCACAATTCCCTTGGCAGAGACAAATCTTAGAGTGACTGAATTTGCTAGCTCCGCTCTCCTGGACAGGAGAGGTGGTATAAGCAGACAGTGACATTGTTTCAGTTTTTGGTGGGGGACGAGAAAGGAGTACGAAAAGCAAACAGTGAGGGTGAAGGTAAGTGGACAGAGGAAAAGACGCAGGGACCACTTTCCCTGGTTTCACTGGTATAGGGCCTCCCAGCCAACCTGGGACTGGCCATCCACCTGGAAAATCAGGAAAGGAAGACAAAAGAAGTGCCCAACCAACCAAAATGGTACCAGCAGCTTGGTTTCCCATTTCCAGGTCTGAAGCCAGACGTGAGAAAGGGGGAAAGGGTCATTGCAGGAAAACCCCACCTCTCCTTCGGCCACAAAGTGACTGACAGCTGCCAGGGAAGGGAAGGACAGCGACGAAGGCTCAGGAAGAACCACAGTCCAGTTAGCGTGGGAACAGAGTCCCCCTTCCTTGTGTGGTCCCTGATGTCCCAGAAAACGACCCCATGTCACCAGAAAAGGGCGAACACGTGCCGTTCCTGTTCTGAGGAGACTTGAACTGTGTGTTATCCATTCGGGCAGATTTTCTTCAAATCGTGGGGGTGGAGGGGGGTTAAGCATGCTTTAGTAGCACACCCGCATCTCTCCAGGAAATTGCTATTTGCCTGAAAACCCACAGGGCTGAGAGTCACAGGAAACCACGAGGGCCTCGTCTTTCAGCAAACCCCGCTGACTGGACACCCAGCTGGCCTGCCAGTGTGCTCCTGCCCTAATAGTGGAAAATCTGCTCCTGCCCCAGAGAACAATGTTCTTTAGGCCTGAGAATGGCAGGTGCTCACCCACACCCAGCACTGCCCGGGAGTAGGAGAGGTCAGGGCAGAAGGTGTCCTTACCTCACTCCTCCATGGGTGACCTCCTTGGCCAGACGGAGCTCCTGCTCACCCGCCAAGAAGAGGCTGACAGACCTGGAGCAGGTGTAGGGGGAGGAGCCGCACTGCGGGTCGTTGTGCACCTGATTGGGGGTTCAAAGGCCAGAGCGCAGGGTTCCTGCTGGGAACTTCTGTTCTGGACCCAGTGGCCCCCTGTTGAACTTCTGCTAAATGCTGATCGCCTGCCCACTGCATGCCAGGCACCTTTCATCTGCAACCTCTCCCGGTTCCCCAACACCACAGGGAGGTCAGAGCTGCGATTATCTGACTTCCAGAGAGGAGGCAACTGGTGCTCAGAAGGTGAAGTGACGAAGGTCACACGCACAGCCAGGATGCTAACCCGGGTCTGCTGGTTCAAACTCCAGCGCTCTCTCACTATACTGTGCTCCCTCCCCATTTCTGGACTCTTTGTTTCTCCATCCCAGGTTATCCCATCAGATTGAAAGGCAGGGTTGTATACTCCCACCGTGTCACATGCACACAGAATGAACACACACACCTATTCACCTCATGTGTATACTCACAGGGCACTCTCAACCCACACACTGTAAACACACTTCTACCACAACCCTGGCCCTCCCCTGCAGCCAGGTCACTCCTGTGCTGCCTGTCACATACACATCTCCTCTGCCCCCTGCTCCGAGAGAACCCACACCTCCAAGGCCATAGGAACCAGGGGGTGGCGGGTGAGGGGGCACCAAATCTCCCAGAGCTTAGAAAAAAACCTGAAAATGTTTCTCTTCCTGAACCTTCCACTGCTACGTTAAATGTGGATAAGCAGATGGACTGCTTCAACCAAACGTAGGACCCGTGAAAGCCACCCCGTAGTCTAATTACTAAAATTTTTTCCAATATTTTGACCGTGACCCACAGTAAGAAATAAAAATGTATACATATATAAATAAAACAAAAGCTTTACAAAATAGTATTTACCCCATTCAAGTGTAATGTATTCTTATATTTTCTATTCTCTTTGGGGATTTTTATGCTGTTTGTGACTCATTCCGTTGATTTTATAATCCATGAATGAGTGGTACCTCATCACTCTACGTACTTGTAACATATCCATCATGAAATGACAGCCACAGAAAACTCTGATGTTGGACCCCGCAAGGCAGAGAGGGCAGGATTGGTCAAGGTCATGGCCCTGCAGGGCATGGCCCCCTGGGCAGCCTCTCGGCAGGTGCCTGCCTGCGACAAGGGGCACCAGCCTCCAGGACCTAGTGGAGTCTTCCTAGACAGGCAGGTCAAGGGAGGCCTCACCTGGACGGAGAAGGTCTGTCCCTCAGGTTCATGGCGCCCCACCAGTGTGTAGCTGCCCTTCCCGGAGAGGTAGTAGTAGAGGCCATCAAATGTCTCCACGTGGTGCTGTCCCCACGCCCGGCAGATGCTGTCCCGCTCAGGGCCAGCGTTGTACACTGCGCCAGGAAGAGAGAACCTCTCTGTGTAGCTGCAGTGGGCACCAAGCCAAAGGCTGCTGGGCTCCAGCCCTGCTAGGGTCACCCCCACTCACCCCATAGTCCCGGCCCCCCAGAATGTCCCTGTACCCATGGCCCCTCCCAGGGTGGGACGGAGCCCAGACCCACCCATCTGGCAGCGCGGTCCAGTGGCATTGAAGCGTCTGCAGTCACAGAAGGCTGGGTGCACGCACTCGCCCCCGTTGAAGCAGGAGAACAAGTCTGCAAGGGAGACACAGAAGGGACCTCCCCATCGAGCTGAGACTGGCAGAACTCAGGGATGAAACACCTCCCTCAGGCCAGGGCACCCAGCCCCAGCCCTCCCAGAGCTACATGGAACTCAGATGCCCATCCCAGGGAGTTCCAACATTCCTCAGTAGCTAACCTTAATGGGGGCACAAGTAGGGTGCCTCAGACTGCTGCCCAGCCCCTTCCCTGGCAGGCAGGTAGGGTGGGGTACCTGCCTTGAGTATGCACCACATGGCCCCCAGACCAGCCCCACCTGGTCATCAGCTCCCACAGCTAAAAGTTCCTGCCTGGCCTCCAGGCAAGGCAGGCAGAGCTGAGCTATGGAGCATGTGGGATGAGCAGGGACAGTACCCCGAAATCTTCAAGTTCTGCTCTTCCTCACTGCTCCATGAGCACAGAGGCCATGGCACAAACCAGGGGAGGGGACGAGGCCTCACATCTGGAATGCAGTAGAGAGAAAGGCCACAGAGGACAAGAAGATAAAGCAGAGCAAGGTGTGGTGAGGAAAGGAGCCATGATGCAAGAGGAGGGGCATGGATACAGGACAGGTGAGGCCATGGACAGTGAGGGGAGAGGCCAGGGACACAGGACAGGATGAAGAGCAATGCCACAGAACACAGAGAGAGGCCACAGAAACAGAGGAAGGGGGAAGCATAAACTCATTAGAGTCAGATAGTGTGAGAATGGAAAGCCACAAGGCCATGGCCCTAAGAACAGAATGCTGGCGAGGCGCTCCTCCGCCAGGGGGGAGAACACAGAATGAAGTTGGAGGATGGGGCTGGAGAGGGTGAAAAGGAAGCCCATGCAGGGAAAGGAGGTCACAGGAGGCCCCGAGGGAAGCCTGTCCTGCCCTCACTGGCCTCTCTGCCAGCTGGGCACTCCCACACACACCCACGGACCACAGGGAGGGGACCACTTACAAGATGGTGCACATTTGGCCCGATGGAGCCGCCTTTCCCAGAAAGACATGGCCAAGGAGTCCACGGCTTCAGTCTCCTTTTAAAAATGGAAGAGAATGCGATCACCGCCAGCCTCCCTGGAGGTCACAGCCCTTTCTGTCCATCACCTGGAGGAAGGGAGGCCCCCGACGCTTCCATGCCCCAGCCCTGCACCTGCCCAGGCCCACCTCTGGAAGGCAGGGAAAGGAGAATTTTCAGGCCTGCCGTAGGCCCAGAGAAGTAAAGGCTTTTTTTTACTCTCCAAAGTGGCATCCCACACCCCTTCCCTCCATGCTCTAATGTTCCCTGCCTCTCCCCACTCCTCCCCTCTAGTAAACCTTTGTGTCTCCACAGCTCAACACAAAACCCCCTTGTCTTAAGAACAAACATGTTCCTCCACAGAAACCACATGAGGCAGAGCAAAGCTCCTCACTGCAGGATGGGAGGACATCTCACCCCATCCCTCACCCCAACCCTCCTTCTGGGATCTTCCAACAGCAAAAACAGTGCCTCACTCATCACCACCCACAGTCCTTGGAACTCAACTCCAAGTCAGGACTCTCCCTGATACCACAAATCTGAGGAGGACACAGGCAAAGTGGAGCTACTGATACCATTGTAATTAACTAGTCATTCATAATAGGAAAAGAGCAAAAGGGAAGGCCAGACATTATAGGCAAGTCATTTGGGCAGCTTTACCAGGAGGCTGCAACTCTGCACTCCCCAGGGAACCACCGGCCCATCCCCTGCAGATTACGGGGGGGGGGGGGGGGGCGGGGGGGGGGGTACAAAGGAGAGGATGGACGCATGCACAGTGAAGTTGGGATGACCTAGGGAAGGTACTTATCAATCAAACCTGGGTACAGAAATCATGGAGTAGAAGAGGTGGAGCCAATGCAAGCCCACAAAAATTTGGGGGTTACATAACACCCCAAACAAAAGAGTTTGCTCTCTCTTGGCTCTTGGCGCACGGCTCTCTCAACTCTCTGGTTCCTTTGGCTTTGCTCCTGCCTATGTTCCCTCCATAGCTGCATAGCCATGTGGCCATGTGGACCCCATAGGCAATGGACTGATGGACTGCAAGGGAGAACACAAACTAAGCTAGCTTGATGCTGGACTGGACACTGCTCCAATATGGGGCAAAACTTCTGGACACTGGCTCTAATTCTAGTCCTGTTAAAGCCACAGCTACACTTCTTCTAAGGTGGGGCAAAGGGAAATGAGACCTTGGAAACTCAGAGGTTTAATTCCTCAGAAATAAAGCTTTCTGCCTCATCCTCCTGTGTGAGTCTCAGGAAATTCCTTTTCTTGGGATATTGCAAGAAGCCCGCTCCCACAAGCAACAGGTGGGGACATGGACCTCTCCCCATCAATAACACTAAGAAATCCTATTTTCCAGACCCCAAATCCAAACACTTGGTCTCTCGAGATACAAACCCTCTGAAATTAGGGCTGTTCCGAACACCATGTGTTCAGTCACCACATGGCTAGCTGACTTGGACATCTGACCTTGCAGAACTCCGGTCCAAAATGGCTAAAGTCACCTGGAACTGGGATTCTATGCACAGCAGGCTCCTTTCCTCTCAGAGCCTCGGCCTTCTCATTTGTACAATTTTCCAGAACTATATGCCCAGCCTCTGGCCAGGTGGAGTAAACAAAACAAAATCCTGCCCTCAGGGAGCCCATGCTCTTTTTCACAGGGCCAACAAGACACAAACACAGTGTGGGGATTTGTCAAACATGGCTTCCTCTCTCACTGTCAGCATCCCCAGGATGAATCCCCAGCCTCCAGCAAAGGACTTGGAACACAGAAAGTATCCAGAACTCTTGGGCCCTGAGACCAACCCCAGCTCCTTGCCCCTCCTTGGGCTGAGTCTCTCTGCCTCATCTCCAGACACTCACCTCCTCCCTCTTCACTATCCTGCTGACCCCTGGGAAGTCCCTGGCCCCTCCGTGACCAGGTTGGTTCTGGGTCCTCCCCAGTTCTCCCGACCCTGCAGACCCAGGCTGAGCCCGAGGGGTCAGGCTGCCCACCCTGGATGTAATCTATCTCCTGGGGCCTCAGAGACCACAGGAATAGGAGAGAGCAGCCAGGGAAAGCAATCAACACCAGGGTCCTCCAGGGCCCCAAAGAGCTGAATTAAAATTGGCCTGGATGTCTCTCTACTCCTCTCCTCCACCTAGGATATGGCCTCTGAGATTGGTGTTATGAGGATAAAACAGCCTGTGCTACAGAGTTGAGGCTGTTTTCTGGAGAAAAAATTTAAACCCTGTCCAAATGATTCATCGTCAGTGTAGATGGTTTCTTAATTATTGTCATGCCATTTTTATGAACTCCTTTGACAATCTAATGAAGACTAGTGGCCCCTTCTCAGAATAATGTTTCTAAAAAATAAAACATAAGATTACAAAGGAAATCAAATATATTGAAATATAGTTATAAAAGTATTTTATAATGTGTGACTTAGTAATATTTGCACTTTTTATTAACATATTAAATAATCAGACCTAGCGGCACATGTTGTCAATGCCAAAATTTCGAAGCAGTGAACATAAGTGAGATCGGGAGGTGTCAACAACTGTAAGGTGACAGGACACATCTGCGATTTCTTTGGTGACAGTCACAGACACTACTAATACTCTTGTCGTGTGTAGTCTATGGCAATAATTGAAAGGAATGTGAAATTTCAGTTAATTGAAGTTCCTGTAAATAATAATATATTTTCCCCACCTATGTTCATGGACCCCTGGTCTACGCCATCAATTCTTCGAGAATGGCTGAGCTCTTGTAGGAGCGAGGCAGCACTGAAATGAAGGGTGGTCAGGTGCTGGTCAGGGACTCCCCCTCTGTTACGAATGAGGGCATTCTAGGCAGAAGGCCCTGAAGCGTCCCCCCAGTTCACTTTCTAGCTGATGGCCTCATTCTCGTCACCCTTATTTGCTCTATGAGTAATGTGAGAATCCTGCTGGGGTTGCCTGGTCCAGATGCTTCACAAGGAAAAAGGGGAGGCCTATCTTGGAATCCAGCAAGGAATGGAGCCCACCAGGGGGTACTTGGGTAAGGATCATTTCCCTCGCTGAGACACATTTCCCTGGAGTCCTGTGGGGCATCCATGGTGCCAGGGACAGGCCAGTACACCAGGAGACCAGCTCCACCTGCTCTCTGGGGGCCTGGCAAGTCACCCACCTACCTTGATTTCCCCAGTTATAAATAAATAAAGATACTATCTTTCAACTCAAACTATATCTCACCATAATTCTATAAGTTGGGAGCTAGAAAAGTAGGCAAACAAGAAATAAAAAACAAACAACTACCCAGAGAAGCATGACCCCTCCTACCTTGGGGTCTTCATATCTGTTTCTAAAGGGCAGGAATGTGAGACACATTGTTTCCCACTATAAATGATGCTCCCCACCTGCTGGCACAAGGAGCCACCCAGACTTGATCCCTAAGGTGCATGAGATGAGGCTCAAGATGCCTGGGGGATCTGGCGGCCGGATGGGCTGCATTTGTAACATGTCTGTGGTTGTAGGAAGGAGACAAGTGCAGGCCAGGATTAGAAAGAGAACCTGAGTCACCTGGTCCAGAGCCCAAAGAAGTTTGGCAAAGGAAGAAAACGAACCAGCACCTCTCCTGAAAGCATGAGGAACCCAGGAGGGTGGGCGACAGGGAGTGGTCAAGATTCAGAGGACAATAGCTCAGAGGCCTCTGTTTTTCAACCGACCCCTCCTTGCAAACCCCACCAGGTGGCCCAGTTTTTCTCCCCTCTCGGGGCAGCTTTGCTGGGACACTGCTCAGGGTATGGAGAGGGGCCTCTGAAAGGGTTTAAGGCCTTCCCAGGCCAGGCAGGGAAAAGAGAACACGCCTAACCCCTCACCTTCCCACTTTTCACTCAGGGAGGGAGAGCTCAATTGTCTCCTGATAGCACCTTGGTGCCCTCCTCCCATTAAAAAGTAGGTGGATGGATGGATGGATGGATGGATGGATGGATGGATAGATGGATGGATAGATAGATTAATGAGTGGGCTGCAGGGCCCTAAGAGATTAGGAGAGTGGGGATAGAAGTGACTGATGAATTTGCATACTTCATACCAGAAACCATGTTTGCTCTCTTCTGAATAATTGCAGAGACAGCCTTCCTGAAACCTAGGAACTCCCTACCAGTCTCAGATCCCAACAGAAATGAGCCCCTGCCCATTGAAGGCCCCCTTCTCCAGGCCTCCCCTTACCTGGCCTCCCATCAATGTTGTCGCGTCCCCTATGGCAAGGGTCCTCTCCTGGGGGCTGTGGCTAGGAGAGAAACAAGCCCGACATGGGCAAGGGGATAAGAATGGGCCAGGCCTCCCCACCACTCCCAGGCCATCCCACCCTCCGTGCTAACTCCTGGGGTCACTCACACCAGGAATACAGATGGGAACAGTGGGTGGGGCAGCCACAAGCTCACACCTACTCACCTGGGATCCTGGGCTAGAGCAGGCTGCAGCTCTGCATTGCTGGGGGGTGCAGGTGCTTTGGCTGGGGACAGGGAATTCCTCTCCGCTCAAATTAGGCCTCTCTTTGTTGGGCCTCCCACCACCTGTCCCCCACCACATCTCCCCTGCCCCCTCAAATCCTTCCCCGCTCCCCGGCACTCTTAAATAAGGGTCCCTCTCTTTCATCGCACTCTCTGCGCCCAGTTCTCTGTAGTTTCCCACCTTGGGTCTCTTCCACTCTGCCCAGCTGGGGACCCGATCCCTCGGCTCTCGCAGGCCTCTCTTTCCTTCTGGGCCCCTCTCTTCAGACCCTCTCCCTGGCTGGCCTCCCTTAAACCTTCTCTTTTTCTTCCCTCTCTCCATCCTGCCCCAGTCCATTCTCCTAAACGTTCCCCAGCCCCGGCCTCCCCTGGTCCACACCCCTCTTACCTAAAGCAGGCACCTCCAGGGACTCCCTCGCCGGCTCACCCCAGGACAGCCGGGCGCAAGCGAGAAGCAGGCAGAGCGCGGGCGCGGGGACGCGCGGGGCCGGGGCCCCCATAGGAGCGCGCGGGGACGCGGAAGCCTGAACACAGGCCCGGAGTCTGAGCACCTCTCCCGGCCAAGGCTCGGTCACACCTCCACTCTGCCTCCCGAGGTCTGTCTTCAGTCTTGCTCGGGTTCCCTTGGCCCCTCCTCCCAGGCGCTTGGCTCCTCCCCAAGCTACAGTGACAGGACTGCCCAGGTCATTACCATAATGTAGGCGCCTGAGGAAGATCCAGCCTTCGCCCTTCTTGTACTGGCTGCCCCTCCCAGGGGAGGTTGGAGTCAGATGTCTCAGCCCTAAGTCTTTCCCTCAAACGAGGAGGCAGCCTGTGCAGCCTCCCACATCCCTTATTCCTCAGAGATCCCTGGCTCAGGATCCAAGTCCCACAAGCCCCTTATGCCAGAGACCCAAGATGCTAGTGTGTCTCCTCCCACTCCTTTCACAGAGGAGAGGTCCTGCGACATGCCCCTCAGCGGTCGGTGTTCCGGGCTCAGGTCGGCAGAGTCCTAGCCTGTGTTCCCACCGCTCTCCACTACAGCCTCCTGAGTCCGCCTCCCCCCACCCGCACACACATACACTCCAGTCTGAGCCGCCCAGGAAATGTTAACTTAATAACAGAAGTGCCTCACACTCCCATCCTGTCGCTCCCATCAAGGCCAGACTTTGACCAAATTTTGTGAACAAGGGACACTTCCCGTCCAGGAGGGAATTGAAAATGGAAATTTGGACCTGAGAACCTTGGGAACCTGGGCATCAGTCACGTGTCCAACTAAGTGTGTTGGAACACCAACTAGATGCCAGGCCTTGGAGATGATGATTTTGGTCCGAGGAGACCTCTGAACGGGGCTATAGATTTGGGATCTATTCATTCATTCATTCATTCATTCAGCCATTCAACTAAGTTGGTGAGTGTCCATCCCTCATCACACATTGTTCTGGGATGAGGGCGGTAAGTAGAGCACAGGGGGTTTCAGCCATGGGCGTAGATGGAAGGGGAACAGGAGAGAGCCAAGGATGGAGCCCCGTTAGGGCATGGGCGAAGGAAGGGTTGTCTCAGAGAAAGCTTAAAAGGAAACATGCATGGGTGAGGAGAACCAGGACTGGGCGATATCCTCAAACCAAGAGGGAAGTATTATAAGAAGGAGTTTGTGGGGGAGGCAGTCATGTAAAAGGATTGGGGTGCCAGTGGACCGCATTCCCTCTTATAAGGGCATTTGCCACCTTGCCTGGATTCTAAATATGGCTCTATGATACAGTAATGAAATGTAGAGAATCAACAAAGAAAATTGGAGAGGAATGTATTTCGTGTGTCTTTCCTGGACCTTTGGAAATCCCACAAGTTTTTCCCTTTTATCTCTGACGTAACTAGTTACTACTAAGGCAAGATCGTGGATAACATTTTAAGGTTCTTCTCCGGGAGGGATTTACATCTTAAACTAGGCAAATAAAAATAGTCTGCTGGCAAAACTTCAGCTATTGCAAAGGAGGTGGTCTTTAGGTGCTCCTGAAGTTACAATGATAAGTGGTTCCCTGATTTGGGCTGCTGTCCACCTCCTGTTCCCTTCCCCCAGTGTGGTGCCTACAGCGCAGGCCCCCACCCAGGCACAAGAAGCTCCATAATGGAAAGTCCCCACTCTCCCCACTCACACCTGTATTATTGCCCCTTTCCTGGCCCCTCTTTCCTCTCAGTCTGCCCCAGGCTGGGTTCATCCGTCTTGGTACCCAGCACCAGAACTGGAGTTGAGCAAACCTTGCTTGAATTGAATCACATGAACCAGGTGGGGTCTCAGACATGGGTTAAGGTCAGCTGTAAATCCGACTGTCATTGCTAGGCCCTTCCATGCTTCAGTGAATATGTGTGTGTGGGGGGGGGGGGGGGCGGGGGCGCTGTTTGGAGGGAGTGGGCTAGGGGAGGTGGGAAGGGAATTGGTTGAGGAGGGGCACTTCCATCCACTGTTTCTGGTCTCTGTGGGCCACACTAAGACCCAGGCCCAAGGAATTCAGATCAAAGACTTCTTCCTAGTGGGAAAAGCCCAGGAAGGAGGTCATTATGGAATGCACGCTGAAGGAGAGACCTGGGGCAAGGGGTGGCAGACAGGCTCATGAGGGCACATGGGCCTCTGTTTGTGTACCCAGAGAACTCTGACTGGATTACCCCACTCCCTACCCACCTATGTTTGAGTCTCAGGACCACTGCATGACTGCCCCCGCAAAAAAAAAGAAAAAAAATGACCCAAACCTCCTCCTCCGTCTCCAGAGATCCTCTCCTTCAAGCGTGAGCGTCTGGGGGGTCGTTCCAAGGGGACTGGGATAGCGTCAGCCACCCACCCACCCACCGCCACATACACACACTGCAGCCACTTGCTCCCGGGGCGCGTCAGAGAGCGGCGACGAGGTGCGGACAGGTGTCTCCCTCCCCCGGCCGCCCGGCCCCGCCCCCGCCTCCACCGGCCAGGCCCCGCCCCACCGCTCCCAGGCCCTGCCGGTCACTGTCTGCGGCAGCCTGGCACCCGGAGGAGCGAATTGTGCAGAGACAAGGCGCGATCTGCCCCAGCCATGGACCGGAAGGTGGCCCGAGAATTCCGGCACAAGGTCAGAGCTGCTAGGGGCGCCCCAAGCGCCCCGGGGCCCCTCCCTTTCCCAGTGGGACCCAGTGGACCCTGGGATCCCTGATGAAGCCAGTAAAATGAGGGAGCAGCACTGGGGCTCCCCTGTAGGAACTGCAAATCTGATCTTTGTCCCTTCTCCTTCTGCCCTCCAGGGGCTGGGACGTCTTTAGAGTTGGAATTCCTTGCAGCCCTGGCCTGAGACAGGACAAAGTGGGCAAATCCCCCAGCTCCTAGTGCCCCAGCTCAGTGGGGGCATGTGGAGAGGGTGGGGGCAGTGTCTGAGAGTTAGGGAACTGCATCTCTCTCTCTCTCTCTCTCTCTCTCTCTCTCTACCTCAAAACCCTTCAGGGAGCCCCCCTTTTCTGCTTAAGGGCATTTCTTAGGTCCCCAAGAAGAGAAGCGGTTGAGGAACTGGTGCTGCCCCGGGGGCAGTGGGGAGAAGGGAGGTGGTCCAGGGAGTCAGCCTGAACCGTCCCCAAAGCCACATCTCCCCCTGCGGGTCCCACTGGGGCCTCATTTGCGGTGGGGAGTCCAGACCATCACTGAAAGATGCTGGATTTCACCCAGGGAATTTCCAGAACAGTTTCCAGAGCTGTGCCCGAGCCCTGAGACCAGAGAGGACCATCCGGCAGAGCCAGGGGACCTCCCCACCAGGCCTAGAGTGAAGCCAAGGGTTCCTGTAGCTACCCACAGGCCCCGCCTGAGAGACTCACAACTGTGTGCCCTTTCTCCCTCCCAGGGCCCAGAGGGGTCCTGTCTTCACACCAGGCCTACCCTCTTCTCAGGCCTGAGGGTAGAGCTCAGGTAGACAAGATGAGGGTACTTAACCCCTCTCTCCCCACAGAGAGGCCCAGGGGAGCCAAGGAGCCAGCCAGTGCAGGGCCACAGGGGCTGAGCGCCAGGAGCCAGGGGTCAGTCATTCACTTCATAAACATGTTTTGAGCACCCATTCTGTGCCAGACCCAATCTCTGCCCTCAAATTGTTGGCTGTGTGAGTGGGAGGCAGACCCTACACGAGTAATTACCTGCAGCTGGGCTGCTGAGCGGGGGGGGGGGGGGGGGGGGGGGGGGGGATCAAGGTTTGCTGGGGCACAAAGCGGGCAACTCATACTGGCAGAAGTTTCCTAACAACGAGGCCTTGGGCATCCTGGGGTGAGCGATAGCTGGGGGGAGTGTGCGGCAGTGTTCACTGGTGTACCCTCTTACAAAGGGACGGTGCGGGGGGTGGGGGGGGGAGACATTTCGGCAGCAAGGGCGTCTGGTGAGTGTAGATTTCAGACAACCCACTTTAAAGGATCACAACCTCACGTCCCCCACCCCAAGGCTCAGGCTTGAGTTTCACTTTCCTGCCCCTGGGCTAAGGCCGGGCCCTCTTTTGCCTTCTCCCCGGGGGAGGAGGAGGTACTAGTCTTCGCCTCTTTTCAGAGAATTACCTCTGGGGCCCCAATGTCTGCGTCAGCCCCTGGGTCAGCCCCTGATCCTCCTCACCAGGCCCCACGGGCTCCAAAGGGCCTCAAGCCTCTGTGTTTACCCCGCCGGGCTCTTCCTCATCACAAGTCATTACCTATTAATGCCCCGTGAGTGAAGGCGGGGCAGGCGCCATGCTGGGCAAGGCCTGGGCTGGACTTTGTGCCCTGCAGCTTGGGAGGCAGCAGCGGCCCTCCCCTCCCAGGCTGGAGATCACTCAGGAAGGAATAGGGGGAAAGGAAGAAGCAGCTGAGGACGGAGAGAGGGGCTCACGGGTATAGAGGGTGAAATCAACTGCTTGCTGTCGACTGCTCTCTGGGTGTTCCCTCCTTAGTGTTTCACAGCTAATTGACTCACTGGTATGTATTCTAAATCCATAGTGCCTTAGACTCTAAGGCCTAGAGGTAGTGTGTTGTCCTGGACAGTGCTATGTGACCTTGAACCAGCTATTAACCTCTCTGTGCCTCCGTTCTCTAATTAAATGAGGATAGCAATCATGTGTAACTAGTGAGGTTACTGTGAGTGCTGGAGGCGATCTACACATGCGGAAGGGGCTTAACTCGACCCAGAGGCCTCAACCGCCGTTCACCGCTGTTGTCCATTACCTGGGGCTGCGCAGAATTAGGTTCAAATTGCAACCCTGTCAACTCATGAGCCACGTCATCCTCCAAGTGTTCGTGTTCTCAGTTATGAGGCGAGGTTTGTCGTGCTTCCCTTTAAGGACGGGAGATATGAAATAGGAACTCCAGTGCTGGCTACTCGGGGCACATAGTAACTGTTGGATACATGGACATCCTTTTCCCACCGATGCCTTCGGAGCCACAGGAGTCTGTCCCTCTGGGCTTGTGCAGGTTGCCAAGGCCAACGGGAGCACGTGCATGGCCTTCCTGGTCACACGGATACCAAGGGGAGGGAAGGATGGCAGCAAAGAAGGCTGCCCCTCTGCTCGCTCACCTGCACGGTGCAGGAGCTTGGTTACTCATTTGCTCAAAAAGTATTTATTACCTGTGGGTATCTGTAGTGTACCCTGCCCCAGGCCAAGCACCTGGAGGTGAGGTGGAAATACATAAAAAAGTCAGAAAGAGTCCCTGCCTTCTAGGGATCTCCTCCTCATTCATTCATTGATGCATGCAGTAAATATCAACTAAGCTCATAATATATGCCAGATAATATTTTAACCATTGAATAATAAAACAAAGTCCCTGCCCTCTTAGATAGCACATTCTAGTAGGGAAGACAGACAGTTAACAAGTAAACCAATAAACGTATCATGTAATACCAAGTAATAATAAATGCTATGAAAACTAAACCGGGGTGAGGGGATAGAGAGTAATGTAGGGGTACTCTCTATATAGGGTGGTCAGGAAGGCCTCTCTGAAGAGGTGATATTTGAGCAGAGACCTGGAAGAAGTAAGGCAAGGAGTCTTGGGATATATACGAAAGAGCATTCCAGGAGTGGGAACAGCAAGTGCAAAGGTCCCAGGGCAAGGAGAGGCTTGCCTTCTTTCAGAAGGGCAAGTATGATGGTGTTTCTGAGAGTAATTCAGAGAGTGGTGGGAGAAGGATCAGAGGTGGTGGGAGGCGGGTGGGGGTGGGTTGGTAGGCCATGGTCAAGACTTTGGGATTTGTTCTGTAATGAGAAGCCAGCAGGGGAGTGACATGACTGATTTACATTTAAAAGGAATTGCTCTAAGATCTGAACATAAACTTCACAAAAGAAGGTACATGAAAGGCCTATAGGCATGTAAGTAAATGCTCTACATCATTAGTCACTAAGGAAATGCACATTAGACAATGAGATAACATTTCACACCCTCCCGAATGGCTAAACTGGAAAAGACTGACAATAACAAGTATTGGTGAGGATGGGAACAGCTAGACCTCTCACATGTTGCTGCTGCAGTGAATACGAAATGATACAACCATGTTGTAAAATAGGTAGCTTGGCAGTTTCTTGTAAAAGTTAAACATACATTTACCATATGAGCCACCAATTCCACTCCTAGATATTTACTCAAGGAAGTGAAAATACATGTCCACAAGACTCATACCTAATGAGAAATGGATGAACAAACTGCAATATACCTACACCGTGGACTATCACCCAGTCATAGGAAGGCACGCAATGACACAGATGAATCTCAGAAACATTCTGCTGAGTGAAACACAGAGAACACAAAAGTATGATCTGTATGACTACATATATGTGAAGGGGATGGGAGCGGGGCTGACAGACAAGGAAACTCTGAGATGATGAGCTGATTTGGATGTTGGTCACACCAGTGTAGAAATTTGTTGAAACTCATCAAAACGAATATTTAAAATAAATATTTTTTAAAAAAAGAAACTGCTCTGACTGCTGGTAGAGAGCAGCCTAAGAGGGCCAAGAGGGGAATCCAGTTAGGAGGCTCCTACAGTAGCCCAGGCCGGAGGCGGGGGCTGGGACTAGGGTGAGGAGAGGTCAGACCCAGGATACATGTTGCAGCCCTTCCTGTGGGCTTTGTTGATGGGTTGGCTGTGGGTGTGGAGAGAGAGACACCAAGGGTGACCTACATTTTGGGAAAAGGAGCAGGTTGGTGGAGACAGAGTGGGAGAGGGTGGAAACGAAGAGTTCCATTTTGGATGTTTTAAGTGTGAGACACCTGTGACCTTCCAATGGAGAGGTGAGTGAGAAGGCCAGTAGCGGTGGGAGTGTGAAGACTGGGGAGAGGTCTGTGCTGGACACAAGTCTCAGTGAGGCCTTGGGGTGTGAATGGTAGTTCAAGCTCTGAGACTGACGAGGTCATTTAGGGAGAAAAGGCTCGGGACACCCCAACCTTTAGAGGAGAAGGAACAGCAAATAAGGCAGAAGAACCAGGAGAAGGCAGCATGGTCAGCTGTGCCAAGCGCTGGGTTAAATGCTCCCAACTAGATGGCAAGATATGAGTCTTTTGAAAAGATTTGAAAAGATGAAGGATAATAAAACAAGAGACAAGCAGCCCCAGCACTGTCTGGGATGCAAGCCGTGAGGGCCAGGGAAGAATGTGCCTGGGCCCATTCGTCCCGCCAGCATTTACGAAGGGCCCACTCTCTGCCCGCTGCTGAGACTATAGACTGTGTACCATCTATTCTTTTTTAAAAAATATATTTTATTGATTTTTTACAGAGAGGAAGGGAGAGAGATAGAGAGTTAGAAACATCGATGAGCAAGAAACATAGATCAGCTGCTGCACCCCCCCCCACACACACACACACACACACACACACACTGGGGATGTGCTCGCAACCAAGGTACATGCCCTTGACCGGAATCAAACCTGGAAATCGAACCTGGGACCTTTCAGTCCGCAGGCCGATGCTCTATCCACTGAGCCAAACGGGTTACGGCTGTACTATCTATTCTTACCTAGTTTTATTTAACAAATGCTGAGTACTTACTATTTGCCCGGCACTGTTCTGAGCATTTGACAACTAATCACTCATGAATCACTTTAAAATAATGAATCCCTCAAAGAAGGATGAAATCCTATGAAACAGATACTTGAACCCCCATTTTTCAGGTGAAGCAGAGAGATGCAGACCTAGATGGGGGAGGAGCTTGTTGGTCTCACTCTCCACACTCCCCCCAGGCCTGTGCCTGGGCCACACACACATTAGTGGGGACACAGGCGGGTAAGAGAGAAAGTACAGCACAGCTCAGTGGGTCCCAGGGCGGGTGGGAACAGAGCGTGCGGAGAACGACAGGACGGGCTTTGTGGCGGAGCCCGGAGAAAGGCTGGACCAAGGCGAGCTGACATATGAGCCAAGGAGTCTTAGCGGTGGAAGAAGAGGTCACAGAGGAAATGATGCTGGCACCGCCATCAATAATAGCTAATGTTTCAGGCCAGCCAGTCAGGTGGGAGCAGCTGGCTCATTCAACTGGAAAACTGGAGAGTCTTATGAAGGGGCCACATAGAGGGAAGGGCAGGAGCACATGGACCAACAAGGCTTGTTAACACAGCCTGAGAGGAGCAGCAGCCAGAAGCCAGGGCTCCTGAAGGCGAGGGGAGGGAGGGTTCCCCCAAACAGGGGCAGCCATGGCCCAGACAGCATCTTCAGCCTCAGGTCGGGGAGCCCGCCTTAAGGTGATTCAGCGTGGTGGGAGCCGGAATCAGAACCCATTTCCCTTCTCCCCACCCCTCCCCATCCACTGCTGAACACAGCCGGAAGCTGAGGGCAGGAGCTCAGGCAAAGCTTCCTGGGACACAAGGCGTGTGGTGAAGGCTGGCGAGTGGGTCTGGAGGTGCAAAGGAAGAGATTCAGCACATGTTTTGGGGCCTGGGCACTCTCCTAAGTACTTTGCATGCATTCACTCATTTAATCCCCACCGTGGCCCAAGGTCGAGTGGAACAATATGCATTATTTAATTTGCTCTTGCTCTCTTTTTCCCTCTTTGGCTGGGTGCACACATGGAGTTGAATTTGCATGAGCTGAAGGTATATGCTTCCTCTCTCCTGAATGGCCAGACCACACAGAGGAATGCCGGGAGCTGAGGCTGCAGTGGGTCCAACGTCACACCTAGAATTTGCCTCTTGTGCCCCAGACAAGGGGTCTGACCCCCCTACATATCCCTGCCATATAGGCCTGTAGCACAGAAATAGGTGACCAGCTAGAGAATGAAGGAGACCAGACACAAGGTCAGACACAAAGTCAGCGGAGGTGGGGGAACTGATATGATAAATAAACCTCCCAATAGTTATTTGTAGACGGTGGCTCCTTAGGATTTCTGTGTCCATCATTGAGAAGGGCTCTAAGAAAAGGGAAGGCTTTCTAGATATAGTTGGAGAAAGAAGACATGGTGTCTCATATACAACAGGTGCTCAATAAATGTGTATTAGACAAATGCATACAAAAAAAAAGTTGTATCTGGGAAGTGGATACCATATGGTGGTCTAGAGAAAGCAGAGGTTTTGGAGCCAGCAGATATAGGGTGAAGGCTCAGCTCTGCCACTTCTCTGAGCCTCTGTTTACTCATCTGTGAAATGGGGATAGTATTGTCCATCCACCTCAGAGCATTGTTGGGAGGTTAAAGGCATTACGAGTAAACTTCCTCAGACGCGGTGAGCAGTCGGTAAATAGAGTCTGTCCTGAATGAGGGAGCCAGGCAAGAAGGGTCTCAGCTGGGAGGCTGGTGAGGAAGCTCCAGGCTGCGCGTGGTCAGGAAAGACTCTGGAAGGAGGGGCTTGCACTCCCCTTAAGCAAAGGCAGGGTTCGAGGGGAGGAGAGAGGACAGTCCATCTTGTGTGGGCCTGGGACTGACTCTTTGGTGACAAGCTGAAACTGAGCGAACAGGAGAAAGATCCAGGAGGCCGTGGCATGTGTGTGTGCTGAGGACATGGGGAGGTGGTCACCCAGGATTGGGCCAAGAGGTTGGAAGGAAGGTTCCAGATTAGAGCAACTGGAGCTCACTTGTCATTCAGCAGACACCACTGAGCACTGCATGCCTGTGTGCATGCCACTGAGCGCAGGCGCTTCACTGGTACCTGAGTGCGAGGTATCGGGAGAAGCCCACCCAGCCGATCTTCAGACTGCGGCTGGGCTGTCCTCCTGGCGAGTTTGTTGGGACCCAGACTCCAGCAGGAGGGGAGAGACCACATAAGTTTTTAAAAATTATTTAGGAAGTGAAAGTTGAATTATGCTGGTGATGTTACCGCGTGTGAGGCTTCTAGAGCAAGTTCCATCTTTCTCCGTTGTCTGTCTCGGTGCCTCTGAAAGCCCAGAGAGTGAGGTGTGAGTGTGTGTTTTCACGGGGGTGCGGTCTGACGATGAAGCAGATGGTTTGCCACAGGACCTCCATGTGACTTGACCACTTAGATTTGTATTTAAAGAGCATCCCATATAAACCAGATGTGTTTTCCCAGCTATTGTGGTATATAGATAATTTTTTGAATGGACACATTGAAATGATAGAGGGAGATGGGTCATTCTGAGTGAGTCCAAGTCCCACGTCGGAAATGGTGGAGATGACCCTGGAGAAGGAGGGCCGGGCAGAACCCAAGACCAGGATTTGAGTGACTGAACGAACTGGTGACATCAGGCTAAAGAGCTGAACTTGGCAGCTGCCTCCAAGGACTGGTAGGATGTGACTTCTGGATGCTGTGGTCAGCATTGGAGGGTTGCCGACAAGGACGGGGACCCTGGGACCCCCAGGAACAGGCTTTTTTCCACAAAGACCATCTCCAAGTGATCTGTGGTTGGCTGGGAAGGAGAAAAACAGCATCCTAGACTGTAACATTGGAAATTGCTTGTCTTCTACTCCCACTTTCCACCCAGTGCATCAACGCTGCCTGCCTGCTGAGGACAGCGGGAGGCATTTTTGCAAGGAGGGGTGGGAGAGAGCGGCAGCCTTAAGGCCTCAGTCAACAAGAGATTCTCTCTCCTCACCTTCATCTCATGCGCCCCCACAGCTGGAGTGGGGCTAGGAGCCATTTGGTCAGAAGGTTCTCACTCCAACCAGAGCAGATGGGATTTTTATGCTCCCCTTGGAGAGCAGAACATCTGTGGTTCAGTCATTCAAGAGAGTGTCTTCTCACTCATGATGAATCAAGCCAAAAGGGTTGGGCCCAGGGTGCTGGGACAGACTTACCCCAGAACCCCTGAGATACTCATAGAAAGAGGCAAAGCTGTGCTGACCCTCCTCTGAGGACCAATCAGCGGGGAGCTTGCAGCTGAGGCCCTAGACCATGTTGATGGGCCTGGAGGCTGCAGGAGGGAGGGACCCAGTGATCCCTCCAGTCGCTAACTTTGCCCTCTCACTCAGCCTTGGGCTGAAGAGGAGCCAAGGATACAGTGTGTAGAGATTCGCACCGAGCTGTCCCAGGGAGTGGAGCTTGAGGCTCCTGGGCCCCCAGCTCCCCTGGGACTGAGGTGCTAATGAAACAGCTCCTGACCCTGACCTTGGAGTCCCAGCCATTGACGTCAGCAAAGATGAAATAAGTAACCTGACTCTCCCCCTAGTGTGTGTGTGGGGAGCAGGGGGGATAGTCAGGGACATGGGGAGGGGAAGGAGTGGCCAGAAGTCAGGGCCAACCAAGCTTAGGCCAGGGAGAGATGGTGGAGTGGCCCCTGGCATCGGTGACACAGGAGAACCCGGTGGTGGGGTGCTTCCAGCCGGTGGGATGTGCTATCTGAGCGAGTGGCCCAAATCCTTTCTGAAAGCAGTTATCCGGCACTATAGCCACTATCAGGTAAGACCAGGAGCCGACACTGCCGTGGTCACCCTGGACACTGAGCTGCAGCCCCGCTGTCACGGGGCGTATCGCTGTCATATATGTGCAGATGGGTGTGCACCCACCTGGGGTGAGGCTTGGCCTGCACATCTGGATGTGCAGAGTACTCCTGTGGCCACGCCTGGGGGGTCTGCACAGGTGTGAGATGTTGGGGTTAGAGGGCCAGCCTGGCCTGTGCCTTTCCTCCTTTCCTCACAGCCCCAGACCTGAGCTGATGCTGAGAGGTCCCTAGTGGTGGTCTCCCCCTGGGATCTGCACTGGGGGTGCTGGGCCTGCAGCTGTAATTCTGCTCTTGGGTTTTCCAGGTGGATTTTCTGATTGAAAATGACGCCGAGAAGGACTATCTCTATGACGTGCTGCGGATGTATCACCAGTAAGTGTGCTGAGTCTAGCTCCTGTGGGCCACCTGGGGACCTCTGTCTGCAGGGAGCCCTGGGATGGGTCCTTTTATGACAGGAGGACCACCCCCTCCGATGCTGGGGAGCTCGGGGGTGGAGCAGATGCTGGGAACGAAATGGACACATCATTCAGGTGTCTCAGCAAATATTTGCACAAACACTCTGTGCACGGCTCTGTACTAGGGGCTGGGGCATAGGTGTGAGCATGCCCGACGGGTCGCTGCCCTCAGCTTGCTCACAATGTGATGGGGAGGGGGCATCAAGTAGCCGGATAGGCTCCATAGAGTGTGCCTGCTGGAATAGGACAGGACATGCCAGCTGGCCCCAGCACCTGCGTCAGATGTCTCTTATGACCCACCTGCTTTTTGACTCACTCAGCATACATTCATAAGCTCCTGCCACTTGCTGGGCACCATGCAGAATCCGGTAATGAATAAGATCTACTTTCTTTCCTCAGCTAGCTCATGGCCTGGAGAGGGGAGGTGGACACACACTACAAATGCAAAAAAACCCCTTTAATATAGGTTATAGTAAAAGAAATTCTGAATATAATTAAAAGCAGTAGAAAAAAATTAAAAGCAGGATGTGAAGAAAGGGAGTTTTCCTTTCTAACCACGGGGAAAGGACCGAAAAGGCTTTAGCGTGGGTTTGAAGGGTAAGAAGGATTTTGGTAGGTGGGAATACCAGGGAACGACATTCCAGGGTGAAGGAACAGCGTTAGCAGACCGAGATGAAGATGTGAAAGCACAGGTGTGGCTGGGAAGTGACAAGTAATCTGGGGGAATAGAGCCCAGGGTTCGTGGAGACCTTAGACAGCCAAACCTGGAGCAAGTCCCTGGAGAAGGCCAGGGAGGCCCTGAGGCTGCCGGGGAGAATGGCGTGTGTCCTCTGGGCAGGGGGGAGCCATCGAAGGGTTTTGAGGAGTGACTTACATTTAGAAAAGACTAGATGAGAGTGAGCAAGTTGGCAGGCAGCTGGAGAGAGGCAGGCCAGAGACACTGAGGCCTGAACAGTGTGAAGAGGAGGCGAGTGAGAGGTATTGTGGAGGCAGGATTTACAGAGTTTCGCTACAGGTTAGAAGTGGGAGACTTGGGGAGGGGAGGGGCAGGAGGGGTCAGCGCCATCTCACAGGAGGTTTCCTGTCTGGAGAGATCCTGGGCTTCGGAACTGGGCAGAGTGGAGTTTGAATCCTGACTTGATTTCATTTGCAAAATGGGTTCCTAACCCCTACCTCCCGGGTTTCCTGGCGATGCTGATATGAGAGAACAAAGTTCTTCTGAGACAGCTTGCCCAGAGGTAGGGCTCTGGCTTTTCTGGATTCTCCATTCCAAGGCCTGGGCCCAGTGGGTGGGGACCCAGTCCAGGACTGCTTTCTCTGGGAATCCGTGGTTCTCAGAGGTCATGGTCCTGGGTGAGACTCTAGGTCCCCCTTGTCTCTGCAGGACCATGGACGTGGCTGTGCTTGTGGGAGACCTGAAGCTGGTCATCAATGAGCCCAGCCGCCTGCCGCTGTTTGACGCCATCAGACCCCTGATCCCGCTGAAGCACCAGGTGGAGTACGACCAGCTGACCCCCCGGCGCTCCAGGTGCGGAGGGAGCCCCCTGACTAGAGGCACGGCTGGGCGAGGTCACCCTGGGATGGACAGGGTCCCTCACTAGTGGATGGGGCAGCACTGGTGGTCAGGCCAGAGCGGGGCCATCACCCACCTCTCCGACGGCAGGAAGCTGAAAGAGGTGCGACTGGACCGTCTGCACCCCGAAGGCCTGGGCCTCAGCGTGCGTGGCGGCCTCGAGTTCGGCTGTGGGCTCTTCATCTCCCACCTCATCAAAGGCGGCCAGGCAGACAGCGTCGGGCTGCAGGTGAGCGGGCAGAGTCCTCAGGCTTCCTGCCTCCCCCACTCACTTGCTGGGCTGCGTGGCATAACATGGTCACTCACCTCTCTGAGACTTTGGGAGAGGAAGACACTGCCCCATCCTGATAGATTTCCCTCAGGCTGCAGGCAATCACCTGTTTTATTGAGTCCCATTGGGAACATGGCTCCCCCTAATGCTGCTGCAGCTGCTGCTGCTCTTCCCCCCACCTCCCCTACTTCCTGGTTATGTCCTGACACCTGAAGCTTTGGGCATGTAGCCTTTTACTGGAAGGTAAAAGGAAATCCGATGTACTAGCCTAACTGTCCTGGCTTTGTAGCCGTGTGACTGCTGAAAACACTTAACCCCATGCCTCAGTTTCCTCATCTGTAAAATGGGAATGATGATGATGAGATGATACTATCCACCTCATCAGGTTGTTAAGAGGAGAATTCATATTATGAAGTACTTATAACAGTGCCTGGCACAAGTGCTCCTGTGCTTGTTAGGCAAGCAGAGAGGGAGATTGAATAAACACCAAGGATGTGCCAGGTAACACGCTCACAACCAGCTCTCGTTGTATGCCTTGGCTGTATCATCCCATTTCCAGAGCTGATAGCGACTCAGTCTTGACTAGTGTCACAGCCAGCAAGTGGCAGAGCCAGGATTTGAACCCAGGTCTCCTGACTGCCAAGCCCAGGGATCTCTCTTCAGCACCCCAGGTGCCCCTCCCCCGGGGTCCCCGCACCTCAGTGTCTGAGCAGAGATGGGCAGACCTCCAGGTCTCGCTCCTGCCGGAGCCCAGAGCTGTGTTTTTGTATGTCCAGATAAAAGAGGCCCTCCCACTCCCGCCCAGAGCTTCCAGCATGTTTGTTATCAACACCCCAATCCGGGCTGCCAAGCCAGGGGCTTTAGGGGCCTGAGGGGAAGGGTACCAGACACCGTGGAGTGGGAGGTGGAAACTGGGAGCTGACAGACACCGCTTTGTTCTAAATCCCTGTCTCACGGCTCGCCGGTGGCGTCTGAAATTTCAGCCGCTTCATTATTCCTCTCCCGTGCGCACATTTTCCAGCCCAGAAATGCGGCCAGAGAGAAGGCACAATGAGCTCCTCTCCAGGCGTCAGCGGAGGCCCCCTTTTTTCCAGGGCGAGCTCTCCTTCTAGGACAAGCACTTCTCAGCGATGCCTCCATGCCTGGGGGCTT
Source organism: Myotis nattereri (assembly GCF_964212035.1). Lineage (NCBI taxonomy): Eukaryota > Metazoa > Chordata > Mammalia > Chiroptera > Vespertilionidae > Myotis > Myotis nattereri. The sequence goes on from NC_138084.1 coordinate 30,417,444, forward strand.
TGGGCCATTTTAATGAAACAGTTTTATCTTCCCGCCTGTTTCTCAGGCTTATGCATTATCGACCCTTTCTCGGGCTGGCGGGCTCATCTCTCCTTTGTGCCGCTGCCCCTCAGATCGTCATTTCGCTGTGGCCCTGGCACAAAGGGCCTTTTGCAGGGCTACGCTCGGAGCGAGAGGGGGAGGAAAGCTGATCCAGCAACCTGAGCCGGGGGCTGCGTGGGAATCGTTCTGCTTGGGGTCCTGGGCAGGTTCCCTTTAGGAACAAGACAGGGAACTTCACTCAGGGGAGCATCCATTCACCTGTCTGGGCTCATGTTTCTGGGGAGATCTCCTGCCTGGATATGGCTGGAGGAAGATTCTGGAAGGCAGGGGAGGGGCATGTTCAGGCACAGCCTGGCTGGACTGAAGGTCCTGTTGATCTGACCTGTGAGGCTGGGCCCCCGGGTTGGGGGGCTTGGACCCACCCACAGGACCTAGCCCTGGAACCTCATCTCTCTGCTCTTCTCCCCCTACTGGAGATGTTTTAGTGTGTGTTTTTTAAAGTGTATGCTGTCTGAACCTACATCCTTTGCCCTGCACAGGGAGGTCTGTGCTGCCCAACCTGCTGTATGGTCCAGGGCTGGAGAATGATTCTGCATCCATGGAGGGCCCAGCCATAAAGTGGACAGAGCAATCCCTGCCTTTCCTGTGGGACTTGAGGGCTCTGACAGGTGGCAAGGATCCAAAGAGGGCAAGACACAGGGAACTGCAGCCAGGCTTGGCCAGGGGCCCTGCTTTTCCGTTTCCAAATGCCCACAAGCCAACGCTTGTGGTCTGTCGGGGAAACCTGACTTCAAATCCCAGCAACGCTGTCTGCTGGCTGGGTGACATTAAGCAAGCAGCTTCACCTCTCTGCGCCTGTTTCCTCATCCGGTTAACAGAGATGCAGAGTTGTAAAAAGTCGGTGCAGGGGCTAGTAACGGTTCTCCTTACAGGAGATGGCCCCAGAAACCTAGATAGTTCTGCAGTGAGTCCCTCCCCGTGGCACCTTTGAACCCTGTGCCACTCCTGTCAGTCCCCTGAGATTAGGGTGTGTGTCCAGATGTGGAAAGGAAGTGTTCAGGTGGCAACAATGAGAAGGTGATTCTGTCACCGTGCTGTAGAAGGTAGGAGTTGACACTCCCTCCTGGACTGTCTGCCCGCCCAGCCCCTAGGCCCCACTCAGAGTCAACATGTACCCACTAGTCTCCAAAGGGTCGGCACATGTGGTATGAGCTAAGCCCCTGCTGACCTACGCTGGCCTCAGGCTGGAGAGGGGCATCCAGGATCCATCCCTGTTTTATAGCTAACTAGAGGCCCAGTGCGTGAAATTCATGCATGGAGAAGGGGGTGTCCCTCAGCCCAGCCTGCACCCTCTCCAATCTGGGACCCCCTCAGACATCCCTCTCACAATCTGGGACTGCTGGCTCCTAACTGCTCACCTGCCTGCCTGCCTACCTGATCGCCCCTAACTTCCCTCCCCTGCCAGCCTGATCTGCCCTAACCACCTCTGCCTCGGCCCCTGCCACCATGGCTTTGTCTGGAAGGATGCTGGAAGACGTCTGGTCTAATTAGCATATTACCCTTTTATTAGTATAGACGGCTGTGTGACCTTTGACAAAACATCATCTCCCTGGACTTCAGTTTCTACTGATGTCTGAGGTTCCTTCCAGCCCTGCAATTATTAAATGAGGAATTTCAAGCCCAATCCCCAGGCCAAGGTACTTGGAGGAGCCCAAGGCAGTGTCCACTAGGGGGCAGTCTCACCACCGATCTGTATCCAGGCTGGCCCGCCAGGCCCAAGTGCCCCCTATCTGTCCCTGTATAAGGAGGGCTAAGTCCTGAGAAGAGGGATCTGATCAGAATATTTAGAGCTCAGGTTCAATGAAAAATAGCAATAACAACCATGTATTTATTATTTGAGGTCAGACACTGGCTGACTTTATATGTACACACTCACTTAATTTTCATAGCAACCACATTTCCCCATTTTACAGATGAGGGAAACAGGTTCAGGAAGTTCAATAGACATGCCCAAGGTCACACAGCTAGTAAGAGTAAGAGCAGGGGTTTGAACCCAGGCCATCCGATGCCAAAGCCTTTTGTTCATTTGCTGTTCTTTGCTCACACCCAGAATGGGAATTCAGAGTCAGATTAAATGTCCATTGAATTTCCATAGTGTGGAAAAAAAGGGAGTGTGTGTGTGTGTGTGTGTGTGTGTGTGTGTGTGTGTGAGAGAGAGAGAGAGAGAGAGAGAGAGAGAGAGAGAGAGATGTGCGCTTGGGCCAGGAGTCCTGTAAGTTCCCCACCCCAACTCCGTTATGGTGTTGCAGGGAAGCCTGCTCCTTGGGGTGGGGTGGGAAGAGCTGCTTGAATCTGTGTGAAGGGTCACCCTCTGCATGGATTCTGGAACCTGTTGGTACCCCAGTGGGGTGAAAGGGATGCCAGAGTTAGGTTACAAAGCCTTGTATTCTATTCCCAGCACCACTACCCATTCTCTGTGCCCTTCCCCCACCATTTTAGGCTCTCCATCTGTGAAACAGGGCAGCAGAAAGACTCCTGGGAAGTGCCACTGTCCTGGGGTCCATCAGGCTGTTGGAGGATGGGTTGGTTGTGACAAGGCACTAGGGCACATAGTTAGGTCATCGTCCCCTTTCCTGGAGAGCAGGTCCGGGGCATCTGGTAGTGAACCTGCCCGGCCACCCGATGCTCCCTCAACCTGTGCCCCTTCCCTCTGTGTGTGGTCAAGGTAGGGGACGAGATCGTCCGGATCAATGGGTACTCCATCTCCTCGTGCACCCATGAGGAGGTCATCAACCTCATCCGCACCAAGAAGACTGTGTCCATCAAAGTGAGACGTGAGTGAGGCCAGAGGGCAGGGGAGGGGGGATAGGAGGGTGGGGAGGTGCTAATCGTGGAGTAGGTTGGTAGGCAGCAGGGAATCAGCTCCTGGGGCAGGAGGGGAGGGCAGAGGAGCTGCCCTAACCCCAGTGCCTTTCTCCCACAGACATCGGCCTGATCCCCGTGAAGAGGTGAGCAGGACCCTCCTCTGAGGCAGACTCTTCCCTGTGGGCTCAGGGTCCTGGGGTTTGGCTTCCCACAGGCCAGCACTGCCCCTGGGCCATCTGGAGGGGGCTCCAGATGGGGCAGATCTGGACTTGGGGCCTGGTCTCTCCAACATCTCTAATTACCCCCCTTCTCATTTCATTTCCCATCAGCTCTCCTGACGAGCCCCTCAAATGGCAGTATGTGGATCAGTTTGTGTCAGGATCTGAGGTAAGGGCCAGGACCACCAGTGATGGGGTCTGGATGGAATGGTCTTCAAGGAGGGGCAGCTGGTCCTGAAAGGGGCCTTGCTCTAGGGATGTGCCCTCAGGGGCTTCACACATGCCCCTGTGCATCCAGAAAGCCCGTGTGGGTGGTGGGCCCTCAGCCAAGCCCAGCAGGTATAGACCTCTCCCCCCAGGGACAGAATGGCCATCAGACTCACATGCGAATGGTAGTGCTTATGAGCTCAAATGGCCATTTTCACACATCTGACACCTAGTAACCCTTATTCTCTTTCCTCCAGGGCGGGCGGAACATTCTGGGCTCCCTAGGGAATCGAGAAAACAGGGAGAAGAAGGTCTTCATCAGCCTGGTGGGCTCCCGGGGCCTTGGCTGCAGGTGGGTAGCAGGCATGCCCTGGGGCTCACTCATGACCAGCAGACCCCAGGAGGATCCTAATGCCTCTCCCTTTTCTCACTGCTGCTTCTGAGGAAACTTTTACCCACTGTTGATGATACTTCTTGGTGTCTGGTTTCCCCTCTGAGTTTCACAACAGGCCTCTAAGGTCAGGGGACAGCTCTTAACAGGCCCATTTTACAGATGAGGAAACTGAGGCCCAAAGAGGAACCATGTTCCTCTGGTGGGACCTCAAGCCACTGTAAAGGCCTCTGTCCTGCTGATCATCTCTGTCACTGTTCCCTTGTTACCTGTTGACTTGTGGGTTTCCTTAAGGGGCAGCCAGGGGATTGCAAGTAGGAATTAGATCACACCACATACTCTTGATAAGCACACAGGGCTAGGGGTCAGCCCCTTCTCTGCCACCTATGAGCTCAAGAACCTGGACTAGTTACTTAACCACTCTGAAGCTCAGCTTTCCCCTCTATAAGTTGGGGATAATAATATCCACATTGTGAGGAGGAATGAGATGACAGAAGTATCAAGCTTAGTGCCTGGCAAGTAATAAGCAGTTGGTAAACATTAGCTATTATTATTTAAGTCATTCTTATTGTTTCCATTCATTCACACTTATTCAATACTTTTCTGCCAGGTTTAAGTAATAAAAAGCCCCTCCTTTCTCAGAGATTGCAGCCTAATATCGAATCCAGCCACATAAACAGTTACAGTAATGAACGAAAAGGTTGCTAATGGAGCTGCATTCTGCATCATGGATGGCAAACAGGTTTCCAATCCTGTGCTATCTCTAATCAATTAGTAGTGGCTGCATGGTGTACTGTTTTGAAAAGAACTCTAAGGTTGCATCCAGGCTTGGCGGGAAAGAGTGCTGTGATTCATTAGTGATCTGTCTGGATGGGGAGAACAGTAGTGCAAATGCTTCCCTTGCTGTAGCTGTTTTAGGAGCACTGAGAAGAGAGCAACTATCTTAATCTTAGGATAGAAGAGGGGTTTCGTTAAAACCTTGTAGAGAAGATAGCATTTGAGCCTTAAGGAATGAATAGGAAAGTGCTAGAAGAAGAAATATGGGTGAGGGGTTGGGTGGGCGGCAGGGGTTACAAGTAGTTGTCTGTGGCTCTTGCCACAGGGAGACAGTGAAGAGCCTTGGGTACTGAGCTCATGGGTGACCTGTTTCCTGAGGTACCAGAGCCTGGAGACACAGGCAGAGGGAGCAAGGCCTTGAGAATGAGCGAGCGCTGGAGGCAGAGGCTCACCTGCATTTCCCATCCCTTCCACAGCATTTCCAGCGGCCCCACCCAGAAACCAGGCATCTTCATCAGTAACGTGAAGCCTGGCTCCCTGTCTGCCGAGGTGGGGTTGGAGGTGAGTGAGCCCGGCCAGGGTCAGACTGTGACCACACAGTGATGGAGGCACATGTCTTCCCACACAGCCCTCTCGGCAGTCACTGGCTGATGATTCCTTCCCACCCCCTAAGGGAAGCGTCACAGAGGGGGTGGCATTTGACCCTTTCTACAGTCTTCTCCAGCTCTGAGCGCCTTTATTCCTGAGCTTGGGACTGCAGTAACAATGATCATTGAGTGTTTGCTGGATCAGACAGCGTTCTAAGCCCTTTAAAATTCATGAGAACTCTGAGAATTGGGTACTGTCATTATCCCCATTTTACAAATGGGGAAACTGAGACCCAGAGAAAGTATGTGACTTTTCCAAGATCAGCTACCTAGGATGGTAGAGCTGTGATTCAACCCGAGGTGGTCTGATTACAGAGCCAGAACTTGTCACCTCTACTTTGGCATATTCCTTCCTCTTTTTGTGCATCAGAATTCTCTCCTATAAAATGGGGTGATGGCCTTCCTTCTAGAGTCATTGTGTGAGTTAAATGAATCAATACACATGCTGAGAACTGGCATGTAGTAAGGGACCGTTGAATGCTAGCTACCAGTTATGACTCAGCACAGCCTCTGCTATATGAGAAGTCCACGGGCCCCTAGGTCTATATTCTGAGTGTTTAAAGTAAATGTCGTACATTCAGCCAAAGGAATGACCCTCTAACAAGATAATACTTGGCAGCTGCTGAAAGACATGAGGCAGAGGGACCCTGAGAGGCCTCCATCAGAGCTTTCCAACGCTCTGCTCATGAAGGAGAGCTGAGGTGCAGTCACTTGAAAACCCAGCATCTGCCCTTGAGCCCCAGGATGAACCTTTCCTTCAGATAAGTGAGTTTACAGATAGTGCAGACGCGCTGATGCCTCTCCATTTCTCCACCAGGCAGGGGACCAGATTGTCGAAGTCAACGGCATCGACTTCTCCAACCTGGACCACAAGGAGGTGAGACCTACTGGCTGTTACACCTCTGCCCTCCACGTCTCACCCCTCCCCCCGCCATGGTGTCTGAAACCTGTGCTCTCTAGAGGCCTGGGCTGCTCTGGTCTGTCAGGCCTCAGCTGACTGCCCACCTGTCCCCACAGGCCGTGAACGTGCTGAAGAGTAGCCGCAGCCTGACCATCTCCATCGTAGCTGGAGCTGTAAGTCCAGAGTGAGCTGCTGGGCCTCCATGACCCCTGACCTCCAGGCTCAGCCACTCAGAGCCCTGAGGTCTGCCACACGCTCCCGAGAAGGGCCAAAGGTGTCTCCGTCCCTGAAGCTCTGACAGAGCAGAGGGAGAGGGTCTCTGCCCAGCCAGGGCACATGTGGGTCAGAGACAGCAGGAACCACAGTGCCTGACACTGGGGTCACGGTGCTGAGAAGACAGCCTTCATCTGGGCCCCCAAGGCTGTGGCAGTGGGAGCCCAGGTTTCCCAGGGGACTGAGCATGGGGCCTCTTTTCTCCCCATGAGGGCCGGGAGCTGTTCATGACGGATCGGGAGCGGCTGGAAGAGGTGAGGCAGCGTGAGCTGCAGCGGCAGGAGCTTCTCATGCAGAAGCGGCTGGCGATGGAGTCCAACAAGATCCTGCAAGAGCAGCGGGAGATGGAGCAGCAGTGAGTGTGGCCAGTTAGGACGCCCCTTCCCTATCCTCTCAGACCACATCCACCTTGCTTCCTGCCCACTGTGTCCTGAGCCAACCTCATCCTCTCCTCTGAAGGCCTGTCCTCAGACCAGATGTGTCTAGTGGTGGTCAGCATAAGCATCCCCTGCCGCCAGGCCACCAGGCTCCTCCCTGCTTGCCAAAGAGAGCCCCTGATTTCCACGACCCAGGAATATGGGGATGCAGTAGCTAACGTCTGTCGAATACCATCCATGTGTTATATATAATACAGCTGGTGCTGTATTATAGCCTCATGTATGTTACTGAATGTCATTTTCACAATAGCCCTGTGAGATGGGTGGTATTAACCCATTTTACAGGTGAGGAGACTGAGACCCAGAGAGGGTAAGCCACTTGTGTACAAAGTCACATGTGGCCAAGCGGGGGTTCACAACAGGCAGCCTAGCTGCCCTGTCTGCGGTGATAAGTCCCGCCCCCACATGGGATGGTTGAGATGATGGGTTGAGAGAATAAACGGGGCAAGCAATTCATACATCAAAAACAATGTCAAAATCTAAATCCAGTACATTCTAGGAGCTTTATAAGAATTTGGAAAGGGATTTTCCCATCTCTCCCATCACAGATTTAGCCTGAAAAACTAACCCTGCTGGTACCTCTGCCCACAGCCCTGGTCTTGGGTAGTCACCCAGCTTTGCCCCTGGGGTCTGGGGCCTCTTCCAGGAGAACCTCCCTCAGGCCAGGCCCTGCCTGTCATCCGTCACTGTATCTAAGAGTTTGGAGGTGGGTGCATAGTGTGGCCCACTCTGACCTTCACTCCGGCTCTGGCAGCACAGAATCTCTGCTTAGTGGTGCCAAACAAAACCCCACAGAGTACACGACCAGCATCCAAAGCTGGCCCAGGCACCCTTGGAGGGGAACCTGAAAGAAATAGAACTTTTTCCAAATCAGGAGTTAGCTACAAAGAAGAGTGAACTCCCCTTGCACAGACTTCAGCATGCCAATCTGCATTCGTGTTTCAGAAGGAAAAAGGAAATTGCCCAGAAGGCAGCAGAGGAAAACGAGAGATACCGGAAGGAGATGGAACAGTGAGTGCCTCCGCCCCATGCGTCCGCACCGTGTCTGTGTGTGGATGTGAGTGTGCTCTCGGAGGGTAGCCAGCCAGAGGCCACCTCCAGGACCAGTTTACTTGTCCCTCTTGTCCCTGGTGGATCCTCCTTTATTTTTAGCCATTCCATAATCCTAGTACCGTGAAGCCATCCCATTCCAGTAACTAGAACATGATCTTATGTAATTGCCAGGGTAGCATTCACACTCGATTTAGAATGCAGGAGCCAAGGACTCTGTAGTCTTCACCACAGCTAGAATCCATGGCCTCTCCCCAGGCTGGTTGAGGTTTCCCTACAGCAGGGGTGGGGAACCTTTTTTTATTTAATATCTTTTTATTGATTTCAGAGAGGAAGGGAGAGAGAGATAGAAACATCAATGATGAGAATCATTGGTCGGCTGCCTCCTGCACACCCCCTACTGGGGATCGAGCCCACAACCCGGCGAGTGCCCTTGACTGGAATCAAGCCCAGGACCCCTCAGTCCGCGGGCTGATGCTCTATCCACTGAGCCAAATTAGGGTGGGGAACCTTTTTTCTGCCAAGGGCCATTTGGATATTTATAACATCATTCAAGGGACATACAGAATTATCAACTTAAAAATTAGCCTTCCCTATTTGGTCAAACATTTAATTAACTCACCCCTAATGCCTTGGCAGGGCCAGACCAAACGATTTCCCCGCCCCTGACCTATAGGCAGAAGCTGGGCCCGTGAAGGTTCTGACTCTAATCACAGGCATGGGGTCTTATTTCAGGATCGTGGAGGAGGAAGAGAAGTTCCAGAAGCAGTGGGAAGAAGACTGGGGCTCCAGGGAACAGCTGCTCTCGTCTAAGACCATCAGCGCCGAGATGCACCCCGTGCCCCTTCGCAAGCCAAAGTGTACGTATCATGTGCTGGTGGGTGGGGAGAGAGCTTCCTTCCGGGGCCAGGAGGCTGGGGGATGGTCCAGGCTGAGATGCTGGTCCCTCTTCACTCACCACCACCTCCCCAGGTGAATCACCCTGGCTGTCTGGGCTGCATGTGCTTCACAGAGGGGCAGCCATGTGCCAGGGCCTATCTGCCAGGGCATTGGGGTGGGAGGGATCTGTCTGCCCACCTTGTCCTCGAGGCCTGCTGCCAGGCTCTCCCCCACAACACAGACACAGGCAGCTGGACCCTCCCCATGCCCGTGGGCGGCTGAAGAGGGATTGGAGAGCTATAGGGAAAGTGAACTGCTTATGGGATTATCTTAGTTTGCTGGGTGTTGTATCTTCTTCCTGCTTGGGTCTGAATTGGTGCTGGGATGAAAGAGCAGCAGGAAAGGGGGCAAGGGTCTCGCATGAGAGAAGACTCTGGTGGTCCAAGCTTGATGGGCAACTGTGGGAGGAGCTTCCCTGAAGTGACCCTGCCACCTGCATCCTTGTGCATTGGACCCTGCGAGGTCCCTGCATTCCAAGGATGGAATCAGGACGCCCAGGCACCAAACTGCGGCCATCCTGGGCCTCAGGTCCCTCTGCCTTTATCTCCTTTCTTCATCTGTCCTATGTTATGATCCCCAGTTTTGGTCCAGGCCTCAACCAACTGCTCTCCTTTCCACTAGCTCTCAACCCCAACTCCCAGGAAGCCTCTTCAAGGGGCAGCTCACAGCACCAGGGCAAAGTGGGGGCTCACTCTCAGTGCTTCTTAAGTGGGCTTGTGGTGGGGAGCCAGGAGCAAGGCAGCGTGGGGGCCGTAGTAGCCACAAGTCCAGGATGCCTGGTCGGGCCTTTACTCTTTATAGCTGTTTTCATCATTGACATGGGGCAGGTTCCACTCTAGCTGACTGCGCTCAGCCGACCTGGGAACCTCCAGATGTGGGGTGAATCTGTATCAAGGACCAAGGTTCCCTATTTCTGCTGTGTGGCAGCCATTTGGGATCTGTGATAGTGTGCAGATATCTCTGGCTCCAACTTTGAATTTTGCCCAAGCCCTAGAGGGACATGAACTGGGGTTGATGAAGAGGTTCAGAGCCGTCTGGATGGTTCCACCTCACCCTCCTTGGTGCAGGGCAAGCAGCTCCCACCCAGCCACTCCTTCCTGGCAGGGGGCACTGTGTCATCTCAGGGTCCTCTCAGAAGGACAAAGCACGCTCTCATCAGCCTTCCCTGTGACATTCGGTATTAGTTGAGGATGAGGCCAGAGCTAAATTCCTGGTGAATAATCTGTGCTCTAGACAGGGAGTTAATTTGCTCTTAATGCGTGAAACAGGAGCTTCAGGAGAAGAGAAATCGATTTTAATTGCTTCTCCTGAGAGTAACCCTAGTCAATTTAGTACCTGCCTTGAAATTGGGTCTTGGCTTCAGAACAAACACACTCTCTCAGGAACTACAGAAAATGAAAACCCTTTCTGCAGCTAGCTATTTATTTCATGATTTCAAACAAAACCAAGCTTCTTGAAGAAAAGGAGAACTTTGTCCGAGATGTAAATGTTTTCTAAAGCAACATCGCGAAGCATGAGATTGATGACCGGAGTCCGCCAGCCTGAGCTGGGGCTGCTGCCGCTGCCGCCTCCATCCATCTCCATATGCACCGGCAATTAATTCTCATTTGGAGATAAGTCAGGAGATGCAGGAAGGCCTGGGAGCCGGCCCAGTGCCTGCCTTTCTCCGCATTCCTGCGAGGCTGGAATGGTCTCAGCCGTTTTGGGCCAGCAGGACCAAGCTGCGTTCAGGTCCTCCCTGACCCTCTTCAACTGGGGCCCAGTCAGCCCACAGGTTACACCTGACTCAGGTGTCTGTGCCTGATGAGGGGTGGACCCTGCATTTTTGAACCATAAAAAGTGGAGAGCATCTCTTGCCCAGAAAATGAGGCCACTCATCCTACTGATGTGGGTCGGACTGACTGATCCCCTCACCGCCCCCTGTCCCAGGGGCTCACCCTGCCTACCCATGGCCAACCTGGCAGAACCCCAACATCCTGCCAGGCCCTCAAGTCCATGACACACTGTCATAGAACCCCCCAGAAAAACTTCCTTAGCTAAACCAACAAGGAGGAGGGATTTTAATCAAGAATCCCAGAGCTAGAAAAAGCCTGGCGAGGTGAAGAGGTTTAAACAAGGGATTTCCACCCTTCTCTTGCCATTACGGACCCCATCAATCAATTAGTCCCCACATCCAACAGGCCCCATGGTTTGGACATTGAGTTGTTTTCCTACCAAACTATTAAGTAATCACGTGTGTCCCCATTGTTGGATTAGGTGTCATTCTTGTTAGCAAGAAACAAACAGTGTTCCACTGTCGAGTAACCAGAAATCAAGCCCAAAGCAATGGCTCTTAACCTTTACCCTTTCATAGGTTATTGGGCAAGTTCTTCTAATTAATATTTGAAATATTAATAAAAAAAACTCACAGCAAATTTATACACTACCTTCTACCATCCCAGGGCAGCTGGAGTCCAGGTTGGAAACCACTGGAATGGGTGGTTTGCTATTCTCCACATTATGTCAAAATTCGTGTCTTCCTGACCACATGTGCCCCTCTCTTCCCACCTCCTCAGGGTCCCCAGTCCACCCACACAGCTCCAACAGTCCCTGGGGGACCCAGAGGTCTGAAGGTGGTAAGAAGCCAAGAGAATCTGTCCTCCCATTGTATGCTCTGGCACCAAACATGTATAATACTCAGGTATTCCCATCCTCTGTGCCACACCTCCCAGTGTCAGTTGAACGCCCCACAAAATGCTTCTCACTCTGCTGTCAGATCACAGGCCCGTGTTGTGAGCCCATTTTACAGACAGAGAAACTAAAGCTACCAAGGTTGAAAGCTTGACACATGCCATCGCAGAGCGAGAAAGCTTTGCACTGGGCTCCTGAGCCCTGTTCCTGCCCCTGACCTCACAACTCCCCTAGAGGAAGCTGGTCCCAGCCCCCCAGGCTCCTGGGAAGGGCCTCTGGCCTCTGGGTCTCCTGAATCCCTCTTGATTCACCAGCTTCCCCCTGTTTTCCCGGGTAGATGCTCAGAGAGTGGAGCCCAAGCTTGAGCCTGCCAACGACCGGGACAGAGGCACGGAGGAGCAGGGAGAGCAGGTTTGCAGCCCCCGCTTCGCTCCCTGGCCTTGCTGCTCTGCTTGCTCTGCCCACCTGCCCTGCCATCCCTGCGTCCGGCTTTGGGGGACCAGCATATGGTGGAGACCACTGGAGTCTGTGGCGCTCCTCCCAGCCCTGGCTTGGTCCAAGCACTGCACACAAAACCTTGAGAACAAAGCCAGGCTGACATGTCGGCTGGTGCACACAGTACAACTGAACTGCTGGTTCAAATATTTTAAGTATGGCCAAGGCCAAGTTCTTCCTCGGGCCTCTCCCCAGGACACCCAGATCTCCCCAAGATCCGGCAACTAGAGGGTAGTGCTTGGTCCAGTAAGGGGCTTTCAAGATTCTCTTCTAGAGTCCAGACTGGTCCAGAGTGAGTAATTATTTAAGCCTTCACCACTGGCCGGGGAGCTTCAGGTCTGCGGTATTGCCCAGCCATGCTGCTGCCTGAGGAAGGCAAGGGGCTGGTGCCCGGGTTGTCTGGCCTGGACGGGGATATGCTTTTTTGGAGGCCGATCTGCCTGCTGGCTGCCTGAGCCATCCTTCCCAGAGCTGCCCCCAATCATCGCTTTCTCTTCCAACACTGAAAGTGGAAGATATGGCCTGGACTGTGGGACAAGACTGCTTTGTTCTGGCTGACAGCAGCTCTAGGCAGAGACCCAGGCTCCCTTTTGTCTCGAGCTATTTCTTGGATGGAGGGACCAGACGTCGGTCAGGAAAAGCGTCGTTCCCTTTCAGCGGGGCTTTGTGTCTTGCAGGCGGTGGCTCTGAGTTGGAAAAGCTCATCCTCCCACCAGGGGCTTTCTCTTTGGTTTGTCTGGCACTGATTTCTAAAGCCAGAGGCAGCGGCAGGGGCCCGGGGCCTGGCAATCGGGGCCTTTCTCAGGTGGTCCTGGGCCTGTTTACAGCCCAGGCGAGGCAGGGAAGTGGAGAGCCAGGCAGAGGGCGCCGTTCTGCTGCTGGACCAGCTGTGCTGCTCTTCGTCTCATGGGAACCCCCGCTCCCGGCCTCTGCCCTCGCTGGGTGCTGGCTGCGCGGAACTGTCTCACGGCTCCGTTCTCTGTGTTGTTACAGCCTTTGGGTGGTTTTATCGTTACGATGGCAAGTTCCCATCCATCCGGAAGGTAGGACAGGGCTGGGTGCTGTGCCGTTTGCCATTGAGTTTGCTGTGGGTTTTGGCCTTTTCCGAACATTGTTTTTTCCTGTCAATGCTCAACAGTGTGACCCAGACTGCTCGCTCGAGGGCTGTGCTTCTCTGTCAGGCTGTCATCAGAGGGCAGGGCCCTGTCACAGAGGCATCATGGGGTGGGGGGTGGGGGGGTTCTCGGGTGAAACCTGCCCAGGCACCATCAGGCACCACCTGGGTCAGCCCCGGTGGGCACAGGGCATCCAGGGCAAGGGCATGGCAGGAAGCTGCTGCTTTGTCGCTCTGTTAAGCAGACCCAGCGGCCAAGACCGGAAGCTGAGGACAGGCAGAGGGAAATGTCACAATGCAGATTATGAGGCCGACTGAGCCAGACACAGACCAGCTGCCGAGGCGGGAGTTTGCTGCCTCGGGTTGAGACAAAGAGCCACACCAATCATAACTCTCCCTAGAAATATCTCTGCACGTGCCCCAGATAATGCAGTTTTCTGGTCTCTGAGGCCTTAGATTTTCTCTCTAAACCTTATTACTATGTATCTCCAGGCCCCATAAACCTTTCTCATCCCTTTTCTTTCTAAATCACTTTGGCATTTCATTATGAAAATGCCGCTGTTAACATCTATAGATTGGACATTCAGGATGACTTGGCATTTGGGATCCAGGCATCAGCATAAACCTGGGTGAAGCAATGTCGGTGTCATCACTCGACCGGCTCTTTCTGGCGGGATGTCTGACTTCCAGAAACCAAAGCCCTGGCCGCGGTGTGACCTTGATCATATGTAGCTTCTCCCTGCCTGTACATGGGAATATCTAATGTGCTAGAAACATCTACCCCTTCCTCCAACACAGTACCGTTCAGATACGAAGACAGCACTATTATTCCTGATCGAGAGCGTCTTCCCCTAGGAGCACAGATCATGCTTTGTCTGACACTGAATAAGTCAGGACAGAGCCCCTTAGGGGACTCCTCTCCACACTGTGGTGGCCTCAGAAAGGACTTGGTCTCATCAAACTGTCCTTTCCGTTTACAGGCTGACCCTGGCTTAGGATGCCTCATTGCATTACGTGTCGAATTCTTTCCTATATACGGTCTCTACTAGATTATAACTAGACACACACACACTCACACACACACACACACACACACAGGATTCTACTTGAAAAACGAATGACAGGAGATGGGTAGGTTAAATCCTTCCCAGGCATTGATAACTCGGCGAATGTAAGAGAAGTGTGTGTGAGTCTCCTCCACACACACACACACTTCCCCGCAGAGATCATGTCCCTTGAGAAGTGCTGTTGGTAAAGAAGTGGACCTGCTTCCCCCTACTCCTTAGTTCAGTCATTCCAGAAATAGCTGGTATTTCGATTTCCATTTCATTTCCAAAAGAGAGGGAAATTGCTTCTAGGTAGCAGCAAGAACACATCCACCCCATCTGCCTCTCCTTAGTCCCGACTGAAAGGAATATTTGCCATGAATTTAACCGACAGCTAAAAGGACACCAGAATCGTGTTCCTTCTGCTGGCTCTGAAAATCCACAGCCACTTTCTCCAGGGCCACATGCCGTGTTTCCCGGGAGCTGGAACACCCAGTGCCCAGGTAGTACACGTGGCTGTCTATGGCCATGACCATTGATGCACAACATCTCCCTTATTTGAAAAGCTAAAGGCTCCATGTTTTGATTCCTAACCTGGAAGTAATCCCTCTGGGGTTCAAAGCCCCCAGTCAGTGGCCCCACAGAGTCTATGCCAGGGCCTGAGGTGTGTGGTTCTGACTAGCCCTCTCACCAGGACTGCATGAGTGAATCGTGAAGACCAGCCCTATTTTCCGGAGCCCACCGTCTGGCAGGGAGGCAGACTCACATGCAACTGAGTACCCACCTGGAGCAGACTGTTCTGAGAGCCGTAGACAATGCTATGGGGCACCTTGCCCTTCTGCCTCCGTAAGCAGGCGCTGCTTTCTTAGAGATGGGACAGAAATGATCACATGTGCCTGCCCCAGCCAGGTGCCCTGGCTCCAAAACCTTAGCACTAGTGGGGTCTTTTAACCAACAGAATGGCCATTCCTATCATAGTGGTGCCTGTGGGAGGCCATGCCCTTCCTCTAGCAAGCTGCCTCCAGGCACAATGTTTCTGGCGCCTCCTGGGGATTTGCTGTCTGAATCTATAACATGATAGCAGGGATTCATCTATCAAGTGAGCCAAGAGTCTAGTCAATAGGGTAGGCAAGGAACCAAGCAGGGCTCTGAAGCAAAGAGAACCATTTTCTCAAGTGGCTTCTAGACTGTTCTGGGGTGGATCCCATCCCTCAGATGGTGGCGGGTGGAATCATCTCCAGAGCACAGTACACGCACACAGAGGTGGGGGTTGTCTTTAGGGGGCAGGATGACTCAAGCATAAGTCCGTAATGGCACCTCCCCACCCAAGTCCTTCTAGCTGTTTACAGTTGCTAGTCAACTCAAATCTTCATTCCTGGCCATCGATGCTGGAGTGACTCAGGAATTCTGAGAGCAGGCCCCAGGAAGGTTTGTTGGGGGTGGGGTGAGCTCACAGGTGGGTTTCCTCCTTCCCCAGACATTCCCCAGAATGTTGACTCCCTGCTGTCCCCTCCCCAGAGAGCTAGCTATATCCTCCAGGCCTGTGTGATGGAGTTGACACCTGCCATGCTCCCATTGCCCCCAGCTCATCTGGACACAGTAGAAACTTTGTGGGACCTGGAAGACTCAGGACCAAATCCTGGCACCACCACTTATTAGATGTTTGGTGTTGGGCAAGAGACTATATCATGTGGTGTCTACATATGAGACACCTTTCTCTCCAGATATTGGAGAAGGCATGTGCCCAGATACTAGGAAATAAATGCAATGCCTTTTATTTATACAGTACTTTCATGCTTATAAAGCACATTTATAGATGTTATTTCGTTGGCTCTGGATGGCAAGCTTATGGGGCAGGTATTTCTTCCATTTTGGAGATGAGCTAATCAGGCCCAGAGAGGTTAAGAAACCTAGCCAAGGTCACACAGCCAGTTAGTGAATCAGTAAACCCACTCTTCTGGTAAAGGGATTGTGTCTCCTTCTCTGCAGTGAGTAGCAGTGACCGCTTGTCATAAACCTGAGCTCCAATGCCCATTGGCAGAGCTGGGGGAGGGGCTCACCGTGGGATGGTTGCCTGATGTTGCTGAGGCCTGAATGCCCTGTTTGTGGTGCTGTGCCAGTGTCAACACTACCTTGTAACCCTTGTCGTGTAAAAAATGCCACATCTGCTCAGAAAGGAAAGGATAAGAAAGCCAAGTATGACAGCCTGCAGGAGTTGAGAAAGAATAAGAAGGAACTGGAGTTTGAGCAAAAGCTTTACAAAGAGAAAGAGGAAATGCTGGAAAAGGAAAAGCAACTGAAGATCAACCGGCTGGCCCAGGAGGTAGGTGACCTGCTCAAAGGCCAGGTGAGCACCCCTGGGAGGCGGCTTGGTTGTTTCCCATCATGCCCCCAGGGAACCAGCCGGAGTTATTCTCCCTAATGGAGTCCAAAGGTGGAGTGAGCCCTGCCCCCCTCCTTAGTGTGGAGAGTGAGGTCATCCCACCTGCCCAGGGTCATCTGAGACTAGCTTCTGGCTTAGATGTAAGTTTGGGGGTGAGACTGGCCTCCTTGCTCGGGTGTGGGTCTGAAGCTAACCTCTCTGCTCAGATTGTAGGACTTAGGTCAGCCCTCCCCACACCTGGCCAGCAGTTGGGTCTGTGCCCTCCACCCCCACTGTATCAGAGT
This sequence comes from Myotis nattereri, assembly GCF_964212035.1. Taxonomy (NCBI): domain Eukaryota; kingdom Metazoa; phylum Chordata; class Mammalia; order Chiroptera; family Vespertilionidae; genus Myotis; species Myotis nattereri. Next base: position 30,434,183 of record NC_138084.1, read on the forward strand.
ATGAGTCCAAGACTCGGCCTCTCTGCCCCAGGTGTGGCTGTAAGTCAGAGGCTCACCCCTCTGCCTAGATATAGATCGGAAGTTAGCCTTCCACCTGCCTGTCATTCCATCTGAATTAGTTTGCCCCCCTCCCCAGGTTACAAGTTCAAGACCAGGGTTTCCCAAAGTGCCTGGGCTCTGAGGGTATCGGTCTGAGGCTAACCCCATGCACAGGCAGGATGTCTCAGGCTCTCCCTCAACTAATCAGGCTATGGGTCTGAGGCTGCTCCCTTCAGCAGAGTGTGTGTCTGAGGCTGGACCTCTTCAACCTGGGGATGTATCTAAGGCTGTTCCCTTCCAGACATGCCAAAAGCAGTCTTCCAGCATGAGTAATCCTTATTTCCTAGGTGAGCTGGGTGACCTTCACTCCCTAGCTGTTTGAGATAGCATTGGTTCGGCTTCCTTTCATGCTTCCGTGACAGATGGCCAAGCTGATTGCATTACAAAACATGGGAAGTCCTGGAGAATGTGAAGTGCATTAGGTCTGGCACTAGGAACAGATTAGCCACAAAATTTAAAAAATTGAACTTGTGCTTCTGAGGACAAGGCAGCCTGGAAGGGAAAAGAAATGTAAAGTTAAACGCTTGGAATGTGCGAGGAGCCTGCAATAGGACCGTTGGTGGAGAATCCTAAGAACCTCAGGGTTCGGGGGCCAGCGAATCCCAGGCAATGCATGAGCCCCTTCTCTGACTGTGCCTACAAGTGGCGTTAGTCAAACCAACACCGCGACACCCTCCCCCCACCTGTTCGCCCATCTTCTGGGCCCAGTGAAACAAGCTTGGGTCTTTTTCTAGACAGCTGACACACCAACAGTACTTTGGGGTTTTCTAAGAAATGCTTCGTGTGTGCCAGCCACGTGTGACTCAAGTGCGCCCTTTGTCCTCCCTCTCCTTTGTGCCTCGGCCTTGGGTCCCAGGTGTCCGAGACGGAGCGGGAAGACCTGGAGGAATCGGAGAAGATTCAGTATTGGGTGGAAAGGCTCTGTCAGACTCGCCTTGAGCAGATTTCCTCTGCTGATAATGAGATTTCGGAGGTAACAGAGCCCTTCTTTCCTAGCTCCTCCTCCTGCTGCCTTCCGAACGACCCATCCTGGGGGCAGCGGGAGGCACGATGGCCACTGTCCAGCGCACTCCCTCTTCCTCTCTTGAGGAGGGAGAGCATAGCTGTTTTCCTGGGCTTGTCTCCAGAGTGACCACTAAGTCCCAGCTTATCTGCGATGGCCCCAGCTAGGCCCCTTGTCCTGGTGTAACTAAGAGTGCCACGTTCACTGTCAAGCGCGTTCCAGTTTAGAGGGTGAATTATATGGTCACCTTATTTGTCACCCACAAATGGCATAATGTGGGACCCTCTTGCATGTGGGCATTCCCTACCAGCTGTCCGGCATGAGCTCAGGTGGCACCCGTGTGGCTCTGGTGTGAGGGTGGTGGGTCTCCAGCAATAAGAGAAATCGATTAGAAGAGGCTTGTACTCAATGTCCTGTGAAGTGAAGCACTCGCCCCAAGACTACAGAAATTCCTTGCAACCCCCAGATGACCACGGGGCCCCCGCCTTCCATGTCTCCCCTGGCCCCACCCCTGAGACGCTTCGCTGGCGGGCTGCACCTCCACACCACTGACCTGGATGACATCTCTTTGGACATGTTCTACTACCCCCCCAAGATTCCCTCTGCCTTACCTGTGATGCCCCATCCTCCACCCTCCAACCCACCCTCCAAGGTCCCCGCAACCCCTGTCCTTCCGTCATCAGGCCGTGTGAGTGCCTCATCCTCACCCTGGGTGCAGCACACCCCACCCCCGATCCCCATCCCTCCCCCACCATCTATTCCCACCCAAGACCTCGCTCCTACCCGCCCACTGCCCTCTGCCCTGGAAGAGGCACTGAGCAACCACACGTTCCGCGCTGGGGACGCAGGCAATCCTACAGAGGACTGGGAGGCCAAGAACCACAGCGGGAAGCCCACCAATTCCCCTATCCCTGAGCGGAGCTTCCCACCCACCCCAAAGGTACTGCCCCTGTTCTGCCTGCTACCCTGGGAAGCGGGTGGAGTGGGCGGGGCTGCTGTTTTCCGTGTCCTCCACTGCCACTGGGAGCGGAGACGGGAGGAAACATCACCCCACCCCACTTTCCAGGAATGAGCTCCCAGCCTGCATGTTGTGCACACCCTGCATGTGGATGGTTTCTGCTGGTTTTCAAGTGTGTATTGTATGGGGAATGGCCGGTGGTACTTGGGATGAGCAAGTGTATCGATGTTCGATGTTTGCAGTAGGCGCACAGTAAGTGCTCAGTAGACATTACTAACTGTGATCAGTGGCAAATCAAGGTACAAGGAAATTTGCGTGAAGCTGCCCTCTCTTCCTCTTGGCTAGTGTGGGCTGGTGACATTCAATGTAGTACTTGCAAGGCTGGGCTGGGTAGCCAGCGCACTATGTCACAGCTGGTCATGTCTTGCTATTCGCCTAGAAAGCCTTGAGTGTGGGAAATGAATCCACAGTTTAACAGAGGAAAAGGGGGTTCAGGGGAGCAATCGTAAGCTCTGTAAATGAAGCAATAACACTGCCCAATGCAGCATTTCCTATGGCACCAATCAACTCCGTTGGCTTGAAGTATAATCCCCAGAAATGTCTGGCCATCTTCCACTCCAGAAAAGATGAAGATGGAGAATTCCTAGAAATCTCCAAATTTACTATTAAAAGACTATGGATCGTTTTCTTGGATTCAGGAGGCAGAACAGTGATCTTTCTCAAAAAGACATATTTCTTATTAATTGTTCAAAATGCAAAGACTACATTGGAAGAGGCAATCCTCAAGGAAGACACAGAACTTTGATTCCTGGGAAGGAAAAAACAAAATATTCCTCTGCTCAAGTAGCTGTGGGGCCAGGCTGGCGTCAGAGCCCATGTAGCCCATGTCAGCTGGGGGTGTGGGGGTGAGGGGGACTGTGGCAGGGCTGGCAGGAGGGGGGGGGGGTGGGGGGGCAGGCAGTAGTACCGATCAGTGGCTTTTATTAACCTTCCCTGCCTGGATCTGAGTTCCTGCCTGCAGAGCAGAATGAGCCTCTCCGAGCACTGAGGAGAGCCTGGGGAAGGAAGGTGGGAGTGAGGAAGTGCCAGGTGCAGACAAGGCTCTGGCTTTCATGGGGACTCTGGGAGGGTGAGGAGGGGGAGACTCCCTCTGAACCTCTGGTGGAGTCCTGAGCCCTGACTGTTCCAGGGATGTCTTCCCTCAGAGCCCAGCCAGGACCAGGTTTGCAGGCGGTTGAATGAGCCTGGCACAGAGGACCACATCCTTATTGTGAGGGGTCCCCACCCAGATGGGGGGCAGCTTTTCCTCAACAAATTCGATTCAAAAATCATGGATTGAGGACCTGCCTTGTGCCTCTCTGTGTGAAGGGGGAGGGGAGCAGTGCTGCAAAGGACCCGGGAGGTGGGCCCGCCTGTGCTCCCAGGACTTTGCCATCGGAAAGATGAGCAGCTGACAGGGCAGGACCGGCTATCAAATCAGCACAGGTCACGTGTTGTGTGGGAGAGACTCCTTCTAATGGGAGGCTGCAGGCACCTCTGCAGAGCTGAGCCTTGAGGGATGGCGATGCATGAAGGACGCGGGGGAGGGCACTGCAGGTGCAGGGAACTGCCAGGAGGAACTGCCTGGGTGTGAATCCTGGCTGAGCATGTGTTACCTCATCAAGCTGAGCCTGGGTGAGGTAATGGCACCTCTCTGTTATGAGGATCAAATGAGTTAACACATGACCTCATTCTAAGTTAATGCTTAGGAGTATGGCAGGTACATAGCAGGTGCTCCGTAGACATTAACTGTGACCAGTGACAAGTCAAGGTACAAGAAAATTTGGGTGAAGCTGCAAACATGAGGTTGGAGGTAACCTCTGCCAACTTTTGAGTCAGGGTCAAGCTTCAAAACAGGATCCAGCTTTCCCAGAGATGGCTCCAGGAATTACGAAGTTCCCACTGCTACTTCCCGGTCAGAGCACGGGGAGGATTAAAAACTCCCCCAACACAAGGAGCCTCTGAAAAACGGGACCATAAGTGTCTTAAGCAACATCAAAGCCAGGGTTTTCCTGACTCAAAGGCCAGGGGCTGCTGTTTTATTAGTTAGCACTTTGGCCCTTGCACCCGCAACCCTGCCACCCTCCTCTCTGCATGCTCCTAGTGAGTTGTCATCAGTGCAGCAGCAGGAGGTGTGGTTGATCACACATCTGCACTGTCAGCCCAGCCAGCAGCAGGTCTCCGGTTGTGGGAAAAGACACCTGTGTTGGCTTCTGTACCTGCCTCATCAGCACCAGCCAAGGGAAGGTTTTCAGGGTCATATCTACCCCCAGGCACTGCCTCATGTGCCCACTATACTATTAAGTCATCCTGTCATAAAACATGTTTAGTGAGCAACTACTATATGCTAGACACTATGGTGGGCACTGGAGCACCACCACAAAATAGGCAGCCCAGTCCTTGCCCAAGACAGTCCTGTGGGAAGACAGACAAGTAAGCAGGAAACCACCACACTCCCAGAGGGAGATGGGGGGGGGGGGGACACTGGGGATGAGCAGCGGAAGTGGAGAGGAAAAGCTCAAGGAATGCCTTCCCAAGCTAACACCTGGGAGGTAAAGCAGCAGGAAAGAGCATGTGCAAAAGCCTTGAGGCAAGAAAACCTGGCATTTTGGAGGATAAAGGTAGGCAGTGTGAGAAGGGAGAGGAGTGAGCAATGAGTATAAAGGGAGGTAGAGAAGCTCATGAAGGATCTTGGGGTCAAGTCAAGGGGCTCAGTAGTCAGTGGGGACCCATCAAGGGCCCTGGGTAGGGTTTGTGACCCAATTTGAATTGTGTTACCCAAGAGGATCAAGTGCATTAGAGCAAAGCAGACAGGATGTCCCTCTTACTGCTCCTCACCCCCAGCCTCCAGAGACTCTATGCCCACCCATCAGGGACAGCAGATACTTCCTGTGCAGTCAGGGGACTGGGTCCGTGGCCAGAAGAGAGAAGCCCTAGGGAGAGAGGAGGCTGGACGGCATCCAAGGCCACTGAGAGGAAGCCTTGAAAGCCTATCCTCTGAGTGACAGTGGCTGCTGGTGACCCCAGAACCAGACTCTGGCTCACGTCCCTGATTCCCTAGAGGCACGTAGTGTCTGAGTTCAGGGCACACTGTGGTCAGCAGATTGCTCATCTCTCTGCTGAAGATCAGACCCCAGGACCTCTGGCAGGCGAACGGACCAGGCTGGCTCAGCATGCGCATGGTGTGAATTTGCATGTGTGTCAGAGTGCCGCGGTTGACCTGGGCCATGCCCACCATGACCTCACACGGGTCTCTCTTAAACTAACCTTGGTAGACATTCTGCCCAAGTCCACAGCCTCCACGAGGCCCTGGCGTGTCCACCATCTCCAAGCCTGTCATGGTCCACCAGGAGTCCAACTTCATCTACAGGCCAGCGGTGAAATCTGAGGTCCTGGTAAGCCTCCTGGGTCCCCCTCTAGCGCATCGCCAGAGAGCAGACCAGGGCCGCCTCCTCTGGGTTCTGCTGGAGGGACAGTGAGGTGGGACACAAACTCACATCAGGTGCCATCTCCTAACCATCTCATTGGCCATGAGATGAACCCACATGGGTGTAAGTGGTTGTTGACATGGCCAGTGACATTCCTGTTCCTCACTTGACCAAACAGGCTGCAGCTCCATCTAGAAGTAATAAAAATAACCGCTCAGACTTGCTGTGAGCCTACCATGTGTCGGCTCTGCAGGGTCTCACTTAATCCTCACCAACCCAGTAGATGGTACCTGTTATCCATGTTTCACACTTGAGGAACCCAAGGCTTAGAGAGGTTAAGTCAGGTGCCCAAGGCAAAGCCAGGACTTACTTCTTACTTCAGGGTCATTCAGAATCCCAAGCCCAAGCTCTGACCCACATTGCCAACTTGCCTAAACTTACGGTGATTCCAGTGGTCCTGCCTCTGCCCCTAATACCCGGTGTGGCTCCACATGGCATGGACCACCCTCAGAGGGGACCTTGCCAAAGCAGATCCGCCCTCCAGTTCACGTCTCACTCCTCTCTGGGACTGAGAGTGTGAGCTGTGGTGCTGGGGGAGAGGGGAGGTCTGCCCGCTCTTGGTCACCCACAGCTGAGCGAGCTGGGACTCATGTGTACCTGCTCCAGGGGCACCAGCCACTGACTGGCCTCCCACCCATGGTGGGAAGAGTCATGCCAGAATTCTAATTCTCCTTTCAAAAAAAACCCTACCCAAATGTCAGGGCAGGGCAGCTCAGATACTTATTTTGAGCTCTAGCTGTCCTGTCAGCTTCCCGACAAGCTAGGTTCATGCTCTCATGACAGCTGCTGGTGCATCTGTGTCTCATGCTCTGGCTGATGACAAGGGGTGGTGTCTGCTTGACTAGAACTGGGTAGCTGTGTGTCTGGGGACACCGTACGGGGCCAGAATGTAAATCAGGCTGTGTCTATTTGGGGAGGGATTTTGTCAGGGCCACCCCAGGGTGGCAGACCCGTGATCGGGCACCAGGGAGCAGACAAGGCCTGTTGGTAACATTCAGCATGCAACTTTTTTTTTTCTGGCAGCCACAGGAGATGTTGAAGAGGATGGTGGTTTATCAGACAGCGTTCAGACAAGTACAGTGATACCCGTCGTGTGTCTCCCACTCTGACTTCTCTCTCTGGGAGTGCTGGTGGCTCTAAGGTGGCCCCTAGCGCCATCTGCTGGGAGCCTCAGGCCAAAGCTCTGTCCCCATGGCCACAGCCAGGGGTTGGGGACGGTCTTGTGTCAGGTGGGGACATTAGGTTTGTTGGGCCCCATGCAGGATCCCTGGGGGCTCGGCTCTTTTACTGCTGTTTGTTCAAAGAGGAATAGGACAGAGGGAATCCTCAGAGGCCAAGATGGGCTCTTGTTCCAGCCCTAGGTGCCTGAGGTTTCTACCTGCCCCTCCCCCCATTTTGGCCCCTCAAGGCAGATCACAGAGTCAACCCAGCACCCCCACCCCCCACCCCACACTGAACCCACATCAGGGAGGAAGTGATGGCCCAGATCCTCCATCTGCCCAGGGTGCTCCTGTGCACAGGGCCACAGAGGTCCTAGCTGGTCCATGAGTGGGGTCGGGAGGCAGACACTTACGCTCCCCACCTCCTGGGGCTCACATCCACAGAACCACCACTGATTGGCTGCCTCACCAATGAAAGAGACCCCCTGATAGGGAGATCGTGCAGCCCAACTCCGCACTGATAACCTACCACCCAACCACAGGCGAATGTGACTACAGGCAGGAAGCTGAGGGGAGGTGTCGGCTGACAGTGAGACATGGGGGTCTGCCAAGGAGGCTGCTCCCAATGACAGGCTGTGGCTAACAGAAGGTGTGCTGCGCCAAGCACTGTCTCTCAATACTTTGTGTCTGTTAATTCATTCCATCTTTACAACAACCTAGGAGTTACGTGCTATCATCATCCCCATGTTGTAGATGAGAAACTCACGCAGAGAGATTAGGAAACACACCTGTGATGTTCTGACACACACAGCCGGTGTCAGACCCCAGGTTTTAATTCGGGGGGTTGGGCCCCTTGACGCTGTGCCATTCTGTTTCTCCAAGCACCAGGATTGTAAAAGAGACATGTAAGGGCCGTGCTGCTTAGGGCACACACAGGTTCAAAGAGAGAGAGGCAGGAAGGTGAGAAGTCCAAGGGCCCAGAATGGAAGTCAAGCCCTCGCTCCACTGCCCACTGACTGGCTGGCCTTGGGCATGAATGTCACCTCTCTGGGCCTCCTTTTTTCCTCTGTTGGATGAAGGGTTGGGCTCCTTTTTCAAGGGCTGACCAGCTGTAATGGCTTATAAGTCTCTGATCTAAATTTACACAAGACACAAGCACTTGCCATCTGGCCCATCCCTGAGAGCAGATTCTCAGGGGGAAGATTCTCGGGCCCTGAGCCAGCACTGCCGAGCTCTGCAGAAGCGACAGCCAGGGGTAGGCAGGGCCCTTCTGAAAGAGCATTGACTCAGATCCTGCCTCCTGATCTCTCTTGCCTATGGATTTGCTGCCCTGACATCCATAGACTGACCTGAGCATGGCCTCGAGCTGGACCAGGCTGGAGACTCCTTGGCTTTTTGGGGTTGAGCCGAGGTGATGAAGATTAGAGAGGAGGGAGGACAGGCAGATGCCCAGGGAGCCATCTGCTGATATGTGGCCCTCGTCTTATACCCCGAGCTTGGATGCTTTATGCTGGGCATAGCGGTGGCTGTGGCCTCCCCATGATGCTGACCACGGGCCTCAAGGGACACTTGGCGTGGCCTAGGGAACTGTGTGCTGGGGGTGGCTCCGCTCAGTCCAGAAAGGCCGCTCCTTTGCTCCCATATTCCCATGGGGACTAGCAGAGGCTTTGCTGCTCTCTGGCCTGGTGTGCCTGGCCCCTCAGTCTGTGGACCCCGGGCTCCCGCTCTCTGTGTGACTCCTGGCTCTACCTCCTCCTCCCTTCTCACCACCTTGTTTCTACATCTTGGGAATATTGTTCCCAGAGTCCCCACCATCCAGGTCCCCTGAGCTGTGTGTCCTCTCGCCTCTTCCCCGGCAAAGGCTCTGAGGAGGCCTCTCACCTTCTAGATAAACACTACATTAAGCTCAACACTGGACATGGGCAGGCACAGACTTCCCGCCTTTCCTCATGGTGCCTGCGCTCCCTTTGCTCCTGCCCCCCTCCCTATCATCCTGTGACTGATTCCCAAGGACAAGCAGTCTCTTGAACAGTGTTGGTCTTTCTTTGAGATCATAGCCCTGCGTGGAGAAAAGCTGGGCTTCACTCCCTCCTCTCCAAAAGTCTGGACCTGGCCTCGCAGGGCAGGTGCAGGAACTGAAGTAGGGCCATAGGACCTGTGGCTGTGGGAAGATAAGACCTTCAATAAGGCTGGCACTGCCTAGGCCACCTGGACACCTCTCAGCTTGGTGCCCCTGTCAGCCACAGATGTTAACCCCACCCCACCCCACCCCTCCCCCGGCACTCCCAGAAACAGTGCAGGGTCCAGGGCTGGGACTCTCCTGATGCTTCTCACAGCTTTCTGCTTCTCCTGGGCAGGGGTGCTCCGGCTGTTGGGGCTGCCAGCCTCCTCCTGCATGCTCCATCCAGGCCACACCTGGCCCCCTCACCCTCTCCCCTACCTCTGCCCTAAGCTTGCTTCCTGCAGTGACCCTCGGGGGTCTCAGATCTGTTGCCCTAACACCGTCCTTTGCTTCCAGGATTTCCGGAAATATGAAGAAGGCTTTGACCCCTACTCCATGGTGAGAGAGAACTCTGCTCCCCCCGCGAGTAACCCCAGGAATGAGGGCTGGGGGTTACAATGTGTTTGGTGGTGATACATTCTGGGCCCTGGGGGTGCCAGGGATGAGCACATGAGGAGCCCCAAGAAGGCCCCAACTGCTCTGCTCTTTCCTGTGAAGGCACCTTTCAAATGGCATTCAAGTGGGAAGTGTATGGGGTGTGTGTGTGTGTGTGTGTGTGTGTGTGTGTGTGTGTGTGTCTGATAACAAGTTACGCTCACTGAGCACTAACTACATGCCAGGCACTGTGCTATGTGTTTATGAGACATGCTCTCTCCATCTCACAACATTCCCAGGAAGAATGGATCTGGGATTTGTGCATGTGCCCACATGTTCCCCAGTGGGGCTGGGACCCCCAGTTCCAGACTAATGGTGGTGGGGCTGGGAAAGGTCCCCTTGTCCATGTCCTCCTTAAGTGCTTGAGGACAGCCATGTCCCTTCCCACCCCGGCCCCACCCTCATCCTTCAGACAGACTCAAAGCTCCCCACTGTCTTTTCCCTCTAGTTCACCCCAGAGCAGATCATAGGGAAGGATATCCGGCTCCTGCGCATTAAGAAGGTACCTGGGCACATGGAGGTTGGGTAGCCGCCACCCTTCTCTGCCCCTGCCCCTCCCATCTTGGTCCCCTGCTTCTCCAACTCTCAAGAGACTCCTGGCTGACTCCCCAGGTCCCCACTGTCCCTCCTCTCTCTCTTGAGGGGGCCCCCTCCTGTGGTGGTGTCCCACGCCCTGGCCCTGCCTGGTGACCATGCCTCATTTTCTCCCTACGGCCCTGCCATTGGCTCCATGGCTCCTCCTGTCCTCTACGTGGCCCTGTCAAGAGGCTCATTGCCCAGGTGCCCACAGGCTGCTGTCTGCTCGGCTCCCTAAGGCCTGTTTTTCTCTAACCAGGAAGGATCCTTAGACCTGGCCTTGGAAGGCGGTGTGGACTCCCCGATCGGCAAGGTGGTCGTCTCGGCTGTTTACGAGGGGGGAGCTGCTGAGCGGCATGGTGAGTGGGGACAGCCGTGTCCTGGTTTGGGGATGGTGTGATGGTTATACAGGACTCTGCAGGAAAGCCAACAGCTGCCCACTTGGAGTGGTTGGCAGTTGCTCAAGAATGCCCCTTCCTGTTCATCCGTCCACCCAGTACCACATGTTGCCTGTGTGCATACAGTGGTGCCAGGGTCTGTGAGTACACAGCCAAATCAGATATACCCTGCCCTCCAGGGGCTCCCCATCTAGTGGTGAAAACGTGCTCAGAATCGCCAGGTACTGACAATAACAGTGCAGTCTGCCAAGGGCTGACAAAGGACTATGGGGGTGGATGGAAGCTGTGGGAACTCTGAGAGGCCCCTAAGCCACCAAGGGAAAGGGGGCTGCTGGGAAGAGACCGATTACAAATTGTGAACTATGCTCTGCAGGAAAGGACCAGGATACAGTGAGAGAATAAAAAGAGCGATCTACTTTAGAGTGAGTGGGGGTCAGGGAAGACCTCTTTGAGGAGAAGACATTTCATCTTAGATGTAGACTAGACAAAAAAGAAAGGGAACAGTATTTCAGGTGGAACAGCAGGTGAGGCAGGAAAGAGCTTGGCCAGCTCAGGGCCCTGAAGCAGACCAGCAGGGCTGGAGCACAGAGAGGGATGGCTTGCAGAACGAGCTCATATTTCTAGTAACCTCCCTGGGAATGCAGGCCTGCCTCCCTCTGAAATAGCAGAGGCCCGTAGTAAAGCTGAGTGACAACGATTATCACTGGTGTCTCTGTCTACTAAGTGGAGTGGGGGTGAGGGAGTGCGGACGGTGTGGGAAGGAAGTGCCTTTGAGCAACCTGGTGGATTGTTTCCCCTCGTGCTTCCGGAGCCCATGTGAGTTTTCAGAATCCAGGAGTCAGGCTTCTTCTGCAGGTCCACGGTGACCCTCTTAGCCAAGCCCTGGGCCAGGCACATGTCACATACAGCCCAGTACCAATCAGTCTCATCTTCCCGCAGGTGGTCTTGTGAAAGGAGACGAGGTCATGGCAATCAATGGCAAAATCGTGACGGACTACACCCTGGCTGAGGCTGAGGCTGCCCTGCAGAAGGCCTGGAATCAGGGGGTAAGAGCAAACCTCCTCCCTGCCTCCCTCCCTTGCCTGCTTGCCTCAAACCCTGGCCTTTGCAACCAGGCCTTAGAGCCGGGGTTCCTCATCCCAGGGGGGTCTCCAGGATCCAGGCAACACTTGGGTGATGCCCACATAGCCCATCCAGCCGAGAGTCTCAGTCTGACAATATGGGGTTCAGAAAAATAAATGTCAGTTCCTGATTTTAAATCCAAAAAGCAAGTAGCACAGATACAGACTCCGGAAGACCAGGTGTGGCAACCCACCCAAGAAGAAAACTTAAGGTCTTCTGTAAGTGCGCACTGACCAGGAATCAAGAGAGTGCCTGGGACTACTAGAAAGTATTCACAGAAGCAGAGGGCCCAGAATGGAGGAGGGGCTGAGGGTAGCCTGCTCTGTGCTCATTAGACACCTGGGTCAGGGCCACCACATAAGATCTCCCAGGCTGTGCACTGCACAACTCGAGGGGTGCCCTCCTACCGACTACAGTGTGAATGGCGCCCGCTCATGATGTGCAATGCACAACCTGTGCAACTGTATGCAGGCAGCCGAGCCTGGGGTATTAAGTTCAGAGCCGAGGAAGCTGACCAGATGGGACTGGGACCCACATGAAGGGATGTGGAGAAGAGAAGACTTACGGGTAACATGATGACTGTCTTTGATTATCTGAAGGGCTGCCTTAGGGTAGAGGGAGCAGAAGTGCTATCTGTGGTTCTTGAGAACAGAACTGGATTGGATGGAGGGAGGTCCTGGGAAGAGATTTCAGTTCCATACCAGGAGCTATTGCTTGGTAGAGGGACCCAGTGGCAGTTCACATACCTTTTATTGAATACGCCCAAATCAAGGGTTGACAATGATGGATAAGCCAAGGATGGCAGTGATCCATTGAGGGGGTGCATGCGTTAGGATCAGAAATCTAGCCTACAATTCCCTAATTGGCTGTACCTCAGAATAACTCAGGGACCTTGTTAAAAATTCTGTTTCCCAGGACCTACCCTAGATTTCCAGGGGTCAAGTCCAAGAATCTAGAGCTTTAAGAAATTCCCCCATGACCCTAAGGTTGCTGCCTGGCTCTGGTCCACAGGTCAGCATTTGGGAACTTGGTGTCATACAAGGGCCTGGCAACCCTGGCTCTGTGGTTTGAAGCCTCAGAGACTGGAAGCTTCCCCAGACCATGGGGCCACAAAGTGAGACCCATCCCACCAGGAGGTCCTCCAGACCCAACTGGGCCCACCTTCCCATGGGAAGAAGGTCCGAGCCAGCTGATCCTGGGCCATGGTGCCCAGGAATGGGAATGGAGTGTCAGGGGCAGACATGCCATCAATCCCTGAGCATGCCCTAGCATCACACACCTTCTCCCCACAGGACTGGATCGACCTTGTTGTTGCTGTCTGTCCCCCGAAGGAGTATGACGACGAGCTGTAAGTGTGTGCGGGAGCCTGGCCCACTGCCTCCTCTGTCTGTTCCTCCTCCAGAATCTTGGCTCCCTCTGCCAGCCCACTCCCGGCCTCCATCAGCCTGAAGGAATGGCCCAAGCACACAGCTTCTAGTAGAAATCACTCCTAGGACACACTGAGCTAGAGAAAGCCTAGAACTAAGTCATGGTCCTCAAGCATGTTCAGAGCTGCCTCTGAGACTATCTCGTCCAAATTCTTCTTTACGTCTGGACTAAGGCCCAGAGAGGTTCCGGTCTCAGACTAGTAAACGGTGACGCTGGTCCAAAGCCTCGGGACTTCTGCTTCCCCGCTCGGAGGCTCAGCCCTCACACCCTCATCAGCTAGTTTACAGATTTCTGTCTTTTACTCTCTGGATGGTCTCCCTGATAAGTAACTGCTTTGCTTCTTGCTGAGTCTTTAAGCTGCCAGGACCACAGACTTTGGCCCTACCTGCAGGATCTGCGAAGAGCCTTGGTCCAGTTTCCGTCTTTCTCTGTGATTTCTTATATGTCTGTTTCTCTCTGTTTCATTCCTGTCTCTGTACCTGTGTGGATCTCTAGTTCAGTCCTCTCTGTCTCCTTCCCCTGTCTCCCTCTCCCCTATCCTCCCTGTCAATCTCTCTCTCCCATCTGCCCCACTCTTTCCCCTTCTCTTCTCTTCATCGCCTTCCCTCTTCTTTCTTACTTTCTCCTTTGCTTCTCTATCTCTGAGTCTCTGCATCCATTTTTATCTGTCTTTTTCTGTCTCTCTCTTTGTCTCTCTCTACCTCTCTGGTGTCTGACCTCCATCCTCATCTTATCACATCACCTCCTTACCCCTCTGCTTGCCTGTTGTGGCTGGACCTGCCTGCTCCCCCTGCCCAGCAGAGGCTGAGTCCTGTGCATGTCTTGGAGAAATCAAGGTCTCATAGCAAGGAATTCTGGAACCCAGGGCCTAGGCAGGAGCCAAGTGAAGGGAGAGGTCCGATGGAGTTCTGCCTGGGAATAACTGAGCCCTGTTTTGTGTTTCCTGCTCTGCTCTGCGTATGTAGCTCTTCTCTTCCCTCCTCTGCAGCCGAAAGCCCCCAGCCGGTCCGAAAGCTCCTTGAAGACCGTGCTCCCGTGGTTAGACACGGGTTCTTCCTGCAGCTGGAGCCTGGCAGCCCCCCACGGTGAATAGGCAGGCGGGCTGCAGGGCCCCGTCTGTCCGTGCTGCGTGTCGTGGCCGTCTGCTGCCCATGCATTCGGCAGGTTCTTTGGACTGGTGTCTGGAGGGGCACACGAGGCGCCATTCCTGAAGTGCCACTCAGGCCTGCTCTTGGCCACACTGGGTTTCTGTTGGACTCAAAGGCTCTCTCATTCAGGGGAGCTGAGCAGAGCCTGCTTTGTGGCAGGCTGGGTCCTGGGCATCCTGACTCACCACAGCCCTTGGGACCTGCCACAGGTCCCACACAGCACCCCAGTGAGCAGGATGGAGCGGTGAGCACCATCCTCTGCTGGGCACAGACAGTGCTTCAAACCGGGCACCACGGGCTTGGAGACCCCAAAGCAAGTGCAGCCTGGAGTTCCCCTTCCTTGGGGTGCCACCCTCTGTGAGCCCTGCTCCACTTTGCCCCATGCTTGGGCAGGGCCAGGGCGATTAAGAAGCAATGAAGGCTGGTCCAAAGAACCAGGGTTGGCCTATTGGGGTTGTTCATGTTGTGACTGTAGTGGCCTGAGCCCGGCTCAGACCAAACTGTTCTCTGTGCCTTCTCTCTCCTGTGGCTCTGGATTCTTCTCTGAGGGACACTGCGGAGCCCACCTGTGGGATGTGTTTTCCACCCTGTGACAGGGCTGTGCCCATGGGCAGAGCTGGCAGGTGGCTGTGAAACTGGTGTTTGGTGTGGTCTAAAGCCCACAGCTAGCAGCATTTAGGGCAGACGCAAGCCTGGACTTATGTCTTTTCTGTCACAAGTTCCTCAAAACATAAGGGCCTCATGCTCCCAAGACCACTGGCCGGCTCTGCTGTGGTTTCTGGGATGGCCTCAGTGGCCCTATGTTTTCTGTCGCGTGTCCTCTGCTCTTTGTGAGGGACCCCAGCCCCTCTGCCTTCCGGCCCCCTCCTACCTCATCCCAGGTGTCCCTTCTGCTTCCTCCCTGGCCTCCTGTGTGCTGTGGCTATGACTGGTGTGTAGCTGCTGGGGGCCTGCACCAAGAGGGGCTGCCAGAGGTTGGCAGGGCCGTGCACCCCTGGGGAGTCCTGCCTGTTGTCAGGCCCTTCCCTGGGCTGAGTGTGCACCCACAAGGCCTGCACCCTCCTGGTCTGTTTCATCTTCCCCACAGGACCTTCTTCTGAAGTCCGGAAGGAGAAACCAAATTCACCCCTCGAAGCCAGTGAGCTCTGGACCCGCCCTTCTGAACACAAAGCCAGGAACCAGCCTTGAGAGACGCCAGCCTGCAGGCACCCTGGAAACCCACAGTCAGCACCCAGCGGCTTCAGACACCCATTGGCCCTGTAGAAGAGCTGCATGGGAGCACCTCGGCCATTGCTCTGAAGGCCAGTATGGAGGGAGAGCAGCCAATCGTTCTGGAAGGGCCCCTGGAAACTGGACTCGCGTGTCTTCTCTCTGGCCCTGTGAATTTGGTCTCTCCCAGCCCTGGGAGACTTCTCCCTTGAAATCCAATAGGACCTGACTCTTCGGTCCCACTCTCTACACCCTTCTCCCCTTGGTCCTGCTGTCATGGCTGCTAAGATTGCTGCCACAAACCTTACTTTGAACTCATCAATAAAATAAACAGATTTCTTTTCCAGCTTACAGGAGAGAGTGTGGATTTGGGTAGCAAATTCAAGACTGTGAAATTAAAACAACAACAACATATAACGTTTTGGCTCCTAATCAAGAGTGAGAAACAGAACCCAGTGCTGGAACTTGGGTCTCACAGGAAGGAAATAATCAAGGCCAGGGGCTGGCTTGGAGCCGAGGCTGAGGCAGCAGAGGCAGGCTGAGCTGGGCTTCAGTGTCTTCTCAGCAGAAAGATGGCAGGAAATGAAGCCAGTGTCATAGGGACTTTACTCAATTCCAGAAAGCATAACTTTAAGCAGGAGCCCCAGATGGTTGCCTCAAGGTGTGGGGTTCCCCAGCTTCTCTCAGGGACAGCATGGCCACAGCTGCTTCCCCTGAGGTCACCAAGACAGGGTGTGAGTGAGGGAGGTGCAGAGGTCCAGCCCGTCCATGAAATTACATCCAGCAGAACCTCATGGAAGGAGACAGGGCTTGAGCCAAGGAGCTGTCGGGGGATAAGTGGAGGCCCTCCTGGTCACAGGGCCCAGGAACGCTCTCAGGCTGGCTCCAGGGAAGAGAGTGGGGTCGTGTCAGTATAGGCATCTTACGGAAATCCGAGCCAAGGAGACATAGTGTCCTCAGGCCTCCTGAGAATTGGAAGTGGAAAGTGGTTCTGATTTAGTGTCTCAAAGGAGCAGCTCTCTCTGTTCAGGCCTCTTGTCTCTGCCACCAGCTTCCTCTGTACCCCCAGGGCTCAGCTTGAACATGGCCATCATGATCAACGGCCAAGCTCTAGGTGACTTTTCAGCTGTGACTTCATCACCATCACCTGGCTCAGTTTCCATTTCCCAACTCCAAATTCCCAAGGCAGAACCTGATTGGGCCAACTCACCTGAGTGGGCAGCCCTAGGGCCAGGGATCATTCCTAGGTCCAATCAGCTATGGCTAGGGGTGGCATCAGGTCCCACCTAACATAGCTGCTGAGGCAATAGAGACTGTGGGGAGCAAGTCATAATCGATGGGAGGCACAGAGAAAGAGAGAATCTGTGGGACTTTCTGATCTCAGTGGAGACAAAGCCACAATGACCTTCTAATAGCTCCAGAGAGCAGCCATGCTGAGGAGTTCTCTGTATTTTCTTATCTAGCTCCTGACTTGACTCTGGAGACAATTCCAAAATGAAGGTAAAAGGAGGTGGCTCATCTTTGCTGCCACCTACTATGGGTGAGGCCTGGTTTGGACCCTGGTGTCTGCCACCTCAAACTGCAATGACTAGGGTGGGTGCATGGCCCCCCAAGGAGCCAACACTTAGCATTGACTGCATGACAGAGACTATCCTAACCACTAAGCTCATCTGCTCCCCACAATGACTCTACAAGGTAGGTAATAATATCATCACCAACCCCGTTTTGTTAAGAGAAGACTGAACTACAAAGAGGTTACGTGACTTGCCCTAGGTCACGTGAGAAAGTGGAGCTGGCACTTGAAGCCCAGGCACTCTGACCCCAGAGACCATACCCTCTCACCACATCCTGTGCAGGGCAGGGCAGCCCTAGTGGAATGTCTCAGCTTCCAGACCTTTGGCAGAACAATTCTCCCCATAGTTGAAGAAGAACAACTAACATTCTGCTTGCTGTTCAGCGATGGTTACCTCCTCGTGTGACTCACAAATACTGCTGCTGAGGCCTCCTGCTTGTTGATGCCTGGAATCTCAGCATTGGAAGTTATCTCCAGCTATTCTTAGTTCTTGGCACCTCAGAACAAATGAGTTTATCAGTGCTTTTCAGCGCTTGATGAGTGGGACAACAAAGAGGGCCTGAGCCCCTGGTTAGAGGAGAGGAGCAGGGAAGGTGTGCCACTGGGCAGGGTGGGAAGAGGGAATAGGGGAGGCTGGGACATGAGTGACATAAGTTCTGAGCCACAAGGCTGCCTAGGGCTGGCAGGGTGTGTGGGCTTCAGCTTGCTTTTTTATAAGGCCTGTCTCCTCTTCACTATCATCAAGGAAATCAATTTTCATGCATTGGAAAGTTCTCCCATGTTGAACCCAAAGTACACAGCTCTCCCCAGCAGACATTGGCAGTAACCAGGTAAGAAGTGGAAAGGCCAGAGAATGTGTATAGAGGTTGGGCCTAAAGCAGTTCCTAACTTTCCGGGGGAGCCATGAGGGGAATTCACTTCAGTGCCAAGGCTGAGTATTCAGGAAAAAAACCCATCCAGGCAAAGGACAGCCATGCATCACCCATCGGCTCCCGCACACATGGCAGACATCACTACGGTAATCCCAGTGCTCTCTCTAACCAGCTAAACAGGGAGCCACTAACAGCTGATCAAACCTGGCCACAAGATGAGCCCTACTTGCCACCTTTGAATCGACCTCCCATCCTTGGGTATTCAGGAAACTGAGGCCAAGGAGGGGCTTTCTTGTCCAGTGTCCCCCTAACTTGGTGGTAGAGCTACCATTTCTGTTGCACCGTGGAAACAAAACCGGAAAAAGTTGGGAACTCGAGGTGCCCTTTGACTGTGAACTTTTAGCATTTTATTTATCTCATTGAACTTGCTTCCCACAGCTAGTCTCGGGTTTACTGAGCTGGCCTTGAACCTCTCACCTCTGCATCTGGAAGTCGGAGTGCAAGGGCTGGGGTACAGCCTCTGTGCTTAGAGACACCCCTTTGGGCCTGAGCAGGGCTAGGAAGTTGGTTTTTACCCGACTCCAACCTAATTCCCAAGCCTGAGACTTGGATAAAAATCTGTTCTCAGAGCTGAAAGCCCTTTTCTCTTCCTGTCCTTGCAGTGACCCTTCCCAGGTCCCTGGGCCCAGGCTGGCCATGTTCTGTGAGAACCAGAGGGCGCAGGCACAGCCCCTGGGAAAGGCAGATGGGGGCTGGCCCAGGGAGAGGGCAGAGGTCCTGCCACAGCTGTCCTCCTGGGGCCGGGAGGGGCACCCCAGCAGCCCACGCACTGACCTTGGTGGGAGTAAGATTGCTACTAACTGCTAGGTATTTACTCTGTGTCAAGCACTGCGCTGAGCCCTAAGCCTGTAGTGACAGGTAGTCATTACCAGACATTACTAAGAGGAGACAATGATGCTGTTTATGTTCATCAAGGGAGCTGAGGCACCAAGACTTAAGTAACGTACCTGACTTAAATAGTAAATGGAAGAGCCAGATGTAGACCCAGGCAGGGTGGCTCCAAAAGTCCATATTGACCACCATGCTATACTGCTTTGAGAAGTGAGAAAGAAAGGATGGGTGGAATATGATTTCAGAAGCACCAGGGGAAACTCCAGCCATAAAATAATTCCTCTCTGCATCTATCTTCTCTCTGCTTCATTGTGTCCTTCCCTCTGCAGAGTGAAGCAGCCCATACCTGGCTCTCCTTAAAACTCTCCAACACCTCCCACTGAGATGGACCCTTTGTGACAGAGATAGGTCACCCAATTCAAGACCATTGAAGTAAAAAATCCAGGGGTAGCTGATGTCAGGTCTGACTAGATCCAAGTAGTAAAACAAGACATTGGGAACTTGTTCTGGGCATCTGTAGCTGTCAGAGGGTGGGGTGGGGGTGAAAGAGAAGGAGAAAGAGGGGCGGGAGAGGAGAAATTTTAAGGAATTGGCTCAAACGATTGCAAAGCTTGGCAAGTCCAAAATCTGCAGGGCAGGCGAGCAGGTTAGAGACCCAGGGAAGAGCCAATGTTGCAGCTCAAATCTGAAGGCAGTTTGGGGGCAGAATTCCCTCTTCCTCAAGGGCATCAGTCTTTTTTCCATTAACCTCTTCAACTGATTGGGTGAAACCCACCCACATTATAGAGGATAATTTTTACTCAAAGTCTACTAATTTAAATGTTAATTTCATCTAAAAAAATACCTTCACAGCAACACCCAAACATGTTTGACCAAATATCTGGGTAGCGTGGCCTGGCCAAGTTGATACATAAAATTACCCAAAGCACCATCTCTGGACTCTCCCCCCATCTGGTTGGCTTCATTCTCATATAGGCTCTTCCCATGTGATGCCAAGATGGCCCTCCAGCATCCAAAATGTAGTCTACCGCGTAGTGCAACCCCCGTGGAAAAAGCACGTCTCCATCCTAAGAGTTCCAGCTAAATCCCAAGGACTTACTCTGATTTGCTTGACTTGGGGGTAAGGCCTTCTCCAATTGGCCAAGCCTGCGTTACACATTCACACATGCAGCCCCATCAGCACCCCATGGACTGAGTGAAGGGAAAGGATGGGTTCCAAAAGGAAAATTGGGGTGCTGTTACAGAGGAAGGAGAAATAGATCTTGGCAGGCACAAAGCAGGGTCCGCTAAGGACCTCAGTCCCCCAAAGTTCCTTCTCCCCCTCCCTTCCTTCTGTTCTTCCCTTTTCCTGTCCCTGTGACCTACTCTGGGAGGAATAGGGTGCTCAGGAGGCCAGGGGTTAGCTCCCTTGGTGTGTGGAACCCTCACCAACTCATAGCTGCTTGGCCACCCCTTGGGGAGAAGAAATGGGGAAGTGAGGGGCCTGCTATGACCACAGAACTCTCATGGCTGAGACACAGCAGTCCCAACACTTGCTCCCCAAGCACCCTGAGAAGTGAGAACTCAAATCTGACCTGGGGCACACTGAAGCTCTATCTCCATTTCCCCAAGTACAAAAAGGAGCATAAATAGTACCTACTTCACAGACTGATGAGACTCTAAAGGAATATAGATAGAGAACTTAGAAACAGTTCTTGGACCTCAAGTGAATGATAACTTTTTAAAAAATCGGGGATAGGTGCTGTAGAAAGAGCAGCTTGGAGCCCATTTCACCCCTCAGGATGGAGCTTCCCAAAGATAGGTGTAAGGCAAATTGTTCCTTCCCCTGCCTCTGTGCCCCCCAAACTTACAACTCTAGCAACTAGGGGAGCTGCTTCCCCTCCACGTGTTACATACAGAAAGTCCTCCATGCCCCTTCCCTTTCTAGGGAGCACTTGCTTCCCCAAGAGGCCACCAGCTGAGTTCATACACACACACACACATGTATACAGATTTGAGTTTTAATATTCATCTTTATTAACTTTAGCCTGAAGTGCACACAAGGTTTTCTAGAATAAAGACAGAGTGCTCATCAACTGCCTTACAGTAAATGATAAGCATGTCTGTCCCTCTCCCCCTCTCAGTTGCCCCAGACTTTACCTCTCATGTGATGCAATGAAACCCTGATGGAAAAATCTACTTGAGTGGTGAGAGGCTCCATAGGCCAGAGATGGGAAACAATGGATTTTCCCCATTTACATACAGGAGAGAGACGGGGGCCCCTCCCCTCCAGAAAGGAGAGAAAGATAAAACAACAACTTTGCTTCTTTGAGAGGGGACGGAAAGGGTTGTGGATTCTCACCCGAAACTTCTGGAATATGCACACCTATGGAGTAAGAACTCTAGTCTTCGTGGCACCTTAGGAGCTGGTCCTGGTTCCAAAACTTTGGCCCTCTTGGGGAGATAAGAGAAGTTGTATTATCCTTTTTGAAAATTGTGGTAAAATACACATAACATAAAATTTACCATCTTAATCATTTTAAGTGGGTCGTTCGGTGGTATTCAGCACATTCACATTATTGTGCCACCATCACCACCATCCATCTCCAGAGCCCTTTATCATGCAGACCTGGAACTCCATGCCCACTGAGCACGAACTCCCCACCCCCCTCCACCCAGCCCCTGGCAACTACCACTCTACTTTCTGTCTGTATGAATCTGACTACTTTAGATACCTCATGAGAGTAGAATCATACAGTATTTGACTTTTTATGACTGGCTTATCTCACTTAGTTTAATGTCCTCTAGGTTTCTCCATGTGGTAGCATGTGTTAGAATGTCCTTCCTTCTTAAGGCTGAGTAATATTCCATTGTATGTATATACCACATTTCGTTTATGCATTCATCTGTCAGTGGACACTTGGATGGCTTCCACCTTTGGCTATTGTGAACGATGCTGCTATGAACACAGGTGTACAAATATCTCTTGAAGATTCTGCTTTCAATTATTTTGAGCATGGACCCACACGTGGGATTGCTGGATATGTTTTATTTTCCCTTTGGGTCAGAGCACTTATCTAGACAAATAGCTACAGACCTAATTCTCACAGTACATGAAGGTCAAAACGCTTCTAGGGGAAGAGGAAGCAAAACTCCCTTATCTTTATATCTTATGTATTTTCCAAGTCTCAGGAGGCGAGGGCTTTTTACAGGAGCTCTGAGAAATCCAGGGGAGCTTACTTCCCCACAACCTGCTTACAGGTGGGCAGACCATGGAGGTTCTCAGCGAGCACTACAGGCAGGCCTTGAGGGCAGCCACCTCAGAGGAAGGATAGTTCCTCCCTCCCTGCCTAAATGCCCACAACAGCCACTCTGGCCACAGACACTTCATCCGTCAAAGGCAACCCTGAAACCAGGGAGTCAGTTCAGATTCTGCGGTTCAGGCCCATCACCCACTTAATAGGTCAAAGAGCTCCACTCTGCCTGATGGGGCTCCAATCCCTCAGCACCGTCCAACAGGCACCAGCAGCCACCTCGGGCCACCGTTCCCGACTCAGGGCCCACAGATGGATTTAGGGAGTGTTTACAAGCCCCAGTGCTAGAAGAATCTCTTTTTGGAGAAGTGATCCCAAGCTCTTATCAGATTTAACCCAAAAGAGGTTCAATCCACTTTCATAAAAGGGTGACAATTAAAACAAAAACAAAACCTTAATAATGAGATATTGGGAATTCCCAAAAAATTAAATAGTGAGCTCCTTCAGAGCAGGCCTTGTAGTCACCACTGTATCTCCAGCACTTAGTAAGGTGCTTAGCACATAGTGTGTGCTCAGCAAAGATAAGCCAACAAATGAATGAAGAGGAATCTGTCAAAAACAGATAAAGAAAATGCACCTCAATGAGATGATGTAAGTCAGTGAGAAAACTGAATCAAATTTTTCACTTAGCTGAGGAAATACACAGCTGTTCTGTGGGTGAACATTATCACGGATCGATTCATTTGTTCGCTTGTCCACTCAATATTCATTTAACAAATACTTACTGAAATGGAGCGCCTTCTGTACCAGATCCTAGTCCATTGAGACAGACCTGCAAATGAACTGTCACAATACTGGTGGTCTAAGGTCAGTGACAGGGACCATACCGAATGCTGGGAGACCCAGCCAGGGACTGCCTGTGGGAGGGTCAGGGAAGGCTTCACCCAGGAAGTGACATGTGAGCTCAGTGCTGAAAGCTGAGATGCAGGTAGTCAGTGGGCAAAGGAGCCTGTTTTCAGTTTCCATTGCCTGGTGCTGGGCACACACACAATAGGTGCTTCCTAAATGTGGAGTGTCAAGTGAACAGCCACCCTCTGTAGGGGTAACTCCTTAGCTGGAAATCCCAGAGCATGGGCAACCCAGTCCCCACAGTCCATTATTTTCCATGACTCCTCAGTGTGCCCCATCCCAGCAAGACTCATGGCCACTCACTGCACCTGGAGCCTTATTCCAGCTTCCCCCACCTTCACCCACACCGATATCCCTCCAGCCATACGTCCTCTCCCTTCTTCCCCTGGACAGGCTGGGCCATCCCTCAAGCCACCTTTTCTCCTAAAGCATCCAATAGGCTACCTCTCCAAGCCCAGTCAACCTAGGTTATGCCTCTCACTGGCTGTGTGACCCAGGGCAAGTCCCTTAGCCCCTCTGGGCCTCAGTTTCTAAGGACACAATAATAATCATGCTGCGGGGTTACAGGGGAATCCAGCTGGCACACAGTAGATACTCAATAAATGCCTGCTCACTGATTGACTAATTGCCTCCGTTACACATCTGGGCACCCATTGGATGAGCTAGGTTATTTCTCCCAATTCGGGGAGCGAGCAACAAACACCTCAACACCCTCTCCCCCCACCCTTTCTCACGGGGGCTGGGCCAGCAGGGAATTTGACTTGGTTTCTCCAACCCCAATGGAAAAGGTGATACTTTTCTCCAAACTATCTGGTTCACTCTTTCTGACAAAACTTCTCCAAGCTCTGCCCTCGGTCCAAGCCACAGAGCACCCACATCATTAAAAGATTATCCTCTTAAAAGCACACTGCCTATTCAAAAGCTTAAAATTGAATACAATTACCAATTTCAATTTGAATCATACTCATTTTAGCCAAAAATAGATTTTGACTATGGGCCTGAGGGGAGTACTTCAGCAATGTTTCCTTGGAACAGGTGAAAGTTAGGTAGTGGCTGTCAATCTCTCAAAGTCTCTCTCTCACCCCCAACTCTTCCTCCCTCCCTCCCTTTCAGGTCTCAGCTTGCCTGAGTGGAGAGGTCTTTCTTTGCTCAAACACCAAAGTGAAGGGTCTCCCTCCCTCCTCCCCGCAGAGCACAGTCGCAGGCTGCCCACACTTATCTCCATTTATGCACAGAGCTTTCACCAGTGCACAAGGAAGCCAGCTATATGTGTTTCATATAGGCGCATCCTCAAGCAGCAAGGCTAAATAAGGGCATGGGCTTACTCTGCAGGCACCACTTCCAGACAAGGCCACCCACCTTGCTCCCACTCTCCTTCGTGCCTTCCTCATTTACCCCACCCCTAGCCCAGCCACCCCCTGCTGCTCAGCAGGAGACTCCCAGGCTCTGCTACTTAGGGGGGGGGAGGGTCTTGGACGTGAGTTTTCCTCTCTGCCTTATGCCACCTGCCTTAAAGGGAGATGACGATCCAGCCAGATAATGCAATAAAGGACTTGGCACTTTGTCCTTGTCCACTTAAGTTTTAGGTAAGAGCTCAGTTAATTATTAAAAATCAGTAAGTGTTGCAGCATTATTTATAATAGTCAAGATAAAGAAAAAAAGCATGAATGGATAAGGAAAATGTGGTATGAAATGGAATATTACTCAGCCATAAAAGGAAGGAAATCCTACCATTTGTGACAATATGGATGAACCGTGAGGGCACTATGCTAAGTAAAATAAGTCAGACAGAGAAAGATGCTAGAGGAGGGAAATGGGTTATGGGGTGAGGCCACAACATTAGTAACAAAGAAACAGAATTTCTGGAGGATGAGGCCCAGAAATCAGGATTTTAAAAAGATTCCCAGGTGATTCTATTGTGCAGCCAAGGTTGAGAACCACTGAGTAGAGCAGTGGTTCTCAACCTTCTGGCCCTTTAAATACAGTTCCTCATGTTCCTCATGTTGTGACCCAACCATAAAATTATTTTCATTGCTACTTCATAACTGTAATGTTATGAATCATAATGTAAATATCTGATATGCAAGAGGGTCTTAGGCGACCCCTGTGAAAGGGTCGTTCAACTGCCAAAGGGGTCGCGACCCACAGGTTGAGAACCGCTGGAGTAGAGGATCAGAAAGATTGACTTGCCCAAGGTCACGGTTGGTCGGGTAATCCTGGGTCATAAAGTTCCCGAGCATAGAATTTGGGTCCAGACAGCCTCTGCTCAGGGAACAGGAGCTGGGGGGGGGGGGGGCGCGGCGGGGGCAGGCAGGTTGTTCAGCAGCACCCCATCTTCCCTGGCCTCAGCCCCAGCTCTGGCAGGGCCCTTCAGGCCCAGACAGCTGGGGCAGCTATCAGTGGCCAGGCTGTGCCAGAGAGAGGCATCCTCTTTGCTGAGCCCAGAGGGAGGCCCTGCTGTGGTGTGGCCCCAGGTGGGGGAGGGGTGGGTCAGCACACCTATCAGGATCCCTCAGTGCTGGACCCGATCATGAACTGTCCTTGTAAAGCTCACATGCAGTCATTTCCCTCTGTCACTAATGGGAGTTCTCTCCAAAGCAAATCACCACGGGTCATTTGTGTGGCTGCCTTACCCACAGAGGGAGGCCCCAGTCAGCAGAGATCCCCTCACTCGCGTGCTCCCATCTGGCCTCCTGACTGATGCCAGCGACCGATGCCGTGACTGGGACTGTCCTTTGGTTTCTAACACAGGAAAGGCAAAAGGCACCGAGATGCAGGTTTCCCCAAAGGTCTGGTTTTTGGGACCTGTGCTCTCCCTCAGGAGACAGTCTCAGAGGCAGGAACCTTGGGGAGGTGGTTAACAGCACGGGCTTTGGAACTGGGCCTAATTGGCTTTGCATCCCTTCTCTTCCAATTCCCAGCTGTGTGACCTTGGGAGAAGACGTGATTCCTCAGAGCCTCAGCTTTCTCTGGTAATAGCGGCTCCTAAACAGAGTTACTCTGAGGTTTAAAACAGGGAAAGTGTGTGGCACATACTAAACATTAACAAATGTTGGCGAAACAAAGACAAAAAAATCTTATTCTCTCCCCAATCCCCCATTTATCCATCCAGGAAGAGAACAGGTTTGAGGATGGTCAGCAGCTTGGGAAGGGAAACAGACATGCTTGAGAAATCCTCAATGGCTATGTAGATTGGATGCAAATGCTGAATTGTTCTGGCCACTGACAGCTGCCCCAGCTGTCTGGGCCTGAAGAGCCCTGCCATGAGGTGCTGGTGAACAACCTGCCTTCCACCCCCCCCCCACCCCCCACCCCACCCCCCACCCCCAGTTCCTGTTCCCTGAGCAGAGGCTGTCTGGACCCAAATTCTATGCTGGGGAACTTTACATCCCAGGATTACTTGACCAGCCGTGACCTTAGGCAAGTCAATCTTTCTGATCCTCTACAAACTCATGGATCATATGAGTGAGAAAGCCTGGCTCACAGTAGACCTCATGGCAGGCTTTTCCATTTTCAGATCAGCTGAGGGCTTCTTGCCTGAAATCCTAAGACATGTATTGATTTTGGTCTGGTTTTATTGAGATATATCTGACATAGAACATTGTATAAATTTAAGATTCACAACATAATGTTTTGACATATGTATATTGGGAGATGATTACCACAATAAGGGGCACGTTTTTTAAAGAGGCCGTGTGGCAGAAACGAAGAGGAGATATACAATAACATGTGAGGGAGACTGCTGGGGGCAGAGAAATGGGGAGATTTTACTAAGTTTCTGCTGTGAGGTGTGACAATTACAACCTTCCACCTCCCCTAGAAGAGTTCAGCAAAGCCTCCATTTGTAACTGATGGGCTGGGGATCTTTGGGGGGATGCAATGGGAGGCTGAGTTCAACCTCAAGTGGCCTTAAGGTGTAGAGTACCCAGGTCACGCATGGAAAAGCCTTCCGAGCTATGTTACTGTAGTGAGGGTGATCTTGGACCAAAACTTAAATAGGCAGAAATAAGAACTTTATTTAATTTCTATCTCAAGCTCCCATTCTGCCAAGCTGGCAGAAGGCATTAACACTGGGCTTTCTTGGAGTTCTTTCCTCACCTCCCCAGTTATGTGGTGCCAAGATGCTGGGTGCATCTTGTTCCTGGGCCCCTTACCTCTGTCGGTCTGGTGGCCCTGCCTTGGGTAAGGAAACCTTTCTTCAAAATAGCCCATGTATGGATTTCCTGGCATAATGTACAGCCTTTCGCTTGCTGGGTGACTACCCGCCAACCCCCCCCACCCCCCCCCCCCCCCCACACACACACACACAGAGCAGACAGGCAGGGAGGCTGGGCACAGGTTCCTGCTCTCAAGACCTTCTCTCTCCTCCTGCCTCCCGACATAGGGCAGGATGGGGATGAAAGGAAAGATGACTTTTCCCTCCTGATTCCAGCCATGACATTTTGTATATAACTCAATCCTCTCTTTTAGTGAATTAATAGTCTTCTAAGTTCCCCCCAGGACACAGGCTTTGGAACGGCAATCGTCTGCTTTCCTACTGGCCACAGCTTCCATCGTCTGGCTGAAAGGGGATGGGGGTGGGGGAGGAGACATCTTTCTAAGTCAGCACAGTATTTGTTGCACAGTATTCCATAGTAGGGATAATACCATGGCTTTTGTTTTTGTTTGTTTTTAACCAGCCCACTACTGATTGGAGTTACTGAAAGGGTTAATTTCTTGACATATCACCCCATGATCATCCTGATGACCTTCTCTGACATGATCACAGGCACACCTGATCAGCCAGTTAGAGACAAGGCACTAAAGCAGAACAACTAGAGCTGGGAAAGACTTAGGAAGCCTTGCACCACGCCCTTGCCTGACAAAGGAGAGGAGGGGCCCTGCCTTAGGCCACACCCACCCAGTGGGCCAGTTGCATGGGGAGCATCCAGGTCCCAGAAGTCCATACCAGGTTTTCCATCCTGCATGCAGGAAGGCTAGGAATTCTCAAAGGGGAATGAATATCCCTGCTCTGAGCAAGCTCCTTGAGCCTGCCCTTCTTCCTTCTCACGGCAGCAGAAGCTAGAAGGCATCTCTGGAGGTGGGAAGAGGTGAGACCCAGCGCCTCCCCATAGAGACATTTGTAGCTCCGTGTCTATTTCTGTTGTTGAAATAAATAATTTTCTACAGCACAAGTTGCTCCACATCTATGTCTTGGACATCTTTCCATTTCTGTATATACAATTCTATTCTCTGTACTTGCCTCACAGTATTCCCCAGTATGAATAACACCATGGTTTTTGTTTGTTTTGTTTAACCAGCATGCTACTGATGAGCAATTGGGTTGTTTCCAAGATTATAATCCACACTATGGAAGTCCTTTCATGCCCCTTTGTGCGCCTGACTCCACACTGTTCAAATAACTCTGCAACTACACAGTGGGCAGTGTGAAGGGCATCTTTATGGTAAAGCTAGATGAAGGGAAGGGTGGAACTTGCCCACAATCACCCAGTGGATTTGTGCTGGAGATGACCAGCCCTGTGCCCCACTCTAGCCTCCAAACCTAACACTCTCTTAGTCCCAGTTGAGGATCGCTTAATAGTCCTTTATGCTTGGGCACAGCTTGTGTTGGACCAGCCTATTTGTTTATTTCAAACTAGAGGCCCAGTGCGTGCATTTGTAATCTGGGCTGCGCCCTCTCGTAATCTGGGACCCCTTGGGGGATGTTGGAGGCCCGGTGCATGGATTCAGCCTGATCCACAGAACAGGCCGAGGGACCCCACCAGTGCATGAATTCGTGCACCAGGCCTCTAGCATGCATATAAGATCTTTGGTTAATCTCTTCCCGCCCTCCCCTCTACCCCCTTCCCTCTGAGAGTCATCAATCTGTTCCATGTTTCCATGTCTATATATTGAGCATCTGCCCCTTGGTGGTCAGTGCACGTCATAGCTACCGGTTGCATGGTCGGACACGTATCATATTAGCCTTTTATATATATAGATGGCCTGGAAGAGGCAAGTGTGTGGGTTGTGCCTGGCACTGCATGCTGAGTGCCAAGGAAGGGAAAAACCACTAGATAATCTTCAATGATGGTTGAACCATCTCCCTGGCTTACAAAGTATATTTAACTCTGTGATCTCGTTTTATTCCTCTGGGGTCCGTATTACTATCTTCCCCGCTTAGAAAGGAGGAAATGGAAGCACAGAATGGTGACTTGTCCACATCACACAACTAGTAGTGGTGGATGTTGGGGACTTGTTATTTAAAGATATGCATATTGTTAGTACTAAATAGAAAAATAACATGGCTGAAAGTGTGGAAAACTGAACTTGTAACTACAAAGACAAAATGGCAACATTGCAGGAAGCTTGAGAAAAACTTGGATTCCCCCTTCTCACACACACACACACACACACACACACACACACACACAAATAAAGAAAGAACTCTAAAAAAAATGTTAGGTGACCATCTCATCACTCTGAACCTCAGCTGTCTCGTTTTGACAGGAAGAAAATGGTCAGAACAATCACAAGCACAGCAACGGCAGGTAACGTATAACTGCCCGCCACCCTAATGCAACAGCCATTCACAAGCCTGAGCTTCTCCCGCAGGCTTGCATGCAAACGTCCATATTTAATATGGCTGTAACCATAGCAAACACACAGTTTTGTGTCCTTCCTTTCCCCCCGACATTATCTCATAAGCTTTTTATCACTTGGCAACATGGATGCAGCAATCGCCTTTTCAGAGCCTGAATTCACCCAGATTCATTACCTCCTGCCGCCAGTGCTAAACATTTACTGCGGCCAAATTTTCACTATTTTGGCTGATGCTGCAGGAAACATCAGAGAGATTCCCTGAAAGTTAGAGACTGTCTGAGGCCTTAGGACCCTGAGCGCTCGCCCTCCCCAGGCTGTTCACCCAACCCCACCTGCCTTCTGCCCTGGTGCCTGGTTCTCCCTGGTGGCTCCCAGGGCTGAGGCAGAGCTGAGATGTTGCCTGACAATGTCCTGAAAACGCTCAGGGGCCTCAAAGCAGCCCCAGGACAGGCTCGGAGAAGCTCAGAGGGAAAGGGGCAGAAAAGAGCTCCCCCTGGTGTCCCGTAGCCCCTTCTGAGAACATATGGATTTATGCTCTATAACCTGAACTCAGGAAATTCTTCTAAAAACTAACCTAAAATCCCATTTGCTTGTCTTTCTTCATAAGACATACACCTTTTTGGCCATAGGCCTGTGAGAATCGCTCCAAAAAGTGTAGGAATGCATAACATTGTCTCCAATTTTACCAGGTTCTTTAGCTCCTTAAACCTATCTGTGTCTGATTAAGAATACAGCCTTCAGTGATTTTTTTTTCTCTCTCTCCATCCTTCTGACTGCCGCCAGTTGCTTTTGCTGGATACAACTCCACAAGCGGCCTCTTTTTCATCCTTGAGCCAGGATCCATCCCACCCATTCACCTGCCAGTCACGGGAGGCTTCAACGTACGTATTAGAACCCTGGGGCGAACTGCGGCTCGGGAGCCACATGCGGCTCTTTGGCCCCTTGAGTGTGGCTCTTCCTAAGCCTTAGGAGTACTCTAATTAAGTTAATAACAAGGTACCTACCTATATAGTTTAAGTTCTAAAAAATTTGGCTCTCAAAAGGAATTTCAATCGTTGTACTGTTGATATTTGGCTCTGTTGACTAATGAGTTTGCCGACCACTGTATGAGAAGATGCATGCCTTAGGACGAGGGGAGGGGTGGGGCGGATTGGAAGAGCTGGGTTCAAATTACGCTTCCCCACTTGCTGGCAGTGAAACCGTGGGTCCGTCATGTAACCTCCCTGAACCTCCGTTTTCTTATCAGAAATAAATAAATAAACGGGAGCCATTACAACGTGTGCTTAGCCAAAGTGTTGGGAGATCCCGTTTGTGAAAGCAC
The DNA here is from genome assembly GCF_964212035.1 of Myotis nattereri. Lineage (NCBI taxonomy): Eukaryota > Metazoa > Chordata > Mammalia > Chiroptera > Vespertilionidae > Myotis > Myotis nattereri. The sequence goes on from NC_138084.1 coordinate 30,464,848, forward strand.
TGGATACGCCTTAAAGCACCTACGAGTGCCCCCGCACCTGGGACCACTTTTCAAAAAAACATTCCAAGCGCCCCACCCCACCCCCTGCCCAAAGTAATGTTCTCACTGCTTTTCTTGTCCACCTGGGGTGGGGACTAGCTCCACTCTGCCCCCACCAGGACCCTCGGATCTAACTACATCTACGGGCGCCCTGCCCAGGTGAGCCCACATCTCAGACCCGGGGCGGGGAGCTCACACGAGATACCCCAAACGCTCCCTCCCTCTCCAGACCCACCAGGACCCTCCTCCTCTCTTCTGCACCCCTGACTCTTCCACCCAGACTTGAGCGCGCCCACCCTTCTCCCTCTCTCCAAGCGCACGCGCGCAGCGGGGCGCTCACAACGCGTCCTCCAGCACATCTGGGCGCGTGGGCTGCCACAGCTGGAACGGGGGTCCAGCGTGGCCCGGCTGGGCTCCCGGCTGCGCCCCACCCCCACCCCGGCCCCACAGATAGTGGATCAGGGAGAGGTGCGGGGTGCGGGGGGGGGGGGGGGAGCGGGAGAGCCGGCGGGGCGGGGCCCGCGGGGGGGGGGGGGGCGGGGGCCTGCCGGCCGGGCCGGGCGGCTGAGGAGCCGGGGACAGAGGCGCGGAGGCGCGTGGAGCCAGCCGCAGCCGATCCGTGCCCGCCCCGCGCCGCCATGCCCCTGGCCTTCTGCGGCAGCGAGAACCACTCGGACGCCTACCGGGTGGACCAGGGCGTCCTCAACAACGGCTGCTTCGTGGACGCGCTCAACGTGGTGCCGCACGTCTTCCTGCTCTTCATCACCTTCCCCATCCTCTTCATCGGTGAGCGCGCGCGCGGGGGCGGCGGAGTAGGGGAGGGGGCGGCGGGGCCCCGCGGCCGCGGCTTGTCCCCCTTCGGGGATCCCCTCCCCGAGTCCCCTGCTCTGTGGACTACCCCGCCGTTCCGCACTCTCACGTCTGCACTTCCCTTTACTCCCCCGGGTGCCCCTGAACCTGCACCGAACAAGGCGGACGCTCCAAACCCAGGGAATCCCCAAGTTTTGTCACCTCAGGACCGGAGCTGGGGTGGAGAAAGGAAAACACAGAGGTTTCTGTACCCACTGAAAAGGTCGGGAGGGGCTCGGGCTGTGTTGAGCCGGGTCACCCCTCCCCCAAGGCACCCTCCCTGTCAGCCGAAGCTGGGCCCAGGAGGAGTGCAGCCTGCGCCTCAGCGGCGGACCGAGGCCCTGCAAACCCTTGTGTGGTCTCTGACAATCCCAGGGTCCCACTCGGCCTAGGCGAGGAGAGCGGGGCGCTAGGGACAAGGATCCCCTTCCCTGCGACCCCACGTGGGCGCGTGTCTCTGGAGCGCAACTTCTCAGGCTCCGTGCCAGCAGCCCCTGACTTTGGACGCCAGAGGCCCCCCGCGCCACTGCTTGAAAGCTCTCTGCAAAGTTGGGCGCCACTGCCCTGACAATCATGCTCGTGCCTGTCTCTTCACCGTGTCCCCTACATCCCTCTTCAAGACCTTGAATTTCCCAAGCTGTATGGCTCTGTCAGCTCATCCCCCTGCCTCCTCAAAAGGTGGTGATTCAGTCTAAGAATAAAAAAGCAAATCTTAAAATTCATATGCAGCTTTTGGGAAGAAAGAACATATTGTAACAAAATTCAAAAGAGCAGGATGCTGCAGAAGCAGAGTTGCTAGTTGTTGACAAATAGAAACAAGAAGGAAGCATATGCAACATATGCTCATATGTGTATCAAAAATTATACCAACATTTACATTTCTGTTCTCAACCAAATGGTTTATTTATGTGATAACTTGTCACACAAGAGATCAATATATAAAATGGGTACCTGCAGAGGTGGGCCTGGGCAGGTCCAGGCTTCATGCTTGGACATTTAGTTCATGTGTATCAGACTCCTGCGTCCTCAGGCACAGGTGTACCAAGGGGTATGCTCCTCCCCGCACCGTGGACCCAGTGTCAAAGCACCTTCCTGGAGTTCATGCACCTTCCTCCCCGTTCACCAGGCTTCCCACCTCTTCCTGTCTCTCCTTGCAGGATGGGGCAGTCAGAGCTCCAAGGTACACATCCACCACAGCACGTGGCTCCACTTCCCTGGGCACAACCTGCGCTGGATCCTGACCTTCATGCTGCTCTTCGTCCTGGTGTGTGAGATCGCGGAGGGCATCCTGTCTGACGGGTGAGTGATTCTCGTCTGCTCCAGGTGCTTCCTGAAAGGCTCAGGGCGAGCCCGGCTCACCTGCATTCCATGAGCCAGTATCACTTGCTAATTAACCCAGCAGCTGTTCCCCCAGCATCTCCTGTGTGCCACTCTCTGTGCCAGGCACTGGACACAAGTGAGCCCTGCTCCCAGTGCAGCAGGGAACCCAGATCTGAATGCCACAACCCAGTGAGGTCATCCCAGAGCCTATTGGAGTGCCCAACTCTGTGGAAAGTACCCAGCCTCTTCTACCAGCTGCTGGGGTTACCTTACTGGGGGGGGAGGGGGGATACTCTTGCTTAAGATCTTTCCTTGGTTTCCAATTGTCTATAATGTCCCCAGTCCTCAGCCTGGCATCCAGCATTCTCACATCAGCTCTCTGTGCCTGTAGGCACAAAGGCACCACCTAGAAAAGCAGGCGGGTTGGGAGAAGTGCATGGGCTGAAGCATGAAACACAGCAGGTGCGTGAGCAGAGCGATGGAGGTTGAGCGTAATCGGCGGTAATCAGCACAGCACTTTTAGGTGCGAACCCTAGGGGGTGTCCAGGGCAGGTTTGGAGCCAGGGAGAACCTGGAGGTAGAAACAGCACTTAGGAGGTGATTGCAGTCATCGAGGTGAGAAACAATAGCAGCTGCCAGTGGTGTGTCAGCAGTTGGGAGGGCAGAAGAGGAGGGGGCGAAGCAGTCTTGTCACTAAGGAAGAATGGAAGAATCAGCAAGGCTCAGCGACTGCCTGGGCGAGGAGGTGGTGAAAAGTGGGGGCATTTGGCTTAAATATCTGAGGTCCAGCCCTTCTGAGCTGGAATCAGTGCGTGCTCAGACCCCGCTCCTGCCAGCCCGGGCTCCTGCCGCTGGATGGCAGGGGGATGGGATCCCCCACCGCCCCACACACTCCCTCACCCTCCTACTGTCAGTGTCCCTGCATCCTGGCTTCAGTGGTAATCTCTGTGATAACTGCTTGCCTTGAGGCTTCTCTTGAGTATCAAAGTCCCCAGACCAGCAAGATGACCAGAATGCGTACAGCCACAGTGACTAGCAGGTGACAAGTCCCCAACACCCTTTTCAAAGCACACAAATGCTAGATAGGGGAGGGATGCCGTGTGAGCCTTTAGGCCAGAAATACCCACTAGGTTATAATTAGCAGGGACAGAGAAAGACACTCCGCCCATGGAGAAGGTAGGCCTGGGTCTTCTGCTAGCACTTCTGCCATGTACATACCAGCTGTGGGTCTTTGGACAAGCCACCCAGCCTCTCTTTCATTCTTATGAAATGAGCATTATAATCCCTGCCTTGCCTGCTTCACAGGGCCATGGAGGATGGAATTAGAGCACAAACAGGGTGCCAGACAAGGAGTGGCAGAGCTTTGGGCAGATAGCGTATCCCCAGAGCGTGGGAGACTGGAGTGAACCAGGTCGAAGACTTTTCTGCCTTAGGCTGTCCAGCAGCCCCTCCTGTGTGGGCTGCACCTGTATCCCAAACCTCTCCAGCTCAGTGCAAACCGCCCTCTCCTCCCCAGCAGACAGGTCAGCTCCTGAACCGGGCACTTGCTGGTCTTGGCCGGCCTCTATCTGTGGCCCCAAAACCCTGAACAAGCAAGTGTGAGGGAGGGGCATCAGGAAGGAGCAGACAGGAAGAGAAGCCACAGTCCCTGCCCTGTGGCACCCCCAGTCCATCCTGGCCTGGGTTTACAGACCTGCCTGGAAGTCTAGGGGGCAGGTGGGAGTGGAGGCTGGTTAAAGCAGTGGTCTTCAAACTTGACTTTAATTTAGGATAAGCCTCGTTTAGTGATTAATCAAGCCATTCTTACCCTGTAAAGCTTCCTGTCTTCCTTTGAGTCTTATTTCTGTGTGTGATGCTCTGGGTTCGGAACAACCAGAGCAGTGTGGGTTAATGAGGATGCACTTTTAAAAAAATATAAGGAGAATGTTTCCCCAGACCACCATACACGGCATAAAGCCCATATGTAAAAAATGGTCCCTAATTTCTTACCTAATTCAGCTTATACTACTCAGTAAAGCAGCCAACACCTATATTATGAGGTTGTGTCATGAAATATTTATTTCAATTATGGTTATTTCTCATCTTATAAAATATTTATCATTTCTACTTTTTGTGGCAAAAAAATAATAATTCATTTAAACTTAAATGATGTGACATGTTAGTTGTCACTTTCAAAATGTGCGAGGGTCTATAGAGTTTTTTCAAAGCTACTTCAAGGAGTACAGAGGCAAGAGTTCTGAAGCCCCCTGGGCCGAGTGTTGGTTGCTCTCAGGGTCCCCACTGGTGACTGATTGCCTTGTCACATATCACTATTTTGCTGAAAATATCCATTGATCGAGGATTAAGGAAAATCGACATTTACTGTCTCATTTAACAAGAAGCCTGAGGTGGCCTTTTTTTAGTTGGTGTGGTGACTTAGTGATGGCATCAGGGGCCCAGCTCTCCCCATCTTTTTACTCTACCCTCTGTGTGTCCACTGCATCTTCTCTCATGGTCACTCATGCTCCCCACATGCCTCCTCCTCATGCAGACGTCCTCTGCAGGCTTTCCTTTCCATCTCATTGGCTGGAGTTGGGTGCTATGACCACTCTTAGACAAATCACTGGCAAAAGGGTATGGAGCTGCACGGTGCTTGAACCAATCACCATCCATTCCCTGGGGCTGGGCGCGTTGCTATTGGAGCAGACTTGTAGTTCTTTTAGCATGGAAAGAGAGGAACATACCATTTGGTGAACAGCTCCCCCCTGCCTCTACACCTATGCCCTAGTCCAGGGGTGGGCAAACTTTTTGACTCGAGGGCCACAATGGGTTCTTAAACTGGACCGGAGGGCCGGAGCAAAAGCATGGATGGAGTGTTTGTGTGAACTAATATAAATTCAAAGTAAACATCATTGCATAAAAGGGTACGGTCTTTTTTGTTTTTAGTTTTATTCATTTCAAACAGGCCGGATCCGGCCCGCGGGCCGTAGTTTGCCCACGGCTGCCCTAGTCCCACCAGACCACTTGGGGTTCCAACATGCTCCCCTCTCCTTCTCTGTGGAACTCCTGCTCATCCTTCAAAGTCCAGCCCGGTGCCACCTCCCTGTGAAGCTCCTTCGCCCGCCAGCTTTTTTGTGCTCTCAGCCTCTGCTCATCTGCAGTATCACTGCCCTAGGCTGTCTGGTCAGTCAGCTCTGAGCTGCGTGCCCAGTCTCTACTGTCAGCTTGTCGAGGGCGGGGGCCTTGCTGGGCTGTAGAGAAGGAGCAGTGCAAGCAGGAGATGAGACACTGGAGGAGGCCTTCTGGCAATCGGGGGGATCCCAGCACGGCTTCAGTAGGAAGAGCAGCCTGGGCAATGCTAGACGAATGGCTTGAGGCACATCACTGAGCCTGCGGTGCTGGCTGTGGGTTTTGCTGTCTATAGGAGGGAGCTTTGGGAGGGCGTGATCAGGACCAAGTACGTGAGCCTTCTCACCGGTCTTGGGGAAGTCTCAGTTCTGGGAGGAGCTCTGGCTCCCTAGGCGTCTTATCACCAGACCAAAGCCCACCCACCCAGGCCTCTGTGAGTTAAAGAGGGGAGGGGATGAGCTGGCATGGGCTGCCTTCATCCCCGGCCCCAGGGGGGAAACAAAGACAGTGGCCTTGGCCTTGTGACTTAGCCTTTCTATGCCTCAGATGGGCTTCATGGTATTTTATGAAGAGAAAGTGAGTTGACGTACAGGAAGTGCTAAGAACAGTGCCTGATACACGGTAAATGCTCAATAAATATTGACTATCAGTGTTATTATTACAGCGCCTGGGGAGGAGTAGCAATGCTGACCTACGCTGTTCATGCTAAATGGGCTGTCACTAAGACAGTTGTGGTGCACAGGCTCCTGCACTGCCCAGAGCACCCTGAGGACAGAGACCCAGCTGTGCTCACTCCCAGAAAAGTGGTTCCAGGCCAGAGGCTCTGCAGCTGCGACTGCCAAGGCTGGCTTCCCTATGCCATGTTCTATGAGCATGAACCCAGGGAAAGAAGGCTGTGAATTCCAAAGCCTGACCACTGAGCCTTCCTGGCATCTCTGTGAGGCCTCCTGGGCCCCTTACTTAGCGGGCACATTTGTAGTTTGACTGGGGAGAGCTGCCAGCGAATGGTGTGGAGCTGTGCATGAGTCCTGTGTGCTGAGCCCTAAGCCCAAGGCCTGGGCTGCTCTGTTGGGGTACTCAGCATATCCACATCCTGTCTGTCTGTCTGTCTCTTGCCCCTTCTCAGGGTGACCGAATCCCGCCATCTTCACCTGTACATGCCGGCCGGGATGGCGTTCATGGCTGCTGTCACCTCCGTGGTCTACTATCACAACATCGAGACCTCCAACTTCCCTAAGCTGCTGATCGGTAGGGCAGGGAAAGGGGCCGGGAGGGGTAGGAACCTCCTTTCATTCCTTTAGATCTTGTTTACTGAGGACTCCTATGTGCCAGGCACTCTTCTACATGCTAGAGGTTCAGAAGTGGAGAAGGAAAAAAACCCTGCCATCGCGGAGCTTACAGACAGGCAAATGGAGTAAATAAACAGGTAGTGCTGGTGCTGTGACAAAAATAAAGCTGAGTCAGTGGTAGAGAGCAATGGTATTGGGGCTGTCCGTATAGAGGAGGCTTCTGATAAGAGTGAGCTTGCAGATATTTGGGGGACGAATGTTCCACGCAGATGGACCAGCAAGTGCAAAGGCCTTCTGATAGGAAGAAACTTGTCAAAGGAATCAAATGGAAAAGGGGAAAATGGTAGGAGATGAGGTCAGGGGCTTTGGGTTCGAGTGCTTAGGCAAATGGTGGTATTAATAACTGACATGGCAAAGGAGCAAGAATTGGGGTGCAGTAGAGGTCAATTTTTCTCCCTACATGTCGAGCTTGAGATGTCGCTGAGATGCCAACTTAAATATCAAATAGGCCACTAAGTAAATGAGTAGAATTAGATAAATGGGGGGTGGGGGTGGGGGGGGGGGCTCAGGGCTTGAGATGTACCTTCCACCGTCACAGGCTTACAGGTAGCATCTCAAGCTTGAGCCCAGATGAGGTCAGCTCGAGGGAGGAGAGAAAGGCCGCAGGACTAGAACCTGTGGTTTTCCAACATTTAAAGAGACTCAGGAAGGAGTGCCAGCCTAGAGCTTCTGACACCAAGTGGCTGGGGTCCCAGGCAGAAACAAAAGTGATAACTGTGGGCATTTGCTGAGCATGTACTGCATGCAGGCTCAGTGCTAAGCTTCTTACATGCCTGATCTCACTTAGTCCCCACAATCTCCCTATTGCTACTGTTGCTATTCCCATTTTACAGATGTGGACCCTGAAATTCAGAGGTTAAAAATACTAACAGTGGACACGCACTTAGACTTACTAGGTGTCAGACACTATCCGAAGCATTTTACATATATTAACTCATTTAATCTTTACAACAATGCTGTGAGGTAAGCATCACTATTATTTCCCCTTGATAGGTCAGGAAACAGAAGCTCAGAGGTGCCAGGACTATGGCACCCCAGCAGGGTCTTAACTGTTTCTGAGACTGTATGTCTAAAGTCCTCAGGGTGTGCACAGGCCAGAGGTATAAATCCACAGGTCTGCCTCTGTGTTTGGGCTCAGTCTACATGCCTAACACCAGGCTGTTCATCTGGCTGGTAGGCTGTGGTCAGCCTGTGTGTCATTAAGGCACAGCATCTAATTGACATCTGGAATGTGGACCTCTCTGGACTAAGTCAGAGACAGCACAGTGTTGTGAGGGGGTCAATAGTGTTTCCCAAGCTGATCACAGGCCTACCTTCCTGTGTAAGGTGGGAGCTGAGCTCCATTGATCATCCAGATGATCCCGCTGCCCTGGGGGCCCCGGGTCAGTGTGGCTGGGAGACAAAGGCGGGGTATAGAGGGAAATGTTAAATACAGGCTTCAGAGACCTCCCACTCTGGGTTCTGAAGCAGCTTCTTATGCAGAGAATCCCTCATTAACTGCCTGGTCCCCCTGGAAACCCCCTGTCTGGGCATCTGGTGAGTTCATTTTCTCATTCTCCGAGAAACACATAATGTTCTCTCCTTAAAGCACAAATTACCACCCATGGATGGCCTTGTCCTTCTCCAAGGAGCAAGGACTAACTCCCTCCATTCCCCTTTGTCGGAGTTTTGCTCGCCACAGAGCCAGAAATTCTAGAACAGGGGAAAGTGGAATGAGAGGGGGCCGTGGGTATTTGGGGGAATAGCTGGCCCTCTGAGGAGGCCACTTTCTGATCACAGGTCTGGAGTCCCACAGAAAGGTGAAGCACGATGCAGCTTCCATTGTCCCACAAAACAACCTTGATTCTGGGGCCCCAAGTGAGAACAAGGAAATGTCCTATGAGAAAGTCATGTTTGAGCTGAGAACTGAAGGATAGGTAGCAACTATTTAGGAGAAATGAGAGGGGAGTGCTTTAGGAAAAGGAATAGCACATGAGGCAGGAGGAACAACGCACATTAGGAAGTCTGGGAGAAAAACAGTGGCTGGAGTGCAGCACAGAAGGGAGCTGAATTTTGAGGATTGGCGTGGCAGGTGGGGCTTGCACTAGACAGGGCCTTGAAGGCCACACCATTGAGGAGTGGTGTGTGTGTGTGTGTGTAAATATGTGGGACATAAATTTTACCTTTCACCACTTTTAAGTCTATAGCACAGTGGAATTAAGTACATTTATATTGTTGTGTAGCCATTATCACCATCCATCACCAACATTGTTCATCTTCCCAAGCTGAAACTCTGTACCCATTCAGCACTAACTCCCATTTCCCTCTCCCCCAACCCCTCACAAGCACTGTTCTTTCTGTCTCTATGAATCTGATTACTCTAGGTATCTCATATGATTGGAATCATACACTACTGGGTTCTTTTGTGGCTGGATTACTTATCCTAGCATAATATCCTCAAAGTTCACCCAGGTTGTAATATGTGTCAGAATGCCCATCCTTTTTAAGGCTAAATGATATTCCATTGTATGTGTAGATCACACTTTGTTTACCCATTCATCAGGCCATGGACACTGAGTTGTGTCCACCTTTCTCTGTTGTGAATAATGCTGCTACGAACATGGGTGCGTTGAGATCATGTTTGGTATGTCTTGCTTTATGGAGGCTAGATTGGGTGAGGGGAGTGGGGAAGCCATGAGAAGCTCTCAAGGAGGTTCAGGGTAGGCACCAGGACAGGCTGGATCCGGGTGGCCACCAGGATGGAAAGAAGTGAATGGATTCAAGGTATTTTGGGGTGAAATTGCCAGAACTTGGTAATGGGTGGAATATGGGGCTGAGAGAGAGGAAGGGGGAAAGAAGCAGGAGAAACTGGCATTCTGAACCTAACCTCCCCAGCAGCCCCTGTGAGCCACCACTCTTTTTCCTTTCCCCTTTTCTCAATCAAGCACTAAGCTTTCGCTGGGTGCGGCTGTGTCTGGCAACAGGCTGAGGACTCAGCACTGTAGGATGGGACTGAGGAAATAACCCCTGGGCTTAGTCCTGGGTCCACCACTAACTTCCTGTGTGACCTTGGACAAGACACTTAGGCTCTCTGAGCCTCATTTTCCCATCAGGACAGGAATAGTAAGTCCCTACGCCATAAGGTTGTTATGAAGATCAAATCAGACCATGTCTGTTAAGAGTTAGAGGCAAGACCAGTGTGAGGCATATTGTCAGGTCTTGGCCCAGTAGGTGACCCTCACTAAGGACGAAAGAGGATCTGACACCTGGGATAGAGCCTTTCCAGGGCAGTGTAGGTGGAAGCAGGGAGATGGCCTCCAGCTATGGGATCCCTGTGACCTGGAGACCAGACAGAGCTGAGAGGGCATTTGCCCCTCTCCAGGCAAGTTCAGTGCCTCAACCTAGCACCCAGCTCAGAGCCAGGCTGGGGCAGACCCCAGCTTTTGTCCCTAGAGATGCCCTGGGATTCATGTCCAGGCCCACCTAGGGATGGAGGGCCGGGTGAAGGTCTAGAGCAGAGTCAGGCTGACTTTATCTGCTGATGGCTCTAGGGAGTGAGGGGGGGAGGAGCTGCCTGTGCTCTTCTTGTTGTTGCCAGCTGACTGGTTTATTGGTAGGTGGCAGTGGTGGGAATTAAGAGGATGGAATCCACTGACAGCGTCTGATATTTATGACCCCAGGTCTGAAATCTGAAGATAATAAAAATATTAACAGCTTTTGTCCAAAGAGCACCCACTGTGTGCCAGGCTCACTGTGCTAAATGCCTTTCATACCCTGCTCACAACAACTTTTGAGGTAGTACTATTATTATCCCCATTTTATGGATAAGGCAACGGAGGCCTAGAGGGTTAAATGACTTACCTAGGGTCACATAGCTGTTAAGTCACAGGATCTGAGCCCAGCTGTATCTAGCTATAGGGCCCAGTTCTAATCACTGTACACACTGCCCCCCAGTTCTGTGGCTCACCCTTTTTTTAATCCTCACCCGAGGACATATTTTTATTGATTTTTTTAGAGGTATAGGGAGAGAGAGAAACATCCATGTGAGAGAGAAACATCAATCTGTTACTTCCCATATGTGCCCCGACCAGGATCAAACCACAACCTAGGAATGTGCCCTGACTGGGAATTGAACCCAAAACCTCTTGGTGTATGGAACAATGTTCCAACCAACTGAGCCACCTGGTCAGACTGTGAATTGTTGTATCCCTCATATCCCAGGCCCCCTGAGGAGCATCATCATGCAGTAGTCGGCTCTGGACTGGAGAGCCAGGGACCTCTACCCTCACCCTCTCTCTGTTACTAGCTTGCAGTGAGCTTGGCCAGGTCACCTCCTCTCTCTGGGCCTCGGTTCCCTCATCTGTGAAATGAAAGGGCCGGAATGAAGGACTGTTAAGATCTCAGCTTGGAAATTCCACAATTCCCATCTAGGGTGGAGCCTGTACGACCTAGGATCAGTCACCTCAGCTTTCTGAGCCTCAACTCCTTTGTCTGTTAAATTGGGGGTGTGACACATACTTCTCTCTCAAGGCTATTGTAAGGAATAAATGAGACAATATGTTTAAAGTGCTTACTTGGCACAGCACCTACAACTTAATTAAAATAAAGAAATAGTTTCCCTGTTTTTCTTCTATTTATTGTAAAGGGTGAATAGCTTGACTTCCAAGATTAGTGTCTTTGAACATGCCCATCATGAATGATTTAATGAATGTACATCATCTCAACATGACACACTCATCTCTTCATACTGCAACATCCCTTTACTCAGAAATGTGTGCACTCACATCTATAACACTTGCTTGTTCACACACCTCCTCTAACACCTCATTTTTCTCCTTCTCTCCCACATATCTGCACATGCATGGGGGCACACACACACCGTCTTTGCTCTCTGTCTCTCCTCCACAGCCCTGCTGGCCTACTGGACTCTGGCCTTCATCACCAAGACCATCAAGTTTGTCAAGTTCTACGACCACAACATCGGCTTCTCGCAGCTGCGATTCTGCCTCACGGGGCTGCTGGTTATCCTCTACGGGATGCTGCTGCTCGTGGAAGTCAATGTCATCAGGGTGAGGGTAAGCAGGCCCCTCCTGGGCTGCCCCGCCCCCCACCTGAGGACGCACCTGGGCTCGGGCGGGGCTCCTGACCAGTACCTGCTTCTTAGCCAAGTCCTAGAAGTCAGCTTGTTTCGCCTGCCTCAGCAAGGGGAGCTGAGGCCAGTGTCAGAGGTTTTGGGAGCAACATTCCGTCTGGCCCAGCTGCCCAGAGAGAAGGAAGGTGACAGGATGTGTTAGCAAGGTTATAGGATTCTGCGTTTAATCCCACAGAGGGGAGATAAAAGCTTCAGGCACTGCCTTCTTCAAGTTTGTTTGATTTTTTTTTCAGGGGGAGGGGAGGGATTTATTTTTATTTTAATGTGTTCATATAGTTACACATATATGTGAATGAGTCAATGTGGCTGCATACATGTCTTTTGTTTTGTTGTCATTTTTGCTTGCCCCCTTTACTCTCTAGGATCATCCCCTCCCCTCCCCTCCCTGCCCCTCCCTTTCCTTTCTCAGGTAACCCAGATTAACAACCTAATCTGTGACCTTCCATTCTTTGTTTTTATTAATATAATAGCATAAACTTCTATCCAGGGTTTTTTTTTTTTTTCTCAACACACACACATATATAGAGTATCCCCAAAAAATGTATACACACTTTGAGTAATTATTAATTCCAATGGGTTAAATCTGAGGAGAAAAAAACATCAATTGAGTAATCACAAAAAAAGTGTGTATACATTTGGGGGGGGGTACTCTGTATACACACACACACACACACAGTTTTTTCTCTCAATATTTGTTTTATAAAAAATGGGATTATATTACAGTTTTCTGCATCTTGCTTTTTTCATCCAACAGATATCTCTTAGGACTCCCCCCAAGTGTAGTGTGGCTATTTTGTTTTCTTAATGGCTGCATAATATTCCATCATGTGGTTGAGCCATAATTTATCAGCCATTATCCTATTAATGGGCATTCATTTTGTTGCCAAGTTTTTGCCTCCACAAACAATGGTGTATTAAACATACTTACTATATCTTTATGTATTGCTGCTTTTATTTCTATGGGAGAGAGTCCAAGGAGTTGAGTTGCTGGTTCAAACACTCTGTGTATTTTAAGTTTTAATCAATGTTGCAGATCACCTTCCAGAAAACCTGTAATCTACCAGCAATAAATAAGAAAACGCTTTTCCTTCCTCCAACCAGCACTGGGGGCTACAGCCATTTCTCATTTGGGCCAGTCTGATGAGTGGGAAATGCTACTTCAATGTGCATTTCTCTGACTCCTCTGTTTTTAGTTGATTTGTAGGGTATAAGGGCTTCCTACATTCCCTACCTCAACTGACCCTCACAGCACCCCCTATGATGCAAGTACCACCCCCTTTGTAGATGAGGAAACATTTTAGATAAGATTTGTTCAAAAATTTAGTAAGTGGAAGAGGCAGGATTCGAACCCAGGTCTGCATGGCTCCATGTTCTGGAAACCCTGCATGGTGATATCCTCCCATTTGTGGAGAAGACAGCATTTGGGGGATCTCTGCTCTTCCCCAATCTCACTGGAACCCAGCCCAGCCCAGGGGATTCAGAGAGCCTCAGTGAAGAGTCAGGAGGCCCTGGTGTTGGTGGCCAAAGGATCGGGTGTTCCTTTTCCTGGAAATAGGCAAACGATGGTCCCATTTGTTAGAGGTCAAGGGTGGGATGTCATCACCCCAGATGTTTGCTGCTGGGGCGAACTGGAGATGGGGAGAAGTTGCACTTGCCCATCCCAGTGGCCTGTGTGCCCCACAGAGATACATCTTCTTCAAGACGCCGAGGGAGGTGAAGCCCCCCGAGGACCTGCAGGACCTGGGGGTGCGCTTCCTGCAGCCCTTCGTGAACCTGCTGTCCAAAGGCACGTACTGGTGGATGAACGCCTTCATCAAGACTGCCCACAAGAAGCCCATTGATCTCCGCGTTATCGGGAAGCTGCCCATCGCCATGAGGGCTCTGACCAACTACCGGCGGCTCCGCGAGGCCTTCGACGCCCAGGTGGTCAGTGGGAGCATGGCCACACCATCCCTTCCCTGCCCTCTGGTTTAGAGTCACAGACGGGATCCTCAGAAAGCATCAGGTCAAACCCCGGGGGGGACTGGTGGGGAAACTGAGGCCTGGGAGGGAAAGAGGTTTGGCCTAAGTCACACAGTGAGCCAGGGACAAGTCCAGGGCCACTGAGCCATAGGGCAGTCACAGCTGGAATGGCCCTTATGGTTTAGGTCATCCGGTCTAACACCCTCGTTTTCCAGGTGGGGAAACTGAGGCCATGAGAAGGGTAGTGACCCCACTGGATACCATATGTCCTGTGCTCTTCATTCTGAAGCTCAGTGATTAACGGTGGGAATTTTCACCCGTTTTGGAGAGCAGGGCGTTAGTGGCCTGATCCTATGAGTTGGGCCAGAAAAGGATCTCCCCCCGCATCACTGAGTAGGAAACTGAGATCCTAGGAAAGGCCAGGACCTCCTCAGAGTTGGTCCACCGCTGGCAGGTATCAGAGCCAGTCTCCCGACTCCCAGTTCAGTGCTCCTTCGCTGCCTCTGCCCTGGCATGGTGGGAAAACACCGAGGCAGATGCGCTGGCAAGCAGGAGCGAGTAAGTGTGGCATGTGCCACTCCTCATTACAGTGCTATGCTCATCACATAGTCCCTGACAGCTGTGTGACCTTGATCGATATCTGGCCTCAGTTTCCCCATCTGGACCATGTTGGCATTGATGAGCCCACCCACCTATGCGCTTGGTGGTTCCATGATTTCTTCCTGGAGTTTATCTGTCGGCAGCAGACATGGCCACTGGGTTTCCCAGGCAGCAGGAGCCAGGGGTTTCCTGGGATGCTGGACCCTGCTGTGAATGGGCTCTCAGCCGCTCTGACCTGGCCGTGGGTCTCTCTGGGCAGCGGAAGGACACACAGAGCCCACAAGGCGCCCGGGCCATCTGGCGGGCCCTCTGCCATGCCTTTGGGAGACGCCTGGTCCTCAGCAGCACTTTCCGCATCTTGGCTGACCTACTGGGCTTCGCCGGACCCATGTGCATCTTCGGAATCGTGGACCACCTAGGGAAGGAGAACCATGTCTTCCAGCCCAAGGTAGGCCACCCAGGGGTAGAGCAGGGCACCCTTTGGAAAATTTTCACTGGTGGGTGAGAGCGTGCCAGAGGCCCATGTGTGTGAGCTGTGGCTGCCGTAGGGTTAACTCCTTGTACATGCACAATACTGCTCCTCACTTGGCAATATGCCCATCCAGAAGATGCTCCGCATCGGTCCACAGAAATGCCAGGAGGCAAGCTTGTGCCCCGAGAGGATTTCTGGCATCCTGCTCTGCTCCTCATGCCTTCACCACCAGAATAGCTCTCCTGGTTACTTAGTCACTGAGAAAGTTGCAGGAAGTGCATTTGTGTACTCAGGGTCAAGAGCTTTTATGACTTGTTGGCTTTTAGTTCATGTCACCTTAATAGACTCTCAGTACCTGTTCAGGGATCTGTCTTCCCCAGTTCTGCATATCCATAGCACCCAAGGTTCTGCAGGGGTACCTGGGGGGCTGCTGTTGGGGGAAGGAGCATGGGAAATCCCCATGCCTAGGGCTTTTTCTCCCCTAATCCAAAGTTCATTCAGAGCTTCCCCAGTTTTATTAATATGTTAGACTTTCCTATTGAATTCTTTTTTCTTTTTCTTTTCTTTTTTGTTTTGTTTATTTTGTTTTGTTTTGTTTTGTTTTGTTAATCCTCACCCAAGGGCATTTTCCCATTGATTTTTAGAGAGTGGAGGGAGGGACAGAGACACAGGGAGAGAAACATTGATGTGAGAGAGACACTTCGATTGGTTGCCTCCCGCACTCTTGGATCGAGCTAGCAACACTTCAATCCGCAGGCCGATGCTCTATCCATTGAGCCAAACTGGCTAAGGCTGAATTTATTTTTTAAAGAGTTTCATGTCTTGAAAATATTTGAAACCCATTGGACTAGATGATATCCACTGGCCTTTCCAGCTCTAAAGATGCTACAAACTGAAATTTGTTGGACAAAAGAGACAAAAAGTCTTTCTGGATAATATTTTCCCTGCTTGGTGCAATAGCAGTCACCGTGGGTGGTAGGTGGGATACTTAATTCTTTCACCTGTTTCTTTGCTGCCACTTATGTTTAGATGGTCACAAGATGGAAAACTTTTCACCTTTAATAAGACTCAGTGTTTTATTTTCCCAGAAAGAACATTATTATAACCTTTTAACCACAAACAGTTCAAAAATGATGTAGAGAATGACTAGCTAGAGATCTTACTAATTTATGACACTCCCTTGTGCAATGTTATTCATCTTGAGGACTCTAAAATTGCAGATAGCAGTTAATTCTCTGGAGGTTTATATTAATATTTTCTTGAGCTATAATTAATCAGCCGAGCACTTTGGGTCAGGGATATGAGACACTCCAAGTCTGTTTGTCTGATTTATTCAGCAAATATTTACTGAACTCTGCTATGTGTCAGACCTGGGTTAGGCTGTGAGAATACAGACAATGGTTATGATGAGGACTATCTATACATATAAAAGGCTAATATGCAAAGTGTCCCTGTGGGAGTTTGACTGGGAGGCCAGTTCTATCACTCTCTATGACATTTGTTGACCACTAGGGGGCAGCATGGAATGAAGGAAGGCCCCATCTGGCAGCTGGCAGCCAGGGAAGGGAGGCCCCAGCCAGCATCCGGAAGGAAGGCCTCGGCCAGCAGCTGGAAGGCCCCGATTGGCCCTGATTGCCGGCCAGGCCTAGGGACCCTACCCATGCACAAATTTTGTGCACCAGGCCTCTAGTCTATATAAAAAAGCCTAAGCAACCATTATGGCAGAATGACCAGAACGACTGGTTGCTATGATGCACACTGACCACCAGGGGGCAGATGCTCAATGCAGGAGCTGCCCCCTGGTGGTCATTGTGCTCCCACAGGGGGAACGCCACTCAGCCAGAAGCCAGGCTCATGGCTGATGAGTGCAGTGGTGGTGGCAGGAGCCTCTCCCGCCTCCACGGCAGTGCTAAGGACAGCAAGCCAAGCAGTAAGGAGCAGTGAGCAGTCAGGCAGTAAAGAGCAAGGGGTGCCGGACATCCCCCAAGGGATTCTGGACTGCGAGAGGGCACAGGCCAAGCTGAGGGACCCCCACTCCAGTGCACGAATTTCATGCACCGGGCCTCTAGTTAACAATAATAACACAACTTATTGACTGCTTACTATATGCCTGGCTGTGTGCAGGAGTGATCCATGTATTATCCCATTTAATCCCCAAAACAACTGTTTAGGGTATTTTTTATAACAGCTTTATTGAGATGTAATTCACATACCATAAAACTTATGATGTAGGTATTTTTATCCCCATTTTACAGATGAGTAACTTAAAGCTCAGAGAGGTTAAGTAACTTTCCCTGGGGCCCTCAACTAGTGTGTGACAGAGTCAGGATTTGCACCAAAGTCTCTTTCCCTCCATAGTCTGGGCACTTACAATTATGAGGCCATCACCTCTGACTCTGAGAAATCTAAATCAAATATTTTTATATTGTGTGTTAAATACTACTCTTAGGGGGCATATACAGGGAACTATGAGAAGATGGATGACTAACTCAGCCAGTGATCTTGACAGCTTCATAGAGAAAGGGGTATTTGAATGGGGCCTTGACAGATGAATAGGAGTTGGTCAGGCTAAGGTGGGCAGATTTCTTGTTTAATCAAGAATGTGAGAGGAGAAACTAAGATGGCGGCATAGATAAACACCGGGAAATAGTCACCCCCACACAACAATTGAAAATTAGCCCAAAGGACGGAGCAAACATCGTCCAAAACAACAGGAAGGCTGGCTGAGTGTAATTTCTACAACTAGAAGAAAAGAAAAGCACGCTGAGAGCCAGAGGAGCTGCGGAGGCTGAGTGCAGAGGTACGCGGCGGCTCGCGCGCGGGGAAAGGGGGTGGCACCTGAGGACGCGGCTGTCTTTTTGAATCACAAGCTCCCGACTGCTCTGATCTCCGGTTCTGGGAAGTCTCTGGGGACCCGGGACTCATACGGGCAGAGGCTGCTCTCTCAGGCGGCAGCGGGCGAACTTGGGGGCAGATTTCCCTCGGAGGTGCTTGCAGCCATTGCCGGGACACTGAGACACGCGACTCCGGGCGCGGAGAATCAGCCATAGCTTCTTTCCCCGCCCTTTTGACTCCCTTAGACCCCGCCCCACCCGGGCTGCGGCAGAGGCTTTTGCATGTGAATGCCCCAGAACTTTGCAACCTGATAATTACCTAGCTGCAGCCGGGCCAGCCAGACCCGGAACTTCCAAGAGAAGGCCCAAGGCCCCGCAGCGGCTTGCATTGCTTCACAGCTGAGCCTCTTCGTAATTCCTGCTGTGTGGCCTCAGGCAGGGGCTGAATTAGCACCTCCTTAGATCCAGGAGCCACTGTACCCAGTGGTCAGAGGGGGTCCATTCTCCCACTTCAGACACAGCTGCTTCCCACAGCCAATTGGCCTGGAGGTCAATTCCTCCCAGTGATCCTACAACAAGCGAGGCACCAAGAGTGCACCAAGAGTGTCCACCCCGGGTAACTGGGGAGGCTGAGCCACTGGGCCCTACAGGACACCTGGCGCGCAGGCCACTCTATCAACACAGGGAAGCAGCCAAAATGCGGAGACAAAGAAACAGGTCACAATTGGCAGAAACGGAGGAGGCCAGACGACTGGATATAGAGTTCAAGGCCACGTTTATAAGGTTTGTCAAGAATTTTATGGAAACCGCCGATAAATTTAATGAATCCCTCAAGGAGTATGGTGAGACCATGGAGGTCATGAAAAAGGACCAATTAGAAATTATGCATACACTGACTGAAATAAAGAATACTTTACAGAGCTCCAACAGCAGACAAGAGGATCCCAAGAATCAAGTCAAAGATTTGAAATGCAAAGAAACAAAAAATACCCAACCGAAAAAGAAAAAAGAAAAGAGATTCAAAAAATATGAAGATAGTGTAAGGAACCTCTGGGACAACTTCAAGCGTACCAACATCAGAATTATAGGGGTACCAGAAGGAGAGAGAGGGCAAGATATTGAAAACCTTTTTGAAGAAATAATGACAGAAAACTTCCCCCACCTGGTGAAAGAAATGGACTTACAAGTCCAGGAAGCGCAGAGAACCCCAAACAAAAGGAATCCAAAGAGGACCACACCAAGACACATCATAATTAAAATGCCAAGAGCAAAAGATAAAGAGAGAATCTTAAAAGCAGCAAGAGAAAGACAGTCAGTTACCTACAAGGGAGTACCCATCCGACTGTCAGCTGATTTCTCAACAGAAACCATGCAGGCCAGAAGAGAGTGGCAAGAAATATTCAAAGAGATGAATAGCAAGAACCTGCAACCAAGATTACTTTATCCAGCAAAGCTATCATTCAGAATGGAAGGTCAGATAAAGAGCTTCACAGATAAGAAAAAGCTAAAGGAGTTCATCACCACCAAACCAGCATTATATGAAATGCTGAAAGGTATTCTTTAAGAAGAGGAAGAAGAAAAAGGAACTCTTACCATTTGCCACAGCATGGATGGAACTGGAGAGCAGATAAATACCACAAGATCTCACTTATTTGTGGAATATAATGAACAACATAAACTGATGAACAAGGACTGATCCAGAGACGGAGAGGCATTGATTGGACTGTCGGGCCTTGGAGGGAAGGTAGGGGAGGGTGGGGGCAAGGGGGAAAGATCAACCAAAGGACTTATATGCAAGCATATAGGCCTAACCAATGGACACGGACAACGGGGGGGTGAGGGGGTGAGCGGGGAGAGGGGGGGGGTAGAGGGTACACATATGTAATATCTTAATCAATAAAAAATATTAAAAAAAAAAAAAAGGAAAGAAATGGGGGAGGGGGTAATGAATTATTCCTCACTAATTTTTGTGCTAGGTAGAGCTCAAAACTATAAAGCTGAGTAAAAAATGTTACAAAATGATACATACCATATGATATCATTTATAAAAAGATTAAAAACATACAAACTAAAAAAAAAAAAAAAAAAAAAAGAATGTGAGGACACCTTTTGCTTATTGAGACTTCAATGGCTTCTGAGGCTTACTCTGGCTTTTGAGCATCTGAACTTTATTGGCCCCAAAAGAGAGGGGAAGAGACTGCTTCTCTTGTCCACAGGACTGTCATCTTTTAGCTTAATTCTAGTCAGAAGTGACCCCAGAATACTCGACATTGGTAATCCTGCAGCAACATGGAGCCAGTTTCTAATATCAGAAGGAAGTGGCTCAGGCCAGAGCCTTTGTCTGCTTGTCCACATCGTCTTCTTCTTCCTGTGTTTCCCCAAAATCTTGTGGAATTCTTCTGAGGAGAGAGCTCTGAGGCAGGATGTGCCGACGAGATGGTGAGAATAGCACTTAGATGTCAGTTCATCTGACACTAGCTTTGCCTTCTCTTTTCTCTTTATTTAAACACAAACCTGGGCTTCGCTGCCCTCTCATTGGCATGCGCTTGTCCCAGTTACTCGCCAGCACCTAAGTCCCTGAGACCGGTGGCCCTGCCTCCGCAGCAGCAGGCCTTGCACATTTAACATATGTTCTCTGAGGCCCAAATGCAATCAGCAAATGACACACATAGAGATGAGAGTTGAAAGTAAATGTAGTCTCTGCTGTCAGCAATGAAGAATCCTCAATCGTGTGGTTGACTGGGATATGGCTTACTTCTCATTTGGGCTTCTGGGCCCAGAAAATGGGGGGAAGGGGTCATGTACTGAGGTCATTTGGTTCATCCCCCTGCCTCCCAGCAGCTCTCACCCAGAGAGACAGATGCTATTCTGGTGCTTATGTACCTGCAGAGAGGGACGCTCTCTAGCTACACATTGCAATGTTTAAACCTCTCGGTGAGAAAGCCCTCTTTCCGCTTGGCCGTATCCACCTGCTGAAGCCTGCACAGCCGGGCACCAGTGTTTACTTCACTGTCAGTGGCTGCCCTGCCCCCTCTTCCCTGTCCAGGACACTCACAGTGAGCCAGAGTCACCGCCCTTGGCATCTGCAAGGACAAACATTTCTTCTTTCTTCTTTAATGACTGGACGTGTCCCAGGGCCTGACAAATCTTTGATGCCTCTGTCCCCCCTGCCACTCACCAGGAAAAGCGAGGACCCAGGCTGGGCACAGCCCATGATATATCTTTTTCCAGTGCCCTCTCCTGCCCAGCCCCCACCCACAATCTGTCACCTGCCATGGATGCCACTGATCTGGCTAGAGGATGAGGAAATTGGATTCAAAAGAACTGCTGGCATCTGAAACCTGCCAGCGCTGGTCTAGGCTGTCAGCTGAACAGAGAAACGGTCTGGGTATGGTCTCAGGGCTGAGCTTTGAATGGCCTCTAAATCTCAGAGAAAAAACGTGTACATTTGTGACTGTGTGTGTGCTTGTTTCTGGATGAGTTCTCCTGGGAACTGCTTGTGTTTCTATCTGTGAGTCCTTTGTGTTGTCCCTGTGTCTGTTGGTATGTCTTTTTCTCTGTACGTCTGTGACCCCATTTGAATGCCCGTATTTGTGGCTATCCTTACTGGTGACTTTGTGAACTTGTATGCATTCCTGTGACTTTGTGAAGTTAGTGTGTGGCAGCTCCCATGCCTCTGCTCTGGCCTGAGGTGCCTTTCCTTCCTTCCTTCACCTCACTAACCCCTTCTCAGCTGCCAACACCCAGCTCAGATGTCACCTCCTCCAGGAAGCCTTCCTCTGGCTGAATTAGATGGCCCTCCTCTGTGGTCCTATAACATACTGTGCTTGCACCATCAAAGCACCCCTCCTCTCCTTCCTCAACTTGACCCTGAGTCCCTTAAGACAGGAATTACATTGTCTGGTCTCTGTGTGTTCAGCTCCCAGCTCCAGGCCTGACACCCAGAAGGCACAGAAGAAATGATCTTCAACAAATAATGCAGAAGTTATTGTATATTGATTGAGCACTTGCACTTACTAAATTTTTTTAACCTCCATTGCTACATTGAATCCTCCCAACAATGTTCTAAAGTAGAAACCTTTCATGGCCTCATTTATAAGTGAGGAAATTGAGGCTCAGAGAAGTTGAGGAACTTACTTAGGGACACATGGCTAGTGTGTAATGAGCCAGAACTCGAACTCAGATATGTCTGCCTCAAAGTCCAGGCTCTACACCAGCATGTCAAGTGGTGTGGGCAGATGGGTGGCTGTGTTGGTGTGTGAGTAGTCAAAGACAGTTCTCATTGCTCTTACCCGTCGCCTCTCAGGGCTGCGACCTATGGGCAGTTCACCTCTTGGGTCCTGCCAAAATCAGAAGCAAGCGGTCAAGTGGCCCCTCCCTTCGAGCTCCAGAGACCAAGGGAAGGAAGACTTTCCAGCCAAGCCTCTGGCCAGGCAGGGCCCTGGGTCCTCACAGTAGAGTCATGAGTCCTGGGCCCTAGTCCTACCTGTGCTACAGACTCTCCTTATGCTCTCCATCACTCACGTTCTACAGCCCTCATTGGCTCAACTGCAAAATGGGGAAAAGTGCAATCACTTCTATAGAAATTAGATGGGGGATGAAGATCATAGGCATTGATTAATTTTTAAATATTTATTGAGCACTATTGGGGAAATCCCTGGAAACAAACGTAATTTCTTCTCTGAGGGTTTGTGAAAATGTGAGATGAGGGCATCTGATCTTACAAAGCATTTATCTTCCACCACATGTTGTAGGTCCTTAGCCTTTTCTGTCCTGCCATGATGCTTTCAGAGCTCTGGACAATGGCCATGCCCTCACACCCATGCATGGCCTCCCAGGACCCTCTGGTCACTAGACTTTCTCAGGGCCTGCCTTCTTTGGACAATACCCCAGGGCTCTTTGGCTAACCTAGTACCTACTTCTTCATCAAAACTTTGCTTTCTAGACTTCATCCTGTTTAAATTGTCTCTTTGAAGGGAGATGAAATAATGACCTCATGACTTATGCCTGAAGGGAGATTTTTATTTTAACAGGTCACAAAATTCTTGATCCAAAGAAATACAATTTCTGACTCTAGAATGGGTATGTGGCAGGGTAAGGGGTAAAGGCTTTGCTTTTACAGCTGCAAAAAGAGAATTTGTTACCTTGTAAAAAATATACAAATATGAAATGAGTGCATTTAACAAACACTACCCAGAGCTTAACCAACATTTATGACCCATTTATTTTTCCAGCCCTCATTCTCCACCCTGTGTGTTTTCTGGTCATTGTGGCACAGCACATGTGTGGCATTCCAGGCTGCTCAAGAGCTTTCATGATGATCCATGTTCTTGGGTGCATAGCATTCCCATGAGCATCATAATACACCTGACAGTTCCCTGTGGTTAGAAATTTAAGGGATTTTTGCACTGTCC
This sequence comes from Myotis nattereri, assembly GCF_964212035.1. NCBI lineage: Eukaryota > Metazoa > Chordata > Mammalia > Chiroptera > Vespertilionidae > Myotis > Myotis nattereri. The sequence goes on from NC_138084.1 coordinate 30,487,926, forward strand.
CCCTGATCTAATCTAGGGATAGACATTTTTGCACCTACAGCCATTTCCTTACGTTAAATTACTTCCTTTGGATTGACTTTCCATGATGTGCTTTCTTGTTTTAAAATAATGGACTCCATTCTCCAGAGCCGGGTCTCTGCAGAGGATAGCAGTACGGAAGAATTCCCTGCATGCCTTCATTTTTCACTCAGAACCAGCCAAATGGGCATGTTTCTCTCCCCCTGCAGGTCACAGCTTGATGATGATGATAAAAGACTAAAGGTCACCGGCTAGATGGCCTAAGCATCAGGTCTGGGGTGGTGTTTTTGGGATCATACAGGTTCATGTTCACATATTCTCCTTTACAGCACGTGACCTGGGGCCAGCCCCTTACCCATGCTGAAGCACCATTTCCTCATGTATAAAATTGGGCTAAGAATGCTACCCTTCTCATTAAGGTTTTATGAGAATGGCGTTCTGCACCTGATAAACAGTGTGTCCTGCCCCTTGCTTCCCTGTAAGGTCAGGTTACCCCCCACCCCACCCTGCAGCCTACTTTTAAGGTCCATTTGCTACTTCCTGCCCACACCCACCCATTACTTTCTCCCTTCTCCCTCTGGTATTTTGACAAATGAGAAAGAGTGTCCAGGGCTTCAGGTTTCAGTCGGCTTTCCTCTAAGAGTCCTATGTGAATCCCTCGATGATCTCCCTGTGTCTGCTTCCTGCTGTCCCCTGCTGTGGGACAGGTAGAGCCACCCTGTCCCACAGAGCAAGGGAGAAACAGTTGTAAGCAGTGAGGGCTCCTTTAGAGAGCCTTGTTGAGCCAAATGGCAGTATCTTTCCTGCCATCAGGAAGCCCTTCTGACTCTAGGGAAAGGACTCCCCTCAGAGGCCTGCCCCTTTCAGCCTGACCACAGTCAGGGACGTGCCTCGGCCCCTTCTCATCCCTTTGTTCCCAGCACTCTTTCCCCCGCAGCAGCTCCCACACCCTTCCCCATCGCTTGCAGAGTTCAGGGAAGAACCTCTGTCTTTATGGAAATATTGATGTGGCTCTGCTGGGGAGCAATGAACTTAGCCAAGATCAAAGCTTTCCTGGGAGCTGTTGGTGCTGAATTTGGAAACAGACACGCTGCTGTTCCCTGGTATCTTTAGCAACAAAGTCAAAATGTTTGGGGTTTTTTTCACTGCTTACCGTCTGAGTTCTTGCTGGAGAGCGCAGCAAGAGAACCCTAAATCTAAAAGGAGGCCATGGGAGCTCAAGAGGCTGGGGGGCTTGGGCCTGAAATCTTTTCAGTCTATTGTAGGCGATGCGTTCCCATCTCTCGCCTGGGAGCACTGCCATGGCATCTTTTTCACTGGTCTTTTCTCCCAGAAAGTACTACAGAACAGGCTGTTTTGGAGTGTGGGACAAGGCCTCCCTAATTCCATTTTTGTAGCAATGAACACACATTGTGGGATTTGTTCTAGCCGTTCTGGTTTTGGCTTCTCTGTGAGTCGCTCTATTTATTCTTGCTCCATTCAGAGCGAGCTCCCCTGGGCCTGGTGGCCGCAACACTGCAAGTCATATTTTTGGGCGTAAGGTTAGAACTGGGCCACATTCTGTTCCCCTAAGCAAGATGTTGAAGAGGGTATAGGCAGCCCTCCCTGCAGTTAGAAGAATGCTTAGTGGGATTCGTCAGTCTGATTTTCACACATAAACAATTGCTCATGGGTTTGCAAGCATGGGGGTCCTATAATGACAGCCATTATGGCCCAGTAACAGGTACTGAAGGTGGTCTTTTTGCTGGCAATGACAGCCACCTCTGCACTTGTCTTCCCAACAGACACAATTTCTCGGGGTTTACTTTGTCTCATCCCAAGAGTTTCTTGCGAATGCCTACGTCTTGGCCGTGCTTCTGTTCCTCGCCCTCCTGCTGCAAAGGACATTTCTACAAGCATCCTACTATGTCGCCATCGAAACTGGAATTAACTTGCGAGGAGCAATACAGGTACTTGGATGATTATTTTTTCATTTCATAGTGAGAACCACATGATTTGTCCCCATGGGCCCTCAAGGATTATTTCTGCTGGGATTTTTTTTTTGTGTGTGTGTGTGTGTGTGGCTCTTTTAACTGTGTTTTGAAATACCATTGACAATGCAGTGTGGGATAGTGGAAAATGCTTGGGCTGGACCTAGGAACTGTTGTTGTTCTGCCTTGAATTTGACCCATAATGTCAATTGCTCAGCCTTTGGGCCTCCATGTTTTTCAGCCTTGAATGGGACTGACATCCCTAATCCATCACAGCACTCTTTCCCTCGGAATGCAAATGCAGCCTCAGAATCCTTCTCTAGATACCATTCCAGAGTTCTACCAGACAGTCTTCTTTGGGTGCAAAACAGAAAACGTGTTTGACACGCCAGGATTAGAGCGCCTCTAAGATCTATTGGAGAGCTTAGATTTTGGGTCATAAGTGAGACTTCGCTGGTCTGATAGGTCCCTTGGGCCTAGCTTCTCGCTGCTGCCTTCTGTGGATTTCTTCTCCAAGTCATTGGAAGGATGATCAAAGTCAGAGAGCATGCAGGGCCCCTTTAGGCAAGCCGGTGATGAGTGTTGCCTAAGCCCCAGTGTTTTTATTAGAATTTTGGTTCAGCAGTTGGAATGAAGAGACCCAGTACAATAGTGGTTTACATAGGATGGAAGCTTGTTTTTCACAGTCAGGGCTGTGAAATAGCTACGCAATATCAGAGACCTTATTTCTTTCTGTAATGTTGCTCTGCCAGGCTTCTCACAATTACTTCCATCTTGTGGTTTTAAAGGACTTTTGAAATTGCCACATGTCTACATTTAACTCAGCAGAAGAAAGATGGAGCAATAGGAGGGAATGCTTCCTCTTTTAAAATCACAGTGCGGAAGTTGCACATATTCTCTCCCATCCCTTTCCTGAGATATTGCCCACATGGCCACTCCTAGAGGCTTAAAAGTGGGGTCTTTCTTCTTGCCATAATTCTTCTAGAAATTCTTCTGGTGAAAAGAAAAGAATGGATATGGGGGGACAACTACAGATTCTGCCATACCTGGCCATTCCCATGAAGTCAGTACAACACTAAGAAGTTGTGATTAAACCCCAAAGCCACATCATTCTTCAGAAATGAGCCTTAGAATCATTAACATTGACTGGTCCTCTGGGAGCCAGGACCAGAGGCTGTGTAGAAAAGGGACTGGAAGGGAAAAGGGATAGCCTGGGTCAGGGGCCAAACTCTGGTTATGTAGGTGTAGTCCATGTGTATGGTGCCCCCTGGGATTGTGTAGTGCACAACCTGAGCGGCTGCCATGACGTCGCTGCCCATCCCCAGTGGTTTTACATTGAGGAAGCAGAGCCATTTCCAGGAATGTCATCATAGGAGAATGGTAGAAAGATCCCAGGAAAATCCAAGACCCTCTAAGACTCACAGGGGCTCAGAACTGGCAGGAACCAGCTCAGTTCAGAAAACCATTCTGAAAATCCCAGGCTCTGCTCACATACGTCCAGTGGCAGACAGACCTGCACCCCCACAAACAGCAGCCAGTTTTGTAGTCAAACAGTTTTGTAATTAAATCAGCTTTCTATTTGTATGTCATAATTCACACTCTGACAAGAATTTTCCAATTACACTAAAAGAGGCAAAATGGTTTTTTAATGTATTAGCATATAATTGTTTTATCAAACTACCTGAATCTTTTGCATTAATAAGAGAAATTGATTTAAAAAGAAAATAGCTAGCATTAATTATGGAAACAAATGAGATTAAAAAAAACTTAGTTCTTTCAGAAATTTACAGAAAATTATAGACAAGAATCCATGTCTTCGTGAATTTGAGAGTAATCCCATTTCTTGCATGAAAAGTTATTAAGCAAAATTCCTGTGTTACATATAATTTTTTGGCTTACTAGCTATCCGTCGGTTGTGTGTTTCTATGTATCTTGGTCTTTACTTAATAATGCTTTCTTCGATAGATTAGTCTATGTTTCTACTTCACCAAAACTAGGTTTATCATTATTCTTTAAAGACCGATTTCATATAACCTAGGATGTGCATAGGCTTGTCCAAAAATGCCATTGCCCTCATTTTAAACCTTACCCGTGGTGCAAACAAACTCACAAAAAAGACATACAATAGGTTTATGCTTTCAGTATGCCCGACCCACAGAAAAGCCTGGGTTTACACAAATTACGAATTAAGGCCCGGGAACGCACCTTACAACAGAACGCACAATAGAATTTCATTGTGAGCAGGCATCCCTAGGATATTTAAGACAGAAATGCATTTTTCCTTTTTCAAGAGCACGTGGCCCGGAAATTGCCGTCCTTCTGGGAGGCACAATCACTCTGCCCATATGGCTTTTAGGGTCACAGCTCACAGGAGCCATTGCCATGGCTGTTCCCATCTGCCTGGAGGGGGCATAGCAAGGTCCCCAGGGTGGCTGGCCTCCAGGACGGGGCTGGGACTCATGGACACCCATACATTGTGTCTCACATAAGCCCATTCCAGGCTGAGCACTTATCTTGTGTCAAGGCTCAATGAAGACAGGACTTGGCCCCGGAGCACACCCCACCCCCGGTTGGAGATGGCCCATTAAAACAGATGGCTGCCCCACTTTGTCATGTTTATGGCTCTGAAGTATGCTCTCTACTGGCCTCTGGTAAATCAAGAATTCAACTGGACAGGAAAATCTGCTTTTAAGATTTAAGAGCTCATTAAGTCCTGTCCCCAAGGGAGAGGTTTTGCTTGCTGGGAAAGTAGCCTGTCCTGGCATGGGTTCCTCGTTTGCATGCTGCCTCTCGGGCTTGTGTGATTGGTCACCAAAGCCCTCTACCTCTCTGGGCCTTCGGTACCTCACTGGTAAAGGTGGGACAGTAATGCAGGGCCCCTTACAGAGCTGCTCTGTGCTCTGTAGGGTGAATGTCTGAGAAGCCCCTGGCACATTATAGATGTGTGGCATCTGGGGTGGTGATTAGAATGATGATGACAAATGTGAACCATGCTGCTCTCGTTTCTAGACCAAGATTTACAATAAAATCATGCACCTGTCCACCTCCAACCTGTCCATGGGGGAAATGACTGCCGGGCAGATCTGTAACCTGGTTGCCATCGACACCAACCAGCTCATGTGGTTTTTCTTCTTGTGCCCAAACCTCTGGGCTATGCCAGTACAGGTAAATGATGCGTGCTTTGGTGGGGAGTAGGAAAGGGGGCACACAACCAGAATCTGCTGCTGTGTGCTCAGTGACTAGGAGTCACCATCTTCTTTTCCATGTTTGCCTGTACCTTCCACCCTTCTAGGGCCTCCATGGGGTGCATCCCTTGGTCTCTATACTGTCTCACCCTCTGCAAGCATCTGGCCATCTCTCTGAATGATCAGAGAAGGTAGTACCATTAAAACTTTTTAAGTGCAGTTTAAACCTTAAAATCTTTTTATTTAAACTATAGAATAATCATATGTGGAACACTTGCAGACTTTAAAAGTTATGTTGTAGCAAAGGGCTTAAGTACACTGAAAAGTGTTCTGATATATTTTAAGCAAAACAAGTAAATTACAAAATAGTATATGCAATACACTCCCTACTACATTGGAATACCTGTATGTATACATTTGCACAGATTCACACAGAAAAAAAGAACTGGAAGGTCACATGGTGGGAGTGCAAGTGGTTTTTATTTTCTCATGCATTTCTAAATTCTCCAATAAGCATGTATTATTTTTGACCATCAAAACCATGTTTGTTTTTAAAACCAAACAACCTTAGAGGCTGGCTGTGAAGAGGTGCACTCTCTCCTGACTATATGGGAAGAATTGGATGTGGTTTACTTGACTCCCACTTTCCACCAGGGAGTCTCTGATCCTCTCCTATAGCTGGGAATGAATCTCCACTCGGGTGCTCAGTCCGGAAGCAGAAATCGCAGACCCATTCCCAGAGGGCCTACTAGCTCCTGGGGGCTGCCTGGTGTAGAGGAAAGTGTCTGGACTTGGAAGAGACAGGCTGATTCAGATAACCTCTCTGGGCCTCAGGAACCCCATTTCTTTATCCCCAAGAGCTCTCCCGGCTTTGTAGTCATTCTTTGGTTACGTATACTTTTTAAATCACAGCTTTATTGAGATATAATTCACCCATTTAATGTGTACAATGTGATGGATTTTAGCATAGTCACAGGGTTGGGCAATCATGTCACAATTTTACAACAATTTCATCACCCCATAAAGAAACCAATACCCATTGACAGTCATGCCTCCTACCCACCCCAGCCCTAGGCAACCATTAGTCTACATATACTTTTGAAAATCTGATGGAACCTTCTTTCAGAAAAACAAATGGGTGTTTACACATTTTGCCTACAATTTCAGGGGCTCAATGAGCCCCCTGAAGCTTACGGACACCTTGGTAATGAACTCGGCCATAGTGAGGAACCTCTGTGTTTCCCCGTCCCGTCTCTGGGCATCAGAGGCCCAGAGCCCAGGGGCTTACCCTGGGCCACACAGTGAGCTGGTAGCAGCACCACAGCCAAGCATCTCCTTTCTGTGGTCCCCTAGTGACAGGGTTCCCATAGGGCCCATTTGTTTATTTGTTCGTTTTTAAGAGGGGGCATCAGCCACCTTGTATTGATCTACAACTATGTGCCAGGCACTATTCTAAGTGCTTATCACATGTGTTCATTTAATCTTCACAACAGTCCTGCTAAGTGGACATTAAAATCACCATTAGAAAAATGAGGAAGCTGAGACACAGAGAGGTTAAGTAACTTGCCCAAGATTGCACAGCCAGCAAGTGCTGAGATCTCCCCACTACTACCCTAGATTGTTTTTCTAACTTGTGAATAGGAGCTAGAATAGCCCCTTCCCCCCACACTTGCTTTGCAAACTCAGAATCCCTGCTTCCTGGTATGTTCCCCCTGGGGTTCATTCAGACCCCTGCAGAAGAGAGGCGTGGACAGAGGAGTCTGAGGAGCACGAGGAAAGGCAGGTGGAGTGTGAGGGGGAGCCTTGCAGATATTGCCTCCCCAGCTCCTGCCCAGCAGCTGCCAGCACCTGGAGGTGGTGGGGTTGCAGGCACTGACCCCCAGATGGTGCACTGATGGTGACTATGGGAACTTCCTTGGCGTCTAGCCTTACCCAAGCTGCTGAACGACGCTCTGATATGCGGACAGTTCATGGAAGGACTGGATGCCAGGGATAATTTTCCCGGAAGGTGATGGCAGTGGGGCCCAGCAGGAGCAGGAGGTTTTTCATCTCCTGAGGAGCTCCTCTGCCCATCCGTGCCAGCATTAATTTAACATCAGCTAAACACTGGGAGGCAGGTGGCGGAGGGTCGCTTACCAGCTCTAAACACCTGCTAATGCAGGAAGCATTCTGTGACTAATGGAAATCACAGAGCCACCCGCCCACTCCTCTGTCCTTGAGGTGGTGCAAGGAGCTGAACACCAATTTGGCATAGGGTTCAGGAAGTGCAGGGCCAGCCCAGCAGACTTTTTTATTTTCAATTAAGGAAGGCAGCATCTGTTCCTCTAGAATAAGCCCTGAATTCAGAGGTGCCTGCTTTTGAAGGCAACCTGAGAAACTGTCATCCTGATGCTTTGGGGACTGGCAAGAGGAATTTATGCTTCTCATAAATATTCAGAAGCAGGCAGTCATTTACATAAAGCTAGAAACAGAATGAGTTTTCTTTTTAGAGAATATCTTTGAGATCCACTAAAAAATTAAAGATTTCAGGAGCATAAGAATGAAAAGTAAACTCTCGGATCCTGGGCTGGTTTTGTCTGGCATGGCGGTGGCAACGGTGCCCCTTTGCTCATATCCCACTCTTTCCAGCCTCAATAACCAGCGCAAAACGAAGGGTGCTGTCACACCCATTGTGCAGCCTCAGCTCTGAGACCTCCGTCTGGGAAACAGACGTGGGGACAGATAATGCTTCAGCCAGCCTTGCAGATAAATGCAGTTAGTTCCCAGCCCAGAAACTCTCTGCTGTGTGAGTCCATCATTAACTCCTCCTTCTGATACTGCTCCGTCACCCCTTTTCCTCTGCCCTGACCCCCAAGACAATTTGGAAACCCGGGCAACAAGGCTGTACCACTTTAGGGGACTGGAGAGGAGGGGATTTTGCCAACACCCCCTGGCAGGGCAGTCACCAGGTTAAAGGGAATTCATTCCCATGATCCTCCCTCAGATCATCGTGGGCGTGATTCTCCTTTACTACATCCTCGGAGTCAGTGCCTTAATTGGGGCAGCTGTCATCATTCTGCTGGCCCCCGTCCAGTACTTCGTGGCCACCAAGCTTTCCCAGGCCCAGCGGAGCACCCTGGTGAGTGTCCATCCTTCCCCCATGTGTCTGCCTGCTCCCTCTCCCCTCTCATCAGTGGGTCTCCTCACTCTTCCCCCAGATGCCACCAAATACCTCCCCCCCCACACACACACACATGCACATACATGCGCATGCGCACACACATGCACACACACATGCACTCGCACATGCACACTATCATTGACCTCCAGCAGGTCACTTCACCTGTGGGCTTCACCCATGTCTTGGTCCATGGGATGGGATTAGTGAAGAAGGCAGGAGGTGGGCATTGTCTGTGAAATGGTGAGGACATGGGCTCAGCTCCTTCCTCTTGTGTGGGACGGGGGCAGACGAAGCCCGTTTCTGACTCGGTGCCCCTGGCAGGAGTATTCTAACGAGAGGCTGAAGCAGACCAACGAGATGCTCCGTGGCATCAAGCTGCTCAAGCTGTACGCCTGGGAGAACATCTTCCGCACGCGGGTGGAGATGACCCGCAGGAAGGAGATGACCAGTCTCAGGGCCTTCGCCATCTATACCTCCATCTCCAGTGAGTCCACCCAACCAGCCAGCCCTGCGTGCTGCTGGGGTTGGGTCTCAGGGCTTGGGGGAGGGAGTGGTGGCAGAGCGGGGGGCTTTGGGGTCATCCAGTCCAGCTGAGCCTCACACTGTCTCAGGCAGCAGAGCTCCCAGAAATTACAGTGTTCGCAGTCATTTATCAGAAAACGTATTGAGAGCCTGCTGTGCCGGGGACACTGTGCTCAAGATACAGGATGAGAAAGAGAGATACGCTACTGAGATGATACGTTCCTGCGAGGCAGCAGTGAAGGAATAAATAACACTGAATTCTCCTAAGTGTGAGGCTCCTTCTCAGTAAGTCAGCCTGAGCTGCCACTGCCTGGGGAAAGCAGCAGGAAACTTCCATTTATCTGGGTCCCCGAAGAGGAGAAGTGTTTTCTTTAAACAACAGGAGCTCGAGTTTGAGGTCCTCACAGGTGTAGCCACACTGACTGAATTTACAGTAACCAACTGGTTTGGGAACTCCAAGCCCAGAAATAGAGAAAGAAAAAAGACCCACACTGGTAAAATTCCTTCTCTCTGCCAGCTCTGCCTGCCCCTGGGTCTGGTTGTATTAACAGAAACCCCACCTTGTATACAGCCCCCTGAGATACTGACACCTGAGCACAGGGGGAACAGCTAGTGAGGGAGGAAATGGCTTCCTCCACCTGCCAGGTGGCTTTCTCTCCCAGCAACAACACCGCAGGGTGGGGTAGGGCAGGCTCATGGTCGCTGCAATGGGAGAGGAGCGGCAAGGAAACTGAGGCACTGGCAGGAAAGTAGGGGGCAGCCTCCGTCATGGTGATGGGGGCAGGTGGCAGCTACTTTGCTCCTAGGAGGTGTATGCTCATCCCGCATTCCATCCTATGTAAACAACAGCAGGTCCCCAGGCTGGCCAAGACAAGCCCGGGCTTTGTGAATGGCCTGAAGCCGGGAGGACCCAGGGAAAGGAGACTGTATGTTGTCAAGAGCTGAGATGACTCTGGAAGGAGCAAGGGGCTCTGGAGCCAAGAGGGGGACTCAGAAGGATCAGCCGAGCAGCCCAGGCGGATCCCTGGAAGAGGCGCTGGGCGGGGGGGGGGGGGGGGGGGGGGGGGCGGGAAGCTCTGAAAGCCCAGCGCTGTTTGCTCAGGGCTCACCCTTCCTGGGACCGGCTTCTTTGTGTTGGCCAGAGGGAGGGGGAGAGATGGATGGTAGGTGAGGAACCTCCTGGCTGCAGGTATATGCTTTGAGTGTGTTTCCATTGATCTCCTCCCAGACTTCCTGTCTTCTGCTCTGTATCCCCAGGGATCAGGACACAGGTCATTAGGCTTGAGGTAATGGGGCATCTTTAACTCTCGCCCCCGGCGCCAGCCATGGGTCCTGGTGCCACAGCGAAGCCCTGGAGTCACATTTCCTGATGGGGCCCATCTGGCGCTGCCTGCTGGGCTTTCAGTCTGTCATCCTACACCCGTCAGTCAGGCTGTGGGGCAGACAGGTTACCCCTGACTCTCTATCTGATGGTCTCACCTTCAGCTTCACTGAGAGCTGTGTGTGGAGCCCTGGTGCAGGGCAGGGCAGGGCCACCCCGGAGGGGGTGAAAAGGAAATGGGTGTAGTTTCCCCACCATCAAAATTCAGAATCAAAGAAAAACAGGCGTCAGTTACTCAGTGGGTGTTGAGTGAGCCCAGCCCTGTGTGCTCGGCCCTGTGCCAAGTACCGGGAGGAATGCAAGAGTCAGTAAGATGTGCTCCCCATTCTCAAAGAGCGTGTAGTCTGCTGAGAAGTCAGAGCTAAGAGTGGGGCAGGGAGCTGTGCACTGTGTGGACCTGCTCTGAGCTGCCTGCCTAGCAAGCCTGACTGCACGTAATCCTCACACCAGCATTGTGAAGTGTGTAGCTCCATTGTCCCGTTTTACAGCAGAGAAGGCTGAGGCTCAGTGAAGCTAAATGACTCACTGAGGTCCTCAGCCAGCAAATGACAGAGAAGAAGGAAGCCCATGATGAGGCTCGGTGGCATCTTGCGAGATGGGCAGGATCTCAATGAGTAGAACATAAAATGGGGAAAAGCTGGAGACCAGTGCTGTGGCCACTCCCCTTAGAAGTCAGTCCAATACTTACTCCCTTGCAGCAGCAGCATAACTCTAGGTATCCAGCCCCGCCATGTATTTGAGGACAAGCTTTGCAAGAGTGACAGCGGGGTCCTAGGCCCTACCAGTCAACCAAGCAGCACGCTGCCAGTTCATTCTGTCCTTTATGCAGCACCCATTCCAGAGCCTTCTCTCTGTGCCAAACTCTACTGAGACCTTGGAGGTTAAGGGGGTAAAAGGCATGGTCCCACCCTCACAGTCTTGTGGGTGGCCATGCCATGCCTGTGGTCAGAGCCAGGGGTCAGTTCTAAGTGCTCCACTTTCTCTGTGGTGGTACTCACCCGGCCCTGGCCTCTTTTGTTGCTTTTATTCACTTATTTAACAAATCTTCACTGGGCACCTGCCGTGTGCCAGGCCCTGTGCTAAGCATGGGGGATGCGGGGTTGAGAAGAAATATCGGTCCCCGCCTGCAGGTTGCTCACAGTCCAGTAGGGCAGCTGGTCATGGGACTGTGTGGTGAGTGATGAGTAGAAAGGGGTTTTCCAAAGGAGCAGTGAGAATTGTACCTGACCTAGTCATAGAGTGAAGTTCATTGCCGACTCTCAAAGAAGGACTCCTAGGAGTTAACCAGGTAAGGGAAAGAATGTTCCAGGTACAAAGGGCTACAGGTGAGAAGGACAGTGTGTCCGAGACTCAAACATAATCCGGTGAGCAGAGGGGAACAAGGCCAGATCATACAGGACCTTGTGCCCTGTGTGCAGGCCTCCGGGTCTCCTCCTGAGGCAGGGGCGCCATGGAAGGAGTTTAACTGCAGGAACGCTGGGTTTGCCATCTCTCCTAGTGCTCTGGGATCACGACCTTCTGTCCTCCCAGTCCGGTCTGAGCCACAGTCAGGTGGGCCCTCCTTGGATGAATGTGATGGGCCTCATACCATGTCCTGAAAAGCAAAAAGCAAACCCCCAAACTCAACCATACCACGCATGGGGGTGGGACGGGCAGGAGGATGCTGGTGAACCCCATTCGCAGGGCACCCAGCACCTGCCCCCGGTCCATAGCCCAAGACTTGAGCTCCTTCTGTCCTCCTCGGTGGAAGGCCCTGACTCAGACCAGCCAGGGCCTCCTGACCTGGTCCCTCTTCCTTCTCCAGCTTCTCTGAAATTCTTCTTCAATATCTGCTCTTCCTGCCACCAGCTGGTGCAGCCACGGTGGGTGTGGGTTGCCGATGCATATCCTGACCTTCTTGGGCCTAGGGGTGGCTGCGGGGGAGCTGGGAGGCTCATCAGTGAAGCAGGCAGAAATCAGTGTGATGTGTGGGGCCTCCTGCTGTGCTTCCACCATGGCCAGCCAGCGGCAGACACCCCGGTGACCTGCTTTCCTCCTCCTCCGCTGACTTTGAGTGACTATGAGACAGAATGTAAAACAGCCCTGTGCACGTCCAACTACACTGCCCCCTCCTGCAGGTGCCGCCTGCAGTTAGGCCAGGCTGTGAGCCTGCCGCTCCCACTGGCCACCCCTCACCCCCAGCCCCGGGACAAAGCTGCAGTTAACCAGAGGCACAAGTGGCTGGCTGCGGCTCCCTGCCACATGGCTTCTGAAATATTTATCTTTGAAAATGAAAAGCCGCTGGTTTTGTGGTGCCCCTGGCACCCACAGAGCCAGGCCGCATTCCTTAGGCAAAGCCAGGGGTGACCCGCGGCCCGCGTTGGTTTCGGTTGATTTGTGGGTTGATTTCATTTGGGAAGGGTAGGAAAAGCCAGCATCCTGCCTGGAACAGAGAAGACCCTCAAAAAAGAATTTTTTAATAAGTTCTTCTTGGAGGATATTTTGGGGGAAGATGACTACAACACCTACCCACGTCTCTACACCACAACAGAGAGGCTTTCGCTTTCGAAGGAGGCCTTTGAAGCCTGCCTACGCGCGGCTAAACCTGTCCACCGCAGCATCGCACTTGCACAGCATTTTGTAATCTTCTGCTCTCACTTCGTGTTATTCAACAGGATCCCTTGCTCTCTATTATGCAAGATCTAAGCAGTATCTTGTTGTCCTTTTTCTTTCCTACCCCATGCCAAAGTTGGAGAGAAATCTATTGGTCATATTTCTTTTACCTCTCCGTCACCATCCCCATAAAGAGGTAAGGCCACAGTGTTTTCAACCCACGACAGCTGGGATGCCAGCTCCCCGTCCTCCCCACCCTCCACAGAGCCTCCCAGGCCTGACTGACATCCCTAGTTCCAGCCTTGTCCTTTTCAGGACCCAGCGGGGTGCTCTTCAGAGAGGCCTTTAAAATACAAGCAGCGAGTAATTCCATCCCCCAATCCCGGCCCCAAATGGGACCCAGAGTTCCTGCACAAAGGCCATCCTTGCAAAAGAGGGTGAGGAAAATGAAAAATTATATTTTCATTCTTTAGTGTCTCCATACAACAGCCAGAATGGGGTAGAACATTAATTATACCATACTAGAGGCCCGATGCATGAAATTCGTGCAAGAGTAGGCCTTCCTTCCCCCGGCTGCCGGCACCGGCTTCCCTCTGGCACCCAGGACCCAGGCTTCCCTCACAGCCCCGGCTTCATCCGGAAGGTCATCTGGTCTAATTAGCATATTACACTTTTATTATTATAGATGAATTCTCTTTTGAGAGAATCCGCTTTGGAATACTCACTTTTAAATTTATTTATAGCATGTCTCATTCCTCAAAGGAGCTCAAGCAGCTACAAGAAAAATAAAGACAACAAAATAGAAAAAATATAAATGAAGGAAAATCACAACCAGGAAGAACATGCTACAGAACAAAGTGTTAATTATGACATGTTCTGTGATTGCAGTATCACCCTGAGCGTTGATGAACCACATTTACTAAAACAGCCCCTGGTGTTGGATGTTGCCAGTTGATCTCATTTCCGGTGGTTTGTTTGCTGTGGCTGTGGCTGTGGCTGTGGTTTCGTTTGCCTGTTACAGTGCTATAGCTAGCACCAGCTTGCTGAAGGCTTTTTGCTTCTCTCAAATGATTACGTATTCAAGATAAATTCCCAGGAGGGGGATTATAGGATCAGAAGGTCTAAACTCTGTGGCTCTCACTACAAAGCACCAGATTGCTTTCCAAGCAGAGTTGCACCGAATTACAATCTAACTCTGAATCTGTTCTTTAGCTGGGAGGAATCTCAGCCTGAGGCAAGGGGCAAGGGGTAGTGCACAGGTGCCTTGTAGCTTGAACCCCCCTCTTTGGTAGTTGCTGGGATAGGCAGGAGAGGAACAGGAGGAGGCCCCTGTCCTGAGAGAGCTTCCTGGAGTAACTGGCCCTGGAGGGGAGGGACAAGGCTACCTTGTCTTTAGAGCTATACAGTTGGTGATGGTCAATGGCCCAGGCCTCATGGGAGTCCTTCTCCTCCTCCCTCTCCCCAGCCATTGATGGTTGTGCTATGTCCTAGTCCCAGACCTGGGTCCCTTCTACTGTAGGAAAACCAATAATGCTTATACTGCCCCTGCCCGAGACTCTGAGGGAGGGCTGTGGCACTGCTGTGGGCACCTGGCAGCGTGGAGCCCTCTTCAGGAAGGGCAGTTAAAGCAGGGTCATGTGTGATACTGGTGTTGATGAAAAGCCTGTGGTCAGACCGATTGGCAGAGCCCCAGGAGACGCAGCCATACCTCCTCCATGAGACTGGGAGCTCTGCAGGGGCTGTGTCTCCCTCATCAGATTAGAAGCCCCCCACCCCCCACCCCCCAGGTGGGCACAATGTCTTCCCTATCTGCTTGGGAACTCCCTAGGGCCATGTTTCCTTCTCCCCAGCATATCAGGGCCTTCCTATGGGCATAGTTTTGTCTCCTTAATCAAACTAGGAGCCCCCTGAAGGCAGGGCTATGTTTTCCTCCCACTCGGATCCAGACCTCCCTATACACCAGTGGTTCTCCACCTTCTGGCCCTTTAAATACAGTTCCTCATGTTGTGACCCAACCATACAATTATTTTCGTTGCTACTTCATAACTGTAATGTTGCTACTGTCATGAATCATAATGTAAATATCTGATATGCAAGATGGTCTTAGGCGACCCCTGTGAAAGGGTCGTTCGACCTCCAAAGGGGTCGCGACCCACAGGTTGAGAACCGCTGCTATACACTGTGTATGTACTGGCGGATGCAGGATTCTTGGAGTAAGTAGACACTCAGCTTCTTGGATTGGTGTTAACCATCTGCATTTCTTCAGCGTGTCAGAGACTTCACTGTTCATTAGACAGGGCCACATGCACAGGCTGAGCCCGTGGTCTTTGGCTCCTGGCTCCTGGCTCCTGGCTCCTTTGCTTTCATTTGGCTAATTACAGACCAGATTCCTTTCTGGGTTGTCCAGGAAGAGGCTACGGGGAAAATGAAAGATGAGATAGGAAGGTGGTAGTAGGAGGGTCGCTCTCTCTGCAAGTTCAGGACTCCATGCCCAGACCTCGGGCATCTTCCACGTTGGGCCAGAGGAGCAGGGACCTGGGGAGCAGGGCTGAGCTGGCAGCGGGCGAGGTGTGATAGTCAGCACCTGGGGCTCACAGAGCCTGTTCCCCACATTATACCCTCTCACCTTGGGGGAAAGCCAGAGCATGTGCACAAGCAAGCACAAGTTCATGAAGATCATGTGAAGAAACAAAGGCACAGAGTAGGGAAATGACCTGCCCAAGGTCACCCAGCTCAGACGTAGCAGGGACTCCTCCGTTCTCTGACTTTACGTCCGGCTCTTGTTGCTCTCTGGGGTCCCTATGGAGGATCCGAGGGCCACACTTTAAACAAACCAACTGCCCCACATGGCATGGACTCTCAGTCTTAGAGCTAAGGGAGACCCCGTGTAAAGCTGTCCTTCTTCACTGATACCTCAGTGTGAATGAGTTTGAAATCTTTCCCGAGAGCCATGGGAGGTTAGGAAGCCTCTAAGCCTCCGAGGAAACCCCGTTTGGCGGGATCCAGGGACCAAAGGCAAAGGAAGGAGAAGCAACTTGCTGGCTCCAGAAGCCCCTGCTGCTGGCCTCCCAGTTGACCACAGGCCACCACCTCTCCAATCCACCACTTTTTCACGGGGCTTTCTTCACACTGTGGAGCAGAATAGGAGCATGGAAGCCTCTATGTAAAGGCTTACGTCTCAGAAACATGGGACAAGAGTCCTCCTGAGGGAAACAGGTAAGGAGCTGGAGGTGCCACAGGGCTAGACTTCTGCCGCTACCCTGTCCCAGCTCACCCCATGGCTGGGGAAGGGACCCACGGGCTGCACTGCCTCCACCCCCCGGGAGGGGGCCTTCATTTTAGCTGTCTCATCCCTCCCACTGAACTTGTGCTTCCTCCACAGTTTTCATGAACACGGCCATCCCCATCGCAGCTGTCCTCATCGTAAGTGGCTGCTTCCTCCGCCTCCGGGTGGGCTGTGGGGGCAGGATGTCCCTTCGGCCGGGACTTCGGAAGGTGACTCAGCAGGGGGGCTGCAAACAGGGTGGTGGTCTGCACGTCGCTATGTGGAGGGGACGCCTCCCCCACTCCAGGAAGGCAAGGGCCTCGGGCTTCCGGCCCGGAAGGACCTGAGGCTTAGTCTTCAAGAAATTAAACTTCTTTTAAAAATAGCTACCAAGCATGTTTATGGTAGAAATGTTGGGAAATCCAGAACGGAAAGGGCAGAGAGAATTTAAATCACCCATAATCCCACTGGCAGCATCTTTAATGTGTTTCTTTCCGGGCCTTTCTGAAGGCACGTAATATGACCTTTTTATGAAAATAGGACTGGGCCACACATACAGTTTTGTAACGTGCCCTTTGAACTGTAAGGACACGGCACGAACAATCCTGCACATCATTAGACATTACAGTGGAGGTTTTTCTGAAGCGATTTTGACCAAAGCCGTGTATGAGCTCAGCAGTGGGGGCGGCATCATGCCCATGCACCACTCACCCCCCAGAAAGGCCTGGGCCCCATGATCCCGCAGTCCCTTCACCCAGGATTCCCATCCCTGGCTTCTGTGATAGCTACAGTTCTTTTAAAAGATGCATTATTTCCCCGGGGCCAGTGTCCCTGAGCTGTGACCTGGTCACAGCCCATCAGGCATGCTTGGGAATTCTCTTTCGACATGATTTATTGGGTTGGTTCAGGCCGGGCTCTTCAGGGAATTCTGGGTAACAGTGAGCCAGCCAGGTAGCCAGGGGGCAAGCACTGTGACTGGGTGGTTATAGTTCTGACTGAGGACTGTTGTCTGAGAGGGGGCAGAGCTGACCCAACCTGAGGGCTCCCCCCTGGCCACCCCTGGCAAGGAGGGGGCAGGACAGGGAGGGGCATCCCAGCCCTCCAGCTTGGAGTCCTGAGTTTGCTGGGGACCTTGCCAGGAGATGACTGTGAGGATGTGGAGGTGTCCCTAACTGGAAGGTCCCCTTGAGTCCCCTGTTCCAGGCCTCTTGTTTCCTTCTGGTGTGGGAGGGGCCCACACTCTGTGCCTCTGTCCACAGACCTTCGTGGGCCACGCCAGCTTCTTCAAAGAGGCCGACTTCTCGCCCTCGGTGGCCTTCGCCTCCCTCTCCCTCTTCCACATCCTGGTCACGCCGCTGTTCCTGCTGTCCAGTGTGGTCCGGTCTACAGTCAAAGCTCTAGTCAGGTGAGAGGAGGGGCCAGCAAGGGCACTGGACAGGCATCTCCTGTGGCAGCCCCAGCACTGGCTCCACTGGGGCCAAAGCTGTTTGGTCCCAGGACATCCCTTCCCACTGATCTGGGCCTCTCTGAGCCGGTTGTGGTGGGCAGAGGGGTGGCGGCCCCGTGTGGCTCCCCTCCAAGCCTCCCCTGAGAAAGGACTAGCCAACTTGCTTGCAGAGCTCCAATGTCAAGGTCAACTCCAAGATAACTCTGTAAAAGATAATTCAACATTGAGCCAAAATTGGTACATCTTCATAAATACTACCCATTGGTCCTAGTTCCACCCTCCAGAGCCACCCAGAATGAGCGCCATCCCTTCCCCACAGGACAGCCCCCGGGTTTCAGAAGGTATCCACGGAATCTTTGTTTTCCTCAGGCTGAGCATCCCGTCCTCCCCACGGGTCCCAGAGCCTTCACGGCCCTGGTCAGTGAAGCAACTTCCCACACTGCCTGCAGGTCCTGTCCCCGACTGGCCTGCGCTCTGGGAGGCCCCATTCCCAGGCTTCTGAGCCCAGTGGTGGCTGCCACTCTCCCAGAGGCATCGCCCTCTTGGGAATGAAAGCCCGAAGGTAGAGGGCTGAGGCTTTGACTGTGAGGATCTCCTTGGGCCTCTGAAATAGCTCCTTGAAAACAGTGCCCTGTCATGTCTCTGGGGAAAGCTGGCTATGTCCTTCCTCATCGTCAGTGGGACCAGACAGTGACAGATATCTCTGTACCCGATAGCCTTGAGGAAAATGGCACCCTTGTCTCATGGGACCCTGGCATGTCCTGGGCAGCTAGCAGGAAGGAGTAGCTATGGGGCTGAAGTAGCTGATGGATGGAGCAACTTACAGGAGGAAGCTCTGGCAGGCGTTCTAGGATGAAAGGGTTATATATAACTCAGAAGAATTGTGGTCCAAGGAATATCTAACCAGGGACTAAAGGCTGGAAAAGATCAGCTCTCATTTCCAGGGCTGGCTGTGTGGACTCAGTTCTATTGGCCATGCATTGTGACTTCTAATGACCACCCCCTCCCAGGACCACCCCAGCCCTGTGATTCTGTGTACAAACCACAGGTTCAAGAACGCTGCACCTGTTGGAAATCCTTGTGCAGATTCTCAGGAGCATTTCCATATGCAGACACTCACTGTTGAGAGAGTGCTGGATCCAGGAGACACGGAGGGAGGGGAGGAGGCAGGCAGGGGCTGCCAGTCTACTCCTGGTCAGGGGAGGGGGTTCGTGCCCAGAGCAGAAACCAGGGGTCACCATGCATTTAGAGCCTCAGACTATTCTTGCCTTGAGAGTCGAAGGGCTTGTCTGGCCCCGGGCCTATGGGACATTTAGCAAATGGAAGGAAGTATACAGAACATTCTCAAGCTGCCAAAGGCAGGTTCCACTCCCCCAGGGATGAGAGAAAATGAACCAAAACTTTTGGAGCCTCCTCTGGGTCCACAGGAAAATTCCTGGGGGTTGGGGGAAGGCTTCTCATTTATGAGTTGAGAATCATACACCTCCCCTGGCAGGATTAAACTGTATGCTTATAATACATATAATGTCTGGCATATAGTATGTACTCAATAAATATTAGCTACTATTAATAACCAGTTCTAATCCTAATTAACCTTAACACTGACCAACCTTAATTCTAACAGTAAGTCGTATAGTCTAACACCAACCATCTTTTAGTCTAACCAATCTTAACATTGAATTATTCCTAAAACTAACCAAATCCGCCCTAATCCAGGCCCTAGCCTACTCCAGAGGACTGTTCAACCCTAACAAATTCTGGTAACGCCTATTGCTCCCACCACGGATGCCTCTACTTTACCCCCCTCTAGTGGGAGCTTTGTAGGGGCTGCACCTCAGGATCTGGAATTTTCTCAGAGCTGCTCTCTCAAGCCGCACCCTCTCCCTTCTCCCCTTCCCTCTGCCCCTGGCAGGGGTGAGGGGTGTCTCTGTGCTTCCTCTGTAGCGTGCAAAAGCTGAGTGAGTTCCTGTCCAGTGCAGAGATCCGAGAGGAGCAGTGTGCTCCCCGGGAGCCTGCGCCCCAGGGCCAGGCCAGCAAGTACCAGGCTGTGGTGAGTGCCTGGCCTCCCCTTGCCACTCAGCCCTGCCTGCATCCTGCCTCAGCCTTTCCTCACAGGAAGGCAGCTCCCCTGCACAGCTCCCAGCCCCCGAGGCCTTCACCTCTTCCTCACCATCCCCAGCCCCTCAAGGTCGTGAACCGAAAGCGTCCTGCCCGGGAGGACGGTCGGGGCCTCACAGGCCCACTGCAGAGGCTGGCCCCCAGTGCAGACGGGAATGCTGACAATTGCTGTGTCCAGGTGAGTCCGAGACCTTGCACCCCATGCCTGGTCCCCCAGCACCATCACCAAGAAGAGCTCAGCATCTGAAGGGCCAGAGACCTATGTGCTGAGTCCTCTGCCCCAAGGTCACCATACCTGCCTGTAGGGTTCATAGGGACAAATCTTCTATCTCAACCAAGTGTATGTGGGGGGGAGGGGGGGCATGGCTGCCCTCTCAGGGAGGGTGCCTCAGGCAGGGTGAGCATGAGAAGACCATTTCTCCACTTCCCTGTCCTGGAAGTGACCCAGGGACTGGAATCAGTGTTTTTTTTGGCTTTCAGGGAGGAGGGGAGGCAAGAGACTTTAACACTGAAAATCCAGCTGTCTTTCTATTCTCTTGCGGGCGGTGGGGTGTTGCCAATGAAGATCATTGGAGGCTTCTTCACATGGACCCCCGACGGAATTCCCACACTGTCCAACATCACCATCCACATCCCCCGAGGTAAGGTCCCGCTCACCCCTCCATCATAGTCTGGGGTGCCCCCTTAGAGTCATGTCTGAAGTGCCCCTCCCCATGCCTCCACCGAATGGAGAGATTATTGAGTGTCTGCCCTGTGCGCATTCATGGTGGGTGCTAGCGGGGGGGTCAGGGGGGCTTCTTCCTTGAGGGGTCCGTGTTCAGCAGCAAGGACAGGGCAAGATGGGGGCCTTGATGTCAAACCATCGGTGGAAGACAGTATAGGCACTTCGCATAAAGATCAGACCCGAGTAGCCAGGGAAGGCCTTATGGAAGAGGTGGGGTTTCTCAACATAAGCAGGGTCCCTCAGGCCAGGAGGCAGGGTGGCCATCCTGGCAGGGGCAGCAGCTTGAGCAAAGCATGAAAGTGGGATGGAGGTGAGACTCAGGGTGGGGTTAGTGGGACCATAAGGAGCTGGGCTCACACTGGGGAACCGTGGAAGAGAGAAGAAGGGCTTTGGGAGAGATGGGGGAAATCATTGGTGAGGAAGGAAAAGGAGGGAGTTGATTTCCAGAAGGAAAGGTTCAAAAGGGAAAGGATTCCTTGGGGATTCTAGGTCGGAGGAAAGCAAACAGGGCCCCAGGGTTGGGCGTATCTGTCTGTCTTTCTGGGTGGTGATGGTTCAGACTCCCTCCTGGCCACAGCCCCATCTGCTGGCCTCCCTCCCTGCAGGCCAGCTGACCATGATCGTGGGGCAGGTGGGCTGCGGCAAGTCCTCACTTCTTCTCGCCACCCTGGGGGAGATGCAGAAGATCTCAGGGGCCGTCTTCTGGAACAGGTAACACACACATCCTCAGGGCTCAGGTAGTGGGGAGAGTCACTCACAGTGGGCGGGTGGGCAGCCCTCCTTCCAACCATCCTGCTCCGTTAAGGATGCCTTCATTGTGCACTTGGTGAGCACCTACTGTGTGTTCAGTGGTTACTCAGTAAATGCTGTGACTGGTTATTCCCATCATCATCATGAGAACCCATTACCCTCACTATGTGCCAGGTACCTTGCCAAGTCCTCTACATGCGTTATTCCATTTACTCCTCATGACAACTGGCAAGGTGAGTACTGCTGACAGTTCTCATTTCATAGATGACGGTTAAACTAGTTGCCCTAATTCATCCCCCGATAAAAGGAATTCAAACTCAGTTCCATTTGATTCCCAAGCCGATGCTCACTCAGCGGAGGTGGGGGTGGGGTGCACACGTTGGTTTCCAGCTTGATCCTCAGCAAAGCTGGAGCAGACCATTCAGTCAATGTTTTGAGGAGCCAAAATTAACCCAGACAAACATGTGGGGAAAGATCGCTATCTTAAGTAAAGAGCCAGAACCCCACGCTGAGCTCAGGACAAATCTATTATTTATACCCACCTATTCCCAGAAAGCACTTGAGACTAGTTGATAAAAGAGACATATAAAATGGAAGCTTTTTAAAAAGAAAAAAGGAACCAAGAAATGAAGAGATTGGAAAAAGGTGTTCAGAAACCTGGGCAGAAGTCGGCTACTGCATTTACTACACAACCTGGCCGAGGGAAAGAGGGACCGGATGGAGGTTTTTAGTGCCTGGAAGAAAGAGTTCCAGGAGGCACGAGGCTGGGAGATGGGGGAGCAGGAGGCGCAGAACGGAGAATGCTCTGGGAGATCGGTTTGTTTGTACTGTGCATTTACTCCTTCAATGAACAAATGAGCAGTGTGGCTGAGCCAGCTCTGGGGCCAGGCTGCCTGGGTTCAAACTGGGGCTCTGTGCTTCGGGAAATTCTGTGACCTTTCTGCCCCAGGTTTCCCTTGTTACCCACGGGGTGGATGTGAGGCTTGACCTCGCATGTGATGAGCACCCTATAAATATTATTATAAATATTATTCTTTGATAATGTATGTCTATGCCAGGAACAAATTGCTCTTTAACTGTACTCCAGCCTGTCTCCCAGGAGACTGTGGTGTGCTCCCTGGGGACAGAGACCATCTCTTATTTGTCTCTGCATCCCCAGTGGCTCAGCTAAATGAATTTATATGCTAAATGAGTGAACCAGAAACGATGTATGACCTTCAAGAGACTGCCAGTGTAAATGTGTTGTTATGTCTCTCCTTCCTGCATCCCTTTGCCCAAGCTGTTCCCCTAACCCAGAATTTCAACCCCCAACTCCTCCACCAACACTGGGAATGAGTGAGCCCTGTTAGTGCGCATCTCCCACTGCACTGTGATCATCTGCGCTGTCTCCCCCTGACACTGACCTCCTTGAGGACAGGGCTGGAGGATTATTCCATGTTGGACCCCAGGTGCCCCACGTAAGATGTGGATTTTGTGAACCCCTCTGTCCAGACTGCTAAGGAGAAAACCTGGCCCCTGCCTCAGAGAGCTTATCAGTCACCAGTCTTGGGTAGACAGAGGCGTTCAGACAGACCCCTGGGCAGGCCCCAAGGGTCCACTGGGTGAAGTCTGGCATTCTGGGTTGGAGAGTTACTGCGGCAGCCCTGAGCAGATGTGGCAGGTCAGCCTCCTGGGTCCAGCTCTCCTGGAGGGAGGTGGCGGGGGGCGGGGGGGGGGGATCGTGTGACTCCCAAGCATTCCCTTTCATACTGGTCCCTGCCTGGCTCTCTGCTCAATGCACTATCAACCTGGGAATTTGCAAACTCTCTCTTTAATCTTTAAGAGAAAAGCATTGTTATAAAAAGGCAATATTAGCAGATGTACTTAAATGAAATCTTTTCCCTGAAAATAAAGAATAGGGCCATTAGTGTCTGCAGTAGAATGATTTTAAGCGTCCCCAGGGAGCCAGCAGGAAGCTGGGCCCCGAGGGAAAGCATCGGGTGGGAAAAAGGTTCCACCTCCCTGTGCAAGTCAGCCTCCCTAGGGCTCCCAGCTGTCCCACCCCCACCCCTGCGGAGGCTTCCACATGGCAACCGTGCATTAGGCCCTGCTTGCCCTGGGCCTGCCTCTGAACGTTGTTGTATTGCGGTGCTTGGTGTGAAGGCTGCCTCCCGAGATCCCTGATTCCTCAGAGATGAGAATAAGCTCCTCTCAGGACTGAGTCCCATTTGCTCATATAGTTCCTGGAGCCTTTGGGGCGTTGGGCCCAGGGTTCAGGTGCACCCCAGGTTTCCTGTGGGGGGATGGTGGGCAGACAGGAGAAGGGACACTGTGAAGCCAAGCTTGGGAATCAGATGGTCTCTGGTTGTAGGCTTGGCTCTGCCTCTCTAGCTGTGTGACCTTGGGCAAGTTACTTCACCTCCCTGGAACTTAGTTTCCTCAGCTGGACAGTGAGAAAACCCTTTCCTCTCTCAGAGATTGGGCATGAGGACCCAATGACATCATTTGGAAAAGGCACTGTGGGTAGAAGAGGTAACATTTCAGGGCAACGACAAGCCTGCCTGTGGCAAGATGAACAGAACGTAGAGACCTATGAGTCTTAACTTCTTCCAACCCCAATGTCCACCTCTTCCTTTTTACTTATTGCTGGGGTCTTAATGAGTGCTGGGGCCATTCAGTTCCTGCTCTTCCTGCACCTTTGGGACCAAGCCCCGAGCTGAAAAGATGATGACGCCCCCACCCCAGTTCTCCAGCCCCAGGTCTTTCCCTCCAACCAGCTACGAGCTATATTATAATTTATTCTCCAGTGTCCCTGTGAGGTTTGTGCCATTACCCCATTTTACAGATGAGAAAACAGAGGTTCCCCAAGTAAAGGGGCTTGCCTAAGATTGTGCAACCAGTGAGTAGAGTAGCCTCTCAGATACCAATGTCAGAGCCCTTATTCTTTCCACTTCTCTTGCCTCCTCCCCTGTCCCAGCGCCCCTCCCTCCTCCCCTGTCCCAGCGCCCCTCCCTCCACCTCCCCTGTCCCAGCGCCCCTCCCTCCACCTCCCCTGTCCCAGCGCCCCTCCCTCCACCTCCCCTGTCCCAGCGCCCCTCCCTCCTCCCCTGTCCCAGCGCCCCTCCCTCCTCCCCTGTCCCAGCGCCCCTCCCTCCTCCCCTGTCCCAGCGCCCCTCCCTCCTCCCCTGTCCCAGAGCCCCTCCCTCCACCTCCCCTGTCCCAGAGCCCCTCCCTCCACCTCCCCTGTCCCAGAGCCCCTCCCTCCACCTCCCCTGTCCCAGAGCCCCTCCCTCCATCGCCACTGTCTCAGTGCTTCCCCCTGCAAGGCTCAGCTCTGCTATAATTCCTACCAGCCATTCCTTGCTTCCTCAGATTGCTTCCTCCTCCAAACTGCATTTTAAAATTACATTTTTCTCTGAGTCTAAAGGATGTGCATTAATTTAGAAAAGATACACAAGTATAAGGAAGATGAAAGCCGCCTAACATCCCATCGCCCAAAGGTTTCCAGTCTTTTCTCTATGCCCTGGCATACATGTTTGTGCGCACCTTCCCCTCAATGCTTCTGTAATACTTTCTTGCTCTACGTTTCTTCTGGCCCTTACAACATTCTGTATTTGTCCGATTCACTCTACCAGACTGTGAGCCCCTGCAGGGCAGGTTCTGTGCCTTCATTCAGGTTGATGCACTCACGTGCCCAGCTCATGGCTGGCTAGAGGGAAGGATATTGGGCTTGGAAAACTGGAGAAATTGTCTGTTCAGCTCAGTGCTTGGTCCCCAAAGTGCAAGCATGGGAGAATGTCCCCAACACTCATTGAAGAGCCCAGTAATCCGTGAGAAAAAGTGTGTGCCACATATATCATTCTTTACTTCTCAGGTTAAAACATAGAAATATATGTCTTGGGAGGTTCATTCTAGGGAAGCTGGGACTACACTAGACAGAGGAGAGGAAGAACCTGGATTCACTCCAGTTTCCCCCTCCTCCCAGCTCTGTACCATTGGGCACATTACGCAAACTTTAACCCTCAGTTTCCCCACCTGTAAAATGGGGATACTGACACCTGTTTCTAGGATTGCTGTGAGGATGAGTGGTGAATATAAGCAACTTCACTCCGTGCCTGGCATGAGGACACCTACATTGCATGCTAGTTCCCGCCCTTCTTCCTGAATGATTAACATGTCAGTTAACAACTTCCCTTTATTATAGATCTGTCGTGTGCTCTGCACTGTGGGGGCTGAAAGATGCTCTTCCTGCCTTAAAATCCCACTGGGAGAAAAGGCTTGCACAGGAGCTGATTAGAGAGAGAGCCAGTCCATTATAAGGGCTAATTGAGCAGCCCAGACAATGGTGCAAACTGAATTAGGGCAGAGAGAGCTCACTGTGGGCCTGGTCCTCAGGGAGCCCACAGATGCGCTTTCCTCCAGATAAATGACGGCCTTTGCAACTCTGGAAGCAATCAAGGCAGGAGGCTCCACAGATAAGCTTATCTGGGCTGTGGCCGCACAGTTGGAATTTGTAAGCTTGGATTTTTTTATCCTGCTCACGTTACCAGCTTGTCCATAAATTACAGCTATCTGATGGTTTAGGGACCCAACGTTGGGTTGGGTTGAGAGAATGGAGTGAGACCACAGAGATTGGAGACAAGTGATGACATATCCATCAGGGTCTCCAGTCAGCCCTGCCCCTCAGCTGGAGACAGAAAAGAACTTCCTCATTTCCTCAGGCTGCTTTCCGCCCCTGTTTTCTGTCCATCCTGACAAGAAGGTGTTTATCGGCGCTATGGCACGGCAATCGCAGTGAAGTTATGTGGCATGGTCATTAAGAATATGGAGCCTTGGAGTCAGACAAATCTATTTTCTCTGCTGCTTGCCTGCCGGCTCTGTGACTTTGGGCAAGTTACTTCGCCTCTCTGCGCCTCACTGTCTTCGTAAAGTGGGGACAGTCAAAACACACCTCCTTCGTGTGGCTCTTTTGAGCTTTAAAATAGATAATGCTGTCCCAGTGCTCATCACAGTGCTTCTAACAGCTCAGTAAGTGTTAGCTGGTTTCAGCATTGTTACGTAAGATCTACTTGAAAGCAGATTCCTTTTCCCCAAATGCGCCTGTCAGAGTACACATCTCATTGGCGGGAGGCTGCTTCTGAAAGATTGAGAGGTGGCCTGAGGCAGAAGAAAGAGCATTGGTACCAAAATTCAGGCCACCTCACTCAGCGTTTTAAAAAACAAAAACAAAAAACCACATTTACTAGAATCCACAGTAAGCAATGCATTTTACATCACAGTCCACTACATTCATTTATTCCTTGATAAACAAGAGAAACAATTGCACACAAAAAACTACATATCTTGACCACCCTGATTTGGTGGTGTTGTTTTTTTCAGTGCAGTTGCAATTCACTTATTTCAGATCCACTTATTGGATCTCATTCCATGGTTTGGAAACACTGTGGGAAATGATTATGACCCTGGAAAAGTCCCTTTCCCTAACTGAGCTTTAGTTTTCCCAGCTATAAGCTGATGTTGGTGCCAGCCAGCCAGCCTCACTGCTGCTCTGACCGTGCCAGGAGCACTGGTGAAGCCCTTGCTAGCTGGGAGGGTGCCCGCCCAGCTTCCAGAGAGGCGGAGATTGAGAACAGCAGTGTGTGCCCCCACGGAAGCCACTTGGGACACTGGGAATGGGCGGGGAGTGGGGACAGTGGGGATTGCTTCTCCCCAAAGGCCCAGGGTGATGGAGAGAAAGTCAACGGAGAGAGAAGTAACAGGTGCTCTTTCCCTCCCATTTGTGCCCCAGCAGCCTTCCTGACAGTGAGACGGGAGAGGACCCCAGGTACAACCTCAGAACTGAGTTGGAAGCTGGTTGGTCTGGATAAAGGAAGGGTTGGGTGTGGGGCACAGCGGGGGGGGGGGGGGGAGGTGCTTATGGTGGTGGGGATACTGATTATGGATTCAGGGGTGTGGCATTAAAATCTCCTGGCGGATAGAGTCAAAGTAGGTTTGTGGTTGCCACTGAGTTGGGGGGGAGGCAGGAAGGGAGGGACTACTAATGGGTGCAGGGTTTATTTAAGGGTGATAAGAATGTTCTGGAATTAGATTGGGGTGATGGTTGTACAACTTTGTGAATTTAAAAAAACAAAACAAAACACTGAATTGGGTAAGAAATATGTTCAAGAAAGGACACTTAGAAAACATTTGTCTAAAATAGCCCTAGGGGGTGATCATGAGAAAAAAAAGTTGAGAAACATGCCTGTAAAGAGAGGAGGTGGGTATCCCCCAGACCAGACAAAACATTTGGTCTTGCTGCTTTATGTTCTTGTCTTAAAAATCAAAGTGAAATTGATTAGTGGGGCTCTGAGACTCTCAAAACTCTCCCTAAGCTCACCTCTCCCAAGAACATTCAAACACACTGAGGTGGTGGAGGTCAGGACTGGAGAGAATGACTCAACTACGTAGGTTTAAGGTCTGGCCTTCGCTCTCTGACACTAGAGTTTCATGTCCCTGTCTTTCTCTGCCCTTTCTCCCACCTTGTCCCCAAGTGCCAGGGTGTGATGACAGGCCCAGGCTCTCTAGCCATAGTGACCATAGTTCTTGAGCCAAAAATCTGGCCTCGTGGTATGTGATAAGTAGGCTTGTGCGGATGAGAATAACAGGACAGAATAGTTGGTCCTGGAGCAGGTCAGGTCAGTCCAGGGCACGTGGGCACCACAGCTGACCGGTCTCTCGGGGCAGATCCCAGATTCCTCTGTTGTCTTCTGAGAGGACCACATGGGGCTGTAAATCACCCCTTCTCAGTTCTCTAGGTGCCACCTGAGTTTCATCAGCCATGGGTTCCCACCCACAAACTGCAGGCAACAATGTCGCCTGCCCAGCCAGGCCTGGCTCCAGCCAGACAGCACTCCCTGTCCCAGCTGTTGATGCAGCTGTGTCAGCCTGAGACCTCGGCCGCTGCACTTGAGCCCTGATGCAGAGGCTGGGTCTGGAGGAGCCACATGTTGGTCCTCTTACTCTTCCGATGCAAGAAGTCCCCTTCCCCCATGAGCCTACACCAATGGTGGCTTTCCCCCATTTTCCCCTTTACCCTTCCCAGGGAACCCTCCTTACCTACCCCACATGGATTCTGGACACTTCTGGGGTTCTGGCAGTGGAGGCTCCCCCTGGATGGCCATGCCCCACTCTCACACCCCTCCATGCAGCTTTGTGGCTGCAGACGTGGTCACAGGGATGATAAAGACTCTTGTGCTGGGTTTGAGGGAGCTCAAAATGTCTGCAGAGAGCTCAGTCCACTCACGTGAACCCTGAAAATGCTTCTTTCTTCCCTGCTGCAGCCCAGAGCGGGAGCCGGCAGCCGAGGCGGACCTCAGGTACTGTGCCCTGGGAGCACTGCCCTCCAGGCCCAGCTTCCTCAGGGGGTCTCAGGCCAAGGAGAACTGTGGAGGGCAGTCCCCAGGAAGGAGCCATACAGGGCTCTGTGCTCCGAGGAGTGGTTTGGAAGCCACAGCACATCTAGCTGCTCCTTCCCACCAGGTCATTTTTTAAAATATATTTTTAATTGATTTCAGTGAGAAGAGGGAGAGGGAGAGAGATAGAAACACCAATGGTGAGAGAGAATCATTGATCGGCTGCCTTCCACACACCCCACACTGGGGATCAAGCCTGCAACCCCGGCACATGACCTCCGGTTCATAGGTCAATGCTCAACCACTGAGCCACACCAGCCGGGCCCCACCAGGTCATTTTTATCTGATGCTCATCTTTTCCTTTTCTTTTTTAATTTGGGGGGTGGGGGGTGGCCTTCAAAAGTTGCATCATACTAAGTGATGTTTCCTTGGCTCCACTTTCTTTAAAAGTTCCATTTGGAGAGTTACCTGCTCATTTCAAAGTTGAATGGTTTGAGAGCTATTCAGCGAAGGGGAAACCAGGGGTCCAGTGTTTGCTTGGTTCCCTCCTGGCTCTGGGTAGGACTCAGGAAGGGGTACAGTCTGCAGGGGTGGGGCATGTGGGGTGTAGGGCAGGGAAGGGCCAAGGTCCCCCCAGTCAGCTAACACCCAACACCCAAGCCTGCCTCAGGCCCTGGGGAAGGAGCTGTCACCAGGGGCCACACAGCAGATTTCTGCCAACTGCACCTCCTACCTTAGTGCCGCCCCACCCACCTGCTCTGGCCTAAGCCATCACCTGGACAAGTGCCTCTGAGAATGCGCCCTGAAAATGCCTCCCTACTCCCACCCTGCTTTTCCCAGGAAGAGAGGCCCCGTGGCCTATGCTTCTCAGAAACCGTGGCTGCTAAACGCCACCGTGGAGGAGAACATCACCTTTGAGAGTCCCTTCAACAAACAACGGTAAAAGCCTCTGACAGGGAGGTGGGCTGGGGAGGGAGAAATTGACCAAGGGCAGCATTAGCTACCTGCACCAGCCCCCAAGCCCCAGCCCTCTGCCCTGCCCCTCCATCCATGCCCCACACCCAGCCGTCCACGCTCCAGCCGGCTTAGCTGGACTCCAGCCTGGTCCATATGGTCCATCTGGAAACAATTCAGATGAGCCCGGGCATCAGGCAGCCCTACTCCCGTGTGAGAGGGCGGGAGGCCAGGGAGGTGCGGCAGCCCTGCTGCCCTCTCCTGTGGCTGGTGGGAAGGCCGACCCAGCTCCCCAGGAGTCTCTGTGCTCATGATTCCCTACCCTCCCACCCCCCGCTCCTCGGCCTGTGCACCCTTTCCCCTCCAGTGAATAATAACCACTGACACTGGCTGAGCTCTTACCAGACCCAGTGCCACGCTCTTTGTACACGTGACTTCCTCTAATGCTCACAGCAATCCCAGTAGGCAGGGACTATTCGCATTCTCCTTTTGCAGGTGAGGAAACCAAGGCTCAGAAAGCCTAGGTAACTTGCCCAAGGCCACCCAGCCACTAAGTGACGAAATGGGTCTCAAATCCAAGGCTGCCTGATACCCAAGTGCATGTCACCCAGACACTCTGATGCCTCCTCTGTGCACCCTGGCTGGCACCTGCCAGGTGAAGAGCTGGCCCGAGAAGTACGAGAGGAGCAGGCTGGGCAAATATTTGACCAGCCATTATCTCTACTGCCTAAACCAACCAGCAGTAATTTTCTCTGGCAGCGCCCCAAGCGTGGGCTCTGACTGTCACTTTTCCCACTGCACAGGGGCCCTGAGCCCTCTCTTGTCACTTGTGTGGTATATTTGCTGCCATCTAATTCCATCCTTCAAATATTTAACTTGCTCCAAGTCCGTGGAGCGTGCTGCCCTCAGCTGTTTTTAAGCTCACATGGTGTTTGCTTGCACCCAAGCAGGAGACCCATTAAAGCCATTGCTCACCCTGGCACAGCTGCCTGGAGGCTAATGACCCCCTGCCAGCGCTCAGGCCCGACTCTGGTCAGGCTGAGCGGCTGTGTCCCCGCCCCACCCCACTCCAGGTACAAGATGGTCATCGAAGCCTGCTCCCTGCAGCCGGACATCGACATCCTGCCCCATGGAGACCAGACCCAGATTGGGGAACGGGTTAGTAGAGCCTCCAAGGGGTTGTCTCAAAACTGGGGACCTCAACCTCCCCTGCTCCCCACCCATCACCACCACCAGGCCCAGACCCTTGTCACGGAGAGCAGGTACTTGGGAAATGAGAGAGGGTGAAGCAGAGGGTGCAGAGCTTCCTGCAATGGGGTCAAAATCATCTCCTTGAACCCAGGCTGGGGGCTGTCCATGGCAAGTTTCCAGCCCTGCTTGGTGCAGAAAGCTTACCACCTTCCCAGGCTGGAGATGACTGACATCTCCTTCGTTCAGGCCCCGGGGATATCCTGGGAGCTCCCCCAGCACTGTGCTAGGCTTGGGGTTATGCTCTGTTCACTCCCCAGGTGGGGCCCCTCCTCCACAGCTTAGACAATAGGATTCTCCAGTGGCTGTCCTCCTTGCATATAATGAAACCCCTACATCCTCTGTCTTGGTTTTTGATGAGTCATCATATGGTTCCTAGCACTTATATGATGACTCATCAAGGACTTGGAGATTATATGCCCACTTCCCACTGAATTCAGGGAACATATACAAGTGCCTTCTCTCTGCAAAGTGAGGGGGGAACAAAGAGATGGACAGAGCCAGGCCTCCATCCCAGAGAGCTCACAGTCGAGTAGGTGCCAGGACAGTCTCTCCTGAGGGCTATGAGGGAGTGAACTTTCCTCCCCTTTGGTAACAGGGCATCAACCTGTCTGGTGGTCAGCGCCAGCGAATCAGCGTGGCCCGAGCCCTCTACCAGCATACCAACGTCGTCTTCCTGGTGAGTGCACCAGCCAGCACCTCCCTAGGGGTCCTCGTGTCTGGCTTGCCTCCCTGGTTCACACACACACACACACACACACACACACACACACACACACCATCACCAACTACCTCCCTCTTCAGGAACAAACTTCTGCCAGAGATATTACTTATTCATCTGATTAATGGGGAAACTGAGACAAGGATAGTGCAAATGGCCCACTGTGGACTTCACACTGAGGGAAGGAAAGTAGTAGTGACAGGCCACTTCTCTGTAGGAGAGCCCAACCTATCAGTACTTTCTTAGCCTGACAGTGAGAATGACTAGTACATTGAGTGTGTGCTGCCACTTCCCATCTTGTGCCCACAGCAGACATTGCTAGTTGATCACAGAATTTTTCCCCGCAGAAACTTAACTTGTCCTCAGAATCCTTCTCAACACAGTACTCTGGGTAACCACTAGCCATCAGACATGAGAGCAAACTTATTAGCTATCCGTGTCCTACTTCATGCCAAGTTCTTTGTTAGGTGCCTTGGTTGATACTGAAAAACCACTGGCCTCAAAGGTGCAGATAGGGAGGCAGAACTTACCTCTACTCAAGAGCCACAGCCCAGCTGAGAGTCAAATTGTGTGGCACCAACGACGAGGAGCCTTGTCCAGGAAGACAACTGTGAGGACGAGGGTACTCAGGGAAGGCTTCCTGGAGGAGGGCCTTGAACTGTGGGTCACTTAAACAAGAGGAAAGACGGGGCCATTTAGAGAGAGAATTGGAAGAGGAACCTCAGGTCTCTGGTCCCAGCTTTCTTCTCTCTTCTCCACAACACACATAAACACTCCCTACTAAACACATGTCATTCTGTCAGGTTCACAGTCTGTAACTGACTCATGCACAGCACTTCACAAAGTCCTGGCTCATTCAGGATCCCATGTGAACTTTAAACAATCTTGTTAGCAAGAAGTAAAGTGGATATTTTAGTTGATTTCAGCAAACTTTATTAAGGTACTACTCTGTACCAGGCACAAGAAGGTCTCAGTTTTCTTTTGGGGGGAAAGGGGAGCCTCAGTTCTTGGGGGCCTCATGTACAGAACTATCAGATCTGGCTTTGGGCGGAGTGTCGGTGGAACAGAGAGGAGGGGAGGCTAGGTGTGGGGGTCAGGAAAGGACACAGGAAGGGCCAGTGCTTGGGCGGAACACTGAAGGATGAGTAGGAGTTCGCCAGGCAGACAAAAGGTACATCAGACTCCAGGCAGAGGGAACAGTAGACAAAGGCCTGGAATCGCAAGTTCCCTGGAAACCTGAAGGGTAGGGAACTTGGGCGAGATAGATGAGCAGTGAGGCTGAAAGGAAGACTGAGCAGGTTGTAAAGGGCCTGGATTCCCATGATAAGGAATTCAGGCTTCATAGACTATGGGGGACCACTGTGTGAGAATGATAGCTGATAACAGCCCCGTTTTAAGACGAGGCAACTGAGGCCCAGAGAGCTGAGGTACGTTGTCCAAGGCCACACAGCTAATTAGTCCCTAGACCGGAGCTGATATAACTCTGCTGGTTTTTGCACTCACTGTCACCCCCTCCCTTTGCACTTGCCCCTACCTTCTCCTCTCTGTCCAGGATGACCCCTTCTCAGCTCTGGATGTCCACCTGAGTGACCACCTGATGCAGGCCGGGATCCTCGAGCTCCTCAGAGACGATAAGAGGACGGTGGTCCTAGTGACCCACAAACTACAATACCTGCCGCACGCAGACTGGGTGAGGGGCCACAGGGACATCAAGCTGTGGGGGGCTGAGGTGGGAGAGGCAGTCTGCCATCTTCCAAGAAGTTAATGAGATGTCTCATAGCAGTGTCTGAGCGGAAGAGATCAGCACTGGATGGCTTCGTGCAGACTGGGCAGATCAGGGAGACCTGCACAGCCCAAGGGTTTGCTATCACCTAGAGCTGCAGGCATTCCCATCCTGGCCTGGGTACCACAAGGGCTGGCTCTGAGAAATCTCAGAAAGAAGTAGACATTCAGTTCCTACCTTCTGCATCCTGCTCAGTTACATATCTCATCCCCTGGCCTTTGGGATGCCCACTGGATGGGAAAACCAGCTTCCTGCCATCCGGTGGGTCAGATTCAAGTTGATTTTACTCTTTCCCCTCTGTGTGCCTTCGTTTTCCCATCTGGAAACAAACGATAGCAGTAGTAACAGGAACTTCCATATTATCGGTGGAATGCAATTTTGTGAACCCCACATTTAACTAAATCCACATACCCTCAACATCTACACATAGTTACTTTTTAATTCATTGGAAGACACTTCGTTTTTAAGATGGAAATCACTTGGCTTTTGACATCTGGGCCCTGCCTAAACCCTATTCAGAGTTGCCCCTGAAAATTGAGGTCCTCCCTAAGCTTCAGGTCTGCCTGTGCCAATTGGCCCTTCTAATCCTCCCCAAATAAGTCTCCCTTCTACATGTAGCAAGACCCTTCCTCCACTACGGAAAAGGGGGAAAAGTCCAAATTACAAAAAGAAAAAGCTATTAAAACAGGTGCAGGTTCATGTCTGAGTTTCCATGGTGACCTTAACAAGATTGCATGACAATCCTTACTCCAAAGAAGGGAAGCATGGAAGTGCCTGGTTTCTTGGAGTATCAGTGGATAGGACTCCCGGCAGCCCTCCCTAAACCCCCAGGGGGTGTTTGGGGGTGAGAGGAGCAGGGGTAGGTGTCTAAATTAATCACGAGTCCACATGAGTGTGAAACACTGGGTGTCACAAATAAAATAAGTTTTATTGATTTCAGAGAGGCGCGGCCACACATTTAAGCCAACAGGTGCTTTGCCAAAGCTGACGGCACCTCTCAGACCTGCCTTCAGGAGGAGCTAAGGGTAGAGTGCAATGAGCCCATTAAGTGTACAAAAACAGCTGCCACAGCTGCCTTGCAGATAACCAGGCAGCTTGGCCAGGATGCACGAAGTTGCTCTGCAAACCTCCTATCAACCATGGGCAACCATTGAGAATTACCCCCCAGATGTACCAAACCCTAAATCCTGGGAGTGTGTTGGTGAGGGTAGGTTATCACTACTAGCTTGCTGCAGTGGGCAAACCAGAGGCCATTTGTGGTGGGAAATGGATGTATATGTCCACCTCTGACTCCTCAGTCAGGCGGGGTGTGACCTCCACTCCATATCCCCAGCCAGCCCTCAGCAGGGTTTGTTACTGCCTTTCCAGATCATCGCCATGAAGGATGGCACCATCCAGAGGGAGGGCACGCTCAAGGACTTCCAGAGGTCTGAGTGCGAGCTCTTTGAGCACTGGAAGACCCTCATGAACCGGCAGGACCAAGAGCTGGAGAAGGTGAGTATATCCTTGGACCAAGCAGCCACCACCTGAGAAGAAGGTTCTGCTAGACCTAACCTCATAAAGGCCTTCCTGCCCTCGCTGGTCCCAAGAAACCCCCCAAAGGACAGATGCGAGAGCGGAGTATAAACTTGCTTCTATCAGAGGATGAACAGTATCTGTGCCCACTACCCAAGGCAGAATCAGGAGGATGCCCTCCCCTTATCCTGAGATAGTCAGATACCATTTACTTCACAGAGTTTTAGAAAATCAATTCAAACTGGCTAAGCAAAGAAAAAAAAGGGGGGGGGTGGGGAGAGATTAAGGATTATTGACTCATGAAACCAGAAAGTCCAGGGTATCATAACCTCAGATAGAGCTGGATCCAGGCAGCTAAACAATGTCACCAGGGATCTGTTTCTCCCCATCCCTTGCCTCTGCTCCCCTCAAATTGGCTTCATTCCCACGGTAGCTGTGAGGGCCATTGGCAGTTTCAGGTTTACATTCTCACAAATCAACAACTGTCAGAAAGAGAGTGCCTCTTCCAGGATTGTTTAGCAAAAGTCCCAGGGCTGACCCTCATTGGTCCAATTTGGTCAGGTGCCCACCTCTGAACGAATCATTGTGGCCAAGGATGTGGAATGTGAGGATTGGGCAGTGCTGTGTCATATGCCCACCCCTGGAGCCAGAGAGAATTGCCTGCCCTCCCATATCACAGAGACTAAGAATAGGGGAGAAGTGTCTCCCCCAGGGACTTTGGGGAGTTGTTAGCTGATGGAGAAGGCAGTATGGGGGTTGAGGGTGGGGGGCTGTAGGCGGTCAATGGGGGATAAAAAGGGATATATGTAATACTTTCAACAATAAAGAATAATTTTTTAAAAAGACAGAGAGAGAGAAGGCAGTACAAACATGTGTCCATCTGGACCCTTCTAGAGGCAGGGGCAACCTGGAAATTCACCCTGTTCATTACCAGGGGTGGTTGCCCCCATCCTCTCTTTTCCCCTCTGCACACCTGAGGACATTAGCCAGGCCCCATTTGTCTTTCAGGAGACCATCGTGGAGAGAAAAGTCCCAGAGCCACCCCAGGGCCTGCCCCGGGCCATGTCCTCGAGAGATGGCCTCCTGCAGGATGAGGAAGAGGAGGAAGGTACAGACAGTGGGATGGGGAGCGCAATCATGGCCTGAGGTCTAACCATTCCCTGGGAGGCTAAGGTTTGAGCCCTGAGGGTGGTAAGATGGTATGCCTTTGATTTTACCCTTTCCCCTCTGTGTGCCTGAGTCTGCCCATCTGTAAGTGGGGAGAACATGCCCCCTGCTCCACCCTCAGAGGACTGTGAAATGTGAAGCCACAGGGTGGGATCTTGTGGCCTGCAGAGGAGGCAGCCGAGAGTGAGGAGGAGGACAACCTGTCGTCGGTGCTGCACCAGCGCGCCAAGATCCCATGGAGAGCCTGCGCCAAGTATTTGTCGTCTGCTGGCATCCTGCTCTTGTCGCTGCTCGTCTTCTCCCAGCTGCTCAAGCACATGGTCTTGGTGGCCATTGACTACTGGCTGGCCAAGTGGACAGACAGCGCCCTGACTCTGAGCCCCATGGCCAGGAACTGCTCCCTCAGCCAGGTGGGGCCAGCAGCCCCAGGGCCAGGGCCTGGGGGGGCGGGGGGTGAGCCATAGACACCCCGGGACTCTGCCTCATTTTCTGCCTGGCCCAGGAGTGCTCCCTTGACCAGACCGTCTACGCCTTGGTGTTCACGGTGCTCTGCAGCCTGGGCATCATGCTCTGCCTGGTCACATCGGTCACAGTAGAGTGGACGGGGCTGAAGGTGGCCAAGAAGTTGCACCGCAGCCTGCTGAACCAGATCATCCTGGCTCCCATGAGGTACCCCTCTCCCCCACCACGCTGGGGCTGTGGGCAAGTCACTATTATGTAGGCCTCAGTCATCCCATCTTTAAAATGGGGCTATACAATCTCTGTCACAAGCTGTTGGGCATGACTCAAGGAGCCTCAAGTGTTTGTCAAAGTGCCCTCCTCAATGCAGAAAACAGAAGGAAATGGGCATTTATTCAGCCAGACACAGTGCTAGGCATTTTATATGGTTGACTCATCTACTTATCATAACAGTCTTCCAAAGTGAGGGTCTGCAGGCTCTGCGTACATGTTAGTTTCCCTTCCCTAGGCAGGTACCATCTGCCTGTCTCCAACCACGGGTTCAGCTCTCCTCCTCTCTGTCCTCCCTCTGCCAGACTGCAGGTTCTGACACTGGGCACATGGTGTAGCTGCTCTAATCTTCTGTAATGACATGGATAAAAACCCTAAAGACCACTTGGTATAAAAGAAGTCACTGCCCAGCTGGCTAGCCAATTCGGCTTAAGACTCCACAGGCCAACAGGTCATCTGGCCCCACCCTTGTCAATGCCAGACCTCACCACCTGACTCCATTATTTACTTTTCAGCCTCTCTGTGGCCCAGAGAGATGGCCTCAAAGTTTATTTACCCTCTATTTGTCTCATATCTGGGTGTCTGAAATGCTCTAGTTAGGGTTAGGCCGGCTCTGTGTCACAGCTTGAGTGATGACAGACAGAGTGGCCTTTCAGGGTCAGCCAGCTGACAGGGTGTCCCCAGGGCCCTGTTCCCCTGACTGGTTGTCTCTTGGAGAGGACTCTATGTCCCGGGGAGGACAGCTGCTGAGTGAGTCAGGCCTGGGGAGCAGCTGAGGAAGGTGGCAGTGGTCACACATGGGCTTGATAGTAAGAGAGGCCAGGAAGGGGCCAGCACCCCTTTGGGCTGCTGCGGTAATTCTCAGGGACTCAGGCCAGATGGCTATAGACCTGCAAAGGTTAGACCCAGGGATGACTCCAGAGACACCAAAATGAAAGAAATAACTACCCTCATTCAATAAACAGAAAAGAAATCAGTAAACAAATGAGTAACTTCTTCTGGTTGCCTCTTAGGTTTTTTGAGACCACGCCCCTCGGAAGCATCCTGAACAGATTTTCATCTGATTGCAATACCATCGACCAGGTACACAGGACTGTGACCCAGTCCTCCAGTTTGGAGAGAGGCCAGGCCCCTGTCTGTTGCTGGCTTCCCCAGATCCAGTGACCTGGGCCCTGGGGGAGGAACCCGGTGGGCCCCAATCTGATTATAATGCTGCCCACGCTCCCCTGTGAGGCCTTCATAATAAGGCTGAGGGAAACCACATCTGGTTGGCTTCCATCCAAGAGCCCCCTGGCTCACTCTAGGAAGGTTCCAACATGTTCCAAACCAAGGTGACTGATTTTTAAAAAATATATCTTTTTATTGATTTAGAGAGGAAGGGAGAGGGAGAGAGAAATAGAAACATCAGTGGTGAGATAGAATCATTGATTGGCTGCCTCCTGCACACCCCACACTGTAGAACGAGCCCAAAATCCGGGCATATGCCCTGACCAGGAATCTAACCATGACCTCCTGGTTCATAGGTCAACGCTCAACCACTGAGCCACACTGGCTGGGCCAAGGTGACTTTGTGGAGAATATTTATTTTGATTCAGCCTGTGTTCTTTATTTACCGTTGTACTAGATAGTGAGAAGGCAAAGTCCTGCCTCCTTCCCTCAGGGAGTGCACAGTGAAGCTGGAGAGATAAGACATGTGCCTATAATAGTGTGAGAGAGCAAAGCCTGGCAGCAAGTAACACACTGAACGTCATCAAATATGGAAACTCCCCTCCTCTCTCTCTCTCCTTCCCTCAGCACATCCCATCCACGCTGGAGTGCCTGAGCCGCTCCACCCTGCTCTGTGTCTCGGCCCTGGCCGTCATCTCCTACGTCACACCCGTGTTCCTCGTGGCCCTCCTGCCCCTGGCCATCGTGTGCTACTTCATCCAGAAGTACTTCCGGGTGGCGTCCAGGTGGTGGCATCATTTGTCAGCCTCCGAGGTTGGGGGGGTAGGGGGTGCTTTGCAATGGCAGTTTGGTACTCTGGTTAGTCTTTATCATAAAAGTAGTAGAGCCTTGGTCCCCATGCAAAGGAAAACAGACATGAAGGAAATGAAGTATTCATATTCCACTCTCCTAATGTAAGCCTGTGTCAGCACACGGGCTGCAGCTAATACCTGGACTGTTTCCTTGGGAGCTATGGTCAGGAATGGAACTGCTAGGTCCGGGGGTATGTGCGTGCTTATGCCCTTCATTCATTTTGCCAGAATGCGTCTCAGGAGGGTTGTATGAGTCCCGTGACCAGGCAGATTGCCGAAGCGTGAAGTCAGAGGGCACCTGATGTGAGGGGTGTTATGGCAACCACACATCCCAGCCGCGGGGGTCAGGAGCCTCCTCACCAGGGCGTCGCTCACCACCAGCCTCATGATCACATTTGCCCTCAGGGCCTTGGAGCCACGCACACCTCTCTTCTCCTCAAAATTTTCTCAGAACATTCCCTAGGAAGTTTTTCTGGGAACGATTCTATTTAACTCCTAGAGTCAAAGGATCTCAGGGACAATTTTAAAGAACCTCTAGGCCAGCGCTTTTCAAGATGCCAGTTACAACCTAGCAATGGGTCATGAAATCAGTATCATAGATTATAAGCAGCATTTAAAAAGAAAAGAAAGGAAATAAAACGGAAAATATCAGACCGTATTCACATAGTAACAGTAAGCTTTGCTTCATGGAAGCTTTGTTTTGGTAGCATAGGGATGTGTTATGATATAAAATGTATTTCTTACTATGAGTTATGGTGAGAAAGATTAAGTACCTTTCCCAAGTGCAAAAGTTGATTAAAAACTGAAGTCAAAATGCTGATTAGCAATAATAATAATTAAATTTAGATATATTTTGGCCTCAATTACCTTGACCAAAGGATCAAGTCTTGTATAAATTGCGTTTTGCCTATTTGGTCCAGAATCCCCTGGTACCCACAATGTATCCATAGTGCACTGACATTCACAAAACATGGTGGCTGTTTAAACACTACAAGCTGTTTTACAAAGTGCATTTCCTCTGCCAGGGTAACGGCCCTGTTCCCCTAGCACCCACTGTGGCCCTGGAGATGGTTTGCCCAGGAAAGCTGCTTTCTGCATCCCAGCCTGTCGAGGTGCAGCTGTGGAGAGCAGGAGCAATGCTGTTTCCATGGCAACTGCTGGCCTTTCCCCCTCTAGGAGCTCTTTAGAGTCTGTCCTGACCTGTGATGTGCTGAAATCTATTGTGGTTACTGGGGAGGGACTGGAAGCTTTGGGGTTGCCTTTCTGTTCCTTCGGCCAGCTGTCTCGGGCTCAGGTTGTTCACCTGTGCAAGGGAACTAGCCGTGCCTGCCCAGCCTCCCTGCAGAGAGAGGCTACGCAGCAGAAGCACAGGGGCAGAGGTGTAGAGGAGGGTCGGTGATGCCCAGGATAGCAGTGACTGTGCCAGCATGCGGGTTAAGCACTTTACTTACACGAGCTGTCCAGTCCTCGCAACTGCTTGATGGGGTGGTACCATTGACTGGTGAGAGACAGAGATCTAGAGAGGCAAAGCCATTTGCCCAAGTGGTTTAAGGGGTGGAGCTCGGATGCAGACCCAGGCTGAGCCCGGAGCCTGCCCTCCTAACCATCCCGCTCTGTTCCCTGCACAGGGACCTGCAGCAGCTGGATGACACCACCCAGCTCCCGCTGCTCTCGCACTTTGCTGAAACTGTGGAAGGCCTCATTACCATCCGGGCCTTCAGGTACCAGATTCACCCCAGGGCGGGTAGCGGGGTGGCTGTGGGGGGAGTGGGGTGGCCCAGGTCACAGGTCATGAGATTCAGTTCTCAGAGCTCCACTTAGGAAGGCCCAGGGCATACATCTCCAAACCCCTCCTCAAACCCAAGGCCCAGATCACGTCCCCCAGAGGGTCAGGGCAGGTGGGCTCCACTGTATGATCCAGAGAGGAAAATTCAGCCCCACAGCCAAGCCCGGGCCCCCTGTGACCTAAGGCAGAATTTCAGAACAAACGCTGCTGGGACAAGTACTCACATATCAATGTAGAAAGGACCTTATGTCGTATGGGCAAGCATGAGGCCATCTTTGAGAATCTCCTAGCTCTGGCCAGTGTGGTTCAGTGGATAGCGCATCAGTCTGCACACCAAAGGATCATGGGTTGGATTCACGGTCAATGGCATGTACCTCCTGTAAGCCAAACACTGCTGAGTTCTTTCCATGCCCATCTCATTCATTCTGCCCTGCAATCCGAGGTAGTGACAGTGATTATTCCCATTTCTCAGACAAGGAAACTGAGACTCAGAGAGCTTATATTACTGTTCTGTGTAAGGCCCCTCAGTGCCCAGGCTTGAATCTGCTCATTCATTCAACAACCTTTACTGAGCATGCACCGTGTGCTAAGCCCCATGCCAGGCACTAACACAGAGATGAGTCAGATGAGCCCTTGACCTGGAGGCGCGTACAGTCCAGACTTTGAGCAGGCCAGGACAAACCCATGTGACAGGTACTCTGAAAGTGCCTGGCGGGACACAAGCTGTGGGAACACACAAAGGGAGGGCAGTCATGGAGGGCTTCACAGAGGAGGTAGCAATGGAGCTAGGACCCAAAGGGTGGACAGAATTCACCAGGCTGGAGGAATGCCCTGAAAACGTCAGAGCCCCTGCCATCGTCTTGCCATCCTGAGTTGTGATGTTGGGCTGGACGGGAACATTGAGGCTGCCTGGGGGTTGGGGGGGGGGGGGTGCTGTTATATTCATCTCTGACTGATATATTAGTGCATCTCTCCTCCAGCCAGACAGGTCAGACACCCCTGACCCAGATAGTTGGGCTCTGGCATTTAAGCCTCAACCAGAGAGTGAATCCAGGTTATTTTTAGGATGGCATAGCTGTGCAGGGTGTGACGGGAGCCCTGCGACACCAAGCCCTGTGTCTAAGAGTAACCCTAGGGCCCAAGGACCAGCTGGGAGGGTCCAAGGAGGTTGACATCTTCTCCCCTAGCCCCCAAAGTCCAGCTGCAGCCCTGGGAGAGATGCCCGGGTCCCTGGAGTTCACACCGTGGGACATCTGGGGCCCGTGGGAGAGCCTCTTAGGGGTCTTGTCTGAGTAAGGCAGAGCGCCACTCCGGTCTTGGCTCTGCTCCCTGGTCATCCCCTGCCCCCTGCAAGCCTGTGCTGTCTCCCATCCAGAGGCTCCTTGGAGCCTGGCGCATGACCCTAGGGCCGTGGTTCTCAACCTTCTGGCCCTTTAAATACAGTTCCTCATGTTGTGACCCAACCATAAAATTATTTTCGTTGCTACTTCATAACTGTAATGTTGCTACTGTTATGAATTGTAATGTAAATATCTGATATGCAGGATGGTCTTAGGCGACCCCTGTGAAAGGGTCGTTCGACCGCCAAAGGGGTCGCGACCCACAGGTTGAGAAACGCTGCTCTAGGGTCTCCTCCCTGCCCCCTTCTCAAGCCTGAACTTCCCCAGTTCCTTCAACTTCCAGACCCTCGACACCTCCCGGGGCCTAACCTCTACTCTAGATACTGGTGATGTCTGTCTTATAGCTGGTGTCCTGAAGGCTTCAGGCTGGGCCTAGGGCAGGCAGACCCTCTCAGTAGGATCCGGGTAAATCCCAGCATCCTGTAACCAGCCCCAGACCAAGCCCGTGGTCGGCAGGGGAACTGCTGCCCAGCAAGGCCTCCCCCGCATTGCACTCACACAGTGGATGGTTTTTAAATAAATGAATGAAGAAATTTATAATCATCCCTTGGATGTGTTTAATTCATTGGCTTTTGCCCAGCAGCCCACCCTGTTGAGAGCTGAGTAGCATTTACTGATGGCACACTAGCCAAGTGCCAGGCCTGCATTAAGCGCTGTACCTGTGCTAGTGCAGTAACTCTGCACCACAGTTACTGCAGCCCCCTACTGAGATGAAGAGAGAGGCCCAGAGAGGCTGAGGAACCAATTCGAGGCTACACAGTCAGTGAGCGCTGGTGCTAGCTGGACTTGGAACCCAGGCCTGTCTGACCTGGTTTTTCTAGGAGGCCCTGCTTTTTTCCCAAAAAACCTTTCAGGAGTACCCAGCACTGGGCTCGGTGTTGGGCTCAGAGGTTGTGGCAGTCCCTGTAGGAACTATTACCATCTGATGAGGAAACTGAGTCTCAGTCCACACACACAGCCAGTAAGGAGTGGGCTGGACTCCAACCTGGGTCCACATGGCCCCAAAGCTGGGGCTCTTTCCACCATCACACACCTGCCCCAGAAGCTCACACACCCTCACACACTCACCCCGCAGATGGTCACATACCCCGCGGACTCTCCCGTCACACAGACCTGCACTCTCACATGCACATCTCGCACACTCGATCAACCCCTGCAGGCATAGGGTTTCACACCCGCCTCAGCCACATTACCCCACACACATCCACGTGTGCTGTGCAAATGCCCGCTGCTCACCTCAGAGACTCGCTTTACTCTCCTCACACACAGAGTTCATCACAGGCCCTCCACCCAGAAATAACCGAAGCAGAACAAACACCTTCCAGGAGTGAAAAGCCAGTGCCCACCAAGGCTTGTCTGGAGTCCCTCTGAGTCCCTCACTGCGTCCCTGGGAGCAGTGCTGAAGCCACTTTCATTCATTCCGTTATTCATCATCGAACAAGTGCCCAAGCCAGCCAGGTCTGAGGGGTGGCCAAGGAGAGTGGTGCCAGGAGCCCAGGCTGGTCAGAAAGAGGAGGCAGACCCATGTGCAGTAACCCCAGGAGAGTAGTGATGAGGGCACGAGGGCAGGAAAGAAGTCTCCAGAGTTCCTTGTACAGACAGGTCTCATCTACCCTAGAGCGTCAGGGCAGGTTCCCACAGGCTACATGGACCAAATTATTCTCTCAGACCATCATCCTCCCTCCAGGTACGAGGCCCGGTTCCAGCAGAAGCTCCTCGAATACACAGACTCTAACAACATCGCCTCCCTCTTCCTCACGGCTGCCAACAGATGGCTAGAAGTCCGCATGGCAAGTGCCACCCACCCCCATCCCGGGCCCCAGGACAGGGGCTTCTGATAGGGGTGTGGAGCTCTGCAGAGCAAGGGCCAAACATGGGCCGGCGGGTGGGAAGAGTGTGGAATACCACCAGCTCGTGTGCACACGCAGGGGGGGCACCGAGGCCTCCTGCCTCTCCCAGCCCTGGTGGTCCTCCCAGTGTCTGACCGGAGCCCCCTCTTCTCCATGTTATTGCCTGGGGACTGAGAATCTGAGGTGCGAATAGTGAGAATAGGTGTGTGTTTAACTCTGATGAGTGTGTGTGTCTGAAGTGGGTCATATGACACTTATGTTGTGTACATGTGTGGGCCAGCTGGTGAGACACGTGTGCAGGTGACTGGGGAGCAGGGGGAGCATAGCTGTGTCCTGGGGCTCTTTGTCTCCTGTGGGTCCGGCCTTCACAGGCCTCCTGTGTGTG
This sequence comes from Myotis nattereri, assembly GCF_964212035.1. Classification (NCBI taxonomy): domain Eukaryota; kingdom Metazoa; phylum Chordata; class Mammalia; order Chiroptera; family Vespertilionidae; genus Myotis; species Myotis nattereri. Next base: position 30,531,984 of record NC_138084.1, read on the forward strand.
CTGACATTTACCTTAGTTTGGGGCTAGGGTTGAGTCTCAGCTGAGCTTCTCTCTGCTCTGAAGGGGAGGGGGGAGGTCACTGTGGCTTCAGCCCCCGAGGGCCCAAACCAGCTCCATCCCTCCACAGGAGTACATTGGTGCATGTGTGGTCCTCATCGCGGCCGTGACCTCCATCTCCAACTCCCTGCACAGGGGGCTCTCTGCCGGCCTGGTGGGCCTGGGCCTCACCTACGCCCTAATGGTGAGTGGCAGCGGCCAGGTCAGGGGAGGGATCAGAAACCACGCTCAGGATATCCCGGGGCACCTCTCCCAAATGAGATACCCCCGGGCCTTACCCCAAGCTGCTCGGAGTCTGATGCCAGAGGGACCATGCAGGCAGGAGAGCCCAGGCCCCAGACGGATGGTGGGTAAGGAACTCATGTCTCCCTGTGCTGCTGGGTAGGGCCACCTGAACAGCCAGCCAGTAGGCAGCAAAAGATATGGGGGGGGGGGGGGTGGAACAGGCCCTCCTCAGCCATAAGAAGAGCATCCTGGTGGCCAGGGATAGACCATGTGGTCACTGATGTGCCTGGCTCGCTCCCCACAGGTCTCCAACTACCTCAACTGGATGGTGAGGAACCTGGCGGACATGGAGATCCAGCTGGGGGCCGTGAAACGCATCCACGGGCTCCTGAAAACGGAGGCAGAGAGCTACGAGGGGCTGCTGGGTGAGGGGTGCAGGAGGGCTTCTGGGGAGAGGGCCAGGAGGAGGGGTGTGTTTGGGTGGAGGGGCCCAGGAGGGAGCCTGGGGGTAGGGTACTCCTGGATACCAGCTGTGGCCCTTGCCTGGTGGCTGACCCCCAGCCCGGCCCCCAGCACCCTCGCTGATCCCCAAGAACTGGCCGGACCAAGGGAAGATCCAGATCCAGAACCTGAGTGTGCGCTACGACAGCTCCCTGAAGCCCGTGCTGAAGCACGTCAACGCCCTCATCTCCCCAGGACAGAAGGTCAGGGCGGAGGGCACAGGGCGGGCCACCCCACAGAGTCACCTCGGGGCCCTCCAGGGTCCTTCAGTTCTCACACCCATTCAGAGCCCCAGGCCCCTCACCTGGCATGGCTCAGCCCACCTCTCCCATCCCTCCCTCTCCCCTTCTCCTCCTGCTGCCCTCACTCACTCACCCTGGAGGACACCTCAGACTCCCCTGGTTAAAGCGGCTTTGTCAGCACCCCCAAGCCCACTGCAAATGGTCAGACTGTCCCAGGGCACTGCCCCCTGAGTTTCAGAGCAGGGCCTTAGGGGCAGAGTGTGAGGCCACCCTTGTCCCAGGGAGGGAGCCCCCATCTGGCCCTCTGCCCTGCCTCTCTGACTGATTCCCTCTTCCTCACCCCCACTCTGCTCTCTCTGCCACTGCCCCTCTCCTTCCATCTTTTTGTCACTATCTCTGTCTCTGTATTCGTTCTTTATTGTCGTTTCTGTTGGTACCCAAGGGCCAGGAAGCGATGCGGACAGAAATGGCTCCAGTTTAAGGTGGGACGCACAGACACAGCCTGCACACCACACTCAGCCACCCAGGCCTCCTGCCACACCCGTGCACAGAGAGACACACTAGTGCCCCCAACTCTCCTGCAGCCAAGCCAGGCCCACACCCAGGCCCAGGCAAATGGGCATCTACACCTGCACTTGCTGGCGGGTCCCCATGGGAGCCCCCTCGGGGCCCACTGCAGGAAACAAGTCCAAACCCGGGCCCAGCCCTGGCCAAGCAGAAGCTGCTGAGAAAGCCAGGACAAGAGGATGTGCTGTGACCCCCAGCCCCGCGCACCCCCTTAGCTAGCACCAGAGGCTCCCGGCGCCCTCAGGCTCCCAGCGCCCTCGCAGCTTACCTGCTCCTCTCTTTCCAGATTGGGATCTGCGGTCGCACCGGCAGTGGGAAGTCCTCCTTCTCTCTCGCCTTCTTCCGCATGGTGGACATGTTCGAAGGTGAGTGGCATGGCGGGCACCCCACAGGCTCCCACAGCCACCAGATGAGCCTCAGGCCTGGTGTATGGTCAGATGCACAGGAGCCCCGCAATCAGTGTCTTCCCCTGCATCTCATGGGGACCCCAGCCCCAGCACCATGGTGCCCACCCTGTAGCATGGTCTCCACGCAGGGCGCATCATCATTGACGGCATCGACATCGCCAAACTGCCGCTGCACACCCTGCGCTCGCGCCTCTCCATCATCCTGCAGGACCCCGTTCTCTTCAGCGGCACCATCCGGTGAGCCCCGGGGCCCCGCCCAGGCCTGGCCCAGCCCCATCCATCGAATCTGGAGCACAAACTGGAGGGGTGAACAAGGCCAGGAGCACGAGGGGCTGGAGCTGGTTCTTCAGAGGAGTTTTACCCTCCTGCCCTTCTCTTTCTCCTTAGGCCTGGGCAGGCCCTGGTCCCTAAGGGTACCCCTCCCCTCAGGTCAATCAGTTCTCACTCACTGCTCCCTTCAGCAGCCTCACGCTCTGCAAGGCCCGTGGGGATGGAGCCAGGACCCTGCTCCCCTCCCTACGGGGCTTTCCGTGTCACCCCCCAGATTTAACCTGGACCCAGAGCGGAAGTGCTCCGACAGCACTCTGTGGGAGGCCCTGGAGATAGCGCAGCTGAAGCTGGTGGTGAAGGCGCTGCCAGGAGGCCTGGGTAACGACTGCGGGCTGAGCAGCTGGTCAGGCACTAACGGACGCCCGGATGTCCGAAAGGGCTGGGGAGGGAAAGCTCATGCCTTGGGCTTGTCCAGAGTTTGGAGTCTGAGGTCTGGCAGGACCCCAGAGACCATCTAGTCTTCGCTCTCCCCATTCAGGAGCTCAGAGGTCAAGTGACTTGCCCCGGGTCACACAATGGTCAGTTCAGGGTCTGGCACCGAGAGGACAGTCGGGGCCCCTGTGAGACAGAGCTTCCAGCTCCCCAATCCCATGGCCATACGCTCAGTCCCGCCCTTCCCTGCCCACCTGCCTGCCCAGTCCTTGCGGAAAGAGGGAAAGAGAACCATCTGGGGAATCGCAAGCGCAGGGCGCTCCTGCGGCTCCTGGGAGACTGCCCCACCCGGGTCGCTGCATTTGCTGGGCCCCTTTGGCAGCAGAGGCCGGCCACGCCTTGGCTTCAGAGAATCACGCCACCAAGGCCCCCACATGTGGAGCACACGCTCAGTGCACACAGCCCTCCCAGAACTGCCCAGGGCCCAGCAGCACACACTCCAGAGGGTGCTCTTCTCGTTGTAACCCATGCAGGTGGCATCCGTGTTGTTGTGTAAGGCATGGCAACCCTACACACCTGTACTCACCACACACACTCACATATTTGCTCCTGTACAGACATTTCTGAGCCCCCGCCCCCCAAGCCACACTATCTACTCTACTCACAACCCAAGATTCACTCAGCCCTGCTCCTCTCCTGGGCTGATTTCAGATGCCATCATCACAGAAGGCGGGGAGAATTTCAGCCAGGGCCAGAGGCAGCTGTTCTGCCTGGCACGGGCCTTTGTGAGGAAGACCAGCATCTTCATCATGGACGAGGCCACGGCTTCCATTGACATGGCCACGGTTGGTCCTGGGCTCATCCACGGGGTGGGGGGCTTGGAGAGGGTGGGTGGCTTAGGGGGAAATTTGCATAAAGTAGCCCTGAAGTCCAACATGTTGCCTTGAACATCAAGGCCATTTGTGACAGATAAGGCAAAGGGCTGGGGACCCTGACTCCAGCTAGTCCTTGGGCATGTCCATAATCCACATACACACAAGCTGCCCACGCAGATCCACGGCAACTTCACACCTGTCCCCCACCACAGCACCCCCCCACATAAGCTCACAGCACACACACAAGCACAGAGCTGAGCTCCTTGAATGCTAGGAAGCCAGTCAGTCCTATGTGGACTAGGGCCAGACAGAGGGAGGAGGTGGGCCTAGGATTGGGGTCAAATGGGAGCTGGGCCACAACCCTGGGCCCCACATCCCCAAAGCTAGGCCAGACCACAACCACTGGGCAGGTGAGCCAACAGCTGCTGCTCCAACCTGGCAGGAAAACATCCTCCAGAAGGTGGTGATGACGGCCTTCGCAGACCGTACCGTGGTCACCATTGCGGTAAGGGGCCCGTTGAGGGGGTGCAGGGTGGACACCCAGTGAAAGAGCAGCCCTTGGGCTCACTGGGACCTGGTAATCAAGAGGGGACCCTGGGGCAGGGCAGGGTAAGGAGTCTAGAAGGCTGGCAGGAACCCTGGATTGCAGGATTTGGAGTGGGGAGGATTTGTACCTGCTATCCTCAGACCTCCCCTCTCTTTCTTCAAGTTCCAAGCCTCCCTCCTCACCCCTTCCCAAGGCCCAGTGAGCTAGGCTAGGGTTACATCTCCATAGGAAATGGGGGGTGGGGGTCTCTGAGACTTGAAGCCTGAAGTCTGGGGCAGAGCTGAGACCTGGTGAAGGGAAAGGACGTCATCAGTGAATGGGAGGCTTGGAATCACAGCCACCTCAGAAAAGGGCAGTCACCGCAGAGCCAGGACATTCTGGCCACATGCCTCCTCCTCCTCCAAGCTGCAGGAAGGATGCCCTCGGCTGCCCCGGCCTTCCCCCACCACCCTGACCAGCCCCCTCCTGCTCCATTCAGCACCGTGTGCACACCATCCTGAGTGCAGACCTGGTGATTGTCCTGAAGCGTGGCGCCATCCTCGAGTTCGACACGCCAGAGAAGCTGCTCAGCCGGAAGGACAGCGTCTTCGCCTCCTTCGTCCGTGCAGACAAGTGACCTCCCGGAGCCCAAGTGCCATCCCATGCCCCATCCTGGCCTCACCTCCCACCTGGGTTTTCTAACTGTAAATCACTTGTAAATAAAGAGATTGATTATTTCCTACCAGAGGCCTTGGATCTGGTGGGCAGGGGCTGGGCGGACTGTGGGTCCAGTGGAGCCAGCATGATTTTGGCATCAAGCAGACCTGAAGAAGCTGTGTGAGCTCGGGCAAAGCGGCTTTCCTTGTCTGCGAAGTGAGGGTTGTATTAGCGTCCTAGGGCTGCCATCACAAACTAGCAAAGACTGTATGGCTTAAACGACAGAAATTTATTTCTGACAGTTCGGGAGGCTGGAAGTCCAAGGTCAAGATATCGCAGATTTGACTTCTGAGGCCTCTCTCCTTGGTTGCAGACAGCCACTGTCCAGCTAATGTCCTCACATGGCCATTCCTCTGTATGCACATCTGTGGTGTCTCTCTCTTTTCTTGTTAGGATGCCAGTCATCTTGGATTAGGGCCCTGCTCCTATGACTTCATTTAACCTAATTACCTCTTCACAGGACCTATCTCCAAATACAGTCACATTGGTGGGGGGGGGGGGGCTTCAACATATGTTTTTGGGGGCAACACATAAGAGTTATAGCATTTTGTGATTATCTCATCAGGTAAGGTAGCAGATCTCCTTATAGCTTGGTCCCCTTCCTTCTCACTTTAATTCCTGGACTGAAATTGTGGGACCCCAAGTACCTTGGATTAGCACTATTTCCCCTGCAAATAACAGGAACCCCATGTGGCTTAAATAAAAACTAGAGTTATTATCATATGTGACTGAGAAGGGCAGGAGGTGTGCTACTTCAAGCACGCTGGATCCAGGTGTTTGACCTCAGGATGTGTCTCTATTTCTGGTTCCATCTTCCTCTCCCTCCCCAGTGACAGATGGTCACTAGCAGCTCCAGCTTACCCTACCCCTCTGAAAAAGAGATGCTTTCTCCTAATAGTTCCAGCAAAAATCTTGGGAGCAAATCTCAATTGACCAACTTGGGTCACATCCCTGCCCCTAGTCATGTGGTCAGAGGATTGGAACAAACTGGCTGGCTAGGTCTGGACCACATGCCCCATCTCCATCCTCCATGCAGGGACATTCAGAAATAGGAGATGCTGGCCCTCCAGAGGGAGAGCACAGTGCATGCCACAAGTCAGCCAGGTAATGGCTGGGAGATGCTGGGGCCCACAGGGGAGGCCAAAACAGCTGTCCTCAGACTCCATCTGCATCTTGAAACAGGAGAGCAGGGTATGAAACTCAGCCAAGAAATGGCAGGTGCTCGTTTGCATATCATTTTATTATCATTTACATGTTGCCTTCAGTACTGGCTGTACCAGGCCCTGGGGGTGCAGACCCAGGAGCCTTGGGCCTGCATTCATCTTGTTTGCAAGGGGGTCAGAGCCATACAACATAAGTCAAACCCACCAGTCATTGGAGAGGGGCCCAACACAAACCCTTCTGGATGTTCTAGGAGCCACGGGAGCTCAGAGAGGGGGAGTCCTTTAAGGCTGCCTGGAAAAGGCAGGATTTGAGTTGGGCATGGGAGGGATAGGAATTATATAGGCAGAGTTGGATAAAAATGGCCCATTTAGTGGTGGATGGGTGACATAAATTCAGACAGCCTTAAATGCCAGGACAAGAAGTCTGGGATAAGCCTATGACCAAAAGGGAAATGGAGAAGTTTTTTAAGTAAGAAAGAGACTTGAGGGAGATGAGTATGAGGAGGTACAGGATGAAGCAGGGCAGGAGGCTGAGCTCTTTGGATAGTGGGCTCATCCTTCTGGAAAGGGTAGAGCAGGAAATAGCTGAGGCCTCAGGGCCACACTGTGAGGTAGGGCCTGGCCTTTCCAGCTCTGAGATGCCTCTGGGGCCCCAGGAGCTCCCTTCACTACGGGACCTCCCAGGAGCAGAGCCTAGGAGGAGAAGAGGATCTCCATCCTCCTCTGCCCACCCTACCCCCAAGGAATTGAAGTAGCAGGGGCAAGGTCCACACTGAAGCCTTGCAGGGATGCCCAAGGCAATCCTGGCCCAAACCCCTCTATAGCATCCCTAATGACCTGCCAACCTTGACTTGGATACCCTACAGACGTGGGTCATCTCTGGCTATTAGAACTGACTCTTCCCTGCATGAAATCGAAGACTGCCTCTGTTCCACTCAGTGTCTATACTGGGTCTACACTTGGGGCCACACAACACTACTAGTCCATCCTTCTTGGACCTCAAGGGTTTCTGCAGTCGTGCCCAAACTCTCGAGAGAGGGCAGTGATTTTCAAGTCACCTTTTCTGATAACTGAACAGCTGTAGTTGCTCCAGAGGTTTCCTGTGTAATCCTGTCTCCTTGAGCTTCCCACTCTGCTCATCCTGTTTTCCCCTCCCCGCCATAGACACTGTACCTCAGCCCAAGATCATGCTTATTCTAAGTATAGTGTTCTGTCTGCTGATGGGTATGGGAGAGAAAGAGGAAAACTCAATATGAAAGCCACACCTGGCCCTACTGAGGCCCACAAACCCACTGTCCTTAACTTCCCAGCCTCTGCCTCAAGCCCCCACTCCAACCAATGAACACACATGGGTCAGGGGTTCCTCCATAAGGTTCTGAGCCCCAGAAAGGGAGTGGGGCTAGTACTGCCACAATAGAGACCAAGCAGCCTTTCCCTTTCAGCCAAGAATGGGGGCCTCCCATCTGGGGCCCAAGCCATAGGGCAACCCTAGGCTAACACCTGCAGCAGAAACCACTCCTGTCCAGGCCAAGAGCCTGAGTCCTCAGTGCCCACGTCGGCCCTAATACAGCCCCACAGACCCGAGTGCCTCCCGTTAACTAAGGTAGAAGAAATCCAGCTTTGGGTGTGAGGAGGTGTGAAGCAAGTGCCAGTAACTCAACCCCTCTTTGAAATGCAGGGCTGGGGTGGGGCAGTCATGATTGAAAAGATGCAACCACCCAGGCTCCTGTATCCAGCATCCCTGTAGCGGCTGTTAAATTGTGTTCCTACACCTTCTCAGGTACCTCCCCCACCCCCATCCCCACCCCCGGGGAGGGGCACCGTGGATTTCATCAGATTCTCAAAGGATCCCTGACTCAGAAGGGGTTAAGAACATCCTCCAAAGAGAAGAAGCAGATAGCTGAGAAGTCATCAGGGCCTCCTAATCTCCCCGGGTCGGTTATGCAGCCCCTCGGTGCCTCCTTCCTCTGGGAACCGCAAAGCCAGTGCTGCACTCGGAGGCGGATATTGACCCAACAGAGGATGGGGAAATTGGGGGATGGAAGCCAGGGCGAGAGGAGCTGCCATCCCGAGTGGGAGGGCAAGCCACGACTTCTTCCCCCCTCCCCCCCCCCCCGATCCCGCCCTAATGTCAGAGACTGCGGGCCGGAGGGACCTCTTTTTGCCCATCCGATGGGACAAATCCCCAAGGCCAGCCGGTGAGTCTGGAGAAAGCAGGCAAAGGGAGGTGACCGGCGAGGGGCGGGGCTTGACTCTGTGCCCGCCCCGCTCCGGTTCAAGAACAGGTCGGGCTCCCCCTGGCGGCCCTGGGCCCCGTCCCCCACTCCACTGCTCCGGTGCCCCTCGCCCTGGATCTTCTATAGACCCCGACCTTGCACGGGTCGTCTCCGCGGACTGACGGACGGACGAGCGGAGGACGGGCCGCTGCGAGCCCCAAGGCAGAAGGGGGCGGGGAGGCGATGGCCGCGGCTTGAGGAGCAGGAGCAGGTGCCGCGGCAACACGCGGGCGGGGCCGGGAGCGAGCGCGGGGCGGGGGCGCGGCGCCGGCGTGCGTGCGGCCCGCTGGGGGCCGGGAGGCCCCGACTCCGGAGTGAGCGGGTCAGGTCGTGCCGGGGGTGAGGGGATCGGAGCGGCGCCGGGCGGGGTGGTGGCTCCGGAGGGCGCAGGATCCCAAGGAGACAGAGAGGACGAGAGCTGGAGGGGGATCGGAGAGCGGGGAGCGGCCAGACCGCTGCAGGGGGTGGGGTGGGAGAGAGGGGCCATACCTGCAGGTGAGCCTGGGGCGTGGGCAGGGTATGAAACCAGCCTGGAGGGGACCCGGGGACAGAAATGGGTGAGGTCTGGTCAGTTGATAATAACCAGAGGTGTTAAATGCCACAGTGGAAGAGGTGGGTGAGAAGGACGGCTGGGTGGGGAGACAGGGTCTTAGACCGGGGTCCTCACCCCCCACCCCGGGGTGGCCAGTAGGTGGGGGATTGTTGAGCTGCGATCCAGGTGGGGAACCGGTAGGGTGGGGGCTCACGAGGCGATGGGCAGGTGGGCTGAGGTGTGAGACGGGTGTAAAAAGTGAAGCAGGGGCCAGATGGAGGCGGGGATGAGTCTGGTTGGGGAGGCGTCTCAGGAGTGAGGCCAGACAGGCTGAGGGTGGCCCCAGAGTGGAAGGTACCCAGGGAAGGGACTCTACAGTGAGGCTGGAGGCTGGTCAGGGGGCACCCCGATGAGGGACGCCTCTCCCTGGTGGCCGCTGGAGCCATGCTGTCCCGCAAGGGCATCATCCCTGAGGAGTACGTGCTGACCCGGCTGGCAGAGGACCCTGCCGAGCCCCGGTACCGGGCCCGAGAGCGGAGGGCCCGCTTCGTGTCCAAGAAGGGCAACTGCAACGTGGCGCACAAGAACATCCGGGAGCAGGGCCGCTTCCTGCAGGACGTGTTCACCACCCTCGTGGACCTCAAGTGGCCGCACACACTGCTCATCTTCACCATGTCCTTCCTGTGCAGCTGGCTACTCTTCGCCATGGTCTGGTGGCTCATCGCCTTCGCCCACGGGGACCTGGCTCCTGTTGACCTGGCCCCTGGAGAGGGCGCCATGGTGCCCTGCGTCACCAGCATCCACTCTTTTTCCTCCGCCTTCCTTTTCTCCATTGAGGTCCAGGTGACCATCGGTTTCGGCGGGCGCATGGTGACGGAGGAGTGCCCACTGGCCATCCTGATCCTCATTGTGCAGAACATCGTGGGGCTCATGATCAACGCCATCATGCTGGGCTGCATCTTCATGAAGACGGCCCAGGCCCACCGGCGAGCCGAGACCCTCATCTTCAGCAAGCACGCGGTCATCGCCCTGCGCCAAGGCCGCCTCTGCTTCATGCTGCGCGTGGGCGACCTCCGCAAGAGCATGATCATCAGCGCCACCATCCACATGCAGGTGGTGCGCAAGACCACCAGCCCTGAGGGCGAGGTGGTGCCCCTCCACCAGGTGGACATCCCCATGGAGAATGGAGTGGGCGGCAACAGCATCTTCCTGGTGGCTCCCCTCATCATCTACCACATCATTGACGCCAACAGCCCACTCTACGACCTGGCGCCCAGCGACCTGCACCACCATCAGGACCTCGAGATCATTGTCATCCTGGAAGGTGTGGTGGAAACTACGGGCATCACCACCCAAGCCCGCACCTCCTACCTGGCCGATGAGATCCTGTGGGGTCAGCGTTTCGTGCCCATTGTGTCTGAGGAGGATGGCCGCTACGCCGTGGACTACTCCAAGTTTGGCAACACCATCAAAGTGCCCACGCCACTCTGCACGGCCCGCCAGCTCGATGAGGACCGCAGCCTACTGGACGCTTTGACGCTCGCTACGGCCCGCGGGCCACTGCGGAAGCGCAGTGTGGCCATTGCCAAGGCCAAGCCCAGGTTTAGCATCTCGCCGGATTCCCTGTCCTGAGCCGTGGTCCCTTGGGCTCTCGCCCCACATGTGTGTGCACATGGGCAGTGTGATACGATATGTAGAGTGGACATGGTGTGGGCCTGTTGGCCAGGTCAGGATCTGGTGTGAGGCCGGGCCCTTCCCAGCTCAGCCTCCCCCCTGCTGCGCTCGCCCAGGGTGTTACAAGGCATTGTCACTACCTATTTCTGGTCTCAGTAGGAGCCTGTACTGGGTTATTTTTGTCCCTGCTCCTCCCAGCCCCAACTCAGGACTGGTTGGTGCCCCTCCCCAGACTCAAGGCTGGGGAAACTGTGGGAAGTGTCAGGCCCTAACGCTGGATCTCCAGCTACTCCTGGAGCCCCATGATCAACCAGCCACAGCTGGGCAGATGGCTGGGGAAGAACAGTTCCCAGGTTGGGGGCCTGCTGCTGTGTTTCTGTGGCCCCAAGAGGTGCCTGTGGTCAGGCCCCAGCCACCCTTGCTCCCTGAAAACGTGATGAGCTAAAGAGTGGGCCAGCTGGGGAGGGCAGGCAGTGAGGGAGCTCATTCCTGCTGGAAGATTGGAGGTGTGGAGCCTGCACAGACAGGGGCAGGCTGAGGCTCACAGGACTCCCCTCCACGAGGCAGGCTCCTGCAGGGAGGAAATGGCTGAGAAGGCTCAGCTGCACTGAGACCTCTCAGGCACAGGGAGGGGGGATGGGCACTGCTCTCCTACCCTTTGCCCCAACACCAAGGCTTCTATGGTGAGGGCTCCGTGGGCTGGGGCTGCCTGTTCCCATCCTGTCCCATTCTGTCCCCCACCCTCAGACGCTGGGGTGGGCTGGGGCAGACACTGGCATGCCACGCAGAAAGAGGCTGAGGAGAAGGGGGTCTTGAACCCACCACACTCACTCAGCCTCAGACCAAACTCTGGTCCTGGCTCCCCACCAGAGGCTGCCACTGACTTTGTCCAGAGAGTGACCATGGAGGGTCTAGGTGTTGCTAGAAAAGGAGATGCCGGAAAGCTCAGGATGGTGGGGGTGAGCAAGGTCCTTGAGGTGAAGGGGCCCTTGGCCCTGATGGGCTTGGCCCCAGGCCTGGACTCTTGGAGCAGTGTTGTGTGTACTTACCCATAATTCTGCCTTCTCCTTGTCAATAAAGCCTTCTGCCTTCATGACTCTAACTCTGGGCTGTTCTTGCTGGGGAAGCAGGAGGCATGCTGGTGGACAGGGAGGGGAGGGCTGGGGCTGCCAGCCCACGTTCCAGAGGTGCCATGGAGTATAGTCCAGGAGCCCTGGAAAGAGGCCTGAGACTGGCCCTCTTCCCCAGTTCAAGGAGGCACTTCCCCTTTTGCTTCAGGCAGCCCAGCTCTGCCAACCTGTCTGGCCATTTCAACCTTTGGGCACTCACCACCAGTCTTATTGCACTGCCTTCACTCTCAGGAACCTGTAGCAAAGCTGGGGTGCTCAGGGAGAGAGGTGGGGACGTCCTGTGCATTAGTGTAGTGATTGGAGCATAAGCCCCTATGCCAGCTGCCTGCGTTCAAATCCTGGCTCTAGCTCTAAGACTTTGGTCAAGTAACTTAACCTCTCTGTGCCTCAGTTGCCTCATCTCTAAAGTAGGGATACTAATAGTACCTACCTCATAGAATTGTTGTGGGAGGAAGTGAAAAATATACGTATGTAAAATGCTTTCGTATCTGGTCCATAATAAGTGCTCAATAAATGTTAGCTATTGTGATTGCTATAGCATCAGCCACATGATGAGACAGCTGACCAAGCAGATGTTACCCAAGAGAGGGGGTGCTATTGCATTTCCCCTCGGTGATGAGAGTCTCTCTGCCTGATCTTATTTTCTTCACAGTTGCCCCTTGAACTAATCTCAGGAGCTGGGGCTGCACGTGTTACCTGGTCTTCTTATCTCCATCTCACCCCCTCAGTCCATCTTTGATGCAGCCACCAGTGGTCTTATTAAAAAGGTTTATGATCATACCCTCCTATGTCAACCACCTGCAGTAGCCCCCATAGCTTTCTAGGTCAAGGCTAGACCCATAGCCAGCCATTTCAGCTTTACCTTCTTTCCAGCTTTGCAGTTCACAGTGGCCAGGACCCTGTGCACCCTCCCACTCCCCTGGCCGCCTTACTATCCCCTCTTTGCATATAACATTGACCTTCCTACCTCTGAGCCTTTGCCAATGTTACTCCCTTTGCCTGGACTGCCCAGGCTTCATGTCTGCCTATTGAAATCCATAAAAGTTCAGGCCAAATGATGCCTCCTTGAAGCCTTCCCTGATTGCCCTGGAAAGACATGGTCCTTCCCCCTTCATCTGTGTCTGTGGGCATTCTACCTTTGCTTGAATTTTTAGGTCTGTCTCCCCTCCCCCAAGTCCACAGCTCCTTGAGATCAGGGACTATGTCTGATTTAGCCCTGTGCCTGGCACTGAGTAAGTGCTGGATGAATGATGGATGGATGGATGGATGGATGGATGGATGGATGAATGGATGGATGGTGTACATGACAAGCCAGAGTTATTGCTGCAGTTTGGGGCCTGCGGAGGGCTTTTGTTGGATCAGGGAGAGTTTGTCCCAGGCTACTCGAGAGGCAAGGCTGAGAGTCAGGAAGCTGCTGCTGCTGCAGTTCCAAGCTCTAAGCTGCCTCCTCCCTGCACCACACAGTCCCCTAGCGTTGCTGAGCTGACCCATTTCTGGTTTAAAGGAAAAAGAGATGAGAAGCTACTGAGAGTCAGCCCAGAATTTCTGGGGGCAGTGCCTGGCTCTTGGGACTTATATTAGCTGTTCTTAGGGCCAGAGGAGGGGCCAGACCCACTGTGAAATACCTTAGCAGACCATCCTTATTGACTCCATCCAGAGTAACCTTCCTCCCGCCCTCAGACCTTAAGCCGCTGGTGACAGTAGAACTGAGGGCTCAGCGCCACCTGCTGGTCACAGAGAAGACCTACTTGATACCAGAAAATCAAGGCCACTGGTCACTGGAAGAGAGACACCCCCAGCCTTAAGGCTTAGCTCAGGGAGAAGCTGGAAAGTTTCAGCCATGGAGAGGAAGTATCAAGCCTTTCTTTACCCTTGTGAATGTTCTTGTCCACCGGTAGTGCCCCTTCCATTTGAGGGCATCCCTGGTTTAAAGCACTGGACTCACCTGGCCAAAGAAGGTCCCCTGAGCTCCACTCAGCCCAGCAGGAGCTACTGTGAGCACTTCATTTCTGATATGCTGCCTCCAGGACAGCACTGGACATCACATAAGAGCAGACATCAGCCCGTGCTAGTCCACACCCTGCGTGCAGAACTGGCTCTCCCGAGTCCCCGTGGACACGGGAGGGAAGCACCTCGTGTCACCACGGTCCAGTGCTGATGGAGGCACTGTTCTCCAAGTTTGCAGATGAGGAAACAGGATCAGGAGTGACATTCACTTGCTAAAATCTCACAGCTAGTAAAGGACAGGCCCAAGACTCGAGCCTGAGTCTGTCCGAGGCTGCTGCACAGTCCCAGTGACCCGAGCTCCAGCTTTCACTAGGGGCACCACCCTTCCTAAGTGTCAGATCCACCACAGAAAGACAGTCGTCTCTAGACCAAGAGTAAGAGGGAGACTGTAACTCAGGAAGCCCCTGGGCCTCCCTGAGTCCCAGATTTGAGACTGATGGCAGGCTAAGCTGTGGTAATGACTATGGATTTGGCATCTCCAGCCAGTCACGTGGCCCTTCTGCTGGAGAGGACTCGCCCAGCTTCTTCAGGACCCACTATCCACAGGTGGCATCCTCCCAACTCCATCCTGCAGGTGAGCTCCTACCCAGAAGCTTTCCTTAAGGAGAACTTCCCCAAGGAGCTTTCTACCAAGGTGGCTCCCTACATGTCTCCGGGCTCACCTCTGACCTATCCCCAGGTCCAGGTATCAGACGCCTCATGTAGTACCAAGACATGCAGAAGACTTTGGGGAAGAAGATATGAATTTTGCATGCCAAAGACTTGTTGACCCCAGACTAGGACAGGTGTGAAGGACAACAGATGTGGTCCAGCTTGAAAGAAGCTGGGGAAAGAGAGAACAGTGGGATTCAAGTCCGACTGTGTTTCAGAGAGTGAGTTTATCACACTACATTCTAAATGATTGGCATCCTCTCTGCCAGGTCCACCTGCCTGGGGCATTGTATGTCTTCGTGGAAGGGGAAGCAGGTGCTACCTACACCCCCTACTCTATTTCCACTCTGGACAGGCCCAACTCTGAAGTGACAGGAAAGGCAGGTCACTTACGCTGGCCAACTTGGGTACAGGCGTTTCTCCTGACCTCAGGCACTGACACCATGGAGTGGGGAAGTAATGCAAAGTGCATATGCAACTACACAAATGTATTTCCTTCCCTGGGAGGAGCAAGGGTGTACAGGAGTACAGGCCAGGTGAGCGGTACCCAGAAGTGGTCTTCAGCCACACACCTCCTCTTCATGAAGGAGCATCATTCCTTGCAGCACAAATGTGTCCCAAACTCCACCTCCACAGACCATCAGCACCCAAAGTGAAGAGAACCAGACTTTGAGAAGCCCTGCCTCTATGTTCTCTTTATTTGATCCATTCCAGTTTTCTTCACAAGGCCATTATTACTGCGGAAGAGAAGTCACTTCAGGGTAACCCAGAGAGAAGTAAACGCAGTACAGTTCTGACTGAGATCCTTGTTAACGTCCTACTGTGTCCTTGGTTTCCCATCCATCTTGGAAGTAGAAGAATGAAAATCATCCCATAATTCTGCCTCTTTTGCGCCTCTCTTGAGGTCTCTCAGGGTCTGATCAGCATACTTATATCTGACTTTAGTAACTCCTTGATGCCTTTTTTCCCTACATCATAGATTCTCTTCAGTCAATAATGTCTAATTACTATTCCCCATGTTTTATAGCTAATATTTTCATCTTCCCTATAAAAAGACCCCATTTGTGATTTCCCCCATCTAATTATATTTTATTTCTTTTCCCCTTGCATTATTTTATCACAGTCTCTACAAAATTATATTTCTTTTACTAAATTTATAAAGTTTCCTCTGCTTTACTACTTTTTCCAAAGGGTGTCATTCTCTTTCAACCCACTCTCTTTCAATCACTAGAAACACCTTTGAACTACTTCCCACTGTGCCATGTGCCTCCTTCCACTTTGAAATTTATTGGTTGCTCTAATTATATTCTCAGAACAGGCACCAACCACATTGATGCTGTGATCCCCACAGGCCACCACTAAAGGCCACTCTAACTCACCCTCAAGTGTGAGTTCAGCTATGGGGGGTCTGTTCTATCCATCCCTCTAAACCAGGGATTTTCAACCTTTTTCATCTCATGGCACACATAAACTAAATTCTGCAACACACCAAAAAATATATTATATTGTCTATTTGACACAAAAAAATAGGTATAATTTTGATTCATTCACACCAGACAGCTATTGTTGTTGGCTGTTGTCATTTGACAATCTAAGGGAAAAGATTCGTGCCCCTGACTAAATAGTTAGAAATTGCATGTTTTAAAAATTCTTGTGGCACACAGATTGAAAATCACTGCTCTAAGCCAAGAGAATCGCAAATTAAGTTATGTCTCCGTGCTAATTGCACCAGTCCTGAGTGATCTAAGAATTGTTTCTGAGTCACTACTCCATCCAGTAGAGATGGGAACAGGGCTTCTCTGCCCCACAAAGGTCCTGAAATACAGCTGCATATCCCTGATAACTGCATTCAGAACCACACTGTATGTTCCATGACCAACACCTGACATGAGACCCTCCACAGCCCTGTCAGCCTGTCCTGGCTGAGGTGCCCATACTTCTATCCAATTAGGAATAGCATCAGCCACCTTGCTCCAGTCACAGAAAATAATGCAAGGGCCAAACACACCAACTATCAGGTCCTCCTCTAAGAACAGACTAGAACTGTACAGAGGAAGCCTCTCCTCTAGATCTAATTAATGATCAAGCTCATGATTCACAGCCCAACCTCACACCCTGGATCTTCCTTGGTAATCAATCCTATGTAATAAAAGCCCAGTGACCAAACGGCGGAATGACCAGAACGACCAGTCGATTAGTCGCTATGACACACACTGACCACCAGGGGGCAGACGCTCAACACAGGAGCTGCCCCCTGGTAGTCAGTGTGTTACCACAGTGGGAGCGCCCGTGGGTTGACCAGGATGAGCGGCTGCTCAGGCTGCAAACCCGGGGCCTACAGGCAGGAATCCAGGCTGCGACTGCCTCCTCACTCCAGGCTCCTCCTCCTTGCTCCCTGCCACCTCCTCCAGACACCCACAGGCCGCACAGAGCCACCGCCAGGCTCACAGAGTTGACCCCGGAGGCGGGTTCGTGGCTGCTGCAGGACTGAGGCCTACTCCGCTGCCTCTCAGTGCTATTGTCCCTGGGCCCGGCCGACCTGGTCCCCTGGAGAGGCGAGTGCTCTGGCTCCATGGAAGATGCCGGACCAGGGAGCAGCTGCTCAGAGTGCGGGTCCACAGCCAGGGGATGAGAGGCACTCCCACAGTGGGCCTATCCCTGCAGGCCACACACCCCAACAGTGCACGAATTCTGTGCACCGGGCCTCTAGTATGGTATATTGATTAAAAATCCAAGCTCCACGCTTTACTAATCATGAGATAGAGGATAAGTCACTTATTTTCTAGCAAAGAATAACTCAGCCATAAATAAAGGGGAATATTTTTATTCATATACTGGCATGTACAGATTGAAGTCACTGAACATAAATAGAATATGAAATGGAAACTGGTCACAGTCTGCAGACAGTATTGCTTTCCTTCCCCCCCCCCTCCCTTTTTTTAATTGAGGTATAATTGACATATAACATTATATGAGTTTCAAGTGTACAGGATAAAATTTGATATTTGTATGTATTGCAAAATAATCACTACAATAAGTCTAATTTAAATTCATCACCATACAGTTACAAATATTTTTATGATGATATTTTAAGATTTACTTTTAGCAACTTTCAAATACGCAATACAGCATTATTAACTTGAGTCACTGTGCTATCACATCCCATGACTTATTTATTTTAAAACTCAAAGTCTGTACCTTTTGATCCCCTCACCCATTCCTCCCCCTTCTTGTCCCCAACCTCAAGCAACCACCAATCTGTTCTCTGTATCTATGAGCTCATTTGGGGGGGTACTTTTTTAGATTCACATATAAGTGAGATCACACCTATCTTTCTCTTATTTAACTTAAAATACTGCTCTTAAGGCCCATCATGTTGTCACGAATTGCAAGATTTCCTTCTTTTTTATGCCTAAATAATATTCCATTGTGTGCACAGTAATATGCATTATGATGTTTTGAGGAACAATGGACTGATCACATATACAACAGTGGACCCATAAGCTCACAGTGGAGCTAAAAATGTTCCTATCATCTGGGGAGTCATCCATCCTAACATTGTAGCACAATGCATTATCCACAGGTGTGTGGTGATGCTGGTGTAAACAAACTACTGTCATATAAAAGTGTATATAATTATGCACAGTACAAAATACTTGATGATGATAAATAATTGTTACTGGCTCATGTATTTATTATGCTATACTTTTATTGCTATTTTGTAATCCTCACCTGAGAATATGTTTTCATTGATTTTAGAGAGAAAGATGGATGTGGGAGAGAAATATTGATGGGTTGCCTCCTGTACCTGCCCCAACCAAGGATCAAACCTGCAACCTATGTATGTGCCCTGACCAGAAATTGAACCCACAACCCTTTTGGTGTATGGGACAACACTCTTTCTATGTATAAAAATAAGTTTGCTGCCCTAGCTGGCTTGGCTCAGTGGATAGAGTGTCGGCCTGTGGACTGAAGGGTCCTGGGTTCGATTCTGGCCAAGGGCACATGCCTGGGTTGCAGGCTCGATCCCCAGTTGGGGGGGTGCAGGAGGCAGCCGATCAGTGATTCTCTCTTATCATTGATGTTTCTATCTCTCTCTCCTTCTCCTTTCCTCTCTGAAATCAATAAAGAAATATATTTTTTAAAAAAATAAGTTTGCTGAAAAACAGTATGTGGAGTTACATTAGCAGCAGCCTAGTATGTATCTCTTGATATCATTTTCTCTTCTGCTTGATTTGGTCTCGTATTGTTTTATGATTTTAGTGTAGCCTGACTGTACAGAAGCAATAGGCTACTCGTATACCATTTAGGTTTGTGTAAGTATAATCAATGATGTTAACACAACAACAAAATTGCCTAACAATATATTTCTTGGAATGTATCCCCTATGTTAAGTGGCGCATGACTGTGTGTGTATGAGTGTATCACATTTTCTTTATCCACTCATCCATCGATGACACTTAAGTTGATTCCATGTCTTTGCTATTGCAAGTAATGGTGCAATGAAGATGGAGGTACAGATAACTTGAAAAGTTCAAATATTCCTTTCCTTCAGATAAATACCCAGAAGTAAAATTGCTGCCTATGGTAGTTCCATTTTTAATTTTTTTGGAACTTCCATACTGTTTTCTATAATGGCTGCACCCATTTATATTCCCACCGACAGTACCCAAGTCTTCCCTTTTCACCACATCCTTGCCACTACTTTTTATTTCTTGTCTTTTTGATAGTAGGCATTCCAAGGGGCGTGAGGTGATGTCTCATTGTTTTGATTTGCATCTCCCTGATGATTAATGATGTTGAGCACCTTTTTATATCCCTGCCGGCCAATTGTCTATCTTCTTTGGGAAGCGTTGCTTTTTCTTTTTCTTGAAAAGAGATGATTGGCTGGAGGCTATCCAGGAGGGCAGCTTGAACAGTCTGCTCTTGAGCAAGCTGTGGCAGTCATCAGGAAAGGTAATGTCAGTTACTTACACATTCTCTGAGAAAGCTTGTGGTTTCTGCTATCTGTCACTGTGTAAGAACTGCCAGTCTTCCAGTGCTCCTCCATCTGAATACATCATGAATGCACCTTAGTGAAAGCACCGAGTTACAATCCTTCAGTCTCTTCTTGTGGTAGTGGTTTGAATCTTCTGAGAAGCAGCTTTCTAGATGTGTTAGAAATAGGAGAGCGTTATTGGGAGTAGTGCCTATGAAAGAGGGCACAGAAGTAGGTGAGGAAAGTCTTTAGATCATGATGTAGATCTGGTATCTGTGAAGGGAGGAAGGAGAAAGGATTGGGAAGCAAGAGTTTCAGACTATAGTGTAACTCTGAGAAAGTCTCAATCACTCCAACAGAGAGCTCCAAAGACTCCTGCTTTGTTCAGACACTGGCTGGACTTCCTTGGGGTGAGGATAGCAGCAGATTCCTGAGCTGGCACAGGTAGAACATGTTACCAGTGCACGCTTCATAGCAGACTCTCTGCAGCACAGCTCCAGAGCAACCACACTTTTTTGGTCAAAACTCAGCTTCCTGAGGAGCTGTATCAGTTAGCTTTTGCTGTATAACCAGCCAGTCTGAAACAGCAACTTTTAAAAAATAAATATTTATTTCTCACACATTGAGAGTTGACCCTGTTGATGTGATGATCTCAGCTAGATTTGTTCACATGTCTAGGAACTGGATGGCTGTCATCTAATCTATAGCTGGTTCTCAAAAACACATGGTTTTGGTCAATGTCCTCCCATTATGTTGATGAGATGCCATAGGAACTTAACTCTTGTTTATATCAATTAACCTATAGTAAAATTAGCTTCATGATACGTCGTTTTGTTTAAAGTTGCAGAACCTAGGGATGACGTT
The DNA here is from genome assembly GCF_964212035.1 of Myotis nattereri. NCBI lineage: Eukaryota > Metazoa > Chordata > Mammalia > Chiroptera > Vespertilionidae > Myotis > Myotis nattereri. The sequence goes on from NC_138084.1 coordinate 30,552,078, forward strand.
AGGTGAGGTCTTACTGTAGACTGGCCTCCTCTAGAGCAACTAGCGCTGGCTTCAGTGCCTCTCATCTTCCCGCAGGCTAGCCTGGAAGTGTCCTCCTCTCACTAATGTCTGAAGCACAAAAGAAAGCAAATAGAAATACACAAGGCCTCTTTCCCTCTGTCTCATTCTATTGGCCAATGCAAGTCACAAGGTTGACCCCAGTATTAAGGGGCAGCCCATGATTGGAGGGCACTGAAAAGTTACATGGCAAAGGACAAAGATTAGGGAAGGTTGGAGGCCTGGAGCCTTCATTGCAAACCATGACAGAATGATCATGAAGGCTTTAATAGTCTCTTTTTTCAATGTGAAATGTCTGCTAACAGTGACAGTACTGGATATCAGAAGCCAAAAGAAGACAAGAAATATGAGAACATTCACAAATATCACAAGAATCATTTGAAAACCACATTATATCCAGTTTTTGCATTGGCCTAAGTCTAATCAGAAGAAAATGTCCCATCCTAGTTGGTTTGGCTCAGTGCATAGAGCACTGGCCTGAGGACTGAAGGGTTCCGGGTTCAATTTCAGTCAAGGGCACATGCCTGGGTTGTGGACTCGATTCCCCATGGAGAGCGTGCAGGAGGCAGCCAATCAATGTTGCTCTCTCATCATTGATGTTTCTCTCTCCCCCTTCCTCTCTGAAATCAATAAAACTATTTTTTTTAAAAGAAGAAGAAAATGTCCCATGAATCAGTTGGCCAACTTTAGATAAACGGCCTTTTTTCTTAATTGATTATTCTAATTTTCCTAAAGCATTTCTTTTTATTTTTTTTAGTTAAATAAACAAATTTATTTGTAAATTTAGTCAACATACATAATTTACCTAAAAACTTCAATAGAAGGATAAATTTTAAAAACCACTTGTAAGACTAGCTCTATAAAGTGATTACCCCAGAACCATATACCAGCATCTCTAATGAGATGTATTAGCTATTGTAAAGATTCTGCTTGGAGGACCCCCTCCCCCCCAAAAAATGAGAGCAATTTAATATCTAGAACCATTTAAAGCAACATTTTTACACTGGTCTCTTAGACTTCTTTACCTTGTGCTGTTTTATTTGCAGTTTGGACCAGGTGTTAGGGATAAATATGTT